>NC_091986.1:61077210-62372210 GCF_044704955.1 Pristiophorus japonicus
TCTCTCCCCTCCCTCTTCTCTCTCCCCTCTCTCCTCTCCTCTCTCCCCTCCCCTCCTCCCCTCTCCCCTCCCTCTCCTCCCCTCTCCTCTCTCTCCTCTCTCCCCTCCCTCTCCTCTCTCTCCTCTCTCTCCTCCCTCCCCTCTCCTCTCTCTCCTCCCTCCCCTCTCCTCTCTCTCCTCCCCCCCCTCTCCTCTCTCCCCTCCCCTCTCTTCTCTCTCCCCTCCCCCTCTCCTCTCTCTCCCCTCCCTCCCCTCTCTCCCCTCCTCCCCTCTCTCCCCTCCCTCTCCTCTCTCTCCTCTCTCCCCTCCCTCCCCTCTCCTCTCTCTCCTCCCTCCCCTCTCCTCTCTCTCCTCCCTCCCCTCTCCTCTCTCCCCTCCCCTCTCTTCTCTCTCCCCTCCCCTCTCCTCTCTCTCCCCTCCCTCCCCTCTCATCTCTCTCCCCCTCCTCTCTCTCCCCTCCCTCCCCTCTCATCACTCTCCCCTCTCCTCTCTCTCCCCTCTCTCCTCTCTCTCTCTCCCTCTCCTCTCCTCTCCCTCCCCCTCTCCTCTCCCTCCCTCCCCTCTCCTCTCCCTCCCTCCCCTCTCCTCTCCCTCCCTCTCCCTCCCCTCTCTCTCCCCCTCTCTCTCCCTCTCCCTCCCTTCTCTCCCTCTCCCTTACTCTCTCTCCCTCTCCCCTTACTCTCTCTCCCTCCCTCTCTCCCCTCTCTCCCCTCTCTCCCTCCCTCTCTCCCCTCTCTCCCTCCCTCTCTCTCTCTCCCTCCCTCTCTCGCTCAGCGGCACGAACAGCTGCAGAATTCTCCCTGAATGAAGCACTTTCACACAGGTAGGAAGATGGTTTATTTAATCTTTTCTTGGCTTATAAATGTTTATTGAGGTTGGATTTATTTGTATAATATTTGTAGAAGTATAAATAAGGATTTATTGTCGAATTTAATGAGTTCCCTTCCCCCCCACCTCGTTCTGGACGCCTAATTTGTAACCTGTGCCTGATTTTTTAATGTGTAGAACAGGTTTTTTCAGTTCTACAAAAATCTTCACTGGCGCCATTCTACTTTAGTTTGGAGTACATTTTCACTGTGGAAACTTTCAAATCAGGCGTCAGTGGCCAGACACGTCCCCTTTTGAAGAAAAAATTCTGTTCTAAACTAGAACTGTTCTACCAAACTAGAACTGTTCTACCTGACTTGAACTGCAGAAAAAAAAATGTGGAGAATTGCGATTTCTAAAACAGTCCGTTCTCCACCAGTTGCTCCTAAAAATCAGGCGCGAATCATGTGGAAACTTGGGCCCATAGAAACTAGTCTACTGTGAACATAAATACATTGTAAGAAGGCCTGCATTATAATGCTGACGACAGAATGAAATCTTGTGCTTAGTTAGAGAAACAAATAAGCTCTCAGCATAATATGGTAGGGGTAAGGAAAGCACATGACTAATATCAATATGTCGCCAGACACTTTAAAAAGATGTGGTAAATTTTCACATTCACCATGAGCTGTAATCTAGTTGAAGAGATTGAACGCACCCAATTTTCATTCCTTTGATTTCACACTGCCCATACTATGAAGATGCTAATTTATTCCAGTATCTTTGTGGATTCCCTCATTTTGGATATGACCTATTTAGTCATATATGGAAGTTGAACGACATTGAAAGAATGAGGAACATGTTTCGTAGGCAGGTAATTTAATACTGCTTATTGAAGAGTCTTTAGTATTTGAATGGAAGCCTTTTTCACCAGCCACATCCATGTTATTTGGCCTCATTCTATCCCTTTTGGATACATATGTTTGGACAACATTTTTGTTAACATGATTCTTGAATACAGCATGTGTGAGTTTCTTCTGCGAAATGAGTTGATGAGTATAGGAAGGATTAAGGGATTTATGTGTTTTATGGAATTTGTAGCAAAGGGTTTCAATGAGCAGCATTATCATATCGCTGATTTTAAATTGTCTCAATGATTGGGTCACATGAAGAATGTGATGTCCGGAATTTGCGGTGTGTAATAACGGCGAGCTAACTCCTCTCTCCCCCCGCCGCCACCCCGCACCCCCACCTCACCCACCCCGCACCCCCACCTCACCCACCCCACCCCTCTTCCTCCCTTCCCCCACCCCATCCCTCCTCCTCCCCTCTCCCACCCCTCCTCCTCCCCTCTCCCACCCCTCCTCCTCCTCCCCTCTCACACCTCACCCACCCCACTCCTCCTCCTCCTCCTCCTCCTCCCTCCCCCACCCCACCCCTCCTCCTCCTCCCTCCCCACCCCTCCCCTCCTCCTCCCACCCCCACCCCACCACTCCTCCTTCCCCACCTCACCTCTCCCTCCTCACCTCTCCCTCCTCCTCCCCCACCTTACCTCTCCCCCCCCCCCCACCTTACCTCTCCCCCCCACCTTACCTCTCCCCCCCACCTTACCTCTCCCCCCCACCTTACCTCTCCCCCCCACCTTACCTCTCCCCCCCACCTTACCTCTCCCCCCCACCTTACCTCTCCCCCCCACCTTACCTCTCCCCCCCACCTTACCTCTCCCCCCCACCTTACCTCTCCCCCCCACCTTACCTCTCCCCCCCACCTTACCTCTCCCCCCACCTTACCTCTCCCCCCACCTTAACTCTCCCTCCTCCTCACCTCTCCCTCCTCCTCCACCACCTCACCTCTCCCTCCTCCTCCCCCACCTCACCTCTCTCTCCTCCCCCCTACCTCACCCACCCCACCCCACCTCACCTCACCTCTCTCCCCTCCTCCTCCCCTCCCCCACCCCTCCTCCTCCCCTCCCCTCCCCCACCTCACCTCTCTCTCCTCATCCTCCACCTCACCTCTCTCTCCTCCCCCGCCGCACGCGCCTCCCACGCACACATCCCTCCCTCCCTCCCACACACGCATTCGCCTTCCTCCCCCCTCACACGTATTCCCCCCTCACACGTATTCCCCCCTCACACGTATTCCCCCCTCACACGTATTTCCCCCCCCACACGTATTTCCCCCCCCACACGTATTTCCCCCCCACACGTATTTCCCCCCACACGTATTTCCCCCCACACGTGTTTCCCCCCCCACACGTGTTTCCCCCCCCACACGTGTTTCCCCCCCACACGTATTTCCCCCCCCACACGTATTTCCCCCCCCACACGTATTTCCCCCCCACACGTATTTCCCCCCCACACGTATTTCCCCCCCCACACGTATTTCCCCCCCCACACGTATTTCCCCCCCCACACGTATTTCCCCCCCCACACGTATTTCCCCCCCCACACGTATTTCCCCCCCCACACGTATTTCCCCCCCCACACGTATTTCCCCCCCCACACGTATTTCCCCCCCCACACGTATTTCCCCCCCCACACGTATTTCCCCCCCCACACGTATTTCCCCCCCCACACGTATTTCCCCCCCCCCACACGTATTCCCCCCCACACGTATTTCCCCCCCCACACGTATTTCCCCCCCACACGTATTTCCCCCCCCACACGTATTTCCCCCCCCACACGTATTTCCCCCCCCACACGTATTTCCCCCCCCACACGTATTTCCCCCCCACACGTATTTCCCCCCCCACACGTATTTCCCCCCCCACACGTATTTCCCCCCCCACACGTATTTCCCCCCCCACACGTATTTCCCCCCCCACACGTATTTCCCCCCCCCACACGTATTCCCCCCCCACACGTATTCCCCCCCCCACACGTATTCCCCCCCCCACACGTATTCGCCCCCCCACACGTATTCCCCCCCCCCCACACGTATCCCCCCCCCCCACACTCATGCCCTCCCCCCGACACTCATTTCCCCCCCCCCACACTACATGCATCCCCCCCCCCAACCCCACCCTACGCTGGGTTCTTTAAGTCTGCATTGTTGTCCTTTTCAGCAGAGCTGGGCTGTGTTTTTTTCACTCCAGTGCTGTCCTATGTCGATGCTCCAGGTGCTACTCACTTGTGCTCAGTGAATTATCCAGTGCAAAATCCTCCAACTCACTATCCATACCATGTGAAATGTCAATTTCTATGCTGGTACTTAGAGGAACAGTGCCTCTTTAGGAGGGTTCTCTCCATCAGCCTGTGCAGTCAGGTCCTTGGAATTATTCTGTAGGCATTCACATGATCAGCCTCCTCTTTGCAGGCCTGTTGGCTGAGTTGTCGGGACGTGTGCCTGCCATCCAAAGGATCAAGGTCCTTTTTCCTGGACCTGATATGCTCCACTAACATCTTTAGTTGCCGTATCAAGGTGCTGGATTTTGCAGGGAGTCAGCGGGCGCAATCGGTGGTGGAGTCGGTTAGGAAAGTATTTTTTTTCCCCAGTGGGTCCGGACCCCACTATGAACCCGTCGCCACGTGCCTTTCTCAAATTTCAGGTCTGTCGGCGCTGAGCAGACTCAACACTCAGCACCGGGGGAAGCCAATTAAAATTATCAGTGGCTTGTTTACAGCCACTTATCAATGGTTTTTTTCCCAGCTTTTTGGATTTGACAGGTCGCCCACCACTTTCCCTCTGTGCCTAGATCTCGTCTGTGAAGCTGAGGCGGGAGATCAATGGTCATTAAATTAACTGATGGGTTGACAGATTCAAATGTCAAGTCAAAGCTCCCAGCTGATCGAAATAACCACTACCTTCTCCAAACTGCATATCCATTACAGATTCAGGTTTACACAAGTCTCCATCCAGTCTAACCTCATTACCTCTCCCACCATTTACAGATTGCTTCTGTCATCTCTACTTTACTAACCATCCTTTTCAGAATGGCAGGCAGTGACTAGTGGGGTGCCGCAGGGCTCAGTGCTCGGACCCCAGCTATTTACAATATACATCAATGATTTAGAGGAAGGAATTGAGAGTAATATCTCCAAGTTTGCAGATGACACTAAGCTGGGTGGCAGTGTGAGCTGTGAAGAGGATGCTAAGAGGCTGCAGGGTGACTTGGACAGGTTAGGTTAGTGGCAAATGCATGGCAGATGCAGTATAATGTGGATAAATGTGAGGTTATTCGCTTTGGTGGCAAAAACATGAAGGTAAAATGTTATGTGAATGGCGGCAGATTAGGAAAAGGGAAGATGCAACGAGACCTGAGTGTTATGGTATATCAGTCATTGAAGGTTGGCATGCAGGTACAGCAGGTGGTGAAGAAGGCAAATGGCATGTTGGCCTTCATAGCTAGGGGATTTGACTATAGGAGCAGGGAGGTCTTACTGCAGTTGTACAGGGCCTTGGTGAGGCCTCACCTGGAATATTGTGTTCAGTTTTGGTCTCCTAATCTGAGGAAGGACGTTCTTGTTATTGAGGGAGTGCAGCGAAGGTTCACCAGACTGATTCCCGGGATGGCAGGACTGACATATGAGAAGAGACTGGATCGACTGGGCCTGTATTCACTGGAGTTTAGAAGAATGAGAGGGGATCTCATCGAAACATAAAATTCTGACGGGACTGGACAGGTTAGATGCAGGAAGAATGTTCCCGATGTTGGGGGAGTCTAAAACCAGGGGTCACAGTCTAAGGATAAGGGGTAAGCCATTTACGACCGACCTGAGGAGAAACTTCTTCACTCAGAGAGTTGTTAACCTGTGGCATTCTCTACCGCAGAGAGTTGTTGATGCAAGTTCATTAGAAATATTGAAGAGGGAGTTAGATATGGCCCTTACAGCTAAAGGGATCAAGGGGTATGGAGAGAAAGCAGGAAAGGGGTACGGAGGTGAATGATCAGCCATGATCCTATTGAATGGTGGTGCAGGCTCGAAGGGCCGAATAGCTATTCCTGCACCTATTTTCTATGTTTCTATTCCATCAGCATGGCTGCCCTTGAAACTGTCTCACCTTGGTCCTCATAATCCCACCATGATCAGCTCCAACACCAACAGCACCAGACACACCAGCAGCAAGAACAACAACACCAACCTTCTCCGCAATCAACTGATACAAGGGCATCAACACCAAAGCACATTGCTGCTCGGGAAGCCAGGGATGGTCTCACCCTGGCCAGATTTACTTCACTTGATGCTGTACACCCTGGCTGCCACATGATATGCCAGGTTTGCACCACCCCACACTGACACCATAAAGCATCCCTACAATACCCAAGCCATTCCTTTAGCACTCATAAACATTGCAGGGGGTACTGTTATGTCTCACCATTCACTGCAACACATTAAGCCACTTTCAAAGCTACACACAAATCTTTCCAAGAAGGCAAGTATTGAAACTAAAGATTTCAATGTTTGACACCCACAGTAATAGAAACTTTACATGACTATTGCATAAAACGTCCAAGTGCCTACGCTTGTGTGTTGTTAATTGGTATGATTACACTAGAATGAGGGCGCGTGTGCGGGGTAGCTAGTGAGATGTGGATGTGATAATATAGATAGAGAGGGTCGTATTTACTGAGGCATACGAAAGCATGGGACTTACGCTAAACATCAGTAAGACAAAGGTCGGCCACCAGCCTGTCCTCGCCGCACAGCACTACCCTCCAGTCAACAAGATCTACGGCGTGGCCCTGGACAACTTCCCCTATCTCGGAAGCCTCCTATCAACAAGAGCAGGCATTGACAACGAGACCAGGCCCTCAAAACTGCCACCAAGCTCATGGTCTACAGGGTTGTAGTAATACCCACCCTCCTGTATGGCTCAGAAACATGGACCATGTACAGTAGACACCTCAAGTCACTGGAGAAATACCACCAACGATGTCTCCGCAAGATCCTACAAATCCCCTGGGAGGACAGATGCACCAACGTTAGCATCCTCGTCCAGGCCAACATCCCCAGCATTGAAGCACTGACCACACTTGATCAGCTCCACTGGGCCGCCCACATAGTTCGCATGCCAGACACGAGACTCCCAAAGCAAGCGCTCCACTCTGAATTCTTTCATGGCAAACGAGCCAAAGGAGGGCAGCGGAAACGTTACAAGGACACCCTCAAAGCCTCCCTGATAAAGTGCAACATCCCCACTGACACCTGGCCAAAGACCACCCTAAGTGAAAGAAGTGCATCCGGGGGGCGCTGAGCACCTCGAGTCTCATTGTTGAGAGCATGCATAAATCAAGCGCAGGCAGCAGAAAGAGCGTGCGGCAAATCTGTCCCACCCACCCCTTCCCTCAACGACTATTTGTCCCACCTGAGACAGAGACTGTGGTTCTCGTATTGGACTGTGCAGCCACCTAAGAACTCATGCTAAAAGTGGAAGCAAGTTTTCCTCTATTCTGAGGGACTGCCTATGATGATGAGAGAGGGATGGGTGGAGGTGAGTAAGGATGTGAAAGAATAGGGTAAGGAAGCTAGAGTGATGAGGATGTGATGAGTCGCGCCCAGCAGGATGAGATTGAGTGCGGCTTTGTTCAAACATTTCGTGATCTACTGAGATCATTGAAACATTTGTGGCGGTGCACCCAGGTTCTCCTGATCACATCCCTGCTTGTGCCTCCTCTGCAATGTGCAACCAGGCTGTGTTGATCTCCTGGGAAGGTCTCTTCCACTCATGAGAAGGGAAGAGGATCTCCGTGTGTACTGTGACTCCCCCCATAAGCCAAGGTTTGTAAAATCGCGGCCATTGGGTGCCCTGGTAGTCAACCTTATGAAAAAAAATTTAAAAATATCATCTCCGAATCAACACCAATGAAAAAAATATACTTACTTTAAAAGGTGCAAGCACGCTTTAAATATATGTTAGAGCACCAGCTATCCTGCCCTCCCAATCGGTGAGCTGCTCATCAACACTGGAAACCCGTGGGCAGCTTGCCAATTCAAATGAATCTCAACTATGAAAATGGTTAAGTCGTCTCTGGAGACATCAAGCAGGCATCCTGATCACTTCACCCACCCAAAGTCTGCCAAATATGAAAATCATCCCCTGTATTTTCTGTCTTTTCGGTTATCAAATACAGATCTGAAAATGTAACTCCTAGACAGTGAATCATGATTGACAAAATGCTAAATGGTATCATTGTACTTTTAAAATGTATATTTATGAAAAAGAATTGCCTGTATGACAATGTTTTGTTCTTAAAATATATTGATAGAGTACAATTAATTTTTGTGTATTGACTTGTATGTGTTATAAATAAACAGAAAACAACGTAATGTAACAGAAGAGTTTGTCAACTCAGAGTTTGAAGAATCCAAAGGTCTGAATGAAAAATCAGTAAATGAAAATTCCTTTGAGATACCTTTTTGTGATCATCACGGTTGTGATTGCTTCAAGAACACATCTATTCATTCATTTGGTTCAATTGCAAATGAAAAATTAAGTTACAAAAAGTCCAGATCAGCTTCTCAGTATAGTGCTTTAAAAGGTGGGGGAAAAGACTGGCTAGCCTCATCAGACTCTAAGGAAAAATGCTTCAAACAAAATTTGTTCAGAAAGCACACTTCGGTTGGAACAAACACATCTGACCAGTTTTCTTCAGAAGAAATATGGAGAACAACTCCTAGTGTTACATGGACAAGTACTGATGAACAGTGTACTGTTACTAGTAAATCATTGGACAAGAAAATTTCAGGATCATCACGAATTAACACCGCAGTGAAAGAAACTGAATACAGTAGCTATGAGTATGAAAGATATTCTACATCACCATCGGGATTTAGAAAGGATGAAATAATTATGTCAAAGGTAACACTTGGCGAGAATGCCAAAATGGCAGGCCCACGATTATCAATTCCTGAGTCATCTCTCAGTTACCGTACACAAACCACAAAAAGTTCATACAGTACATTGAGAAAAATACCATATGTTAATGTAGTGAAACTGGTGCCTTACTCTACATTAAAAACCCAGGTTTGTAATCCACTTACTCCAGTGTCTACACTCTGTTTTGAAACCATTTCATCCTGCAGTAGCGATGGTTGTTCCTCTTTTGCTCATTATTCAGACACTCAATGGTCATCTGAAACATCTTGGTCTACAAGTACTAACTTGACTACTTTAACGGGAAACACACATTTCTCTCTATTTGAGACCATTGCTGAAATAGAAACATCAGGTTGGATGTCATCCGCTTGTCCATCATCTCCAACAGGCCAGACCTTGCTTGCCTCAAGAGTGATAATTGACAAAATCAAAAGAGTGCCAGTACAGAATGATTTTATAAACAACAGGTACTGCAATGGTCTTCAAGGAACAGTCTTGCCAGATTCAAACCAGCTTCCTTTGTCTGATATCTACCATTTGGAAGAACATGAAAGGTATGCAAAGGTGAACAATACCAATTTTCATGTTTACCCATGCATTCAGAAAGTTGCTTTTTTGACAAAAGAAAATGTTGAAAAATTTGAGTTACTTCAGTTCAGAAAAAATCTTCATTTTGTTTTACCACCAGTTACTGAAGAGTTGGAAATTGTTAAAAGAAATCAGGGAATGATTGGAAAAATTCGGCAAATGGAAAATTTGCTTTATCAAATGATACCTACTGTTGTTCCAAAATTACCTGAGAACCAGGTTAGAACCCTTGAGCTGAATGCTGCTCAGATGGCATTAGAAAGTCTGTGGGGATTGCCATACATTCAAAGGAAGTCACTTTCAATGATGATGCCTCTACTATCACCTTTACCTCAAAATTCATCTATTGAACTTAAAATGAAGGAAATAAAAACATTCAGCCTTACTGAAAATGAAGTTTATGACTTGGAATTCAATCTGCAAAAGAGGATTGGAACGCAACAATGGAGACCAATATCAGTCAAGGCAGTTAACTCCCCAGATTCTGCTAATGCGACCATAATGAAGTTGGAAGTCTCAACATTCAATGAAAGGCAGGCCACTCGCCTAAAATTAAATTTGGAAAGAAAGATAACTCAAGGCTGCAGAAGTACCCCTCTCGTTCAACAATCTGTTGGAATACAGAAATTGCCAGTCTATGCCCTCAAAGAAGATTCAGTTGAAATTAAAACTGAAGAGGTTGAAACACCACTGCTGTATTATGATCAGGTAGCTCACCTTGAAATGAGACCAACAACTACTGCAACTGAAGTCAAAGTAAAATCCTTTGAAGTTATTATTAAAGAAATTGATACGCCAGTCGGCGTGGACTCAACTTTCATTGATAACAAAACGAGAGACCGTCTTGAATTGCACATTACACAGAAAAACCTCCAACACAACAAGGATTTATCCTCAAATTTTCAGAGATCAACAGAAGTATTCACTTCATCATCGCCTAAATTGATTCCTTCACAGCTAAATCTAATTGATACAGTTGTCACCACCGAATTGCCATTCATAACTGTAGAACATAAAAACATAGAAAGAAATGAAAAGAGTAGAATAATAAACAATAAGTGGGGCCTCCCCAGGCTTGTCCAGCAATCTTTAGATGATTTCATGGTTGCGGCACGACTGCAGTCAGAAAACATTGATCGAAATTATTCAGTGTCCAATAAAACTAATACGCCATATCCTTTTAAAATCATTCCCCATCAGAAAGAATTGCCTCAGAATGGAAGAGAAAACATGTTTCCATCACAACCTGAAAGAGGTGGTAGGAAAGGAAAAGCAAACAATTTAAGAGAGGCATCTGTTGTTACCAACTTCAAGCCAGAAGACAAAAATAAATTAATTATGTGCTTAACGAAACAATATGTTGAAATTAACGTAGATTGTTTACCAAATCTCGTAATGGAATCGTATAAACATTCCTATTCTCTAGCATCAAATAAACATTTACCAACGTCAATTAGAGTTGGGAAAGGATATAAAAAACCAAGACCACTGTATATACCTTTTATGGAACATGATGCTGTTGATCGTTTGGAGTTAAACTTAAAACAAAAGCTTATTTCAAGTTTGTGGGGATTTCCAACTTCATATGAAAAATCATTGGAAATGATTCCTAAAGCACCACCAATACCTCCACCAATCAAGACATGTACAGCTGAAATAGAGCCTATTGGTATAGAAACAGTTTTCCTTGAAGATAATATCAGGATCAATCTGGAACGACACATTACGCAGAAAAAACTTCAGCTTAACTGGGGCATACCAACAGAAATTCAGAGATCAAGAGATGCATTCATTCCACCTGCTCCAACATTGATTTATTCCCAGCTAAATCCACAGCCTTATTTGCACGTAGTAGTTGTTCTAACTGAACTGGCATTCAGAAGCGATAAACATAAGAAAATGTTGGAGATCAATATGAAGAAGAAAATCATCAATCATAAAAGGGGTCTCCTTCCCAATGTTGTTCAGAAATCTTTAATTAATTTTATCGATTCTAGTTTAATAAAAGATCCGATTGCACATTCAGACATTCGAAAAGGAAGCAAAACATTGTCCAGTAACACTGATTCTCATAAGGATATATTACAGCACACCCAAAAATTGCTATTACGAAAACATAATAGTGGGGAAAAGACTGAACTGAACAAGATAGAATCTCAAGATAAACTAAACATATGCTTGGAAATTAAAATGGATTATCCCCCTGATATAGTAAAGGGGATGTGCAAAGTCACATATCCTTTAGAATCAAAGAAAAGCTTACCAAAATTAATTGCACTTGGTAGACGTTATAAGAAATTGCGACCATGTTATATACCTTTTATTGAACAGGATGCAGTAGATCGCTTGGAGCTGAATTTAAAGCACAAACAGATTTCCCAATTCTGGGGACTTGAAACTCTACATGACAAGTCATTAGAGATGATGATTTCTAAGGGACTACCTGTTCCTCCAGCAATCAAGGCAACTGATGCTAAAATAGTGCCTATAGCTGTAAAAACATATTTCATTTCTAATGAAGCCAGGATGATTTTAGAATGGCACATTACAGAGAAAAAACTTCAACACAGCTGGAGTTTACCATTACATATTCAAAGATCACAAGAGGCATTCATTCCTTTTGCTCCAAAGCTAGTTACCTCACAGGTCAACCCGCAGCCTGATTTTGATACAAATATTGTTCCAATTGAGCCTGCATTTCTAGCTGCTGAGAGTAAAAAAAAATTAGAGCTGAATGTAAAGAAACGGATCATAAATCATCGGTGGGGTCTCCCTAAGGTTGTTTATTTGTCATTAGAGAGTTTTATGCCTCATGCTCCATCAGTAAAAAGTATCAAGCCACAATTAGAAATATCAGCAGAAAATGAGGCATTGCTAAATAGTAAGTTTAAAACAGTTTGTTTACAAAACATGTTTGTACAACTCAAGGCAGGAACATTTTCTGCACCACAGTGTGAAGAAGCTATCAAAATCAAGAAAGAAAACAGAAAAGGAATGTTGCCTGTGATTGCTCGCCTAAAATCAGAACATAAAGATCAGTTAAATATGTGTTTAACAAAACAAAGTCTAGAAATAAAACTGGATAATTTGCCAGCAATTGTACAAGAATTCTACCAAAATATATATCCCCCAGCACCAAAAAAAACTTTAGCAAAACTTTTTGCACGTGGTGAAGGTTTTAAAAAAACAAGGCCAGGATATATACCATTTTTTGAACAGGCTGCTATTGATTACTTGGAAATGAACTTGAAGAACAAACACATTTCCCATCTCTGGGGATTTCAAACTCTGCATGAAGAATCAATGGAAATAATGATTTCCAAAGCTCCACCTGTGCTTCCAGCAATCAAAGCAAATAGAGGTCAAATAGAGCCTGTACCCATGGAAACCGCTTTCATTGGTAAGAAAGCCAGAGGTAAATTAGAATGGCATATTACTCAAAAAAAACTTCAGCACAATTGGGGTTTACCATTGTTTTATCAGAAGTCAGTAGAAGCATTCATTCCAGTTGCTCCAAAGTTGGTTCCATCACAGCTCAACACACAAGCTGATTTCATTGTGGTCATTACTCCATGTGAGCTGCCATTTGTAGATGTTGAAATTAATAAAACATTGGAGTTGAATACAAGGAAAAAGATCATCAATCATAGATGGGGTCTTCCGAACTCTATTCAGTCATCTTTAAGAGATTTTATGGCTCCTACACCATCAATGAATGATATAATGCAGTCAGAAATCATGGCAAGAAGGAAATCAAAGGCAAATAACATTGAAATAGGAGAGAATTATAAAACTAGTTATCCACAAAAAACATTTGAACAACCAAAAAGAGAAAAGTTGTCCTCAGCAAAATATGAAAGAGGTAGAAGGAAATCAAAAACAGCCAAATTAGGTGAAATATTTGTTTTTGCTCCTCTCAAACCAGAAGATAAAAATAAAGTAGATGTATGTTTGATAAAGCAATGTCTAGAAATTCGCATGGACTATTTTCCAGATATGGTGAAGGAGTTCTATAAAACCAGTTATCTTCCAGAGTCAAAGAAATCAGTACCAAAGCTTACTGTACCGAGAAATGGATTCAAAAAGCCAAGAGCACTGTATATACCTTTTATTGAACAGGATATTGTTGCTCACTTAGAGCTCAATTTAAAGCACAAACAGATTAACTATCTCTGGGGACTTGAAACTCTGTATGATGAATCAATGGAAATGATGATTCTGAAAGGACCACCTGTGCCCCCAGCAATCAAGGTGATTGGAGCTCAAATAGAGCCTGTAGGTATGGAAATTAATTTATCTGATAATGAAGTTCGAAAAGATCTTGAAAGACACATTACACGGAAGAAACTTCAGCAAAAGTGGGGGTTACCAGTACATATTCAAAGATCACAAAAAGCATTCATTCCACCTGCTCCAAAACTAATACTATCCAAGTTAAATCCCCAGCCTAATTTTGTGATTGTCTTTGCCCCGACTGAGCTGCCATTCCTTCACGAAGAACATAAAAATATACTGGAGTTCAATCTAAAGAAGAGAACTGTCAATCGTAAATGGGGCCTTCCTAAGCTTATTCTGTCGTCTTTGAATAATTTTATGGCTCCTGCTCCATCAATGAAGGATCTCGTGCTACAAACTGAAATAATTAAAGAAACAAACATATTGAGCAACACTCACAGTGAAAAAGAAAACAGTAATGTGTTTCCTGAAGGCACATTTCCACTGCACATTCGAGGAGATTTTTTGTTGCCACAATATGGAAGAGGTAGCAACAGCAAAATATCAAACAAAGTAGCTGTCTTTGCTGGTCTCAAACCAGAACAGAAGAATAAATTAGAAGTGTGTTTAATAAAGCAAAATCTAGAAATTAAAATGCACCATTTGCCAGAACTGGTAACATTGTTATACAAAAATACCTATCCATCACCATTAAAGAAACTTCTTCCAAGGCTAATACCTGGTGAAGGATTCAAAAAGCCAAGATTGTTGCATATACCTTTTATTGAAGAGAATGCTGTTGATCGTTTAGAGTTGAACTTAAAGCACAAACAGATTATGCATCTCTGGATACTTGACACACTGTATGAAATGTCAGTTGAAATGATGATTCCTAAAGGACCAAATATGTCCCCAGTAATTAAATCAAGTGGATTTCAAATAGAACCTGTGGGTATGGAAACAGCTTTCATTGAAGGTGAAGCTAGAGACAAATTGGATTGGCACATTACACAGAAAAAACTCGAGAACAACTGGGGCTTACCATTACATATTCAGAAATCAATTGATACATTCATTCCATCTGCTCCAAAACTGGTTCCCTCCCAGCTAAAACCACGTTGTATTTATGTTATAGTTGTTACATCAGCCGATCTAGCTTTCATAAGTGCTGAACATAGAAAAAGATTGGAAGTGAATACAAAGAAAAAGATCAGAAATCAGAAATGGGGGCTCCCAAATCTTATTCAGTCATCCCTGAGGGACTTCATGGCTCCACCTCCATTGGTGCAAGATCGCTTGCTCCAGTCAGAAATCATGAAAGATAGCAAAACATTTACCAACATTGACATAGATCTTAATTCCAAAATGATTATGAAACACAAAAAAAGAAAGTTACCTTCACTACATTGCCAGAAAGTTTATAAAAAAGCAAACTTTAAGATAAGTGCTTTTTCAGATTTTGCCAACCTCAAACCAGAATGTAAAGATAAACTAAATATGTGCTTGTTAAAGCAAGCTCTCGATATTAAAGTACATTACTTACCTGATGTTGTGCAGGAATATTATAAAAATGCTTACCCTGCAGCATCAAGAAAAGCATTACCAAAACTTACTGTTGCTAGTGAAGGATATCAAAAACAAAGACCATGGTGCTTACTATTTGTTGAACAAGATGCCATTGATCACTTAGAGCTGAACTTAAAGCACAGACGAATTATCCATCTTTGGGGACTTGAAACTCTGTATGATGAATCTGTGGAAATGATGATTGCTATAGGACCACCTGTGCCTCCAGCAAACAAAGCAAGTGGAGCTAAAATAGAGCCTGTGGGTATGGAAAGAACATTCATTGAATGTGATATTAGGGACAGACTAGAATGGCACCTTACACAGAAAAAACTGCAACAGAACTGGGGTTTACCACTGCAGATTCAAATATCAGCAGAAACATTTATTCCGCCTGCTCCAAAACTGATTCCATCCCAACTAAATCCACAGCCGAGCTTTGGGGTACTTGTTGCTCCAACTGAACTAGCATTTCCAAGTAAAGAGCATAGGAAATTATTGGAACTCAATACGAAGAAGAAGATAATAAATCACAAATGGGGTCTCCCAACACTTATTCGGTCTTCGTTAAGAAACTTCATGGCTCTTTCTCTATCAAGGAAAGATCTTGTGCTACAGCCAGAAGTAAAGAGAACCAATAGGATGGGGCCCAGCAATATTGATATAAGAAATAAGATTAGAATTCCTTTACAGATGAACAAAAGAGAGAAATTGTCTTTACAACATAAAAAAGGTAGCAAAAACACAAAGCCAAGCAAAACAGCAGAAGTGGCTGTTCTTGCCAACTTCAAACAAGAATATACCGATAAGCTAGATGTGTGCTTAAGAAAATTGCATCTAGAAATTAAAATGCATTGTTTGCCAGAAATGGTAAAAGAATTTTATAAAGAAAATTATCCTTCCAAGTCAAAGATGCCATTAGGAAAGATTATCGCACCTGGTGAAGGATGCAAAAAGCCACGTTCATTATGTATAGCTTTTACTGAACAGGATTCAGTTGAGCGCTTGGAGCTGAACCTAAAGCATAAAATGATTTTCTGTCTCTGGGGGCTTCCAACTCTTTATGAAAAATCAGTGGAAATGATGATTCCTAAAGGGCCACCTGTGCCTCCAGCAATCAAGTCAAGTGTAGCTAAAATAGAGCCTGTGGGTATGGAAACAACTTTCATTGATGATAAAGTAAGAGAGAACCTCGAAAGGTATGTTATACAGAAAAACCTTCAGAAAACCTGGGGCTTACCATTAGATATTCAGAGATCAGAAGAAGCATTTATTCCATTTGCTCCAAAACTAATTCCATCCCAGCTAAAACCACAGCCTGCTTTTTCAGTAGTCATTGTTCCAACTGAGCTAGCATTTCTTCGTGATGAGCATAAGAAAATATTGGAGATGAAAACAAAGAAAAAGATCATAAATTGCAAGTGGGGTCTTCCCAAGCTTATCCAATCATCTTTGAATAAGTTTATGAGTACTTCTCCAGATGTTTCCAGCAATACTAATGTGGGCAATAAAGAAAATAAAATGGTTCCTCAACACACAGTCCCAACAATCAAAAGGGGGAAATTATCCATGTTACAATATGAAAAGGATGGCAGAAGCAAGAAAACAAAGAAAATTGATGAGGATTTTTTTCTTGCTAGCTTCAAACCAGAATGGAAATACAAACTAGAGATCTGTTTAACAAAGCTGTGTCTAGAAATTAAGACAGGGTGCTTACCTGAAATGGTAAAGGAATTCTACAAAAGCACCTATCCTTCAAAATCAAAGAAACCTTTGCCAAAGCTTATTGTACTTGGTAAAGGATTTAAAAAACCAAGACCACGTTATTTATCATTCATTCAACAAAATGCTGTTGATCACTTGGAGTTGAGTTTAAAGCATAAACAGATGACCCATCTCTGGAAAATTTCAAATCTGTACGAAGAATCAATAGAAAGAATGATTTCTAAAGGACCACCTGTGCCTCCAACAATCAAGGGAAATGTAGCTCAAATATTCTCTGTGAGTATGGAAACAAGTTTCATTAAAGATGAAGCTAGAGGCAGACTAGAATGGCACATCACACAGAAAAAACTTCAGTGCAATTGGGGCTTACCGTTTCATATTCAAAGATCACTAGAAGTATTCATTCCACCTGCTCCAAAACTGATTCTATCCCAGCTAAATTCCAAGTCTGATTTTGCAATAGTTGTTGCTCCTTCTGAACTGGCATTTCTTAGTGACGAACTTAGGCAAACCCTTGAGCAAAATATAAAAAAAAGATTGATAAATCGCAAATGGGGTCTTCCCAAAGTTATTGACTTTTCATTAATGCAATTTATGGCTCCTACTCCAGATGACAAAGGCTTCATACCACCATCAAAAAATCGGAAAGAAAACAACACAATGTCTAACAGTAACAATTTAGATCAGAGTTATAAAGTGTTCTCTCAGGGTACAAACTTCCGACTCAAAGGAGGAAAATTATTTTCACAACGTGAAAGAGATGAGGTAAACATACATAAAGTAAAAGAAATGTCTGCCAATGTTAACCTCAGACCAGAGTGTAAAAATAATCTGGCTGTGAGCTTGACCAACCAGTGTCTGAAAATTAAAATGGATTGTTTGCCTAAACTGATAAAGGAATTTTACAAAAATACTTATCTTCCAATATCAAAGAAACCTTTGCCAAAGCTTATTGTACTTGGTAAAGGATTTAAAAAACCAAGACCACGTTATTTATCATTCATTCAACAAAATGCTGTTGATCACTTGGAGTTGAGTTTAAAGCATAAACAGATGACCCATCTCTGGAAAATTTCAAATCTGTACGAAGAATCAATAGAAAGAATGATTTCTAAAGGACCACCTGTGCCTCCAACAATCAAGGGAAATGTAGCTCAAATATTCTCTGTGAGTATGGAAACAAGTTTCATTAAAGATGAAGCTAGAGGCAGACTAGAATGGCACATCACACAGAAAAAACTTCAGTGCAATTGGGGCTTACCGTTTCATATTCAAAGATCACTAGAAGTATTCATTCCACCTGCTCCAAAACTGATTCTATCCCAGCTAAATTCCAAGTCTGATTTTGCAATAGTTGTTGCTCCTTCTGAACTGGCATTTCTTAGTGACGAACTTAGGCAAACCCTTGAGCAAAATATAAAAAAAAGATTGATAAATCGCAAATGGGGTCTTCCCAAAGTTATTGACTTTTCATTAATGCAATTTATGGCTCCTACTCCAGATGACAAAGGCTTCATACCACCATCAAAAAATCGGAAAGAAAACAACACAATGTCTAACAGTAACAATTTAGATCAGAGTTATAAAGTGTTCTCTCAGGGTACAAACTTCCGACTCAAAGGAGGAAAATTATTTTCACAACGTGAAAGAGATGAGGTAAACATACATAAAGTAAAAGAAATGTCTGCCAATGTTAACCTCAGACCAGAGTGTAAAAATAATCTGGCTGTGAGCTTGACCAACCAGTGTCTGGAAATTAAAATGGATTGTTTGCCTAAACTGATAAAGGAATTTTACAAAAATACTTATCTTCCAATATCAAAGAAACCTTTGCCAAAGCTTATTGTACTTGGTAAAGGATTTAAAAAACCAAGACCACGTTATTTATCATTCATTCAACAAAATGCTGTTGATCACTTGGAGTTGAGTTTAAAGCATAAACAGATGACCCATCTCTGGAAAATTTCAAATCTGTACGAAGAATCAATAGAAATAATGAATTCTAAAGGACCACCTGTGCCTCCAACAATCAAGGGAAATGTAGCTCAAATATTCTCTGTGAGTATGGAAACAAGTTTCATTAAAGATGAAGCTAGAGGCAGACTAGAATGGCACATCACACAGAAAAAACTTCAGTGCAATTGGGGCTTACCGTTTCATATTCAAAGATCACTAGAAGTATTCATTCCACCTGCTCCAAAACTGATTCTATCCCAGCTAAATTCCAAGTCTGATTTTGCAATAGTTGTTGCTCCTTCTGAACTAGCATTTCTTAGTGACGAACTTAGGCAAACCCTTGAGCAAAATATAAAAAAAAGATTGATAAATCGCAAATGGGGTCTTCCCAAAGTTATTGACTTTTCATTAATGCAATTTATGGCTCCTACTCCAGATGACAAAGGCTTCATACCACCATCAAAAAATCGGAAAGAAAACAACACAATGTCTAACAGTAACAATTTAGATCAGAGTTATAAAGTGTTCTCTCAGGGTACAAACTTCCGACTCAAAGGAGGAAAATTATTTTCACAACGTGAAAGAGATGAGGTAAACATACATAAAGTAAAAGAAATGTCTGCCAATGTTAACCTCAGACCAGAGTGTAAAAATAATCTGGCTGTGAGCTTGACCAACCAGTGTCTGAAAATTAAAATGGATTGTTTGCCTAAACTGATAAAGGAATTTTACAAAAATACTTATCTTCCAATATCAAAGAAACCTTTGCCAAAGCTTATTGTACTTGGTAAAGGATTTAAAAAACCAAGACCACGTTATTTATCATTCATTCAACAAAATGCTGTTGATCACTTGGAGTTGAGTTTAAAGCATAAACAGATGACCCATCTCTGGAAAATTTCAAATCTGTACGAAGAATCAATAGAAAGAATGATTTCTAAAGGACCACCTGTGCCTCCAACAATCAAGGGAAATGTAGCTCAAATATTCTCTGTGAGTATGGAAACAAGTTTCATTAAAGATGAAGCTAGAGGCAGACTAGAATGGCACATCACACAGAAAAAACTTCAGTGCAATTGGGGCTTACCGTTTCATATTCAAAGATCACTAGAAGTATTCATTCCACCTGCTCCAAAACTGATTCTATCCCAGCTAAATTCCAAGACTGATTTTGCAATAGTTGTTGCTCCTTCTGAACTGGCATTTCTTAGTGACGAACTTAGGCAAACCCTTGAGCAAAATATAAAAAAAAGATTGATAAATCGCAAATGGGGTCTTCCCAAAGTTATTGACTTTTCATTAATGCAATTTATGGCTCCTACTCCAGATGATAAAGACTTCATAACACCATCAAAAAATCGGAAAGAAAACAACACAATGTCTAACAGTAACAATTTAGATCAGAGTTATAAAGTGTTCTCTCAGGGTACAAACTTCCGACTCAAAGGAGGAAAATTATTTTCACAACGTGAAAGAGATGAGGTAAACATACATAAAGTAAAAGAAATGTCTGCCAATGTTAACCTCAGACCAGAGTGTAAAAATAATCTGGCTGTGAGCTTGACCAACCAGTGTCTGGAAATTAAAATGGATTGTTTGCCTAAACTGATAAAGGAATTTTACAAAAATACTTATCTTCCAATATCAAAGAAACCTTTGCCAAAGCTTATTGTACTTGGTAAAGGATTTAAAAAACCAAGACCACGTTATTTACCATTCATTGAACAAAATGCTGTTGATCACTTGGAATTGAATTTAAAGCATAAACAGATGACCCATCTCTGGAAAATTTCAAATCTGTACGAAGAATCAATAGAAATAATGAATTCTAAAGGACCACCTGTGCCTCCAACAATCAAGGAAAATGTAGCTCAAATATTCTCTGTGAGTATGGAAACAAGTTTCATTAAAGATGAAGCGAGAGGCAGACTAGAATGGCACATCACACAGAAAAAACTTCAACATAACTGGGGATTACCATTACTTATTCAGAGATCACAAGAAGCATTTATTCCGCCTGCTCCAAAACTAATTCCATCCCAGCTAAAACCACAGCTTAGTTTTGTGATAGTTGTTGCGCCCGTTGAGCTGACCTTCCTTAGTGATGGACACTGGAAAATACTGGAACTGAATATGAAAAAGAGAACTATAAATAACAAATGGGGTCTTCCAAAGTTAATTCAGTTATCTCTAAGGAGTTTTATACCTGTTGCCCCACAAATGAACGATTTCCTACTACAGCCACAAAAACGAGCAGTGCCTCCTGCAAGCAATATTCTCCAGATGAAAAGAGGAATGTTGCCTGCACTAAAGTATCAAAAAAGCATAAAAGCAAAAAAGAATAGTGAGGTATATGATAACCTCAGAGTTACATGTGGAGCTTTTGTAGATTTCTGCTTAATAAAGCAATGTTTAGAAATTAAAATGGAGTATCTACCTAAACTGGTAATGGATGCCTATAGTGCTATCTATGCTCAAGTGCCAAAGATAATTTTACCAAAGACTATTTTACCTGGCAAAGGATTTAAAAAGCAAAGATCATCATATATGCCTTTTACTGAACAAGAAGCAGTTGATCATTTGGAGTTGAACTTAAAGCACAAAGAGTATACCCATCTCTGGGGATTTCCAACTCTCTATGAAAAATCATTGGAAATGATGATTCCTAAAGGGCCACCTGTGCCTCCAGTAATAAAAGCTGGTGGAGCTCAAATAGAGCCTGTGGGTATGGAAACAACTTTCATTAAAAATAAAACAAGAGACAGGCTAGAATGGCACATAACCCAGAAAAAACTTCAGTACAATTGGGGCTTACCATTACATATTCAGAGATCAGAAGAAGCATTTATTCCATTTGCTCCAAAACTAATTCCATCCCAGCTAAAACCACAGCCTGCTTTTTCAGTAGTCATTGTTCCAACTGAGCTAGCATTTCTTCGTGATGAGCATAAGAAAATATTGGAGATGAAAACAAAGAAAAAGATCATAAATTGCAAGTGGGGTCTTCCCAAGCTTATCCAATCATCTTTGAATAGGTTTATGAGTACTTCTCCAGATGTTTCCAGCAATACTAATGTGGGCAATAAAGAAAATAAAATGGTTCCTCAACACACAGTCCCAACAATCAAAAGGGGGAAATTATCCATGTTACAATATGAAAAGGGTGGCAGGAGCAAGAAAACAAAGAAAATTGATGAGGATTTTTTTCTTGCTAGCTTCAAACCAGAATGGAAATACAAACTAGAGATCTGTTTAACAAAGCTGTGTCTAGAAATTAAGACAGGGTGCTTACCTGAAATGGTAAAGGAATTCTACAAAAGCACCTATCCTTCAAAATCAAAGAAACCTTTGCCAAAGCTTATTGTACTTGGTAAAGGATTTAAAAAACCAAGACCACGTTATTTACCATTCATTGAACAAAATGCTGTTGATCTCTTGGAGTTGAGTTTAAAGCATAAACAGATGACCCATCTCTGGAAAATTTTAAATCTGTACGAAGAATCAATAGAAAGAATGATTTCTAAAGGACCACCTGTGCCTCCAACAATCAAGGGAAATGTAGCTCAAATATTCTCTGTGAGTATGGAAACAAGTTTCATTAAAGATGAAGCTAGAGGCAGACTAGAATGGCACATCACACAGAAAAAACTTCAGTGCAATTGGGGCTTACCATTTCATATTCAAAGATCACTAGAAGTATTCATTCCATCTGCTCCAAAACTGATTCTATCCCAGCTAAATTCCAAGTCTGATTTTGCAATAGTTGTTGCTCCTTCTGAACTGGCATTTCTTAGTGACGAACTTAGGCAAACCCTTGAGCAAAATATTAAAAAAAGATTTATAAATCGCAAATGGGGTCTTCCTAAAGTTATTGACTTTTCATTAATGCAATTTATGGCTCCTACTCCAGATGACAAAGGCTTCATACCACCATCAAAAAATCGGAAAGAAAACAACACAATGTCTAACAGTAACAATTTAGATCAGAGTTATAAAGTGTTCTCTCAGGGTACAAACTTCCGACTCAAAGGAGGAAAATTATTTTCACAACTTGAAAGAGATGAGGTAAACATACATAAAGTAAAAGAAATGTCTGCCAATGTTAACCTCAGACCAGAGTGTAAAAATAATCTGGCTGTGAGCTTGACCAACCAGTGTCTGGAAATTAAAATGGATTGTTTGCCTAAACTGATAAAGGAATTTTACAAAAATACTTATCTTCCAATATCAAAGAAACCTTTGCCAAAGCTTATTGTACTTGGTAAAGGATTTAAAAAACCAAGACCACGTTATTTACCATTCATTGAACAAAATGCTGTTGATCACTTGGAGTTGAATTTAAAGCATAAACAGATGACCCATCTCTGGAAAATTTCAAATCTGTACGAAGAATCAATAGAAAGAATGATTTCTAAAGGACCACCTGTGCCTCCAACAATCAAGGGAAGTGTAGCTCAAATATTCTCTGTGAGTATGGAAACAAGTTTCATTAAAGATGAAGCGAGAGGCAGACTAGAATGGCACATCACACAGAAAAAACTTCAACATAACTGGGGATTACCATTACTTATTCAGAGATCACAAGAAGCATTTATTCCGCCTGCTCCAAAGCTAATTTCATCACAGCTAAAACCACAGCCTGATTTTGTTTTGTTTTTTGTTTCACCTGAATTGACCTTCATAAGCTCAGAACATAGAAAAAGACTTGAACTGAATACAAGGAAGAGAATCATAAATTACAAATGGGGCCTCCCCAAGGCTGTTCAGTATTCTTTAAATAATTTTATGGCTTCTCTTGTGCTGCAATCTGATGTGATGGAAAGAAACAAGATATCTTCTAGTAATATTCAAGTGAGAAAAAGAAAAATAGATACTCCAATGAATACATTTTTACAGACTAAAAAAAAAATGTCTTCTAAACAAAATCGAAAAGGTAGCAGAAAGCTGAAACTTAACAATGTCGGAGAGATGTGTCTTTCTGCTAAACTCAAGCCAGAATGTAAGGACAGGCTAGATATATGTTTGATAAAACTGTGTCTTGAAATTAAAATCTGTTGTTTCCCACAAATAGTGAATGAGATGTATAAAGCTGTCTATCCTCCAATGCCAAAAAAGCCATTTCCAAAGCCAATTGAACCTGGTAAAGGATTTAAAAAACCAAGATTGTTGTACATACCTTTTATTGAACAGGATGCTGTTGATCGCTTAGAGCTGAACTTAAAGCACAAAAAGATTTCCCATCTCAGGAGACTTGCAACCCTATATGATGAATCAACAGCACTAATGATTCCGAAAGAACCACCTGTGCCTCCAGGGATCAGAGCAAGTGGAGCTCGAATAGAGCCTGTGGGTATGGAAACAACTTTCATTGACAATGAAACTAAAGACAGACTAGAATGGCATATTGTACAGAAGAAACTTCAGCACAACTGGGGCTTTCCACTATGTATTCAAAGATCACAAGAAACATTTATTCCACTTGCTCCAAAACTAATTCCATCCCAGCTAAAACCACAGCTTAGTTTTGTGATAGTTGTTGCGACCGTTGAGCTGACCTTCCTTAGTGATGAACACTGGAAAATACTGGAACTGAATATGAAAAAGAGAATTATAAATAACAAATGGGGTCTTCCAAAGTTAATTCAGTTATCTCTAAGGAGTTTTATACCTGTTGCCCCACAAATGAACGATTTCCTACTACAGCCACAAAAACGAGCAGTGCCTCCTGCAAGCAATATTCTCCAGATGAAAAGAGGAAAGTTGCCCGCACTAAAGTATCAAAAAAGCATAAAAGCAAAAAAGAATAGTGAGGTATATGATAACCTCAGAGTTACATGTGGAGCTGTTGTAGATTTCTGCTTAATAAAGCAATGTTTAGAAATTAAAATGGAGTATCTACCTAAACTGGTAATGGATGCCTATAGTGCTATCTATGCTCAAGTGCCAAAGATAATTTTACCAAAGGCTATTTTACCTGGCAAAGGATTTAAAAAGCAAAGATCATCATATATGCCTTTTACTGAACAAGAAGCAGTTGATCATTTGGAGTTGAACTTAAAGCACAAAGAGATTACCCATCTCTGGGGATTTCCAACTCTCTATGAAAAATCATTGGAAATGATGATTCCTAAAGGGCCACCTGTGCCTCCAGTAATAAAAGCTGGTGGAGCTCAAATAGAGCCTGTTGGTATGGAAACAACTTTCATTAAAAATAAAACAAGAGACAGGCTAGAATGGCACATAACCCAGAAAAAACTTCAGTACAATTGGGGCTTACCATTACATATTCAGAGATCAGAAGAAGCATTTATTCCATTTGCTCCAAAACTAATTCCATCCCAGCTAAAACCACAGCCTGCTTTTTCAGTAGTCATTGTTCCAACTGAGCTAGCATTTCTTCGTGATGAGCATAAGAAAATATTGGAGATGAAAACAAAGAAAAAGATCATAAATTGCAAGTGGGGTCTTCCCAAGCTTATCCAATCATCTTTGAATAGGTTTATGAGTACTTCTCCAGATGTTTCCAGCAATACTAATGTGGGCAATAAAGAAAATAAAATGGTTCCTCAACACACAGTCCCAACAATCAAAAGGGGGAAATTATCCATGTTACAATATGAAAAGGATGGCAGAAGCAAGAAAACAAAGAAAATTGATGAGGATTTTTTTCTTGCTAGCTTCAAACCAGAATGGAAATACAAACTAGAGATCTGTTTAACAAAGCTGTGTCTAGAAATTAAGACAGGGTGCTTACCTGAAATGGTAAAGGAATTCTACAAAAGCACCTATCCTTCAAAATCAAAGAAACCTTTGCCAAAGCTTATTGTACTTGGTAAAGGATTTAAAAAACCAAGACCACGTTATTTACCATTCATTGAACAAAATGCTGTTGATCTCTTGGAGTTGAATTTAAAGCATAAACAGATGACCCATCTCTGGAAAATTTCAAATCTGTACGAAGAATCAACAGAAAGAATGATTTCTAAAGGACCACCTGTGCCTCCAACAATCAAGGGAAATGTAGCTCAAATATTCTCTGTGAGTATGGAAACAAGTTTCATTAAAGATGAAGCTAGAGGCAGACTAGAATGGCACATCACACAGAAAAAACTTCAGTGCAATTGGGGCTTACCGTTTCATATTCAAAGATCACTAGAAGTATTCATTCCACCTGCTCCAAAACTGATTCTATCCCAGCTAAATTCCAAGTCTGATTTTGCAATAGTTGTTGCTCCTTCTGAACTGGCATTTCTTAGTGACGAACTTAGGCAAACCCTTGAGCAAAATATTAAAAAAAGATTTATAAATCGCAAATGGGGTCTTCCCAAAGTTATTGACTTTTCATTAATGCAATTTATGGCTCCTACTCCAGATGATAAAGACTTCATACCACCATCAAAAAATCGGAAAGAAAACAACACAATGTCTAACAGTAACAATTTAGATCAGAGTTATAAAGTGTTCTCTCAGGGTACAAACTTCCGACTCAAAGGAGGAAAATTATTTTCACAACGTGAAAGAGATGAGGTAAACATACATAAAGTAAAAGAAATGTCTGCCAATGTTAACCTCAGACCAGAGTGTAAAAATAATCTGGCTGTGAGCTTGACCAACCAGTGTCTGGAAATTAAAATGGATTGTTTGCCTAAACTGATAAAGGAATTCTACAAAAATACTTATCCTCCAATATCAAAGAAACCTTTACCAAAGTTAATTGCACCTGGCAGGGGATTTAAAAAATCAAGAATACGATATATTCCTTCTACTAAACAAGATGATATTGATCGGACAGAGATGAACTTGAAACACAGACAACTTTTATATCTCTGGGGACTTGAAACGCTGTATGAAAAGTCATTGGTAATGATGATTCCCAAAGGACCACCAATGATGATTCCCAAAGGACCACCTGTACCTCCACCAATTAAGACTAGTGAAGTTCAAATAAAGCCTGTAGGTGGGCCAACAACATATTTTTGTGAAGAAGTCAAGAAGTTTCTAGAATGTCATATTTTGCAGAAAAAACTTCAACGTACTTGGGGCTTACCATCACATTTTCAGAAGTCAGCAGAAGCATTTATCCCACTTGCTCCGAAACTGATTATAAGCCAGCTAAGTCCACAGCCTGATTTTGAAATCGTTATTGCTCCAGTTGAGTTAGCATTCATAAATGATGAGCACAAGAAGGCACTAGAAATGAATACAAAGAAAAGGACTGTAAATCATATATGGGACCTCCCCAGGCTTATTGAGTCATCTTTAAGTGAATTTATGGTACCTCCTCCACTAATAAAGGATTTCATAAAACAATTTAAAATTAAGAAAAAGAAAAGAGTAAGGTCCAGAACCAAAGACATAACAAAGTATTATAAAATGGCTTATTCCCAGTGTACATCTCTTCTGAACAAAGGACAGAAAAATACTTCGGATTTTGGAAGTTTTAAGAAAAGTGTCAAAATGAAAAAGAGAGAAAGGAGGACGTCTACTGTTGACAAATTTAAACCAGAATGTAACATTAGGTTAGATACGTGTTTAATAAAACAAAATTTATCTAGTAAACTTGATTGTTTACCTGAAATGGTAACACAGTTGTACAAACAAACTTATCCTCCAAAACTCATAACACCTGGCAAAGGATTTAAGAGACCAAGATTACCATATATTCTGTTTGCTGAACAAAATAGTATTGATCGCTTGGATATGAATTTAAAGCACAAACAGATTAATAATCTTTGGGGTATTGCAACTACATTTGCCAAGTCAGTAGAAATGATTCCTGAAGCACCATCTTTACTTCCAGCAAATAAAGCAACTGGAGCTAAAATAGAGCATATCGGTATGGAATTAGCCTTCCAGTATAATGAAACAGTTGACATTGTAGAATGGCACATTACAATGAAAAGATTTCAGCATCAGTGGGGCATACCATTGCATATCCGAAGATCAGTGGACACATTCATTCCATCTCCTCCAAAACTGGTTCTATCCCATTTTAGCCAGTGTCCCGATGTTGATATTGCTGTTTCTGTAAATGAGCTAATATTGCTAAGTGAGGAATATAAGGAAGCATTGGGAATAAATACAAACAACCGGATCATAAATCACAGACAGGGTTTTCCCAATATTATTCAGAACTCTTTGAGTAGTTTTATACCTCCTGCTCCACCAGTATGCATGCAACTGTTAGAGACTGGAGAAGGAAGTACAACAGGATTGAATAGATCTGAACTGAGCAAAATTAATACAGTTTTTCCTGCTGAACAGAAGTTATTGGCAAGCACAACAAACGGTAAAGATGGTAAGGAAAGCAACAGTGTAAATAGTATGGAAGAACTTTCTGTCAGTCCAAAACTGGAATTTAAAGATAAAGTTGAAGTAGATGTGGCAAAGCAATCTATACAAATGCAATCAGTGGATAAATGCTCCTATTCAGCCACAAGTAAAAGTTTGCTGAAACTGAATACCCCTTATAAAAAACAAAACTTAAAGTGCAAATGGAGTGACGATTGTCTTGAGGTAGATTTTTCCATAGCATCACCCAGTTATAGGCCAAAATCTATGAAAATCGAGGGTTCTTCAACTTGGACATCAGATCAGAAATTGGCTGATTTGGCAGATAAACCAGTGACTATTGTGGGACTGTCTTTCGGCCCAGCAATAATAGGAGCAAACCTACCTTCATCCCCCATGACTGTGCAAGAGGAGTTCAACATTTATCTGAAACAAAATATAGGTTCAGAAAGCCCAAGGTCAACAAGAGAAACTTCTCACAGTCGTAGACATGATGAAAGATCCTCACGAAGCTCCACGCCCCATAGTCCTGGATGTCAGCAAGATTTTTCACAAGAGGATTCTCCGTTTACAACAAATGAAGACTATGAAGGTACTGTATAGGCTGATGTTTTTGTTAGATGGTAACATTTTGTAAATAAATATAATTGCCACCAAAACCATATTTATTTTGCCTTAAAAGTTTTTATATGTAAAAATGTAATTAAAGATACTTAGTGATAAGCATAACTAATTAACCAAAATTGGTATATCTTCTATTTGCTGTGTTAATTTGGATGTATGATGTGGATAGTCTGTTTCACATTGTAAGCATAAACCATCCAACCAGTGGCCACAACCTGTCAGCAGAAAAATGTCAGATGCATATCCTCTCAAAAAGACTATAGTAAATTCTAATTTAAATAAAATCATTTTATTACTAATAGTTGACAACTGGTCCCAAATTTTCACAGCCTTCTGGTACATTTCTACTGTAACTGCAGCTAGATCTTTGCTGGGAATTTCTGGGAGGCCTTTTCTGCGACGGAACCTTCAACTGCCCCAAATGAGAGTGCGTGGTAGGGACTCTGCATTGGGAATTCCAACTCTTCCAATCTCAATAGGACCCCATATAAATTTGGAGGCCATACAGTATGCCCATTAAGATGAGAACTACCAACCTCCACAATGGGGCCCCATCAGAGGCTCCAGATCAGGAATGCTGCCCGGACCCCCAAACAGCTGGATGGACAGGTAGTCATTTAAGGAGTGCTTCATTTTAAGAATAAAAATAATGCCACAATAGTTAGGCTTACTTTCTTTATAATTCTGCATTTGTTACATACGCAGAGTCTGACCAGAAGTACTGAGGAGAAGGTGTTACGCTTCAGTCAGTGATAGCACTCCCGACTGATTCAGAATGTCACATATTTAAGTGCCACATCAGGTCTTGAGCACATAATCTATCCAGACAGTTTAGCAGAGTAGAAACATAGAAAATAGGTGCAGGAGTAGTCCATTCGGCCTTCGAGCCTGCACCACCATTCAATAAGATCTGGCTAATCATTCACCTCAGTACCCCTTTCCTGCTTTCTCTCCATACCCCTTGATCCCTTTAGCCGTAAGGGCCATATCTAATTCCCTCCTGAATATATCCAATGAACTGGCATCAACAACTCTGCGGTAGAGAATTCCACAGGTTAACAACTCTCTGAGTGAAGAAGTTTCTCCTCATCTCAGTCCTAAATGGCCTACCCCTAATCCTAAGACTGTGTCCCCTGGTTCTGGACTTCCCCAACATCGGGAACATTCTTCCTGCATCTAAACTGTCCAGTCATGAATTTTATATGTTTCTATGGGATCCCCTCTCATCCTTCTAAACTCCAGTGAATACAGGCCCAGTCGATCCAGTCTCTCCTCATATGTCAGTCCTGCCATCCCGGGAATCAGTCTGGTGAACCTTCGCTGCACTCCCTCAATAGCAAGTGCGTCCTTCCTCAGATTAGGAGACCAAAACTGAACACAATATTTCAGGCGAGGCCTCACCAAGGCCCTGTACAACTGCAGTAAGACCTCCCTGCTCTTATACTCAAATCCTCTCGCTATGAAGGTCAACATGCCATTTGCCTTCTTCACCGCCTGCTGTACCTGCCAACTTTCAATGACTGATGTACCATGACACCCAGGTCTCGTTGCACCTCCCCTTTTCCTAATCTGCTGCCATTCAGATAATATTCTGCCTTCGTGCTTTTGCCACCAAAGTGGATAACCTCACATTTATCCACATTATATTGTATCTACCATGCATTTGCCCACTCACCTTACCTGTCCAATGCAGCCTGCAGCCTCTTAGCATCCTCCTTACAGCTCACACCTTCACCCAGCTTAGTGTCATCTGCAAACTTGGAGATATTACACCCAACTCCTTCATCCAAATCATTGATGCATATTGTAAATAGCTGGGTTCCCAGCACTGAGCCCTACGGCACCCCACTAGTCACTGCCTGCCATTCTGAAAAGGACCTGTTAATCCCGACTCTGCTTCCTGACTGCCAACCAGTTCTCTATCCACGTCAGTACATTACCCCCAATACCATGTGCTTTGATTTTGCACACCAATCTCTTGTGTGGGACCTTGTCAAAAACCTTTTCAAAGTCCAAATATACCACATCCACTGGTTCTCCCTTGTCCACTCTACTAGTTACATCCTCAAAAAATTCTAAAAGATTTGTCAAGCATGATTTCCCTTTCATAAATCCATGCTGACTTGAACCGATCCGATCATGTCACTGCTTTCCAAATGCGCTGTTATTTCATCTTTAATAATGGATTCCAACATTTTCCCCACTACTGATGTCAGGCTAACCGATCTATAATTACCCGTTTTCTCTCTCCTTTTTTAAAAAGTGGTGTTACATTAGCTACCCTCCAGTCCATAGGAACTGATCCAGTGTCGATAGACTGTTGGAAAGTGATAACCAATGCATCCACTATTTCGAGGGCCACTTCCTTAAGTACTGTGGGATGCAGACGATCAGGCCCCGGGGATTTATCGGCCTTTAATCCCATCAATTTCCCCAACACAATTTCCTGCCTAATAAGGATTTCCTTCAGTTCCTCCTTCTCACTAGACCCTCGGTCCCCTAGTATTTCCGGAAGCTTATTTATGTCTTCCTTCGTGAAGACAGAACCAAAGTATTTGTTCAACTGGTCTGCCATATCTTTGTTCCCCATTATAAATTCACCTGAATCTGACTGCAAAGGACCTACGTTTGTCTTCACTAATCTTTTTCTTTTCACAAATCTATAGAAGCTTTTGCAGTCAGTTTTTATGTTCCCAGCAAGCTTCCTATAATACTCTATTTTCCCCCTCCTAATTAAACCCTTTGTCTTCCTCTGCTGGATTCTAAATTTCTCCCAGTCCTCAGGTTTGCTGTTTTTTCTGCTCAATTTATATGCCTCTTCCTTGGATTTAACACTATCCCTAATTTCCCTTGTTAGCCACAGTTGAGCCACCTTCCCCGTTTTATTTTTACTCCAGACAGGGATGTACAATTGTTGAAGTTCATCCATTTGATGTACTGAAGGAGTGCTGCACTGTTGGAGGTGCTGTCATTCAAATGAGATGTTAAACCGAGATCGGATCTTTTCTCTGAGGCTAACAAAAAGATTCTTATTTGAAGAAGAGCAGCAAATTCTCCCAGTGCCTTGAACAACATTTATTTGTTACCCATCATCTTCCATACAAGTAGACATAGGTCTTCTTGGCTTGCCTGTGATAGTATTACAGCCACCTTTCATGTATGCTCCTCGAAGATGCACAAGGATATCCTGTAATAGTTACCTGACCTTTTTTTTAACAATCCATGTGTTTCTCTCTGACCCTTTGTTTCACTCTCTTCAATTTAATAATTTCTTTATGTGACCTCTGCTGGTGTCCAGCTCGTGCCATCTGGCCTCAATTACAGTAATCAGTGCCTCCACTTCACCCTGTAAGGAATTCTTGGTTCTCGAGCCGCATTGCATATTGTATTGCAGCTCCGATTTTTCCACTAAGAATTAAAGTTCTCACACTCAACTGGCTCTTTAAAAGTGGATAAATGCAGACCGGGAGCTGTACTGGGCATGCGTGCCCATAGCGGTCATGTCAAAAACGTCCCTTTTTTTGCGCATGTGCAGAAGGGAGCTGTCATTTACTCTACATGCCTGCTGTTTGTACTATCACAAGGTGTGCCACCTGAGGGCACAGCAGTGGGAGACTTGTAGGTTACCTGTACAGGTGTGCCTGGCCTAGTATAAGAAGCAGGCCACCAGGTGTGATCCTCACTCTGGAGTTAACAAATAAAGGACTAAGGACACTATAGTTCAAGTGCAGCACATTGCCTCATGGAGTCATTATTAGACCATCCAAGACACAACAATTACCGACAAGATTACAGACTTTCACGCAAAAATGACTACCCTTGGTACGTTGCAGCAGTTCGCCGATGGTGATGATTGGGACGCCTTCGTGGAGAGGCTCGAACATTTCTTCACAGCAAACGACCTGGCAGGAGACGATCCGGCCACACTGGTTGATAAGCGCAGAGCTATCCTGCTAACCAGTTGTGGGCCCACTGTCTATCGCCTCATCAGGGACTTTCTGGCACCAGCGAAGACAACAACCAAGACGTACGAGGAGCTCGTAACACTGATCCATGAGCAACTCAAGCCCAAGGAGAGCATCATCACAGCCGGACACCGGTTCTACACCCACCAATGGCCTGAAGGCCAGGAAATCGCGAAATGCGCCGCAGACCTCAGGAGTTTGGCGGCACCGTGTGATTTCGGCGACTACCTCAACGAAGTGCTGCGGGACATTTTTGTCGTTGGAATCAGCCATGAGGGCCTTCTTCATAAGCTACTGTCGGCGGATACCACACTCGCACTGAAGAAGGCCATCTCTGTGAGCCAGGCATTCATGACCTCGACCTGCGGTTCGAGGCAAATAACTCACTCTCAGGACTCAAACCCGGCAGGTTTTGTGCACAGTGTGGACTGTAGAACGTGAACCATCTCAGCCTCCGAGTCCCTTAACTCAGAGTCCGCTGATGGGGGGCTAATCGAGTAGCTCCATGCTGGCATTGTGGAGGGAATCACAGGGCTCACCAGTGCCGCTTTAAAGACTATGTATGCAAGGGCTGCTGCACAAAGGGCCACCTCCAGTAAATGTGTAAGAAAAATATGACTCACTGTCGATGAAGAGTCTGCAAATGGCCATGAATCCAGCGCAGATTATGAAACGATAAGCAGAGAGGCAGCTCAGCCCCACGATGAGGTATATAGCATGTTTACCTGCACCACCGAGTGTTCCCCGTTGAGGATGGAAGTCGAGATAGATGGCGTTCCAGTTTTCATGGAAGTGGACACGGGGGCGAGCCAGTCAGTAATGAATCAAGAAGCCTTTGAGAGACTATGGGACAATCAAGCTGAACGACCAAGTTGGCCCCGGTTCAGGCAAAGCTGCGCACCGACACCGATGAACTTATCCCAGTCTTTTGTAGTTGAATGTAAAGGTACTCCATGATGGCGCGGTGCACAGCTTACCTCTGTGGATTGTTGCAGGTGATGGACCAACGCTACTCCGAAGAAGGTGGATGGAGAAGATCCATTGGAAGTGGGAAGACTTCACCTCTCCAGCGATCGACGTCCTCCGCGTTCGGAGGCACAGCAAGCCCTCACTTGAGGGGGGACCCGACACCAGAAAGCAGACCAGCACAGCACCCGAGGCACAGACCACTCAGCACTACTGCGTGGAAATCCAGCCGGGACGACCCGAACGCACCTTTCAGGCTCCGGTGGCAGGACTCCAGAGGAAGAAAATCGGATCCAAAGGCGACTTCCCAGCTTCAGTGGCAGAACCCGGGGAGAAGAGTGATAGGTCCTTACGATACAGTATAAATGCACACGAGGCCCATGCTTGAGAGAAGGTCAGTCTGTGACCTATCCTTTATTCCTTAGCACTCAAGTGATGAAGGTGGGTGGAGCTTCCCCTTTTGTACCTGAAGGTCCAGATTAGGAGTGTCTCCCACCTAGTGGTCATTGTTCTCACAGTGTACAACTTAGGTCAGATTATACATGGGTTACAATGCTGGTTGAATACATGACATCACCTCCCCCACAAAGTCTTATTGGGATCACAGGTTGAGTTTCTCTGGTGGTTTACGTTCTCTTGTAGAGCACCTGAGTTGGGGCTCCGGTTGTTGGGCGCTGGCCTGAGTGTCTGCTGTTTGCGGTGCCTCAGGCCAGTCCGGACTGCCCACAGTGATTGGGCTCTCCTCCCTTTGGTTCCGGTGTTCGGTCACCTGTGGTGAAGTGAACTCTACGTCGTGTTCTTCCTCTGTTTCTTCGATGGGATTGCTGAACCTCCTTTTTGTTTGATCCACGTGTTTGCGGCAGATTTTCTATCGGTATGTTTAACTACCAGAATCCTATTTCCCTCTTTGGCAATCACAGTGCCTGCGAGCCATTTGGGCCCTGCAGCATAGTTGAGGACAAAAACAGGATCATTTACATCAATACATTGCGCCCTCGCATTCCTGTCATGGTAGTTATATTGTGGCTGGCGCCTGCTCTCGACAATTTCTTTCATGGTGGGGTGTATAAGGGATAACCGGGTTTTGAGCGTCCTTTTCATAAGCAGCTCTGTGGGTGGAACCCCTGTGAGCGAGTGTTGTCGGGATCTATATGCCAACACGAGGCGTGATAAGCGTCTTTGTAGGGAACCCCCTTGGATTCTGAGCATCCCCTGTTTGATTATCTGCGCTGCTCATTCTGCCTGGCTGTTTGAGGCCGGCTTGAACGGTGCCATTCTGACGTGGTTAATTCCATTGCCTGCCATGAAGTCCTGGAATTCAGTGCTTGTGAAGCACGGGCCATTGTCGCTGACCAAGTCATCCGGTAGACCGTGGGCGGCGAACATTGCAGTAGACTTTCTACCGTGGCAGAGGATGTGCTTGAATTTAAAATGTCACACTCGATCCATTTGGAGTAGGCGTCTATGACAACCAAAAACATTTTTCCCATGAAAGGACCTGCGTAGTCCACATGGATGCGTGACCATGGCTTGGCAGGCCATGGCCAGGGGCTAAGGGGAGCTTCCCTGGGCGCATTGCCCAGCTGAGCACACATATTGCACCTGCGAACACAAAGTTCCAGATCTGCGTCTATCCCTGGCCACCAAACGTGTGACCTGGCAATTGCCTTCATCATGACAATGCCCGGGTGCTCATTGTGGAGTTCTCTGATGAACACCTCTCTGCCCATCTGGGGCATGACTACTCGGTTTCCCCACAGTAGGCAATCGGCTTGAATCAAGAGTTCATCCCTGCGCCTGTGAAATGGTTTAAATTCCTCAGGGCATGCCCTGTACGTGGCTGCCCAGTCCCCATTCAGGAAACATTTCTTGACTAGAGACAATAGCGAGGCTCTATTTGTCCAGACTTTAATCTGACGGGCTGTCATGGGTGAGCCTTCGCTTCCAAAAGCTTCAACAGCCATGACCATCTCAGCAGCATGCTCGGTAGCCCCCTCAGTGGTGGCTAGTGGGAGCCTGCTGAGTGCATCGGCGTAGTTTCCGGTGCCCGGTCTGTGCCGAATTGCATAGTCATAGGCTGCTAACGTGAGTGCCCACCTCTGTATGCGGGCCGATGCGTTTGCATTTATGGCCTTGTTGTCGGCCAAAATGGACGTTAGGGGCTTGTGATCTGTCTCCAGCTCAAATTTCCTGCCAAACAGGTACTGGTGCGTTTTCTTTACCGCATATACACATGCACCCGACACCATAGGACGACGCATCACACGTTAACACAAGTTTCTTACATGGGTCGTATAGTGTCAACAGAGTGTTGGAACATAATAAATTACGTGCTCTATTAAAAGCCCTTTCCTGGCTGTCCCCCCAGATCCATTCGCGACCTTTGCGTAGGAGCACGTGTAGCGGCTCTAGCAGCGTGCTCAATTTGGGAAGTTTCCAAAATAGTTCAGGAGTCGCAGAAACGAATGCAGCTCCGTCGTGTTACGGGGTGTGCGTGCTCTCTGAATCGCTTCCGTCTTGGACGCAGTAGGGCTGATCCTGTCCACTGCTACCCTCATCCCCAGGAATTGTACCTCTGGAGCTAGGAAGACGCACTTTGCCTTTTTCAGTTGCAGCCCTACCCGGTCCAGTCTGCGTAGCACCTCCTCCAGGTTGTGGAGGTGTTCTTCAGTATCGTAACCCGTGATGAGGATGTCATCCTGAAAAACCACCGTCCCTGGAATCGACTTGAGGAGGCTTTCCACCTTTCGTTGGAAGATCGCGGCGACCGAGCGAATCCCGAACGGACATCTGTTGTACTCAAACAACCCCTTGTGTGTTGTGATGGTGGTCAGCTTCTTTGACTCACTCACCAGCTCCTGCGTCATGTAAGCTGAGGTCAGGTCCAATTTTGAAAAAAGTTTGCCACCGGATAGCGTCGCAAAGAGGTCCTCCGCTCTCGGTAGCGGGTACTGGTCTTGGAGTGACACCCGATTGATGGTGGCCTTGTAATCACCACATATCCTGACCGACCCATCCGCCTTGAGCACCGGCACGATCGGGCTCGCCCAGTCACTGAATTCGACTGGCGAGATGATGCCTTCCCTCAGCAGGTGGTCCAATTCGCCTTCTATCTTTTCCCGCATCACGTACGGCACCGCTCTGGCCTTGTGTACTGGCCTGGCGTCGTGGTTTATGTGAATCACTACCTTGGCACCCATGAAAGTGCCGATGCCATGTTGAAATAATGAGTCAAATTTGTCCAGGATCTGTGAGCATGATACTCGCTCCACAGAGGAAATTGCATTGACATCGCCCCATTTCCAGTTCATGACAGCAAGCCAACTCCTTCCCAGTAGTGCGGGTCCGTCCCCCGGGACAACCCAGAGTAGCAACCTGTTCTCCGAATCTTTGTGGGTCATGACTACTGTGGCGCTGCCTAGCACCGGAATGATCTGCTTTGTGTAAGTCCGTAGCTGTGCGTCAATCGGCAATAATTTTGGCCTCCTGGCCTTGGACACCCACAACTTTTCGAACTGTTTGATACCCATCAGGGACTGGCTGGCGCCTGTGTCTAGCTCCATTGATACTGGGATGCCATTGAGGAGCACTTTCATCATTATCGGTGGCGTCCTGGTGTATGAACTGTATACGTGCTCCACATGAACTCGCTGAACTTCAGCTTCCAGCGATTTCTCCCAGCGTTCATTTCTGCAATTTCTGGTATTTTGCTCATCTCTGCAAACTCCGGCTGAGTATGTGCCTCCACGCCTCCAACATGAGCTGCTGTTGGAAACAAAAAGTCCCTTGCCAGTCAATCGTCCCTGTCTGCCCCTGTGACTGTACTTGAATGCGCCATTAATAGGTGTTGATGGCCCCATTACTGGCCACATTGTCTCTTGCAATGGTGTGAATCGCCGTTCAACTTGCCATTGTCTCTGTCGAATTCCCTCTCTGGGTACGACTCCATGTTGGGGCATGCACGATTGCCCTTGTCTGCCTGGAGAACTGTGTGCTGCTTTAACAATGTTGAATCTCTGTCCCAACCATTCCTTAACACAGTATCTCTCGTCTGTTCTGCTAGTGGCCATGCTCGCGTAGTTTAAATCCCAGTTGCTCATCGCCATTGATAGGTCCTTACTATACAGTATAAATGCACACGAGGCCCATGCTTGAGAGAAGGTCAGTCTGTGACCTATCCTTTATTCCTTAGCACTCAAGTGATGAAGGTGGGTGGAGCTTCCCCTTTTGTAGCTGATGGTCCAGGTTCGGAGTGTCTCCCACCTAGTGGTCATTGTTCTCACAGTGTACAACTTAGGTCAGATTATACATGGGTTACAATGCTGGTTGAATACATGACAAAAAGGATCACCGCAGTCGACATTGTGGATCGAGGAAAGATGGCGCCCAAACAACGAGGTGATGCGCTGAAGAAAAAGATGGCCGCGGCCAGACCACGATGTGCAGCGCTGATGGAGCAATACGTGGCACCAAATGGAGAAGAGGATTGGGGTAAAGAAAGCAAGGCTCTCTTAATGGAGGCCTGCAACCCACTACAATTAAAGGGACAGTTCCACACACTGAAGCCAAGTAATAGCAACTGTAAGTTAGAGACAAAATGTGTAACTGATGATCAGAGTTGTGTACATGCAATAAGCAAAGGAAAGTTGCGCGATCATGTAAAATGTGTAATTGATGATCAGAATTGTGTACATGCAACCAGCGAGGAAAAGTTGCACGATCGCGATCGGAGCTACAGAGTATCCACCATAAGTAATGAAAAGTTGTGCGATGTAGGATTTCAACTGTACGCAGCCAATGCAATGGGCAGACACCCATCGGGAGCACACAGGTCCAGCGAGCTACCCAATGCTGTAGTCTTTGTCCCCGGGACCAGAGTTATGCACCATGGAGTGTAGCCACAAGCAGCCAATGCACACGAGCTGCAGAGCAAGTGATCTCAGGAGGGAAACGGCACCGGTATGGATACCCTGCCACTGATCAGCTCCACCTTTCAGGCACCCGATGGCACCAACCGCCACGAGCCCGGAAGAGCAAACTGTGCTAAGGCACAGCCCCCAGACCCTATCGCCACCAAGGCCATACCTGGAAACGAAGTGTCACTCGCTACAGTCCTCCCAAAGGGAACCGAGACCAGCCAGGATCCCAAACCAAACAACGCCCAGGCTAGCGAGTCAGCTGTTCCCTGTGCACTGCTAGACGACAGCCCCTCAAGGAGCAGCAGTGACCCAGGGCGCAAGAAGGGACAGCGAGGTCACAGGCATCTGTGAACCTGCCTGATGCTAGGAACTACGGCAACAGCCCCAAGAGCAGGCAACTTGAGCCAACTGGGTTCCCACTGCCAGCACTGGGCACCGCGCCGCCACCAGACTGCCTGGACTCCATCCAGCAGTTCTGAACTAGTTTGTCCTTACACACCGGTCGGTCACCGACCCTCAGTACGCATCGATAATGTAACTCACCAGTCTTAACGTACTGGTCTCACAACTGAACCACAAATGAATGCAAATGATTTTCCTGAGCTTGAATGTATATGAACGCACTGAGCCTCCGGCATAACCTATATGTGGGAGGGGGAGAATGGAGTGGTCAGGGACACACACAGACAGCAACCACCAGCATTCTACCGCACCAACCACTCACCCAAGATTGAAATGACCCGCCAAGGGTCAACCAGATAGAGTTAAGCCCAGAGCACAGTCAATGCAGAGGCGATTTGCACTAAAGGCTTGGGGGAGAGTGATGTCGTGTATCCTACATGGCTACTGTTTGTACTATCACAAGGTGTACCACCTGAGGGCACAGCAGTGGGAGACTTGTAGGTTACCTGTACAGGTGTGCCTGACCGAGTATAAAAGGCAGGCCACCAGGTGTGATCCTCACTCTGGAGTTAACAAATAAAGGACTAAGGTCACTACAGTTCAAGTGCAACACATTGCCTCGTGAAGTCATTATTAGAGCATCCAAGGACACACGGGGGGCATCGTTTTTTTGACGCAGACAATCGGCTACACACCCCCAAAGCTAAAGGATAGGCTGCGTGGCGCCAATTTAAAAAAATAGAACAGGTAAACTTGCTCGTTATTTTTTTGGCGTAGCCGGGGCCAAAAAAAATGAGTGTAACTCTTACAATACACAAAAAAAATGGCATTGGGGAAAATTGAGCCCATAGTCTCCAGTATTATTACCTTTTTAGTACAACAGTTCTATGTTCCAGGGCTAGTTTTCACATTCTAAGGTATTAACTCTATTCTTTATCAGTACACTAACTCAATGGGGATGAAATTGGCTTCCTTTGCCTCCCGTTAGCACCTCCGGGGAGGGATAACATGGTACTACCGGCTCTGCGACCAGGCACGGCGAGAGTACTGATGCCCGCGAACTTGCCTTGCATTTAGCGATGGTGGTAAACCCTAATGCCACGATCCCCTGTGCCCTGGAGATCGTGACGTCATCCGGTGCACAGTGCTCCGGTACCGCGCCAGATGCATAATTCGGTTCCGCCTCCTGCAGCATCGTTGGATGTCAACACCAGCAGCTGCAGGAGGCGTTGTATGGTAGGCCGGCCGCTGGGGAGCAGCATTTAAAGGGAGCGCCAGTGAGGTACATGAAAAATCTTGCAGAACCCTCTGTGCATTTTATTTCCCTTTTCTTCGACCGCGATTGCTCAGCCCTGCACTCTGTTCGAGTGTTTGTGGCTGATCGTCGTGGATGGCGGCTGCTGTCGGTGAGCAGGGGTGTTGATTTATTGTCGAGCCTCCAGCAATGGTCCTTCCCTTTAAGGGAGGGAAGGAACCTCGGATCCCGGCAGCGCTGCACTGGACATTGTGCAACGCTCTGCCGCTACCACCCCTCTTGCCTGGTTTAGCGCTCCAAGGGAAGTGGTAGCGCTTGATTTAGCGCTCCACTTCCTTCCCGGAGCATTAAACCCAAAGTTCGCATCGGCTTCACTTGCACAGCGCCCGGCGATATTTTTGAACTCCTGTGAAAGTTATCGCCCCGAACGGGGCGCTGCACAATCTAAACTATCGACTTGATGTTTCATTAGTACATCAATTCTATATTTTTTTTTTCAGTTTCTAAAGCATCCGCTCTAAATTTCTTTCTTATCCTGTAGGGTACTTTCACGATAAGAATACCCCTAGTATGAACCAATAATGTATTTTTGAGCATTACAGATAAGAAAGCTCTCAGATAAAATCCCTGGGAACATCTCAGTTTTACGTCTAATCCAAAAGTCGGTTTAGTAATTACTTGTACCATATCATGCAGCACAAGTGTCGAAACCTTTCTTTGAACAATTTCATGTAATGTAGAATAGAATTCTAACAGCATTAATAATATTAATGAAAACTGTGGCATTTTTAGGAAAAAAGCTGTTAGTTTATTTTATCTAAGTCAAGCATACTGTGCATTATTTTGAATTGTACAGAATTTGGTAACATATACTAATTGCATGACAAAAACTTAATGATATCTTTTTCTATTTTTTAGTCTATTACCAATCTGAGAGTCCATTATTATCACATCCAGTACACTAGGACAAATTAAACAAGAGAAGGTACTATGAGTAATGTATGTTAAGTATTCAGCTTTAACAACCATTTATTACTTGCCACACTGAAAAACTAATAACATGAAAAAATTGTTTTCTTGAATTGCAGTTTCATCATCAGGATTTCTTAAAACTTACAGCCACAAGACATGACATCGATGAAGCAAATGAATACCTTGTTGCCTGCTGATCTGATTCAGTTACATCACATGTAGCATTTCACTTGCTTAAATAAACATCATTATGGCAAAGTGAATAATACATGGATAGTCTTTTAGTTAAATGCAAACATAATTTGGAAAGAGGTTATGAGTAGGAATCTTGGAGGCCTACATACTAACAAATTTCACATGGTGTTGATCACAAGTTGAGACACTAAATAGGATAAATGCAATCAGAAAGTCGGCCTTCACTCATTTAATATATGACACGGATTTCCAGCTGTGGATTCAACCGGTGTATTTTAATACGTTAAGGAGAACCCAAGAGGTAATTTAAACTTGTGTATAATTTCCTGATATTCCTGCCTGCATATCACCGATTCATATTCATATTACAAAGTTTCCAGGCTTGCCAGATGCACAGCTGAATATTGGCCCGGAATTTGCAGCCAGCAGCAAAGCGAAGACACTCCACACAGGGATCTCGCAATCCGTGTCGAGAGCTTTGAGTTTTCTGACCTTGAATTCAATTCAACGGAAGTTAATAGGGATTCCATTTTGTGAATTGTTGTGACATCAACAGGCTGTCTAAGCAGCTAATCAAAAGGCAGAATTCTCACAGACAGCAAACAAGGAAGTGGGTAAGCCCTTAATATTCTAAGGGGGAGAAATTCCCCAGCGCCTCGATTGGGGGCAGTAACCGACTCGGGGCTGGACTACCTTCACCCGGCGCAGAAGTTCTGCTCCGACCGCAAAATTGCAGTTACCACCCATCACAGGAAGGATGCGCTCCACTTCCTGTAGGGGCGGGTTCCAGGGCGCTACTGGGGCGAGTTGGTTAGCTCTACACAGCTGCTCCCCAGTGGCGGGCGGTGCAAAATGGGCAATTTCGACCCCCAACTTTTTTAAGTAGTTAGAGGGAGCAAAACAAAGGTTGGAGCTCTCACATGGGGAAAAAGCAAACCGAAAATAAAGATGCACAAACTTAAAAATGTTTTTAAAACATTTCTTAAAATGAACAAATCTCACACTGCACAAAATTGAAATTATTTTTCCAGGCTCTTAACTTTTGTTTAGCAGTCAATACGCTGTTAAAGCCCCAATTATATCTAATCTCTTTGGATGGAACTTTTAATTTAACAGTGTACTTACTGCGGTAGAGCCGAAGTTTCCGTCTGTTTCAGTGATTTATGCGATTTCACTGATTTCTGTGGGGGTCAAGTGGAGGTGGGCACGGCACAGCCAGTTGTGGAGCTGTCATTGACAGACCCCAGCTTCGGGTTTGTGCATGCGCACCAAATCCAAAAGTTGTGGTCAGTTTCAAATTCAGGGCCAACGTATATAAAGAGCCATACTTGGACATTGTTAGAAGCAATTAAAAAACATTTTTTTTAATGACATCATTTAAATGACACAGCCATTTTTTTCTGCAACTAATCAGTCTCCCGTGGTGTTGCACATGGGGAGTCGAGACCACTTCAGACTAAGCAGAGTTAGCGGATGGGAAGATATTGAAGGCAGATGAGGAGAATAGAGGCAGTTGGAAGGTGACTAAGGAGAGACAGGTGAGGGAGGAAGTGAGCGGGGAGGAAAAAAGCAAGTCAGGTAAAGGGGAGTGAAGAGGGGGGGAAGAATGAGAGGAGAGCATAGAAGGTGAGGTGAGCAGTAGGGAGATGGAGAGAGGAGTGGAGACAAAAGAGGAGGGAGTGAAGAAAAAGTTGGATGGGGTTGAGAAGAGAGTGAGGAAATGATGGTGAAGACAGGGAAGGGAAAAGGAGAAGAGTGGGTCAGGAGACAAGGAAAGGAAGGGTTTGACGAGGGGAGCGAAGAAGAGAAAGGAGGGGAAAGAGGGTAAGGGGAGAGGAGAATAGACACTGAGGATAGTAGGGGATGGGGAGGGTAAAGAGAAGGAAAGGAAGGTAGAGTGACGACAGTGCAGCTAGCTGCTACAGAGTTATGCAAAGTGAAGAAATGTGAAAGAAAGGAGAAGAATTAGGTAGAGGAGAGGGTAAGGGGGTGGGGATGAGTTGGGAGAGGAAAGGGGAGAGGGAGGGGTAAGGATGTAAGGTGAGGAGAGAGTGGAAGGGGCAAGTGGAAGTTTAATTCAGTTTTGTTGTAGGAGGTAGGCACCTTTAGAATATACCAGAACACTAGGCATTAGGCACCTGCTAGATATATCTAACCGCATATAAGTTTAAAGTGGCCACACATAAAATGGCTGCCCAGGCATGATGGGAAATTAGGTAGTCAAGCTGTGAACTGTTGAATGTTCAATGACCGAGCAATAACCCTGTGAGGCCCACTATAGGAATGCCTTGGATGCAGGATAAGAATAATGAGGAGAGAACCCATCTCCCGTAAACAAGGTCATAAACCAATTAATTCCCCAAGAAGAAAGAGATAAGAAGAGAACCCATCTCCTGTAAACAAGGTTATAAACCAATTATTTCTCCAAGAAGAAAGAAATAGGGAGAGAACCTATCTCCTGTAGCAAAGTCATCAATCAGCTCGAGCTGACAATAACTGAACATATGGTTCCTGAGGCACCAGGGGAATTCTATTGGGTTAAAAGAACCTATATGTAATCTATAATCATTGTGATTGGCTTGTGTCCAGCCGTGATGGGCTGTGTAACTGTAGTAAAATGTTTGTAACTGTTGTGAAACATATAAAAGTGCATGTAACCCTTTGTTCTGTGGAGAGAAGCCTGGACTCAGTCTTGTGATTTCCTCCCCGCTAGCGTTAATAAAGGCCGCGACGGCGTTAGAACCGACTCTGAGTGTTGAGTGATTCTTCTGAGAAAACACTAACGCTAACAGTTCCATGGAGCTTAACTTTCATTAACGGTGCATCGGTGGTGTAGTTTATGCGGCATGAAGAATAGGAGCATAGGAGGCCAAGATGGCCCCTTTTTTAAGAGCCAACGGGGTGGAAAGAAGTTCCTGCTCAGTCAGGGGGGAGTGGCCGACAATTGGGACATTGCCCTCGTCACTTTTTCAGGCGGAGAAGGTGACCGCCCTACCCGTGTTCCTGTCGGCAACCCCTAACCACCCGCCGGTGACCCCTTATCACTCTGAGGGAAATTGCCCTACGGGAGCAGAGCAGGCACTAGTCGGTGCCCCCAACAGATTTCCCCATCAGGAAGTTGCTGGGCAGCGCGTACACGCTTAAAGGGGAGGGCATTCTGCCGCGGCCGGCATTTAATTTTAATTGTCGGCCGACTCTGAAGTCGGCCTGATAATAGCGACCACAGGTTCAGCCAGGCCGCCAACATGCAGCCCGTCACTCACTCTTGGGTGCCAGACCGCTGGCCTTGCCAAAGCCCTCCCTGGTGGCCCAGTGGTGCCACTAAAGTGGCTGCAGAGCTTGCAGTGCCCCCCCCACCCCGCCCACCCTTTAACTGATGACACTGCTCGCCTTCCACCCCACTCCCAACCTACTTCCAGCCCCGCTGCTGCCCGAAACACTGCCCCAACACAAAAAGAGGGCAAAATCACTCTTAATCACTGCCCCATCAAATGCAGAGGTAAATCATCAATTAAATCGGAATGTACACCCCATTTGGGGCAGAGGGTAATTTTGGCTCTAGATTTTTTCCGTGAGGAATATCAGCAACAAAGTTCTGCTTCAGAAAAGCAGGCGCAGTGATCACAGAGTTCTGCTATAGTAGGGGCTTGTAGCAAAAGATTTCTGCCTTTGCCAAGAAGGTTGGTCATTGTATGACTTTTGTTTGAAAGGAGTTTTATTAATTCTTTTTGGTATGTATTGATGCTTGGGGTCACTAGACACCGGGGGGGGGGGGGGGGGGGGCGGGGGCGGGCACCACTGTCAGAGGTCCTCGGGCTGTACACGTGTGTGCGGGTCCTGGTATATAAGTGAGCACCATGTCATGTGGGCACTTCGGGCATGAATAAAGTTGAACCAGGTTTGCACCTGAATGAGTTTACAGTAACAAGTCTTGCGAGTCATTATATACATTACATTTGGTGACGAGGTAACTTAAGAACCTTCGCATTCACAATGGGCACCATTGGAATTCTGGAGAGATTCGCGGATGGCAAAGATTGGGCGGATTTTATTGACCGCCTGGATCAGTATTTCGTGGCCAACAAAATGGAGGAAGCTGGTGATGCAGTTAGGCGCAGGGCGGCTCACCGTTTGTGGTCCAAAAATTTATGGCCTCATAAAGAATCTTCTCTCACCTGCACGTCCAACGGACAAAGAGTATGGGGATATGTGCACTTTGGTGCGTGAACATCTCAAGCCAAAAGAGGATCATCTCAGACTATCGCTTCTACACACACGTTCGTGCTGAGGGCCAGGATGTGTCGGGATTCATCGCCGACCTAACACGTCTGGTTGAGCCGTGTAAGTTTGAAAACGCGTTGGAAGACATGCTGCGAGATTTTTTTCATGCTAGGCATCAACCATGATATGATCTTTCAGAAATTATTGGCTGCAGATACGCTGGATTTGAGCAAGGCCATCGCGACTGCCCAGACATGCATGGTGACTGATGATAATTTAAGGCAGATATCATCGAAGAGTCAGAGTTCCACGGCAAGTACTGTAAACAAGATTGTGTCGTCATCTGGCAGAGCTGCTTATGGCAGGGCCTACTCGACTGCTTATGTGAAACCTGTAGCTGCTCAAAGTCTGCCAACTGGTACGAATCCGATTTCACCCTGTTGGCATTGTGGGGTCTATCATCGGCCTCATCAGTGTTGGTTTAAACAGTACACCTGTAACGACTGTTCAAAAGTGGGACATCTTCAGCAAATGTGCCCACAACTGAGCAAGCGTATTGCTGCTCATCACATTGATGATGATGAGCAGTCCAGTGCTGGCCCGGATATGCAACCCAAGATACCCGAAGAGGAAGTGTATTCGTTTCTGACAAAGAGCCAACCGATAATGGTCAATGTGAAGCTGAATGGTGTGCCTGTATCAATGGAGCTGGACACGGTTGTGAGTCAGTTGATAATGAGCCAAAGGACATTCGACAAGCTGTAGGACACTGAGGCTGTGAAGCCTAAGCTGAGTCCAGTCAATGCCAAGTTGTGTACTTACACTAAGGAGCTCATACCGGTGATTGGCAGTGCAGTAATCAAGGTGTCATATGATGGCATGGTTCACGATTTACCATCGTCCCGGGCAATGGTCCACCGCTGTTCGGCAGGAATTGGCTCGAGAAAATCAAGTCAAACTGGAATGATATCAAAGCATTGTCCTCGGTGGATGACACTTCATGTGCTCAAATGCTGAAGAAGTTTCTTTCTTTGTTTGAACCAGGCATTGGCAATTTTACTGGAGCCAAGGTGCAGATTCACCTGGATTCTGAGGCAAGACCTGTCTTACATAAAGCTCGGTCTGTTCTGTACATGATGAGGGAGAAGGTCGAAATTGAGCTTGACAGACTCCAACGTGAAGGGGTCATATCACTGGTCGAATTTAACGAATGAGCCAGTCCTATCGTTCCAGTGTTAAAGAATGATGGCACTGTCAGGATCTGTGGAGACTACAAGGTTACGATTAACCGATTTTTGAAACAGGATCAGTATCTGCTACCGAAGGCTGATGACCTGTTCACCATGCTAGCTGGTGGAAAGTCGTTCACTGAACTGGATCTGACGTCGGCCTATATGACACAGGAGCTTGTTGACACTTCAAAGAAACTCACCTGCATCAACACCCATAAAGGACTGTTTGTCTACAACAGGTGTCTTTTTGGAATCCGTTCAGCTGCAGCCATATTTCAGAGGAACATGGAGAGTCGACTGAAGTCCGTTCCTAGAACCATTGTGTTTCAAGATGACATTCTGGTCACAGGTCGTGACACTGCTGAACATCTGAACAATCTTGAAGAAGTCCTACATTGTCTGGACAAAGTGGGACTCAGTCTGAAACGTTCGAAGTGTGTCTTCATGGTACCGGAAGTTGAATTCCTAGGGAGGAAAATTGCTGCTGATGGCATCAGGCCGACTGATTTGAAAACCAAGGCTATCAAAAATGCACCCAGACCTCAAAATGTGACTGAGCTGCGTTAATTCCTTGGGCTACTCAACTACTTTAGTCATTTCTTACCCAGATTGAGCACTTTATTAGAGCCACTGCACATGCTGCTCAGAAAAAGCGACAACTGGGTCTGGGGTTTATCTCAAGATAGAGCTTTTGAGAAAGCCAAGAATCTGCTCTGTTCGAACAAGCTGCTTGTTCACTATGATCCGTGTAAGCGTCTTGTTGTGGCCTGTGATGCTTCATCATATGGGGTTGGCTGTGTGCTCCAACAAGCAAATGAGTCGGGTAAGCTGCAACCTGTTGCGTATGCTTCAAAAAGTTTGACAAAGGCGGAAAGAGTTTACAGCATGGTAGAAAAAGAAGCTTTGGCCTGTGTGTATGGGGTCAAAAAAATGCATTAGTACCTGTTTGGTCTTCGTTTTGAACTCGAAACGCCTCACAAGCCAGTCATTTCATTGTTTTCAGAAAACAAAGGTATCAATACCAATGCATTGTCCCGTATCCAGAGGTGGGCGTTGATATTGTCTACCTATGATTACGTTATTTATCATAGACCTGGCACTGAGAATTGAGCCGATGCACTGAGTCGTCTGCTGTTGCCCACCCCTGAAATGGAGACGCCTCAACCTGCAGATCTACTGTTAGTAATGGATGCTTTTGAGAGTGAAGGAACTCCTGTCACTGCTCAACAAGTGAGGATCTGGACCAGCCATGACCCTATTTTATCGGTTGTGAAACGTGTGTCCTCAGGGGTGATTGGTCTGCAATACCTATGGAAATGTGTAATGAGACCAAACCTTACAACCGTCGCAAAGGTGAACTATTCAGTCAGATTGTCTACTGTGGAACAATCGTTATGCCTAACAAAGGCAGAGAAAAATTTGTACGTGACCTACATAGCACTCATCCTGGTATCGTCATGATGAAAGCCATTGCCAGGGCTCATGTTTTGTGGCCTGGAATTGACACTGATCTGGAATCATGTGTGCATCAGTGCAATACTTGCATGGAGCTAAGTAAAGTACCAGCAGAATCTCCACTGAGTCTTTGGTCATGGCCATCTAAACCATGGTCGAGAATACACATCGATTTTGCGGGCCCTTTCCTGGGAAAGATGTTTTTTGTTGTGGTGGATGCATATTCAAAGTGGATAGAGTGTGTTATTATGTCATCCTGCACGTCTACAGCTACCATTGAGAGTCTTCGTATCATGTTTGCTATTCGTGGTTTGCCTGACATTGTTGTGAACGATAATAGATCTTGCTTCACAAGTCTTGAGTTTCAAGAATTCATGAAACTCAATGGTATCAGACATGTAAGGTCTGCTCCATTCAAACCTGCATCTAATGGTTAAGCAGAGCGTGCAGTTCAAACGATCAAGCAAAGCATGAAACATGTGACTCAGGGTTCACTGCAGACTTGTTTGTCATGTATATTGCTTAGTTACAGGACAAGACCTCACACGCTTACCGGGGTCTCCCCTGCTGAACTACTGATGAAGAGAAGTCTCAAGACCAAGTTTTCTCTTGTCCATCCTGATTTGAATGATCATGTTGAAAACAGACGTCAAAATCAGCAATGGTATCATGATCGTGCTGCTGTGTCTGGTGACATCTCTGTCAACGATCCAGTTTATGTGCTGAATTATGGTCAAGGTCCAAAGTAGATCGTCGGTACTGTTACGGCCAAGGAGGGTAGCAGAGTGTTTAGTGTCGTGCTCAAGAATGGGCAAAAATGCAGGGAACATGTTGATCAGATAAAACTGCAGCACACAGATGAACTGGAACCGGTTGAGGAAGATGCAGTCAGTGACCAACCAACCGATATTCATTCATCAGAAGACTCTGCTGTCATTACTGAATCTGGACGTTCAGTCTCTGATAGGGTCATTACCACTCCCATCAGATCAGTTACTCAGCCTCCAGTCATAACTGACTCAGAACACTCGTCCAGAACTGGAGTTCAACTGAGACGATCAACTCATGAGCGAAAAGCCCCAGACCGTCTTAATTTGTAAAGAGACTGATTCTAAGGTCTTGAAGGGGGATGTTGTTATGTATTGATGCTTGGGGACACTAGACACCAGGGGGCGCCACTGTCGGAGGTCATTGTGCTGTATGCGCGTGTGTGTGGGCCCTGGTATATAAGAGCGAGCACCATGTCACGTGGGCACTTTGGGCGCAAATAAAGTTGAACCAGGTTTGCACCTGAGTGAGTTTACAGTAACAAGTCTTGCGAGTCATTATATACATTACACTTTTGGTCTGCTTTTTTTCAGTCAGTCTCCGATGAGCAGGTTTTGCTGGTTTTCTTAGAGCATGGCTTCATTTGGAGTTTCAGTTTGTGCAGTTTGATGATTCTTTTTCCATTTTCAGGCTGAGTTGTACATTATCCTTATGACTTTTTCTAAAGCTGATTCTTCCACCTGCATGGTTCTCAAGATAGGTTTCTATATTTTTGTTTCAGGTGATATATGACGTAATGTTAAGTACATAGCACCACATATGGGTGCAAATACTGTTGGAATGTTGAAACAACTCATCAATTTTAATATATAATTGATGACAACGATGTTCCCCTTGGGTAACTCCCTCGATTTATCCTTGTTGGATCAAGAAAAGGCGATCTAATGGAGGGATGTCTAGCAGAATTAGAGATGCTCTGCACACGTACACAAAATCTTTCTCCTTTTTGTAAAAGAGCGGGGGGGTGAAACTCAGTCACGCCTCTGTTGCGGCATTGTCCCGGGCACTGGAAAATGGTTTGCGTCTGCCAGCACAAAATTCATTAGCTGGGCCCAGGGTTTGGAACACAGCGCTACGGGAGGCGTTTCACACCTCTTTTAGGGTGTTAGGCCGGCTGAGCCACTGAAAATCCTGAGTTAAACAGCCGTCCTGGGAGCACCCTACAGAGGCTTCCGTAGAGAAAAGAAAACCTGAAAAAAAAACACCAAAAACATTCCGAATTCATTACTGATGGGACCCCAACATAAATCGCAAAATTAAAAACTCACTCTTACCTGAAGTAGACATTTCTTCAGTCACTTCAGCCGGTACAGCTTGGAACAGCGGCTTTCATTGGTGTTCCCACTAGGACGTGCTATGGGGTGCTATGGAGCGGGCACGATCCAAATTTCAAGCTGGTGTCGTAACCAGAGATGCTGCACACCGGCTCGCCTCTCCCAGGCAGTACTGCTCCGCAGCCCCGCAAACCTGGCACCCGAATGTACCGGCGGTGCACTGGAAGCTGCCCGCCCGGGTGCAAGTGCATTCCGTCAGCAAAAGACCAAAAATCCAGCCTCAGCTGTTTCATTGAATACAACTAAGGGAACACGAGACCCAATGTCCCCCAAGATGTAGTCTCCTGGGTAAGGCAAAAAAATCATAGACCATTTCAGTGAAAATATATTCTGGGATATTTCTCTTCGATCTCTCCACCGCCCCCCGCCGCCAAAGAGGTAGTGGAAAGCAACTTCCAGGAGATAACAATGACCACGATAGACAAAGAGGAGGTACTAAAAAGATTTTCAGTCCTCAAAGTAGAAAAGTCACCAGATCTGGATGGGATGCATCCTAGTTTACTGAGGGAAGTAAGGGTGGAAATTGCAGAGACTCCGACCGCAATCTTCAAATCCTCCTTGGATATGGGGTGGTGCCAGAAAACTGAAGAATTGTATCTGTTACACCCCTGTTTTAAAAAATGGAATTGGGATTAACCCAGCAACTATAGATCAGTCAGCCCAACGTTGGTGGTGGGGAAAATTTTAGTGACAATAATCCGGGACCAAATTAATTGGCATTTGGAAAAGTATCGACGAATAAATGAAAGTCAGCATGGATTTATTAAAGGCAAATCGTGTTTGACTAACTTGATCGAGTTCTTTGATGAAGTAATAGAGAGGGTTGATAAGTGCAGTGCGGTTGATCTGTATATGGACTTTCAAAAGGTATACATAATGGACTTGCTAGCAAAATTAAAGACCATGTCTGTGACTTCGGCAGTGCTCTGGGGGCAGGTCGACCGGGAAATTGACAACGTTTGACAGCAGTTCGGGACCCTGTGCCTGTCCCACATGTCGGGTCTGCCTGCGCTGATGCACTTGAGACACTTGACGCTGAGTAGCGCCCTTTAGCAAGGTGCTTGAGACAATTATTGGCATATTTAGAAGCCCTTAACAGTGGTACTTTACTCACCTTTTGACGTTAACAGCTCGCACACAGATTTCACGTTGCTCCTGGACCCCGTTTGTTCATCTGAGGCAGAGGTTGAGTGGCCATTGAAGCACATGATTGGTGACAGCATTAAAACTTGTATAAAACCTCACAATTTACACCTGTACACTTTCCAAACCCAGAGACGCTTTGGTTTCTCCCTTTGGAAGACAGATTGTACTTAATGCAGGTTGTAAGTCTTTGTAGCAAACTCTGTATCCAGTGTCACCTCATTGGAACAACCTGTCACCATTGATGGATCGCTTCTGTCATCCCACCTTCAACTGGTATCTACTCCATCAGGATAGAAACTGTAAGAGCGAAAAACCTTAATTAGGGGTAAAGTAATTCGGTGTAATTAAAATACAAAGTAAGAAAGGCAGAGAAAGGTTTAAAATGCATTCATGGTAGAATAGCTGAATTAGACAGAAACACGAAGGTCAGAGAAATTCTCTTAGGAAATAAGAACACCCACAAGATTTACGTAGACAGCTCACAGAAATAATGAGAGGAGGCCACGATGTTCCAGCCACATGAGATAACAGGGACAACGCCTCTTTTCAGCAGAGGGTAGCCATGTGTCTGCCAAGGACATGAGTCTGGGAATTAGCCTGGGAAGATGTTTCCAGAACTGTAACACATAATCTGTAGGGGGCTTTTCCCTAGCAACAGTCGCCAGAACTGAATGTACTAATAGAATCATTAGAAATTACTGTAACCAATAAAATTTATGTAACTTTACCACCCAATGAAATTGCTGTAATCTGTATTAACCAATGGAACACTACCCTGCGTAGTTCCACCATTTTGACTGTATCTGAACTGTATAAGAATGTAACTGCGTAGCTTGTCCCATGAGAGAGGTGTTGAGAGCACTCAGTAACGGTACTGATGAGGCTGGATCTCCCTTGATTAATCAGGTTTTAATAAACAATTCTTTTCTCTATAAAAGACCTTTCCTGTGAATGTTATATTTTTAATACTCCACAACAGAAACCAATTCCACCCTGTCACCTTGGCTCTCAAAATCTGACCATGATGAACCCCACCACCAGGCACACCAGCAGCACCAACAACAACACCAATATTTGCTGCAATCACCTGATGCTGCACAGGACAGAGGGCATCAGTACCCGACCACATTGCTGCCCGGGATGCCAGGGATGGCCTAACCATGACCACATTTACTTCACTTGATGCTGCACACCCTGGCTTGCAACATGAAGCGCCAGGTTGGCACCACACCAACACCATGAAGCATTCCTACAATATCCAAGCCATTCCTTTCACACTCATCACCATTGCGGGGGTTACTGTTATATCTCACCATTCACTGCAACTCACTAAGCCAAAGGTGCACACAAATCTGTCCAAGAAGGCAAAGTGTTAAAAATACAGATTTCAATGTTTGACTGCACATTAACAGAAACTTTACATGAACATTGGCAAAAAGACCCAAGTGCCTACCCTTGTGTGTTAGTTTGTCTGTTTGCGTGAGGATGAGGGGTGACTAGTGAGATGGGGATGTGATAATGTAGATAGAGAGGGATGGGTGGAGGTCCAAGTTAAGTTGGTGTGAGTAAGGATGTGCAGGCGTAGGGTAGGGATGGCAGAGTGATGGGGATGAGGATGAGGTTGAGTGTGGCTTTGCAGTAACATTTCGTGATCTACTAAGATCATTGAAAGGTTTGCGCCACTGCAGCCTGGTCCTCCTGTCGGCATCCCTACTTGTGCCCTTCTCTGCAATATGCAACCAGGCTGCATTGGTCTCCTGGGGAGGACTCTTCCGTCCATTGGAAGGGAAGAGAACCTCCCTGCGTGCTCTGACTCCCTCCATAAGCATATGGAGGGTGACATGGGAGAGCCTGCGTGCAACTCTATACCTCTGTGCAGTGTTTGCAGCATCTCAGTGTTGTTGCACACTGACAGCACATCTGTCAAAATTAATTTGTGCATGGTCCCTTTAAGAAAACGGCTGATGATGTGTCATCAATTGATGTCATCAGACCTGCTTCCTTTTAATTGACAGACTCTCGCTGAGCGGGCTTAACAAGCCCCATCAGAGGAAAGTCGTGTGGGAGGCCGGGATGGAGACAGCAGCGGGATCGGGACCCACCACCGATGTCGCCAACCCGGTCCCGCCGAGGTAGGCGAAATCGCGGCCCATGAGTTTAAAAGGGGCAGCTGAGATACAAAATGAGCTAAGGGACAGAAAGCAGAGTGTATTGGTGAATGGTTGTTTTTCAGACTGGAGGGAAGTATACAGTGGTGTCCCCCAGGGCTCAGTATTCAGACCACTGCTCCTTTAATAATAATGACCCAGACTTTGGTATACAGGACATAGTTTCAAAGGTTGCAGATGACATGAAACTTGGAAATTTAATAAACAATGAGGAGGATCATAACACACTTCAGGAGGACAGACAGACTGCTGAATGGGAAGACACATGGCAGATGAAATTTAACACAGAGAAGTGTGAAGTGAAACGACCCGCATCTTTTAATGTGGGTTCGGGAGGAACTCTCCTACTCCTGGCTCCATATTGAGGAAAGTATGGGGCCTTCCTGCCTCTTCGTACTGTGAGTTCAGCATGTGGCGAGTGAAGGTCTGGGGCACTCAAAAATCTGAAACTGGTCTTTAGGACCCGCTGGAACCTAATGTGTGTAAATGATTCTGCCGTTAAAATGTTCTTGACATGTACTCCTGCCACGAGCCCATCTACCTTAAATAATATGGTGGGTGGCACGCTTCCAGCTGGAAATGTGCGTGCACTTCCTGCCAACCATATTGGAGGCTTTGGAGCAATGTTCCCCCTAATTATTTTTGGGTGTGCGGTCCCTTTTAACGGACTGCGTGACCCATTCAAAATTCTGTGCATGCGTGAAATGTCCCATTGAAAAGCCAGTGATCAGTCTGCGCGGGACCTCCAGACAACCACGCGGCTGCACAGCTATACGGGAATATTGCTTAGGAGGTTGTTAAGCGCCAGAAAAATGGGTGCTGCATGGCCGATTATTTAGGCAGTAACTCTGATTTGCAAGAGAGGCCTTGACAATGATGTGCTCCAAGCATGCTCGTAGATAACCTCTAGTTAACATTCACTGCAGGGCAGACATTGTTGACAGCAGTAAGGTCAGCTGTGGCCTTAAATCTACCTCCATCTCATTTCAAGCTGTCGTATGGGGAAGTTGCTCACAAGTCACCCTCCTCACACCATCTCATGCTGCACAACTTGTGTTCCACCAGCCATCAGACCAGGAGTCAGGTGCTGGGCTGTTCCATCTCTTTCTTGCCAGTACGCTCCATTTTATGCCTCCATATTGGATTTCCTTTTACTTTGTTTTTGCCGGCCTTTCTTCCTTCAGCCTTGGTAAACGCTGCCAACAGATGTAACTACATTTTGAGCTTTTCCATAGGTTCTAAGAATTTTTGGCCCACATGGAGTCACTTACTTTAAACTGCTCACATCTCTAAGATTTTACCTAAAATGCAATTTCCTGGTTTCCCCATTATGCTAGCTCCCTATACAAGGCCAAAGCTGCACACATATGAATCTTTCTGCAAATAATCTGACCACAGAAAATGACATGTAATCTGCTCAATGCATTCTTGGTTAGCCTTGCACTTGTTTCTCGATTGAAAAAAGTGTGCAGAAATCCATTGTGGTGGATTTCCACTTACTTTGCGCATTGCATGCAATTCCAGGGATAGGGAATTAGATGTGCCCATCTGAAACCAGTGACAACTTGATTTAGATATTAGTTCCTATTTTAACTGGGGGTGAAGGGCAAGCATGGGGCCAACAGGGTGAGTGTTAGGCTTGCTGGCGTGAGGTACAGACCATTTTAACTTCTCGGCCTCATTTAAATCACCTGGCCCAACTCCCACCTGAATCTAGCATCAGTGATGATGGACATGTGGGAGTTCAGCGAGCGGGGAAGGAGGCCATGGCTGGGGAGCCTTGGAAACGGTCCCCAGCAGTCAGGTGGTGGGAGGGGTAGGCAGTGGGGGGAGGGAAGCCCAGGATTCCTTGTGTATTCAAGAGGAGCACTCCTGTTTCTCCTAGCCCATAAGAAACCCTTTCAAATAAATCACACCTTTTTGGCCCTCTTATACGCCCTATGCTCCCTCACACCCAAATCGCCAAACAAGGCTGGCACCAGGTACTAAATGGTTGAATATACTCAAACCGTGTAACGAGCTCCTGTGTAATACCAGAATATGCACAGGCCGGGTAACGGACTGTTGTACAACAACAGAATATACACAGACAGGTGAACGGGCTTCTGTGTAATGCCAGAATATAGAGATAGAATAACGGGATCCTGTATAGAAACATAGAAAATAGGTGCAGGAGTAGGCCATTCGGCCCTTCGAGCCTGCACCGCATTCAATAAGATCATTGCTGATCATTCCCTCAGTACCCCTTTCCTGCTTTCTCTCCATAACCTTGATCTCTTTAGCCGTAAGGGCCATATCTAACTCCCTCTTAATATATCCAATGAATAGGCATCAACAACTCTCTGCGGCAGGGAATTCCACAGGTTAACAACTCTCTGAGTGAAGAAGTTTCTCCTCATCTCAGTCCTAAATGGCCTACCTGTAATCCTAAGACTATGTCCCCTGGTTCTGGACTTCCCCAACATCGGGAACGTTCTTCCCGCATCTAACCTGTCCAATCCTGTCAGAATCTTATACGTTTCTATGAGATCCCCTCTCATCCTTCTAAGCTCCAGTGAATAAAGGCCCAGTTGATCCAGTCTCTCCTCATATGTCGTCCAGCCATCCCTGGAATCAGTCTGGTGAACCTTCGCTGCACTCCGTCAATCGCAAGAACGTCCTTCCTCAGATTAGGAGACCAAAACTGAACACAATATTCCAGGTGAGGCCTCACCAAGGCCCTGTACAACTGCAGTAAGACCTCCCTACTCCTATACTCAAACCCCCTAGCTCTGAAGGCCAATATACCATTTGCCTTCTTCACCGCCTGCTATACCTGCATGCCAACTTTCAATGACTGATGTACCGTGACACCCAGGTCTCGTTGCACCTTCCCTTTTCCTAATCTGCTGCCATTCAGATAATATTCTGCCTTTGCGTTTTTGCCCCCAAAATGGATAACCTCACACTTATCCACATTATACTGCATCTGCCATGCATTTATCCATTCACCTAACCTGTCCAAGTCACCCTGCAGCCTCTTAGCGTCCTCCTCACAGCTCACACCGCCACCCAGTTTAGTGTCATCTGCAAATTTGGAGATATTACACTCAATTCCTTCAGCTAAATCGTTAATGTATATTGTAAAGAGCTGGGGTCCCAGCACTGAGCCCTGCGGCAATCCACTAGTCAATGCCTGCCATTCTGAAAAGGATCTGTTTATCCTGACTTTCTGCTTCCTGTCTGCCAACCAGTTCTCTATTCACGTCAGTACATTACCCCCAATACCATGTGCTTTGATTTTGCACACCAATCTCTTGTGCGGGACCTTGTCAAAAGCCTTTTAAAAGTCCAAATACACCACGTCCACTGTTTCTCCCTTATCCACTCTGCTATTTATAGACTCAAAAAATTCTAGAAGATTCGTCAAGCATGATTTCCCTTTCATAAATCCATGCTGACTTGGTCCCATCCTGTCACTGCTTTCCAAATGCGTTGCTTTTTCATCCTTAATGATTGATTACAACATTTTCCCCACTACTGATGTCAGGCTAACCGGTCTATAATTCCCCGTTTTCTCTCTCCCTCCTTTTTTAAAAAGTGGTGTTACATTAGCTACCCTCCAGTCCATAGGAACTGATCCAGAGTCGATAGACTGTTGGAAAATGATCACCAATGCATCTACTATTTCTAGGGCCACTTCCTTAAGTACTCTGGGATGCAGACTATCAGGCCCTGGGGATTTATCAGCCTTCAATCCCATCAATTTCCCTAACACAATTTCCCGCCTAATAAGGATATCCTTCAGTTCCTCCTTCTCACTAGGCCCACTGTCTCCTAGTACATCCGGAAGGTTATTTGTGTCTTCCTTCATGATGACAGAACCGAAGTATTTGTTCAATTGGTCTGCCATTTCCTTGTTCCCCATTATAAATTCACCTGAGTCCGACTGCAAGGGACCTATGTTTGTCTTCACTAATCTTTTTCTCTTCACATATCTATACAAGCTTTTGCAGTTAGTTTTTAAACTCCCTGCAAGCTTCCTCTCGTACTCTATTTTCCCCCTCTTAATTAAACCCTTAGTCCTCCTCTGTTGAATTCTAAATTTCTCCCAGTCCTCAGGTTTCTTTTTCTAGCCAATTTATATGCCTCTTCCTTGGTTTTAACACTATCCTTATTTTCCCTTGTTAGCCATGGTTGAGCCACCTTGCCCATTTTATTTTTACTCCAGACAGGGATGTACAATTGCTGAAGTTCATCCCTGTGATCTTTAAATATTTGCCTTTGCTTATCCACCGTCAACCCTTTATGTATCCTTTGCCAGTCTATTCTAGCCGATTCATGCCTCATATCATCGAAGTTACCTTTCCTTAAGTTCAGGACCCTAGTTTCCGAATTAACTGTGTCACTCTCCATCTTAATAAAGAATTCTACCATATTATGGTCACTCTTCGCCAAGGGGCCTCGTACAACAAGATTGCTAATTAGTCCCTTCTCATTACACATCACAAAGTCAAGGATGGCCAGCTCTCTGGTTGGTTCGACATATTGGTCTAGAAAACCATCCCTAATACACTCCAGGAAATCCTCCTCCACCACATTGCTACCAGTTCGGTTAGCTCAATCAATATGTAGATTAAAGTCGCCCATGATAACTGGTGTACCTTTATTGCACACATCCCTTATTTCTTGTTTGATGCTGTCCCCAACCTCACTACGACTGTTTGGAGGTCTGTACACAACTCCCACTGGCGTTTTCTGCACTTTGGTATTCCGCAGCTCCACCCATACCGATTCCACATCATCCAGGCTAATGTTCCTCCTTACTATTGCATTAATTTCCTCTTTAACCAGCAATGCCACCCTGCGTCCTTTTCCTCTCTGTCTATCCTTCCGAAATGTTGAATACCCCTGGATGTTGAGTTCCCAGCCTTGGTCACCCTGGAGCCATGTCTCCGTGATGCCAATTACATCATATCCGTTAATTGCTATCTGCGCAGTTAATTCGTCCTCCTTATTCCGAATACTCCTCGCATTGAGGCACAGGGCCTTCAGGCTTGTCTTTTTAACACACTTTGCCCCTTTAGAATTTTGCTGTAATGTGGCCCTTTTTGTTTTTTGCCTTGGGTTTCTCTGCCCTCCACTTTTACTATTTTCCTTTCTATCTTTTGCTTCTGCCTCCATTTTATTTCCCTCTGACTCCCTGCATAGGTTCCCATCCCCCTGCCATGTTAGTTTAACTCCTTCACAACAGCACTTGCAAACACTCCCTTGAGGACATTGGTTCCGGTCCTGCCCAGGTGCAGACCGTCTCGTTTGCACTGGTCCCACCTCCCCCAGAACCGGTTTCAATGTCCCAGGAATTTGAATCCCTCCCTTCTGCACCAGTCCTCAAGCCACATATTCATCTGAGCTATCCTGCGATTCCTACTCTGACTAGCACGTGCCCCTGGTAGCAATCCTGAGATTACTACTTTTGAGGTCCTACCTTTTAATTTAGCTCCTAGCTCCCTAAATTCATCTCGTAGGACCTCATCCCATTTTTTTTATCAATATCGTTGGTACCTATAAGCACCACTATAACTGACTGTTCACACTCCATTTTCAAAATGTCCTGCACCCGCTCCGAGATATCCTTAACCCTTGTACCAGGGAGGCAACATACCATCCTGCAGTCTCGGTTGCGGCCGCAGAAACGCATATCTATTCCCCTTACAATAGAATCTCCTGTCACTATAGCTCTCCCACTCTTTTTCCTGCCCTCCTGTGCAGCAGAGCCACCCATGGTGCCATGAACTTGGCTGCTGCTGCTCTCTGTTGATGAGTCATCCCCCTCAACATTACCCAAAGCGGTGTATCTGTTTTGCAGGGGGATGACCGCAGGGGACCCCTGCACTACCTTCCTTGCACTGCTCTTCCTGTTGTTCACCCATTCGCCATCTGGCTGTGAACCCTTTGCCTGCGGTAAGACCAACTCGCTAAACGTGCTATTCACATCATTCTCAGCATTGTGGATGCTCCAGAGTGAATCCACCCGCAGCTCCAGTGCCGCAATGCAGTCCGTCAGGAGCTGGAGGCAGATACACTTCCCGCACACGTGGTCGTCAGGGACACTGGAAGCGTCCCTGACTTCCCACATATTACAGGAGGAGAATAGCACATGTCTGAGCCCTCCTGCCATGTCTTAACCCCTTAGATTAACTTAATTTGGCAACAACAATGCTAAAGGTGACTTACTGAAAGAAAAAAGAAAAGCTACTCACCAATCACCAGCCAATCACTTACTCCCTTGGCTGTGACATCACCTTTCCATTTCTTTCTACTTCTTTTTTGCCTCCCTGCTGCAGCTGCACCGGCTGCTCTCCTGTAGGCCCCAACTCTGCTGCTCCACCTCCTCCAACTCCCGCTGGTGCCTCCCGACTGACGGGTCTCCTGTAGGCCCCAACTCTGCTGCTCCACCTCCTCCAACTCCCGCTGGTGCCTCCCGACTGACGGGTCTCCTGTAGGCCCCAACTCTGCTGCTCCACCTCCTCCACCTCCCGCTGGTGCCTCCCGACTGACGGGTCTCCTGTAGGCCCCAACTCTGCTGCTCCACCTCCTCCACCTCCCGCTGGTGCCTCCCGACTGACGGGTCTCCTGTAGGCCCCAACTCTGCTGCTCCACCTCCTCCACCTCCCGCTGGTGCCTCCCGACTGACGGGTCTCCTGTAGGCCCCAACTCTGCTGCTCCACCTCCTCCACCTCCCGCTGGTGCCTCCCGACTGACGGGTCTTCTGTAGGCCCCAACTCTGCTGCTCCACCTCCTCCACCTCCCGCTGGTGCCTCCCGACTGACGGGTCTCCTGTAGGCCCCAAATCTGCTGCTCCACCTCCTCCACCTCTCACTGGTGCCTCCCGACTGACGGGTCTCCTGTAGGCCCCAACTCTGCTGCTCCACCTCCTCCACCTCCCACTGGTGCCTCCCAACTGATGGGTCTTCTGTAGGCCCCAACTCTGCTGCTCCACCTCCTCCACCTCCCACTGGTGCCTCCCGACTGACGGGTCTCTTGTTGGCCCCAACTCTGCTGCTCCGCCTCCTCCACCTCCTCCACCTCCCGCTGGTGCCTCCCGACTGACGGGTCTCTTGTTGGCCCCAACTCTGCTGCTCCGCCTCCTCGACACCTCATCGACCTCCCGCTGGCGCCTCCCGAATAATGTGAAAATATATACAGACAGAGTAATGGGCTTCTGTATAATGCCTTAATATACAGAAACTGGGTAACGGGCTCCTGCGTAATATCAGAATCTGCACAAATCAAATATTGAGCTTTTGTATAGCTTAGGTATTGATTAACTTTGGCTCTCTTCTACAGCAGGCTCCTTTTAGTGTTAAAATATTGTCAATGTCTAAATGACTTGAATTTCAATTAGGCTTACCTGGTGCAATAGCCTGACTGAGCCTGTTAAAATGGCATTCCGTATGAGGTCAGTAAAGATCGGGTGAATTGATCTCTGCAAAAATGTTTACCATTTGCATATACCATTCTCGTGGGTTCGAGGGGTTAAAATTAGAGGTATTAATTTCAGAGTGGGAACTTTCTACACGCTGTTTCCAAACATTGTGGAATGCAGAATATCTATTCATTAAGTTCATTTTAACAAAGCAATAATAACCAAAGTGAAGTTCATTTAAAGGATCAATTATGCAATGGTAAGTGTATTTCAGTAATTTCTTGACTTTTTCTTCATTTTCATGTTTGTTTTCTACTGATACCCAGATCTTCAGCATGCTTTGAGCCAGTTGTTTAAAAAAGTTGCACCCAGTTTTATTGCTACCATCAATGAGTTTTTCAATGATAAGTCTCTTATCTGAAGATCAATAGTTTCTTCTTTTTTGAACAGGCACCATTTTCTCTGGGGTTATTCCTGAGATAAGACATGTTGTTATGAACATTTTTTTAATATGTTCATGGGATGTGGACATCAATGGCAAGGTCAGCATTTATTGCCCATCCCTAACTGCCCTTGAGAAGGTGGCGGTGAACTACTTTCTTGAACCGCTGCACTCCGTGTGTTGAAGGTACTCCCACAGTGATGTTAGGGAGGAAATTCCAGGATTTTGACCCAGCAATGTTAAAGGAACGATATTCCAAGTCAGGAATTTGTGTGACTTGGAGGGGAACTTGGATGTGATAGTGTTCCCATGTGCCTGCTGCCCTTAGCCTTCTAGGTGGTAGAGGTCACAGGTTTGGAAGGTGCTGCCGAAGAAGCTTTGGTGAGTTGCTGCAGTACATCTTGTAGATGGTACACACTGCAGCCACGGTGCGCGGTGGTGGAGGGAGTGAATGTTGAAGGTGGTGGATGAGGTGCCAATCAAGCAAGCTGCTTTGTCCTGAATGGTATTGAGCTTCTTGAGTGTTGCTGGAGCTACACTCATCCAGGCATGTGGAGAGTATTCCATCACACTCCTGACTTGTGCCTTGTAGATGGTGGAAAGGCTTTGGGAACTCAGGAGTTGAGACACTCGCCGCAGAATACACGGTCTCTGACCTGCTCTTGTAGCCACAGTATTTATGTGTCTGGTCCAGTTAATTTTTTGGTCAATAATGACCTTCTCCCCCAGAATGTTTATGGTGGGAGATTTGGCGATGGTAATTCCATTGAATGTCAATAAGAGCTGGCATGGCCTGTTTGTGCTGTATATCCTATGTAATAAGCGGGCACTTATGTGATGCAAATGTTACTTGCCACTTATCAGTCCATGCCTGAATGTCATCCAGCTCTTCCTGCATGTTGACCAGACTGCTTCATTATCTGAGGAGCTGCAAGTGGAACTGAATACTGTAATCAGCGAACATCCCCACTTCTGACATTATGATGGAGATGAAACAGCTGATGATGGTTGGGCCTAGGATACTTACCTGAGGAACTCCTGCAGCGATGTCCTGGGGCTGAGATGATTGGCCTGCAATGACCACAACCTTTGTTCTAGGTATGACTCAAGCCAGTGGACAGTTTGTCCCCTGATTCCCATTGACTTCAATTTTACTAGTGCGGCTTGATGCTGAAAATGACCAGTGTCAATTTGATTGAAATAAATAACTTGCATTTATAAAGTACCTTTAACATCCTCTGGGCATCCTAAAACACTTCACAGCCAATAAAGTACAACTGAAATGTAATCAATGCTGCAATGTTGGCCAACATGGCAGCCACTTTGCAAGCAACAAGGAAGGTCACATAAACAGGAATGAGAAAAATAAAATAACCTGATGGTATTGGTTGAGGGATAGATATTGGCCAGGACACAACACGATTCGAAGGATATGCTGATAGGGTTAGATGAAGTAGAGTGGGAGGATGTTCCTGCAGAGCATAAACATCAGCATGGATCAGTTGGGCCAAGTGGCCTGTTTTTGTGTTTTATATTTTAGGGGGAGAAATTGGGTGCATTTGCACCAGCCATCCAGGGGGCAAATGACTGCGACTGGGTACGGCATCACTAACGAATCCTGCTAAATTCAGCGGGAGTTTAACGGCGCTACAGCATTGCGCCCCGATCTCCTGCACCCAGAGATCATGACATCATCACCGTGCACATTGCCCCATTCGTGCCCTGACCCCTAAATTGGGTTTGGCCCCTGAAGCAGCGAGGGGCAATAACAGCGACTGCTTCAGGGTCGCGCACCGGGCGGCTAGTCGCTACTGGGGCAAAACTTAAAGGGGAGGGGGCCGGCTGCCTTAAAAAAATATCTATAATAGATAAATACAGTTTATTTTGCACAAGTAAGTAGCTCCTTGAATGTTGCTTGCCTTGGTGGTGGTCCAAAGGGAAGGCGCAGGATTTAGAGACAAACTCTAAACTTCTTTGATGTGGAACTCCTTATAGTATGGTTTGTTTGAGCATCCTGAAAATTCTGACAAGTTCTGTCACGAGAGACAACAAAAAAACTAAACTCCATCGCCCAAGGGTGACGTGCAGCTGGATATGAAACTGGATTTTTTAGAAAGTAGGAAACATCCCACTTTGTGAAATGAATAGACCTAGATTTTCCCTTGTAGTGGGATTCCAGGTGGGAGTTCGTTGGTGTAGGATATCTGTGCATTGGTGTGCACCCACCTGACCCCAGCAGTTCTTCCAATATCAAGCTTATTGCGAATTTGAATGTTGGTGATGTATTAGAGGCCACTAGATCACCTTGCATGGGCAAAGGAATTTATTTTTTTACATTATTTTAAATCTCCCACATTGCCAAGTGCAAATCATCTCTCTAATGGATTGTAGCAGACAATGCAGGCCTTTTATTTGCAAACCCTTGCTTTTGCCTCCTTAACACTGCTGCACTCCTGGCAGCATTGCTAAGATGTTAATGATTGGAAATACATCAGCTGACATGGGTGGGCATAGTCAAGATCTACCATTGCTGTGTGCAGAAAATCTCAGTAATGGTAACATGAGGAAAGCAGTGGAACAGCTCATCACAAACTTTCATTCACCATAATATGTCAAAATAGGTAGGGTGGAGTGGGGGGGGGGGGAGCGGGGAGGAGAAAATCTGGGCCTAAACCTTTGAAAATGACCGAGAAGTTATGGTAGACCTTTGGTGTTGAACCAATGTGGAAAAGCAAACAAATCATAGAATGATACAGCAGAGAAGGAGGCCATTTGGCCCATTGTGCCTGTGCAGCTCTTTGGTAGATCTAGCCAATTAATCCCACTCCCCTGCTCTTTCCACATTGCCATGTAAATTTTCTCCTTCAAGTATTTATCCAATTCTCTTTTGAATGTTACCATTGAATCTGCTCCCACCACCCTTACAGGCAGTGCATTCCAGATCACAACAACTCGCTGTGTTTAATAAAAAACATTTCCTCATGTTGCTTCTGATTCTTTTGCCAATTACCTTAAATATGTGTCTTCCGGTTACCGACCTATCTGTCATTGGAAACAGTTTCTCCTTATTTACTTTATCAAAAACATTCATGATTTTCAACACCTCTGCCAAATTTTCTCTTAACCTTCTCTGCTCTAAGGAAAACAACCCCAGTCTTTCCACATAACTGAAATCCTTCATCTCTGGTACCATTCTAATAAATGTCTTCTGCACCCTTTCTAAGGCCTGACATACTTCCTGAAGTGTGGTGCCCTGAACCGAACACAGTACTGCAGCCAAGGCCTAACCAGTGTTTTCTAAAGATTTAGCATTACTTCCTTGCTTTTGTAATCTATTCCTCTGTTAATAAAACCAAGGATCCCATATGCTTTTTTAACAGCCTTCTCAACTTGACCTGACACCTTCAAAGTTTGTGTACATGCATCCCCTGGTCTCTCTTCCTGTACATCCTTAAAATTTCTGCCATTTAATTCATATTGTCTTTCTTCATTCTTCCCACCAAAATATATCACTTCACACTTTGTGTGAAATTTCATCTGCCATGTGTCTGCCCATTTTGCCAGATTCTCTGTGTCCTCCTATAGTTTGTTGCTAACCTCATTGTTTATTATATTTCTGAGTTTCACAGAATAATAGAAGTTTACGGTACAGAAGGAGGCTGTTTGGCCCATCGTGTCTGTGCCAGCCAAAATAGAACTATTCAGCCTGTCATGCATTCAACTATCATTGTAACTATCATGTATAAACTGACTTAAGTTATACACCTTGAGAAAATTGACCACAAGGGGGTGAACTTGTGGAGGCACTCCTAACCTGGACTTTCAAGTATAAAAGGGGAAGCTCCACCCATCTTCATCACTTGAGGTCTTGGTAATAAAGGTGACTGGTCACAGAGTGACCTTCTCTCAAGTATGGGCCTCGTGTGCATTTATACTGTATAGTATGGACATATCATTGGCGATGAGAAACTGGGATTTAAACCACGCGAGCATGGCCACTAGCAGCACAGAAGAGAGGTACTGTGTTGGTGATGATTGGGACGACTTTATTGAGAGACTACAGCAAAGTTTTGTCAATAAGGAATGGTTGGGACAGGATTCGGTCGACAAACGCAGGGCCCATCTCCTGATGGTTTGTGGATCCAGAACGTATTGCCTGATGAAGGACCTTCTAGTGCCAGAGAAGCCGGCGGACTAGACGTTCAAAGAGCTCAGTAAGTTTATCGGGGAACACCTTAAACCGGCGAGCAGCATGCACATGGCGAGACATCGGATTTACACCCACCGGCGGCGAGAAGGGCAAAGCATTCCAGACTTCGTGGCAGATCTCCGGCAACTGGCGAGCCTATGTAAGTTCCCAGATGCATGCAGAGCGGAGATGCTGCGAGAATTTTTTATTGAGGGCATCGGGCATGCTGGGGTTTTCAGGAAACTGATTGAGACCAAAGACTTGACCTTGGAAGCGGCAGTTCTGATAGCCCAGACCAGAATGATGTATAACAAAAATCTTGGCTCAAATGCGGCAAACGACCAGGGAGTCAACATTGTTAATGTGACACACAGTTCTCTAGGCAGACAAGGGCAATCGGACATGCCCCAGCATGTAGTCGAACCCAAAGGGGGAATTCAACAGAGACAATGGCTAGCCGAATGGCTATTCATGCCATCGCAATGGACAATGCAGCCAGTAATGGGCCATCAACACCTGTTAATGGTGCGCTTAAGGACAGTTACAGAGACGGTCAGAGACGATCGACTGCTAATGGACCTTTTGTTTCCAACAACGGGGCCTCCAGCTCATTCTGGAGGTGTGGAGGCAAACACTCAGCCAGAGCTTGCAGGTATCAGCAATATACCTGCAGAAACTGCAATGTCAGCGGTCACTTGGCGTGTATGTGCAGGAAGCCTGCAGCCAGGTTGATGTACGAGGAAGACGGGCCCGATGTAAGTCCTACGAGGCCAAATGAATACTGGGTAAATCACTGGAAGCTGAAGTTCAACGAGATCATGTGGAGCACATATACAGTTCATATACCAGGACGCCACCGATAATGATGAAAGTGCTCCTCAATGGCATCCCAGTATTAATGGAGCTAGACACGGGGGCCAGCCAGTCCCTGATGAGTATCAAACAGTTCGAAAGGTTGTGGGTGTCCAAGGTCAGGAGGCCAAAATAATTTCCGATTGACGCACAGCTACGGACATATACAAAGGAGATAATTGCGGTGCTCAGCAGCGCCACGGTAGTCGTGACCCACAAAGATTCGGAGAACAGGTTGCCACTCTGGATTGCCCGGGGGACGGTCCCGCACTACTGGGGAGCAGTTGGCGTGCTGTCATGAACTGGAAATGGGGCGATGTCAATGCAATTTCTTCTGTGGAGCACGTATCATGCTCACAGGTCCTGGACAAAGTTGACTCCTTATTTCAACCCGGCATCGGTATTTTCATGGGGGCCAAGGTAGTGATTCACATAAACCCGGACGCCAGGCCAGTACACCACAAGGCCAGAGCGGTGCCGTACGTGATGTGGGAAAAGATAGAATGCGAATTGGACCGCCTGCTGAGAGAAGGCATCATCTCGCCAGTTGAATTCAGTGACTGGGCGAGCCCGATTGTGCCGGTGCTCAAGGCGGATGGGTCGGTCAGGATATGTGCCGATTACAAGGCCACCATCAATTGGGTGTCACTCCAAGACCAGTATCCACTACCAAGCGCGGAGGACCTCTTTGCGACGCTATCCGGTGGCAAACTTTTTTCAAAATTGGACCTGACCTCAGCTTACATGATGCAGGAGCTGGCGAGTGAGTCGAAGAAGCTGACCACCATCACGACATGCAAGGGGATGTTTGAGTATAACAGATGTCCGTTCGGGATTCGTTCGGCCGCTTCAATCTTTCAGCGAAATATGGAAAGCCTCCTCAAGTCGATTCCAAGGACGGTGGTATTTCAAGACGACATCCTCATCACAGGTCGTGATACTGAAAAACAGCTCCACAACCTGGAGGAGGTGCTATGCAGACTGGACCGAGTAGGGCTGCAACTGAAAAAGGCAAAGTGTGTCTTCTTAGCTCCGAGGTAGAATTCCTGGGGAGGAGGGTAGCAGCAGACGGGATCAGACCTATTGTGTCCATAACGGAAGCGATCCAGAGAGCACCCAGACCCTGTAACACGACGGAGCTGCGTTTGCTCCTGGGGCTCCCGAACTATTTTGGTAACTCTCTTCCCAAATTGAGCACGCTGTTAGAGCCGCTACACGTGCTCCAAGGCAAAGGTCGCGATTGGGTCTGGGGGGACAGCCAGGAAAAGGCTTTTGATAGAGCACGCAATTTGTTATGCTCTAACAAACTATTAGCATAATATGACCCATGTAAGAAACTTGTTTTAACGTGCGATGCATCGTCCTATGGGGTCGGGGGTGTGTTGCAGCATGTGAATGCCACTGGTCAGTTACAGCCAGTAGCTTATGCCTCCAGAAGTCTGTCCCAGGCAGAAAGGGGCTACAGGATGGTAGAAAAGGAAGCGCTAGCATGTGTATATGCAGTAAAAAAAATGCACCAGTACCTGTTTGGCAGGAAGTTTGAGCTGGAGACAGGTCACAAACCCTTAACGTCCCTTTTGGCCGACAACAAGGCCATAAATGCGAATGCATCTTCCCGCATACAGAGGTGGGCACTTACGTTAGCCGCCTATGACTACACAATTCGGGACAGATCGGGCACTGAAAACTGCGCCGATGCACTCAGCAGGCTCCCACTAGCCACCACTGAGGGGGCAACTGAGAATGATGCTGAGAAGATCATGGCTGTTGAAGCTTTCGAAAGTGAAGGCTTACCTGTGACAGCCCGTCAGATTAAAGTCTGGACAAATAAAGATCCGATACTGTCTTTAGTTAAGAAATGTGTCCTGAATAGGGACTGGGCAGCCATGTTTGGGGGATGCCCTGAGGAATTTAAACCGTTTCAAAGGCGCAAGGATGAACTCTCGATTCAGGCTGATTGCCTAGTGTGGGGAAACCAAGTAGTCATGCCCCAGATGGGCAGAGAGGTGTTCATCAGAGAACTTCACAATGAGCACCCGGATATTGTCATGATGAAAGCAATTGCCAGGTCACATGTTTGGTGGCTAGGGACAGATGCAGACCTGGAACTTTGTGTTCACAGGTGCAACACATGTACTCAGCTGGGCAACGCACCCAGGGAAGCCCCCCTTAGCCCCTGGTCCTGGCCCGCCAAGCCATGGTCACGCATCCATGTGGACTACGCAGGTCTTTTCATGGGAAAAATGTTTTTGGTTGTAGTAGACGCCTACTCCAAATGGATTGACTGTGCCATTTTAAATTCAAGCACATCCTCTGCCACGGTAGAAAGTCTACGGGCAATGTTCGCCGCCCATGGTCTACCGGATGTCTTGGTCAGCGACAATGGCCCGTGCTTCACAAGCACTGAATTCCAGGCAATGGAATCAACCATGTCAGAATGGCACCTTTCAAGCCGGCCTCAAACGGCCAGGCGGAACAAGCAGTGCAGATAATCAAACAGGGGATGCTCAGAATCCAAGGGGGTTCCCTACAAAGTCGCTTATCGTGTCTCGTGTTGGCCAATAGATCTCGACCACACTTGCCTCCATGGGGTTCCATCCGCAGAGCTGCTAATGAAAAGGACGCTCAAAAGAAATTGTTGAGAGCAGGCGTCAGTCACAATGTGACTACCATGACAGGAATGCGAGGGCGTGATGTATTGATGTCAATGACCTTGTTTTTGTCCTTAATTATGCTGCAGGGCCCAACTGCTTGCAGGCTCTGTGATTGCCAAAGAGGGGAATAGGGTTTTGGAAGTTAAACTTACCAATGGGCAAACCTGTCACAAACACGTGGATCAAACTAAAAGGAGGTTCAGCAACCCCATAGAAGAAGCAGAGGAAGAACACGACGTAGAGTTTACTCCACCACAGTTGACCGAACACCAGAACCAAGTGGAGGAGAGCCCAGTCACTGTGGGCAGTCCGGACAGGCCTGAGGCACCGTAAACAGCAGACACTCAGGCCAGTGCCCAACAACTGGAGCCCCAACTCAGGCGCTCTACAAGGGAGCATAAACCACCAGAGAGACTTAACATGTGATCCCAATAAGACTTTGTGGGGGGAGGTGATGTCATGTATTCAACTATCATTGTAACCCATGTATAAGCTGACCTAAGTTGTACACCTTGAGAACATTGACTACAAGGGGGTGAACTTGTGGGAGACACCCCTAACCTGGACTTTCAGGTATAAAAGGGAAAGCTCCACCCACCTTCATCACTTGAGGTCTTGGTAATAAAGGTAACTGGTCACAGAGTGACCTTCTCTCAACTATGGGCCTTGTGTGCATTTATACTGTATAGTAAGGACAAATCACAGCCTAATCCCATTTTCCTACTCTTGGTCCATTGCCTTGTAGGTGACGGCAGTTCAAGTGCATATCCAAGTGCTTTTTAAATGTGCTGAGGGTTTCTGCCTCTACCATCCTTTCAGGCAGTGATTCCAGACCACCTTCTGGGTGAAAAATGTTCACCTCAACTCCCCTGTAATCCTTCTACCAATTACTATAAATCTATGTCCTCTGGTTATTGATCTCTCTGCTAATGGAAATAGGTCCTTCCTGTCCACTCTCAGGGCCCAAGTTTCCGGTTCTGGCGAAAACGGTGCACCTCCGAGACTTACGTGACCTGCCTGGGCTCGAAAGCGTGCCGGAATCTTCCCGAACAATTCTCCAGTCCTCCTGGAGCTTGGCGTGGCGTGGTGCAATGGTATCTCCCTGGGGTGGAGCAAACCTATCGCAGTCTGCAGGGGGCGGGGCTAAGCCCCTGCGTGTCTTTCTCAGCCGGCTCCCTTGCACGTGCGCGGAACAACATGCGCGCATGCGCAATGGGACCTCGACCTTGGCAATCGGCCATTTAAAGGGAGAACGTGGCACTCATTTAAAGCTAGCTGGGATTTTTGGTTGCAGGTAGGAAAAGGAGTAAACATTATTTTACTGATTCTTGTGCAAAGGAGTGCTGCAACGGTGCTGCATAGGTGCAAGCAAGGACAATTAAAGGAAGAATGTTACAGACACACATTTAAAGCTTGCTTGGATTTTTGGTTGAAGGTAGGAAAAGGAGTAAAAATTATTTTATTGATTCTTGTTGTGCAAAGGAGTGCTGCAAAAGTACTGCATAGTTGCAAGCAAGGACATTTAAAGGGAAAACGTGGCACTCTGTTACAGTGAGCTGTGTGATTTTTGGGTGCAGGAAGGGAAGGAGTGAAAAGTCTTAAGTGATTCTTGGAGTGCAAAGGGGTGCTGCACACGTGCATGCAAGGAAAGGACTGTGTTTTTAAAAATCACTGACTGGAAATCCAGTACCTGTACAGCAATGCAAGAACGTGCAGCGAGAACGAAAAACGTCTTGCATGACGAAGTCGAGACACTAGTTAATGTCATTGAGGGGAGATGGCAGGAGCTGGACACCATCAACAGAGATCGCACAAAGTGGCACACAAAGAAATCAAGAAACGCTGGGACCTAGTTGCAGATGAATAGTGCGCAGTGCTGAATACCAGAAGATCTGGAGCCCAGTGTAAAAAGAATTGTCAGGACCTTGGTCAAGTCGTTAGTGTAAGTAATATCTTCCTTTTCTCAATGGAATTGCAATTGTAAATGTGACCAGCTGTATATGTCCCACCCAGCAGAAAGGCACCCTCTCTAAATAGTTATATTTTCAACATTGCAGAAGAAATTGGCTCACAACAAAAGGGAAAGAACACAATCAGGAGGAGGCCCGCCAAATCTGCACCCACTGATACCCTTGGAACAGAGGGTCGCTGCCATGATGAGTCATGCCTGGAGAAAGGCAATCAGTGATGCACAAGCTGGGCCCACATGCTTGGGAGAGGGTAAGTCCTGAAAATGCATCGTGACCCTTCAAATCATCCTGCTGCCGAGCCTGCTATGTGCGAGACTATCTATGTCACCCATCCTGCCCACTCCTGTGGTGCTAACCATTTGACTGTTCAGTTATATTTTGCAGAACATGATGTCACTCTAAAGATTCAGAGGAAGAGTCGGATGCATGCGATCAAGACCAAAGCGTTGGTGGGGGGAGGAAGGGGGAATGGATCAGGGAAGAATGTTGATCGTAATATGGATCAGTCCATAGTGCAGGGCCTCATTATCCCAGAGAATACCATGAATTCTCCTCCAACATTCCACTCCTTCATCCACCCCCCATCCTTGCGTGGTGCTTTAAGTTCTGATGCGGCATGTCATCTTCTCCTCACGTACCCATCCGCGCTTAGTGATGTAAATTCTGGTAAGACGTTCCATGGTTTCACATTCTTCGAGGTAGAGGGTCACAGTGGTGGTGGTGGAATGCAGCTTGGAACATCCGGTTCCCCATTATCAGAGGTAGAGAGTCCCAATGGTGGTGGTGGAATGCAGCTTGTAGCACCCAGGGCTCCATTATCAGAGGTAGAGCGGCACAGTGGTGGTGGTAGAATGCAGCTTGTAGCACCCAGGGCTCCATTATCAGAGGTAGAGGGGCACAGTGGTGGTGGTAGAATGCAGCTTGTAGCACCCAGGGCTCCATTATCAGAGGTAGAGGGACACAGTGGTGGTGGTGGAATGCAGCTTGTAGCACCCAGGGCCCCATTATCAGAGATAGAGGGTCACAGTGCTGGTGGTAGAATGCAGCTTGTAGCACCCAGGGCTCCATTATCAGAGGTAGAGAGTGACAGTGGTGGTGGTAGAATGCAGCTTGTAGCACCCAGGGCTCCATTATCAGAGATAGAGGGTCACGGTGGTGGTGGTAGAATGCAGTGTGGAACACCCAGGGCCTCACTGTCAGAGGAAGCGGGTCCCGGTGGTGGTGGTGGTGGTGGTGGTGAAATGCAGTGTGGAACACCCAGGGCCCCACCGTCCCACCCTGAGCCTCGCACTGGAGTGGTGCCACGAGGCAGAGCCGGGGGGAGAGGAAGGAGAACCCGAGTAGACTCTCCTGAGATGCAGCGTTCAACAAATGTGCTTGACGTTATAGCATTGGGTGTGGAGGGCAATGACCTTACCCGTTCACTGGAGGGCACCATCAGAGGGGTTGTTGATGAGTTGACAGTGCTGTCTGGGCAAATAGCAGTTATGCCATGTGAACTGAGTGTGGGATTTGCTGGGGCAGTGCAAATGCTGGCAGAGGCCATCAGGCAGTTAGCTGCTGCAATAATCGCACACCTCCCGGCCAATCAAATGCCCCTCCCACTGCAATCCCAGTATCAGCCTCTGTAGAGATCCAAGCTGGGACCCCCAATCTCTCCCACCCACCCTGTCTCTTCCCCTACCCTCCGCTCTTCCCCTACCACCCCTTCTCTTCCCCTACACCCCCCGCCCCCATGAGGCAGTGCACATGCACCGAGATGTGGATGAGAGCTGGGTGCAGCCTTTCTTTGCTGTTGGTGTTGATGTAGTAGATTTGATGCCAATGTTGTAACTGTTTTCAAATTGAAATTGTATACTAAGTTTTGTAACTTTACAAGTATATAAGTGATCTTAGAGTTTTTAAGTGATCTTAATAAGTTGTTTAAATTGACTGCGTTAAAAGTTATCTTAAGGTTTTTCAGTGATTTATTCACAAATTAAAATTGTTTACTAAGTTTTCTAACTTTAAAACTATATAAGTTTTTGGGGTTGTTAAGTGATCGGAAAGAGTCATATCAAATTTAATAGAAGAATGATTTTATTGCACTAATGTCAAGTACATTGTAAAGATTTCAATGAAATATATTGTACATTGAAACTGAATCATGACAAGAATGCTTTTATTATTATTGCACTAAAGTAAAGTATATTGTAAATGTTTCAATAAAGTTTATTATTTAACATTACAACTGATTCATGGTCCATTATCATACCAAACACAACATTTAGGAACACCTGCAAAAGATAAACATCCCTCACCCCTTCAGTCATGCCTGCCTCCCGCATCTAGCCATGACCGAGGGGCGTGCTGGTGTGGCGTGTCGTGGCTTGGAGATCTCTCCTGCTGCAGTGGGATGGTGTCCGTGGACCGAGGAAGCCAGCGACTAATTACCCTACAGTATCTGAGACACACAGGTCGGTCCTGCTGCTGGCTGCGAGGGGTTGGGTTGGGAGCTGGGGGCGGGGAGGGGAAGAGTGCTGTTGGGAGTGCAGGAGTGAGGAGGGACACACGGAGCGACGGGTTGGGAGGTGGGTGGGTGGGGGCGGGTGCGGGGGGGGAAGAGTGCTGCTGGGGGTGTGGGAGACAATGGTGGGTTTTAGGGTGGTTTACAACACCTTACTCTAACAGCCAGTCCCTGACAGAGGCACAATGCCAAACAGTTAGTTTTACAAATGAGGTGAATCATTCAAGTCATAGGTTTAATGGGGTATGATGATTTCCAAAGGATCAAATTAGCCATAATTAGGTGTTGATGTGCCTGCCTCAGCCGGAAGCCTACACTTGTTTATTTATAAAAAGAGAACCAACTATCTTCATTCAGCAGACATCAAGCAAAATATCATCGAAAGAGGTTTAGGCCATGTTAAGTGATGTGTTTAATGCTTCAGTCCTTTTTGTGTTTAATTCCCACCCACCGTCTCTGGTTGTGCCTGCACTGAGCTTAACTCTAGGTAAGGTTGTTCGGAACTTACAAAAGTGGGCACTTACTCCATTCTAAGTTAGTTTGGAGTAAGTTTTCGCTGCCAAAATTTGCAAAACAGGCCTGAGTGGCTGGACACAGCCCCTTTTGAAAAAGAAATACCTGAACTAAACCAACCTAAACTAACTCACTAGAACTGGAGCAAACTAAGTGCCGAGAATTGCAATTTCTAACATACTCCAAACTAAACTAGTTGCTCCAAAAAAATAGGAGCAACTCCACCTGAAACTTGGGCCCCATGCCCCTCATAGTTTTATACACCACCATTAAGTCTCTCCTCAGCCTTTTCTGTTCCAAATAAAACCACCCAGCCTATCCAATCTTTCTAAATTAAAAAGCAGAACCACAAGGGTAATAATATCTGAATTACTACGTGAGCCACGAGCAAATTTGCATAGGGTAAATAAGATCAGAGAGATGAATGCATGGCTCGAAAACTGGTGTGGGAGAAATGGGTTTCGATTCCTGGTGCACTGGCAACAGTACTGGGCTAAGAGGGAGCTGTTCTGTTGGGACAGTCTTCACTTGAACCGTGCTGGTCCTAGTATCTTGGCGAATCGAATAACTAGGACTGTAGAGAGGGTTTTAAACCAATTAGTGGGTGGGGAGGGGTTCAGGTGAGCGAACATGTAAAAGGTCAAAGAGAAAGGCAAAGGCATTAGAGCAGGGTGGCGATCATAGAAACATAGAAAATAGGTGCGGGAGTAGGCCATTCGACCCTTTGAGCCTGCACCGCCATTCAATAAGATCATGGCTGATCATTTCCTCAGTACCCCTTTCCTGCTTTCTCTCCATAACCCTTGATTTCTTTAGCCGTAAGGGCCATATCTAACACCCTCTTGAATATATCCAATGAACTGGCATCAACAACTCTCTGCGGCAGGGAATTCCACAGGTTAACAACTCTCTGAGTGAAGAAGTTTCTCCTCATCTCAGTCCTAAAAGGCTACCCCTTATCCTTAGATTATGTCCCCTGGTTCTGGACTTCCCCAACATCAGGAACATTCTTCCTGCATCTAACCTGTCCAGTCCCATCAGAATTTTATATGTTTCTATGAGATCACCTCTCATCCTTCTAAACTCCAGTGAATACAGGCCCAGCCAATCCAGCCTCTCCTTATATGTCAGTCCTGCCATCCCGGGAATCAGTCTGGTGAACCTTCGTTGATCGGGGAGTTGATAACCAGAGTGACAGGAAGGGACAGAATGTATAAAAATAAGAGTGTATCAGAAAGTGGGGTCAAAGCAGGCAAACATGGTAAAAAGACAATTACAAGCTCTTTATCTGAATGCAAGCAGCACTTGTAACAAGATAGATGAGTTGACGGCACAAATAGATATAAATGGGTATGATCTTGTAGCCATTGCAGGAACGTGGTTGCAAGGTGACCAAGGCTGGGAACTGAATATTCAGGGATATTTGACAATTCAGAAGGATAGTCAAAGGAAAAGGAGATGCGATAGCTCTGTTAATAAAGGATGAGATCAGTGCAGTAGTGAGAAATGATATTGGCTCAGCAGTTCAAGATGTAGAATCAGTTTGGGTGGAGATAAATAATGTGAAGAAGTCACTACTGGGTTAGTCTATAGGCTCCCTAACAGTAGCCATGCTGTTGGACAGAGTATAAATCAAGAAATAATGGAGGCTTGTAAGAGAGGTACAGCAATAATCATGGGCGATTTTAATCTTCATATTGATGGGATAAATCAAATTGGCAAAGGTAGCCTTGAGGAAGAGGTCATAGAGTGTTCCAGGATGGTTTCCTTCAACAGTACGGAGTGGAAACCAGGGAGCAGGCTATATTAGATCTGGTACTGTGTAATGAGACAGGATTAATAAATGATCTCATAGCAAAGGAACCTCGAGGAAAGAGTGATCGTAGCATGGTTGAATTTCAAATTCAGTTGGTGAGAAAGTTTGGTCTCAAAACAGTGTCCTGATCTTAAATGACGGTGATTACAAAGGTATGAAGGGACAGTTAGCTAAAGGGGACTGGGAAAATAGATTAAAGTGTACGACGGTTAATAAGCAGTGTCAGACATTTAAGGAGATATTTTATAACTCTCAATAAAATATATTCCAGAGAGAAGGAAAGACTTTAAGAGAAGGGATAACCATCCGTGGCTAAATAAGGAAGTAAAGAATGATATCAAATTGTAAACAATGGCATACAATGTTGTCAAGATTAGTGGGAGGCCAGAGGATTGGCAAATGTTTAAAACCAGCAAAGGGCAACTAAAAAGATAATGAGAGAGAGGATGAAAGAGAAGATGGATTATGAGAGTATACTAGCAAGAAATATAAAAACATATTAAGAGCTTCTACAGGTATATAAAAAGGAAGAGATTAGCTAAAGTAAACACTTGGTCCCTTAGAGGATGAGACTGGGGAATTAATAATGGGGAACAGGAAAATGGCAGAGACTGAACACATATTTTGTATCGGTCGTCAGATTACAAGACACTAAAAACATCCCAATAATACATAATCAAGGGGCTATAGGCAGGTGGAAACATAAAACAATCACTATCACTAAAGAAAAAGTACTCGGTAAAATAATGGGACTAAAGATGGACAAGCACCCTGCACCTGATGGCCTGCATCTTAGGGTATTAAAAGAAGTGGCTGCAGAGATAGTGGATGCATTGGTTTCAATCTAACAAAATTCCCTGGATTCTGCAGAGGTCCCAGCGGGTTGGAAAACCTCAAATGTAATGCCCCTGTTTAAAAAAGAAGTGAGATAAAAAGCAGGAAACTATAGACCAGTTAGCCGAACATTTGTCTTTGGCAAAATGCTGGAGTCCATTATTAAGCAAACAATAGCGGGACATTTGGAAAAACATAATAGATTTGGAAATGCACCGTCAAGCAGAGTAAGCACGGTGTTATGAAAGGGAAATCATGGTTGACAAGTTTGCTGGAGTTCTTTGAGGATGTAATGAGCAGGGTGGATAAGGGGAAACCAGTGGATGTCATGTATTTGAATTTCCAGAAGGCATTCAAAAAGGTGCCACATAATAGGTTACTGCACAAGGTAAGAGCTCAGTGGGTTGGGGGTAATATATGAGCATGGATTGAGGATTGGCTAACTAACAGAAAACAGAGAGTCGGAATAAATGGGTCATTTTCCGGCTGGCAAACAGTAACTAGTGGAGTGCCACAGGGATCAGTGCTGGCTCTTCAACTATTTACAATCTATATTAATGACTTGGATGAAGGGACCAAGTGTAATGTAGCCAAGTTTGCTGATGATACAAAGATGGGTGGGAAAGCAAGTTGAGAGGAGGACACAAAGAATCTACAAAGGGATATAGACAGGCTAAGTGAGTCGGCAAACATTTGACAGATGGACTATAATGTGGGAAAGTGTGAGATTATCCACTTTGGCAGGAAAAATAAAGAAAATTATCATTTAAATGGAGAGAGATTACAAAATGCTGCATTACAGATGGACCTAGGGGTCCTTGTGCATGAAACACAAAATGTTAGTATTCAGGTACAACAAGTAATCATGAATGCAAATGGAATGTTGGCCTTTATTGTAAGGGGGATAGAGTATAAAAGCAGGGAAGTCCTGCTACAACTGTACAGGGTATTGGTGTGACCACACCTAGAGTACTGTGTACAGTTTTGGTCTCCTTATTTAGAAACAGAAATTTACAGCGCAGAAGGAGGACATTTCGGCCATCATGTCCGTGCAGCCGACAAAGAGACACACGGTCCTCGATCAGCAGTCCTTAAGGTTACATTGATGTCCTCCAGATCGGGGGGCACTTGATCTAATGTTTATTTTGTTCCCCCCCCCTGCAAAAGAGTTGTTGAGTTGGGAGTGGCTTAGCCAGTCACGTGATGTTCACAAGACTCAATAAAACCCCAGCCAGTTGGGTTCAGGGGATCCATGATGAGGCAGGTGATTGTGAGTCTGGTGAATGAACTGGTAATGTGTAGTGTGATTGTTAAACCTTTTACTAATAATTAAGGTTACATTGAAGCCAATGAACAATGGCGGATAGATAAAGAGCATCTGGCCCAACCAGTCTGCCCCACACAACTGCGATACCCCATGTATCGCAACATTTTACACTCCACCCCACCCGGAGCCATGCGATCTCCTGGAAGAGACAAAAAAGCAGTAAAAACCCAGACCAATTGTAGAAAAAATCTGGGAAAATTCCTCTCCGACCCATCCTGGCGATCGAAAATAGTCCAGGAGATCACTCTGGCCGTATTAGATTCCATGATGTACTTACCATCATGTCTGCACCAGCCAACAAGAGATTATCCAATCTAATCCCACTTACTAGCTCTAGGTCCGTAACCCTGCAGGTTACGGCACTTCAAGTGCACATCCAAGCACCTTTTAAATGTGGTGGGGGTTTATGCCTCCACTACCCTTCAAGGGAGCGAGTTCCAGACCCCCACAACCCTCTGCGTGAAGAAGCTTCCCCTCAAATCCCCTCTAAACTTTCCACCAACCAGCTTAAACCTATGGCCCCTCGTAATTGACCCCTCCACCAAGGAAATAGGCATTGCTATCCACTATATCCAGGCCCCTTAACATTTTTTACACCTCAATGAAGTCTCCCCTCAGCCTCCTCTGTTCCAAGGAGAACAAACCCAGCCTACCTAATCTGTCCTCATAACTAAGATTCTCCATTCCAGGCAGCATCCTTGTAAATCTATGCACCCTTTCCAGTGCAATCACTTCTTTCCTATAATACGGTGACCATAACTGTATGCAGTATTCCAGCTGTGGCCGAACCAGTATATTATACAATTTAAGCATAATCATCCTGCTCTTGTATTCTATGCCTTGGCCAATAAAGGCAAGCATTCCATATGCCTTCTTAACCACCTTATCCACCTGTCCTGTACATTCAACGATCAGTAGACCAATGGTGGAGCTTTGGAGGTGTGGCCTATTCAGTTGGAGCTGTGCTGCTGAGAGAGAAGGAACTCCCTGCTGAAGCTCCTGTCTGGGAGGCCTGGAGTGAACCCTGAGAACAGCCCAGGAAGAGGAGGAGAGGGCTGGCTTACTACCATTCAACGTCCAGAGGGAGAGGTGGAGAGCAGAAAATGTATCACTTATTACAACTACAGAGAGTTGGAGAGAGGGGGAAAAAACATCCTGAGAAAACACCATCCAGTGTGGAAGGAGGGAGAGTCATTTCTACAATCTTCGACAGGTGGGTGTGTTTTGGTGCATTCCCCGAAAGACTTTGTTGTATCGGTGGGGGGAGGAAAGAAGATAACTTGAGGGCCGGAACATCGCGGGGGATGTGTGTGTGTGTGTGGGGGTCTTGCTTACAGCTGGACCTTACACACCACTGAAGCACCCCTCCCCCATTGCCTAGCCTGGGCTAGATGGAGCTACCTGGCTGAAGTCGTACTAATCACCCTATTAAACATCGTTGGGACTGTGTGCCTGGGTGGCTCCAGCTACCCCAGGTGAAGACATCTTCTCCCCCCACCCGAAGATCATTCTACAAAGACTCTGATTTTTGCTATCTGGGGAGTGCACCCCAAGAAACACCCACCCATCGCTGTGAGGGGAGACCTGCCCTTGCAGCTTCCCTGTTTCCCACCCCCCACCTCTCTTTCTCTTTCTCTCTCTCTCTGTCTCTCCCCTCTCTCTCTGAGAGCCCTTTCCTCCCAATTGTAAAATAATTAAGACAACTGAGCAGAGCAAGGCCCCTCCCCATTCGTTAACTAGGGGAGAGGTGTGCCCCATTAAGAGCTCCCTCTGCTCAAAACACCATTAAAGACCATTAAGGCCTGTGACTTTGGGGTGGGTGTAGCCCTTAAAGGGACCCCGTGATGGCGACCCCATCCACGCCGGTGGCAGGGCCAGCAAGGACATATGCGCAGGCGGCGTCCACATCCACGGCGCCTCCTGCGCCTCCTGCTGCCCTGCCACCATTCAGACTTATAACCAAAAAACACAGGATCAAGAGCTACACTCACCCCACAATGAACATTGAGGAGTGCGTGCGGGCGATGGCTGGGGTAGTCGGCCCCTCGACCATTGTCGCAGCCTCTAAGATGTCTGGGAAGGCTGTATTCTTCCTGGGGTCGGAGCAGGCGGTGTCCCTGGCTCTTGAAAAGGGCTCACGGGACATTCCTGCCGGTGGACCCTCTCGAGGCCACCGCGCAGAGGGTCATCATTTCAAGCGTCCCGCCCTTTGTTCCCGCTGAGCTCCTCCTCCCTCACCTACACCAACTGGGGGAGGTAAGGTCGGGGATCAACCCCATACCGCTCTGCTTCAGGGAAAACAGCCTGCGCCATGTGTTCTCCTTCCGCCGCCAGCTCTTTGTCCGGCTGGCGCGGGAGGAGACAACGGAGGGCAATTTTAATGTGGTGCACGAGGGGACTGCCTACCGCGTCTTTTTGGACATTGGACGGCGTGCGGTGCCATGCCTGCAGGGAGGTGGAGCACGTTCGCAAGAACTGCCCCGCCTCCAAAGCCGCCAAACCACCGAGGGCGGCCAAGGCTGGCGCCGCCGCCACCCCTCCCCCTAGTAGCGTCCGCGTGCCGGGAGCTGTGGGTGCGCGGGCATCGTCGGGGGCCTTTGTTTTCACGGCCTCCGGCGGGGTGATGGAGAGCGTCCGATCGGAAGGAACGCGCGGAGGAAGGCGAAACATCTAGAGGCGGGTCCCCTCAGTGCGCCAGACAGCTTGAACACTGCGCTCAGCCCAACCCTGACATCGGCGAGCGCGGGGTGCCCTGAGCCCGTGCCCGAGCACTTGACCAGTATCACAGAGGGGCGCGGGTAAGAAAAGAAAAAGTGGATGGTGGAGCGGGAGGCCTCGGCAGACATGGAGGTCTCCCTGCCTCCGCGCCCTCCCAGGAACAAAAGGAGGCGCCGCTCCAATGAGGCGGAGGGGGAACAACATCCCTCCGCGGAGGAGTCGGTGCCCACCGCGTGTCCCGTGTCCTCCACCAGCGTCCCCCACCAGCGACGTAGGCAGGAGGAATCTGTCCCCGGGGAGGGTGAGACAGTCGAGGCTGCCCAGCCTCTGCCTCCCGGGGATGGCGTGGAAGATCTGCCTGTCGTGGGGGGCGTGGGGCCAGCGGAGGAATGCATTGCCGCCGGGTCGAGCGTCCTGGGGACTGAGGCGGGCGGGGCCGAAAAGGCCGAACCTGAGCCCGCCCAGCTATTAACCAACTTCCCCCGGGTTTCGCTCGGCCCGGAAGAAACGGAAATTATGAATAATTTTAACGATTCTGTACACGCTGGGCCGGGGGGTGGCGGTGGGGAGGGGGAAGAACAACAACCCTCGCCCCCGACTTTGGAGCTGGGGTACTTGGAGGACCTGGAAAATTACTTTGGCCAGGTCTCTCCGTGTTCCCCGGTTCTTGGGACGGAGGAGGAATGCCTTCCGCTGTCACTTCCTGACCCAGCACTACTTTCAAAAGAGCCCAGTGGAGACTCCTCTGCCGACGATCCTGGGGGTGGGATCGGGGCAGAGCCAGGGCCGGATGGAGCGGCCGGGCCGTTCGCCGTACCTCGTGCGGTCGACGGTCCGGCTGCTGGCGGCGACCTCCCGGAGGGGGATGGGGACTCGGTGGAGGACGCAGGTGAAGATCTAGAGTCCATCGCCAGTGAGGCGGTGGATCTCCTCGTGCCCGCCGCTGAGTCCCCCCTCATTCCTGCAAAGGAACTCCGGGACTTTTTGGTCCAGAGCCAGGGTTGCCGCAACCGAACCCATCTGGCCCTGGAAAGATGGTCCGAGCCGGGGCTGATCATCGCGTCTGTCCGCGCCGCCGCTAAAACCATGGCCGTGGGCGGGCCCTCATCAAAGGCGCAAGGCCTTGAGCTGCGCCGGCTCAAAGGGTTCCTCGCTAGGCTGCTGAGGGAGGGGAGGTCAACAAACGACTCCACTCCCCCCCCCCCCACAATAGGTTAGGTAGAGGTTGCACTATGCTTTTGTCATGAAGATAACCATAGCCAGCCTCAACATCAACGGCGGCAGAGAGGCACACCGTAGATTTAACAATTTTTCGCTCCTGCGGGAGGGGAAATATGCGGTGTGCTTCCTGCAAGAAACCCACACCGTTCCGGGAGACGAAGCTGCGTGGCTCCTGGAATGGCAAGGAGAGGTCCGCATGAGCCACCTCACTACCACTTCTTGTGGGGTGGCCATCTTGTTGGCCCCGCATTTTCAGCCGGAGATCTTGGGGGTCGAGGAGCCCGTGCCAGGCCGCTTGCTGCACGTCACGGTTCGCCTGGGGGACGTGCCGCTCCATCTCGTGAACGTGTACGCCCCTCAGCCCGGACCGCAGCAAACGCGCTTCTTCGAAAAGATGTCCGCTCTTCTTGGCTCCGTCGACATCGACGACTGCATTGTTCTCGGGGGGGATTTTAACTTCACCCTCGAGGCGAGGGACCGCTCCAGTGCCCCGTAGAGCATGACGGCGATGGAGAAGTTGAGGGACCTGGTCGAGTCCTTCGACTTGTTGGATGTCTGGCGAAAGCTCCATCCCGACTCCAGCGCCTTTAATTGGGTGAGGCCTGGAGTAGGATGGTCCAGAGTCGACCGCCTCTGGCATACGTTTCCTGCGTCCTGGCGGCCTCCATGCGGCCGGTGCCATGTTCAGACCACCACCTGGTGTGGGCGGAGCTCGCTTCGCTCCGCGCAAGGACGGGGTCCGGGTACTGGCATTTTAACAACCAGTTGCTGGAGGACGTGCGGTTCCAGGACTCGTTCTGTCATTTCTGGGCCGACTGGAGAAGGAAGCAGGGGGGCTTCCCCTCCTTGAGGCTATGTTGGGACGTGGGCAAGGCTCACGTCCACGTCTTCTGTCAAGAGTACGCGAGGGGGTCGACCAAGAGGTGGGTGGCCAGGGTCGGGCGCCTAGAAAAAGAGGTGCTTGACCTGGAGACCCGTCTCGCTCAAGTCGTCGAGGACCCGGCCCTACGGATGGTGCACGAAGCGAAGAAGGCCGCGCTGAAGGACCTGCAGCTCGTCGGGTCCCGAGGCGCGTTCATGAGGTCACGGATCCGGTTCCTGCGGGATCTGGACCGCGGCTCCCCCTTCTTCTACTCGCTGGAAAAAAGACAGAGTGTCCGTAAGCAACTCTTGACGCTGCTGGCCGACGACGGCTCTCTCGTCTCGGATCCGGAGGGCGTCAACAACAGGGCCCGTGAATATTACGGGGCTCTGTTCTCTCCGGAGCCGTCCAGCGAGTTTTGTGGGAGGACCTGCCGAACGTCAGCCCGGAGGGCACAGAAAATCTGGAAGCTCCGCTAAGCCTGGCGGAGCTGACCGGCGCCCTCGACCGGCTCTCGACGGGAAAAGCCCCGGGGCTGGACGGGCTGACCGTGGAGTTCCACAGGGCATTCTGGGACGTCATGGGGGGCGACTACACGCGGGTCCTGGGGGAAAGTCTGGCAACCGGGGAGATGCCCCTCTCTTGGCGCAGGGCAGTCATCGTCCTGCTGCCTAAGAAGGGCGATCTCCGCCGCCTTAAGAACTGGCTCCCGGTCTCCCTCCTCAGCACGCACTACAAAATCTTCGCCAGGGCGATGTCTGCTCGCATTGGCGCCGTGCTGGACCACATGATCCACCCCGACCAGTCCTGCACGGTCCCGGGCCGGACAATCCACGATAACATCCATCTGGTCCGGGACCTCATCCATCATTCCCAGGAGGCTGGTCTGTCGGTCGCCTTCCTATCTCTCGACCAAGAGAAGGTGTTCGACAGGGTGGATCACGACTATCTGTTCGGGACTCTGCGCGCTTTCGGGTTCGGAATGCATTTCGTCGCCCGGATCTGACTTTTGTACGCCGCCGCGGAGTGTCTGATTAAAGTTAACGGGTCCTTGACGGCGCCCCTTCGCTTTAGGAGAGGAGTGCGCCAGAGATGCGCCATGTCCGGCCAGTTATACGCCGTTTGCGTGGAGCCTTTCCTGCGCGTCCTGCAGATGAGGTTGACGGGACTGGTTCTGCAAGGGCCGGGCGTGGAGGCCGTCCTCTCGGCTTACGCCGATGACGTGCTCCTCGCGGTAGAGGATCCCGCTGACCTGCGGAGGATGCGTGAGTGCCAGGAGATTTACTCGGCCGCATCCTCCACCAGGATCAACTGGGAGAAATGTTCCGGACTCCTGGTGCGTCAGTGGCGGATGGACTCCCTGCCGGAGGAGCTCAGGCCTTTTGCCTGGAGCACGACCCATCTCCTCTATCTGGGCGTCTACTTTAGCCCCGATGAGGAAGCCTGGCCGGCGAACTGGCAACAGCTGGACGCCAAGGTTGCCGCTTGCCTAGGGCGCTGGACAGGACTGCTCCGAGTGCTGTCCTACAGGGGTCGAGCATTAGTCATAAACCAGCTGGTGGCCGCTATGTTGTGGTACCGGCTGGTCACATTGACCCCTCCCCCTGCGTTTGTCACCAAGATACAGAAGAAACTGGTGGACTTCTTCTCGAACAACAGGAAGCACTGGGTCTCTGCCGCGGTCTTGAGTCTCCCGCTTGGGGAGGGCGGTCAGTCGTTGGTGTGCGTCAGCACCCAGCTCGCGACTTTCCATCTTCAGACCCTGCAGAGATACCTTTACGTCGAGCCCCCTCCTAGGTGGCGTGCTCTGGTGACGTATTTCTTCCGCCAGCAGCACGGCCTCAACTACGACATGCAGCTCATGTTTGTGAGCTTGGGGGGCGTCAGGACCACCTTCCAGGAGCTGCCTGTCTTTTACAAGGAACTCATCAGGGTCTGGAACAAAGTCTCCACCAAGCGCAGCTCTCCACTGGCTGGAGTGGCGGCTGTCCTGCAGGAGCCGCTGCTCGGGAATCCGTACCTCCACGACCGAGGTTTTAGGTGGCAGTCGGACGAGAGGGCTGTGGCTGGTAAGGTGACCAGGGTCAGGGACCTGCTCGATGGCGGAGGAGCGGGCTGGATGGCGCCAGACACGCTGGCGCGGCGCCTAAATTCTGCCAACGTCCGCCGCGCGACCGATGCCATCGAGTCGCTAAAAACAGCTCTGGGCCCTGACTCCGTTAGGTGCATCGAGGAGGCTCAAGCATGTGGGGAGATCCCGTCCGAACTGACCCCTGTCCGGACGGAAGTCCTCATCGGCGCCAAACCCCGGAACCTCCTTCGGGAGCCGGCGCCTCACAACTTGAGCCGCCTTGAGGAAATTCCCCCGTGCCTTTCAGTTCCGCGCGGAGGGGTTTCATGTGCGGGCTGCTCCTGCACACTCTCAACATTGCCATCCTCGCCTGCCGTCCGGACACGTCATGGCGTACCATCTTGCCGTCCGGAGGTGGCGGGGGTCCCTGATGGAGGGCACTCTATGCGGGAGTCCTCCCACTATTTATCAGGGACTTGGCCTGGAGGGTGGTGCACGGAACAGTGCCGTGCAATAAGTTTTTAAGCCGGTTCACGGGCTCCCAGGCCGCCTGCAATTTCTGCGATCTGGAAGAGTCCGTGTTCCATGTTTTTACCGAATGCACAAGGTTGCAGCCCCTGTTTTATTATTTAAAGGGGCTGCTCCTGAAATTCTGGCTGCACTTCAGTCCCACACTCCTGATCTTTGGGCACCCTGTGCGGAGGGGAGCGGGTAGGTCTGAGAGCCTCCTCGTAGGACTGCTCCTGGGCACGGCCAAGGGTGCCATCAGCCGGTCCAGGCAGCGGGCGGTCGAGGGGATCGTTCAGCCTGACTGCCTGCCTCTCTTCTGCGCGTACATCCGCGCCAGGGTGTCCTTGGAAATGGAGCACGCGGTGTCCACCGGTACGCTCGTGGCCTTCCGCATGAGGTGGGCGCCGGAGGGACTGGAGTGCATCGTCACGCCCGGCAACCAAATTTTAATTTGATTTTATGTTTTAAAGTTTCGTTTGTTTTAATTGACGGTGTTTTTAATGTCCCCTCCTCTTTTATAGGGGGCACTTGGAGAAAAAAAAATATGATTTTAGTGCCCCCAAAAAAATTTTAAAAAATCAAAAAACAAAAACACAAAAATCCCCCCAAAATATCAAAAAAAAGGGCCTTGTAAATGTTTGGTGCGTCCCCCAGATCGGGGGGCCACCATTTAATGTTTTAGTTTCCTCCCAAAAATGTTTTAGTTACCTCCCAAGGTCCCTTTGTTAATCTACATTTCTAAATGGCCTACCATTAAATGTGTATACCGTTTCCTTATTAGCCCTCCCCAAGTGCATTAGCTTACACTTCTCCAAATTAAATTCCATTTGCCACTATTCTTCCCACCTGATCAGTAGATTGACATCCTTCTGCAGTCCATGACTTTCCTCTTCATTATTAACCACACAGCTAATTTTAGTGACATCTGCAAACTTTTCAATCATACACCCTATATTCAAATCTAGATCATTGATGTATACCACAAAAAGCAAGGGACCCAATAATGAGCGCTGCGGAACCCCACTGGAAACATCCTTCCAGTCACAAAAACATCCATCAATCATTACCCTTCGCTTCTTACCTATAAGCCAATTTTGGATCCAACTAGCCACTTTACCCAGCATCCCATGGGCTTTAACCTTCGTGACCAGTCTACCATGTGGGAACTTATCAAAAGCTTTGCTAAAATCCATACACACGGCATCGTACGCACTACCCTCATCGACCCTCCTGGTTACCTCCTCGAAAAATTCAATCAGGTTAGTCACGATCACGAAACACGATTTTCCCTTAACCATCATAGGCAGTACCTCGAATTGAGGAAGACTTGTGTTGGGGTAAAAAGAAGACTTCTCTTCTTCAAGGTGGACTCCCTGATATAAGGAATCAACACCCACCCGTAAAGCGATCACGGAATCACGCAGATGAAATCTCGGTTCAACCAGTTTTTATTCAAGTATGCAGGGGAAGAGTTTTGATGAACCCTTCTCAGAACAGAGGTTTCTACATCGACAGTTATACATTTTATGAGGTGTGCAACCCTCCTACCAAACCATCGATTGGTCTACTGCTTATCAGCGAAGTTACATTGATTCGTTGACCCTTATCAGACTGGCTCTGAGTGGTTTCCTCATCCTTTCCATCTTTCATCACGTGTCAGTCTTTTGGAATATGTTTGTTCAGTGGTGTCAACTTTGCCTCAGTTCCTCATGATGTTTTGATTAACCTTGTTTCCTAGGATGCTGCCTCCTTACACTTCTCCCAAGAACTCGAGTCAAAACTACAGTCAATATTATAATCTATGTGCCCCAAACAGTTTATTCTACTGTCCTTGGCAAGTGTTGTTTGTACTGAATCTTCCATCAGTCTGTGCTAGGGTTCAACGCATTTACCAGCAAGCTTTGCTTTTTAGCTGTTCTCCATTTTAAAACCCATTTGTAAGTGAGTTTTATAAGCGAGCTATACATGCATATAAGCGAATGTCTACTTCCACTTTGGTGACAGTATTTTATCCCCTTACTATATTATACCCCCTTACAATCCCCCCTTATGGTCCTTGGCAAATGCCCAAGATAGGCCATTTCCCAATCTGTTCCTCATGGGTGAGCCCCTAGAGTTGTCCTTTCGCTTGGGTAGCGCTACCTCCGGAACTGCAGGACCCACCTGTCAGCTTTCCCATCAAGGTAATACAAGATAAGTCCTTTTGGCAGGACTGCCTAATTTCCCTTTATTCAGTGTTTTTACTGTAGTTCATGCTATGGCCTGCCTCTTACGTCAGTTACACTTTTTATAGGCTAACAATAGCAAGATGACCAATATGATCCCTTGCACTACAACCAGTACATGTGACATTATCCATATCCACGGATTGCACTTGCACATTGAACCTAGCATTTCCTCAGTGTTCTTTCACAGTTTGTCTATGTCTTCTATCAGGACTATATACTTCAGTCTTTGCCTCCAAATATCTTGCTCCAGTCGAGTTTGTTCCTCATTCAGTTCGGTATCGGTTCTCCTTGCAGCCCGATGGCCTCCACATACCCTTCTCGGATAATGTCTATCATTGCCCCATTGATGTTTCTTCCTTTAGTTCATATAGTTTATAATTTAAATATGTCTTGTCAAGCGGGGTAAAGCAGAAGTCAATATTCATGATATCTCCCTTATTTGTGACCGTCATTTCAGTTGTCGTGGTGCTCACACATCATTCCCCATTTCCTCGTGGAACAGCGGTAGTTTGGTAGTCTCATGTTGGGGTGACCTATATGATCCCTTGCACTACAACCAGTACCAGTGTCAAGGTGCATCCGTCAATTTGGCCATATCCACAGTCGTCATTCGTAGTGGATCTCGACATAAAATAACTTGGTTATTTTTATAACAACCATCTATGCTGAGACTCTTAGTACTGTTGTTCTCTTTAATTACATATCTGGATAGGTAGGTCATGGTAATGCACGCAAGTTTGATTTCTTATTTCCCCTATATTGTCTGTTTGGTATACGGGATCTCTCTTTGTCACATAATACTATGATATTGATAGTACAAAACCGATTATAGTTAAATGTCCGGTTACGCATCTGACCTTTGGGACTCAAGCATGACTGTTTCTCCGCACCTCACATGCATGAGTCATGTTTTTGTCCAAGGTCCAGTTGGTAAATACATCAAGTGTTATCCAATCCGGCATCTTTCCATTTTAAAGTTGCTCTCGGTTATGTTGTATACCACTGAGTAACGAAGCTCCGTACCCTGCGCAAACTATTTCTGTCTGTAAGGTTCTACTCAAGTTTCTTTCTGCTCTGCCCATCGAATATTCTGGCACGGTCTCGCAATGTGTGGGCTACTTGTAACAATTCCCTCTCCACACCACTACCCAGTTGTGCTTGTACCCTTTAATTATCTTCATCCCGATCATCTATCGTGTGCAGGTCTATAGTGTTTACCGTCGCAACTCCCGCCGCGTATCCCACGCCTACCATTTCTAGTATCCCTCTTTTTTCCTGGTCCCGCTTTTTACCTGACCCTCTTTCCACTTTAAACCTCATGGTTTTTGATTCAGGACCTTCAAGTGTTCGCAGGGTCAGGTTTTTATCCTCCTTTTGCCCCAGCGTTCATAGTTGGACACGTTGGTGGCGTAGGGGGTGTGGTGGTCGGGGGCCTGGTAGTGCTCACTGTTACTAAAGTAGTTGGTGGGGCCGTGGTGGTGGGTCTATCTCAGGAAATAACCCTCCAGTGCCATTCAGAGTAGGAATTGCAGGATAGCTCAGATGAATATGTGGCTTGAGGAATGGTGCAAGGGGGAAGGATTCAAATTCCTGGGACATTGGAACTGGTTCTGGGGGAGGTGGGACCAGTACAAACCGGATGGTCTGCGCCTGGGCAGGACCGGAACCGATGTCCTCGGCGGAGTGCTGTTGGGGAGGGTTCAAACTAAAATGGCAGGGGAATGGGAATCTATGCAGGGAGGCAGAGGGAAGTAAAAAGGTGGCAGAAGCAAAAGGTAGGAAGGAGAAAAGCAAGAGTGGAGGGCAGAGAAATCAATGGCAAAAATCAAAAAGGGCCACATTACTACATAATTCTAAGAGGACAAAGAGTGTTAAAAGAACAAGCCTGAAGGCTCTGAGTCTTAATGCGAGGAGCATTCATAATAAGGTGGTTGGGATTACGGGAACATGGCTCCAAGGTAACCGAGGCTGGGAACTCAATATCTAGGGGTATTCAATATTCAGGAAGGACAGACAGGAAGGAAAAGGAGGTGGGATAGCATTACTGGTTAGAGAGGAGATTAACGCAATAGTAAGGAAGGACATTAGCGTGGATGATGTGGCATCTATATGGGTAGAGCTGCGAAACACCAAAGGGCAGAAAACATTAGTGGGAGTTGTGTACAGACCACCAAACAGGAAATTAGGGACGCATGCAATAAGGGGTGAGTTTAATCTACATATTGAATGCGCTAATCAAACTGGAAGCAATATTGTGCAGGAGGATTTCCTGGAGTGTATAAGGAATGGTTTTCTAGACCAATATGTCGAGGAACCAACTAGAGAGCAGGCCATCCTAGACTGGATCTTGTGTAACGAGAGAGGATTAATTAGCAATCTGGCCCCTTGGGGAAAAGTGACCATAATATGGTAGAATTATTCATTAAGATGGAGAGTGACACACTTAATTCAGAGACTAGGGTCCTGAACTTAAAGAAAGGAAACTTAGACGGTATGAGATGTGAACTGGCTAGGATAGACTGGAGAATGATACTTAAAGGGTTGATGGTGGATAGGCAATGGCAGACATTTAAATATCACATGGATGAACTACAACAATTGTACATCCCTGTGTGGCGTAAGAATAAAAAAGGGAAGATGGCTCAACCGTGGCTAACAAGGGAAATTAGGGAAAGTGTTAAGTCCAAGGAAGAGGCATATAAATTGGCCAGAAAAAGCAGCAAACCTGAGGACTGGGAGAAATTTAGAATTCAGCAGAGGAGGACAAAGGGTTTAATTAGGAGGGGGAAAATAGAGTATGAGAGTAAGCTTGCAGGGAACATAAAAATTGACTGCAAAAGCTATATATATGTGAAGAGAAAAAGATTAGTGAAGACTAATGTAGGTCTTGCAGTCAGAATTAGGTGAATTCATAATGGGGAACAAGGAAATGGTAGACCAATTGAACAAATACTTTGGTTCTGTCTTCACGAAGGAAGACACAAATAACCTCCCGAAATTACTAGGGGACCAAGGATTTAGCGAGAAAGGGGAACTGAGGGAAATCCTTATTAGTCAGGAAATGGTGTTAGGGAAATTGAAGGGACTGAAGGCCGATAAATCCCCAGGGCCTGATAGTCTTCATCCCAGAGTACTTAAGGAAGTGGCCCAAGAAATAGTTGATGCATTGGTGGTCACTTTCCAACATTCCATGGACTCTGGTTCAGTTCCTATGGATTGGAGGGTAGCTAATGTAACCCCACTTTTAAAAAAAGGAGGGAAAGAGAAAACAGGGAATTATAGACCAGTTAGCCTGACATCGATGGTGGGGAAAATGCTGGAATCAATTATGTAATAGCAGCGCATTTGGAAAGCAGTGACAGGATTGGTCAAAGTCAGCATGGATTTATGAAAGGGAAATCATGCTTGACAAATCTTCTAGAGTTTTTTGAGGATGTAACTAGTAGAGGGGATAAGGGAGAACCAGTGGATGTGGTGTATTTTGACTTTCAAAATGCTTTTGACAAGGTCCTACACAGGAGATTAGTGTGCAAAATTAAGGCACACGGTATTGGGGGTAATGTATTGACGTGGATAGAGAACTGGGTTGGCAGAAAGGAAGCAAAAAGTAGGAATAAACGGCTCCTTTTCAGAATGGCAGGCAGTGACTAGTCGGGTGCTGCAGGGTTCAGTGCCGGGACCCCAGCTATTTACAATATACATTAATGAATTAGACGAAGAAATTGAATGTAATATCTCCAAGTTTGCAGATGACACTAAACTGGGTGGCAGTGCGAGCTGCGAGGAGGATGCTCGGAGACTGCAGGGGGACTTGGACAGGTTAGGTGAGTGGGCAAATGCATGGCAGATGCAGTATAATGTGGATAATTGTGAGGTTATCCACTTTGGTGGCAAAAACAGGAAGGCAGAATATTATCTGAATGGTGACAGATTAGTAAAAGGGGAGGCGCTACGAGACCTGGGTGTCATGATACATCAGTCATTGAAGGTAGGCATGCAGGTACAACAGGCAGTAAAGAAAGCAAATAGTATGCTGGCCTTCATAGCAAAGGGATTTGAGTATAGGAGCAGGGAGGTCTTACTGTAGTTGTACAGAGCCTTGGTGAGATCACACATTGAGTATTGTGTGCAGTTTTTGTCTCCTAATCTGAGGAAGGACATTCTTGCTATTGAGGGAGTGCAGAGAAGGTTCACCAGACTGATTCCCGGGATGGCAGGACTGACATATGAAGAAAGACTGGTCGACTAGGCTTATATTCATTGGAATTTAGAAGAATAAGAGGGGATCTCATAGAAACATATAACATTTTGACGGGATTAGACAGGTTAGATGCAGGAAGAATGTTCCCAATATTGGGGAAGTCCAGAACCAGGAATCACAGCCTAAGGATAAGGGGTAAGCCATTTAGGACTGAGATGAGGAGAAACTTCTTCACTCGGAGAATTGTGAACCTGTGGAATTCTCTACCACAGAAAGTTGTTGAGGCCAGTTCGTCAGATATATTCAAAAGGGAGTTAGATGTTGCCCTTGCAGCCAAAGGGATCAAGGGGTACGGAGAGACAGCAGGAATGGGGTACTGAAGTTGCATGATCAGCTATGATCATATTGAATGGTGGTGCAGGCTCGAAGGGCCGAATGGCCTATTCCTGCACCTATTTTCGATGTTTTTATGTTTCCAACACCATTCATAGATGTCTGCACATTGGGAGGGCGGGCATACATTCTACTATTCCTTCCCTTGTTGGGGTACTCCGGATAATTGAGTGAAATTTGGCGTGCACCTTATCTGCACCCCTTCCCGCAGGTGCAGTATCTTTGTACCCCCCTCCTGGTTATTGAATACACCGCGGTCTTAGTCACACTAATTATTAGTCCCGTATTACTGGCCCATCCCCAATGTCATTTTGTTTCCTCATTTCGTTGTTTTATGCCCGTTATTCCGACGCTGCAATTTAAGTCCACTGTTGCTCCGTCCGTCACCGTCAGCGTTTTTGATTCTTTATCACAACTAATGTCGCCCGAGTCCCTCTAATACAGGACTTGCTGTCCCTCAGCCTGTTGTCCTTGATATGAAAATGAGTTCCCCCACGTTGTTCCCACGAACACCAGAAACCTGCAAAAACAGTATTCCCCGGTTAGTTTGTGACTATGTTTTTCAACTGGGTCCAGTGTTTCCACTTGCCAATACCCCTTATAACTACGCAGGCGGACATGTCACTTACCGTTCTCACCATCACCTGACTGCCTACTTGGGGTATTTGGACCTTCTGTTCTTTAGTGTCATTCTCTAAGTCCTTGATTACTTGTTGATCTCTAGTTTGCGCTTTTAAGTCATGTAACTGCTTCCAGAGTTCCATCACAAACCTCCGTATCCTGTCTATATAAGGTTCTACGTCCTCACTGCCTGTAACAAGACTTCTGGCAGTCTCATAGCCCTTTCGGTCATTAGTTCAAAGGGAGTCAGTCCTGTCATCCAACTAGGGGTTGCCCTGAGTTTCATCAGTACTCGGGGTAACATGTCTACCCATCCCTTTCCAGTCTCTTCGATTGCCTTGGCTAGTGCCTCTTTTAAGGAAGTTTCCGGATGGTAGTAGAGCGCAGGCCTGTTTCATTTCTAGTGGCGAAAGCTTCTACCCACTTCGTAAGCTGGTCTATTATAACTAAGCAGTATGTCTTCCCCTTGTTACTGGGTAATGGTCCAGTAAAATCTATCTGTAAGTTTTCTCAGTGTCCTTTCAATCGGAGCTGATGTCCCCGTCTGACCTTTACTTTCCCTCTTGGGTTGTATTTTGCGCATGTCACGCACCTTCTAAGGTGGTTCTCTTTATCTCTACCCATTCCCTTTCACCACCAGCATCTGGACATCGAGTTTATCATTGGTTCTACCTGTATGGACTTGCCCGTGTATAAATTTAATACGCTCCCCTGGATGCATTCTGGGACCACCACATTCCCGTCTTTCCTCCATACCCTATCGGTCCCTTGTTGGGTTCCTCCCAGCTTCCACCCCTCCTTTTCCAATGGAGTGGCTTCTCCCTGTACCTGAAGTATTGGCCCTCCTCCTGATGTCATGTATCCCCGTCTACGCCAGACTATCATATAATCATGCACTACTCGAAAAGCATACCGACTATCTGTATAGATGTTTACTCTTTTGCCCTTAGCCATCCTCAGAGCCTTGGTGAGAGCCACCAATTCAGCCACTTGAGCCGATAGACACACTTCTAGCCATCCTTCCCTTCCAACCTGTCTGATGCTACCTACCATTGCCCATCCCGTTCGTGACATCCTGTTGATATAGCGCCGGGACCTATCTACGTATAGGTCCATGTCTGCCTCCTCAAGCGGGGTTTCACTAGCCTGACTACTTCCCTCGTCTTCTCCTATCTCCCTCCATAATGATCCACCCTGCAGAGTTGTTACAGTTGTCTTTTATTATTGTTACCGTCCCGTTGTGGGGGGTGGTAAGAGCATTGCTTCCCACCTAGCCCCTCGCGCGTCGGATATCGGTTTTAGCCTTCCTGTGTTAAGCAATTCTACTAAAGTATGCTGGGTATGTAATTGAGTCACCACCGTGTTAAAATGATCTTTACAGTGGTATGTATCAATGTGGAAAGGCCTATTCTGGTCGGGTAATCTCAGGGCTGGAACACTTGGTGGGAGCTCGTTTTAACTTTACAAACGTCGTTTCCTGATCAGGGCCCCAGTCCACTGGCTTTTGGGAGGGTTTCTCCCCCTTTGACCAGGTCCTGTATAGGTTGGGCCATCTCGGCATATTCGGTGATAAAATTGTGGCAATAATTGAATCGCCCTTGTACCTGCCTGACCCCTTTCATGGTCCCTGGCCTTGGCATTGATTTAATAGCCTCCTTTCTGTTGTTGGGCATTTGTCTTTTCCCTTGTGTTACGATGTATCCTAGATATTTACTTCGCTCTTTCCATAGTCTTTATAACCGTTATAATTTATTTATTTTCCTTCTGGCACGTGGGAAAACATTCACTTCCAATTAAGAAACCCAAATTAATAATGTCCAGTATTATTTTTAAATTTCATGCAGCGATGCTGAAGTTGTTTGGTGAACTAAATAAAACAGCTGTCAGTGGAAAGGGTTAACTCCTTTGCAGGCTTGTAAGAAGGCGTAATTCTTTTTTTAAAAACCTTTCCTATATGAGAGACAATTCACCTCAGTTTTATAAAAGTTTTCAAACTGGACATTTACTTTACTGAAGTCGAAACTTTCCTGTAATTTAAAATATCATTTTCCAAACAATCAAATGGCACCTTTATTTTTCCTGGCAAAAATCATTATCAACATAAAGTATCTTTTATCTCTTTTCCAATGTGTTGAAAGTTTCATATTCACACTTTGAAAAGAAACCGGAATTTCACCGTGACCACAATGAAAGTCCGGTTTTCATTGGTTAATTACCCTCAATAATCCAATTAAACCAATATCTTTTTCATTTTCTCCTTTCTTCAGATGCCTTTCCAATGAACTGTAAAAATACTGAATTAGTTTTTGTATCTAACAAACATTTTACACAGAAGGCTTGTAGCTCCGAGAAATTGTTAATTTAAACTACATAAGACAATCGCCATTTTTTGTACTCTAATTAATCCATTCAATTTGTTTTTCTTCTGGCAACTGTAACTTCAAGGTTGAAGTTTTATCTTTTGTTAAACACACCCATCCTTTGTGCATTTCATGTCGGAAAAGTTGAGGAGCTAAAACAGACATACAGAATAATTTCTCTTTTAAAAGACCGGCTTTCAGACAAATGAAAAATTCATTAATTCCCACCTCAAATATTCCACAGTCAAGAAAACTTCCACACAAACACTTTCATTTAAAGACAGATATTCACATCAACTTTTCATTCAACACAGCTTATCTTTCTCTTCCTCAGCACAAAAGCTGAAGCTTCTGTGTCAGTTTTATTTTTCAGCAACTTATCCTTGCATGCCATTTCTCATCTGGTACATCTACCCCTCTACCAGATTCCATTTACTTTTTCCAAGTTCTTGGACTCCTCTAATGTCCGGCTGGACTAACAATACTGATTGCCTCCATAATCTGATTCCTTGGCAACTTAAGTGTCGGTTTTAACTTGTAAGTTTTTTATTTGATTATTTTCACATTCTTTCCTGCTAGCATTTATACCCGAGACCCTTCTGGTCCATCTATCAGAGACTCCCCTGGTCTTCATTCCATCCCACTGGCCAGTTTTTCCTAAAGATGTTGGGGTCAGCACCCACTGCCTCTTTAGGTTGTATTCCTTCTTGTTTGCACCGCACACGATCAATACTGGCTTCTCCTTGTTTTATTATGTCACCCGTCACGTTATCCTACCTCGGTCTTTGTCCTTCCGTGGTTCGCTATAACTTAGTTCTTTATACCGATTACCTCCTTCAGGTGATCCAGCTCTGCAAAAAAGAATAGTCACTGCAATAGCTGCCACATCACCCAGGACGGAGTGCCTGCACCCTGCTCACAGCGCCAAATGTTGGGGTAAAAAGAAGACTGCTCTGATTTAAGGTGGATACCCTGATATAAGGAATCGACACCCGCCTGTTAATGCGACCACAGAATCACTCAGATGAAACCTCAGTTCAACCGGTCTTTATTTAAGCATGCAGGGGAAACGTTCCCGAATTAACCTTCTAAGAATAGAGGTTTCTACATCGACCGTTATACATTTTCTGAGATGTGCGACCCTCCTACAAAACCACTGATTGGCCTGCTGCTTATCAGCAAAGTTACATTGATTCGTTGACCCTTATCAGACTGGCTCTGAGTGGCTCCCCCATCCTTTATATCTTTCATCACCTGTCAGTCTTATGGGATGTGTTGCTCAGTGGTGTCAACTTTGACTCAGTTCCTCATGATGTTTTGATTAACCTTGTTTCCTAGGATGCTGCCTCCTTACCCTTCTCCCAAGAACTCGAGTCAAAACTACAGTCAATACTATAATCTATGTTCCCCAAACAGTTTATTCTACTGTCCTTGGCAAGTGTTGTCTTGTGCTGAATCTTCCATCAGTCTGTGCTCGGGTTCAACGCATTTACCAGCAAGCTTTGCTTTTTAGCTGTTCTCCATTTTAAAACCCATTTGTAAGTGAGTTTTATAAGCGAGCTATATATGCATATAAGCGAATGTCTACTTCCACTTTGGTGTCAGTACTTTTTCCCCTTACAATACTATACCCCCTTACAATTTGCTCCCACTCTAAAAATGAGTTTGTAGCTGACTGAACAGTCCAGTACAAGAACCACATTCCCTGTCACAGGTGGGACAGACAGTCATTGAGAGAAAGGGTGGGTGGGACTGGTTTGCCGCACGCTCTTTCCACTGCCTACGCTTGATTTCTGCATGCTATTGGCGATGAGACTCGAGGTACTCAGTGCCCTCCCGGATGCAATTCCTCTACTTAGGTGGTCTTTGGCCAGGGACTCCCAGTTGTCGGTGGGGATGTTGCACTTTATCAAGGAGGCTTTGAGGGTGTCCTTGAACCGTTTCCTCTGCCCACCTTTGGCTCATTTGCCGTGATGGAGTTCCGAATAGAGCGCTTGCTTTGGGAGTCTCGAGTCAGGCATGCAAACAGTGTGGCCTGCCCAGCGGAGCTGATCGAGTGTGGTCAGTGCTTCAATGCTGGGGATGTTGGCCTGGTTGAGGACGCCAACGTTGGTGATATTTCTCCCAGGGGATTTGCAGGATTTTGCAGAGACATCGTTGGTGATATTTCTCCAGAGACTTAAGGGGTCTACTGTACATGGTCCATGTATCTGAGCCATACAGGAGGGAAGATATTATTACAGCCCTGTAGACCATGAGCTTGGTGGCAGATTTGAGGGCCTGATCTTCGAACACTCTTTTCCTCAGGCAGCCGAAGGCTGAACTGGCGCACTGGAGGCGGTGTTGAATCTCGTCGTCAATGACTGCCCTTGTTGATAAGAGGCTCCCAAGGTATGGGAAATACCTTATCAAATCTGTGCTGACTGTCCCTGATTAATCCTTGCCTTTCTAAATGTAGATTTATCCTGTCCATCAGGATTTTTTCCAATTATGTTCCCACCACTGAGGTTGGGCTGACAGGCCTGTAATTACTCAGCCTATCCCTTTCTCCCTTCTTAAACAAGGGTACCACATTAGCAGTCCTTCAGCAGCATGCCTGAATCCAAAGAGGACTGGAAAATGATGGTCAAAACCTCTGCTATTTCCTCTCTTGCTTCACTCAACAGCATGGGATACATTTCATCCGGGCCTGGAGACATCCACTTTCAAAGCTGCCAAACCCTTCAATACCTCTTCTCTCACTATGTCTATTTTGTCCAGAATTTTACACTCCTCCTCGATAGCAGTATCTACATTGCCCCTTTCCTTTGTGAAAACAGAAGCAAAGTATTCATTAAGAAGCATACCTACATCTTCCGCCTGCACACACAGATTACCCTCATGGTCTCCAATAGGTCATACGCTTTCTTTAGTTATCCTCTTGCTCTTAATATATTGATAAAATATCTTTGGGTTTTCCTTGATTTTACTTGCCAAGAATTTTTCATGCTCTCTTCACATTCCTAATATCCTTTTTAATTTCACCTCTGAAATTCCTATATTCCTCCAGAGATTCTACAGTATTTAGCCGTCATTATATGACTCAAGCTTCCATTTTTTTCTTTATCCTCCCCTGTAAGTCCCTACACATCCAGGGGGCTCTAGAATTGTTATTCCCATCCTTTTTGTTTAAGGGCACATGTTTGGCCTGAGCCCTCAGGATCTCCTCCTTGAATGCCTCTCACTGTTCTGACACTGATTTACCTTCAAGTAGCTGTTTCCAGTCTACTGTGGCCAAATCACTGCTCAACTCAGCAAAGTTAGCTCTTCCCCAATTTGGGACTTTTATTCCTGGTCTATCCTTGCCCTTATCCATAACTATCTTGAATCTGACTGAATTATGGTCACTGACAGCCAAGTGCTTTCCCACTGATACTCCTTCCACCTGCCCAGCTTCATTCCCCAAAACTAAATCCAGAAATGCCCCCTCCCATGTTGGGCTTGTTACATACTGACGAAGAAAGTTTTCTTGAATGCATTTTAGGAATTCTGCAGATCGGGGCCCAGGAGAGGCGTGAGTTTGGGACTTAGAAGAGGCGAGGGCCCAGGCACAGCACGGGCCAGCCAACAATGCGATATGTGTGAGCACTTGGTCTGTGCAGCAGAGCTGGTCTCCAGTCATCTTGGTTAATCCTTGCCACTGGACCAAGACCTAGCTCTGTCAAGCCCGTGGGGTGCAACAGCCACCACACATTAAAAAATCCACACACAGGCATCTTCCACCCTTCAAGATGTAGTTCGGGATCTGGAATATTAGGTCCTTCATTGAAACATCTGTGAATTCATCCCTTTTCGGTGTGGAAGCAAGTCATCCTCATTTCCAGGGACTGCCTATGATGATATGATGATATCCTTCACACTATATTTGTCCCAATCAATATTAGGATAGTTGAACCCTTTAATTTTTCCCATAGCTCCCCACTATTACAGCCCTATAGTTTTTAAACTTCACAGAAACTTGCCTACGGACTTGCTCTTCTATCTCCCTCCCATTGTTTTGGGGTCTATAATACACGCCCAGCAGTGTGATCGGCCCTTTTTTATTTTTCATTTTGACCCATATGGCCTCATTTGGTGATCCCTCTAACACATCATCCCTCCTCACAGCTGTATAGTTTATTTATTCAATACCTTGACACCCTGCCTCTCGCTTTTCCCCCTCTTTCCTGTCTAAAAACCCATAGTTAGGAATATTGAGCTGCCAAACCTGCCACTCTTTCAACCATGTCATACTCCCAAGTGTCTACCTGTGCTCTCAGCTCATCCGCCTTATTTGCTATACTCCTTGCATTGACGTGTATACAATTTAGCACAGGAAGACGTCCTTGATTACTACTTACTAACCCTTGTTTCCTCTGTCTGACAAATTCACTTTCTACATTCTTGCTTTGCAATTTCAGCTTTACTTCCCTATTGAATTTGTTCTCAAGTTCCCATCCCCCTGCCAAGCTAGTTTAAACTCTCCCCAACAGCACGAGCAAAACCCCCCGCGAGGATCTTGGTCCCAGCGCTGTTGCGGAATTTAAAGCCCTCCCTCCTGCACCAACTCTCCAGCCACGCAATCATCCTCTCTATCCTTCTATTCTTGTAATTATTAGCATGTGGCACCGGTAGTAACCCAAGGATTACTACCTTTGAGGTTGAACCCTTTAATTTTTCTCCTTGCTCCCTAAATTCTGCCTGCAGGACCTCATCCCTCTTTCTACTTATGTCATTGGTCACAATATGGACCACAACCTCTAGCTGTTCACCTTCCCCCCAGAATACTCTGCATTCCGCTCTGTGACATCCTTGACCCTGGCACCAGGGAGGCACCATACCATCCTGGAGTCACATCTACGGCTGCAGAAACACCTCTCTATTCCCCTAATTATTGAATCCCTTACCATTATAGCTCTTTTATTCTTTGTCCCTCCCCTCTGTGCAGCTGAGCCACCCGTGGTACCTTGGACTTGGCTCTGGCTGCACTCCCCAGAGTCACCATCGCCCTCAATGGTGCTCAAAAGAGAATATCGGTTGGAAAGCGAGATGGACTCAGGAGGGGACTCCTGCACTATCTTCCTAGTATTCTTCCTCCATCTGGTGGTCATCCACTGCCCCTCTGCCTTTACGCTTTTAAGCTGTGGGGTAACCACCTCCTGAAACGTGCTATCCATATAGCTCTCAACCTCATGGATGCACCGTAGTGACTCCAGCCGCTGCTCAAACTCCAAAACGTGGAGCTCAAGTAGTTGAAGCTGGAGAAACCTCCTGCTCACATGGTTGTATTGGCTGCGCGAAGCATCCGGGACTTCCCACATGCCGCAGGACATGCACTCCACAGGACTGAGCTGCCCTGCCATCCCTCTAATTATCTGATTATAAAAGAGAAAAAGAGATACTCACCAATCAAACAGCCAATCACTTACCTGTCTGGACAAGGAGGGATATACTTGCATTGGAGGCAGTTCTGAGAAGGTTCACGAGGTTGATTCCTGAGATGAAGGAGTTGACTTATGAAGAAAGGTTGAGCAGGTTGGGCCTAAACTCATTGTTTAGAAGAATGTGAGGTGATCTTATTGAAACATATAAGATACTGTGGGGCTCAACAAGGTAGATACAAAGAGGATGTTTCCACTCATAGGGGAATCTAGAACTGGGGGCATAGTTTAAGAATAAGGGGTCGCCCATTTAGAACTGAGATGAGAAATTTCTTCTCTCAGAGGGTTGTAAGTCTGTGGAATTCTCTGCCCCAGAGAGCTGTGGAGGCTGGGTCATTGAATATATTTAAGGTGGAGATAGATAGATTTTTGAATGATAAGGGGGTGAAGGGTTATAGGGAGCGGGCAGGGAAGTCGAGCTGAGCCCAAGATAAGATCAGCCATGATCTTATTACATGGCGGAGCAGGCTCAAGGGGCCAAATGACCTACTCTAGCTCCTATTTCTTATGTTCTTTCCTCATAGCTAAAATTCTCCTTGAAAATCTCCTGTATATCCTCTTTATTGCAATCACATCTTAAGAACATAAGAAATAGGAGCAGGAGTAGGCCATATGGCCCCTCGAGTCTGCTCCGCCATTTAATACTATCATGGCTCATCCAATGATGGACTCAGGTCCACTTCCCTGCCCGCTCCCCAGGAATCTTTCCTGTAATGTGACCAGAACAGTATGTGACCAGTTCAAGCATAACATCCCTGCTCTTATATTCTAAGCTTTGGCTAATAAAGGCAAGTATTGACCACCTTATCTACCTGTCGTGCTACCTTCAGGAATCTGTGGATGTGCACTTCAAGGTCTCTGTTCCGCTACACTTCTTTGTATCCAACCATTTATTGTGTATTTCCTCTACCCAAATCCATTACCTCACAATTCACCAGATTGAATTCCATTTACCACTTTGCTGCCCACCTAACCAGTCCATTGATATCTTGCAGTCTACAGCTTTCTTCCTCACTATCAACCATGCAACCAATTTTTATGTCATCTGCAATCTTCTTAATCATGCCCTCTACATTGAAGTCTAAATCATTGATATATACCACAAATAGCAAGGGATCTAGTACTGAACCCTGTTGTCACAGAATCACCCATCGACCATTGCCCTTTGCTTCCTGCCACTGAGCCAATTTTGGATCCAGCTTACCACTTTCCTTTCGATCCCATGGGCTTTTACTTTTCTGACCAACCTGCCATGTGGGACCTTGTGAAAAGCCTTGCTAAAATTCATGTAGACTATAACAAATGCACTAGCCTCATTGAGCCCCCTTGTTACCTTCTAAAAATTCAATCAAGTTAGGCAGATACTATTGTGTTCCTAATACAGATGAGGCTGCACACAGGGAGGTTAAAGTAACAGTGACCTCAGTCTTAATAAGATACTCCAGAGTGAGGAACAAGCTTATATACACTGCTCCCAAGGGATGCTGGGATTCGTGGGAGTTCAGGGGATGAGCTCCCTGGTGGCGGTACATGGAAGTGCATGCTTTACAGATACACAACATCACTCCCCCTCAAAGCCAAAGTGAAAACTATTTACAAGATGAGGCGGTCGGGGGCCTTTCTTTCCCTGGTGGACCGCCTCGATACAAATGTCTGTTCTGGTGTGTTGGCTGTGCCCTCGCTGGGTTGTCATGTTGTTGACCCTGCAGTGCTGGTAGGTGAGCCTGGCCTTGCTGGGCTGCTGGGCATGATGGGTTCAATTTCCTGGTCCGGCGTGGTGTCGTTGATCCTTTGGGTGTGTGTTGTAGGCTCAAAAAAGGTGGTGTCTGCTGTGCATTGTTCGGGGCAGTCTGTGAACCGCAGACTCGTTTGGTCCAGGTGCTTTCTGCAAATTTGTCCATTGTCTTGTTTGACTACAAACACCCTATTCCCTTCTTTAGCTATCACTGTGCCCATGATCCACTTGGGACCATGTCCATAGTTTAGCACATACACAGGGTCATTCAGATCAATTTCCCGTGACACAGTGGCGCGACCATCGTTTACATTTTGTTGCTGCCACCTGCTCTCTACCTAATCATGCAGGTTGGTGTGAACCAGCGAGAGTCTGGTTTTAAGTGTCCTTTTCATGAGTAGCTCAGCCGGGGGCTCCCCTGTGAGCGAGTGGGATCTCGTGCGGTAGCTGAGCAGTACTCGGGACAGGCGGCTTTGGGGTGAGCCTTCTGTGACTCGTTGAAGGCTCTGTTTGATGGGTTGTACTGCCTGCTCTGCCTGCCCTTTGGAGGCTGGTTTAAACGGGACAGAGGTGACGTGTTTGATCCCATTGCGGGTCATGAATTCTTTAAATTCGGCACTGGTGAAACATGGCCCATTGTCACTGACCAGTATGTCAGGCAGGCCGTGGGTGGCAAACATGGCCCTCAGGCTTTCAATGGTGGCAGTAGGGGTGCTTCCCGACATTATTTCACATTCAATCCATTTTGAAAAAGCATCCACCACTACCAGGAACATTTTACCGAGAAATGGGCCCGCATAGATCCTTGACCATGGTCTGGAGGGCCAGGACCACAAACTTAGTGGTGTCTCTCTGGGCGCGTTGTTCAACTGAACACACACGCTGCATTGCCATACACAGGACTCTAAGTCAGAGTTGATACCAAGCCGCCACACGTGGAATCTGGCTATCGCTTTCATCATTATTATACCCGGGTGTGTGCTGTGGAGATCCAAGATGAACGTCTCCCTACCCTTTTTTGGTAGCACTACGTGATTACGCCTGAATGGACAGCTCGTCCTTTTGCCGCTGGAACGGATTGATTGGTTCTTGCATTTCAACGGGGATGCTGGTCCAGCTCCCATGTTGTACACAGTTTTTTACCTGGGGGAGCAGAGGATCTTGCCTGGTCCAAGTCCTAATCTGGTGGGCTGTGACAGGTGATTTATAATTTTCAAATGCTTCCATGACCATCAATAAGTCTGCGGGCTGCACCACCATCAACAAGTTTGCAGACTGCACCATTTCCACACCCGTGGTGGGCAATGGTAGCCGACTGAGAGCATTCGCACAGTTCTCGGTGCCTGGCCTGTGGCGGATGGTAGCACGAGTGCCCACCTTTGTATGCGGGCTGAGGCATTAGTATTTATCCCCTTGTTTTCAGCAAACAGGGATGTGAGCATCTTGTGATCGGTTTCCACAATAAATTTGAGGCCGAACAGGTACTGGTGCATTTTCTTTACCCCGGATACACACGCTAATGCCTCTTTCTCAATCATGCTGTAGGCCCTCTCAGCCTTAGACAAGCTCCTGGAAGCATACGCGACAGGTTGCAACTTCCCCGCAACTTTAGCTTGTTGTAATACACACCCGACTCCATACGACAACGCATCACATGCTAGCCCAAGTCTTTTACACGGGTTATACAATACAAGCAGCTTGTTGGAGCATAAAATGTTTCTGGCTTTCTCAAAAGCAATTACTTGGTTTTTCCCCATACCCAGTTCTCACCTTTGCGCAATAACACATGGAGGGGCTCTCAAAGGGTGCTTAACCCTGGTAGGAAGTTACCAAAATATTTGAGGAGTCCCAGGAACGACCGCAGCTCTGTGATGTTCTGTGGCCTGGGCATGTTCCTGAGAGTCTCTGTCTTGGCACCTGTGGGCCGAATGCCGTCAGCCGCGATCTTTCTCCCCAAAAATTCCAAATGGGCATCTGTTATAGCTGAACAGTGCCTTGTGAGTGTTGATGCAGGTGAGGCCCTTCGAAGACTCCTTCAACTCCTGCGTCATGTAGGCCGAAGTCAGGTCGAGCTTGGTGAACGTCTTGCCTCCTGCCAGCATCGCAAATAGGTCGTCTGCCTTCGGTAGCGGGTATTGGTCCTGTAGCGAGAAACAATTAATAGTTACTTTATAATCGCCGCAAATCCTGACCGTGCCATCACTTTTGAGTACTGGAACAATTGGGCTGGCCCACTCGCTGAATTCCACTGGGGAGATGGTGCCCTTGCGTTGCAGCCTGTCCAACTCGATTTCCACTCTCTTCCTCATCATGTGAGGTACCGCTCGCGCCTTGTGGTGAATGGGTCATGCCTCTCGGACAAAGTGGATCCACACCTTCGCCCCGGAAAAGTTTCCAATGCCTGGCTCAAAAAGGGAAAGAAATTTGTGAAGAACCTGGGTACATGAGGCCTCATCGACATGTGATAGTGCTCGGATGTTATCCCAGTTCCAGCAGATTTTGCCCAGCCAGCTCCTTCCAAGCAATGTGGGGCCATCGCCCGGGACAATCCAGAGTGGCAGTTCGTGCACCGTGCCCTCGAGGTGACCTTGACCATGGCACTGCCCAGGACAGTGATAAGCTCTTTGGTGTACATTCTCAGCTTCATGTGGATGGGGCTCAGGACTGGTCTGAATGCCTTATTGCACCACAGTCTCTCAAACATCTTTTTACTCATGATGGATTGGCTAGCGCCAATGTCCAGTTCCATGGCTACGGGTAAGCCATTCAATTTTACGTTTGGCATTATAGGTGGACATTTCATCGAAAATGTATGCACCCCGTGTATTTCAGCATCTGCCTCCTCTTTCTGAGGCTCGAAATTGCTTTGATCCATAATGGACCGATCTTCCTCTGCCACGTGGTAGTTAGCAGGTTTTGCAGAGCTTGCAGCTCGTTTGCAAGCTCGTTGGAGGTGCCCCATTGTTCCACAACTCTTTGCAAATATACCCTTTGAAGCAGCGTGAATAGGCTGAATGGAAGCCTCCATAACGCCAACAAGGTGTGAATTGCCTTGCATTCATCCTTTGTTGGGGACTGAGTCATTTGGGTCACCTGAGGCCTGCTGGCAGTTGCAGACTCGTGGGTTCTGCCCTGTACATTTCTGCTCACTGTTAGCATGAATGTTTTCCCGGAAGAATCACTCGACACTCTGGGTCGGTTCCAACACCAAAACGGCCTTTATTACGCCAGCGGGGAGAGTGCCTCTGGTCCAACTCCAGGCACTCCACTCTTCTCATCGATAAAGACAGAATTTTATATTAAACTCCAAATTTTCTAAACTTCTAATTCAAGTACTTGCCAAATATTTTTTTTTTAATTGATTTAAAACAAGACCACACATTTTTAATAGCTATCTTGTTTACTGAAATACAATTTTCACACAAGCTGTGTACATGCCAACATTTCGGGGGGGTTTTATGGTCCTGTTCACTGGGCAAATCTTGTGTTTTATTTCTCTCTTGGCACAAAATCTAAACTTCCGTGCCAGTTCCATTTTCTGTAAGAATTTTAAAATTCAGTAAGATTTTCTAATTCCCAGTTTTTTCTTTCTGTGCTGAGTTCGCATAGTTTAGATCTTTTCTCCTCGTTATTTTCAAAACCCTCCTGCTTGTTTAGACTATTCGGGACTTTTCTTGATAAACATGTCTATTCTGGAAATCTTTTTTTTTCCAATTAAACCAATATCTTTTTCACAACTAATATCAACTAGTATTTAGTAAGCTATGTCTTTTTCCATCACAAACACCTTTTTTTAAAGAGATCAGATTTAACTTTTTGTTTTAAATGTATCGCATTTTGTTTTGCCTTTTCTTAACCAGTGTTACTTGAAACCTTCACAACAAAATTAACTCTTCACTGTTCCCATCCTAATTTCTGCTCCCCTTTCATAGAATTTGTATTTATTGTTGAATTACAAAATGTCAAATATGGTAATACTGGTTTTTTTGTGCCTAACTTCTGTTTTAAAAGCTGAACAAAAACTCTAATCTTTTGCTCTGTAACTTCAATTTTGTGGTACTATATCTCATAAATTACATCTTTTTTAAGCTTCAGCTTCTGACACAGTATGTGTACTTTTATTAAAAAGGCTTCCAAACCCAAGATTTTCCAATACAACCAAAATGTTTATCAGGTGAGAGTCACCTGAAATATCTCAAAATCCCAATTTAAATATTGTACTGCCAATCTGTTATTTAAAAATCTCTTCACTGAGCTAGAAGCTTTCGCATCAAGGTTTTACACAAAGCAAAAATGGGAGCGTATTCCCCCAGCCTGCAGCCTCGAGAGACCCACACAGGCTTCTTTTTTTAAAAGGCATTACAGCTTCCCTTCTCCATTCTTTATCTCATTCCTAGACAGACATTCACAGAAGTCTCCTTTCATTCAACAAAGTTTATTGTTTAGCTGGCTCTATTCTTGATCCACACTTCACTTAAGATAATCACTGTCAGGTTTTTTTTAAATTTCTTATATGTTGATTAACTGCCTCTGTTAATTTGTTGTGGGCTCGAAGAATCAAGACCACGGCTTTCTCATCTTTATCTTTCTTTTCCTTCTCCCACCATTCCCGCTGATTTGCTGGAGGGTCCTAGGCGTCCCATCCTGACTTAATCATCTTCTCAATTAGTTTCTTTTGTTTTTCCACCAGGTGGCGGGTAAGGGACCCTTCTGGTCCCCACTCGAGGTTACTTGCTTTATTGGCCATTCCTGGGTAGGACTAGAACCATTAGGAATCTACTCTCAGAGGTCCGCTTTCTACCTAGAGTAACTTGTAGTAGACCGTCTCCTGGCTACTGTCAGGTCACAAGTTCTGCTATTATACAAACTTATACAATTCTTAAAACACGTTTAAGCAATTCCCGCAGTGCCCTACGCCTCCTTAACGACTACCTACTACCGTTTTGTCTGTTGGTCTGACCCTGTTCACAGGTTTGGTTTCCGTTGGTTGCTGTGCACCGCCTGGTCCCCGGGGTATATTTTCAAATGACACTACTGGGTCCGGGAAGTGTCGCTCGGTATCACGATCCCACGGTCTAAGTGTGTTCCCTACGCCTACTTGTAATCTAGTGAAATATGCAGTGTTTGCTCTTACGTCTGTTTAATTTTACTTAATAAACTCAATTTGTAAATTTACACAATGGCCCATATCTAACAACAACAGCGAGGCTAACAGTGCCCATTATTACAGGGTCAATCTGTCATCAACTGCTGGCGTCCGCACATGCGCAGTTAAACACAGAAATCATGAAGTTTCTGTCAGTGATACCCCGCTCTTCCAAAGTCTGTGCTGTTGCAGTTTTCGATGATGGAATCAATGTAATGGCATAAACTTGGGCAAATTGTTATCTTGTCCCACATTAAAAATGGCTGGATAAGTGAGGGCTAGTGCATTCAGGAGTAAGTGAATGTTTAATGGCGTAATAAGTGATAATTAGAGTGAACAATCTCTGTGGCGCTGAAAAATTAATTTTACAACTGTGAAGTCCCATTCCTCATCAGAAAATTTAAATAAAAAGAATTTGTATGTTTTTCTCTTATCTCTCTCCCTTAATCCCATCTGTATTTCCCAATCTTTAATTTGCTTCCTGTACAATAATTTAAATGTAATTTATATTTCCTGGTTTTTACCTACTAGTTTGCAGTGTGTGTGTCTCAGCGAGGAGATTTCAGTCTGATTAGTTGAAGTGCTCGCTGCTGCTTGTCGTGCTGACAGGCACCACCTGTAGAGGGTGCCGCACTGAAACAAACGGCAGATTAGTGGAAATCTCCGTTGACAAGCCCGCAAAAAGTCTGTTCACCGCTGAGGAAAATACGGGCCCTTGACATATACAGTCTTAGAAAGCACAAGAAATAATAATTGGTGAGCATCTGCGTTGTAACACTACCATTTACAATTTTGAAAATGAGGATCCTCACCGTAAGGCTAAAAGCTCTTCTCAATCTTCCTTGCTGCCACGCTCCACCTCACAGTCAACAGGCTCCCTGCTGGAATGGCACTAAACTACCGAACCAGTGGGAACCTATTCAACCTTCGCCATCTCCAGGCCAGGTCCAAGATCACCCCAACCTCTGTCATCGAGCTACAGTACGCGGACGACGCCTGTGTCTGCACACATAGAGGCTAAACTCCAGCTCATTGTAGACGTATTTACTGAGGCGTATGAAAGCATGGGCCTTATGCTAAACATCCATAAGACAAAGATCCTCCACCAGCCTGTCCTCGCCACACAGCGCTGCCCTCCAGTCACATCAAGATTCATGGCGCGGCCCTGGACAACGTGGACCATTTCCCATACCTCGAGAGCCTCTTATCAACAAGAGCAAACATTGATGACGAGATTCAACACCGCCTCCAGTGTGCCAGTGCAGCCTTCGACTGCCTGAGGAAAAGAGTATTCGAAGACCAGGCCCTCAAGTCTGCCACCAAGCTCATGGTCTATAGGGCTGTAGTAATACCCGCCCTCCTGTATGGCTCAGAGAGATGGGCTATGCACAGTAGACACCTCAAGTCGCTGGAGAAATACCACCAACGATGTCTCAGCAAGATCCTACAAATCCCCTGGGAGGATATTAGCATCCTCGACCAGGCCAACATCCCCAGCATTGAAGCACTGATCACACTTGATCAGCTCCGCTGGGCAGGCCACATTGTCCGCATGCCAGACACGAGACTCCCAAAGCAAGCGCTCTACTTGGAACTCCTTCATGGCAAACAAGCCAAAGGTGGGCAGATGAAACATTACAAGGACACCCTCAAAGCCTCCCTGATAAAGTGCAACATCCCCACTGACACCTGGGAGCCCTGGCCAAAGATTGCCCTAAGTGGAGGAAGTGCATCCGGGAGGGCGCTGAGCACCTCAAGTCTCATCGCCGAGAGCATGAAGAAAGCAATCGCAGGCAGCGGAAAGAGCGCACAGCAAACCAGTATCACCCTCCCTTACCCCCAACGACTATCTGTCCCACCTGTGACAGGGACTGTGGCTCTCGTATTGGAATGTTCAGCCACCTAAGGACTCATTTTAAGAGTGAAAGCAAGTCTTCTTCGATTCCGAGGGACTGCCTATGATGATGAAAAGGTCTTGTAATACCAAACTATTCAATAACATTTTACTGTTTGTCTATCAAGCATTTAACACAACAACATACTGGTGATAAAAATGCTACATTGTATCAGATATGCATGGCATTTCAGTGATCGTATAATGGCCCATAATTTGCGGTCAGTGGCGAAGCAAAGGAATTCATCACTAGCCCTGAAGTAAGTTTCCCACAAAGATCTTGTGATCTCCGTAGCGAGAAGTTCAGCTTCTCCGACATTCAGTTGAAATCAGTGTAATTTAATAGGGAATCCCTAATGCGAGCTGCTGTGGCACCATCAAGCTGTCTAAGCAGCCAATCACAATGCAGAATTCGCGCAGACAGCAAACGAGGAAGTGAGTAAGCTCCTTTTGTTCTAGCTTTGAAAAAATGTTATGGAGAGCAAAACAAAGATTGGGGTTCTCACATGGGGAAAGGTAAACCTGAAATAAAGATGAACAAACTTAAAAAAAAATTCTTTAAAGTTTCTTAAAAATTGCAATTTTTATTAAAATGGATAAATTTGACACTCCACAAAATTAAAATGTGTTTTTCAGGGACATAACGTTTGTTTAGCAGTCAATACGCTGTTAAAAACCAAGTTACACATAATCCAAAAGTGACTGACTTTTAATGGGGTATTTAACAGCAATATTACTGTGAAAAAGCCGAAGCTTTAGTCAATACCACTGATTTCCCTGATTATACTGACTGCCGGCTGTGAGGGGAGTGGGGATGGAGGAAGGGGGGGGCACAACGCTGCTAGTATCGGAGCAGTGAATGACAGACCGCAAATTCAAGATTTACGCGTTGGAGTGCGCATGCGCTAAATCCTGAAGTTGCGATCAGTTTCAAAAGGATAATAACAGCGAACACTGTTCATTCGTTGTTATTAGCCACTGCAAATTCTAGGTGGATGTCTTCTCTCTCCTCGTAGCAGTGTTAGTTAGACCCATCGACTCTGAGCAATACAGTAAGGCATGATTGGGCTGCCATGGCTAATAATGCAACTATCAATTTGTAGCGCTTGCTGGTTTGATACTTGCAAACAGGTCAGAAGTCAATGTCATCATGTCTACACCATGATAATGTAAATCCTTAGATTTCTAGGTTGGTTTGGTTGGTTTTAAATCCAATTTTATTTCAATATTCTAACTTCAAAATTAACAATTTGAATCAAAAGAAATAGGTAAATAAAAGTGTTTCATGTTATTTTTAAATAGTTTTAATATGTAATCGAAGTAAAGATAAATTTAAAATAATAAAAATAGGAGAGAAAAATGGTGAAGAAGAATATGAAGAAAAGGGAAGTTGGAGTAAGTGCAAGTTAATTGTTAAAAATAAAAGTTTATATAGAAATAAAAAATGGTTTTGGCATGGTGTCAATATTAGAGAAATAAATCTGTTCTTGCAATTTGAATATTATTATTGCAATATTAACGTATGTTTCAGGCTCAAGTGGAGTATAAATGCCAGCATTGACTGGTTGAGCCAAATGTCCTGATTCTGTGCTGTATATTCTATGTAATAGTGAATAAGCTGAACTTTAAATAAATAGTTATCCCAGGGAACCTGGAATTCCCTGGAACTATTGGCAGTCTAAATGTTAAAATCAAAAGGATTTATTGTGGATTTTTAGTTATGGGTGTGGATCATCCTTGTTCTTATTTGTGGAACAACTCACAAAGATAATTTGAAGAGCAGCTTGCAAATCATATACAATTTGAATAAAAATAAAATCTTCCTCATTGATAGCTCAACTCCTAAATCAGCCAGAGTACAAAAAAAACTCTCACAGCATTCAAATTGTATGAAAACTGACCTGAAATTGATGAATAGATCAGTGAAGATGGGGGTTTTATGATTGAGCAGCGAAAGACAAGAACAAATCTAGTTTGACTCCCTGCAGTGGTGTACTGGGCATATTACACATCTCTGATTTCATCAATCCTCACACAGTTTCTCCAAGGAGGCAGCAGGCATTTCCAAGCAAATGGATTTGATGCTTGAATCTTTACACAGCGAGCAAAGATCGTCTGGTACATTGCAACATTCTGTCATAGTTGGGGTGAGGCATGGGGGTTCTGATGATGTCACAAACCCTGACAGCAGTACTGCCAATGTGCAGTCTTTAGGATCCGTTGACTAGGCCTAGTTCGATAACAATAGTGACAGTAGTGTTACTGTGAACCCGCACAGAAAAGACCAAAAAAAAATCAGGAAATTGAGCAGCAAGCAACCTTCAACACTTTTGACATTTTCTTGCAACCCAGTTATTTCATTTCAAATGAACCAATATTGAAGATGTGTTAACATGACAACCTGTAGAAGAGAAATGTTACTAGAAGCACTAAAAAAAACATTGGAATAATTAATTGAATGCGCCTTTATGTTATGAAGTGAACATTTCCCATGCAATTACATGGAAATAAAAAATATTGAACAGAATTCAGTGGGAAGCATTAATCATGGGGCTACATATTAGCAAAGAAGTTGCTGTAGGTATAAAACTCTGTGTCCACGGCAAGATGTGATGCTGGCCAGCAATTTGGAAAGTCTATTGCTGTGTGCGATAACCACCTTGGTTCTACTTTGCTCCAAATTACTGTCTAAATGTTGCTGGCTTCATACACTACTGAACTGCAGCCTTGTATTGGACTTCTTGTGCTCACTGTTTCCTGGATAACTGCCACAGCTATTCTTCCGTAACTTCTTCGCATTCTCATGGAGTAGTGCAATATACTCCCTCATTCTGTAAAGCCCAATTCTATAGAAATGTTACTAAGTACAATCAACCTATTTCAAGTGCTTTACTGACCACGAACAGCTGCTTAAGAGGATTAGTGGTTTTCTATTTTCACTGACTGGTCCACCATATGGGAAATAGTAAGTAAACCATCAGAAGTAAATTCTTCTGGATTTCTAATAACCGTTGCTAACCCTAAATGAGAACAAGAACTTGTATTCATATAGCACCTTTAACATAGTAAAATGTCCCTAGGCATTGTAAAGTTTAACACCGAGCCAAATAAGGAAATATTAGAGCATCTTAAAGGAGGAAAGAGAGGTTTAAGAAGGGAATTCCAGAGCTTTGGGCTTCGCCAGCAGAAGGCATGGCCGCTATTGGTGGAGCGATTAGAATCGGGGATGCTTAAGAGGCCAGAATATGGAGCAGAGAGCAGGAAGGCAAGGATCATCAGAGGGGTTCGGGGCCAGGGATAGTCGGGGGGGTGGGGGTGAGATCAGAGGCTGGGGGGAAAGCGGAAGGGTCGGAGCGTGTCTGATTGCAGGGGATTAGCAAAGCAGCAACGCTGGATCCAGCAGGTAGATGGAAAGGCGCTTACCCCTGGATCCAGCAATCCTTACCTTCCTTTAGCTGCCGGATTCCCTGTGGCCTGGGAAACTTAGTTGCCCAGAGTTAAATTTAAAGTGGAGCTTCAAAAATGAGGCACGCAACCTTATTATAATATTTAAAGTGTCAACTTGTCTCCTGAGAGCAGGTTGGTTGCCCTGCCCCCCTTTCCTCCACCCCACCTCTGTTAAAACTGTAAATAGGCGGGTTGGGGGTCGAGATTACACTGTAACTTCCCACCCGAACCCAACCCACTCGTTGTCCTTCTTTACATGGTGGTCTGTTCCAACTGTTTAAACCAAGAAAGGGCCAAATATTACTCCAACCAGGCACGTGAGTTTGAGGGCAACCATCTCCAGGCTGTGGGACTTCTACTCATGACCGTCTTGCGCGGTGGCAAGCACTTCCATCACTGGAGTTACCTGGCTTGCTTTGCTCTGCTGGGTTTCAGTAAGCATCAATTTGTCTCAGTTGATACTGGGTAATAGGCCACTGTTTGATGAGACCTAATAAAAGTTCATAAATTATTGTGAATTCCAAACCCCCAGCGTCCTCTATTAACTGAGCAAATCGTTTAGTATTAACTACATGTAGAGAGGTGTGAAAGGTCTTTTCAGCCGTCACCGTTCATGTGTTTGTATATCATGGTGCCTATAAAAGTCTCAGATAGCTTGCATATGAACTAACGAGCTGGCTTAACAATTTATTTCAGAGTGACCCATGGAAAATAAAACTTAGCGGTTTCTAAAATAACAAAAATAAAAAGTCTAATTTTAATTCTGCGCATAATCATACCACAGCAGCAGTGGGAGCAGCTGCTATTGACGGAAGCTCCAGTCCTGGCAGCAGTGACTGAGCTAATATTTGTGTATCCATGGTGAACTCATCCTTTTTTGGCGTGAAAGCAAGTTATCCTCGTTTTGAGGGACTGCCTATGATGATGATCCATGGTAGTGATCTGATAGTGTGGAAGAGAGGATATTTTTTTCTATTTGATGGTTGTAATGATTTGGGCTTTTCACATTCCATTTTCCCCTTTAACAATTGTGAAAAATTCATTGCAAAAAAAGTAATGTTCCTCGTGATATAGAAAGGTATCTTGGGTTGTGTAGCTCTGGGTTATGAATTGCCCTAGTTGCAATAAAATTGCACAATTAATTTTATGTAATCTTCATTATAATCAAATTAGTGTAAATATCAATGTTATTCCCCAGACCTGACCATTTCATAATGACCTCCATATAATTTGGTGTCGGAGTTGCTGAGCTGTGCCGTTGAATAAAAATGTGTTTGAAGGGACAGCATGTACTGCAAGATTAGCTAATCAGCTCTTCTTCTGATGGGTTTTCATGTTATTTTCTTTCCTTTGGCTAATGCTGGTTGAAGAAGGTTTGTAGGATGAGTTTGAGCCCACCAATATTTTGCTGACAACTTACTAAGTGAGACAATGGATATTCTTATCATAATTCTTATTTCTGCTATTTAGGAGCAGGAATGGAGGGAAAGGAAGGAATGCGCCTCCGCTAACTCCTGCGCAATTTCACGGGAGCCGAGAGCCGGTAGCGCTCTTTCCCAGCGAAAACTGTTTTGCTCCCCATTAGTGCCCCTCGGGGCACAGAATAGGGGAATTTCGGCCCCTTTCTGGGCCCTGAACTTGCGATGGCTATGACAGCGCAGGAGCTTATTTGCACAGTGTAAGGGGAGGGGGGTGATGAGAAAATGTTATAGGTATTAATTATCTTGAAGTTAAATTAACAATGCCTTCTCAGTTTACCTCGCTTCTTTTATCAAAACTCACTAGAATAAGCTTTGAGACGCAATGCTGACTCTTGGCACCTTCCCTTATTATTCCTTTCGTCTTTTATCAATTTCTGTTAAATGGACATGTTTTCCATTATACTAATGCTGTACATTATTTGAAATATTCATCAGGATATAAAATAATCCAACATGGTATAAATCTGTCACTGTTCACAAGGCTTTATTTTAACAATCCTTTCATTGTTTCCAGTTTTAACTGAATCGGAAAATTCAATGTTTTTGGTATTTGATTACCTGGCTTGCAAGCGCAGAGATTAGTTTGTTTCGCTTTTGTTTTGTATAAGTTAAACATCCTCTTTATAGTGAGTCTGTACAAGTGAATGCTACACAAAAAAACTGGGAACATCTCTTGCCACAAACAATAGCAATCTCCTCAGTTTCCTGATTGGCTAAGAGTCAGGAAATGAAAGGAGCACCGCCCCACATAATCCCACGTCCGCTTACGCACAGCATTGCGCTCCTGGGATCCGCTGTGCACAACTCTGCAGCGAAAGAGCACAAGTTCTCAAAGGGGAGTTCGCACCAGGTAAGTGTAAATATCCTACAGATATCGACGGCGTGCTCTTTAGCCACGCCACCGACTGCCAATTCAGGGTCCATATCAGGAACACTCTCTGGACTCATTACTACTTCAATGTAAGTATATTTTATTTCCCTACATGTGAAGTGTGTGTATGAATAGTTGATTATTACACAAACAAGAAGAAGCAGCATCTTGGTGCTTCCGCTTGCTGACAGTATATGACTGATATTTCTGGAACCTAATCATGTGCTTTTATGTGCTGTTCCAGTGGCAGGAGTACTTGAGGAGACAGGCTGCTGTGTGTCAATGAGAAACTCTGTGAATTCAGGTGACTCTCAACCTCTGTACACAGGGACTTGAGAAGTCCCAGCGAAGGGCTACAATATTTCTGGTTGCCAAAGTTCGATCAGCAATGACTACAGTCATCGTTGAAGCTCAGAAAACATCCTTTTAAAACCATGGGAGAGAAATTCAATTCACACCCACTCATTTTTCCAGGTAAAAGTTCGCGTTTTGCTCCTCCTCTGCTACCACCACCCACTGCTGCTCACTGTATGATCCAGTGCACACTTGCCAAATCGCTTGGGGTGGATGTACCCGAGCAGCTGTTTTGCTAAGTAAGACTGAAAGATGGTGTGTGCTATGAGTTGAATGCTTCCTTTTGGACTCCTGGTTCCGTGACTCTGCTTCATGCAACACACCATAGAAGAATTTTTCAGGTGAAAATAGCATTAAAAGATACAGGGGAATAAACAATTAGAGGGCAAGGAAGTTGCTGCCAAGAGTACTCTGCTACAGAAAGGACATTCAGGAGATTAAAAGTACTATAAATTGTCTAGGTGGGAGATAACTACACATCATTGAAGTTTAATACATACCACTATTACAAAATAATCTTGCATCGAGTCAGATTATTACATTTTTTGTAACATTGCAACCACATATGCAGAATAGTGCCATTAGCATTTAGACTTTTGGCTCCCTCCTGCGCCACTCTTGTCGGGATATTTGTCGACCATTTGCAGAAATGAGTGTACTTGCTCCAGCAAAGATCGTGGTTGCCCCATCAGAAAATTGAGCTGTCCTGCTGTTCGCACAACTACTTCTTCAGAAATGTTTATGTTGGCCTTTGAACCTGGAAACAGAAATGGCCCTTGAAGGCACTTGCCATTTCTCACCCACTCATGGGAGAGGTTTCAATGAAAGGTGCTACTGATGTCTGGAGCTGGCCCACACTATACAAATCAGGCTGACTTTAGAAATAGGGACGGGGTCTGTGCACTAACTGTTGGATATGTGCTAATATCACAATGCCCAAAATGAACCCAAACAGATAGAAATCAGGATCTAATAGTCCAGTAGAATCTATTCCACCAATACCCTTCAGTTTCCTAAGATCCTCTTGTGGTTTAATCAGTCATCAAGATTCACAGTGCGGCCCTCGACAACGTGGACCACTTCCCATACCTTGGGAACCTCTTGTCAACAAAGGCAGACATTGATGAGGAGATTCAGCATTGCCTCCGGCCGCCTGAGGAAAAGAGTGTTCAAGGACCAGGCCCTCAAACCTACCACCAAGCTCATGGTCTACAGGGCTGCAGTAAATCCCGCCCTCCTGTATGGATCATGGACGATGCAGAGAAGACACAGCAAGTCACTGGAGATATATCACCAACGATGTCTCCGCAAGATCCTGCAAATTCCCTGGGAGGACAAACGCACCAACATCAGTGTTCTTGCCCAGGCCAACATTCCCAGCATTGAAGCACTAACCACTCTCGATCAGCTTCGCTGGGCAGGGCATTTAGTTCGCATGCCAGACACGAGACTCCTGAAGCAATTGCTCTGTGCGGAGCTCCTTCATGGCAAACGAACCAAAGGTGGGCAGCGGAAATGTTACAAGGACACCCTCAAAGTCTCCCTGGTGACATCAACACTGACATTTGGGAGACCCTGGCTGAAGACTGCCCTAGGTGGAGAAAGTGCATCTGGGAGGACGTTGAGCTCTTCGAATCTCAACACTGCGAGCGTGAAGAGGTCAGGCGCAGGCAGTGGAAGGAGCGTGTGGTAAATCAGTGCCACCCCCCACCCCCCTTTCCCCCGACGAGTATCTGTCCCACCTGTGACAGAGTCTATGGCTCTCGTTTTGGACTGTTCAGCCACCAAAGAACTCACTTTAGGAGTCTTCCTCGATTTTGAGGGACTGCCTATGATGATGATGATGATGTGACAGCAGTTTTCGATGTTGAGTTCTTCCTTCTAATTCCTCTACATTGCAAAAGTTCAAAATGAATCATAATGATATTGCCCATGACCAGCAAAATGACGATATTCAAGGCTAATTCAAGGATTGTTTGCCAGACAAAGCTCATATATCATTTTTCAATGCATTGTACAAATACAATAATTCAGATATCTAACTTGATGGTACCCTTTTTAAAATTCAGTGATATGAAATTCAGAATTATCCAAATATATCTTCTTAAATAAATTATATCTCTCTTGCATCAGCATCACAACATACAAATGTCCATCCTATTATAGACACAATATGGCTTCCTCACAGTGTTAATTAAATACAAAGCCAACAAATGTCTCCTTAACAATTGATCAAAAGGCCAATTTAGCTACCAATCCTAATACGCCAACTTAAAGGGTCGAATTGAATTAACCTTTGATCAGAGAACGTTTCTCAATGGCCAGTCTGAGGACTGACACATATGAGGTTTCACGTCAAGCGTATGGATTCACTTTAGCTCCGGTTACATTATAATTTAATCATTTATACAAGCTTAACAAGTTTCTGTGTTTGTTATACTAATGTTACAAATTGCTTGTGTCAATTAAAAAATATGTTTAACCAGTGGTCATTGGTTTAAATTACGAATAGCACAATGAATGCATTTAGCAGAACTTCCTGTATGCTGAATAAACAAATGATGGCTCCATTGTATTTATCTCAGAACATGTAAATAGAGCAGAGGTATCCAGAAAAAAAATGTATCATCTGTAGAATACTATGTTTAACTGAATGTTGTAGGAAGCCGTTTGCATTTTAGAATTGTATTACAGGCAACTCTCGAATATCCACACACGGATCCAACGGGAAACCATTGTAACGGGATTTAAAATTTCGGCCCGGGAAGACATCAGGCCAGTGCGTTCGGAGTCCTTTTAGTCCGGGAAGGCATGGGTTTTCACTTTATAATATCAATCGCTCTAATGGAGAAATCGTTTACCCGGCATAACCCAATCCCCGAGGGACCTGGATAATCAGATCGGAGGCGGGAGCTCGAGGTGCGTGGTGAGGCCTATAAAGGCCCAGCGGCTGCGAGAGGCGGTGGCAGATCAGAGGCAGGAGCTCAAGGTGCGTGGTGAGGCCTATAAAGGCCCAGTGGCTGCGAGAGGTGGTGGCAGATCGGAGGCAGGAGTTCGTGGCGTTGGTGAGGCCTATAAAGGCCCAGCGGCTGCGAGAGGTGGTGGCAGATCAGAGGCAGGAGTTCATGGCGTTGGTGAGGCCTATAAAGGCCCAGCGGCTGCGAGAGGTGGTGGCAGATCAGAGGCAGGAGCTCAAGGTGCGTGGTGAGGCCTATAAAGGCCCAGCGGCTGCGAGAGGCGGTGGCAGATCAGAGGCAGGAGTTCGTGGCGTTGGTGAGGCCTATAAAAGGCCAGCGGCTGCGAGAGGTGGTGGCAGATCAGAGGCAGGAGTTCGTGGCGTTGGTGAGGCCTACTAAAGGCCCAGTGGCTGCGAGAGGTGGTGGCAGATCAGAGGCAGGAGTTCGTGGCGTTGGTGAGGCCTACTAAAGGCCCAGCTTGTGCAGCTCCAGCCAGGAGAAAAAGCAAAAAAGAAGTCGAAAGGAATCAAAAGGTGACGTCACAGCCAAAGGGGTAAGTGATTGGCTGGTGATTGGTGAGTAGCTTTACTTTTTCTTTTTTATATCAGTAAGTAACCTGTTAACATTGTTGTCGCCAAATTAAGTGTATCTAAGGGTTAAGTCATGGCAGGAGAGCTCGGTCACGTGATATGCTCCTCCTGTTCCATGTGGGAACTCAGGGTCCCTGACGACTACGTGTGCGGGAAGTGTATCTGCCTCCAGCTTCTGACGGTCCGCGTTGCAGAATTGGAGCTGAGGGTGGATTCACTCTGGAGCATCCACGATGCTGAGAATGATGTGAGTAGCACGTGTAGCGAGTTGGTCTGACCACAGATGAAGGGTGAACAGCCAGCTAGGGAATGGAAGACCAGCAGGAAGAGCAGTGCAAGGAAGGTAGTGCAGGGGTCCCCTGCAGTCATCCCCCTGCAAAACAGATACACCGCTTTGAGTACTGTTGAGGGGGATGACTCATCAGGGGAGGGCAGCAGCAGCCAAGTTCATGGCACCGTGGCTGGCTCTGTTGCACAGGAAGGCAGAAAAAAGAGTGGGAGAGCGATAGTGATAGGGGATTCAATTGTAAGGGCAATAGATAGGTGTTTCTGCGGCCGCAACCAAGACTCCAGGATGGTATGTTGCCTCCCTGGTGCAAGGGTCAAGTATGTCTCGGAGCGGGAGAAGGGAGGGAGAACAGCCAGTTGTCGTGGTGCACATTGGTACCAACGACATAGGTAAAAAAAGGAATGAGGTCCTACGAAACGAATTTAAGGAGCTAGGAGCTAAATTAAAAAGTAGGACCTCAAAAATAGTAATCTCGGGATTGCTACCAGTGCCACGTGCTCGTCAGAGTAGGAATCGCAGGATAGCGCAGATGAATACGTGGCTTGAGCAGTGGTGCAGCAGGGAGGGATTCAAATTCCTGGGACATTGGAACCGGTTCTGGGGGAGGTGGGACCAGTACAAACCGGATGGTCTGCACCTGGGCAGGACCAGAACCAATGTCCTAGGGGGAGTGTTTGCTGGTGCTGTTGGGGAGGAGTTAAACTAATATGGCAGGGGGGTGGGAACCAATGCGGGGAGACAGAGGGAAGCAGAATGGAGACAGAGGCAAAGGACAGAAAGGAGATGAGTAAAAGTGGAGGGCAGAGAAACCCAAGGCAAAAAACAAAAAGGGCCACTGTACAGCAAAATTCTAAAGGGTCAAAGTGTAATAAAAAGGCAAGCCTAAAAGCTCGGTGCCTCAATGCGAGGAGTATTCAGAACCCAGGAGAAGGCTCTGAGCTAGTTAGAGTGGGTGAGAACGCAGAAGAACAAGACCCCAAGAAAGAATGCAAAAGGCAGGAGGCAACAGAGCAGAATAGCACTGGGGTAAGTGTAAACCACAAGGTGATAGGAAGAGACAATATGTATGAATTTAAAGGGGCTGCAGAAGGGGTCAAAACTAAAAATCATGGTTTAAAAGCTAATATTAAAACACTTTACCTAAACGCATGCAGCATTCGAAATAAAGTAAATGAGTTGACAGCACAAATCATTACAAATGGGTATAATTTGGTGGCCATTACAGAAACGTGGTTGCAGGGTGGCCAAGACTGGGAATTAAACATACAGGGGTATCTGACAATTCGGAAGGATAGACAAGAAGGGAAAGGAGGTGGGGTAGCTCTGTTAATAAAGGATGATATCAGGGCAGTTGTGAGAGATGATATTAGCTCTAATGAACAAAATGTTGAATCATTGTGGGTGGAGATTAGAGATAGTAAGGGGAAAAAGTCACTGGTGGGCGTAGTTTATAGGCCCCCAAATAATAACTTCACGGTGGGGCGGACAATAATCAAGGGAATAATAGAGGCAGGTGAAAAAGGAATGGCAGTAGCATGGGGGATTTTAACGTACATATCGATTGGTCAAATCAAATCGCACGGGGCAGCCTTGAGGAGGAATTCATAGAATGCATACGGGATTGTTTCTTAGAACAGTATGTTACAGAACCTACAAGGGAGCAAGCTATCTTAGATCTGGTCCTGTGTAATAAGACAGGAATAATAAACGATCTCCGAGTAAAAGATCCTCTCGGAATGAGTGATCACAGTATGGTTGAATTTGTAATACAGATTGAGGGTGAGAAAGTCGTGTCTCAAACGAGCATACTATGCTTAAACAAAGGGGACTACAGTGGGATGAGGGCAGAGTTGGCTAAAGTAGCCTGGAAACACAGACTAAACGGTGGCACAATTGAGGAACAGTGGAGGACTTTTAAGGAGCTCTTTCATAGTGCGCAACAAAAATATATTCCAGTGAAAAAGAAGGGCGGTAAGAGAAGGGATAACCAGCCGTGGATAATCAAGGAAATAAAGGAGAGTATCAAATTAAAAACCAATGCGTATAAGGTGGCCAAGGTTAGTGGGAAACGAGAAGATTGGGAAAAGTTTAAATGACAGCAAAGAATGACTAAGAAAGCAATAAAGAAAGGAAAGATAAAGAGAGGAGGCTGTGGAGGGTGGAGAGAGGAGGCTGGGGAGGGAGTGAGGAGGCTGGAGAGGGGGCGGGAAGAGGCTGTGGAGGGAGCGGAGAGGAGACTGGGGAGGGGGGGGAGGAGGCTGCAGAGGGGAATGGAGCGGAGGCTGTGGAGGGGGGCAAAAGGAGGCTGAGGAGGGGGCAAAGAGGCAGCTGGGGAGGGGGCAGAGAAGAGGCTGGAGGGCGCAGAAGAGGATTGGTGGGCAGAGGAGGCTAGGGAGGGTTGCGGAGAGAACGTTGGGGAGGGGGCAGAGAGGAGGCTGGGGAGTGGGCGCAGAGGAGGCTGGAGGGCGGAGAGGAGGCTGGGGAAGGGGTGGAGAGGACACTGGGGAGGGGGCTGAAAGGAGGCTGGCGGGGGGGGGGGTCGGCGGTGAGGAGTCTGCGGGACGGTGGGGAGGAAGCTGGGGAGGGGAGTAGAGAGGAGGCTGGGGGGGGTGAGAGGAGGCTTGGGAGGGGGCGGAGAGGATGAAGGGGAGGGGGCAGAGAGGAGACTGGGGAGTGGGTGGAGAGGAAGCTGAGGGAGGGAGTGAGGAGGCTGGGTAGGGAGCGGAGAGGAGGTTGGGGAGGTGGCGGAGTGGATGCAGGGGAGGGGGAGAAAGGCGGCTGGGGAGATGGAGAGAAGGCTGGGGTGAGGTCAGAGAGGAGGCTGGGGAGTGGGCAAAGTGGAGGCTGCGGAGGGAACGGAGACAAGGCTGGGGAGGTGGAGGAGAGGAGGTTGGGGAGTCGGCGGTGAGGAGGCTGCGGGGCGGGGGCGAGGAAGCTGGGGAGTGGAGCAGAGAGGAAGCTGGGGGTTGAGGGGAGGCTTGGGAGGGGGCGGAGAGGATGATGGGTGTCATGTATTCTACTGTCATTGTCATCCATGTATAAACTGACCTAAGTTGTACACCGTGAGAACATTGACCACTAGGTGGTGAACTTGTGGGACACACTCCTAACCAGCACTTTCAGGTATAAAAGGGAAAGCTCCACCTATCTTCGGCACTTCAGTGCTGGCTAATAAAGGACTGGTCACAGAGTGCCCTTCTCTCTAGTATGGGCCTCGTGTGCATTTATACTGTATAGTAAGGACATATTATTGGCGAGGAGAAACTGGAATTTAAACCACGCGAGCATGGCCACTAGCAGCACAGACAAGAGGTACTGTGTTGGTGATGATTGGGACGATTTTATTGAGAGACTACAGCAAAGTTTCATCACTAAGGAATGGCTGCGACAGGATTCGGCTGACAAACGCAGGGCTCATCTCCTGACGGTTTGTGGATCCAGGACGTACTTCCTGATGAAGGACCTCCGAGCACCAGAGAAGCCGATGGACAAGACTTTTGAAGAGCTCAGTAAGTTGATCGGGGAACACTTTAAACCGGCGAGCAGCATGCACATGGCGAGACACCGGTTTTACACGCACCGGCGGCGAGAAGGGCAAAGCCTTCCAGACTTTCAGCGACTGGCGAGCCTCTGTAAGTTCCCAGATGCATGCAGGGCGGAGATGCTGCGAGACCTTTTTATTGAGGGCATCGGGCACACTGGGTTTTCAGGAAACTGATTACGACCAAAGACTTGACCCTGGAAACGGCAGCTTTGATGGCCCAGGCATTTATCTCAGGGGAGGAAGAGACCAGAATGTTGTTTGGCAAAAATCTTGGGTTAAATACAGCAAATGACCAGGGAGTCAACATTGTTAACGCGGTACACAGTTCTCCAGGCAGACAGGGGCAATCGGACATGCCCGAGCATGTAGTCGAACACAAAGGGGGAATTCAACAGACAATGGCTAGCTGAACAGCGATTCATGCCATCGCAGTGGACAATCCAACCAGTAATGGGGCCATCAACACCTGTTAATCGTGCGTTTAAATCAGTTACAGAAACAGTCATAGACGATCGACTGGTAATGGACCTCTTGCTTCCAACAACGGTTCATGTTGGAGGTGTGGACGCAAACACACAGCCAGAGCTTGCAGGTATCAGCAATATAACTGCAGAACCTGCAACGTCAGCGGTCACTTGTTGCGTATGTGCAGGAAACCTGCAGCCAGGTTGATGTACGAGGAGGAAGGGCCCGATGTAAGCCTTACGAGGTCAAATGGACACTGGGGGAAATCGCTGGAAGCTGAAGTTCAGCGAGTTGATGTGGAGCACATATACAGTTCATACACCAGGACGCCACCGATAATGATGAAAGTGCTCCTCAATGGCATCCCAGTATCAATGGAGCTAGACACGGGGGCCAGCCAGTCCCTGATGAGTATCAAACAGTTCGACAAGTTGTGGGCATCCAAGGCCAGGAGGCCAAAATTATTGCCGATTGACGCACAGCTACGGACATAAAAAAAGGAGATCATTCCGGTGCTAGGCAGTGAGTGCCACTGTAGTCGTGACCCACAAAGATTCGGAGAACAATTTGCCACTCTGGATTGTCCCAGGGGATGGTCCCGCAATGCTGGGGAGGAGTTGACTTGCTGTCATGAACTGGAAATGGGGCGATGTCAATGCAATTTCTTCTGTGGAGCAAGTATCATGCTCACAGGTCCTGGACAAATTTGACTCACTATTTCAACCCGGCATTGGCACTTTCATGTGGACCAACATAGTGATTTACATAAACCCGGAAGCCAGCCCAGTATACCACAAGGCCAGAGCGGTGCCTTACGTGATGCGGGAAAAGATAGAAGGCGAATTGGACCGCCTGCTGAGGGAAGGCATCATCTCACCAGTCGAATTCAGTGACTGGGCGAGCCCGATCATGCCGATGCTCAAGGCGGATGGGTCGGTCAGGACATGAGGTGATTCCAAGGCCACCATCAATTGGGTGTCACTCCAAGATCAGTATCCACTACCGAGAGCAGAGGACCTCTTTGCAACGCTATCCGGTGGCAAACCTTTTTCAAAATTGGACCTGACCTCAGCTTACATGACCCAGGAGCTGGCGAGTGAGTCAAAGAAGCTGACCACCATTACGACACACAAGGGGTTGTTTGAGTATAGCAGATGTCCGTTCAGGATTCGCTCGGCCGCCGCGATCTTTCAACGAAACATGGAAAGTCTCCTCAAGTCGATTCCAAGGACGGTGGTTTTTCAAGACGACATCCTCATCACGGGTTGCGATACTGAAGAACACCTCCGCAACCTGGAGGAGGTGCTACGCAGACTGGACCGGGTAGGGCTGCGATTGAAAAAGGCGAAATGCCTCTTCCTAGCTCCAGAGGTAGAATTCCTGTGGATGAGGGTAGCAGCAGACGGGATCAGACCTACTGCGTCCAAAATGGAAGCGATCCAGAGAGAATCCAGACCCTGTAACACGATGGAACAGCGTTCGTTCTTGGGGCTCCTGAACTATTTTGGTAACTTTCTTCCAAAATTGAGCACACTGTTAGAGCTGCTACACGTGCTCCTACGCATGGGTCTGGGGGGATAGCCAGGAAAGGGCTTTTGATAGAACACGCAATTTGTTATGCTCCAACAATCTGTTAACGCTATATGACCCATGTAAGAAACTTGTGTTAACGTGCAATGCGTCGTCCTATGGGGTCGGGTGTGTGTTACAGCATGTTAATGTCATGGTTCAGTTACAGCCGGTAGCTTATGCCTCCAGAAGTCTGTCCCAGGCAGAAAGGGGCTACGGGATGGTAGAAAAGGAAGCACTAGCATGTGCATATGCAGTAAAAAAACATTGCAACAGTACCTGTTTGGCAGGAAATGTGAGCTGGAGACAGATCACAAACCCCTAACGTGCATTTTGGCCGACAACAAGGCCATAAATGCAAATGCGTCGGCTCGCATAGAGAGGTGGGCACTCATGTTAGCCGCCTATGACTATACAATTCGGTACAGACCGGGCACTGAAAACTGCGCCGATGCACTCAGCAGGCTCCCACTAGCCACCACCGAGGGGACAACCGAGCATGCTGCTGAGATGGTCATGGCTGTTGAAGCTTTCGAAAGCGAAGGCTCACCCGTGACAGCCCGTCAGATCAAAGTCTGGACAAATAGAGACCCGCTACTGTCTTTAGTCAAGAAATGTGTCCTGAATGGGGACTGGGCAGCCACATACGGGGCATGCCCTGAGGAATTTAAACCATTTCACAGGAGCAAGGATGAACTCTCGATTCAGGCCGATTGCCTACTATGGGGAAACCGAGTAGTCATGACCCAGATGGACAGAGAGGCATTCATCCGAGAACTCCACAATGAGCACCCAGGCATTGTCATGATGAAGGCAATTGCCAGATCATACGTTTGGTGGCCAGGGATCGATGCAGACCTGGAACTTTGTGTTCGCAGGTGCAACACTTGTGCCCAGCTGGGCAATGTGCCCAGGGATGCCCCCCTTAGCCCCTGGTCCTGGCCCGCCAAGCCATGGTCATGCATCCATGTGGACTACGCAGGTCCTTTCATGGGAAAAATGTTTTTGGTTGTTGTAGACGCCTACTCCAAATGGATCGAATGTGACATTCTCAATTCAAGCACATCCTCTGCCACGGTCGAAAGTCTACGGGCAATGTTCGCCGCCCATGGTCTACCGGACGTCTTGGTCAGCGACAACGGCCCGTGCTTTAGAAGCATTGAATTCCAGGACTTCATGGCAGGAAATGGTATCAACCATGTCAGAATGGCACCGTTCAAGCCGGCCTCAAATGGCCAGGCAGAACGAGCAGTGCAGATAATCAAACAGGGGTTGCTCAGAATCCAAGGGGGTTCCCTACAAAGCCGCTTAACACACCTCCTGTTGGCCAATAGATCCCAACCACACTCGCTCACAGGGTTTCCACCCGCAGAGCTGCTAATGAAAAGGATGCTCAAAATCAGTTTATCCCTTATACACCCAACCATAAAATAAATTGTTGAGAGCAGGCGCCGGTCACAATGTGACGACCATGACGGGAATGCGAGTGCGTGATGTATTGAAGTCAATGAACCTGTTTTTGTCCTCAACTACGCTGCAGGGCTCAAATGGCTCGCAGGCACTGCGATTGCCAAAGAGGGGAATAGGATTCTAGTAGTTAAACTTACCAATGGACAAATCTGCCGTAAACACGTGGATCAAACTAAAAGGAGGTTCAGCAACCCCATAGAAGAAGCAGAGGAAGTACACAATGTAGAGTTCACTCCAGCACAGGTGAGTGAACACCAGAATCAAGTGGCGGAGAGCCCAGTCACTGTGGGCAGTCCAGACAGGCCTGAGGCACCGCAAACAGCAGACACTCAGGCCAGCACCCAACAACCGGAGCCCCAACTCAGGTGCTCTACAACGGAGAGGTGATGCCGGGGAGGTGATGGCGGGGAGGTGATGGCATGTATTCTACTGTCATTATGACCCATATATAAACTGACCTAAGTTGTACACCGTGAGAACAATGACCACTAGGTAGCGAACTTGTGGGAGCCACTCCTACCTGGACTTTCCGGTATAAAAGGGGAAGCTCCACCCATCTTCGGCACTTCAGTGCTGGCTAATAAAGGACTGGTCACAGAGTGACCTTTTCTCTAGTATGGGCCTCATGTGCATTTGTACTGTATAATAAGGACATATTAATGGGGAGGGAACAGAAAGGAGGTTGGAGGGCGGAGAGGAGACTGGGAAGTGGGTGGAGAGGAGTCTGGGGGGACGGGTGGAGAGGAGGCTGGGGAGGGGGCTGAGAGGAAGCTGGGGGTTGCTGGAGAGGAGACTGTGGAGAGGGAGGTGAGGAGGCTGGGGAGGGGGGAGAGGAGGCTGGGCTAGGGAAGAGGCAGTGAGGAGGCTGCGGGCAGGAGGAGGAAGCTGGGGAGGGGAGTGGAGAGGAGGCTGGGGAGTGGATGGAGAGAAGGTTGGGGGGGGTGGGGGGAGGAAGCTCGGGAGAGGCGGAGAAGAGGCTGGGGAGGGGGAGGTGAGGAGGCTGGGGAGGGGGCGGTGAGGAGGTTGGGGAGGGGGCGGTGAGGAGGCTGGGGAGGGGGCGGTGAGGAGGCTGGGGAGGGGGAGGTGAGGAGGCTGGGGAGGGGGCGGTGAGGAGGCTGGGGAGGGGACTGAGATGAGCCTGTGACTGGGAGAGGAGCCTGGGAGTGGGAGAGGAGGCTAGGTAGGAGGCAGAGAAGAAGCTGTCGAGGGGGCGGAGAGGAGGTTGGAGCGGGGAGAGGCGGCTGGGGTGCGGGCAGAAAGGAGGCTGGGGAGCGGGCGGAGAGGCGGCTGAGGGGGGTGCAGAGGAGGCTTATGATGGGGGGGAGAGGAGGCTGGAGGGAGGGCAAAGAGGAGGCTGGGGACGGGGCGGAGAGGTGGCTGGGGGAGTGAGTGAGGAGGCTGGGGAGGGTCCGGAGAGGAGGCTGGGAGGCACTCGGAGAGGAGGCTGGGGAGGGGGCAGAGAGGTGGCTGGAGGGGGAGTGGAAAGGAGGCTGGGGAGGGTCTGGAGAGGAGGCTGGGAGGCACTCGGAGAGGAGGCTGGGGAAGTGGCGAAGAGGAGGCTGGGGAACGGGTGGAGAGGAGGCTGGAGGGCGGGGAGAGTAGGCTGGGGAGAGGGAGGAGAGGATGCTGGAAGGGGGAGGAGAGAAGTCTGGGGTAACGGAGAGTGGGGAGGCGGGGAGAGGAGACTGGGGCGGGGGTGGAGAGGCGGCTGGCGGGGGTGGAGAGGCGGCTGCGGGGGGCAGAGGGGAGGCTGTGGAGGGGGCAGAGAGGAGGCTGGGGAGTGGAAGGAGAGGAGGCTGAACTGGGGAAGGGCCGTTGAGGAGGCTGCGGGCGGGAGGAGGAAGGTGGGAAGGGGAGTGGAGAGGAGGCTGGGGAGAGGGCGGAGAGGAAGCTGGGAAGAGGGTGGACAGGAGGCTGGAGGGGGCGGGGATGAGGCTGGGGAGGGAGTGGAGTGGAGGCTGGGCAGGGGAGGTGCGGTAAGGAGTCTGCGGGCGGGAGGAGGAGGCTGGGGAATGGACGGTGAGGAGGCTGCAGGGGGTGTGGAGGAGGCTAGGAAGGGGATCGGAGAGGAGGCTGGGGGTGGGGGCGGAGGCTGGGGAGGAGACGGTGAGGAGGCTGCTGGGGTGGGTCAGGCGGAGGAGGCTGGGAAGGGGAGCGGAGAGGAGGCTGGGGAGGGGACTGTAATGTCCTTACACACTACTATAAATTCACACGAGGCACATTATGCAGACAAGGTCACTCCATGACCTGAACCTTTATTCACAGGACCAAGAAGTGATGCCCCTGCGTGGGACCTCCCTTTATATACCTGGATGACCAGGTGAGGAGTGTCTCCCACAAGTTCACCCCCTGTAGTCAAGGTGCACATTTCTTAGGTGTATACAGTATGCAGTGTTGTTATGAAGGTTACAGTTCCATGAAGGTTACATACATGACATCACCACCCCCCCAACATCTTATGGGGTCAAAGATTAAGTCTTTCAGGCGGTCGACGCTCTCTCGTGGAGCGCCGCAGTTGGGGCTCTGGTTGTTGAGCCTTGGCATGCGTCTCTATCACCTGTGGTGATTCCGGCTTGTCCGGGCTGGCCACAGGGACTGTACATGTTGCTGAATGTTCTTGTTGCTCGTTCACTGGCGGTGGTGTGGGCAACATCTCATGATCTTCCTCAGGTTCCTCAGTATCCATGCTGAACCTTTTTTTAACTTGGTCCAGATGCTTGTGGCATATCTGTCCATTGTTAAGTCTGACCACTATGACCCTATTTCTCTTGGCCAATTACATACCCTCGAGCCACTTGGGCCCCAAAGCGTGATTAAGTAAAAATACAGGGTCATCGATTTCTATACATCTCCCCTTTGAGTTACGGTCATGGCACTCATTTTGGGACTGGTGCTTGCCCTCAACAATGTCTGACAGGACAGGATGAATGAGGGACAGCCGAGTTTTAAATGTACGTTCAATGAGTAGTTCCATGGGCGAGACTCCCGTGAGCGAATGCGGTCAGGACCTATCGGCCAGCAGGAGGCACAATAGGCAGCATTGAAGGGAGGGTCCTTGAATCCGGAGCATGCCCTGTTTTATGATTTGGACCGCACGTTCCACCTGGCCATTGGAAGCCGGCTTGAACGGTGCCGTCCTGACATATTTGATGCCATTACCCGACATGAACTCCCGGAATTCATAGCCAGTGAAACACGGGCCATTGTCGCTAACCAGGATGTCCGGCAAGCCGTGAATCGCAAAGACCGCACGCAGACTCTCCACAGTGATGGATGTCGTGCACGAATTCAATATGATGGAGTCAATTCCCGGCCACCATACATGTGACTGGGCAATGGCCTTCATTAGCACGATGCCTGGGTGCTCGCTGTGGAGTTCCCCGTGGTCAAGGTGTGCATTTCTTAGGTGTATACAATATGCAGTGTTGTTATGAAGGTCACAGTTACATGAAGGTTACATACATGACAGGGACGAAGAGGAGGCTGGTGGAGGGGGGGAGGTGGAGGAGCCTGGGGAGGGGAGTGGAGGGGAGGCTGGGGGTGTGTGAGGAGGTTGGGGGGGGACGGGGAGGAGCCTGCGACTGGAAGCGAGCCTTGGAGTGGGAGAGGAGCCTTCGAGTGGGAGAGGAGCCTTGGATTGGGAGAGGAGGCTGGGGAGGGTGCGGCGAGGAGGCTGTGAGGGGGTGCGGAGAGGAGCCTGGGGTGGAAGATTTGGCTGTGGATGGAGCGGAGAGGAGGCTGTGGGGGTGGGAGGTGGCTGGGGCAGGGACGGAGAGGAGGCTGGGGGCGGGGGGTAGGTGGCTGGGGAGGGGAGCGGAGAGAAGGCAGGGGAGAAGACAGAGAGGAACCTGGGGGTGGGAGAGAAGCCTTGCAGTGGGAGAGGATGCTGGGGAGGGGGCAGGGAGGAGGCTGTGCAGGGGGCGAGGAGGAGGCTGGGGACGAGGGGGGAGGAGGCTTGGGGGTGGGGGAAGGCTGGGGAGTGTGGGGTGAAGGCTGGGGAGGGGGAGTTGACGAATGCTGGGGGTGGAGGGACAGGGAGGAAATGCCGGGGAGGTGGGGAGTGAAGAAGGCTGTGGAGGGGGCAGAGTGGAGTCTGCGGGGTGGTGGGGAGAAGGCTGGGGAGGGGAGGGGGGGGGTGAAAGCTGGGAGGGGGAGAGTAGGCTGGAAGGGTGATGTGGAGAGAAGGCTGAGAGAGGAGGGGAGGAGAAGGCTGGGAGGGGAGAGCAGAGAATGCTGGGAGGAGAGTGGCAGGAAGGCTGGCGGGGAGGGCAGAGAAGGCTGGGGAGGAGGGAGAATGCTGGGAAGGAGGGAGAAGGCTGCAGGGGGTGGAATAGGCTGGCGGGGGGGCTGTGGATGGAGGAGAATGCTGGCGGCGGAGGGATGGAGAAGGCAGGGGAGGCGGGGAGAAGAGTAGGCTGGGGACGGGAGAAACGGGGAAAAGGCAGGGGAGGGGTGAGAGAAGGCTGGGTATGGAGTGGAGAAGGCTGATGTGGGAGGCGCGGAGCGGGGAAAGAACATTTGGGAGTGGGGGCGAGAAAGCTGGGGAGGGGCGGGAGAAGGCTGCGGAACGGGGGAGAAGGCTGAGTAGCGGGGTGCGGGGAAGTTTTGGGGGGGCGGTGAATGCTGCGGGGTGGAGGGGCGTAGGAGAAGGCTGGGAAGTGGGGAGAAAGCTGGGGAAAGGGGAGAAGGTTGGAGTGGGTGGACCTTGCCGTAATCTTGGTCTACATGCCTCCGGCAGGTTTGGCCATTGTCCATTTGTACAATCAGTAGCCTGTTTCCCTCTTTGTCGATTACTGTCCCTGCAAGCCATTTGGGACCCCAGCCATAGTTTAGCACAAACACTTTGTCCCCTATCTCATTCCACCTCCCCCTCGAATTTCGGTCATGGTACTCAGTTAGCTTTTGACGCTTAGCCTCAACAATTTCATGCATGTCTGGGAGGATTAACGAGAGCCTGGTCTTTGAGGTTCGTTTCATCAATAGTTGCCCGGGGGGAACCCCAGTCAACGAATGCGGACGAGATCTGTATGCCAGCAGCAGTCGCGACAGGCAGCTCTGCAGCGTGGGACCTTGGATTCCGAGCATGCCTTGTTTAATGATCTGCACTGCTCGCTCCGCCTGGCCATTGGAGGCCGGCTTGAAAGGTGCCGTCTTAATGCGATTTATACCATGGTCAACTATAAAATCGTGAAATTCTGCGCTGGTGAAGCACGGACCATTATCACTGACCAATATGTCAGGAATTCCGTGTGTTGCAAACATGGCGCTCCACAGTGGTGGTGGAGGTGGTGCTCGAGTTTAAAATGGTGCACTCGATCCATTTTGAAAATGCATCAACGACAACGAGGAACATTTTGCCCATGAATGGGCCCGCATAGTCTACATGCACCCGTGACCACGGTTTGGTGGTCCAGGGCCAGGGGCTTAGGGGGGCCTCCCTGGGGGCATTACTGAGTTGGGCACAAATGGTGCACCGATGGACGCAGAGCTCCAAGTCCGCGTCACTGCCAGGCCACCAGTCATGAGATCTGGCTGTGGCCTTCATAAGGACGATCCCCAGGTGCTCGCGATGGAGCTCCCGGAAAAACGCCTCCCTGCCTCGTAAGGGCATAACTACTCGGCTGCCCCACATCAGGCAGTCTGCCTGTAGTGAGAGTTCATGCATGCGCCTATGGAAGGGTTTGACCTCCTCGGGACAGGCATCGCGAGCCTCTGCCCAGTCACCGGTTAAAACGCATCTTTGATCTAGAGATAACTTGGAGTCGCTGGTCATCCAGGCTCTGATTTGGCGAGCCGTCATGGGCAAACCTGTGGATTCGAAGGCATTGATTGCCATGACTATCTCACAGTCCTGTTCGTCGGACCCTTCTGTGGTCGCCAGGGGTAGCCTGCTAAGCACGTCGGCACAGTTGTCTGTGCCTGGTCTGTGCCTTATCGTGTAGTCGTAAGCCGCCAGCATGAGTACCCACCGCTGAATGTGCGCCGAGGCGTTGGCATTGATTGCATTGCACTCGGATAGTCGGGACGTGAGGGGTTTGTGGTCGGTTTCTAATGCAAACTTGGCGCCGAAAAGGTATTGGTGCATCTTTTTGATACCGTACATGCACGCGAGCGCCTCCTTCTCAACCATACCGTACCCGTGCTCCGCCCGCGAAAATGACCTGGAGGCATAAGCAACGGGCTGCAATTTACCCGCATCATTGACATGCTGTAAAATGCACCCGACCCCATACGCTGACGCATCACACGTAAGGACTAACTTTTTACCTGGATCAAAAAAGGCTAAAACACTGTTGGAACATAGAAGGTTGCGTGCCTTATTGAAGGCGCGTTCTTGGGCGTCCCCCCAAAACCAATCGCACCCCTTTCTGAGTAGCATGTGGAAAGACTCCAGCAGCATGCTCAAGTTCTGCATAAAGTTCCCAAAGTAATTGAGTAGCCCGAGAAAGGCGTGCAGTTCCGAGACATTCCGGGGCCTGGGTGCCAGGCGAATCGCTTCAGTTTTGGATTCGGTTGGGCGGATTCCATCAGCGACAATCCTTCTGCCCAAAAATTCAATCTCAGCCGTGAGAAACAGACACTTGGATTTCTTAACTCTTAGGCCTACCCAACCCAATCGACTTAGTACTTCCTCAAGATTGCGGAGATGAGAATCGGTGTCCCTGCCAATGATGAGTATGACATCTTGAAACACAACCGTCCCCGGGATGGACTTGAGCAGGCGCTCCATGTTGCGTTGGAATATAGCAGCTGCCGACCTGATGTCGAATGGGCATCGATTTTACACCAAAAGTTCTCGATGTGTGTTGATGGTGGTGAGTAGCTTAGACTCTTCGGTCAGATCTTGCGCCATATACGCAGATGTGAGGTCAAGTTTCGAGAAAAGTTTTCCTCCAGCCAACGTGGCAAATAGGTCCTCTGCTCTGTGCAGCAGGTATTGGTCCTGTAGGGAGACTCTGTTTATGGTAGACTTGTAATCCCCACAGATTCGCACGGATCCATCAGGCTTCATGATGGGGACGATGGGGCTTGCCCAGTCGCTGAATTCCATGGGAGAAATTATGCTTTCCCGCAGAAGCCAGTCCAGTTCGTTTTCAATCTTTTCCCTCATCACATAAGGCACAGCTCGAGCCTTGTGATGGACCGGTCTGGCATTCTGTGTGATGTAGTCCCTTTGAAGGTGCCCACATCTGGCTGAAAGAGATGTTCAAAACGACTTAGAACTGTTGAGCAGGAGGTCCGTTCCTCTGACGACATGGTGTGAACATCATCCCATTTCCAATTAAGTTCTGCTAGCCAACTTCTCCCCAACAGGGCTGGGAGATTCCCAGGGACAATCCACAGGGAAAGTCGGTTCACCATCCCTTTGTGTGTGACGGAGAGCATGGCGCTGCCAAGGACTGGGATGATTTCTTTAGTATAGGTCCTTAGTTTGGTGTCGATCTTTGTGAGTTTTGGTCTGTTGCTTTTGTGCGGCCACAGCTGTTCAAATTGTTGAACGCTCATGAGGGATTGACTGGCCCCCGTGTCCAGTTCCATGTTGACAGGTATCCCGTTGAGTAGAACCCTCATCATAATTGGAGACGTCTTGGTGTAAGAACAGTGGACATTGATTGTGTTAACCTACTGTACCTCGATGTCCCATGCACTGTTCCAACCATCTTCTGGTCCGCTTTCCGACCCTTCCGATTCGTATATCAGCCGAGCTGCTATTTTTCTGCACATGTGTGCCAGATGCCCTGTGTAGTTGCAGTTTCTGCAAACGGCATGCTGAAATCAACACACCCTGGTTGAGTGCCTTCCCCCACATCTCCAACACAGACCGTTTCTATTGTTTCCAAAGGATGAGCTGTGTCTGGCTGATCTCCCTTGAGATTCTCTCAATCTGTTGTTGATTGCTCGCATTGTGGGTTGATGAGGTGTGATCGGCCGTTCATGTGGCCCTTGATTTTGATGGCTTCTGGCGCCACTGTCTGCTGTTGAAGGCCTGCTTTCCTGCCTTTGTCTGTGTGTGGCGGTAGCGGTTTGTTTCACAATGTGAACCCCTTGTTCCGATGCCTCATTGGTTGTCGTAACGAAGTATAGATCAGCCTCGTTTCTTCTTCGTCTGCCAAGAAAATCTGTGCGACCAGTGCTGCTGCCCCTAGAGTCAAGTTCTTAGTCTCTATAAGCTTTCGGAATATGCCTGTGTGGCCTATTCCTTCAAAAAAAAGTCTCTCAGTACTTCTCTCCTTAGTTCATTGGGGAACTCACATGAACTTGCCAGCCTCCGAAGTTCCGCCACAAAGTCAGGTATGGTTTGGCCCACACAGCGTCTGTAGTTGTAGGACCTGTGTCTGGCCATATGTCGGCTGCTCGCTAGCTTCAGGTGGTCTCTCACCAGTGTGCTCAACTCCTCAAACGATTTGCTTGCTGGTTTCTCGGGTGCCAGCAGGTCTTTCATTAAAACGTATGTTTTCGAGCCACAGCTGATCAAGAGATGGCCTCTTCTCTTGTCTGCCCTATCTTCGCCCAGCCAGTCTTTGGTCACAAAGCTTTGCTGGAGCCTTTCTGTAAAGTCATCTCAATTGTCTCCAGTATTGTATTTCTCATCTGAGCTGTTGGTAGCCATTCTGTGGATTCTGTGATCCCGTAACTCGTCGTCACTGTTGAGTCCTGACTATAAGGTACTGACTTACACGAGACACATGCTGAAGTCAAGGTCACTCAGGACCTGCACCTTTAATTCCAGCTCTCCAGTGCTGCACTTGCCTGAGACCTTCCTTTATATACCACAGTGGGACAGGTATGGAGTGTCTCCTGCAAGTGCACCCCCGGTGGTAAGGTATGCTTATTGTTACAGGTCATATCCAATTACAGTGATGTATAGCATGGTAAGATACAGTTATATACAGTAATGTGAGATACATGACAGAGAGTTAGCGAGGCGGAAAGGTTTAGGGAGGGAGTTCCGGAGTTTAGGTCCTAGGCAACAGAAGGTACAGCCGCCAATGGTTGAGCGATTATAATCTGTCATGCTCAAGAAGGCAGAATTGAGGAGTGCAGATATCTTGGGTTAAGGAGCTGGAGGAGATTGCAGAGATAGGGAGGGGCGAAGTCATGGAGGGATTTGAAAACAAGGATGAGAATTTTGAAATCAAAGCGTTGCTTAACCGGGAGCCAATATAGGTCAGTGAGCATAGCGGTGATGGGTGAGCGAGACTTAGTGCGAGTTAGGACATGAGCAGCCAAATTTTGGATCACCTCTAGTTTTTGTAGGGTAGAGTGTGAGAGACCAGCCAGGAGTGAGTTGGCATAGTCAGGCCTAGAGGTAACAAAGGCTTGAATGAGGGTTTCAGCAAAGGATGAGCTGAGGCAAAGGTAGAGCCGGACGATGTTACGGAGGTGGAAATAGGCGGTCTTAGTTATACTGTGGATAAGTGGTCGAAAGTTCATTTCAAGATCAACTATGACATTAAGGTTGCAAACAGTATAGTTCAGCCGCAGACAAAAGTTGGGGAAAACGATGGGGTCAGTGGCTAGGGAACAGAGCTTGTGGTGGGGACCGAAAACAATGGCTTCGATTGGAGAAAATTTCTGCTCATCCAGAACTGGATGTCGGACAAGCAGTCTAATAATTTAGAGACCGTGGAGAGGTCGAGAGAAGTGGTAGTGAGGTGGAGCTGGGTGTCATCAGCGTTCATGTGGAAACTGATGCTATATTTTTGGAAGATGTTGCTAAGGGACAACGTGTGGATGAGAAATAGGAGGGGTTCAAGGATAGATTCTTGGGCGACACCAGAGGTGATGATGTAGGCACGGGAAGAGAAACCATTGTGGGTGATTCTCTGACTACGATTAGATAGATATGAATGGAACCAGGTGAGTGCAGTCCCACCCAGCTGGACGGCGGTGGAGAGGTGTTGGAGAAGGATCGAGTCGGGGGCAGGCAGAGAAGGCTGGGGAGGGGGGAGAAGGCTGGGGACGGGGGGGTGGGGAGAAGGCGAAGGAGGTGGTGGGGAGAAGGCTGGGGTGGTGGGGGGAAGAAGATAGAGGGGGGGAGAAGGTTGGGGAGGGGGAGAAAGCTGGGGAAGTGGGGGGAGAAGGCTGGGGAGGTGGGGGGGAGAAGGCTGGGGGAGTGGGGGGGAGAAGGCTGGGGAGGGGGAGAAAGCTGGGGAAGTGGGGGGAGAAGGCTGGGGAAGTGCGGGGAGAAGGCTGGGGGGGTGGGGGAGAGAAGGCTGGGGAGGGGGAGAAGGCTGGGGAGGTGGCGGGGAGAAGGCTGGGGAGGTGGGGGGCAAAAGGCTGGGGAGGGGGGAGAATGCTGGGGAGGTGGCGGGGAGAAGGCTGGGGAGGTGGGGGGGGGTGAGAAGGCCGGGGAGTTGAGAAGGGGGGGAGAAGGCCGGGGGGGGGAGAAAGTGGGGATGGGGGGGGGGGAAGGCTGGTGGGGGGGGGTGGGCAGAAGGCTGGGGAGTGGGAGAGAGAAGGCTGGGTACGGAGGGGAAAAGGCTGAGGTGGGGGGCAGAGAATGCTTGGGAGTGCGGGGGGGGGGGTGGAGAAGGCTAGGGAAGGGTGGGGGTGGGGGGGGAGAAAGCTAGGGATGGGCGAGAGAAGGCTGCGGAGAGAGGGAGAAGGCTGAGGAGTGGGGGGCACAGAGGTTTTGGGGAGCGGTGATGGCTGGAGGGGAGGGGAGGGGAGTAGGCTGGGGAGGGGGGGATGGAGAAGGCTGGCGGGGGTGTGCGCGGAGTTGGCTGGGGAGTGGGGGAAGGCTGGGGCGGGGGGTCGGAGAAGGCTGGGGATGGGGGAGAAAGCTGGTGTGGGGGGGGGGCGGGGGGTGTAGGTCTCCATGTGGGGTTCAGGTTCCCTTCTGAACAACTTGAGTGGTTTCGAACGATAAGAACATAAGAATTAGGAACAGGAGTAGGCCATCTAGCCCCTCGAGCCTGCTCCACCATTCAACAAGATCATGGTTGATCTGGCCATGGACTCAGCTCCACTTACCCGCCCGCTCCCCGTAACCCTTAATTCCCTTATTAGTTAAAAATCTATCTACCTGTGATTTGAATACATTCAATGAGCTAGCCTCAACTGCTTCCTTGGGCAGAGAATTCCACAGATTCACAACCCTCTGGGAGAAGAAATTTCTTCTCAACTCGGTTTTAAATTGGCTCCCCCGTGTTTTGAGGCTGTGCCCCCTAGTTCTAGTCTCCCCTACCAATGGAAACAACCTCTCTGCCTCTATCTTGTCGATCCCTTTCATTATTTTAAATGTTTCGATAAGATCACCCCTCATCCTTCTGAACTCCAACGAGTAAAGACCCAGTCTACTCAATCTATCATCATAAGGTAACCCCCTCATCTCCGGAATCAGCCTAGTGAATCGTCTCTGTACCCCCTCCAAAGCTAGTATATCCTTCCTTAAGTAAGGTGACCAAAACTGCATGCAGTATTCCAGGTGCGGCCTCACCAATACCCTGTACAGTTGCAGCAGGACCTCCCCGCTTTTGTACTCCATCCCTCTCGCAATGAAGGCCAACATTCCATTTGCCTTCCTGATTACCTGCTGCACCTGCAAACTAACTTTTTGGGATTCATGCACAAGGACCCCCAGGTCCCTCTGCACCGCAGCATGTTGTAATTTCTCCCCATTCAAATAATATTCCCTTTTATGTTTTTTTTTCCAAGGTGGATGACCTCACATTTTCCGACATTGTATTCCACCTGCCAAACCTTCGCCCATTCGCTTAACCTATCTAAATCTCTTTGCAGCCTCTCTGAGTCCTCTACACAACCCGCTTTCCCACTAATCTTTGTGTCATCTGCAAATTTTGTTATACTACACTCTGCCCCCTCTTCCAGGTCATCTAGGTATATTGTAAACAGTTGTGGTCCCAGCACCGATCCCTGTGGCACACCACTAACCACCGATTTCCAACCCGAAAAGGACCCATTTATCCTGACTCTCTGCTTTCTGTTAGCCAGCCAATTCTCTATCCATGCTAATACATTTCCTCTGACTCCGCGTACCTTTATCTTCTGCAGTAACCTTTTGTGTGGCACCTTATCGAATGCCTTTTGGAAATCTAAATACACCACATCCATCGGTACACCTCTATCCAGCATGTTCGTTATATCCTCAAAGAATTCTAGTACATTATTTAAACATGATTTCCCCATCATGAAGCCATGTTGCGTCTGCTTGATTGCACTATTCCTATCTAGATGTTCCGCTATTTCTTCCTTAATGATAGCTTCAAGCATTTTCCCCGTTACAGATGTTAAACTAACCCGCCTATATTTACCTGCCTTTTGTCTGCCCCCTTTTTTAAACAGAAGCATTACATTAGCTGCTTTCCAATCCGCTGGTACCTCCCCAGAGTCCAGAGAATTTTGGTAGATTATGACGAATGCATCTACTATAACTTCCGCCTTCTCTTTTAATACCCTGGGTGCATTTCATCAGGACCAGGAGACTTGTCTACCTTGAGTCCCATTAGCCTGTCCAGCACTACACCCCTAGTGATAGTGATTATCTCAAGGTCCTGCCTTCCCACAGTCCTGTGACCAGCAATTTTTGGCATGGTTTTTGTGTCTTCCACTGTGACGACCAAAGCAAAATAATTGTTTAAGGTCTCAGCCATTTCCACATTTCCCATTATTAAATCCCCCTTCTCATCTTCTAAGGGACCAACAGTTATTTTAGTCACTCTTTTCCGTTTTATATATCTGTAAAAGCTTTTACTATCTGTTTTTATGTTTTGCGCAAGTTTACTTTCGTAATCTATCTTTCCTTTCTTTATTGCTTTCTTGGTCATTCTTTGCTGTCGTTTAAACTTTTCCCAATCTTCTAGTTTCCCACTAACCTTGGCCACCTTATACGCATTGGTTTTTAATTTGATACTCTCCTTTATTTCCTTGGTTATCCACAGCTGGTTATCCCTTCTCTTACCGCCCTTTTTCACTGGAATATATTTTTGTTGCGCACTATGAAAAAGCTCCTTAAAAGCTCCTTAAAATTCCTCAATTGTGCCACCGTTTAGTCTGTGTTTCCAGTCTACTTTAGCCAACTCTGCCCTCATCCCACTGTAGTCCCCTTTGTTTAAGCATAGTATGCTCGTTTGAGACACTACTTCCTCACCCTCAATCCGTATTACAAATTCAACCACACTGTGATCACTCATTCCGAGAGGATCTTTTACTAGGAGATCATTTATTATTCCTGTTTCATTACACAGGACCAGATCTAAGATCGCTTGCTCCCTTGTAGGTTCTGTAACATACTGTTCTAAGAAACAATCCCGTATGCATTCTATGAATTCCTCCTCCAGGCTAACCCATGCGATTTGATTTGACCAATCGATATGTAGGTTAAAATCCCCCATGATTACTGCCGTTCCTTTTTCACATGTCTCCTTTATTCCCTTGATTATTGCCTGCCCCACTGTGAAGTTATTATTTGGGGGCCTATAAACTATGCCCACCAGTGACTTTTTTCCCTTACTATCTCTAATCTCCACCCACAATGATTCAACATTTTGTTCATTAGAGCCAATATCGTCTCTCACAACTGCCCTGATATCATCCTTTATTAACAGAGCTACCCCACCTCCTTTCCCTTCTTGTCTATCTTTCCGAATTGTCAGATACCCCTGTATGTTTAATTCCCAGTCTTGGCCACCCTGCAACCACGTTTCTGTAATGGCCACCAAATCATACCCATTTGTAATGATTTGTGCCATCAACTCATTCAGTTTATTTCGAATGCTGCGTGCGTTTAGGTCGTTTTGACCCCTCCTGCAGCCCCTTTATATTCATACATTTTGTCCCTTCCTATCACCTTGTGGTTTACACTTACACCAGTGCTACTCTGCTCTGTTGCCTCCTGCCTTTTGCATTCTTTCTTGGGATCCTGTTCATCTGAGCTCTCACCCATTCTAACTAGCTCAGAGCCCTCTCCTGTGTTCCGAATACTCCTTGAATTGAGGCACCGAGCTTTCATGCTTGCCTTTTTATTACACTTTGACCCTTTAGAATTTTGCTGTACAGTGGTCCTTTTTGTTTTTTGCCTTGGGTTTCTCTGCCCTCCACTTTTACTCATCTCCTTTCTGTCTTTTGCTTTTGTCTCCTTTTTGTTTCCCTCTGTCCCCCTGCATTGGTTCCCATCCCCCTGCCATGTTAGTTTAACTCCTCCCCAACAGCACTAGCAAACACTCCTCCTGGGACATTGGTTCCGGTCCTGCCTCGGTGCAGACCGTCTGGTTTGTACTGGTCCCATCTCCCCCAGAATTGGTTCCAATGCCCCAGGAATTTGAATCCCTCCCTGCTGCACCACTGCTCAAGCCACGTATTCATCTGAGCTATCCTGCGATTCCTATTCTGACTAGCACGTGGCACTGGTAGCAATCCCGAGATTACTACTTTTGAGGTCCTACATTTTAATTTAGCTCCTAGCTCCTTAAATTCGTCTCATAGCTCCTCATTCCTTTTTTTACCTATATCGTTGGTACCAATGTGCACCACGATAACTGGCTGTTCACCCTCTCTTATCAGAATGTCCTGCACCTGCTCCATGACATGCTTGACCATTGCACCAGCTACCCCTCCCTTGGGTTCTGTACTCTGGATTTATTTGGGGGTTGTGACAAAAGTGCAGAAGACGCTGGTTTGATGCAAAGAACTTTGTTTTTTATTACAGTCAAAGTAATACAGGCTTATTACTCTTGTAAGAAAATACACGGCCAAACTTATAAAGAACAAGACAAGGAAAGGTACAAGGTCAAACTTAAAATCACTCTAATAAAGAACAGTACAAGGAAAGGCACAAAGTCAAACTTAAAATCACTCTAATAAAGTACCATACACTACACATTCAAAGGGGGTTGCAGTAAAATTGTACCTCCCACTTCCCAATACCTAATTCTAGCTTGGTTAGACTCCAGGGCAGGCAGGGACTTGGCTTACCAATTCTTTTGATAGTTAATGGTAGATGGTAGTCCTTCCTTCAGGACTTCAAGACTTCGAGGCTGGAGAAGTTAGTTTTACAACTGTCACGTTGGTTTCTCTCCTTGTCTTGATGAGGTAGTAGCAACCACCTCTCTCCCCTCTTATGCTCTCTCTCTCTCTCCTCTCTCTTGAAAACAGTGGCCAGTTATACGATTTCAGTGTTCTAATTTTGCCGCCCAATCTGTTCACAATCCTTTGTATAATTTTGGCGGGCTTGGTTCTTCTTTGTAATATTTTGTCGGGCTCGTTAAAGTTGATATGTCCTGGGTGGGTTGATGTTCGAAAACTGTTTCCTGATGGAAATATTAGTTTGGTAATTGCAATGTCCTTTTGTGCTTAGTCTTTCGCATGCAGGCTGGATTGGGCCTCTTTGTAATGTATATACTGAAATGGTTTGTCCAGACCCATGTTGGTGGGGAGCTATCGCTGGGTGATACTGTGATGGCAATGTCTCTTGTGGAGGAAGATTTCCAAATGCTCATTCTTCCAGACAGGTTAACTCAGTCCCCACACCCAGACAGTTCCAATAATCAAGTGGGCTTCTTTTGTTCCCTAGGTGTGCCCACAGGCTTGAATTTGTCTTGTAAAAGTTCATAATTCTATTAAAGTTCGTAGTTTCTTCCATAAGCACTTTAGAGTTCCAAACTTTTCGGTAGATAGTCCCAAATTAAATTTCCTTTCGAATGAGCCCAAACACAGGGGGGGTTTATGCTGAATTTTGCTCTCTGCACTGGGGAGAGGGGCGAAGGTTGGAAAGGATGGATCTTGCCGTGATCTGGGGTAACTTGGCAGCAAGGGATGCCCAAGGCCAGAGACGTGGAGCCCTAGAAGAGCACTCCTGTGCCTCCTGCCCTCGAAAAAAACTGAAAAATACATTTAAAACTTAACTGCCCGGCTTCCTGTGGCCCAGAATTCTGCTCCCAGTGGGTTTTACCTGACGGTGAAGACGTTAAAGAGCTACAGTTTAAAGCATAATCATAAGTTACATGTGGTTAAGATAAGTATCAACAAGTCATGGATTAAGATTTTCCAGATCTCACTTTTACTCATATCCATCTTGTAGATAATTCTTGTTAAATTTATTGCTATTTCGCCTTCAATTGTGCCAATCCAAATTCCATTTAACTCCCCACTTCAACTTCAATTTCAATCCCTTTAACAGGTACCAGTGTGTTTAATTCTATCCTGATTGTTTAATTAATTAGATTGTTTCCTGATGGAGCATGTGACAATGGTTTAAAAGTTGTCTCACTCTTCTGAGTCACATTACCCATTTCATGTCTTGCTGTTGTCAAGTAACTGAGCATGTCTGAGACCATTCTTCAGTACAAATTCATTTGCACACTTATGCTGGTATCTCATGTCACACGTTCCATCAAATACAAGTCATTCTTGGGCTTTCAGGTGATCTTATCAAAAGTTTGTAGTCATCTGGAGATCTTTGCTCATCTCCCACTGCATGGCCCCAATACCTTGGGTAGTGGCCAGACCATCAAATTCAGTTTTCTTATAAAGTTCATTATAGGCAAGGACACAAATGTCTCCAAGAGAATGCTATCAATTTACTATTCATAACTGCACTTTCCTGACTTTCAATTGAATGTTAGGAAAATTCAATTCTCTTGTTTCTATTGAATACCCTTATTCACTTCCTCTCTCCATTTTATACATCACAATTACCATCCATACCTCATTCATCATACCTGGAGGAGCTTTACTGTCCAGTACAATATTAAAGATAGAAAACATAGATCAAACATTACTATTCGGTCCAAGTTATTAACACATTGTTTTTAATTCTTTATAACCCATTACATTTTATTTTCCTTCAGGCACTTGGGAAACATTCACTTAAAATTAAGAAAGTTAAATTAGTAATGTTGAATATTTGTAAAATTTCATTCAGTTGTTTGGTGAATCAAAAAAAACAGCTGTCAGTGGAAAGGGTTAACTCCTTTGCAGATTTGTAAGAAGGCAGAGTAAATATTGTCAGATGTATGCAATTGCGTCACTTTACATTTTTTTTAAAAAACCTTTTCCGATAGAAACTTTTCCCCCAAGTCTCTGCACCCTCAAAACTTGCTTAGGAATTAAAAATCCTTATTAAAGCTGTTATTATTAGCTTTAAATAAAACTTTCTCATTGGGAAGACAGCATTTTAGATTAAACTCCAATTGTTTATAAACTTCCAATTCAAATGTTGGCAATCATTTTTTTTAAATATGAGAATGTCTTGTGAGGAAATAGAAATACACTCATAATTTAAAACACTCACAATTTAAGTCAGGTTTTTATAATTTAATAGTTAACCTCAATAATTCCAAGTTAATTCAGAAGAATTGTATCAGTGTAACAAAGCAGATAAAATAAAACAAAAATACACTAAGTTATGTCATATTTCATATTGTTCCTTCTTCAGATGCCTTTCCAACTGACTGTAAAATTACTGAATATAATTAGTTTTCACATTTTAACAAACATCATTCATTCTATACAAAAGGAAAAGAGAGCGGAGGTTCCCTCAGCTTCCACTCCTACAGACTTTTTTTTAAAAAGGGACATTACATTTAAGAAGACAGTGCTTTTTACACGTTGAAATTGATTTAAAATGAGACCACGCATTTTAATTTAAACTATATAAGACAACAGCAATTAAAAAAAATATAATCCAATTAAAACAAAATACTGGCAACTGTCATTTCAAAGCCGAAGCTTAACTTTTGTAAAACAAACTGTTGTGCATTTCTAGCCCCATAAATCATAGATAAAACAATCAGGGAAACTGCCACACTTTAACACAAACTACATAAAACTACTCAACTACATCCTTTCACTCAGTAAATCCTGTGTTTTATTTCTCTTGGCACAAAAGCTAAAACTTCCGTGCCGGTTCCATTTTCTTTTTAAAAAATTGTCGTCTCAGCAACTTATTCTCTAATTCCCATTTTTTTCCCTTCCTTTACTGACTTCTCAGGTGGGTTAACAGGCAGCTTAGATCTCTTCCCCTAGATATCTCCAAAACTCTCTCCTGCTCGTTTAGACCGTTCGTGCCTTTTTCTGGATAATCCATTTCGTGTTAGGCTTCACCTATCTGACACACTCCCACCCACTCCCTTCTTTCAGGGAGTAAAGCGATTAAGTGGCGCCGGTCCACCACTAACCCGAACCTTACAACTCCTAACTCTGTGAATCCCACTTTTGACATCACTGTAAGATTAGAATGGTTAGCAGTGGAGAATAGAAGCCGGGGTTTAACTCTGCATTCCAGAATGATTCTGGAATGGTGAGCAGTTTTGGCAGCCGAGAGCAGGACCCGATAATGCTTTATGTGGTCCAGCCAGATCTGGCGGTGAATGGCTAAACCAGTTCGCCATATCCGTTCAAGTCTGCGTCATTTGGACGTAAGGGAGCAAAGATCAGAGCTGTACCAGGGCGAGTGGCCATGGTGAGAGAGAGTAATTGTTTTAATAGGGACTAGGGCATCAAAGATGGTGGTGAGGGTGTGATTGAGCAAATCGGTAGCTGCAGAAATGACATGGTGAATGGACTGTCAAAGGCTGGACAGTTGAGAGTTCAAAAGTGCAAAAGTGGAAAAGAGTCGGGAGAGAGGTTTTTCCAGGGGTGGACACAGAAAGAGGTAGGGTTGGGCGGGGGTGGAAGGGTGATGTGGGTGGAGAGCAACATGAGGAAGAGGTCAGAGGTGACCTTATCTGCGATTGACATGATGCCAAGCCATATTCAGTTTTAGGCCTCATTTAAACGCCGCCGGCAAACGGCAAGTGCCAAACGGGCATCTTGTTGCAGCTCACTGGTCTGGCTCCTAAGGTGAGCTGGCCAGCAGTACAGGTCTGGAAGGAGGTGGGTCTCAAACAGGATGGCAGTGCGTCCAGCCAGGAGGTGCCAAATGTGCGGCTGTGAGTTGAATCCTCAGATTCTTAACTCATACCCTGCTGCATCAATTGAGATCCTCCTGTGGAAATGAGGAAGGGGAGAGTACCTAGGAGGAACACTCTCAATCCCTTATAAGAAGGAAACCATCACCTCCCCCAAAACTCTCCAGGAGATGTTAGTAGCTGCTTCTAGTAAATGGCAAAATGGGGCTCAAATTGGTTGAAGTAAAGAGCACAACACCTTGCCTGGTCCCTCATCCATCGTTTGACTGAGATGTCTCTGCTCCAATCGCTGAGGGAGGTGGTGGCGATTGCGTGGAGTGGGGAACAGGTTTGCTTGGGCGGCCAGGGGAGAAGCACTCTTGCTCCTCCTGGTCCACAAACAGTGCAGGAAAGGCACTTACGTACTCCATGCAGCAGTCCTCAGGTTTAATATCCCACCCGACCCAAACCCACCTGTTTTTGGATGTTAAAATTACCCCATCATTTTCAAATTTTCTTTGCATAATATCCAGCCACATAGATGGAGATTTTAACTTGTTTACAGCCAGTTATGTTGTTGTTTTTTTATACAGCATAGTTTAAAAGTTTAATTCATCACAACCCAAGCCTTAACTTTCATTTTTTCTTCACAGCAATGACTGTTTTCAATAATTGTTGTATAGGAACTTGCAAACTAGGATTTTCTGGGGATTTTTACTGTTTGACATCACTTAGCATTTAAGCAGCCTACAGGAGATAAATTAACTTTGATATCTGGATCATCATCTATTCTTGTTCCATTATCGCAAGAGCATACAGGACAACACAGCCTTTTCTCTACTTTAAATGTCCATACATTTATTTTCCAGACGGTCCTGAGCATGTAAACTATGTGCTAATGATTCATCCAAACTTGAATGTCTATTTATGGAAAGTTACACTTCTCATACAATGCATCAGACAGCTGAACATTCCAACATTGTTCTTATCTTGTGTTATGATCTCTTGACCATCTTGTGCTGGAATCAACTTTTTGAAATTTTTTTCCTTCTTGGATGCATTTAGAACAGGAGTTATTACTTTCCGTGGCTGTGACTCCACTGTGTCTGTTTCTTTTATTTCCGTTTGGCTATCTTGACAATCTGTAAAATCAGTGGTACAAAGCACTGAGTGGCACCAAAGTACAATAATTGTCAATTAATAAGCTGTGGCATGTGGATACTAATGATTGAGTACTTTGAATCTCTACATTGGAGAATGGGATGTTATCCTTTCTAGTGCTTGGGTTCAGGATGACCCTGCTCCTCTCTGCAATGATTGCTAAACTTTATAGGATTACCCATGACCATATAAATATAAACGGGACGTTCTTCAGATCAGTGAGATTTCAATGTCTATTAAGACGAGGAACTTTAGTTGCCGAGTGAGCCATGCTGTTATTGTTATCTAACCTATTCTGAAAAATTAATGTAGTCCTGAAATGTCCTTGTTTTGTGTGAACGTGATTTCCGCCACACTTCTGGCAACTTTTCGCCGGCAGAAGGCTGCAGCTACGACAGTATTCTGAGTCATGGTCTCGGCTTCAATCACAAACTTTGGTAATGCATTCCCCATGCTCACAACCCTCTTTTTAAAAACATTTCTCCTGCTCTCTGTTCGAAATCTCTTACATTTAACCTTATATCTATGTCCTCTTGTTTTGGATTTCTCAATTACTGGGAATGTTTTGTTCATATATACTCTGTACCATCCCTTCATATTTTTAAACACCTTTATTAAATCTCTCATCCAATGAGAACAGCCTCATTAATCACTCCCAATCAGCTCAAAGTAATTCTGTTGTATGTTACGTGGAGAATTTGTAAAATTTAATCTTGGGTCTGGGGAGATACTTTGCTGTCCATTTCATCTTTTCCATTTCCATTCCATGCACTATTCTTGAGTAAAGAAGGACACAGATAACCTGCTCTCAAGACTTAACTAATGTGGTCAGCTGTGAGAGGTCTCGAACTTTATATTCCTTTTCGAGAGAATAACTGAATGTCTCCCACCCATGAATGGCCATGATCAGCAACTCACTGTGCAATCATTTAAAATCACAGACCAATGGTGTGACAGGCAATGAATTAGTGCCGAGGCCATTCTTACAATCTGTAACTTCTCTTATATTGTTGTAAATTGATTCAACCCATCACATTAAAAGTCACAGACCAGCTGTGTTTATTTTAAATCTTTGGTCAAATTCACCCATCCAGTAGGGAGCCACGTTTGAAGGGGGTGTTGGTCGGAGTTAGGCCGACTCTTCAACTTACACTCCCTTTGGATGTGGTTCACTGTCAGGAACAACCGATTGGAGAACTCAAGCTTCAGCCCCATTTCTGCCAAAAAGAACATTTAGTACTTTTTAAATCTATAAACTTTTACATTTATAAACATTCCCTTAAATTTACGTGTAAACTTTTATGAAAGCACGAGCTTTAAATTTTCTAATAAATCTTTAATTTAATACGTAGGGGGCCCGAAATTGGTCGACGCGTAAGGTTCTCCCTTTTCTCAGAGGTATGCCGGTGGTATGTCGTTTCACACAAGCAGCATACCGGCGACACCTAAGAGGACAAAATTGGTCAAAACATTTTCGGCGTTATGTCGGCGGTATGTCAGCGATCTGCATCGGCGGTATTTATCCTAGTAGTCGATCCAGAGCGACTATCTCCTCGATGGCCGGTGTGGCACGGAACTGCGCATACGCACAGTTTTTTCCCATTTTTTTTACACAAGTGTTTTACCTGCAATTTTAGGGGTCAGGGGGTCACCCGCGCATGGCAGTGAGTTGAAGAGGAGGGAGAGAGAGTGGGAAGGAGCAGCAAGCTAGTCGACGGGCAGTTACTTGAAAAAACCCAATCTATTCCTACCAACTAGTAATTCTCCAGTTTGAAGACTAAGAAGATATATTTAATAAAGCAAAAATCATACAAATACAAAGATTATCGCAATGTTAAAAAAGACATCCAAGCGCAGGAGCATCAAAAAGAAGGGGAGGCTGAGGGCACCTGCCTCCAATGAGACGGAGTTACCTGTCCTTCTGAAACACATAACAGAGAGGTACTCTGAGCTAATCAAGGGTGGTTGTGGGAAGCCCTCCCCAAATGAGCACAATCAAATATGGGATGAGATTGGGGAGGCTATGTCCTCTAAAAGTACGATGGTACACCGGGGAAAGGTGCCATAAGAGGTGAAACAACCTGGTGAGTGTAGCAAGAGTAAATAATGATTAATGTAATTTCAGTGTCACATGAATGATGTTATTTATCTTAAGATTATGGTGATGTATTCATGCTTTTCAGGCAATGACAAAAGGATCAACGCAGTGCTTTTTGTGTGTGTGTGTGTGTGTGTGTGTGTGTGTTTGTGCGATGTTAAATGGATTGATGATTTTTACATTGATTTACTTTACTTTCTGCAGAAGAAGACATCTGCAATAGCAGCCGATCAATATCACACAGCGGGAGGACCCACAACCCAGGAGCCTCTTGCTGACATTGAACATAAGAACGTATGAAATAGGAGCAGGAGTAGGCCATACGACCCATCAAGCCTGCTCCGCTATTTAATACAATCATAGCTGATCCAATCATGGACTCAGGTCCACTTCCCTGCCCGCTCCCCATAACCCCTTAATCCCTTATCGGTTAAGAAGATCTGTGCCCTGTCCCTGGTTGGGGAGAGCAACCATGCCACCACCAGTATTGGAGCTGACCCACTCACACAAGATAGTAAGTTGAATAAAATGCAGTTTGTGTTGCAGTCCTCTCACGTCATGTAATGTAACTGTAACTGTAATGTTGGCCTGATATAATGTAAGTTTATTGCACTGTAATGTTGACCTCATGTGATGTACTGCAATGTTGGGGACATGTAACGCATGCATATATGTATTGTATGTCTGCGATATGTAATGCAGTACTGCAGCAGTGGTGGACATTTAAGTAAGACTGCGATAAGACTCTGTACTATGTACTAATGTAACCCTGACCAATCCCCTGGTGCCAAGCTTTTTAAAATATTGATTTGTACTTCCAGACTTGGATGATTCAGACTACAGATGACAGACCCACTGCCTCCACCTCTGGCGTCACCCAGCCATCTCCTGACACCACTGGCAGAGATGAGGAAGATAAAGAGGAAGAGGAAGAGCCACTGATCCGGCAGCCAGTGGAGGTGGGGGTGGAGACGGAGGAGGATACACCAGTTGCATGTGGGCCAGTTGGAACATCCTCCACCATGGAGTCTGTATTCAGGGGATTCCCCCATGGCTCCACTGATTCTGCTGGACCAAGTGTTGCAGCGCCTTTGCCGCAGCAACGGAGGTTGGTGCAGGAAAGGTCGGTTGCTGTAGGCGTGTACCAGGACATGGTGCATCTATCACAGGCCAGCATCGACATAGATTGAGAGCTGCTCGACCATGACTACAATAGCCACAAACATCGCGGCTCTATCAGAGCAGCAGTCGGAGGAAAGGTTGCGTACGATCACCGCGATGGAGCAAACCGCAGACGCCGTCGAAGCCATGCGGCAATTAATGGGATCGGGACATGGTGTGGAATCCCCCGTGCCATAGTAGTCAGATCGACAGCACCCGAGGGTGGGGAGCTGCCTCTTTTCCAGCACTGAAGCCTTACCTTTCACATCACAAGCTTCTCCTGAGGCCCCATTTATTGCGCTTGTAATGTCTGAGCCCCAACGATAGCAACGCCACTCGGGGTGCTGTGCTGCACGCCGATTTAGTACCACCACAGGGAGGTCCATGCCCAGGGGCACTGGGAAAGGGAAGGACGGAAGTAAGAAAGGGGGGAATAGTCCCAAGGATGGTGTAGCATACGTGCATGGACGGGGCAGAGGGCATGGGCGGGGAAAGTAAAGGGTCTTTTTGTTGTAATTGAAGTTTGATTTGTAAAAGTTTATTAAAGTTGTAAAATATTTGTTTTGAAGTTGTTATTAAAGTTGTTAAAGTTTTGTTAAAGTTATTATGACAGTTGTTTTATAAGTTTACAAAGTTTTGAAATTGTTGTATATTTTTTACATTTTTACATCAACATTTCAATTGAATTGAAGCACTTTTGTGTTAAACTTTTGGGGTAACAGTTATCTGGATCCCAAAACGCAGCACTCCACATTCAAGCAAAGCGTTCATTTATGAGTTGCTGACATAACAATTTTGCAGTGGCATACGCTCTGCATGCCCTCCGCTGTGGTGTTGGGGGGGAAGGGAGTGGCGGTGGTGCCATGGGTTCATCTGGAAGCTCCTCATCATGCTCCTGCCCCTCATTGTCCTCTTCTTCCTCCTCCGTCCCCTGCACTCTCTCCTCAGGTGGTTCCCCTGTGGCAATTCCTGTCCCCGCATGATTGCTAAATTATGCAACATGCAGCACACCACTGTGAACTGAGCAACCTGCTCAGAGTGGTATTGCAGCCTGCCTCCTGAGTGGTTCAAGCATCGAAAGCGCTGCTTCAGCACTCCAATTGTCTTTTCAATTATGATACGTGTGGCTATATGGCTCTTATTGTATCGTTGTGAGGGTTCTGTGTGAGGGTTCCGCAGGGGGGCCAAGAGCCAGATGACGAGGCCGTATCCTTTGCCGCCCAGCATCCATCATTTACCTTGTGGCTCAGGCTTGAAAAGGTTAGACAGAGTGCTCTCCCGCAAGCTGTGCACATCATGGATGCTTCCTGGAAAGTTGGCATTCACTGTCATTATCTGCTGTGTATGGTCGCATATGAGCTGCACATTGAGGGAGTGAAATCCCTTACGGTTTCTGTACACCTCCGCCTCCTGTAATGGTGCTCACAGTGCAATATGGGTACAGTCAACAGCATCCTGCACCTTGGGAAAGCCGGCAATGAATGCAAATCCCAAAGCCCTGTCACTCTGTACCTCCCTGGTTATTGGGAAGTTTATAAATTCCATCCGGCGTGCATACAGTGCTTCGGTTACCTGTCAAATGCAGCGATGAGTAGCGTACTGAGACATACAACATATGTCCCCAGCTGATGCCTGAAAAGACCCATATGCATAAAATGAAAGTGCCGCAGTCACCTTCATCTCGACAGAGTGCAGTAATGTTGCTGGTACTGAACTGCAGGTCTACCTTAATGAGCTGGCATATCTCAGTGATGACCTCTTTTTGGAAGCACAGCCTTCGGACACACTGTCGATCGGCCATGTCCAAGTTTGAACACTTCTCCCTGAAGATCCTTTGTGGATAAGGCCTCCTCCTCCTCCTCCTCATCAACATTCTGCGACCTCTTTCATTACCCTTATTACTAAGCTGAATAAACTTCCTCACATCTGGTTCCTCCATTAGACAGTTTATCAGCGATACAGGCTGAGATAATACAGGCCCCATTCTTGATAAAATTATAACTAAAATGCCTTTCTATCTTAATAAGTTGCTCAGTAATAGTAAATATACCTTTTCCATTCAAAATTGCACTGTAAAATCACTGTTTACCTCAGAAATACAGAGCTTCTGCTTTAGTTCCCAATTTGCAAAATGGCGGATCCATGCACTCCGCCCATTCCCACCCACTTACCACCACGTAAAACCATCTTTTCCAGGACAGTACGCAGCTCCGGTGGTATGTCGGTGGTATAAGATGAAAATCGGAGTTTTTGGGCGGTACGCGGGCAGTAGGGGGCGGTATGTCGACCAATTTCAGCCCCCTAGAGTTGTCAGCTCCAGAAGGAGGCATTCCTGGAGTTTGTTCTGATGTTCTGATCACATGACATCTGATCACAGGACTTCTACAAAGATTATTGCATTCACCTTATAAAGGGGATCCCTATAGCTGAGTGTCTTTGCATGTGGTCTTGTGCCAACAGCTACTGTGTGAAAAGCTCCAAGAACTACGAAGCATCCAGGAGCTGGCAAAGAGGGGAGACCAAGGGTGGAGAAGAGGGGAAACTGAGGGCAGGGAGTGGGGAAATGGAGGATGGGGAAGAGGGGAAATCACAGGTGGGGGAGCGAAAGGTGGGAGGAACTTTGATTGCACCAGTAACTAATGGTAACTCACTGAAATTGCACAGATATTGAATAGTAACGCTGGTAACACTCAGATTTCCCTCATAACCAATAGCAATACAACAACTCACAGAGTGAGTAATAGGTGTAATGCCCCTGTATCCTACCTGTAATTAGTAGTAATCCTATAACCTATTGATATTCACCCTGAAACAATGGCCAGAATCCTCTGCACCGCAGAAGGTGCGGTGAAGCTTCCTGATTTTAACAGGCCCTTCTCTCTCCAGATCTCCTTGGACTCTGCTTTGGACTCTGGTTCCATGTGAAGGTGACAATTCTCAGCTGGCAACCTCAGTCAGAGCTAATATGTACTTAGATTTCACATGTCAAAACCGGCCTGTACAGATCGACCTAAACCAAAGCGAGACACTGCACATAGAGCTCGGTGTTTCTCACTTCTCACAGGACACATCCTCCTAAATACACCTCAGCACCCTGACTCAATAAAGGAGAGTTTTCATAGAATTATAGAAGTTATAGCACAAGAGGAGGCCATTAGTTCCAGGATGCTGGTGCTCCCTACTGAAACCCCATTCTTTCCAGATCCTTTTATATTCTTCCTTTTCAAATATTTATCCCATACCCTTTTAAATTAAGTTTTAGTCTCTAACTTAATCACCACATTTGGTGAAGGATCCTATAGTCTAATAGCCCTCAGCTCAAGAAGCTTCCTCCTGCCTACCTCTTGGTTCTTCCAGTGAGAATCCTTGAGGTGGGGGGCAAAATTGGGCTCCTTTGAGCCTCCCCTGCAGCATCACCAGGCGAAAACACCGACAGCTGCAGGAGGCATGCATCGGGTGGCCAGCTGCTTCAAGGGCGATACTTAAAGGCGAGGTGGCTCAGGTAAGTAAACAAAAAACTTACTTCTCTCTTGCAGGTTTTTTCGCGGGTTCCTGCCCGCAATTGATCAGGCGGGATCATGGCTGCCGTCATGGAGAAGGTAAGCCTTTTTTCCTTTGCAGAGCTGACAGCTGTCATGTCTGTAAGCTTGTAATGTTTGTAGCTCCACACTGTGGATGTGGACATATTGTGTATTGCAAGTGCAGGGTTAATAATAAACAGAACTAGGCAGATTCCGGAGATTTCGGAGAGAGCTGCCTGCCATGTTAGAAAGCTGTGTGTGCTGTGCTCTGTGAAGATATCACATTTGGCGACGGAAGATCAAGCTTAAATTTTGTTGGTGAAGAATTCAGCCAGCCGACAGAGAGACTTTGGAAGTTTCTGTCTTTGGAAAAAAACTACAAAATCCGAGGTAAAATTCAGCACACGGTGTGAACAGCTAGAGAGTAAAATGGCAGATGTATTGGGACATTTAAGAGAATATAGACACAATTGGGAATGTTTTAAAGTGTATGTGGATCGGCAAGAAATGTATTTCATTGCAAATAACATAATCGAAATTCCAGACAATGCAGTCCAGAACCGGGCTGTGTTGGAACGTAAAAAAGCGATCTTCTTATCGGAGGCAGGTCCAACATTGTATGACACTCTTGTAAATCTGCTTGTGCCCGACGAGCAAAAGGACACGACGCTGAAAGAGATTTTAACGAAGCTGGAGCAGCACTATAACCCCAAACCATTAGAAATTGCTGAAAGCTATCGTTTCGGGATTCGGAATCAATATGCTGATTAAAGTATCAGTGATTACATCGTAGCATTAAAGAAGCTATCGATGCACTGTAATTTTGGAAGCTTTTAAAAATGATCATTGCGGGATCATTTTGTTTGTGGGGTTAAAAATGATGTGATCAGAAGGAAGTTATTGACGATGGATGACTTGAATTTTGAGATTGCTTGTCAGACAGTGAGGTCGATGGGCATGGCCGAACAATATTCCCGATAATTAAATAATGATTACGGTCAGTCAACCGAGGTAAATCACCTGCAGGTTCAAAGTAAAAGACGGGCATGGCCGAAAGTGTCAGAAACTGGAAATTCTATCGGAGCGTTGAAGTCATGCAATAGGTGCTTAGGACAACACATTGCTCAAAGTTGTCCATACGTGAAGGCAGAGTGTTTCTTCTGCAGGAAGACTGGGCATCTTGTGAAGGCATGCCGACTGAAGGGTAAACCAGCTTTTAAAGCTATGAGTCCAGAGTTCAAAGCTATGAGTAGAAATCCAAAGAGACTACATAGCATGGAAGAACAACAACAGGACGAGGAGATGTTAGAGTTACACGTCATCAGGAGCACGAAGTTAATGGACAGCGATTCGGAAAGCATCAAAATCCACATAGAATTTGCGGGATTCAAGATACCAATGGAAATTGAGTGTAGTACCAGAGTCACTATACTGCAACAAATTGCGTGATTTCCAACTGGAGAAATCCAAGATAGAGCTGTGAGGCGACTCAGGAGAGAAAATTCCTGTGGTAGGTCATATCACCGTACCGGTGAAAAATAAAGATCAATTTCAGAACTTGCCTCGAATAGTAGTGAAAGGAGACAAGCCTGCCATACTCAGAAGAAATTGGTTGAGCTCACTGAAGCTGGATTGGAGTAAGATTTTCTGTGTGGAAGCGAGGTTTTCATCAACGGATGAGGTTATCAAGAAGTATCCGAAGGTGTTCTGCGAAACGGGCAGTCCGATCCAAGGCTTCAAGGCGAATGTCAGGGTACAGAAGGACGCTAGATCGGTTTACTATAAGCCACTTTCTGTACCATATGCACTCAAGGAGAAAGTTGAGCAAGAACTAGAGACTGAGAACATTAATTGTAAGATAGATCAATGTAATTGGGCTACACCCATTGTTGTTGTATCTAAGTCCAATGGTAAGTTAAGATTGTGTGGTGATTATAAAGTAACCATAAACCAGGTTCCAGAGGGAAATGTCCCCAATACAATGCAGAATATAGAAGATTTGTTCACAACACTGACAGGTGGTCAGATCTTCTGAAAACTGGATCTTACGAATGCCTACTTACAGCTTGAACTAGATGAGGAGTCCAAGTCATGTTTGACTATAAATACTCATCTAGGCCTATATCAATTTAATAGGCTATCGTTTGGAGTGTCTTCTGCCCCTGCCATATTTCAAGGGGTGATGAACCAGATGTTGCAAGGTATTGAAGGGATAGCATGTTATTTGGATGACATACTAATTTCAGCACCAAATAGGCAAATTCGTAATAACATATTGAATGAAGTCCTCAAACGGCTAGAGAAGCACAGAGTACGAGTGTCTGCTCGTAAGTGTGAGTTATTTAAAAACTCAGTAGAGTACTTAGGGTACAGAGTAGACAAAGGTGGTTTACATCCAACCATGGAAAAATTGGATGAAATTAGAAATGCACCCACTCCCAGGAATTTCACTGAACTTCGTTTATTCTTGGGTCTTTTGAACTATTATGGGAAGTTCCTACCAAATTTGGCGACATTATTACATCCACTGAATGAACTTTTGAAAAAACAGGTCCATTGGAAGTGGTCAAAAGAATGCGATACAGCATTCAAGGAGTGTAAAAGCAAATTGGTAGAGAGCACCATGTTATGACATATCTAAGGAGATTAAGCTAGCATGTGATGCCTCTCCTTATGGAGTTGGGGCAGTAATCTCTCATGTATTATGTAGTGGGGAGGAGAGACCAATTGCTTTTGCTTCACGCACTCTCAGTGCCAGTGAGAGTCATTATGCGCAAATTGAAAGGGAAGCTTTTGCATTAATTTTTGGAGTCAAGAAGTTTCACAAATACTTGTATGGTCGTAAGTTTACCATCGTTATGAACCATAAGCCCCTAACAGCAATCCTCCATCCAAACTCCCCAGTTCCAACATTAGCTGCAGCCCGAATCCAGAGATGGGCTTTGATTTTGTCAGCATATACATATGATATTGAATACAGACGATCAGCTGATCACAGTAATGCTAATGCAAAGTCTGGATTGCCTTCACCATCACAAGTTAAACCCGATAGGGAGGAAGTGTTTTATTTTTCATACATTGATGAACTGCAAGTTACAGCTGAAGAGATTGGTAGAGCAACCAAACGTGACCCAGTGATGTCAAACGTGGATGAGTATATTGCAAATGGATGGCCAAACTACACATCCATTCTTCATTCGTTGGAATGAATTATCAGTCGATAAAGATTATATCGTGTGGGGTGCAAGAGTGGTTATACCAAATAAATTCAGGTCCAAATTATTAGGAGATCTTCATGACCAGCACCTGGGAATGTGCTTGACCAAGAGTTTTGCACGCAGTTATTTATGGTGGCCAGGTCTTGATAAAGATATAGAGTACATCGTGAGTCAGTGTACGACATGTCAATCGGTAAGCAAGCAACCACCACCAGTACCTTTACAGCCATGGAAATGGCCTCCCAGGGTGTGGCAAAGGCTACATATTGATTTTGCTGAGTTAGAAGGACAACAATTGTTCATTGTGATTGATAGCCATTCGAAGTGTGTTGATGTGTTTCCAATGTGTAAAATAACAATAAGTAAAACATTGGACATTTTACGAAAATTATTTTCTTCATTTGGCCTCCCTGAAGAGATTGTTTCAGATAATGGACCACAATTTTGTTCAGAAGAATTTGCACAATTCACGAGCAAAAATGGTGTGAAACATACCAAGGTTCCACCATACCATCCTGCTTCGAGTGGTGCAGCAGAGCGTACTGTACAAATTGTAAAATGTGCCCTCATAAAACAAATGTTAGATCCAAATCCAAGGAAATGACAGTTGACATCGGATCACAAATTGGCTAATTTTTTGATTACATATCGAAATACTACTGGTAGAACACCAGCAGAGTTGTTTCTCAAACGACAGTCTCGAACCAAATTCTCGTTGTTAAAGCCAAATTTGGCACAGTCCGTAGAAGAGACACAATTCAGACTGAAAGAGAATCATGATAAAGGTGGAGTAAAAGAGAGAAGTATGAAATTAAACCAGAAGGTGAGAGTGAAGAACCATCACCATAAATGGTTAAAGTGGTTACCAGGAAGAATGGTGAAGATATGTGGTCCTCGCACATATTTGGTAAAGATGTTTGATAATGGACAAGTTAGGTTTGTTCATATTGATCATATTTTACCTACAGACATGGAAGGAGTTGAAGGTGGGAATGAGTCAATTATTTCTGACACATTAGATAGTTTTGATATACCAGTAGCAAATCCTAAATCCAATGTACTGGAAACAAATCCAGGAGAGAATCAGAATGAAAGTCTGAGTCCGAGTCAGGAAAACAAAGAGCCTGAAGTTAGAGTGAGTTCAAATGAAAATCAGGGAAATTCCATGGAGGAAAACATTCCGCAGGATGAGCCTCGAATGAGTGTGAAATCGACACCATGTTTGGAAAGTTCTGTTCGAGAGCGAAGGTATCCTCTTCGAAACAGAAAACAAGTGGTAAAGTTAAATTTGTAAATATGGAAAAAAAAATAAGTTTATATCCTGTGTTATGTATAAACATGAAAGTTATGTATGATGTTTGTTATAATAACTTCTTCATTAAGGAGGGAGAAGTGTAATGTCTGTAAGCTTGTCATGTTTGTAGCTCCACACTGTGGATGTGGACGTATTGTGTACTGCAAGTGCAGAGTTAATAATAAACAGAATGCGGCAGATTCCGGAGTCTCCCGAGAGAGCTGCCTGCCATGTTTAGAAGCTGTGTGTGCTGTGCTCTGTGACTATATCACAACAGCGATGGCCCTTCCCTTCAAGGCTGATCTGATCTTGGCCACAACTCCATTTTCCTGTCTGTTCACCATAATCCTTGACTCTCCTATAGTTCAAGAATCTGCCTATCTCAGCCTTGAATATATTCAATGACTCAGCCTCCACAGCTCTCTGGGGTAGAGAATTCCAAACATTCACGACCCTCTGAGAGAAGAAATTCCTCCTCATCTACATCTTAAATGGACGACCTCTTATTCTGAAACTATGCTCCCTTGTTCTAGATTCTCCCATGAGGGGAAACATCCTCTCAGCATCAAGCCCCCTCATAATTTTGCATGTTTCAAGAAGATCACCTCTCATTCTTCTAAACTCCAATGACTATCATCATCGGCAGTCCCTGGAATCGAGGAAGACTTGCTTCCACTCTAAAAGCGAGTTCTTAGGTGACTGAACAGTCCAATGCAAGAATTACAGTCTCTGTCACAAGTTGGACAGACGGTCGTTGAAGGAAAGGGTGGGTGGGACTGGTTTGCCACATGCTCCTTCCGCTGCCTGCGCTTAGTTTCTGCATGCTCTCGTCGACGAGACTCGAGGTGCTCAGCGCCCTCCCGAATACACTTCCTCCACTGAGGGCGGTCTTTGGCTCAGGACTCCCAGGTGTTGGTGAGGATGTTGCATTTTATCAAGGAGGCTTTGAAGGTGTCCTTGAAATCTTTCTTCTGCCCACCTTGAGCTCCCTTGCCGTGTGGGAGTTCTGAGTAGAGTGCTTGCTTTGGGAGTCTTGTGTCAGGCATGTGAACAATGTGGCCCGCCCACCGGAGCTGGTCGAGTGTGGTCAGTGGTTTGATGCTGGGGATGTTGGCCTGATTGAGAATGCTAATGTTGGTACGTTTGTCCTTCCAAAGGATTTGCAGGATCTTCCGGAGACATCGTTGGTGTTATTTCTCCAATGATTTGAGGTGTCTACTGTATATGGTCCACGTCTCTGAGCCATACAGGAGGGCAGGTATCTCTGCAGCCCTTTGGACCATGAGGTTGGTGGCAGATTTTAGGGCCTAATCTTTGAACGCTCTTTTCCTCAGTCAACCGTAGGCTGCGCTGGTGCACTGGAGGCAGTGTTGAACCTCGTCGTCGATGTCTGCCCTTGCTGATAATAGGCTCCCGAGGTATGGGAAGTGGTCCACATTGTCCAGGGCCACGCCATGGATCTTGATGACTGGGGGGCAGTGCTGTGTGGCGGGTCAGGTTGATGGAGGACTTTTGTCTGACGAATGTTTAGTGTAAGGCCCATGCTTTCGTACGCCTCAGTGAAGATGCTGGCTATGACTTGGAGTTCAATCTCTGAATGTGCGCAGACGCAAGCGTCATCCGCGTACTATAGTTCAATGACAGAGGTTGGGATGGTCTTGGATCTGGCCTTGACAACGAAGGTTGAACAGGTTCCCACTGGTTCTGTAGTTTAGTTCCACTCCAGCAGGGAGCTTGTTAAGTGTGAGGTGGAGCATTGCAGCGACCAGTCTGACTGCGGCAACTATAGAATGAGTATAGGCCCATCTGCTCAACATTTCCTCATAAGACAATCCCTTCATCTCAGGAATGAACCTAGTGAAGCTTCTCTGAACTACTTCCAATGCAAGTGTATAACTTCTTAAATAAGGAGACCAAAACTGTACGCAGTACTCTTGGTGTGGTCTCACCAATGCCCTGTACAATTATAGCAAGAGTTCCCTACTTTTATACTCCACTCCAAAAAGGCTGATCACCACCACCTTCTCAAGGGTAATTAGGGCAATAAATGCTGGCCTTGCCAGCGACTTCTATATCTCATGAGTGCAAGATGAGTACAGTGCTGATCCATTCACTGACCCGTCTGCTGCCTATTGCGCTCCAGGAAGGAAGTGCAGCGCTTGATTTAGTACGCCACTTCCTTGAGTGCAAATGCTACATTTTTTTTAAGTTTGAAATCATTAAAAGTTAGCACCCCATTTGGGATGCTACCCAATTACCTCCCCCCACTCCCCCTCCCCATCTCCTTTCCCTAGTTCCCCATTCGCCCACCAGTGGAAAGAATCTTTCACTGTACACCCAAAGTAAGGTCCCAGGTATCGCTTACCCCTTTACTTGTTGCTCCTCTCTCCATGCCGTACCCACTCATCACATTGCTGCTGCGGATCCTGGCTTTGCAGAAAATGCTGGTCATCACTCCCACTCCCACCACATTCTCCAATCCCCACTTGAACCCCATTCCCCATCTCTCCCCTGACCTCCCATCTCCTCTCCCCCGAGCCCCCATTCCCCAACCACCATCTCTCCCTTCAAGCCTCCATTCCCCAATCTCCATCTTCCCCTCCAAGCCCCCCTGGGAACAGCAGCATAGTAATTATGTTATTGGACAAGTAATCCAGAAGCCTGGACTAATGATCTATGGATTGAGTTGAAATTCCACCATGGCACCTGGGAAATTTAACTTCAGTTAATTAAATAAATCTGGAACAAAAAGCTAGTATCAGCAAGCATGAAACTACCAGATTGTCGTAAAAACCCATCTGGTTCACTAATATCTTTTAGGGAGGGAAATCTACCCAGTCTGGCCTATATGTGACTCCAGAGCCGGCCTTTCCAGCAACGCCCACATCCTAGGAATTAATTTTTTTAAATCCCTGAGCACCCCCCATTCCCTAGTCTCTATCTTCAATGTCCATCTCTCTCCACCTGTTCCCATTCCCTGCCTCCATCTTCCTCTTAAACCCCATTTGCCCAGTCTCCCTCTCTCCCCATTCCCTACTCTCCCCCTCCTATTCCCCAATCTCTCCCCATTCCCCAGTCTCCCCCTCCCATTTTTTGTACACTATAGCTACTAGAAATTGATGAGCATCTTTCTGACCTCCTCACTTTCCCCCCATTTCTTCTTATCTGTGCGTTTCTACCTTGTTTCTATCATGTTATAGAGACCAAATTTCTGAAAAGTGCTCTCCTGAAATGGAGCCGTGCCTGCCAGAAGCACCAATCAGGAGATTGTGGTTGTGCTCCTCACGATTTTCTGCCCATTAATTTAAGTGGTGCTTAAATGTGCTTCTGGCAGATGAGGCTCCTGCCAGGAATTCGCATCCAGGACATTTATCCTAAAGAAAGAAATCCACTGGAGGATTTAAGAATAGTTCTGCTCCTTTCTCCCCTGATTTCCCCCCTCCCCTAATGAATGTGATAACTCAGCATGGGGGACAATCCCACAAGCCGCAGATTGCTTGTCCAAGTGTGAGTCTCGAGAGTGTGTGTTGGGAGATCATTTGATCGTGGAGGCATCACAGCCGAGACTGTTGTTGCCCTCACCAGACGTCCGCACACATGCACTTTACACCGGTAGCTGATGGCTACTGGATATTATTTAATCTCCTCTCTAGCTCAGAAACACTGTCCACATGACAGCGATTAGGTAAGCCAGCACAGGCAGTATAACCTGCACCCAGCCGTCACCTGACTTTAAAGTGTTCATAATGCCCTCTCAGCACAGCAGCTCTTTTGAATCATTGGCAATTTCCTCAATTGGTGAGTCACACAATCAAATACCTCAAGGCAGTTCCCTATTTTCAGCAGGAATGTGGTATGACTGTATAACTGTAACTGAACCAGACACTGAAACACTTGTTTCAGTTAAACCTGCACATTAGTTCTTCACTTCCATCCTTACTGATTAGTTGTGAGCTATCATTTTGTGGACAAGATATCAGACTGATCAGTGAGAGAACTGAAAAGACATTTTTACAATTCACTTGAGTTTGTGGGGTTATTTATTGAAAAAAAACACTGGGAGGACAATTTTCATCTTCAGATGTAAATCAGTTCAACTTTGTTTTGTTCTGCTTTAAGATTTGCCTCAATCTCAAATGCTCGTGCGCTAATTTTCAAGTATAACCTCATTTGCACAATTATTCACAACTCCCAGGTGGGTCCAGGGAGACATCCCTGGTGGGAAAGGAAAATTGTGTGTCAGTCAAATTTAAGGGGGGGATTAACGGGGAATGTCAAAGGCTCATGAAAACCTGCCAGTTGGGGATTAAAAACAAAAAACCTACAAGAAGGGTTTTAAAAGATCTAATGCACTTTCTTTTAATTCTGTGGGTCTTTTAAAATCGCATTTGCAGGTCCTCTTCAGACATATGTCCCATGAAGTGATCGTGGACCCAATCAAAAGTTACAGCGGGGCATAAAACTAGCTGGAATCTGGCAAAACTGATTTCAGCCAGATATCCCAATTTCTACAGTTCTGCTAGCACATTGGGATGCGAAATGACATTAGGCCCCAGTGGATTGGGTGATACATTGACAAGAACTTTTTGCTGAAGCAATAAATTTGTGGCTGAATGCAGAACCTATTCATTATAAACTTCTCATATATTATGAAGGAATTGAAACAGGTTTGAGGAAAATTGTTTAAACGGAGCTAGAAAGGAGAATTGAAACAAGTGATATTTTAGAAAACAGAAGTTTAGCTTGTGTACCAGTGTAAGGGGTGGTTTGCAGCTTTCCCTTCTGATCTTATATGAGCGGTTCCGAATCGCTCCCACACCCTTGGTTCTAGACACTGGAATTATGAAGGGACTGTGACAGACTTGGACAGACAATCGGTTTCAAGGTAGGAAGCAGGTATGGCTTTAATGTGTTTAAAAAGAAGTAAAAGGCACACCTTTAATAACGCACATAGACCAATACACACTGAGGGGTACAACACAATGAATAAAATGTCAAATTACAGCCTGTGGGTAAAATAATACAGCTTAAACTCTAAATGGGGTAAAGAGGAGAATGCAGATACCTTTACACAAGTTATCCCAGCCTCCCCCTCCCAATTCCCCTAACTAACTACGTTATAGCTCTGAAGGTTCAGGGTCTATGCTCACCAATCCCTTTCGACAGTTGCCAATGAATCACGGTTTCGGGGTTCGCTGCACTTGGCCTTCTAGGCGAGCTGCACCCTGGATGGAGGAGAGGATTTCGGACTGCTTAGTCTTCGGTTGGGGGTGCGTCCGTTGATGCGGTAAGTTGTGTTTTGGATGTATGGGGTAAGTACCCACTTTCTTTGGTTAGGAATAGTTTTAGTTAGTCCCTTTTGGTAATTTCTCCCCCGTTGGGTCGTTCAGAAGTAGATTGTAGAGTGGTTGTCAATTTGGTTGCTGACAACCTTCCGTTTCATGGGCCTCGTGCTCGGTCAGTTCCTGATGAGTTCTGGTAGTTTCCTTCACTATTCCATTTCTTCACTGGAGAGGAAGAAGGCTGCTTGTGTCTGCGTCTGTGTTACAGTCTGTGTGCTTGTTCGAGTCTGTGCGAGTTCCAGTCTGTGTTCTGCTAGTCTTTCCTTGTAAAACTGGGGGATAGATATATCCCCCAAAAAAGGCTCCATTATCTCCCATCAAATCTCTTGGGCTTTGTTTAAACTGTTCTGTCCATTGATTTTCAAATGTCTTCTTTGTCAGCAGTAATTCGATTAGGGTGTGAGAATGTGCTATCACTGGTTTTGCATTGTTTTAGGATTGTCCAGTTTCCTGACCATGATTTCCATTGTGCTTGATTGGGTAATTCGATTATCTCTTAGTGGGTGGGATCCTTAATGCATGAATTTGCTTCAGAGGTTGGCCCCACCTCCTATATTTGGTAACTCTTTTTTGCAGCCAAAATGTTGCAGAATCTTAAAATTGATATGCTCCTTCCCATAGATGTTTAGGGGATCTCAAGCTTCTGTAATTTATGTCCATTTTGAATTCCCTTTCCTATGAGTCCAAACACTGGCTGGGGGGGGGGGGGTCTCTATGAATGCGTCCCCTTTTATCCCCCGCAGGCTTCGTCTGCCCCTTTAAACTCATTTTAAAAGCCCAGAAAGGGATTCTTCTCCTCTGCAGGGGAAAGGTACCTGGAATCTTTGTGAGATATTAGTAAATTCTACACCAGTTAATATAAGTTTATAGTTAGTGTACTTGTGAAATATTATTTATGCACTGATGCTATCTTTGCCACACTTAGCATCACCTATACATGAGCCAAAATCTTAAGTTTTGACAGATAGGGGATCATTTTCAACTTCACCACCTCGGAGATAACCTGGCGTAGTGATTCACCTGCTTATTGTAGGACCCATCACATTTTAATTTCCACTGATTTAAATAGGATGCAAATCGATCTGAATCGGATGGGGTGTGATCCACTCCACCAGGTTATGGCCAGGTTGAAAATTACCCCCATAATTATCGAACAAATCAGCTGGCAAAATATTTCAACACAGAAAGAAGTTAGCCTGACATCAGTCGTCGGGAAAATGCTGGAATCCATTATTAATTAAATGGTAACAGGGCACTTAGAAAATCCTAATAAGATTACACAGAATCAAGATGGGCTATGAAAGGGAAAGTGTGTTTAACAAATTTATTAGAATGTTTTTGAGGCTGTAACTGCCAGGGTCGATAAAGGGGAACCAGTGGATATAATATATTTGCATTTGCAAGTTTGTATATTTGCAAGTTTGCAGACAATACAAAGCTAAGTGGAAAGTAAGCTGCATCATCAATGACCTTCCTTCCATCATAAGTTCAGAAGTGGGGATGTTCGCTGATGACTGCACAGTATTCAGTACCATTCGCAACTCCTCAGATAATGATGCAGTCCATGCCTGCATGCAGCAACATTCAGGCTTGGGCTGATAAGTGTCAAGTAACATTCGTGCTACACAGGTGCCAGGCAATGAATATCTCCAACAAGCGAGAGTCTAACCACCGTCCCTTGATATTCAACGGCATTACCATCACCGAATCTCCCACCATCTACATCCTGGGGGTTACCATTGACCAGAAACTTAACTGGACCAGCCATATAAATACCATGGCAACAAGAGCAGGTCAGAGGTTGGGTATTCTCCTGACTCACCAAAGCCTTTCGACCTTCTTCAAGGCACATGTTAGGAGTGTGATGGAATATTCTCCACTTGCCTGGATGAGTGCAGTTCCAACAACATTCAAGAAACTCGACACCATCCAGGACAAAGCAGCCCGCTTGATTGGCACCCCATCCAGCACTTTAAACATTCACTCCCTCCACCAGCAGTGTACCGTGGCTGCAATGTGTACCATGGAAAAGATGCACTGAAGCAACTCACAACGGTTTCTTCGGCAGCACCTCACAAACTCGAGACCTCTACCACCTAGAAGGACAAGGGCAGCAGGTGCATGGGAACACCACCACCTCCACGTTCCCCTCCAAGTCACACAGCATCCCGACTTGGAAGTATATCGCCATTCCATCATTGTCGCTGCGTCAAAATCCTGGAACTCCCTCCCTCACAGCACTGTGGGAGTACCTGCACCACATGGACTGCAGCCTTTCAAGAAGGTGACTCCACCATCTTCTCAAGGGCAATTAAGGATGGGCAATTAGTGCTGGCCTTGCCAGCATTGCCCACATCCCAAGAGCTTTAAAAAAGGGCAGGTTATGTGAGTGGGCAGATGGAGTATAATGTGGGCAAATATGAGGTTATTCACTTTGGTAGGAAGATTAGAAAGCCAGAATATTTTTTAAATAGTGAGAAACTATTAATTGTTGGTATTCAGAGAGATATAAATGTCCTTGTACAGGAAGCACAGAGTTAGCAAGCAGGTGCAGCAAGAAATTAGGAAGGCCAGTGGCGTGTTGACCTTTATTGAAAGGGGGTTGGATTCCGAGAGTAAGGAAGTCTTGCTACAATTGTACAGGGCTTTGGTGAGACCACACCTGCAGTATTGTGCAGTCCTGGCCTAATTATCTGGGGAAGGACTTGACTTTGAGGCGGTTCACTATATTGATTCCTGGGATCGGAGGAGAGATTATACTCTCTGGAATTTGGAAGAATGAAACATATAAACTTCTGAGTGGGATTGAAAGGGTAGATTGTGAGAGGTTGTTTTCCCTGGCTGGAGAGTCTGGAACTAGGGGGCAAGGTCTCATGCCATTTAAGACTGAAATCAGGAGCAATTTCTTTACTCAGAGGGTTGTGAATTTTGGAATTCTCTCCCCCAAAGGACTGTGGATGCTGAATCATTGAGTATATTCAAGGCAGAGATAGATAGAGTTCGGGGGGCGAAATTGCCCCGCGCCTCGTTTGGGTGCACAATTTGGATTAAATGAATATTTAGCACCCGGCAAGATGGGCCACTAAATGTCGTTAGATTGGGGTTCTTTGTCTGAAAAAATGTGCGGGACGGTATTGGAGGCGTGATTTGCCTCCACATGGTGGAGCGTTAGCGGGGCACGAGGCTCAGCGTTCCTCCTGAACTCTGCAGCCACTTTCCTGATGCCCACTAGACCACCAGGGAGGGTTTCGGCTGGGCCAGTGGCCCGGCAACCAAGAGGGGGTGCTGGTCTGCATGTTGGCGGTCTCACAGTCAACAAGCTCCCCGCCGGAGTGGAACTAAACTACAGAACCAGTGGGAACCTGTTCAACCTGTGCCGTCTCCAGGCCAGATCCAAGACCAGCCCAACCTTTGTCGTTGAACTACAGTACGCGGACAACGCCTGTGTCTGCGCACATACAGAGGCTGCACTCCAGGACATAGTCGACATATTTACTGAGGCGTATGAAAGCATGGGCCTTACGCTAAACATCCGTAAGGCAAAGGTCCTCCACCAGCCTGTCCTCACCGCATAGCACTGCCCCCCAGTCATCAAGATCCACGGCGCGGCCCTGGACACCTTGGACCACTTCCCATATCTCGGGAGCCTCCTATCAACAAGAGTAGGCATCGACGACAAGATCCAACACTGCCTCCAGTGCGCCAGTGCAGCCTTCGGCCACCTGAGGAAAAGAGTGTTTGAAGATCAGGCCCTCAAAACTGCCACCAAGCTCATGGTCTACAGGGCTGGAGTAATACCTGCTCTCCTGTATGCATCAGACATGTACAACAGACACCTCAAGTTGCTGGAGAAATATCACCAAAGATGTCCCCGCAAGATCCTACAAATCCCCTGGGAGGACAGGCGCACCAACATCAGCGTCCTCATTCAGGCTAATATCCTCAGCATTGAAGCACTGACCACACTCGATCAGCTCCGCTGGGCAGGCCACATAGTCCGCATGCCAGACATGAGACTCCCAAAGCAAGTGCTCTACTCGGAGCTCCTTCACGGCAAACGAGCCAAAGGTGGGCAGCGGAAATGCTACAAGAACACCCTCAAAGCCTCCCTGATAAAGTGCAACATCTCCACTGACACCTGGGAGTCCCTGGCCCAAGACCGCCCTAAGTAGAGGAAACGCATCCGAGAGGGCGCTGAGCACCTCAAGTCTCAACGCTGAGAGTATGCTGAAATCAAGCGCAGACAGCGGAAAAAGCATGTGGCAAACCAGTCCCACCCACCCCTTCCCTCAACGATTATCTGTCCCACCTGTGACAGAGTCTGTGGCTCTCGTATTGGACTGTTCAGCCACCAAAGAACTCACTTCAGGAGTGGAAGCAAGTCTTCCTCGATTCCGAGGGACTGCCTATGATGTTGGCAGCCTGGCCGAAGCAGCAGCCTCCATTGTCGAGCCGACTGCAAAGTCGGACAGCTAAAAAAAGATGGCGGCTGCGGTGCAAGGCCCTCCCGTTTAAGGGCCACTGGGGTGACCCAGCCATGACAGCTTTGCAATCCACAAAGTTGTCATTGGCATCGCCGCATGCCAATCTCATGTCCCGCGGGGAAATTCCCGAGGGGCGCAATGGGGTCGGCACGGGGCGATAAGGCATTGCCGCGCACAGTGATGACATTATCACCGTGTGCGCTGCCATCCGGGGTGAAAAGTAAGGTGCGCAGTGCAAACCAGTTTTCACCCATGACATCTGCCTCATCGCAGCGCTAACAGGGCTATAAAAAGGGGAAATTTTGGCCCCTTGGACTTTAGGGGAATCAAGAAATGTGGGGATTAGGCATGAAACTGGAAGATGGTCAAAGATCAGGCATGATCTTATTGAATGGTGGAGCAGGCTCGAGGGGCCATTTGGCCAACTCCTGCTCCTAATTCTTATGTTCTTTTGCTCTTTTGTTCTGAAATGGAAAGTTTTCATTATATCGAGAGTAGAGGGGGAGCGTATAGTAATGTTGAAAACCACTTGAGATATTTAAGAATGTTCATCGAGGTATCTTTTAAGTGCAGATCCCCACATAGGTCAGAAATCAAGTGCTCATGCTGCCCAGTGATGAAGCCTCCTAAATTATCCCTTCCAAATATGGCATAAAGCAGGAGTTCTCAAACATTTTGCTTACAAGACCCCCGTTTCATGTTATATAAATTCCACGATGCCCTGTAACACAACGCAATTTTTTTCTGTATATAAATTCATTATTAGTTATTAGCTCAGTAGGTAGCACTCTCGCCTCTGAGTCAGAAGATTGTGGGTTCACAGTCTCACTCCAGGGACTTGAACATAACAAATCTAGGCTGACACTCCAGTGCAGTGTTGAGGGAGCACTGCACTATTAGCGGTGCCATCTTTCAAATGAGACCTGAACCGAGGCCCTGTCTGCTCTATCAAGTGGTCTTTAAAGATCCCATGGCACTATTTCGAAGAAGAGCAGGGGAGCTATCCCCAGTGTTCTGGCCAATATTTATCCCTAAATTAACACAACAAAAAACAGATTATCTGGTCATTATCACATTGCTGTTTGTGGGAGCTTGCTTGTGCGCAGATTCCTACACTCCAAAAAGCGCTTCATTGGCTGTAAAGCGCTTTGAGACGTCTGGTAGTCGTGAAAGGCTTATACAAATGTAAGTCTTTCTTTTTAGTTATTAATAGATCGATTACATCTTTCGTTAAGAAGAATTTATTAAGTCTGTGGAGTGAAAACCAAGTTAATGTTTGAGGGCAGACAAAAGGTCATCGACCTGAAACGTTAACTCTGTTTCTCTCTTCACAGATGCTGCCTGAGCTGCTGAGTATTTCCAACATTTTCTGTTCTTATCCTCAATGTACTTTATGTGGCCATCTGCTGCCCAAGGTCTGCTCCACTCCAATTAACAGATAAAGAGCCAGGAGCAACACACACAGTGCTCACAACAGGCTGGTTTTGTGCACACTCAGTTGCACTGGACTAAAATTCCAGGTCCACGTTCTCTGTTTCAGAAACAGAACTTCTCTCTTATTTTGATACTGAACCTCAACATGAAAGCCAGCGACTTGAATAACAGTGCCAAATGGTGGAGGTGGTTGCCATGTGAGACAAATGGAGAAATAAACAGGGCCTTGAGCGACTTTACCCACCCTACCTCATTGCCATTAATCCTTTAGTGACAAAGGCAGTCCCTTCTTTCCTCCTCCCCAATCTTTTCACAAATAGCTGGTGGTATCTCAAATAACACGAGTGCCCAGACTAGGCTTATCTGTCTGTCTGAGAAGCAGATGGTGATATGTCTCTACTTTTCTGTAGAATAATTCCATGAGACCTAGTGCTATGCTTGAACTGCTGTGACCTTAGTCTCTTTATTGTCTGCAGAGTGCCTTCATCGTGTGGTGACCAGCCTTTTATACAGCTCCTGCCTGGGCCTCCCACAGTTGCACCCTCTAGTGGTACCAGCATAGTATATACACAGAGGATATATATATGACAACATCCCGCCCAAATTCTTTGATGCGAGTTAGTTACAGGTTGAGGCGATCCGGAACTCTACATTCCCTGTTTGATCGTCTGAGTGTCACTTTTGGCATGGGTGAGTTGGTCGGGCCACTGCTGTCTTGCAGCGCTATTGGTCTGACTGGACTGTTGGAGATGGTGGGATCATCCTCGTGGTTGGCAGCTAGGTCTGTTGCTGATTGGGTGTGCGTAGGTGGATCGCTGAAGGGAAGGTCCTCTCCCGGTAGTTCCTGGTTACCTGTAAATCATAATTTGGCCTGGTCCAAATGCTTTCTGCACGTTTGTCCATTAAGCATTTCGACAATAATCATTCTATTCCCCTCCTTAGCTAAAACAGTGCCATCGACCCATTTGGGGCCATGATCATGATTCAGCACAAACACCGGGTCGTTTACATTGATGGCGCATGATACAGCCACGCGATCATGGTACATGTTTTGCCAGTAACACCTGGTTTCCACCTGATCGTTGAGGTCAGGGTGGTCTAAGGAGAGCCGGGTTTTGAGTGCACATTTCATTAGTAACTCCACAGGGGGGACCCCGGTAAGCAAGTGGGATCGTGTCCTGTAATTGATCAGCAGCCAGGATAGGCGGGTTTGTAAAGAGCCTTCCGTGACGCGTTTCAAGCTCTGCTTTATGGTTTGGGCTGCCTGCTCCGCTTGGCCATTGGATGCGGGCTTGAACGGGGCAGACTTGACATGTTTGATGCCAATGCGGGTCATGAATTCATTGAATTCTAAGCTGGTGAAACACAGACCATTGTCGCCGACCAGAATGTTGGGCAAGCCATGGATGGTGAACATGGCCCTGAGGCTTTCAATGGTGGTGATGGATGTGCTGGATGCCATTATTACACATTTGATCCACTTAGAGTAGGCGCCCACTACAACGAAGAAAATTTTTCTTTGAAAGGGGCCCGCATAATCTACGTGGTTCCTGGACCATGGTTTTGAGGGTCAGGATCACAGACTGAGTGGAGCCTCCCTGGGGGCATTGCTCAATTGTGAGCAAATGTTACACTGGCACACGCACGACTCCAAGTCCGAGTCAATGCCGGGCCACCAGACGTGGAACCTGGCGATAGCCTTCATCATGACTATGCCTAGGTGGGAACTGTGTAGGTCGCGTATGAAGGTTGCCCTGCCTGTTTTTTGGCAGGACGACGTGGTTGCCCATAAGAGGCAATACAATTGGATGGATATTTCGTCTTTATGACAATGGAACTGCTTTATCTCGTCTTGCATTTCTCTTGGAACCGCTGACCAGCCCCCATTGAGGACCACAACTTTCTACAAGAGATAACACAGGGTCCTGGTTGGTCCAGGTCCTGATCTGGCGGGCCATTAGGGGTGACCCTTTGCTTTCGAAGATGTCCATGACCAGGCACAGGTCTGCAGGCTGTGCCATTTCCACCCCGCTGGTGGGCAACGGTAGCTGGCTGTGAGCATCAGCGCAGTTCTCAGTGCCTGGCCTGTGGTGGATCGTATAATCGTAGGCCGACAGTGTTAGTGCCCATCTTTGGATTCGCGATGAAGCATTGGTGTTTATGCCTTTGCTTTCCGAAAACAGTGAGATTAAGGGCGTGTGGTCAGTTTCTAACTCGAACCTGAGTCCGAACACATACTGGTGCATTTTATTACCCCATAGACACAGGCCAAAGCCTCCTTCTTGACCATACTGTAGGCTCTTTCAGCCTTGGATAGACTACTAGACGCATATGGTTGGAGTTTGCCCGCTACATTTGCTTGCTGTAAAACACACCCGACACTGTATGACGATGCGTCATATGCTAAAACTAGACGTTTACCTGGGTCATACAATACAAGCAACTTGTTTGAGCACAGCAAGTTTCTGGCCTTTTTGAAAGCGGCCTCTTGATTTTGACCCCAAACCCAGTCGTCTCGCTTGCGTAGCAACTTGTGCAACGGTTCGAGCAGCACAGCTCCGTTACATTTCGTGGTCTGGGTGCATTCTTGATGGCCTCTGTCTTCGAGTCCATGGGTCTGATGCCGTCTGCCGCAATCTTTCTCTCCAGGAATTCTACCTCTGGCACCAGGAAGATACACTTGGATCGTTTCAGCCGGAGTCCGACTCTGTTCAGTCGACTTAAAACCGCTTGCAGGTTGTGCAGGTGTTCGGTGGTGTCGCGACCAGTGATTAGGATGTCACCCTGAAATACAACGGTGCGTGGAACCGATTTCAACAGACTCTCCATGTTCCTTTGGAAGATGGCTGCAGCCGAGCGGATCCCGAACGGGCACCTGTGATACAAAAACAGTCCCTTGTGTGTGTTAATGCACGTTAATTTTTTTCGACGACTCAGCCAGCTCCTGGGTCATGTAAGCGGAGGTTAGATCCAGCTTGGTGAATGCCTTTCCCCCTGTTAATGTCGCAAAGAGATCATCGGCTTTGGATAGCGAGTACTGGTCCTGTAATGAAACTCGGTTGATCGTTACCTTGTCGTCGCCGCAGATTCTGACCATGCCATCACTCTTTAGTACCTGAACAATCGGGCTGGCCCACTCGTTGAATTCGACTGGTGATATGATTTCCTCGCGTTGAAGTCTGTCCAATTCGATCTCCACTTTCTCCCTCATCATATAGGGGACCACTCGAGCCTTGTGACGAACAGGCCATGCCTCGGGGACCAAGTAGATCTGTACGTTGGTGCCTGTGAAGTTGCGGATGCTTGGTTCGAATAAGGATAGGATCTTGCTCAGCACTTGAGCACAGGAAGCATCGTCCACTGAAGATAGTGCTTTGATGTCTTCCTAGTTCCACTGAATCTTCCCCATCCAGCTTCTGCCAAGCAGCGTTGGCCCATCGGTGGTACAACCCACAGTGGCAATTCGTGTATCTCACCATCATAGGATATTTTTATGTTCATACTGCCGATAACTTGGATCAGTTCCTTGGTGTAAGTGCACAGCTTTGTATGAATCGGGCTCAGCTTGGGTCTTTGTTCTTTGTTGCCCCACAGCCTCTCAAAAGCCTTCTGGCTCACTTCTGACTTGCCCCCTTGTCCAACTCCATGGAAACAGGAATGTTGTTTATCTTGACTTTCATCATCATGGGGTTGGTAGTGAAGATGTGCACCCTGTGCACTGCTTCCTCAGGCTGAGTCGTCTCTCCAGCTTGTACTTTATGATCCTTGCTGGATCGGAAACCTCCTGCCGACTCCTCTGCCACATTTTGAGTCACAGTTCTTCTGCACATTCGCTGTGGGTGGCCCTTTTGGACGCAGCCTTTGCACACATAGTGTCTGAATCGACACAGACGGGCCCGATGGTTACCCCTGCACTGCCAGCATGTTAAATGATTCACATTTACACCCCTTGGCGGACTCTGAGTCGATCTAATTCTTTGATCGACAGTTATTTTCTGCACAGTATTGCCAGTGAGTTTTGATTCTGGGAGAAACTCAACATCGAGGTCGTGAACGCCTCGCTTAAGGTGATGGTCCGCTTCAAGTCCCGTCCTGTCGCGAAAATGTCACACAACACATTGTTGAGGAGTTTTCCAAATTCGCACGGTTCCATGAGCCTTTGTAGGTCTGCGACATATTCCGCTAAATCCTGGCCCTCGGTGCGGCGGCGTGTGTAGAAGCGATATCTCACCAGCAAAACCCGAGTAAAGGCTTCACCCTCTGTAAACTTTTCTAAACTACCAACGGCAACCATCTCTGTGTGTACGTCCGTGACCTGTACTCGTCACCAGTTAATATGTCTCTACTTATCTGTAGAATAACTCCACGAGGCCTAGTGCTGTGCTTGAACTGCTGTGACCTTAGTCTCTTTATTGTCTGCAGAGTGCCTTCACCGCGTGGTGACCAGCCTTTTATACAGCTTCTGCCTGGGCCTCCCACAGTTGCACCCTCTAGTGGTACCAGCATATTATATACACAGAGTATACATATATGACAGATGGCCATGAATATAAACTTTGAGTTTGAGGTACGAGGAAAATTGTGATACTGCCTTCCGCTATTATATTAACTCAGACTGATGACATTGAAGGAGAGAGTCCTAATTATTACAGCATTGCCGCAGGTCCAGATCCTGGAAGGTCGCTTTATTTCCTTCTCCACTCCAAGGCCACATGTGCGCAGTCTCTCCATTGATTAAGCTCTTTTCAAATGCGCAATTGGCTTCCAATCAACACAGGGCAGCTCCCCATGAGGGGAAAGAAAAGGGTTAAAAGGAAGACTCGCACTATCTCAGCCCACACAATGCCGAAGTAAGTCATCAATTTCCCCGCCCCCAACTCGGTCTTAATCCCCTAGAAGAGATGTTATAACTTAGCTGTTAGTTAAAAGTGTTGAATGAAACATGGAAGCGAATAGGGCAGAATCAAAAAAACTTAAGGAGATGAATACTGCTGTAAAAGTCACTGACATGCAAAGGGACTTGTTTAAGCGTTGAAAAGGTATCCAACAGTAAGGACCTAAATTGACTGCACTGCAGTCTTTTTATAACTGAGATTATTCCATTCGTATCAATATAAAGGGGAGTCTACTGATGTTTATTACCCCCCCACCCCCAAAACCTTCTCTTGGCCCCCGGATCCCCAATTGAGAAGCCCTGGTATAAATTGGAGTTGGGGGTGTAATTCGAGGTGGGAGGTCATGTGATGAAACCACCAGGAATAAGTCCAGAGGGATATGCTAATTCTAATCACCCACACCTGTCACACCCTATATATGCAATTTTAATCCCAGTATTAGTCACACCCTGTATACGTGATTCTGCTACCATTCATAACCTTTATATGTGATTATAATACCACTCACATCCGATATACACATACCAGTCACAACCTGTAAATGTGATGATAATACTAGTTATGGTCATGCTGATTATAATACTAGTCACACCCTGTATATGAGATTATAATATCAGTTAAAATCACACTCTGTGCGTGCGTTTATAATACCTCACAAAGCTCATTTTATTGATCCCAAGATGAGGTTCCCAGCACATATCCGCTCCATCACCAAGACCACCTACTTCCAGCTCGGAAACAAAACCTGACTCCGGCACTGCCTCTGCTCATCTGCTGCTGAAACCCTCTTTCATGCCTTTTTTACCTCTCAACTTGACTATTCTAATGCCACCTGGCCTTTTTGCCATCTTTCATCTTACATAAACCTGAGCTCATCAAAGTCTCTGCTGCTAGTATCCTAACTCGCACCAAGTACAGTTCACTAATCCCCTCTTGTGCTCGCTGACCTACATTGCCTTCTGGTCCAGCAACATCTCAACATTTAAAATTCCCATCCTTGTGTTCAAATCCCTCCATGGCATTGCCCGTCCCTATCTTTGTAACCTCTTCCAGCCCCACAACCATTTGTGATCTTTGTCCTTCTCCAAATCTGGGCAGCGTGGTACCGAGGCAGTAGCCCAGCATCCAAAATGGCCCGGACCACGCTCGGGGACAAGAATTGGAGCCGACCGGTGAGTTAGCAAAACTGCCAAGATGGCGGCATTGGGTGCTGGTGGCCTCCCATTTGATGTCGGCCTGGTTCACGTCCTGTGAGGTGCGGGGCAATATTCACCGCGGGGTGGAAAGGGGTCAGTGCACTAAGGGGTCGCCATGCATGGCGATGACGTCATCGGCTGTTGCGCGGTGGACTGAGGCACCATGACAGCGCCTCTGCTAACTCCCAGGCAATTTCCCAGGAGCTGGTAGCACCCCCCCACCCCCCACCTCCCACTCCGGGCTAAAAGTGTTTTGTGCCCCATTAGCGCCCCCTCCCCCACCCCCACACACCGGAGGCACTAACGGGCAGTGCAAGAAGGGGCAGTTTTGAGCCCATACTGATTGTGTTGTTATGTCAAATACATGTTGAGGTGATCAGCAAAAAAATTATGCCCAATTCTCCCACATCAATTTAAAGAAAATAAATTTACTAAAGAGTTTTCATTGACATCAGTATTCCCTTTTCTTACCTTGGCTCTTAATGTTGCTTAGCACTAAATGTTTGAGTTGAGGATAAGTGACTTGAACTTCTTTCAATGCATGAATAAACTCTTCACATTTTTTCTCTCCTTTTCCTAACATGAGGTCAAGGAGATCTGTGATCCTTTTAACAGGATTCTGCTGATATTTAAGCGTCTGATATTCATGGTGGAAAAGCATTTCCTTTGAGTCTATTTTCTGCAAAATTTCGTCGGAATCACTGGAGAGGTATTAGATCTCTTAATTTCCAATGAAATACGAACTCCGATGGTAGTTTTAACTTTTTAATCTCGGCAGAGAGTAACAAACTGCTGGCTGATTGCCAGTTTCTTTGTCTTACTGAGACATATAGTCAAAATGACTGTACTTTATACCTGGATCAATTTACAGAAAAGAACTCGCCTTCTTTGACCTTATTGGCTCAATTGAAAGTCTTTTAACGTTTTATTGGCTCGCTACCCAAGGTCCGAAAATATCAAGTTGATTGATGAGTTAATGCAACATGCTGAGCAGCACGTAGTAGCTTTGACTTGAGGGTCTGTGAATTTTCAAAGCCTGTCTAAATGAGCCTGTTTGAATACTCTATCAATCCCCCCTTTGATTCTTTCACAAACTGAATCATAAAACATCAGGTATCACTGGTTAAACATTCTACAAAATAATTTCATACATGTTAATAGAGTTTCCTCCTAAAATTTGTTGATGTGTTTCGCCACATGTCCGGACTAGTAGCTTCCACACAAATTTACACCAACCCGAGTTCCATCGTGGCCACAATGGAAGTCTGGTTTTAGTAGGTTAATTAACTTTATTCCAATTTAATCCAAATCAATATCTTAATTCAACCAGTAAACAACCTTTCCTTAAGCATAACATACCCCTGTGCCACGTACAGATGGTCTGCTGGGACCTGCAAGATGTCTCACCTGTGGGACAGCAGCTACAGCCGCCTGGTCGCAACAACATTTAATCAACATAAACAAACAATATAAAAGTAAAAGGTATTTACATGTAATTCCCTTGGTACTCTACTATTTCCCTTTGGTGCAGAGGGTCGGCTAGTAAGAAGTAGGCCGATGCCTAGAATACCTACAATCAATACCACAGTAAATTTATACATTTTCGCAAAAAGTAATTGTCCTTATTGGATTTCAGCTTCAGTTACGGGTGCTCGTTTAACGTGTGAAGCGTGGATCCAGGCTTTCTTTCCTTGGACTTTAACAGCTGTCTGGGTGGTCAATAACACTTGATAAGGTCCCTCCCACTTGGCACCCAAAGGTTCTTTACGCAACTTTTTCACATAGACCCAGACTCCTGGGATGATGTCGTGTCCTCCTTCGGGTGGATTACCCCAAGCTGCCGATACCTGTCGGGAAACAGAACTAATAGCATTGGTTAAGTTCTGACAGTATGATAACAGAGTGTCACTCATTAAGTGAATATCAGCTTTCCGTAAATCGATAGTTCCTGGCAGCGACATGGGTCTTCCTGTTATAATTTCAAATGGGCTTAGACCTGTAGTTCTGTTCGGGGTTGCCCTAATGCTACATAGCACTATTGGTAGTGCCTGGGGCCATGGTGTTCCTTCTTGGTGATATTTGGCAAGCCGTTGTTTCAGAGTTCGATTCATTCGCTCTACTTGTCCTGATGATTGTGGATGATAAGGACAGTGTAAATCCCACGTAATGTTCAGTAACCTACAGACTTCTTGGCAGACAGCACCTGTGAAGTGTGTTCCCTGATCTGAGTCAATGCTACTCGGGACTCCCCATCGGGGAATGTAATCCTTACACAAGACCTTTGCAGTGTGATTGGCTGTGGCTCTTGTAGTTGGGACAGCTTCTACCCATCTAGAGAATCTGTCGACCATGACAAGAATGTTAGTGTATCCTTGGCATGAAGGAAGAGATATATAATCAACCTGTAGATGCTGGAATGGTCCGACAGGGGCAGGGGGCCTCAGTTGGGGCATTACCGTGATGGGTCCAAAATTATTTTTCTGGCAGACCACACAGCGGTCTGTTACCAGCTGGGCATGTTTTTTAAATCCCCGACCCCACCAGCTTTTCTGGAACCGTGCCGTCATCTGTTGTGAGGCCAAGTATCCCCACGAGTGGATCTGTTGGGCTAAAAAAGGCATAAGCGCTTGTGGCGCGACTGGCTTGTCGGTAACTCTTTGTCTCCAGACACCATCTTCGCATAGCTTAATTCCTGCCTCAATCCATGTCCATTTTTCCTCTCGGGAGCACTCGCCTTGCATTGTTTGAAGTTCTTGTGTCAGAGTCCTGAGTGCTTTCAATCTGCACATCTGTGTTGGTTCTTCTGGAGGAATGCCCTGTGAGGCGGCATCTTTAGCTGCCTGGTTGTCTAGGGCATTTCCCTGTGCTTCTGTGGTATTTTCCTTGGTATGGGCCTTACACTTCAGGATGGACACTTCCTGAGGTAATTGTATGGCCTCCAGTAAGTCTCGGACTTCTTTTCCATTTCGGATAGGTGTACCAGCAGCAGTGAGGAATCCTCTTTTCCGCCATAACATACCAAAGTTGTGAGCAACTCCAAAAGCATAATGCGAATCTGTATGGACATTAGCTGTCTGTCCTTCTGCTATTTGACATGCTTCTGACAGGGCCCGTAACTCGGCCTGTTGTGCTGACGTTCCTGAGGGTAAACATCCTTTTGCCACTACCTCATATAAGGTTGTAACTGCCCATCCTGCTTTTCTGGTACCATTGTCAACAAAGGAGGAACCATCTGTAAACAGGATGAGGTCTGGGTTGTGCAGAGGCTCCTCTGCTGCTAAGGCTGCTTCTTCTGTTTCTTTTAAAATCTCCATGCAGTCATGCTCTTCACATTCTCCCCCCTCTTGCTCCCTCGATTCTGACATCGGGAGCATAGTTGCAGGATTAATCGGGCTGGCCCGGACAATATGGAGATTAGGAACTTCCAAAACTGCTGTCCAGCAGGTCCACCTTGCTGCTGTCACCTGAGACATTCTATTCATAGACAGCAAAGCATGTACGGTGTGGGGACACTTGACAATCAGCTTTTGGTCGAAGATTAGAGCCGCAGTGATCATTACCACTCGACATGTAGCTTCCATGGCCCTTAGGCAACTTCCCCATCCGAGGGCTACCGCATCCAGTTTTGCCGAATAATAGCCAATAGGTCTTTGCCGATCCCCATGTTCTTGTGTCAGTATAGCTGTCATATATCCTTCTTTCTCATGAACAAACAGGGTAAATGGCTTACCACTGTCGGGGATTCCCAGTGCCGGTGCCGAATACAAAGCCTTTTTCAAACTCAGGAAGGCCTTTTGCTGTTCTTTAGTGAGGGTGATGGCTTCTTTAGAGGCACATTTCCCCTTTAAAATATCATTCAGTGGCTGAGCAAGCTGTGTGAAGGAGTCAATCCAATTTCTGTTAAAGTTACACAATCCCAAAAAGGACCTTAGTTTCTGAATAGTGGTGTTATTTTTAGCAGCCCCAATGGCTGCAGTTCTATCCTGGGTAAGTTCTCTCTTTCCTTGTGAAATCTTTTGTCCCAGGTATACAACCTCTTCTTGGGATATTTGTGCTTTGCCGATGCTGGCTTTATGTCCTTTCAGCCGAAGGTGATCCAGCAAAGCTCGTAAATCTTGTTCATGCTGTTCTTCCGTGTTTGAAGCTAGCATGATATCGTCTACATATTGGATGACTGTGGATGACAGGGGAGGTAATTCTCGCAAATGGCTTTGTAAAGCCATGTGGAATACCATAGGGCTGTTGTGGAAACCCTGCGGTAACCGGGTCCAAGTATACTGTTGTCCTTGGAGCGTGAAAGCAAATCACTGTCGAACCTCCGGTGCCAGAGGCACCGACCAAAATCCGTTGGCCATATCTATAACCGAGAAATATTTATGTTCTGGTTTGAGGGCATTAAAAATGGTGGAGGGATCTGCGACCAAAGGAGCTTTTTGATCAATACACTGGTTAGCTTTCCTATAATCGACAGTCAAATGCCAAGTCTCATTAGATTTCTGTACCGGCCACACGGGGCTATTGGAGGAGCTATGCATTTGAATAAGCACCCCTTGTTTCTCCAATTGCTGAATAACCGGTAAGATTCCCGCGATGGCAGTTGGACTGATGGGATACTGTTTAGTGCATGGAGGCTTGGTTCCTGTAAATGACGCAGGCTCCATCTGGAGTAGGCCACAATCGTTCTTATCTTTAGCCCATATCGGGTGTTCCTTCAATTCTTCTTTCTTCAAAGTTCTAATTGACCATGTCACCCGACCATCCTCGAAATGCAACGATGAATCTATTTGGATTAGAACGTCCATTCCCAAAAGGGGTTGATCTACTGGGCCTATCCAGACCGGCGTGATTAGGTCATGTTGTTGTAGGAGGTAGGCACCTTTAGAATATACCAGAACACTAGGCATTAGGCACCTGCTAGATATATCTAACCGCATATAAGTTTAAAGGGCCACACATAAAATGGCTGCCCAAGCATGATGGGAAATCAGGTAGTCAAGCTGTGAACTGTTGAATGTTCAATGACCGAGCAATAACCCTGTGAGGCCCACTATAGGAATGCCTTGGATGCAGGATAAGAATAATGAGGAGAGAACCCATCTCCCGTATTCAAGGCCATAAACCAATTATTTCTCCCAGATGAAAGAACTAGGGAGAGAACCTATAAAGTCATCGATCAGCCCAAGCTGACAATAACCGAACATGTGGTTCCCAGGATAATAGGGGAATTCTATTGGGTTAAAAGAACCTATATGTAATCTATAATCGTTGTGATTGGCTTGTGTCCAGCCGTGAAGGGCTGTGTAGCTGTAGTAAACTGTTTTGTAACTGTTGTGAAACATATTAAGGTGCATGTAACCCTTTGTTCGGCGGAGAGAAACCTGGATACGGTCCTGAGTTTTTCCTCCCCGCTGAGCGTTAATAAAGGCCGCCAGGCGTTAGAACCGACTCTGAGTGTTGAGTGATTCTTCTGAGAAAACACTAACGCTAACAGTGGCGTAGTCGACGGGATTTCCCGGAGTCGCTGGACGCCCTTGGAAAAACCCGGGTGAGTATAAAAAAAAATGATTTTTAAGTATAAAGGGTGCAGAAGGTGGAAGCTGGTTGATTGACACGAGGAGACGGTCTAATATCTCAAACGCCTAGCCTGAGCCTGAATTAAGAGGACTTTTGTCCCACGTGACGGCCAGGAACCAAGTAGGCGTAGGGAACACATTTAGACCGTGGGATCGTGATACCGAGAGACATCTTCCGGACCCAGTAGTGTAATTTGAAATACCCCGGGGTAGAACCAAGCGGTGTACAGCGGCTAACGGAATCCAAACCTGTGAACAGGGTCGGACCAACGGGCTGAGCGGTGGTAGGTAGTCGTTAAGGATACGTAGAGCACTGCGGGAATTGCTTAAACGCGTTTTTAAGAATTGTATAAGTTTGTGTAACAGCAGAACTTGTGACCTGACAGTAGCCAAGAGACAGCTTACTACAAGTCGCGCTAGAAAGAAAGCGGACCTCTGAGAGTAGATTCCTAACGGTACTAGTCCTACCCAGGAATGGCCATGAAAACAAGTAAACTCGAGTGGGGACCAGAAGGGTCGCTTATCCGCCACCTGGCGGCAAAACAAAAGAAGCTAATTGAAAAAAATGATTAAAGCAGGGTGGAATCCTCAGGAACTAGTTATGTGAGGAATTATTTGGATAAAACTACGAATTCCCTGAAAGGTCATGGATCCAAAAATAGAGCCGGCCAAAACAAGAAGAGAGATTGTTGTAAATGTCTGATCGTTGAGTGAGAAGTGTCTGTGTGATTTTTGACTGCAGAATGAATTTTTTAATGTTTTCATGTTCCGAAAGCCTGGTTGGAAGAGGAATGCAAGTGTCTGTTTATTTTAGAAACAGAGTGAAAGTCTTTTTTTAACCCTTTGTAATGTTGTCCTGTATGTGGGAAGTTTTAAGATATTTAAGTTAGAAACGCAGGTGTGGATTTATTCGGATGATAAGTTACGGAGCTAGGAAAATAAACAAATAAAGGATAGGTTTGTTGAGCAAAAGATTTATTTGACATGCTCACTTACTTGCCAAAAGAAAACATGCAATGATTGATTGGGTTGAAAGACATAAATTTAGTCTCGGAATGAGATAAAGAATGCTTTAAAAAAAAAAGAGCTTCTAGCAAAAAAAAAAAAGTTTTAAATAAAGATTGAAATTACAAAGTTTGAATTGGGATTTTGAGATATTCAGAGAAGGCACAGAAAATACTGAGGTGGATTCAAAAAAAAAAAATTATTAAATTAAATCTGATCAGGTCGAACTTCTGGGCGAGTGGCGAACTATCTGCGAAGGTGTAAAAGGGACTTTTGGAAAATGTTAAAAACAGCAAGCTTTAGTAACGACTTTGAAACTGGAGCATTTTGAGATAACAAAAGGCAGCTCTCAAACTCTCAAAGCTGGACTCCATTCCAGTTATGGAGAAAAAGAAAAAGATAAAGATGCCACTTTGAAAGTAAACAAATGATTTTAAATTAACAACTTTATGGAGTTACGAACCCTCCATGTAAAATACAAAACCTAATTTGAAGAAAGAAAAAAAAAGATGTAACGGACTAAATGAAAAAAAAACATAACTTACTAAATACTAGTTGATGTTTGCTGTGAAAAAGATATTGGTTTAATTAAAAGGAAAAAAAAAATTGGAATAAGTAAAAAACACTCTACATGGATTCGAATTTTAAATTATGAAAAAGTTTCAATGCAGTTTGAAAAGATTTCCAAAATGGACAGTGTTTATCAAAAAAAAGTCCCGAACAGTCCAAACAAGCAGGAGGGTTTTGAAGATAACGAGGAGAAAGAGAGAAATAAAAAAAAACAGAATTAAATTTCAGTAAACAAAATTGCTATTGTATGTGTGGTCTTGTTTTAAAACAATTAAAAAAAAAAATTATATTGGCAAGTACTTGAATTAGAAGTTAAGAAAACATTGGAGTTTACTCTAATGATTTACGCTGTTTTTAACGGATTCCTAATTTCGAAGCCAGTTTTGAAGGCACAAAGACTTTTTTTCAGATGATTACGTGAAGTCACGTAATGACATCAGGTCTTCTTACAAACCTGGAAAGGAGTTAACCCTTTCCATTGACAGCCGTTTTATACTGAACATTATTAATTTGGATTTCTTAATAGGAAAAAAAAGACTCACCTAACAGAGGAAACAAAAATACTTGCCTGATACAATAAAGAAATAGATACTCAATAAAACAAATTGAAGAGTTAAAAGCTAAGATAAACAGGCTGGAAGAGATAACGGGACTAGACGGATAGTGCAGTGCGCAGCCATAGCACCATCACCTCTGGCAATAGAGCCAATGTACCCCACGGTGGGTAGGTGTAGTCCACAAACCCAACCTAACGGTAAAGCAGACAGCAATGTATGGAGGAATAACTTTGGCCTTGGTCATAGGAGTTTGGGTAATATTTAAGTGGGTAAAGACACGGGCGCACGCCCTACAGATTCAGCTCGAAATGGTTCGATTATAACCTTGTGCTTCTGATTTTGCAGGGTGACAGGGACACTCGTAGAGCAAAAAAACGTAACCCCTGGTGACGACCAGGCCGTCTGTTTAAAATTACAGATAATACTTACCGGAATGGGAATACGAAAGGCGCTACTCGTAATATGGACAGCCCTGCGACATGCACGTACGCTGGGCAACACCGACAGACAGCAGAGCACGCTGGAAATAAACAACTACATGAACTATGGAGTCTTGTTTAATTTAACGGACGGAATGTGCATCCCAGCAGCCAAGGACTGGAGCAAGGACAGGACTTATTTTAATGCATGGTTACAAGTGAATCCTAATAAGAATCCTAATAAGAATAAGAGTATGTGTACAGTGCTCCACGGGTATAAGGAGCAGATGCATTAAACGGAGGGATGTCAAAGGGCCTGATGAATGTACTTTCGGCATAATTTGCACGCCTCCGGGACAATCCCAGCAATCAGTCATCCGCAAGAAGGGAATGGGGCTGTGTGGGTATTACGAGGAAGCGGGGGCGGCTGCAATATCATTGTATGTATGTTTCTCACCCCCTCCGACACCGCGCCCCATAAGAATCACTACATTGCCCGAGGAACTGCCTTGCCCCATAACTACGAAGGGACCAGAGAATGGGATTGTAATGTACAACGAGGGGGAACTGTTGTATGATAATGTTAAACATGAAATTGTGCCTGTTCTGATCAATATTTCAGGCATCCAGATGCCGGAATACTGTACAGAACAGTCAAGGAAGGTGTACAATGTATTAAGTAAAGTTGTAATGCAGCAGACTGCCGATGCAATGGGTGCCAGTAGGTTCCGGGGACAGGGGTTAGCCCCCAGGATGAAGAGGGAAATAGTTAATGATGTTGCTACCGTTTTCAATACAGGGACCTCCGTAATGAACTCGATAGACATACAAGGATTAAATGAGAGGGTGGAACAGCTTAGAGGGGTGATGAAGGGGTTATTGGAGAGGGTGGAGCAAAACCAGGAAGACCAAGCCAACCTAGGAAAGGAGGGTGCCAAAATCCAGCTGGATGGCATCTCAGTCCTGGAAGCTCACGCCAGAACCATCAATCACCTCATTGATAGAGAACAGGAAGATACAGGGAAAGCAAAGACAGGGGCAACTCTGTCACGCTTATGGTCTGTGGATGGTGGGACAGATCCGCCACAATCTCGACCAGATCCAACGTGGGGAAGTACCCGATTGGATAGACAGTTCACATTTAGCTCAGTTGGCTAACCAAAGGGGGACACTGGATAATTGTACTCTGAAGGGACTGACCAGAGTATACCCAGCAATTCCAGATTGCCAGATGTAGGACTACCGGGATAGGGATAGTCCTGATGATCCCTATAGCTACGCCGGACTCAGGGCCGTTCCCCCTATACCAACGAGAGAATATCGGAATAATACGGGAAAATGTCTCCATACGCTACTACCTGACCACCACCTCTGCCGTTCGTCGAAACAACATACTTACCGGGATTTCCCTAGCAGATTGCAAGCAACAGGGGGAAATCACAGTATGCCCTCACCCGGTGGGCCGAGGGGAGCTAGACGAGTGCGGGTTTAACCGAACCGACGGGTGTGTACTATAAATAGTGCCCGCACACATGCACTTCGCGAGGGCAGGCTACGGAGGGAAGGGAAGATACTGCGTCTCGACTACTAAGCGTTCATTCCAGTATAATGACCTCCAGTGCCCTATACCACAGCCAAACTTTTGCTTTACACCACTACGACCTGTCGCGATCGGGCAAGCGCATATCACCCAGGTTAGGCGCCGGAAGTCCGAAGTTATTGAGGTAACCGATCAGCTCCATGATCATTTACAGGATTATGACGAACCAGATCAGGTCCTTATCCCACATCTAACCGAAGTATTACGAGAGTTGAGGCTCAGAGTGGGTCAATCCGTAAAGCTCTATCACCAACTACAAACTAAAATCAAAGTACTGGAAGAAGATACCGAGGTAGACTTACAAAGTCAGAGTTGGTGGAGAAAGGTCTGGGACTGGGGAATAAATGTGGACATCCACCCATGGATTCGAATAATTTCACATATACTGGTCGGGATACAATTGATCTTAGCAATAACATGGGGCGTAATGGCCTGCCAGGCATGCAGACACCAAGCACAATGAAGACGGACAAACCACCGTTCCCCGGATACTAAACAAGCCTGTTTAATAAAGGGGCAGGAGGATTTGGCCTTTGTCAATTTGATTTAAGCAACCGGGACTCCTGAAACCGCGTGACTGGCCAGCACGTTGAGGCAGGGAGTACCGGGCTGTGCACAAAAAAAATCTAATAAAGGTAGAATGGTCGGTTAAAAGGGGACTAAGACTAGTCCCTTTACCGAAAGGGGGAGTTGTTGTAGGAGGTAGGCACCTTTAGAATATACCAGAACACTAGGCATTAGGCACCTGCTAGATATATCTAACCGCATATAAGTTTAAAGTGGCCACACATAAAATGGCTGCCCAGGCATGATGGGAAATCAGGTAGTCAAGCTGTGAACTGTTGAATGTTCAATGACCGAGCAATAACCCTGTGAGGCCCACTATAGGAATGCCTTGGATGCAGGATAAGAATAATGAGGAGAGAACCCATCTCCCGTATTCAAGGCCATAAACCAATTATTTCTCCCAGATGAAAGAACTAGGGAGAGAACCTATAAAGTCATCGATCAGCCCAAGCTGACAATAACCGAACATATGGTTCCCAGGATAATAGGGGAATTCTATTGGGTTAAAAGAACCTATATGTAATCTATAATCGTTGTGATTGGCTTGTGTCCAGCCGTGAAGGGCTGTGTAGCTGTAGTAAACTGTTTTGTAACTGTTGTGAAACATATAAAGGTGCATGTAACCCTTTGTTCGGCGGAGAGAAACCTGGATACGGCCCTGAGTTTTTCCTCCCCGCTGAGCGTTAATAAAGGCCGCCAGGCGTTAGAACCGACTCTGAGTGTTGAGTGATTCTTCTGAGAAAACACTAACGCTAACAATGTGGACCCAGCCCTATAAGTACCAGTGTTGTCCTTTTAATTTCCATTTTATGGCCCCCAACTCCATAGGCTGTACGTGCCCTACCATCCAACGGCAAAAAGTCTCCATATTGTAGGGGTAAGCATGTTAATTCCGCCCCTATGTCTAAAAGACAGTCCACATCCTTATCACCCACCCTCACAATAATATATAGCCCATCTCCCCTTTGTTGTATTAGTGCGAGGAGGGGGGCCAGGGTGGGCTCTAATAGTTTTTTGCTTTCCCAAGTAACTCCTTCTGTCGTTGTATTGTCAGTCGCTTAAATGCTTATATGAGGTCGTTATCTTGTAACAAGCCTGGCTTGTTCGCTGAATTGTATCCCTGGCTGCGTCCTCTTCCCCAACCATGACCTTTCTGTTTTGCCCTGCACGTCTTGGCCCAGTGACCTTCTTTCCCACAATAATGACATTTTCTGGGTAATTTTCTGAATGACTGTTTATCGGCAGCCTGGGATTTCCATCCCATAGCCTGTACAGCTCGGACTTTAGCACCCATATCCCGATCTAATTGGTTACATCGATCCACCAATGCTGAAAAGGTAGTTCCTCTACCTTCCCAGTCCGGTAACACTACCGTAAGCATTTTGGACAGTTCTGGCTTTAGACCTGCCACGAAAGCTGCTTTCAGGGGTCCAAACACTTGTTCATCCATTTCCTCATCCGTATTATTCATACCCGAATGTTCTAACCACATGCATCTAAACCGCTCGTTATACTCCAGGACCTCCTCTGTTCCTTTCTGTTGGCAGGCTGCAATTTTTCCCCAGTCTGTCTTAGCTGGACTGAAGGCTTGCAGCCAGTGTTTAATCGCCTCCCACCCTGCGGATAATTCTTGCTCATCCTGCCCCAAAGCTTCATCTACCTTCTCGTGCAATTTTCTTCCCTGTGTTTTTGGCACCATTATGGTCAAAATTTGCACTCCGTCCCAGGGATGAAGTTGATATATATTTCTTAAGCGGTCCAATTGGTCACACGTTTTTACTCCCCCTTTCTTTGGATTGGGCAATTCCTTGGACCATTTATCAATTTTCTCTGGGTCTGCCGGATCATGAACGAAGTATTCTTCGTACACCCTTCTCTTTGTTTTTTGGTTCCGCCCTCATCCACAGTCTCTTCTGATTTGACTACAACTCGTCTTTTTTTAAATGGGGCAAAGCGCACCCCTAATTCTTCATCATCCTCCGACACTGTATTGTCGGAGGATTCAGAAACCGTATCTATTCCTCGGTCGTGTCTTTGTGTTTGCGCTTTTAATTTATCCAAACGTGGGTACGCTGGGAATTGATCAATACATTTTCCTTTTCCTATTACTGTCTCTTGACCTAATGATTTTTTCCATTCTTTAATTTTACCTTTAAGATCTTTAACTTCCACTTCCAGCTTTTCAAGTTCAAGCTTTTTCTGTCGCAGCTGTGCACAAACTGCTTGCAATTGTTCCTTTGTACTGGTCAGTTCTCGATCATGTTGGGAACGCATTATAATTTCATTCCAGTTTCGAATCTGGCCCATAACCGCTAGGGACCATCTCGTTCACTCTTTATTTTTCATACGGGTCGTTTTTCCCCAGACCCTTTTAATCTAGTCCAAGGACCATTGTCTTTTGGAGGTTCCGTACTTAATATAGGTTTTAGATAAGTTGAATTGTTGCTCTATGTATTCTTTCAACTGTTCGAGAATCTCATCTATCGAGAAACTTCAGGTGGTGCCTGCCCACCTTTAACAGTTGTAGGCAATTCTTTGTTGTTCTCTCCTGCTGCCATTATATTGAGTTCTTTACTGGGGTCTCGAGTTATAAGCTTTCTAGCTGATCAATAGGTCGGTGATTAATTAACTAACACACCGCCGAAGTTTAGACGTCTATGGGACCTCGAGCCGACTACGAACCGGAGGGTTCGCAAACCGTAGGCTTTCGGAATCGTGTAGAAGGAGAGGCGAATTTAGACTTTTGACCGAGGACTTTTTTTTTAAAAAGAGGAGTCCTTACCTCAAAATGTAGGTCTGATGTCCAAAATTCAGTTTCTTTCCTCAGCGACCCTGCTCGCAGCGCCAAAATTGTTAGATCTCTTAATTTCCAATGAAATACGAACTCTGATGGTAGTTTTAACTTTTTAATCTCGGCAGAGAGTAACAAACTGCTGGCTGATTGCCAGTTTCTTTGTCTTACTGAGCCACATGGTCAAAATGGCTGTACTTTATACCTGGATCAATTTACAGAAAAGAACTCGCCTTCTTTGACCTTATTGGCTCAATTGAAAGTCTTTTAACGTTTTATTGGCTCGCTACCCAAGGTCCAAAAATGTCAAGTTGATTGATGAGTTAATGCAACATGCTGAGCAGCACGTACTAGATTTGACTTGGGGGCCTGTGAATTTTCAAAGCCTGTCTAAATGAGCCTGTTTGAATACTCTATCAAGTGGCATTCGATTAGCTCACATTTTTTGGATTTTATTTCACGTCTGGCCATATTCATGTCAGATGGCATATTATTCTAAGACCAACTTTGAGACCAAAAACAAAAGTAACAGTGAGGAAAATATTGTACAGAATCATCACTGAAAGAACAAATAAAATAAATTGTACATTGAAGTTTATAAATGTATATTGATGGACATGAATATCAATATATTATCAGATGTCTATACATTTGCTTTGAATGGTAGTCTTGCATAATAAGTTGAACGGTCATGTCGCTTCTTCATGTATATAATTAATATATATATAAAATGTGTGTGTACCTATGGCAAAGGAAAAATAAACTAATTGTAAACAAATTTAAACCAATTGCATCGAACTATAAATTAATTGTAAACAAATGTAAACTAACCGTATGAACTTCTGTATCTGAAACTTTTACCTTGATGTGCTCTCTGAAGTCTATAATTGTTTATGATAATAAAGAGCAAAATCAAAGATTTTGTAGAATTTTCCTACAGCATGTGGTCGGGTGAAATTGACTGTAAACATCTCTCCTCTGTCTGACATTGAACAGGTTGACTTGACAGCATCAGAAACCTGCCTCACTACTGACACGTTACTGGGAGGCGGCGGTGGGGGAGGGGGGGGCGAGTCCTTGACTTGTAAAAAAAGCTTTTTACAAGGTTAAAAAAATTGTTTAAGTTTTGATGCAACATTTAAAAAAAACACACCGAAAAACTCCATGATTTGTAAAAGGGGATGTTGTGCAGGAGATATTATGAATTTTTGTGGGTTTTTTTTATTGTGTGCAGCCAAAGCAGTCAGCTGTGTTACAATTGCTTTGCATTCGTCACATGAATTCTGCATCATGAAAAGAAGCAGCAGGCCATGACGGCAGGAAGCCAGCTAAAGAAAAGTGTGAGTGCCCAGGCCTCTATCATCAAAAGGAAGCAACCTCAGCTAGAAAATACTGGATATTTAAACATTTACCTTGAATGAGATGATCTTCGATAGCATTGCTCACAATAAATAGGATGATATGCTGTTTTACTATAACAGTATGAAACACACATGCCTAGAAATTGGGCCACACATTATTCAGCTGCTACGTGACCCCCTAAGTGCGGAACATGGTGGGCAGGAAGTGTGTGCATTCTTCCGACCAGAAGTGCACTGCCCACAATATTTAGTAATATCCTCATAATAGGCCAACTACTGCTCGAGATCCTCAAGGCAGCACTGGTTTGTTCTGAGGCAGCCAGTGCTTCAATCAGGGAAACCAACTGTAAAGATCGCCTGAAATAAAGTTGTTACTTATGTGCAAAGCACTATCCCGATAGTAATCGCCCTGCTCTTAGCCCACCTCCCACAACCCAATTGGGAGATTCCCAACACTCAGACCCTAGCCCGAACTCTGATCTCCCTCCCCCCTCCCCACTCCGAGATCCCCAACCACCAGGCCCCGATCGCTGTTTCCCAACCTCTAACCCCAACCACTGATGGCCCTCCCTCCAGGCTCTGGCTCCTGACCACTGACCTCCCTCCCCACCCCCACCTGACAACCCCCCCCCCCGCCACCAGGCTCCGGATCCTGATCACTGATCTCCCTCCCCCCGCAAGCTCTGGCTCCTGACGACTGATCTCCCGCCTCCCCAGGCTCCGGATCCTGATCATTGATCTCTGCCCCCATCCTGCCGCCAAGCTCCGGATTACGATCACTGATCTCTGTCGAAATCTCGACCTCCGAAAAGAATGACTCCGACACTTACAGCTCCGGTAGAAGTTTCCTTTTTAATTTACTTGCTCGCAAGGGGTAGGTTTCACTCAGTCAAGGGCTAAATGAACACCTCCGCAATGGTACAGCTTCACAAGATATTTATACAGTAAAACCCAAGTTCTGGCCTCTCCCTGTGTATTGCTCTGTCTCACAGTCAGTGAATACAGATAAAGAGTTAATTACTATATCCTGGTCCTGACATGGTGTCGAGATATTTCCTTTTGTCAGGGTTATCAGAAAGCCAAACGGCCATTACTCCATGAGTCATAGGTAATGGGCTATCACCTGTCTTGTATTGTGTCAGGATTATCCAATTTCCTGGTCAGTTTACCTGTTTGCTTCAAATGGATGAGGTTAAGGAAAGAGATAATGGCTAGAAGATAAGGGTGGGGTGACATGGAACTCCTGTAGTGTAGACAATAGGAGAGCACCATGGGGGTTACTTGTCTCAGCATGACTTGTCTCCTAGCTGTCTGATAACCATCAGCCATCTAACAGCAGGTTTGGCTGTTTATGCAAGCTGGCTGCTAAAATGCAGAAAGTTCTGGAAGGGCCAGGACTCCATTTTAATCAAAAGGCACACAAATACCATATGGTATCAGCTTAGATAAAAATACATTTCCACATTCCCCCATTTTGTCCTTCACAAGGACAACTCAATCCATTCTGATCTTGTACAGTCTCTCCATTTCCATTTCTTTAGTTTCATTACTCACTAGGCATATTATACCTTCAGGATTTCTTATTCTGGGAGTAATGCTTAGGAAGGGAGGCTGATGGTTATTATCATAATTGGGCTGGTACCATCCCTGGAAGGCTGTAAGTTTATACCCTGCCGACCTCCATTCTGTTTGCTCCTTCGTTTCTGGCCCCTTAGTTAGTTTTGTCCTATTTTGCACTGTCAACCATTCTACCATTTCTGATTCGTTAAAGGGGACAGATCTCAGGGGAATACCCCCCCTGGAGTGGGCAGGTACATGGGAACATATCCAACAACTCGACAAGTTTCTTTCTTGAGCATACCTATGACTCACTGCCATAAATACGTTTACGTGCAATTCCCTTCGGTGGTGGGTCTGTACCCCTGGTGTAATCAATAATGTGAAGTAAAACCCTGTCAAGCCCAGCACCATCAGTCCCCATAGTCCATACAGTTCCTTATTCAGTCTTCCTTTTTCTGTTCCTCTGATTCCTTCGTCCCTTCCTCCTGGTCGGGTGCCCGTTTGCAATGGGATGCGTGAATCCATGTTGGTCTTTCCTTTACCTTGATTGCAGTATTGGTCGCCAGCAAGACCTGGTATGGTCCTTCGAATCTTGGCTGTAGACTGCTTTTCCTTTTAAAAATCTTGATGTAAACGAATTCCCCTGGCTCCAGGTTATGACACTTCCCTTCCGCTGGCTTGACTTGGGCTTCCTTTACCTGTGAATGAAAGCTGGAAATACATTTGGTTAGTGCAATACAATAATTCAACATATTTTCCTCCATTTTGTGGATGTCCATCTGTTTTGCAGTAAATGGTGCTGTAAAAGGTAGTCGTTGGGGACGTCCCATAACTATCTCATGCGGTGACAGGCCTGTTGTTCTGTTGGTTGCAGATCGCATTACCATCAAAGCTAAGGGCAGCAGTTCTGTCCATTTCAGTCCAGTGTCATTGCATAGTTTTGCCAGCTTATTTTTAAGCATTCCATTATATCTTTCAACAAGTCCAGCTGATTGTGGATGATAACTGCAAAGAAAACGTTGATTAATCTGTAAAGCTTTACACATTTCTCTTATGACAGTTCCCGTGAAATGTGACCCGTTATCACTGGAAAGCTTAGCAGGGATTCCGAAGCGCGGTACAATTTCTTTTAACAAACATTTAGCAACAGTAGTGGCATCGGCCTTTTTACATGGAAAGGCTTCAATCCATCTAGAGAACACATCTACAATAACTAATACATACTTGAATCCCATACACATAGGTAATTCAATAAAATCCATTTGTAAATGTACAAAAGGCCCGACTGGATTTGGGTGGGAGGCAGATTCTACTTTTTCCGTCTTACCCGGATTCATTGTCTGACAGGTAACACAATTTTCACAGATTTGTTTTGCAATTGCCGAAATACCTGGTGCATACCAAGTTGCCAAAATATAATCTGCCAATCCCCCTTTGCCTGCATGTGTGAATGTATGAACACATCGGGCAATCCATGGAAGTAAGGATCTAGGGGCCACCACGCGGCCGTCATGGTGAACCCATATTCCTTCTGGATTTTTATAACATTGATCCTTCGTCCAGGTCACCACCTCCTCCGTACTGGCCTGTGTCTGAAAGGCCAGCACGTCATTAATAGTGGATGGCGGGTCTGAGCAATTATTTTTCCTTAGTGGGAACAATGACACCTGCATCCCCCCTTTCGACAGAGCTGCTGACTTAGCTGCATTATCAGCTCTGGCATTCCCAAGTGCCACCTCATTCGACTGGCCTGTATGTGCTTGGCATTTGATAATGGCAAGTTTTAAGGGGCATTGAATGGCTCGCAGGAGATTTTCCACTTGTTCTGCATTTTTGATAGGGGTTCCTGAAGAAGTCAGGTACCCGCGAATCTTCCAAATTTGTCCATAGTCATGTGATACCCCAAAAGCATACCTGGAGTCAGTGTAGATATTAACTGTGTGTCCTTCAGCCAGAATACAGGCTCGAGTTAACGCAAACAATTCGGCTTGTTGGGCTGAAAAGGAGTCTGGAAGAGAGGCTGTTTTGACAACATTAAACTGAGTTACAATTGCATAAGCTGCTCTAGGTTGGCCCCTATCATTTCGTAAGGCTGATCCGTCAACATAGTACACTAGATCAGGGTTACACATTGGTACATCTGTTAGATTGATATGTGGTTTAGTCACTAATTCGGGTTACCATTTCACATGAATGGGGTTCGCCGTCGTCTTCCGTGGGGAGTAGAGTGGCTGGATTTAAGGTAGTACATCTTTTGATGACAAGGTTCGGATTTGATAACAGTTCGACCTCGTATTTAGTGGTTCTTGCGGAGGTTAGGTGTTGGGTGGCACATTTAGTAAGTAAAATCTCGACAGAGTGTGGGATATACAAAATGGTCTGATGATTTAGAGTTATTGGCTGAGCCTGTTGCATAGCATAATAAGCTGCTGCCAACGAAGGAAGACATCCTGGTAGTCCGCGTGCCACTGGGTCTAGTTGGGTACTGAAATACGCTACCGGTCGCTGCCTGTCCCCATGTAACTGAGTCAAAACAGATTGTGCAAAACCCGACTTGTGATGCACAAATAAGTTGAATAGCTTAGTGTAATCTGGTAATCCCAAGGCTGGTGCTGAAGTGAGGGACTGCTTAAGACTCTGGAAAGCATTCCGGGATACTTCATTCCACATCCTTTAAGCATTGTGAGAATATAGTAGATTCATTCACAGCTCGTAGGTCATGGACAAACCTCCATTTGTGTGGGCTTCTGAACTGGACGAATCTGTGTGTTACACGGACTTCTCATTTATGCTTATAGTGATTCACAGATCACAGAATGTAAAGTACTTGTTTTCTAATCTTATTAAAAGGCTTCCAAACCCAAGATTTTTCCAATACACCCAAAATGTTGATCAAGAGATCACCTGAAATATCTCAAAATCCCAATTCAACTATTGTACTGTCACTCTTTATCAAAAAAAATCCTCTTACTGAGCTAGAAGCTTTTGTACCAAGAATTTACACCAAGGACAATGAGAGTGTACTCCCCCAGCCTGCACCTCGAGAGACCCACAAAGGCTTTTTAAAAAAAAAGCATTACAACTTCCAACCACCGGGACCATGTCTCAACAAACCTATCCTTTGTGCATTTCCTAGCTCTGTAACTTCTCATCCGAATAAATCCACGCTTCTAACTTAAAATGTCTTAAACTTCCCACATACAGGACAACACTATGAAGGGTTAAAAAAACTTCACTTTGTTTGAAAAAGTGGGTGGAGCTAAAACAAACAGGCAGTTCCACAACCTTTCCAAACAGGCTTCCAGACACAAGGAAAAAAGACAGAAGCACTCTCATTCAAAGACAAGACATTCACGCACTCTCATTGAAAGACAAGACATTCACAAGTCTCTCTCCATTCAATATAGCTTTTTCTTTTGCTAGCTTCATTTTTTTTTTGAATCCATAAGTCACTATCAGGTTCTCTTTTTTTTTTACATTTGATTTACTTCCTCTGTTAATTTTACATGGACTTGAAGAATCGGAACCCAGGCCTTTTCTATTACTTTCCTTTTTTTTTTCTACCTGGATCTCTGTTTATAAGACACTCCTGGAGACAAGTTGTTCTCTCTAAATTAAATGAACCATCGGGTGGAAATGGCCTGTTTTCACCCTGAGTCCACTTTACCGTTTTTGTTTCTTTGGTCAATTGAAGACTGACCACAATTCTGGAGCATGACATAGGCTGGTGTGCCTTTTGTGGTGTTTTAACTTGCTCCGGCACCCATTCTGGATGATTAAGATTTTCCCACAGTTTCTGATCTCACAATCCTTTCGGCCAACCGAGTTCTCTACGCCCACTTCTCCTGGCCGTTACGTGGCCTGAAAAGGCTCTTAATTCGGGCTCAGTCTGGGTGTGTGAGATATGTTGGCACGAACCAACCGTAGTTGATCAATCAGTTACTGTTTCTTTTCTTAATCAATCCTTGTGGGTTTTTTTTTTCCGAATCACAATTTTCCCTAGTGACTCTTCCCGTTTCTCGAATGGCAATGACTCACAAAGGTATTGCACACAACAGTAATACAAGGACAACAAACAATATTCCCGTGAGTACACAAATCATAACCTCTAAACAAATTCTCAGTCTGCGTTGTACGCCACTACAGACCGAGTCCTTAACTTATCCTAATAACAGCTGATAAAACTTAAGGTTCCGTACCCAAACTCTTTGATCGATTGCGCTCTTTTTTTTTTAATAGTCTTATCACATAAGAACCCCTTCCGAATTAAAAACAATAAAAATCTTATCACATAAGAACCTTCAATCGATTAGCGCTTTCTTTTTTCTTTTTTTTTAATAGTCCTATCACATAAGAACCCCTTCCGAATTAAAAACAATAAAAATCTTATCACATAAGAACCTGGAACCCTTTTCGATCGACTAGCACTCCCTTACCTACTGAAACCTTCCCCGGGCTGTCTCGAGATTTTTTCCAGAACCTGTTCTCTTCTGCTGGCGAGCTGAGAAAGAAATGGTTATAAAAAAAATACCTTTAACTTTTAAATGCCGAGTCTTGTAGATGCAGTACCTCCGCTGTGGACAACAGATTACATCTGCGATTCAACAGTGAAGAAACCTCTTGTGAGCAAAGGCTCACCTTGTTTGGCCACCGAAGCCTTTCACTGGAGAGGCACTATGCCTGTATCCGTTTTACTCACAGGACAGAGAGTATGCATCTCGGTGGGACCTCCAATAACTGTCGAAATCTCGACCTCCGAAAAGAATGACTCCGACACTTACAGCTCCGGTAGAAGTTTCCTTTTTAATTTACTTGCTCGCAAGGGGTAGGTTTCACTCAGTCAAGGGCTAAATGAACACCTCCGCAATGGTACAGCTTCACAAGATATTTATACAGTAAAACCCAAGTTCTGGCCTCTCCCTGTGTATTGCTCTGTCTCACAGTCAGTGAATACAGATAAAGAGTTAATTACTATATACTGGTCCTGACATGGTGTCGAGATATTTCCTTTTGTCAGGGTTATCAGAAAGCCAAACGGCCATTACTCCATGAGTCATAGGTAATGGGCTATCACCTGTCTTGTATTGTGTCAGGATTATCCAATTTCCTGGTCAGTTTACCTGTTTGCTTCAAATGGATGAAGTTAAGGAAAGAGATAATGGCTAGAAGATAAGGGTGGGGTGACATGGAACTCCTGTAGTGTAGACAATAGGAGAGCACCATGGGGGTTACTTGTCTCAGCATGACTTGTCTCCTAGCTGTCTGATAACCATCAGCCATCTAACAGCAGGTTTGGCTGTTTATGCAAGCTGGCTGCTAAAATGCAGAAAGTTCTGGAAGGGCCAGGACTCCATTTTAATCAAAAGGCACACAAATACCGTATGGTATCAGCTTAGATAAAAATACATTTCCACATCTCCCTCCCCCCGCAGGCTCCGGATCCTGACCACTGATCTCCCACCCCCCCAGGCTCCGGATCACGATCACTGATCTCCCTCCCCCTGCAGGCTCCAGATCCTGACCACTGATCTCCCACCCCCCCAGGCTCTGGCTCCTGACCACTGATCTCCCACCCACCCAGGCTCCGGATCCTGACCACTGATCTCCCACCCCCCCAGGCTCTGGCTCCTGACCACTGATCTCCCACCCCCCCAGGTTCCGGATTCTGACCACTGATCTCCCACCCCCCCAGGCTCTGGCTCCTGACCACTAATCTCTCTGTCCCCAAGCTCTTGTTCCCAACCACTGAGCTCCCTTACCCCAGACTCGTGATCTCAGGCCACTGATCACTTGTCTGTGGGCCGCTGCGGAATTAGCAGCAGCTCAAAATTCCATCGCATACCCGTGTAGCTTCCTCCTGCCGCACCTTTGAAATGTGAATGAGGTCCAAGGTCCAATATCCGGAGCTCCTTGGGCCCTGCCGTTCGTGCACAGAGCAAGTATCCTGCGTGGGACGAGCATCCAAAAACGCACATTTCTGAATTTCTAGACCACAAATTATGGGGGTAATTTTAACCTAAGCTGTCCTGTAGGAAATCAAATCAATAGAAAAGAAGAAAATGACTGGGTGCAAAATTGGCGGCTGATCCTATCTTGTAATTTTTCCATCATTTTGAAACATGCCTTGTGCAATCAGATTGTCATTTTTCTTAACATCATTTCCGTCAATCACCAGAAAACTTTTCTTAGCCAATAAAAATTTTCAAACATACATACAAACTTTTAAATCCACCACAAACTTAATTGAAGGAAAAGTGTCCCAGCAAGTATGCAAATAGCTTTGTTAAAATATTAGATATAATATTAAAAATCTTGCATAGGGTGCAAATTTCTTGTCCACAAACCTTACTTCCTGCTGTCACAACTTTTAGTCATGTTTTTGTGCCAACATTTACCATGATAAATTACTGTCAAGATTTCCTCTCGGGCTCGGATATGAGTAGCGCCCTGTTTGGGGCGATAACTTTTGAAGGAGCGCAAAAGTATTGCGAGGCGAAAGCGCTTTGATACTCCCAGGAATTTCAGCTTTAGTGTTCCAAGAGGGAAGTGGAGTGATAAATCAAGCTCTATCACTTAGAGTGATAAAGTGAGTGAGGGGGCGGTAGCTTTAAGGGAGGGACCAATGATGGGATCTGTTGTGTATCTGTAAAACATGCACTCCCATGTTCCGCACTCCCATGAGTGCACCCCCTGAAGTCCCAAGGGATCCCAGCATCCCTTGGGAGCACTGTATATAAGTTGGCCCCTAAAGCCTGTTCCTCACTCTGGAGTGTCTTAATAAAGACTGAGGTCACTGTTACTTTAACCTCCCTGTGTGCAGTCTCATCTGTGTTAGGAACACAACAACTGGTGATGAGAATACGAATCCAACGCAAAGATGCAACAAACTGTGGGCATCCTAGAGAAGTTCTCGGAGGTTGAGGACTGGGAAGCCTATGTCGAATGGTTAGACCAGTACTTTGTAGCCAACAAGCTGGACAGAGAAGGAAGCGCTGCAAAAAGGAGAGCGGTCGTCCTCACGGTCTGCATGAAACTCACAGATAAGTTGTATGAGGAGCTGTGTACACTGGTTCGGGAGTATCTTAACCGGAGGGAGAGCGTGCTAATGGCGAGGTATTGGTTCTATACGTGCTAGAGATCTGAAGGTCAGGAAGTGGCGAGCTACGTCGCCGAGCTAAGGCGACTTGCAGGACAATGTGAGTTTGATGGCTACCTGGAGCAAATGCTCAGAGACTTTTTTTGTACTGGGCATTGGCCACGAGACCATCCTACGAAAACGTTTGACTGTAGGGACACCGACCCTCAGTAATGCCATTGCGATAGCACAGGTGTTTATGTCCACCAGTGATAACACCAATCAAATCTCTCAGCACACAAGTACTAGCAATGTTCACAAATTAACTGGAACTGTGTTTGCGAGCAGAAATGTACAGGGCAGAAACCATGAGTTTGCAACTGCCAGCATGCCTCAGGTGACCCAGATGACTCAGAGTCCCCAACTAAGGATGAGTGCAAGGCAATTCACATCTTGTTGGCATTGTGGAGGCTTCTATTCAGCCTATTCATGTTGCTTCAAAGGGTATGTTTGCAAGAGCTGTGGAACAATGGGGCACCTCCAATGAGTTGCAAGCTCTGCAAAACCTGCTAACCACCACGTGGTAGAGGAAGATCGGTCCATGGTGGATCAAAGCAATTTCGAGCCTCAGAGAGAGGAGGCAGATGCTGAAGTACACGGGGTGCATAGATTTTCGACGAAATGTCCACCTATAATGATTAATGTAAAGTTGAATGGTTTACCCGTAGCCATGGAACTGGACACTGATGCTAGCCAATCCATCATGAGTAAAATGATGTTTGAGAGACTGGTGCAACAAGGCACTCAGGCCATCCCTGAGCCCCATCCACACGAAACTGGGAACGTACACCAAAGAACTTATCACTGGGCAGTGCTATAGTCAAGGTCACCTACGAGGGCACGGTGAGCGAACTGTCACTCTGGATTGTCCCGGGCGATGGCCCCACACTGCTTGGAAGGAGCTGGCTGGGAAAAATCCGCTGGAACTAGGGTGACATCCGAGCGCTATCACATGTCGATGAGGCCTCATGTACCCAGGTTCTTAACAAATTTCCTTCCCTTTTTGAGCCAGACATTGGAAATTTTTCCGGGGCGAAGGTGCGGATCCACTTGGTCCCATAGGTACGACCCATTCACCACAAGGCGCGAGCGGTATCTCACATGATAAGAGAGAGAGTGGAAATCGAGCTGGACAGGCTGCAAAGCGAGGGCATTATCTCCCCGGTGGAATTCAGCGAGTGGGCCAGCCCGATTGTTCCAGTACTCAAAAATGATGGCACAGTCAGGATTTGCGGCGATTATAAAGTAACTATTAATCGTTTCTCGCTACAGGACCAATACTCGCTACCTAAGGCAGATGACCTACTTGCTAGGCTGGCAGGAGGCAAGACGTTCACCAAGCTCGACCTGATTTCGGCAGGAGCTGGAGGAATCTTCGAAGGGCCTCACCTGCATCACCATGCACAAGGGACTGTTCATCTACAACAGATGCCCGTTTGGAATTTGGTCGGCTGCAGCAATCTTCCAGAGAAACATGGAGAGCCTACTCAAGTCAGTACCATGCACGGTGGTTTTTCAGGACGACATATTGATCACAGGTCGGGACACCGTCGAGCACCTACAAAACCTGGAGGAGGTTCTCCAGCGACTGGATCGCGTAGGGCTGCGGCTGAAGAGGTCGAAATGTGTCTTCATGGCAACAGAAGTGGAGTTTTTGGGGAGAAAGATCACGATGGACGGTATTCGACCCACAGACGCCAAGACAGAGGCTATCAGGAACGCACCCAGGCCACAAAATGTCACGGAGCTGCGGTCATTCCTGGGACTCCTCAACTATTTTGATAACTTCTTATCGGAGTTAAGCACCCTCTTAGAGCCACTACATGTGTTATTGCGTAAAGGTGAGAATTGGGTATGGGAAAAAACCAAGTAAAATTGCTTTTGAGAAAGCCAGTAACATTTTATGCTCAAACAAACTGCTTGTATTGTATAACCCGTGTAAAAGACTTGTGCTAGCATGTGATGCGTCATCGTACGGAGTCGGGTGTGTATTACAACAAGCTAAAATTGCGGGGAAGTTGCAACCTGTCGCCTATGCCTCCAGGAGCTTGTCTAAGGCCGAGAGGGCCGACAGCATGATTGGGAAAGAGGCATTAGCGTGTGTGTTCAGGGTAAAGAAAATGCATCAGTACCTGTTTGGCCTCAAAATTGAGCTGGAAACTGATCACAAGCCCCTCATATCCCTGTTCGCTGAAAACAAGGAGATAAATACTAATTCCTCAGCCTTCATACAAAGGTGGGCACTCGCACTATCAGTGTATAACTATACTATCCGCCACAGGGCAGGCACCGAGAAATGTGCGGATGCTCTCAGTCGGCTACCATTGCCCACCACGGGGGTGGAAATAGTGCAGCCTACAAACTTGTTGATGGTGGCGCAGACATCAGACTTGTTGATGGTCATGGAAGCGTTTGAAAATGATAAATCACCTGTCACGGCCCGCCAGATTAGGACTTGGACCAGCCAAGATCCTCTGCTGTCCCTAGTAAAAAACTGTGTACTTCATGGGAACTGGGCCAGAATCCCCGTTGAAATGCAAAAGCTAATCAAGCCATTCCAGCGGCGAAAGGATGAGCTGTCCATTCAGGCAGACTGCCTGTTGTGGGGTAACCGCATAGTGCTACCCAAAAAGGGCAGGGAGAAGCACCACTAAGTTTGTGGTCCTGGCCCTCCAGACCATGGTCAAGGATCCATGTCGACTATGCGGGCCCGTTTCTCGGTAAAATGTTTGCGGTGGTGGTGGTGGATGCTTTTTCAAAATGGATTGAATGTGAAATAATGTCGGGAAGCACCGCCACTGCCACCATTGAAAGCCTGAGGGCCATGTTTGCCACCCATGGCCTGCCTGACATACTGGTCAGTGACAACGGGCCACGTTTCACCAGTGCCGAATTTGAAGAATTCATGACCTGCAATGGGATCAAACATGTCACCTCGGCCCCGTTTAAACTCCAATGGGCAGGTTGAGCGGGCAGTACAAACAAGTAAACAGAATCTTAAACGAGTCACAGAAGGCTCACTCCAAACCCGCCTGTCGCGAGTACTGCTCAGCTACTGCACGAGACCCCACTCGCTTACAGGGGATCCCCCGGCTGAGCTACTCATGAAAAGGACACTTAAAACCAGACTCTCGCTGGTTCACCCCAACCTGTATGATCAGGTAGAGAGCAGGCGGCAGCAACAAAATGTAAACGATGGTCGCGCCACTGTGTCACAGGAAATTGATCTGAATGACCCTGTGTATGTGCTAAACTATGGACATGGTCCCAAGTGGATCGCGGGCACGGTGATAGCTAAAGAAGGGAGTAGGGTGTTTGTTGTCAAACTAGACAATGGACAAATTTGCAGAAAGCACCTGGACCAAACGAGGCTGCGATTCACAGACTGCCCTGAACAACCCACAGCAGACACCGCCTTTTTCGAGCTTACAACACACACCAAAAGGATCAACGATACCACGCCGGACCAGGAAATCGAACCCATCACGCCCAACAGCCCAGCAAGGCCAGGTTCATCCAGCAGCCCTGCAGGGCCAACAACACGCCAGCCCAGCGAGGGCACTGCCATCACACCAGAACAGACATTTGTACCGAGGTGGTCCACCAGGGAAAGAAAGGCTCCCGACCGCTTCACCTTGTAAATAGTTTTCACTTGGACTTTGCGGGGTGTGATGTTGTGTATCTGTAAAGCATGCATTCCCATGTTCCGCCACCAGGGAGCGCATCCCCTGAAGTCCCAAGGGATTCCAGCATCCCTTGGAAGCATTGTATATAAGCCGGCCCCTAAGGCCTGTTCCTCACTCTGGAGTGTCTTATTAAAGACTGAGGTCACTGTTACTTTAACCTCCCTGTATGCAGTCTCAGCTTAGCTCGGAACACAACAGGTTCAATCACTCTTCACGCTCTGTCTGTTGGGCCACGGAACCTGGTCTACATGCATAGCAGCTCCAAGCACTCCAAGGGAGTGCAGGGCTGAGGAATCGCAGAGTTTAAGGAAATCAGGAGGCACCAGACTGGGGAGAGAAATAAATGTTGCCCTACCTGACCACAACTGCCTTTAAATATCACTCTCCAAGCAGCCAGCTGAGGGTACAACGCCTCCTGCAATTGCTGTTTTGATGCCCAGCAATGCTGCAGGTGCGATTATCACATCCGGGCGGTATCGGGTGCAAGGGAGTGAGGTGGTAAGTGTTAGCGCCAGCGCAAAACCGTGAATTCGCCATGACCGGTCGGTAACCCCTTAGCACCCCATTACTGCCCTCACAGGCACTACCAGAGGCGCAAACCAAGAACATTTCTCCCCCATCATGTTTTATTATGTCAACTGTCATGATGGAATAGCAGGCTTTGACATAAGGTGGTACTGTGGAGTGATGTGTCATCTTGTATTAAATAAAATAATCTTATATTCACCAACTGACTAAGTCCAACACCATAGATAATTCACTAGTGAGTTTAAAAAATAATCTTGCTGTGGTTAATCATAGCACCTTTGCCTCACAGTCAGATGGTTGTGGGTTCAAGCCCAACACAAGGACTTGAGTAAATAATGTCAGTTTATATTTCAGTCATAGGCAGTCCCTCGGAATCGAGGAGGACTTGCTTCCACTTCCAAAGTGAGTTCTTTGATGGCTGAACAGTCCGATACGAGAGCCACAGACCCTGTTACAGGTGGGACAGACATTCGTCGAGGGAAGGGATCGGTGGGACTGGTTTGCCGCGCGCTCCTTCCGCTGCCTGCGCTTGGCCACGTCATGCTCTTTGCGTTGAGACTCGAAGAGCTTAACGTCCTCCCGGATGTACTTTCTCCACCTCAGGCGGTCTTCGGCCAGGGTCTCTCAGGTGTCAGTGGTGATGTCTGCAATGCAGTACTGTAGAATTTACCAATCTCGCAAAGATTCCAGGTACCTTTCCCCTACAGAGGAGAAAAATCCCTTTCTGGGCTTTTAAAATGAGTTTAAAGGGGCAGACGAAGCCTGTGGGGGATAACAGGGGACGCATTCATGGAGACCCCCCCGCCCCCCCCCCCCCCCCCAGTGTTTGGACTCATAAGAAAGGGAATTCAAAATGGACCTAAATCAAAGAAGTTTGAGATCCCCTAAACATCTATGGGAAGGAGCATATCAATTTTAAGATTCTACAACATTTTGGCTGCGAAAAAGAGTTATCAAATACAGGAGGTGGAGCCAACGTCTGAAGCAAATTTGTGTATTAAGGATCCCAGATTGTCTGGGGGAACTATTCACCCCCTAAGAGATAATCGAATTACACAATCAAGCACAATGGAAATCATGGTCAGAAAAACTGGACAATCCTAAAACAATGCAAAACCAGTGATAGCACATTCTTACACCCTAATCGAGATACTGCTGACAAAGGAGACATTTGAAAATCAATGGACAGAACAGTTTAAACAGAGCCCAAGAGATTTGATGGGAGTTAACAGAGCCTTTTTTTTGGGATATATCTATCTCCCAGTTTTACAAGGAAAGACTAGCAGAACTCAAAGCTAGCAGAACACAGACTAGCAGAACACAAAAACTAGCAGAATACAGGAGACTAGCAGAACACAGACTCGAACAAGGAACAGACTGGAACACAGACAGACACAAGCAGCCGGAGTGAAGAAATGGAGTCGTGAAGGAACCTACAAGAAATCATCAAGGACCGACTGAGCATGAGGCCCACGAAATGGAAGGTTGTCAGCAACCAAAGTGACAAACCCGGGCTGCCACAACCAGCGAAATGACCAACCAAAACCAACTCAGCAAAAACCGAAGAATCAACATTTATTTCCACTCTACAATCTACTTCTGAACGGCCAACGGGTGAGAAATTACCAAAAAGGATTAACTAAAACCAAAGAAAGTGGGTACTTATCCCATACATCCGAAACGCAACTTACCGCATCAACGGACGCACCCCAAACGAAGACTACGCAGTCCGAAGTCCTCTCCTCCGTCTGGGGTGCGGCTCGCCTAGAAGGCCAAGTGCAGCGAACCTCGAAACCGTGATTCACCGGCAACTGTCTAAAGGGATTGGTGAGCACAGCCCCTGAACCCTCAGAGCTATAATTTAGTTAGGGGAATTGGGAGGGGGGAGGGTGGGATAACTTGTGTAAATGTATCTGCATTCTCCTCTTTACCCCATTTAGAGTTTAAGCTGTATTCTTTTCCCCACAGACTGTAATTTGACATTTTATTCAATGTGTTGTATCCTTCAGTGTGTATTGGTCTGTGTGTGTTATTAAAGGTGTGCCTTTTACTTCTTTTTAAACACATTAAAGCCATACCTGCTTCCTACCTTGAAACCGATTGTCTGTCCAAGTCTGTCACAGTCCCTTCATAATTCCAGTGTCTAGAACCAAGGGTGTGGGAGCGATTCGGAACCGCTCATATAAGGTCAGAAGGGAAAGCTGACCCCCTGCAAACCACCCCTTACAGTACTGAGGAAGTGCTATATTTCCAAAGGTGCCATCTTTCCAATGAGACGATAAACTGAATTCATGTCTGCCCTCCCAAGTGGATGTTAACGATCTCATGGCACTAATTGAAGAAGAGGAGGGGAGTTCTCCCAGTGTCTTGGTCAACATTTATTCCTCTGTTAAGATCACTAAAACAAATGACCTAGTAATTTATTTCATTCCTCTTTGTGGGACCTTGCTTTGCGCTACTAGGCTGCTGCATTTCCTACATAACAAAATGCCTGCATTTTAAAAATACTTCAATAATGTCCTATATGGTAATACAAGTTTTCTTTCTTCTTTCATAAAACGACGATGAATTATAACTAAGTAGGGAGCCGATGAATTAAAAATAGTTAAAAAATACCAGTGTGGCACGACTGAGGACATAGTTCCACTCACTGTCTTCACTAAATGGATGACTTATAGTGGAAATACAGTTTCCAACAAAATAAAGATATAAAAGATCACAAAATTTATAAGAAATTATTAAACTTACCTATTAGCTTACATTTTCTGTCTTTGAATTGCCTCTAACAACATTTTCTATCAAAGGCCTGTGGCTTTCTAAGAAGCCTCAGGTTTGTGTTCAGGGGGCTTCCCAGAACAATTTTTTTATTTCTTCATAGAATCTCCAATAAGGTAGAAAACTACAGCTCCGCATGTTTACCACTGTGACTACATTTATACAGTATGTGCAAAACACTACCAGCATGCCCCAGTGTGACTGTATGTAAGCAAGCCGCTGAGGTATTTCTCAGCATGCACATGGAGCTGCTTTCCTTTTGAGTACAATGAATGCAGGCATACTTGGAAGTGGAGGGATTTTTTTTTGATTGACAGTGACACTGGACATATTCTAAGACCTATGAAGAAAGAAATGGCTGGAAGGTCTGCAGATCAGGGCCTAGCACACCTGTGCCAGGCCACGATGACACCCTTGACAATATCAGCACAGAGATGTCGAATGAGAGCATGGAGGACATTGAGGGGTCCAGCCTTGCTGATACCGTGGAGCCCACTCCATCTTTTGGGGACCTCAGTGATGAGGAAGAGGAAGAGGAGGACACTGCTGGCAGCACCATGTCACTGCTTCCACCCACACGCGCCGGCTCAGATACGCGGTCAGATCTAGTTCAGATAGTACAGGCGTCTGCGCTGGGTGTTGTGGCTGCAGCATGGTGACGGGGCGAGGTAACCTCAGATGCCATCTCTCCGGGGGACGAATCTGCACCAGAGTTCTGCTGAGGAGGACTCAGACGCACCCATCGATATTGCGGCTTACAAGAGAAGGGTGGAAACCATGCATTCGCCGATGTTGGGGTCACTAGCAAGGGTGTCAGAGAGGCTGTTGGAAGTGGTCAGGAGCATGGAAGAGTCTGTCTCCTGCATAGTCGACAGCTCTGTGCACACCATGGAGCCCATCATTGCCAGTGTGCAGGTGATGGTGGACTCCCAGATTGCCCGTGCGGATCCACCTATGATGCCGCAACCTGCAGGTGATGAGGCAGCTGTCAGTTTAGCACAGGCACGAGAGAATGAGCACATCGGTGCTGGTTTGAAGAGGATGGCCAAGGCTCTGGAAGCGCAGAATGCACTGATGCACTCTGGGCACCAGGCCACGGAGCATCAAACTGCTGCTATGGAGCATCAAACTGCTGCCATGTTTGCTGGCTTTGAGACTCTGGCTGCTCTCATGCAGTCTCAGAACCCAACACCTCAGTATTGCGTTCACAGCTGGGTCCACCATGAGCCACGGGGGACCTTCCAGTGTTGTGCCACAGCACCAACCAGAGCTCCCTCAGATTAGTGGTAGTAGTGGTAATGTGTCGCCCCCGGGGAGTGTCGCAGTCTCCTCGGACCAGGATCCTGATGATGTGCTCTCTCAGGATCACACCATTTCTGACCCCAGACCTCACTCTGCCATTGCATTCAACCATGGTCTCGCCCAAGCCAAGCCAGGAGGGTGCTGACCAGTCTGCAGCTGGCCGTTTCAGGCCCAAAGCTGCTCGAAGGCATCCTAGAAGGATATCTGCAGCTTCCACACAAGAAACACAGCAATCTTTCCAGACCCATAATGCAGCCACAGGGGAGACACTGAGGCGCAGTATAAGATAGGCACGCGTAAGAGGGGTAAAAAGGAGATGCACGAGGGTGAGAAATGATGTTTTTGTAAGTTGTTTGGAATGTTTTTTCTTGTGTTGGCTTTTTGCACTGATTTGGATCATGTCAGAAATCTTTATTTTTTGCACCTATATCTGGCCAGGTGTATAAGAACATAAGAAGAAGGAGCAGGAGTAGGACATACGGCCCCTCGAGCTAGCTTCGTCACTTAATACGATCATGGCTGATCCGATCATGGACTCAGGTCCACTTTCCTGCCCACTCCCCATAACCCCTTATTCCCTTATCGGTTAAGAAACTTTCTATATCTGTCTTTAATTTATGCAATGTCCCAGCTTCCACAGCTCTCTGAGGCAGTGAATTCCACAGATTCACAACCCTCTGAGAAAATAAATTTCTCCAGTTTTAAATGGGTGGCCCCTTATTCTAAAATTATGCCCCCTAGTTCTAGTCTCTCCCATGGAAACATTCTCTCTGCATCCATCTTGTCAAGCCCCCTCATAATCTTATACGTTTTGATAAGACCACCTCTCAATCTTCTGAATTCCAATGAGTAGAGGCCCAACCTACTCAACCTTTCCTCAAAAGTCAACCCCCTCATCTCCAAAATCAACCTAGTGAACCTTCTCTGAACTGCCTCCAAAGCAGTTTATTTCATAAGTACGGAAACCAAAACTGTACGCAGTATTCCAACAATACCCTGAAAACTGTAGCTTTTATATTCCATCCACTTTGCAATAAAGGCCAAGATTCCATTGGCCTTCCTGATCAATTGCAGTACCTGCATACTAACCTTTTGTGTTTTATGCACAAGTACCCCCAGGTTCTGTTGAACTGCAGCACTTTGCAATCTTTCTCCATTTGAATAATAACTTGCTCTTCGATCTTTTCTGCCAAAGTACATAACCTCACACTTTCCAACATTACACTCCATCTGCCAATTTTTTGCTCACTCACTTAACCTGTCTATATCCTTTTGCAGATTTTTTGTGTCCTCCTCACACATTGCTTTTCCTCCCATCTTTGTATCGTCAGCAAACAGTTACACTCGGTCCCTTCTTCCAAGTCGTTAATATAGATTGTAAATAGTTGAGGTCCCAGCACTGATCCCTGCGGCACCCAACTAGTTACTGATTGCCAACCAGAGAATGAACCATTTATCCCGACTCTCTGTTTTCTGTTCGTTTGCCAATCCTCTATCCATGCTTATATATTACCCCCAACCCTGTGAACTTTTAACTTGTGCAATAACTTTTTATGTGGCACCTTGTCAAATGTCTTCTGGTAGTCCAAATACACCACATCACATCATTTGAGAGTGGGCAATAATGTGTGAAGGAACTCATTGGGATGGCCATGGAAAGTAGGAGCTGAAGGATCATGTGGGGATGAGATTATGTGAATCGAGCAGCAATCAGATGTCTTTGCACCTCCCTTGCAGGGTTGCGATGGTGATGACGCTTCCTGGCTGGGTGGCGACAGGGATCCTCCTCCTCCTGCGCTTCCTCCTCGGGTGGTACTGCTGGCTCGACCTCCAGTGGCTGGCCCCTCATAATAGCCAGGTTGTGCAGCATGCAGCAGACCACCATGGATATGGAATCCCGTTCAGGAGAGTACTGCAAATCACCACCAGAGTGTTCCAGGCAATGGAACTTCTGTTTGAGGATCCCGATGCAGTGCTCGATGATGCACTTGGTGCCAGAATGAGCGTCGTTGTATGGATACTAGCCGCAGTCCTGGGGTTCCGAAATGGTCAGCAGCAAAGTGGACAGGGGACATCCACTGGGCCCGGTGAAGACGGCGGGCACACTGATCTGGCACAGGATGAAGGAATCATGGCTGTTGCCTGGCATTAACTGCCTGGGTCCTACGCTGGTGGTCATACAACAGCTGCACATTCAGGGAATGAAATTCCTTTCTGTTTATGAACAGTTCAGCATGGTTCAGTGGAGCCCTCAGGCCAATGTGTGTGCAGTCGATGGCACCCTGCACCCTGGAGAACCCTACAATCCTGACAAATCTGGCCTGCCACTTCATCTGCTTCTCGCTGGTCATGGGGAAGGACATTTATTCGACTCTTCTCCTATACAGTGTATCGGTCACCTGCTGGATGTGGCGATGGGCAGAGAGTTGAAAGATGTTCGATATGTCTGAAGTGGCAGACTGGAACGAGCCCATGGCATAAAACTTCAGAGCTATAGTGACTTTTGTTATGTATGTAAACTTTATCAATGTGTAAGACTTGCCACCAGGGGGCGCACCTGTGGGAGACCCAAGGGTCATCTGCACACCGTGGGCAAGCAGGTATAAAAGGCAGTCTACCATGCTGCTTCCTCACTCTGGAGTTACATTAAAGAGACCAAGGTTACAACAGTTTGAGCTTACAGCATACAATCTTGTGGAGTTATTATTCTGAACATAACAATTGGCAACGAGTAACAGATCACGAACATTCACACGGTTATGGCTGCCGTTGGAATTCTTGAGAGATTTGTTGAGGGTGATGATTGGGAAGCCTTCATTGAGCATCTTGACCAGTACTTTGTTGCTAATGAGCTGGATACAGAAGAGACCGCGGTCAAGCGCAGGGCGATTCTCCTCACCTTTTGCAGTTCCATGAGATATGTACTCATCAAAAATCTGCTTGCACCGATGAAACCAACGGAGAAGACATAGGAAGAGTTGTCCACGCTGGTTCAGGAAAACCTCAAGCCGAAGGAGAGCATCTTAATGGCCAGGTATCGCTTTTATACGCACCATCGCTCCGAGGGCCAGAACGTGGCGAGCTATGTCGCCGACCTAAGACACCTTGCGGGACTGTACTTATTTGCTGGATGTTTGGGCGAAATGCTGCGGGACATTTTTGTGCTTGGAATCGGCCACGAGGCCATTCTTTGCAAATTGCTGTCTGCCGAATCCCAAGATCTGAGCAAGGTCATCACGATAGCCCAGGCTTTTATGTCCACGAGCGATATCTTTGCAGCATTGAACGTCACCGGCAAGTACTGTGCATAAAATAACGCCTTCAGCAGGCAGAACTGTACACGGCAGGGCCTACATGCCTGCAGAGGATAGACCTAGGATTACTCAGATTCCGCCGTGGGGCGTGAATGCAAATCCATTAACACCATGGTGGCGCTGCGGGGGTGATCATTGAGCCAATCAATGTCAATTCAAGCACTACGTGTGCAAAGGCTGCAGAACAATCGGGCACCTCCAGCAAATGTGCAGATGTGCTGCGACTCACCACGTGGCAGGGTCGGCAGAAGATGACCGATCCGGCGCGGATCACGCTGAACGAGTAAGAGAGGCAACTTAACCTGAGGCTGAAGAGGGAGTGTATGGGATCCACACTTTCACCACCAAAAGCCCTCCGATAATGTTAAAAGTCAAATTAAATGGCATTCCAGTTTCCATGGAATTGGACACGGGGACGAGTCAGTCAATTATGAGCAGGAAGGCTTTTGAGAAACTGTGGGGCAACAAGGCACAAAGGCCAAAACTAAGCCCGATCCACACCAAGCTGCGCACTTACACCAAAGAACTCACAGCAGTCATTAGCAGTGCAGCAGTGAAGGTATTGTATGATGGAGCTGTGCATGATTTACAACTTTCGATTGTACCAGGTGATGGCCCAAAGCTGTTCGGCAGAAGCTGGCTAGGAAAGATCCGATGGAACTGGGACGACATCAAAGCACGGTCTTCGGTAGATGATGCCTCGTGCGCCCAAGTGCTAAACAAATTCCCATTGTTATTTGATCCAGACATCGGCAACTTCACAGGTGCCAAAGTTGAAGGGATGCAAAATTCACAAGAACTCTCCCGCCCCTGTGTTTGGGCTCATTCGAAAGGAAATTTAATTTGAGACTTCCTACCAAAAAGTTTGGAACTCTAAAGTGCTTATGGTAGAAACTACGAACTTTAATAGAATTTTGGATTTTAAAAGACAAACTCAAGGCTGTGGGCGGACCTACGGAACGAGCAGAGACAGACTGATTAAGTGAAGCTACCTGGGTGTGAGGACTAAGTTAACCTATCTGGAAGAATGAGTATTCAAAAATCCTTCCTCCACAAGAGACATTAACATCACAAAATCACCCAGAGGTAACGACCCATCACCATGGTTCTGGACAACCATTTCAGTATATACATCACAAAGAGGAACATTCCAGCCTGTATGCAAAAGACTAAGCACGAAAGGACATTGCAACTACCAACTAATATTTCCATCAGGAAACAGTTTTCGAACATCAACTCACCCAAAACATATTAACTTTTAACGAACCCACCAAAATATTACAAAGCAGAGCCAAGCACCCCTAAATTATACAAAGGATTTTGAACAGATTTGGCAGCAAGATTAGAACAGTGAAATCGTATAACTGGCCCCTGTTTTCAACACAGGTTAGGTGGTTGCTAGGTAGCTACAAGGCTGCTACTACCTCAGATGACACTTTGACTGACAGACTAGTACCACACTACGCTGGTGTCATCAAGACAAGGAGAGAAACCAACGCGACAGTTGTAAGCTAACTTCTGCAGCCTCGAAGTCCTGAAGTTCTGAAGGAAGGAAGAACATCACCATCACAGCAGTGACCAACCACAGTCAACGTGGTATCAAGGGAAAAACAATCGCGATCTACCGTTAACTGTCAAGGAAGGATTGGTAAGCATCGTCCCTGCCTGCCCTGGAGTCTAACCTAGCTAGAATTAGGTATTGGGAGGTGGGAGGTGCAATTTTACTGCAACGCCCTTTGAATGTGTAGTGTATGGTACTTTATTAGAGTGACTATAAGTTTGACCTTGTACCATTCCTTGTAATGTCCTTTACTAGAGTGATTGTAAGTTTGCCCTTGTATTTTCTTACTGGTGTAATAAGCTTGTATTACCTTGACTGTAATAAAAACAAAGTTCTTTGCATCAAACCAGTGTCCTTTGCACTTTTGTCACACTACCCAAATAAATCCAGAGTACAGAACCCAAGGGAGTGGGAGTGATTTGAACCGTTCAAGTTGGTCAGAAGGGAACCTAACCCCCTCATAGAGACCATACCCTTACAAAGGGTTATGTCAGAAGAAAGATTATTGGAAGAACTCCGTAAGCGAAAACAGGAATGGACCCAGATAATGGAAAGGTTTAAAAACAGTCAGGACTATTTTCAATATCAGGTTACCGAGGCCAAAAGTAATGAAAAGTCACTGAGGGAGGAAAGCACACGCCTCACCCTACAAGTAAAAGAGCTCCAGGAAAGATTAAAAGATGTGCAAGCAGCGTATAAAGTAGCTAGCACTTTGGCTATGTGGGTTTGATTTGGGAGACCACGGTCCCTGTCAGCAACAAATTAAAATTTTAAACCTTGCTCTGTCCAAGGCAAAAACCACGGTATGCCTAATAAGCCTGGTACACCCCAGGTAAACCTGGACCAGAAGGAGGAAACTACCCGGTCACCACCTCTGGCACCAGTGACTACACTGGTGCAGCAGGAGGGGCAAATCAGTTGTGGGGCGGACAGGGATAGTGAACCACCACCACCTGTGGCGCCGAGTTTCAGCTCGGCTTGGCAGCAGGGAGGAGGGTTAGGGGAGCCAGAACAGGGAGAGCCAGAACGAGGGCCAATGTGTCCAGTCCAGCAACAGAAGTTTGGTCTGCCTACCCTAGCTGGGGGTCCAGGGCCCCTGGAAAGTCAGTTTGTGGTCCCCCTCCAGCTTAGGGCTATGGTAAGCCACCTGGGAAAGCTAAATCCAAAGGGAGACCCCTCAGTTCACTTTGTGGAAGTGGAACAGGCAGGGGATATTAATGGGTGCGATGATGCAGAAATGGCAAAGATGATTCTCCTATCCCTAGACAGCAAACTGTACCAGTCCCTCTCTATTAAGAGCAAAAGAGGACAGAAAACACTTGCTGCCATCCAAAAGGACATTTTAGAAGGTATGGGCTGCAATGACAGAATAGAGAAAACGGTGCAGCTCACAGGGGAAACACCACAGGGTTTTGCAGACTGATTGTGGCCTGTGTACAAAAGCGCCTGTAGTGGGGACACAGACAGAGATCACTTAAGCACGGACGAATTAGCACACTGGCTCCGAAGCCTAGTAGCTAACAGTTTACCCAGAATAAGAACCAAGGCTGAGGCCTGGTTCGGCCCAAGAGATCCCCAAGCCACAGAGCAGGGAGTGCTTAGGCCACTCACTCCAGCTTATAGAAACGACAGAGGGACAGAAGAGCACCCACAAAAGGGAAGGGTTTACGAAATCCGACCTAGCCAAGATAAGAGGGAATGGCCCCACGAGTGGGGTAACCCCTCCGATACAAAACGTACCTGCTTCGGGTGCGGAAAAGGTGGGCACTGGAGGAAGGATTGTAAAAATCGTTGGAAGAATAGCGCAGGAAAAAATTCTCCAGCCCCTGCCCGAAATAGATAAGGAAGTCCCTCCCCACTCATTTGATACCTTTTTAACTGCGCTCCGAGCCATGTTAGATGGCCCTGGGAAGGTAGCCACTGCCACCGGTAACGAGATCCCATCTGCCCCCTCCCAACCAAAACCGTGACGAGGACAGGCGCAACCTGGCCACCTGTGTTCCCTCGAGTATGATGCGCGGGGGAGACAGACCGTTCAGATGGAAGTGGAAAAGGTGAAAGGGACTTACCTGCTGGACACCGGTGCCTCAAGCACCCTTGTCTATGCAGCTAACCCCGCCGCCTCACCTCTGTCTAGCGGGGTCCCCTACAGCTTGGTGCGTTTCACAGGCACTGAACAGACTGGCTCATTCTCCGTTCCGCTCTCCATTCATTTAGGTACACTCCACAATAAGTGGACTTGTGTCCTGATGAAGTGGGAGCAGGAAGGGAGAGCGATCCTGGGGGCTGACTTTATCCGAGACCACGGGATCCTGATGAATTTAAGAAATCACTGTCTCTGGGGGTCAGTCTGTATGGGACAGGAGAGTGAGGTGATGGTTATCCCGGGAAAACTGGGAAAATAATAGTGTGCACCATGAAGCCAAAGGGGGGGGGGTTACAACATTGAATCACTGGTCAATAACACCCCTGTAGAGAATCAAGAGCATGTGAGGAAAAACCTTGCAGCTTTTGCCACTCACAATCACGACTGCGGGAGAATAAATGGGGTCAAGGTTAGTATAGATGGGGACCCTATGACCCGACCACAGAAACAGTACAACTTCCCCAGGGAGACGGAGGCAGACATGGAAACATCCTTGGATTCGTGGTTAAATAGGGGTACTGAGACCAATAGCTACCCATGTAAATTCTCCATTGTGGCCAGTTAAGAAACCGGACAACTCCTGGAGAGCCATGGTGGACTATCGAGTACTCAACCGTAACATCCCCGCCTGTGCACCCACTATTGCTGCTGGGTCGCCGACCTCATTGAAAGTATCCCAGCCTCTGCGACCACCTTCACGGTGCTGGATATTTCCAATGGGTTCTGGTCCATACCTTTAAGAAGGGAAGATTGTAAAGTCCCGACCCTGCAATACAGACTTACATGAGGCACATGCTGAAGTGCTGAAGTCAAGGTCACTTAGGACCTGCACCTTTATTTCACAGCTCTCGAGTGCCACACTTGCCTGAGACCTGCCTTTATATACCTGTGTGGAACAGGTATGCAGTGTCTCCTGCAAGTGCACCCCTGGTGGTATAGTATGCTTGTGGTTACAGGTCCTATCTAGTTACAGTCATGTATAGCATGGTAAGATACAGTTATATAGAGTAGTGTGAGATACATGACATCACCCTCCCCCAAGTCTTATTGTCTTTATAGATTCAGTCTCTCAGGTGGTCTACGCTCTCGCGTGGAGCGTCTTAGTTGTGGTTCAGTTGTTTGCCTTGATGCCTGTTCTTCTTTCAGTGTGATTGCTTGTATCTCGCCTGGGCTGTCTGTTTCGTTCAGTATGATTGCTGGTATCTCGCCTGGGCTGTCTGTTGAGACTGCCCTTTCCTCAGGTTGTTCTCTCTGTCTGTCCACCAGGTGTGGTGTGAGTTCCACATTGTAGTCTGCCTCTGGTTCTGCAGTATTGTTGGTGAATCTACTTTTTACTTGGTCTACATGCCTCTGGCAGGTTTGGCCATTGTCCATTTGTACAACAGGTAGCCTGTTTCCTTCCTTGCCTGTGACTGTCCCTGCAAGCCATTTGGGATCCCTGCCATAGTTTAGCACAAACACTTTGTCCTCTATCTCATTCCACCTCCCCCTCGAATTTTGGTCATGGTACTCAGTTAGCACCCGGCGCTTTGGCTCAACAATTTCATGCATGTCTGGGAGGATTAGCGAGAGCCTAGTCTTTAAGGTCAGTTTCATCAATAGTTGCGCGAGGGGAACCCCAGTCAACGAATGCGGATGAGATCTGTATGCCAGCAGCAGTCGCGACAGGCGGCTCTGCAGCATGGGACCTTGGATTTTTAGCATGCCTTGTTTAACGATTTGCACTGCTCGCTCCACCTGGCCATTGGAGGCCGGCTTGAACGGTGCCGTCTTAACGTGATTTATGCCGTGGTCAACTATAAAATCTTGAAATTCTGCGTTGGTGAAGCACGGACCATTATCACTGACCAATATGTCAGGAATTCTGTGCATTGCAAACATGGTTCTAAGGCTCTCCACAGTGGTGGAGGTGGTGCTCGAGTTTAAAATGGTGCACTCGATCCACTTTGAAAATGCATCGACGACTACGAGGAACATTTTGCCCATGAATGGGCTCGCATAGTCTACATGCACCCACGACCACGGTTTTGTGGGCCATGGTCAGGGGCTTAGGGGGGCCTCCCTGGAGGCATTACTAGTTGGGCACAAATGGTGCACTGCCGGACGCAGAGCTCCAAGTCCAAGCCACCAGACGTGGGATCTGGCTATGGCCTTCATAAGGACGATCCCCGGGTGCTCGCGGTGGTGCTCCCGGACAAATGCCTCTCTGCCTCGCAAGGGCATAACTACTTGGCTGCTCCACATCAGGCAGTGATAGTTCATGCATGCGCCTATGGAAAGGTTTGATCTCCTCGGGGCAGGCATCGCGAGCCTCTGCCCAGTCACCAGTTAAAACACATCTTTTGACTGAGGATAACGTGGGGTCACTGGTCGTCCAGGCTCTGATTTGGCGAGCCGTCATGGGCGAACCTGTGGATTCAAAGGCATTGATTGCCATGACCATCTCACAGTCCTGTTCGTCGGACCCTTCCGTGATCGCCAGGGGTAGCCTGCTAAGCGCGTCGGCACAGTTGTCTGTGCCTGGTCTGTGCCTTATTGTGTAGTCGTAAGATGCCAGCATGAGTGCCCATCGCTGAATGCGCGCCGAGGCGTTGGCGTTTATTGCCTTGCACTCGGAGAGCAGGGACGTGAGGGGTTTGTGGTCGGTTTCTAACGCGAACTTGGCCCCGAAAAGGTATTGGTGCATCTTTTTGACACCGTACAGGCACGCGAGCGCCTCCTTCTCAACCATACCGTACCCGCGCTCCGCCCGCGAAAGTGACCTGGAGGCATAAGCAATGTAATTTACCCGTATCATTGACATGCTGTAAAACGCACCCAACTCCATAAGCTGACGCATCATATGTAAGAACTAGCTTTTTACCTGGGTCAAAAAAGAATAAAACACTGTTGGAACATAGAAGGTTGCGTGCCTTATTGAAGGCGCGTTCTTGGGCGTCCCCCAAAAACCAATCGCACCCCTTCCTGAGTAGCACGTGGAGAGACTCCAGCAGCATGCTCAAGTTCTACATAAAGTTCCCAAAGTAATTGAGTAGCCCGAGAAAGGCGCACAGTTCCGAAACATTCCGGGGCCTGGGTGCCAGACGAATTGCTTCGGTTTTGGATTCTGTTGGGCGGATTCCATCAGCGGCAATCCTTCTGCCCAAAAATTCAACCTCAGGCACGAGAAACAGACACTGGGATTTCTTAATTCTTAGGCCTACCCGATCCAATCGACTTCGTACTTCCTCCAAATTGCAGAGATGGGAGTCGGTGTCCCTGTCCGTGATGAGTATGTCATCTTGAAACACAACCGTCCCCGGGATGGACTTGAGCAGACTCTCCATGTTGCGCTGGGATATAACAGCTGCCGACCTGATGCCGAACGGGCATTGATTGTACATAAAAACGCCTCGATGTGTGTTGATGGTGGTGAGTAGCTTAGACTATTCAGTCAGTTCTTGCGTCATATACGCAGATGTGAGATCTAGTTTCGAGAAAAGTTTTCCTCCAGCCAATGTGGCAAATCGATCCTCCGCTCTGGGCAGCGGGTATTGTTCCTGTAGGGAGACTCTGTTTATGGTAGACTTGTAATCCCCACAGATTCGTACGGATTCATCAGGCTTCATGACGGGGACGATGGGGCTTGCCCAGTCGCTAAATTCCACGGGTGAGATAATGCCTTCCCGCAGAAGCCGGTCCAGTTCATGTTTAATCTTTTCCCTCATCACATAAGGCACAGCTCTGGCCTTGTGATGGAACGGTCTGGCGTCCTGTGTGATGTAGATTTTAACTTTAGCCCCTTTGAAGGTGCCCACACCTGGCTGAAAGAGATGTTCAAAACGACTTAGAACTGTTGAGCAGGAGGTCCGTTCCTCTGACATGAACATCATCCCATTTCCAATTTAGTTTTGCCAGCCAGCTTCTCCCCAACAGTGCTGGGAGATCTCCGGGGACAATCCACAGGGGAAGTCGGTTCACCGTCCCTTTGTATGTGACTGAGAGCATGGCACTGCCAAGGACTGGGACGAGTTCTTTGGTATAGGTCCTTAGTTTGGTGTCGATCCTTGTGAGTTTTGGTCTGTAGTTTTTGTGTGGCCACAGCTGTTCAAACTGTTGGACGCTCATGAGAAATTGACTAGCTGCCGTGTCCAGTCCCATGTTAACGGGTATCCCGTTGAGTAGGACCCTCATCATTATTGGAGGCGTCTTGTTGTAAGAACAGTGGATATTGATCGTGTTGATCCGCTGTACCTCGGTGTCCCAGGCACTATCCCCACTGTCTTCTGGTCCGCTTTCCGACCCTTACGATTCGTATGCCAGTCGAGCTGCTGTTTTTCTGCACATGCAAGCCAGGTGCCCTGTGTCCAGTTGCAGTTTCTGCAAACAACATGCTGAAATCGACACCCCCTTGTTGAGTACCTCCCCGCACATCTCCAGCACAGACCGCTTCCATTGTCTCCGAAGGATGAGCTGCGTCTGGCTAATCTCTCTTGAGCTTCTCTCAGTCTGTAGTTGATTGCTCGCATTGTGCGTTGATGAGGTGTGAACGGCCATTCATGTGGCCCTTGATGGCTTCTGTGTGTCGGGGTAGCGGCTTGTTTCATGCTGTGAACCCCTTGTTCCGATGTTTCGTTCGTTGTCGTACCCACAGTATAGATCAACCTCGTTTCTTCTTCTCCTGCCAAGTGCTGCTGCCTCTAGGGTCAAGTTCTTGGTCTCTATAAGCTTTCGGAATATGCCTGCGTGGCCTATTCCTTCAATAAAAAAGTCCCTCAGTACTTCTTTCCTTAATTCATCGGAAAACTCACATAAACAAGCCAGCCTCCGAAGTTCCATCACAAAGTCGGGTCTGCTCTGGCCCACACAGTGTCTGTAGTTGTAGAACCTGTGCCTGGCCATGTGTTGGCTGCTCGCTGGCTTCAGGTGGTCTCTCACCAGTGTGCTCAACTCCTCAAACGACTTGCTTGCTGGTTTCTCAGGTGCCAGCAGGTCCTTCATTAAGGCGTTTGTTTTCGAGCCACAGTTGGTCAAGAGATGGGCTCTTCTCTTGTCTGCCTTATCGTCGCCCAACCAGTCTTTGGTTACATAGCTTTGCTGGAGCCTTTCTCTAAAGTCCTCCCAATTGTCTCCAGTAATGTATTTCTCATCTGAGCCGTTGGTAGCCATTCTGTGGATTCTATGATCCCCTAACTCGTCGCCACTGTAAAGTCCTGACCCTGCAATACAGACTTGCACGAGGCACATGCTGAAGTCAAGGTCACTCTGGACCTGCACCTTTATTTCACAGCTCTTGAGTGCCACACTTGCCTGAGACCTGCCTTTATATACCTGTTTGGAACAGGTATGCAGTGTCTCCTGCAAGTGCACCCTTGGTGGTAAAGTATGCTTGTGGTTACAGGTCATATCCAGTTACAGTCATGTATGGTAAGGTACAGTTATATACAGTAGTGTGAGATACATGACAAAGATCAGTACAAGTTTGCTTTTACCTTTAAGGGGCAGCAATACACTTGGAACTGTCTCCCTCAGGGCTTCCACAACAGCCCCAGTATTTTCCATCAGTGTATGGCCAACTGTTTAAAGAGTTTCAGCAGACCCCAGCAATTAGTACAGTATATAGATGACCTGCTCCTGTTCGCTGCTGGCTGAGCTGCTGGAGCTGCTGAAAGAAGAGGGATTTAAAGTAAACCCCAAGAAGGCACAGATCGGCCTGAAGGAAGTAAAATAACTGGGCCTGGCTGTGCACGCTGGAGAAAGAACCGTAGACAAAGCTGGAAGGGAAACAGTGCAGAAGTTACCCGCTCCCAACACAGTAACAGGAGTAAGATCCTTTCTAGGGCTAACCGGATACTGCAGAGATTTCATTGAGGATTATGCAGCCACCGCAGCCCCTTTGCTCCGATTCCTACACAAGGGAGTGGAGTGGGAATGGGACAAAGGTTGCAAGGCAGCATTTATCCAACTCAAGAAAGACCTGCAGACTGCGGCAGCTCTAGGGGCCATAGATGGAGGTAAAGAGTTTTTCCTGGAGGTAGCAGCCAATGGGGACAGCCTGAGCGCAGTACTGCTCCAGGAGCGGCACGGCCGGCTGAGACCAGTGGTCTACTCCCCCAGGATACTCACGGATACTCCAACTGTGAGAGGCACCTCCTAGCCACTCACTGGGCTGTGAAAAGATCACTGATCTTCACAGTGGGATCCCCTAACGCACTCCTTACCCACCATACGCCCACCCAAATGCTCCTGGATAGGAAAATTAAAGACGGGACAGTGAGCAATGCCCGCATTGTTCGCTGGACCCTGCTCCATTCTCAAATGGACTTTCGTGTAAAGGGTCTCTGCGAGCCGAGTGTTCCATAGAAGGGGTATAGGAAATTAACGTAGGGTTTCGGGTTGGGTTACACCCCACAGGCCGAGAGATCTATGTGGACAGTTCAAGCACGGTATCTGCGGGTGAACGACTCACAGGCTGCGGAGTTTATGACCCCGAGGCAGGCATTGCCCTGGCGATTAAACTCCCCAGTACTGTGAGCGGCCTGCACGCTGAACTGTCTGCGGTGATGTACGTAGGCACACACCCCGAAAATTCCCTACCCCATACACGATTTGCTCGAACAGTATGTTCACATGCAATTCATGTATGGAGTACCTGGCTATCTGGTCCCGCCATGGATACACATCCGCAGACGGGAGACCCCTGGCAATTAAGCCCTTACTGGAAAAGATCATGAAAGCCGTAGGGAAGGAAGGGAATATCTACATTCATAAGGTGAAGGCACATTCCATCACAGAACCCCTTAGCGAGGAAAACCAGCAGGCCGACATGTTGGCCAAGCAAGGTGCCTGCATGGGCAAGCTCTGGGATCCGTACAGTCCAGGACCCATCACAGCAGTCAGGGTCAGGAAAGGCAGGGATAGCTTTGCCCCCGGACCTAAAATGGTTCAAACCCAAGACCCCGTCCTCTAAACTGTCCTGAACATGCTAGCAAATGGGGAAAGGATAGATGGCTCGTACGGCACCTCAGCAATTGCCATTAAAGAAGGCATGCTTTTCTGGGGGGAGCAATGGGTAGTACCGCAACAACACCGTAGGGAATCCCTCCAGCTGGCCCACAAGGGTCCAGGAGCAGGACACCCTGGACCTGAGACCACTTGGCAATGAGTGGAACAGGCAGGGTGGTGGCCGGGACTCAGGGAAGACGTCCGCGAGTTCTGTGCTGACTGTCTGGTGTGCGCGGCCAACAACCCCGATCTCCCAGAAAAGAAAGGTGTCTATGGGACATATCAGGAGGGTAGAGGGACCCTGGCAGTTGATCCAGGTCTACTACATCGGGCCCCTACCTACTGCCCAGGGAGGTTACAAGTACTGCCTAGTATTGGTGGATGTATTCACTAAATGGGTGGAAACCTTCCCATGCCGAACAGCCACTGCCCTGGGAATAGCTGGCATCCTGGTCAGAGAAGTGTTCTCTCGCTGGGGACTACCACAACAGGGAGTTACTTCACCGGGCAGGTGATGCAGGAGACCCTTAAGGATCAAAGGAAAATGGCATTTCGCCACAACCCGCAGTCATCTGGGCCTGTGGAGCGTTTAAACTGTACCATCAAAGAAAGGCTGTGCATAGAGACAGGGAACTCATCCAAGGGGTGGGTAGAGGTCCTACCACTGGTCCTCATGGGGATCCGGGCCAGCCAGTCAAAGAGCACGTGGTACTCCCCGTACGAGCTCATGACCGGCAGAGCATGCGAACCCTCACCCATGTGTTAGCCCCGGTACTCACAGAAGGTCAGCTTAGGGAAGCGAACCGGGACAGCTTTGTCAGGAATCTGTTTGAACACCTTAAACAGATTCACTGGCAGGCTGCTAACAACATGGGAAAACAGCATCGGAGCAACCGACTGCTGCTAGAACCCTGCAAACATCACGAATGGGAGATAGGGGACCAGGTTATGGTGAAGAACTACGCTAGAGTAGGGGTCTTTGAGGCACTGTACATGGGACCGTACCACATTATCGACAAGTCAAGCCCCATGGTCTATGCCATAAAATTGCCCCGCCGTACAAAGTGGTTCCACATAAACCAGTGCAAACTTTTCAACCCAGGGCCAGCAGCTAAACGTAAGGGACAGCCAAAAACTGTAAACCGCACTAAAGACAGGGACCCCCAGCCAACAGCCCCCGACTTTGGAAATCCCACAGCGGACGTGGCAGACCCACAGACTGTACCTAGAGGGGTGGTTAACTGTGTTACTGGAGGAGCTGTCCCCCCAATCATTTGGGACTCGGGCACACCCCCAGTTGCCAGAGCCTTAAGAAGGACTCCCCGCCCACCACGGCCAAAGGCACCATGGTCACCAGTGCTCCAATTTAAATGGTTCAGTGCCGGGAGACGGACCAGCCGCAAAAGGGCCCCGAAGGTTCGAGACTAGCCCGCAAGCAGGGACACCCAGCCGGTAGCCTTGGGCAACAAGGGACCCCCAGAAGAGATAGCGGTGGACCAGCCACCAAGTGAGAGCCCCCAGGCCGTAGCCCTCGACCAGGCAGAACAACCCCCAGGGGAAGAAAGGAACTAGGCAGCCACCTCCAAAGGAGCGGTGTGCTGCAGTACCGGAGGGGACATTCCCCCGATAGTGTGGGACTCAAACCCACGTCCGGTCAGGGTACTTAGGGTTAGGGAGTGCAAACCGACCTATCACCTACCTCGCTGGACACCCAGCAGGAGAAGAAGAAAGAAAGAAGGCAGGAATTAACCTGGCCACTCGAAGATGGGTGGCAGATGTACATATATAGTGATATGGATTTAAGAATGTTTAGTAATAAGTCAGAATAGTGTAAGATTGTCTGTGTAATGATAAGAATATATGAATTAGTTAACTGGGGTAAGGAAAAGAATCTACCTGTGCAGCTGTTAAAAAAAGGCACAGGCCGGGTAATATCCAGGAGTAAGAAGAATCTACCGGTATAGCACCGGTAAGATAACAAGATGAACGACTGTGAGATAAAGTTAAAAGCAGAAATCGGTCCACAAGGAACTGAATAAGACAGCCAGTCAATGAAAGACTATGAGCCCAAATTGGAATTTGGTCACCTTTGTCAAGCCATAGAGCTTTCTCAGGGCTAGACAATCTGTTTCATGTGCCCTTACAGGAAAGAGGTCAACATGAGAAGGATCCTGTTCCTGCTCGCCCTGATAGGGATGAGCAGCAGCGACCGAGGAGACTTGGAAGAATCCCTCATTTGCAGGTGTTCAGGAGGAAGAGCACCGACCGTAACTGCCGGGGCCCCCGAGATGTGGAAGAACTCGCCGTTTACTCCCACGAGGGAAGATGGTCAGGGTGGCTGGGATCTAACTCTACCCGCTACTCCAGCCAGGAAGGTTTTACCTACGGGGAGGCCTCACTTCCATGTCCCCGGATGCGGAACATCGCTGCCCGAGTCAGTGTTACAGAGGGAAAACATGTGTGTTTGACATGCAGAGGGAACATTCCCCTAGGAAGATGGTAGTGGCTCAGAAAACTCATCAAGGATGCATGGGACCAGGAATCGGACTGGGAAAGACTCGGTAATGATACGTACCGCACCATCACAGGGACACGGGGAGGAGTGAAAGTGTGTTGGGACAAATGGTGGGAATCCGAACAAGGAATTTTGCATGTGGGGATCAGAGAATATTTGTCCCGCAGACACATCAATCGCCTTCGCCAGGCAATGGCAAGATGAAGGGGAAGGGATGGGGTGGGATTCTAGCCTACACGGGTGCGTGGTCCCACACTCCCCACTCCTAATTAACGCCGCCGAACTAAGAATACACATTAAGAAACCCCTGCCCACAACCCCGCCAATACGCACAGTAATAGAAAGGTGTCCTACCACCACCAAGGGACCTGGGAATGGATTAATATTGGTACCGACCAAAAAGGTGTTATATCAGGGAATACATTATGCAGTAGCTTCAGTAATATTTAACCTTACCGAGGTACACCTACCTGCATGGTGCCCGAAGGAAACAGAGCTGCTATACCAGGCCCTACTTAGAGACATGTTCAAAAAATGTTATGAGTTAGACTTTGGAACTGTAGACAAAGCAGACCTATACACTATACCTTAAACGCTAGGGATACCATGGGCTCAGGGAGCTCTAGAAGGGGAATCATAAACAATGTTTTCACTACCTACAATATAGCATCCTCTGTAATAAATAGACTAGATGACCTAGAACTGCAAACACAGATAAACAGTTTAAAGACCCAATTGAGAAAATTCCTGAAACAGGAGAACACTGTAGTAGGATCAGAACTACACGCGGAGCAGGCTATAACTGTCCATTTAAAGGAAATAGTGGCTGAGCTGGAAAAACATGCACAGACAGTGAATGCACTCATCCGGGAGGATAGAAATGCTTCAGACCAGGCTGCACAGAACGAGGTGTGCGTACTGTCTGGGGCATGGTTGTTGGGCGAGGGCCGTAACAACCTGGAGGATTTAAAGCAAGATGTAGTCCCCTCTTGGATCAGGAACAAGCACCTCGCAGCCCTCCACCCGTACAGCAATTCACTAAGCCCGTGCCAGCTCCGCCTAGCCTCTGAAGCCCACCCTGTCCCAGTTGACTCTGGAAAATCTAACCACACCATTTTGGGAATAGTATTAAGGATGCTGGTTGTGATGTATGTAGCATTCAAATCACTGACTCCACACAGTCTGGTGTTGTAGTAACTGCTGTGACCTTGGTCCTTTATTGTGTAACTCCAGGGTGCCCCTCAGGTGTGGTGGGCAGCCTTTTATACTCTGTCTCGCAGGTACTTTCAGGTCTCCTACCACAGTGCCCCTTGTGGCGCACCGTTGTAACTATACATTTAATGTACATGGACAATACATAACATCTCACTCCCCCCGCCCCCCCAGTTCCAAAAGCAAATTGCCGGTAACATCGGCCTTGTTCGTCCTGGTTGATTTGTGAGTGTGAGTCCATGACCATCCACTTCCCTCCTCCCCGCCCATGTAGAGATTATGTTTGCGATCCGGTGCAAGCATGTGGTATTTGCAGTCCTTACATGGGTGATACAAGTACACAAACATAATCTCCAGTAGAAAGCAGGTACACTTAGACAGTACATTTGTATGACACGTATGGATGCGTTGAAGAGTTATATCAAAAGGTTGCAGGTACACTGAACAGTTATTAAATCCCAGCTCCACTAGGTGAGGTATGGTGGTGGCATACTGCCCCTTTTTGCCTGAGGTAATGGGCTGCGCTGAGACAGGGTATGGCAACTGGTGATTTGCCTCTGTTCTCAGAAAATAGTTGCCTTTGCAGCTTGTCTGCAGCTGCTGAACAATTGCATAAATCACATAAAATCAGAAATCACATTAATCCATTAGTCATGTTAGTCACAGATCCATTCATCCTTTTTACTGTGCATTGTGATATTAACTCTTTTCACCAATCATATCAATCATTTTAATCACAGTAATCATTTTAGCATCAAAATATTAACTCTTGTCATAAATCACGTCATCATACAAATCACAGTAATCATTTTGACTCACTCTTGCCCTTACAAAAGTCTCAACGCCAACGGTGTAAGGCCCCTTTAAGACTCCCGGGTACATTTCCCTTTTAAGACGTCATTTTCTTTTTCCCAGCATTTTAGGTGCTCTGCTGGTGCCTGCCTGCCTCTCTCTGCAGAGCTCTGCTGCCACACACACACACGTCCTCCGGAGCCGACCTCCTCACTGCCGCAGCTGATCCTGGACGAGCCCCGCTCCTCGGAGCACCGGCCCTCACGACGCCGCCGAGCGAGTCCCACTCCCGAAACTGACGATTCACCGCTCCTCCCGCTGCAAGCCCCGTGAACGACCGCCTCTGCCTGCGGGCCGACGGTGCCTGCTGGAGCAGCCCGTCGAAGCCCTTCTCTCGTCTCCAGCTCGGTCGGCGCTGCTGCTGGTTCCCGCGCCTCTTTCTCACTCTCAGACTTTGCGGGGGGGAGTCGACGGCCGCCGCTGTTCTGCCCAGCCCCACACACGCTTCCTTCGCCGCCATCCGATCCCAAGGTGGAGGCCTGCTCTGCCTGTGAACATGGGGGACAGCGGTCTGTGGAGGAATTAAGTCTTCCCAGCTCCTACGGACCTTCCTCATCCATTTCCTGCCGAGTAGCGTCGGCCCATCGCCTGCAATGATCCACAAAGGTAAACCGAGCGTCTCGCCACCGTGAGATACCTGCACATTCGCTCTGCCAAGAACAGGTATCAGTTCCTTGGTGTAGGGCGCAGCTTCGCCGTGACCGGGACCAGCTTGGGTCGTGCAGCTGGGTTGATCCACAGTTTATCAAAAGTTTCCTGACTCATCAGCGACTGACCCGACCCTGTGTCCACTTCCATACTCACAGGAACTCCGTTAATCTTGACTTCCATAATCACTGGGGCTGAATCGTCGGTACACGTATACAGTCCAAACGCATCATCTTCTTCTACCTGGGGCTGGGCTGCCCGTCGAGCCAAACCGCAATGCTCCTCGCTGGATAGCAGATCATCTATCGTCTTCTCAGCCACACGGTAAGTCGTGTTTCTTTTGCACATACGCTGAAGGTGGCCTTTCGTGTGGCAGGTATTGCACGTATACTCCGCAAACCTGCACCGGTGAGTCCCATGGCTTCCTCCGCAACGCCAGCATGGTGCTACTCGATTAGCCCCCCTCGGCGGACTCTGAGTTCCAGGACCCTGAGGTCCGTGCACTCTGCCCTGGGCAGAGCCACGTTCTGCAGTTTTGTCCGTGACGGGCGCTATCCTGTGAATAGTACCTGCCGGGTTGGAGACCGTGTGGATCATCTGCTTGGTGCTGCAAGTCGAGGTCATAAATGTCCGGCTGATATTGATGGCTTGCTGCAGGCTTGCTGTAGGTTCAGTAGATAGCAGCTTGTGAAGGAGGCCCTCATGGCCAATCCCCACAACAAAGCCGTCTCGCAACGCCCCGTTAATGCGTGTGCCAAAATCGCACGGCGCCGCAAGTCTCCTGATGTCCGCAGCATATTTTGTGACATCCTGGCCCTCAGGTCTGCAGTGGTGGTAGAATTTGTGCCTGGCCGTTTCAATTGGTTATGAATGAGTTCAATCAGCTGCTCATATGACTTATCCTTGGCGCTCGCGGGTGCCAGAAAATCCCTGACGAGACGGTAAACCTCCTCGCTACAACTGGACAGCAATAGCACCTTACACTTCTCTATCAGTGCGTTCGTGTCCCCTGTCAGGTCGTTTGCTATAAAATAGTGGTTGAGCCTTTCCGTAAAGGCATCCCAGTCATTACCCTCTGTGAAATCCTTTAGCGTGCCCAAAGTAGCCATGGTTGCGTGAAGAACTCGTCCGTGTCCTCGTCGCCAATTTGTGATATATGTAGCACTCAAATCACTGACTCCACACGGTCTGGTGTTGTAGTAACTGCTGTGACCTTGGTCCTTTATTGTGTAACTCCAGAGTACCCTCAGGTGTGGTGGGTAGCCTTTTATACTCTGTCTCGCAGGTACTTTCAGGTCTCCCACCACAGTGCCCCTTGTGGCGCATCATTGTAATTGTACATTTAATGTACATGGACAATACATAACACCGGTCATGGGTGGGAGAGCCCGACCCGCACAGGTATAGCGGGAGGAAAACTTTGGAGTTATTCCGGGAGGTGCACACAATCGTTTTGCAGCGGTCCCACCCTATGTCATAAAGTGGGAACACACTGTAACGGGTACCGACCTCTCCAGGTGCCGGAGCCAGGGTGCACATGTAATACTGTGTCCATTCAAAGTCACAGTGTGGGTTTAAAGCTGCTGGCGCACAGCCTATTAACTGCACCATGGAGGTAATGACACAAGACCACGTCCCTCCACAGGTAGCATACATAGGGGGTGGGACATATTGTGTCACCACCAGTGCGCCCCACTACCAACATGGACACTTCTGGTCCGGTAAGCGACAGCAGTTTTTGCTTCAAACCTGAGGCATCAATTCAAGTGGCCCAGGAACAGATTGTCCCCATTCCTGAACCCTCCACTGTCCACCTCACTGTGAAGGAAAACATTACAAACCTGCAGGATTATGTTGTACATTTTGGCTATGCAATTCCCCCTCTACCCGAACATCTTACCGCTCTGCTAAAAGATGTAATTATCTCACAAAAACACTTCTACACTCTAGAACAGAAAACAATTGAAATAGGGAAAAAGATTCTCGAGATCACAATTCCACCTTGGTGGGACCTTTTCAATAATACAGACGTCCCAGTCTGGATTAAAATTGCTTTCCCATACTTTCGTTATTTGTCAACTCGCAATTATACTTTACTTATGGTGTCTCACTTGCCAAGTGAAACGCAGAGGCCATCAGGTCAGGCACCAAAGGGTGCTGTATGCTCCTTGGCCGAACTTGGGAATCGCGCAGGGAGGGGTGACACCATACTACCATGTTTAATTTGTGTTTGATTTTACCTGCTGTAAACCGCAGAATCTTGAGTATTTGTGAGAATGCTACCTAAAATGTGTTTGATTATGTACCTTTTATTTTGCTGAACTTGAATATGTTTTTGACTATGGACCTTTAATGTTACTTGAGAAGGTGTTTGACTATATGCTTTTACTTGTTTTACTTAGACTTGTGTTTGACTGCATACCGTTATTTTACTGTGAAAATTGAGTAAAAGAGGGACATGATACCCCTCTATACTGCAACCGAATTGTGACGGCGATATTCGCCTGTAAATTGCATTTGCATTTCAACGGGGGATGCAGGGTAATGTTTAGCTGGTATAAATGCAGGGAAGGTTGACTCTCAGCGGCAAGAATTTTGCTTACCTTGATTGAAACTCAAGAGTGTGGAGTGTCAACATGGGGGAATGAAGGAATGCAAAATTCACAAGAAACCCCCCTTTGTTTGGACTCATTCAAAAGGAAATTTAATTTGGGACTTCCTACCAAAAAGTTTGGAACTCTAAACTGCTTATGGGAGAAACTACGAACTTTAATAGAATTTTGGATTTTAAAAGACAAACTCAAGGCTGTGGGCGGACCGACAGAACGAGCAGAGACAAACTGATTAAATGAACCTACCTGGGTGTGAGGACTAAGTTAACCTATCTGGAAGAATGAGTATTCAAAAATCCTTCCTCCATAAGAGACATTAACATCACAAAATCACCCAGAGGTAACTACCCATCAACATGGGTCTGGAAAACCATTTCAGTATATACATCACAAAGAGGCCCAATCCAGCCTGTATGCAAAAGACTAAGCACCAAAGGACATTGCAACTACCAACTAATATTTCCATCAGGAAACAGTTTTCGAACATCAACTCACCCAAAACATATCAACTTTTAACGAGCCCACCAAACTATTACAAAGAAGAGCCAAGCACCCCTAAATTATTCAAAGGATTTTGAACAGATTTGGCAGCAAGATTAGAACAGTGAAATCGTATAACTGGCCCCTGTTTTCAATACAGATTAGGTGATTGCTAGGTAGCTACAAGGCTGCTACTACCTCAGATGACACTTTGACTGACAGACTAGTACCACACTACGCTGGTGTCATCAAGACAAGGAGAGAAACCAACGCGACAGTTGTAAGCAAACTTCTGCAGCTTCCAAGTCCTGAAGTCCTGAAGGAAGGAAGAACATCGCCATCACAGCAGCGACCAACCACAGTCAACGTGGTATCAAGGGAAACACAACCGCGATCTACCGTTAACTGTCAAGGAAGGATTGGTAAGTCTAGTCCCTGCCTGCCTTGGAGTTTAACCTAGCTAGAATTAGGTATTGGGAGGTGGAAGGTGTAATTTTACTGCAACCCCCTTTGAATGTGTAGTTTATGGTACTTTATTAGAGTGATTATAAGTTTGACCTTGTACCTTTCCTTGTATTGTCCTTTGTTAGAGTGATTGTAAATTTGCCCTTGTATTTTCTTACTAAATTAATAAGCTTGTAATACCTTGACTGTAATAAAAACAAAGTTTTTTGCATCAAACCAGTGTCCTTTGCACTTTTGTCACACCCTCCAAATAAATCCAGAATACAGAACCCAAGGGAGTGGGAGCGATTCGAACTGCTCAAGTTGGTCAGAAGGGAATCTAACCCCCTCATAGAGACCACCCCCTTACAAAGTGCAAATCCATCTCGTTCCTGATGTACAACCTGTTCATCACAAGGCCCGAGCGGTTCCATACATAATGCAAGAGAAAATCGAGATCGAGCTGGACAGGTTTCAACGAGAGGGAATCATATCGCCAGTCGAGTTCAACGAGTGGGCCAGTCCAATTGTTCCGGTGTTGAAAAACGATGGGATGGTCAGAATCTGCAGGGACTACAAGGTAATGATCAACTGAGTCTTGTTACAGGACCAATACCCACTACCCATGTACCTGTTCGCAATGCTAGCAGGGAGTAAGTCGTTCACCAAGCTGGATCTAACCTCTGCTTACATGAAACAGGAGCTGGCTGAACCGCCAAAAAAATTGACATGCATCAACATGCACAAAGGACTATTCATATACCACAGATGCCCCTTTTGGGTTCGCTCAGTTGTGGCCATCTTCCAGAGGAACATGGAGAGTCCGCTGAAATCGGTTCGTTGCACCGTGGTGTTCCAAGACGACATCCTGATCATTGGTCGCAACACCACCGAACACTTGCACAACCTGGAAGAGGTTCTAAAGCAACCGGACAGAGTGGGACTTAGGTTGAAACGCTCCAAGTGTGTTTTCCTGGCGCCAGAGATCGAATTTCTGGGGAGAAAGTTTGCAGCGGATGGCATCAGACCCACGGACTCCAAGACGGAGGCCATCAAGAATGCACCCAGACCACAGAATGTGACGTAGCTGCATTCATTCCTGGGACTCTTCAACTTTTTCTACCGCGGTTGAGCACTTTGCTGGAACTTTTGCATTTATTGCTGCGCAAGGGTGATTACTGGGTTTGGGGTAAATCTCAAGAGACAGCATTTAATAATGCTAGAAACCTGCTATGTTCTAACAAGTTACTTGTATTGTATGGCCTGTGTAAATGTTTAGTACTAGCTTGTGATGCATCTTCGTAAGGGGTCAGTTGTGTGCTCCAGCAAGCCAATGTATCAGGTAATCAGCAATCGGTTGCGTTTGCGTCCAGAACTTTATCTAAGGCTGAAAAAGCCGACAGTATGGTTGAGAAAGAAGCATTAGCATGCGTATACAGGGTTAAGAAAATGCACCAATACTTATTTGGACTCCGGTTCGAGCTCGAAACTGACCACAGGCCGCTCATTTCGCTATTCTCAGAAAGCAAAGGTATTAACACCAATGCTTCATCCCGCATCCACAGAGGGGCATTAACGTTATCTGTGTATGACTATGTAATCCGCCACAGACCAGGCACTGAGAACTGTGCCGATACCCTCAGTCGGCTACCACTGCCCACCACCGGGGTGGAAATGGCGCAACCCGCAGACTTGCTTCTTGTAATGGATGCTTTTGAGAGCGAGGGGTCACCCATCATGGCTTGCCAGATCAGGACCTGGACCAGCCAGGATCCTGTGCTATCACTTGTAAAAAGCTGCTTCCTCAATGGGAGCTGGTCGGCGGTTCCCAGGGAAATGCAAGATGAAATTAAGCTGTTCCATCAACGCAAGGATGAACTGTCCATCCATTTGGATTGTCTCCTATGGGGGAATCATGTAGTTTTGTCAAAAAAAGGCAGGGAAACATTTATACGCAACCTTCACAGTACCCACCCAGACATAGTTATGATGAAGGCTATCGCCTGATTGCACGTTTGGTGGCCCGGCATTGACTCGAAATTGGAGTCATGCCTACACCAATGCAAGACTTGCTCACATTTGAGCAATGCACCAAGGGAAGCCTCACTGAGTCTATGGTCATGGCCCTCCAAATCGTGGTCAAGGGTCCACGTAGATTTCGTTGGCCCCTTTCTGGGAAAAATATTCCTAATGTCATCATGTACGTCCACTGCCACCATTGAAAGTCTCCGGGCCATGTTCGCCACCCATGTTTTGCCCGACATCCTTGTTAGTGACAATGGACCATGTTTCACCAGCTCAGAATTCAACAAGTTCATGACCCGCAATGGCATCAAGCATGTCAGGCCCCATTTAAGCCCGCATCCAATGGTCAAGCCAAACTATTGAGCAGAGCTTGAAACGCGTAACGGACGTTTCCCTGCAGACCCGGTTATCTCGGATTCTGCTCAGCTACCGTACGTGACCCCACTCGCTTACTGGGGATCCCCCTGCAGAATTGCTAATGAAGAGAGCACTGAAAACCAGGCTCTCCTTAGTCTACCCGGATCTCAATGATCATTTAGAAACCCGGCGTCACCGGCATAACATGTACCACGATCTCACGGTGTATCGCGTGACATTGAGGTTAATGACCCTGTGTTTGTTCTGAATTACGGTCATGGTCCGAAATGGATTGCAGGCACTCTTTTAGCCAAAGAGGGGAATAGAGTGTTTGTTGTCAAAGTTTTGAATGGATAAACGTGCAGAAAGCGCTTGGATCAGACCAAACTGCGATTCACTGACAACCAAAAACAGTTTGAAGAGGACATTACCATCATTGATCTATCTACACACACCCAACCAGCAATTAACCTCGCGGTCAACCACGAGGATGAACCCACCATGCCTGACAGTCCGATCAGACCAGCCACACCGCAGTGCAGCAATGATCCGACCGACTCACCCATGCCAGGACTTCAACTCAGGTGATCAACCCAGGAACGCAGAGCCCCGGATCGCCTCAACTTGTAAATAACTTGTACATAAGACTTTGGGGTGGAGTGATGTTATGTATGTAAACTTTACCAATATGTAAGATTCGCCACACTGGGCACACCTGTGGGAGACCCAAGGGTCACCTGCACATCCCGGGCAAGCAGGTGCAAAAGGCCGTCTACCATGATGCTTCCTTACTCTGGAGTTACATTAAAGAGACTAAGGTAACAACAGTTTGAGCTTACAGCATACTATCTTGTGGAGTTATTCTGAACATAACAGCCTTGGTCTCAATGGTCAGAGCGGTCCTGAGCCATGTGTGAGGTTGCAGATCTTGCCGCAGGACATTGCACAGCTCCCTCACTATGTCCTTTCTAAATCGCAGCCTTCGCAAACATTGCTCATCACTGAAATCCAGGAAGGAAAACTGGCATTGGTAAACCCTTTGACGGTAAGGCCTCCTTCCCCCAGGTCTGGGCTGGGCTCTCTGATGGCAGCTGGCTGATCGCCTTCTCCCTGTTCCTGCTGATGTTCGGAAGCTGCTGCAGGCTGCTACAAGCAAGGTTCCTGGCCTAGTATCTGGTCTGGGGGGGTCAGCTACCTGACCCTCCTCCTCACACCATCTCCCTCCTGGTCACCCTCTCCATGTTGAGGTCTGCGGCCTTCTGTAGGCCCTTCTCCCTGTTGGGCAGCCATGGCTGCTGCCTCCCTTGCCCGCTGCCTTTGTACCCATTGCCAACGACGCTCCTTCTGCTGCGTGCTGCACTGCCTCTCACAAGGTGCACAAGGCGTTGCCCTGCCAACCCTGAGCCCATTCTGTATGAAGGCTGGATCTTCACAAGCAGGCCTCTGTGCAGCAGAGAATGAGGCCCACAAGTCTCCACTCATCAGTGAGAGTGAAAAAGTGTTTTAAACTCACAAAATGTTCTGAAAAATCCATTGCAGGTGTAGCAAATCGCCACTGCGAAATCCGAAAAAGTTTGGACAAAAAATACCCGATCTAACAAAACCTAGGTTCTCCTCCTCTGGTGGTTTATAGCAGCCCAGCAAAGTGCACTGACCCAAAAAGCGGGTGGGGGCACTGTCAACAAAAAAGCCAGCATTTTTATACCGAATATAGGTGGCGTGGCAACGGAGCAGCGGTGCCCACTCTAATAAGAACATAAGGACATACGAAATAGGAACAGGAGAGGGCCATTTGGCCCCTCAAGCCTGCTCCGCCATTCAATAAAATCATGGCTGATCTGATCATGGATTCAGCTCCACTTCCCTGCCCACCCCTCATAACTCTTTACTCCCTTAATGCTCCAAAATCTGTCTATCTCCACCTTAAACAATGATCCAGCCTCCACAGCACTCTGGAGCAGAGAATTCCATAGATTTACAACCCTCTGAGAGAAGAAATCCCTCCTCATCTCAGTTTTAAATGGACGGCCCCTTATTCTGAGACTATGTCCCCTAGTTTTAGTTTCACCTTTCAGTGGAAATATCTTCGCTGCATCCACTTTGTCGAGGCCCCTCATTAGCTTATATGTTTTGATAAGATCACCCTCTCATTCTCCTGAACTCCAATGTGTATAGGCCCAACCTACTCAACCTACCTTCATAAGTCAACCCCCTCAGCTCCGGAATCAACCGAGTGAACCTTCTCTGAACAGCCTCCAATGCAAATTCCTTAAATACGGAGACCAAAACTGTACGCAGTACTCTAGGTGTATCCTTACCAATATCCTATACATTTGTAGCAGGACTTCTCTGCTTTTATACTCTATCCCCATTGCAATAAAGGCCAACATTCCATTTACCTTCCTGATTACTTGCTGTATCTGCATACTAACTTTTTGTGTTTCATGCACAAGGACCCCTATGTTCCTATGTCCTGCAGCACTTTGCAATTTTTCTCCATTTAACTTATAATTTGCTTTTGTATTTTTTCTGCCAATGTAGATAATCTCATATTTTCTCACATTTTACTCCATCTGCCAAATTTTTGCCACTCACTTAGCCTGTCTATATCCCTTTGCAAATTTTTTGTGTCCTCTTCACAATGTGCTTTCCCACCCATCTTTGTATCATCAGCAAACTTGGCTACATTACACTCGGTCCCTTCATCCAAGTCATTAATACAGATTGTAAACTAGTCACTGTTTGCTAACTGGAAAATGACCCATTTATCCCGACTCTCTGTTTTCTGTTAGTTAGCCAATCCTCTATCCATGCTAATATATTACCCTCAACCCCGTGAACTTTTATATAATGCAGTAACCTTTTATATGGCACCTTATCAAATGCCTTCTGGAAATCCAAATACATCACATCCACAGGTTCCCCCTTATCCACCATGCTCGTTACATCCTCAAAGAACTCCAGCAAATTTGTCAAACAGGATTTCCCTTTCATAAAACCACGCTGACTCTGCTAGATTGAATTATGCTTTTCCAAATGTCCCGCTACTGCTTCCTTAATAATGGACTCCAGCATTTTCCCAATGACAGATGTTAGGCTAACTGGTCTATAGTTTCCTGCTTTTAGTCTGCTTCCTTTTTTAAATAGGGGTGATACATTTGCAGTTTTTCAATCCGCTGGGACCGCCCCAGAATCCAGGGAATTTTGGTAGATTACAACCAATGCATCCGCTATTTCTGCAGCCACTTCTTTTAAGACCCTAGGATGTAAGCCATCAGGTCCAGGGTCCTTGTCCGCTTTTTAGTCCCATTATTTTACCGAGTACTACTTCATTAGTGATCGTGATTGTATTAAGTTCCTCCCTCCCTATAGCCCTTTGATAATCCACTATTGGAATGTTTCTAGTGTCTTAGAAACATAGAAACATAGAAAATAGGAGCAGTAGTAGGCCATTCGGCCCTTCGAGTCTGCATCACCATTCAATATGATAATGGCTGATCCTCTATCTCAACACCATATTCCCATTTTTTCCCCATACCCCTTGGTGCCCTTTGTTTCTAGAAATCTATCTCCCTCTTAATTATATTCAGTGACTTGGCCTCCACAGCCTTCTGTGGTAGAGAATTCCACAGGTTCACCACCCTCTGAGTGAAAACATTTCTCCTCGTCTTGGTCCTAAATTTCCTACCCCATATCCTGAGACTGTGGCCCTTTGTTCTAGAGTTCCCAGCCAGGGGAAACATCCTCCCTACATCCAGTCTATCCAACCCAGTCAGAATTTTATATGTTTCAATGAGATCCCCTCTCATTCTTCTTAACTCTAGTGAATACAGACCTAGTCAACCCAATCTCTCCTCATACAACAGTCCTGCCATCCCAGGAATCAGTCTGGTGAACCTTCGCTGCACTCCCTCTATGACAAGTATATGCTTTCTTAGGTAAGGAGACCAAAACTGCACACAATACTCCAGGTGCGGTCTCACCAAGGCTCTATATAACTATAGTAAGACATCCTTGCTCCTGTACTCAAATCCTCTTGCAATGAAGGCCAACATACCATTTTCCTTCCTAACTGCTTGCTGCACCTGCATGTTTGCTTTCAATAACTCATGTACAAGAACACCCAGGTCCCTCTATACATTGACACTTCCCATACCATCACCATTTACATAATACTTTGTCCTTATGTTTTTCCTACCAAAGTGGATAACTTCACATTTATCCACATTATACTGCATCTACCATGTGTTTACCCACTCACTCAACCTATCTAAATCACCTTGCAGCGTCTTTGCATCCTCCTCACAACTCACAATCCCACGTAGTTTTGAGTCATCAGCAATCTTGGTTCCCTCATCCAAATTATTTATATATATTATGAATAGCTGGGGCCCAAGCACTGGTCCCTGTGGTACCCCACTAGCCACTGCCCGTCACCCCGAAAAAGACCCGTTTATTCCTACTCTCTGTTTCCTGTCAGTTAACCAATTTTCAATCCATGCCAGTACATTACCCCTAATACTATCTGTTGTAATTTTGCACACTAACCTCTTATGTGGGACTTTATCAAAGGCCTTCTGAAAATCCAAATACACTACATCCACTGGTTCTCTCTTATCTATTCTATCAGTTACATCCTCAAAAAACTCCAGTAGGTTTAATCCCATTGATATTATCCAAATGTGCCATTATCACATCCTTTATAATAGATTCCAGCATTTTCCCTACTATTGGTGTCAGGCTAACTGGTCTGTAGTTCCCTGTTTTCTCTCTCCCTCCTTTTTAAATAGTGGGGTTACATTTGCCACCCTCCAATCTGCAGAAACTGTTCCATAATCTATAGAATTTTGGAAGATGACAACCAATGCATTTACTATTTCCATGGCTACCTCTTTTAATACTCGAGGATGCAGATCATCAGGGCCTGGGGATTCATCTGCCTTCAGTCCGATTGGTTTCTCCAGCACTACCTTCTTACTAATAATAATTTCCTTTAATTCTTCTTGCTCACTGGACTCTTGGTTCCCGAGCATTTCTGGGACATTATTTGTGTCCTCTTCCGTGAAGACAGAACAAAAGCATTTATTTAATTGTTCTGCCATTTCCTTGCTCCCCATTACAAATTCTCCCGTTACTGTCTGTAAAGGACTTACATTTGTCTTCATTAATCTTTTTCTTTTTACATACTTGTCAAAACTTTTGCAGTCGGTTTTTATGCTCCTTGCAAGTTTACTCACAATCTATTTTTCCCCTTTTAACCAAGATTGCTGATGACTCAAAACTACGTGGGATTGTGAGTTGTGAGGAGGATGCAAAGACGCTGCAAGGTGATTTAGATAGGTTGAGTGAGTGGGTAAACACATGGCAGATGCAGTATAATGTGGATAAATGTGAAGTTATCCACTTTGGTAGGAAAAACATAAGGACAAAGTATTATGTAAATGGTGATGGTTTGGGAAGTGTCGATGTGTCCTTTTTTGCTGAATTCTAAATTGCTCCCAATCCTCAGGCTTGCTACTTTTTCTGGCAGCTTTGAATAACTCCTCTTTGGATCTAATACTATCCTTACTTTATTTTGTTAGTCATGGTTGGGCCACTTTTCCTTTTGTGTTTTTACGCTAGAAAGGAATGGAAACTGTTGCACTTCATGCATTCGTTCCTGAAATATTAGCCATTGCCTATCCACCGTCATGTCTTTTAATGAATCTTCCCAAGCTATCATAGCCAATTCATTCCTTATACCTTCGTAGTTTCCTTTGTTTAGATTTAGGACCCGAGTTTTGGATTGGACGACTTCACTTTTCATCTTAATAAAGAATTCAATCATGTTATGGTCACTCTTCCCTAAAGGATCCCGTACATCAAGAATATTAATTAACCCCTTCTTATTACACAATACCCAATCTAGGATAGCCTGTTCCCTAGTAGACTCCTCAACATACTGGTTTAAAAAACCATCTCGTACATACTCCAGGAATTCATCTGCCACAGTATTATTACTAATTTTGTTTGGCCAGTCTAAATGTAGATTAAAGTCACCTACGATTACTGTCGTACCCTTGCGACATGCATCTCTAATTTCCTGTTTCATGCCGTGCCCTATATAGAAACATAGAAAATAAGTGCAGGAGTAGGCCATTCGGCCCTTCGAGCCTGCATTGCCATTCAATATCATGGCTGATCATTCACCTCGGTACCCCTTTCCTGATTCTCTCCATACCCCTTGATTCCTTTAGCAATAAGGGCCATATCTAACTCCCTTTTGAATATATCTAACAAACTGGCATCAAAAGCTCTTTGCGGTAGAGAATTCCACAGGTTCACAATTCTCTGAGTGCAGAAGTTTCTCCTCATCTCGGTCCTAAATGGCTTGCCCCTTATCCTTAGACTGTGAGCCCTGATCCTGGACTTCCCCAACATTGGGAACATTCTTCCTGCATCTAAACTGTCCAGTCCCGTCAGAATTTTATATGTTTCTATGGGATCCCCTCTCATTCTTCTAAATTCCAGTGAATACAGGCCCAGTTGATCCAGTCTCTCCTTGTATGTCAGTCCTGCCATCCGGGAATCAGTCTGGTGAACCTTCGCTGCGCTGCCTCAATAGCAAGAATATCCTTCCACAGATTAGGAGACCAAAACTGAACATAATGTTCCAGGTGAGGTCTCACCAAGGCCCTGAATAACTGCAGTAGGACCTCCCTGCTTCTATACTCAAATCCCCTAGCTATGAAGGCCAACATGCCATTTGCCTTCTTCACCGCCTGCATGCCAATTTTCAATGACTGATGTGCCATGACATCCAGGTCTCGTTGCACCTCTACTTTTCCTAATCTACCGCCATTCAGATAATATTCTGCCTGCATGTTTTTGCCACCAAAGTGGATAACCTCACATTTATCCAAATTATACTGCATCTGCCATGCATTTGCTCACTCACCGAACCTATCCAAGTCATCCTGCAGCCTCTTAGCGTCCTCCTCACAGTTCACACCACCATCCAGCTTAGTGTCATCTGCAAACTTGGAGATATTTCACTCAATTCCTTCATCTAAATCATTGATGTATATTGCAAATAGCTGGGGTCCCAGCACTGAGCCCTGCGGCACTCCACTAGTCACTGCCTGCCATTCGGAAAAGGACCCATTTATCCTGACGCTCTGCTTTCTGTCTGCCAACTAGTTCTCTATCCACGTCAATACATTACCCCCAATAACATGTGCTTTAATTTTGCACAAAAATCTCGTGTGTGGGACCTTGTGAAAAGTTTTTTGAAAGTCCAAATACACCACATCCACTGGTTCTCCTTTCTCCACTCTACTAGTTACATCCTCAAAAAATTCTAGAAGAATTGTAAAGCAAGATTTCCCTTTCATAAATCCATGCTGACTTGCACTGATCCTGTCACTGCTTTCCAAATGCGTTGCTATTTTATCTTTAATAATTGATTCCAACATTTTCCCCACTACCACTGTCAGGCTAACCAGTCTATAATTCCCCGTTTTCTCTCTCCCTCCTTTTCAAAAAAGTGGTGTTACATTAGCTACCCTCCAGTCCATCGGAACTGACCCAGAGTTGATAGACTGTTGGAAAATGATCACCAATGCATCCACTATTTCTAGGGCCACTTCCTTAAGTACTCTGGGATGCAGACTATCAGGCCCTGGGGATTTATCGGCCTTCAATCCCATCAATTTCCCTAACACAATTTCCTGACTAATAAGGATTTCCTCCAGTTCCTCCTTATCGCTAGATCCTCGGTCCCCTAATATTTCCGGAAGGTTATTCGTGTCTTCCTTCATGAAGACATATTATGTTCAATTGGTCTGCCATTTCTCTGTTCCCTATTATAAATTCACCTGAATCTGACTGCAAGGGACCTACCTTTGTCTTCACTAATCTCTTTCTCTTCACATATCTACAGAAGCTTTTGCAGTCAGTTTTTATGTTCCCAGAAAGCTTCCTCTCATACTTTATTTCCCCCCTCCTAATTAAACCCTTTGTCCTCCTCTGCTGGATTCTAAATTTCTCCCAGTCCTCAGATTTGCTGCTTTTTCTGGCCAATTTATATGCCTCTTCCTTGGATTTAGCACAATCCCTAATTTTCATTGTTAGCCACGGTTGAGCCACCTTCCCCGTTTTATTTTTTATTCCAGACAGGGATGTACAATTGTTGAAGTTCATCCATGTGATCTGTAAATGTCTGCCATTGCCTATCCACCATCAACCCTTTAAGTATCATTTGCCAGTCTATTCTAGCCAATTCACGTCTCATACCATCGAAGTTACCTTTCCTTAAGTTCAGGATCCTAGTCTTTGAATTAACTGTGTCACTCTCCAACTTAATAAAGAATTCTACCATATTATGGTCACTCTTCCCCAAGGAACAATATTGCTAATTAGTCCTTTCTCATTACACATCACCCAGTCTAGGATGGCCAGCCCTCTAGTTGGTTCCTCGACATATTGGTCTAGAAAACCATCCCTAGTACACGCCAGGAAATCCTCCTCCACCGCATTGCAACCAGTTTGATTCGCCCAATCAATATGTGGATTAAAGTTGCCCATGCTAACTGTTGTACCTTTATTGCACGCATCCCTAATTTCTTGTTTTATGCTGTCCCCAACTTCACTACTACTGTTTGGTCGTCTGTTTTCTTCCCTTTGGTATTCCACAGCTCTACCCCTACAGATTCCACGTCATCCAAGCTAATGTCCTTCCTTACTATTCCGTTAATTCCTTCTCTAACCAGCAACAGTACCCCACCTCCTTTTCCTTTCTGTCTATCCTTCTTGAATGTTGAATACCCCTGGATGTTGAGTTCCCAGCCTTGGTCACCCTGGAGCCATGTCTCCGTAATCCCAATTATATCACATTCGTTAACAGCTGCCTGCGCAGTTAATTCATCCACCTGATTATGAATACTCCTCGCATTGAGCACAGAGCCTTCAGGCTTGTCTTTTTTACAAACTTTGTCCCTTTAGAATTTTTCTGTAATGTGCCCCTTTTTGATTTTTGCCTTGGGTTTCTCTGCCCTCCATTTTTGCTTTTCTTCTTTCTACCTTTTGCTTTTGCCCCCATTTTACTTCCCTCTGTCTCCCTGCACAGGTTCCCATCCCCCTGCCATATTAGTTTAACCCCTCCCCAACAATCCACTCGGACATTGGTTCTGGTCCTGCCCAGCTGCAGACCGTCTGGTTTGTATTGGTCCCACCTCCCGCAGAACCAGTTCCAATATCCCAGGAATTTGAATCACTCCCTCCTACACCAATCCTCAAGCCATGTATTCATCTGAGCTATCCTGCTATTTCTACTCTGACTAGCACGTGGCACTGGTAGCAATCCTGAGATTATTACCTTTGAGGTCCTGCTTTTTAATTTAACTCCTAGCTCCATAAATTCACCTTGTATAACCTCATCCCATTTTTTACCTATATCGTTGGTACCTATATGCACCACGACAACTGGCTGTTCACCCTCCCCCTCCAAAATGTCCTGCAGCTGCTCCGAGACCCTTGCACCAGGGAGGCAACATACCATCCTGGAGTCTCGGTTGCGACTGCAGAAACGTCTATCTATTCCCCTTACAATAGAATCCCCTAGCTCTCCCAATCTTTTTCCTGCCCTCTTGTGCAGCAGAGCCACCCATGGTGCCATGAACTTGGCTGCTGCTGCCCTCCCCTGATGAGTTTTAGCCCCCAACAGTACCCAAAATGATGTATCTGTTTTGGAGAGGGATGACCACAGGGGACCACTGCACTACCTTCCTTCCACTGATCTCCCTGCTGGTCACCCATTCCATCGCTGCCTGAGTAACCTTTGCCTGCGGTGTGACCAACTCTCTAAAAGTGCTATTCACGACGTCCTCAGCATCGCGGATGCTCCAGAATAAGTCCATGGTAGTGTCCCTGATTTCCTACATAGCACAGGAGGAGCATGGCACGGCGCTGTGCTCAACTGGCATGACCTCACCCTTAAGGTGTGCCTCTGAGGCGTGAGTCCGGGGATCAGAGAGGCCGATGAAGGCCACGAGTCCAGCAGTCGGGAGGTGCGTCGCTGAGGCGTGCTTGTGCAGCTACAGTGAGAAGGCAAAAAAGAAGTAGAAAGAAATAGAAAGGTAACGTCACACCAAGGGGGTAAGTGATTGGCTGGTGATTGGTAAGTAGTTTTTCTTTTTTCTCTTCCACATCATAAGTAACATTTAGCACTGTTGTTGCCAATTTAAGTTAATCTAAGGGTTAAGACATGGCAGGAAAGCTCGGATACGTGTTATGCTTCTCCTGTACTATGTGGGAAATCAGTGACGCCTCCGGTGTCCCTGACGACTACGTGTGCGGGAAATGTATCCGCCTCCAGCTCCTGACGGACTGCGTTGCGGAATTGGAGCTGAGGATGGATTGACTCTGGAGCATCCACCATGCTGAGAATGACGTGAATAGCACGTTTAGTGAGTTGGTCTTACCACAGGTAAAAGGTCCACAGCCAGATAGGGAATGGAAGACTAACAGGAAGAGCAGTGCAAGGAAGGTAGTGCAGGGATCCCCTGCGGTCATCCCCCTGCAAAACAGATACACTGCTTTGAGTACTGTTGAGGGCGATGACTCATCAGCGGGGAGCAGCAGCAGCCAAGTTCATGGCACCATGGCTAGCTCTGCTGCACAAGAGGGCAGAAAAAAAAGTGGGAGAGCAATAGAGATAGGGGATTCAATTGTAAGGGGAATAGATAGGCGTTTCTGCGGCCGCAACCGAGATTCCAGGAGGGTATGTTGCCTCTTTGGTGCAAGGATCAAGGATGTCTCGGAGAGGGTGCAGGACATTCTGAAAAGGGAAGGTGAACAGCCAGTTATCTGGTGCACATTGGTACTAACGATATTGGTAAAAAATGTGATGAGGTCCTACGAGACAAATTTAAGGAGCTAGGAGCTAAATTAAAAAGTAGGACCTCAAAAGTAGCAATCTCGGGATTGCTACTAGTGCCACGTGCTAGTCAGAGTAGGATAGTTCAGATGAATACATGGCTTGAGCAGTGGTGCAGCAGGGAGGGATTCAAATTCCTGGGGCATTGGAACCGGTTCTGGGGGAGGTGGGACCAGTACAAACCGGACGGTCTACACCTGGGCAGGACTGGAACCAATGTACTAGGAGGAGTGTTTGCTAGTGCTGTTCGGGAGGAGTTAAACTAATATGGCAGAGGGATGGGAACCAATGCAAGGAGACAGAGGGAAACAAAATGGAGACAGAAGCAAAAGACAGAAAGGAGATGAGTAAAAGTGGAGGGCAGAGAAACCCAAGGCAAAAAACAAAAAGGGCCACTTTGCAGCAAAATTCTAAAGGGTCTAAGTGTGTTAAAAAGGCAAGCCTGAAAGCTCTGTGCCTCAATGCGAGGAGTATTCGGAATAAGGTGGACGAATTAACTGTGCAGATAGCAGTTAACGGATACGATGTAGTTGGCATCACGGAGACATGGCTCCAGGGTGACCAAGGCTGGGAACTCAACATCCAAGGGTATTCAACATTTAGGAAGGATGGACAGCAAGGAAAAGGAGGCGGGATGGCGTTGCTGGTTAAAGAGAAAATTAATGCAATTGTAAGGAAAGACATCAGCTTGGATGATGTGGAATCGGTATGGGTGGAGCTACGGAATACCAAGGGGCAGAAAACGCTAGTGGGAGTTGTATTTAGACCGCCAAACAGTCGTAGTGATGTTGGCAAGGGCATCAAACAGGAAATTAGGGGTGCATGCAATAAAGGTGCAGCAGTTATCATGGGTGACTTTAATATGCATATAGATTAGGCTAACCAAACTGGAAACAATATGGCGGAGGAGGATTTCCTGGAGTGCATAAGGGATGGTTTTCTAGACCAACTAGGGGGGAGACCATCTTAGACTGGGTGTTGTGTAATGAGAGAGGATTAATTAGCAATCTCGTTGTGCGAGGCCCCTTGGGAAAGAGTGACCATAATATCGTGGAATTATACATTAGGATGGAGAATGAAACAGTTAATTCAGAGACCATGGTCCAGAACTTAAAGAAGGGTAACTTTGAAGGTATGAGGCGTGAATTGGCCAAGATAGATTGGCAAATGATACTTAAGGGGTTGACAGTGGATGGGCAATGGCAGACATTTAGAGACCGCATGGATGAACTACAACAATTGTACATCCCTGTCTGGCATAAAAATAAAAAAGGGAAGGTGGCTCAACCGTGGCTATCAACGGAAATCAGGGATAGTATTAAAGCCAAGGAAGTGGCATAAAAATTGGTCAGAAATAGCAGCGAACCCGGGGACTGGGAGAAATTTAGAACTCAGCAAAGGAGGACAAAGGGCAGGGAAAATAGAGTAGAAGAGGAAGCTTGCAGGGAACATTAAAATGGACTGCAAAAGCTTCTATAGATATGTAAAGAGAAAAAGGTTAGTAAAGACAAATGTAGGTCCCCTGCAGTCAGAATCAGGGAAAGTCATAACTGGGAACAAAGAAATTGCAGACCAATTGAACAAGTACTTTGGTTCGGTATTCACTAAGGAGGACACAAACAACCTTCCGGATATAAAAGGGGTGAGAGGGTCTGGTAAGAAGGAGCAACTGAGGGAAATCCTTATTAGTCAGGAAATTGTGTTGGGGAAATTGATGGGATTGAAGGCCGATACATCCCCAGGGCCTGATGGTCTGCATCCCAGAGTACTTAAGGAGGTGGCCTTGGAAATAGCGGATGCATTGACAGTAATTTTCCAACATTCCATTGACTCTGTATCAGTTCCTATGGAGTGGAGGGTAGCCAATGTAACACCACTTTTTAAAAAAGGAGGGAGAGAGCAAACAGGGAATTATAGACTGGTTAGCCTGACAGCAGTAGTGGGGAAATTGATGGAATCAATTATTAACGATGTCATAGCAGCGCATTTGGAAAGAGGTGACATGATAGGTCCAAGTCAGCATGGATTTGTGAAAGGGAAATCATGCTTGACAAACTTCTGGAATTTTTTGAGGATGTTTCCAGTAGAGTGGACAAGGGAGAACCAGTTGATATGGTGTAATTGGACTTTCAGAAGGATTTGGACAAGATCCCACACAAGAGATTATTGTGCAAAGGTAAAGCACATGGGTTTGGGAGTAATGTGCTGACGTGGATTGAGAACTGGTTGACAGACAGGAAGCAAAGAGTAGGAGCAAATGGGTACTTTTCAGAATGGCAGGCAGTGACTCGTGGGGTACCGCAAGGTTCTGTGCTGGGGCCCCAGCTGTTTACATTGTACATTAATGATTTAGACGAGTGGATTAAATGTAGTATCTCCAAATTTGCGGATGACACTAAGTTGGGTGGCAGTGTGAGCTGCGAGGAGGATGCTATGAGGCTGCAGAGTGACTTGGATAGGTTAGGTGAGTGGGCAAATGCATGGCAGATGAAGTATAATGTGGGTAAATGTGAGGTTATCCACTTTGGTGGTAAAAAAAAGAGACACAGACTATTATCTGAAAGGTGGCAGATTAGGAAAAGGGGAGGTGCAACGGGACCTGGGTGTCATGGTACAGCAGTCATTGAAGGTTGGCATGCAGGCACAGCAGGCGGTTAAGAAAGAAAATGGCATGTTGGCCTTCATAGTGAGGGGATTTGAGTACAGGGGCAGGGAAGTGTTACTACAGTTGTACAGGACCTTGGTGAGGCCACACCTGGAGTATTGTGTACAGTTTTGGTCTCCTAACTTGAGGAAGGACGTTCTTGCTATTGAGGGAGTGCAGAGAAGGTTCACCAGACTGATTCCCGGGTTGGCAGGACTGACATATCAAGAAAGACTGGATCAACTGGGCTTGCATTCACTGGAGTTCAGAAGAATGAGAGGGGATCTCATAGAAACGTTTAAAATTCTGTCGGGTTTAGACAGGTTAGACGCAGGAAGAATGTTCCCAATGTTGGGGAAGTCCAGAACCAGGGGTCACAGTCTAAGGATAAGGGGAAAGCCATTTAGGACTGAGATGAGGAGAAACTTCTTCAGCCAGAGAGTGGTGAACCTGTGGAATTCTCTACCACAGAAAGTTATTCAGGCCAATACACTAAATATATTCAAAAAGGAGTTAGGTGTAGTCCTTACTACTGGGGGGATCAAGGGGTATGGCGAGAAAACAGGAATGGGGTACTGAAGTTGCATGTTCAGCCATGAACTCATTGAATGGCGGAGTCGGCTCGAAGGGCTGAATGCCTACTCCTGCACCGATTGTCTATGATTTTATGTTGCTAAACTACTTAATTTTGTAACAATGACAAAGTTTCCTGCTGATGAGAAAAAGAAAAAAGATAAAGAAAAAAGAAAAACTACTCACCAATCAGCCAGTCAATCACTTACCCTCTTAGCTGTGACGCCACATGTCAATTACTTTTTACTTGTTTACTACCCGCCTCTGCTGCAGCTGCAGCTCGCTGCTCGCTCTCAGCCGTCGCCAATTGTAGTCCCGCTCACCCGCCGACCTCCTCTCACGATGCTGCTCACTCTCTGCCACTGCTCGCTCTCAGAGGCCGCCAATTGTCGTCCCGCTCACCCGCCGACCTCCTCTCACGATGCTGCTCGCTCTCTGCCACTACTGTTTGGAGGCCAATAGACAACTCCCAACAATGTTTTCTGCCTCTTGGTACTCCTTCGCTCCACCCAGACTGATTCAACATCTTGATTTTCTGAGCCAATATCCTTTCTCACTATTGCTCTGATTTCACCCTTTACTAACAACGCCACACCAGCTCCTCTTCCTTTTTGCCTGTCCTTCCTAAATATTGAATATCCTTGGATATTCAATTCCCAGCCCTGGTCATCCTGCAACCATGTCTCCATAATTGCAACTATATTGTATTCGTTTACATCTATGTTAGCTGATATTGTTAACAGTTCCCTTTCCTCAGCTACTGTCTCCCTCTTCTACAAATCTGCCATCATCACCCCTCTCCTCAAAAAACAACCCTTGACTCCTCCGTCCCTGCAAATCATAGCCCCATCTCCAATCTCCCTTTCTTCTCCAACGTCCTCAAATGTGTTGTCACCTCTCAAATCCTTGCCCATCTTTCCCAGCACACCATGTTTGAATCCTTCCAATCAGGTTTCCATTCCTGCCCTAATACTTAAACGGCTTTCATCAAAGTACGAATGAATTAATTTGTGACTGTGACAAAGGTAAATTTTCCGTCCTCGTCCTTCTCGACCTGTCTGCAACCTTTGAAACAGTTGACCACACCATCTTCCTCCAACACCTTTCCACTGTTGTCCAGCTGAGCAGGACAACACTTGCCTGGATCCATTCTTATCTATCTCATCGTAGTCAGAGAATTACCTAAAATTGCTTCTGTTCTTGTTCTCGCATTGTCACCTCTGGTGTCCCCAAGGATCTCTCCTTGGCCCCCTTCTATTTCTCATCTACTTGTTGCCCCTCGGCAGGAGCGTTCAAAAACACATCATCAGTTTCCACATGTACGCTGATGACACCCAGCTCTAACTCACCACCTACCTCTCTTGACCACTCCACTGCCTCTAACTTGTCAGACTGCTTGTCCAACTTCCAGTACTGGATAAGCAGAAATTTCCTCCAACTAAATATTGGGAAGACCAAAGCCATTCCCTAGCCACCGACTTCAACCCTCTCCCAAGCAACTATATGAGGCTGAACCACATTGTTTGCAACCTTGGTGTCACATTTGACCCCAATATGAGCTTTTGACCACATATCCATACCATCAATAAAACCGTTTATTTCCACTTCCTTAGCATCACCTGCCCCTGCCTCAGCTCATCTACTGCCGAAACCCTCATCCATGCCTTTGTTGCCTCTAGACTTGACTATTCCAATGCACTCCTGGCAGGCTTTCCACATGTTATCCTCCGTAAACTTAAGCACATCCAAAATTCTGTTGCCTGCATACTATCTCGTACCAAGTCCCGTTCACCCATCACTCCTGTGCTCATTGACCTACATTGGCTCCTGGTTAGGCAACACCTCGATTGAAAAATTCTCATCCTTGTTTACAAAATCCCTGCGTGGCCTCACCCCTCCATATCTCTAGAAACTCCTCCAGTCCTGCAACCTTCCGAGATATCTGCGCTTCTCCAATTCTTGCGCATCCCCGATTTTAATCACTTCACCATTGGCGGATGGCTCCTGCGATGTTGAGGCCCTAGGCTCTAGAATGTGCTTCTTAAACCACTCCACCTCTCGACCTCTCTTTCCTACTTTAAGACGCTCCTTAAAAGCTACTTATTTGACCAAGCTTTTGGTCATCCCTAATATCTCCTTATTTGGCTCAGTGTCAAATTTTGTTTGATAACACTCCTGTGAAGCACCTTGGAATGTTGTACTATGTTGAAAGCTCAATATAAATATATTTTTATACTTCTCCCCTTCACTTCTGTCCACCACTCTCTCTTTCTTCACCTCTGTCCTGCACGCTCCTTCACTGCTTTCTACTTCTCTCACTCCTTTCTGTCGACCTCGAGCTCCTTCACTTACATCCACATGCTGTGATTGAGGCAAATAGCATGTATGCATTTAAGGAAATGCTAGGTAAGTACATGAGGGAGAAAAAAATAGAAGGATATGCTGATTGGATTCGATGAAGTAAGATGGGAAGAGTTTCCTATGGAGCATAGCACCGGCACCGACGAGTTGGGCTGAATGGTATCTTTCTGCTACGCATCTACATAACTGCTGTCTACCTTTCCAGTTCCATCTCCATCCCTGTCCTTCACTTCTAGTTGGTGAGTTGGAGAGGCAGTTGGTGAGTCGGAGAGGCAGTTGGTGAGTCGGAGAGGCAGTTGGTGAGTCGGAGAGGCAGTTGGTGAGTCGGAGAGGCAGTTGGTGAGTCGGAGAGGCAGTTGGTGAGTCGGAGAGGCAGTTGGTGAGTCGGAGAGGCAGTTGGTGTGTCGGAGAGGCAGTTGGTGAGTCGGAGAGGCAGTTGGTGAGTCGGAGAGGCAGTTGGTGAGTCGGAGGGTCAGTTGGTGAGTCGGAGAGGCAGTTGGTGAGTCGGTGAGGCAGTTGGTGAGTCGGAGAGGCAGTTGGTGAGTCGGAGAGGCAGTTGGTGAGTCGGAGGGGCAGTTGGTGAGTCGGAGAGGCAGTTGGTGAGTCGGAGAGGCAGTTGGTGAGTCGGAGGGGCAGTTGGTGAGTCGGAGAGGTAGTTGGTGAGTAGGAGGGGCAGTTGGTGAGTCGGAGAGGCAGTTGGTGAGTAGGAGAGGTAGTTGGTGAGTCGGAGGGGAAGTTGGTGAGTCGGAGAGGCAGTTGGTGAGTCGGAGAGGCAGTTGGTGCGTCGGAGAGGCAGTTGGTGCGTTGGAGGGGCAGTTGGTGAGTCAGAGAGGCAGTTGGTTATTCGGAGAGGCAGTTGGTGAGTCGGAGAGGCAGTTGGTGAGTCGGAGAGGCAGTTGGTGAGTCGGAGAGGTAGTTGGTGAGTCGGAGGGGCAGTTGGTGAGTCGGAGAGATAGTTGGTGAGTCGGAGAGGGAGTTGGTGAGTCGGAGGGGCAGTTGGTGAGTCGGAGAGTTAGTTGGTGAGTAGGAGGGGCAGTTGGTGAGTCGGAGAGGCAGTTGGTGAGTAGGAGAGGTAGTTGGTGAGTCGGAGGGGCAGTTGGTGAGTCGGAGAGGCAGTTGGTGAGTCGGAGAGGCAGTTGGTGAGTCGGAGAGGCAGTTGGTGTGTCGGAGAGGCAGTTGGTGAGTCGGAGAGGCAGTTGGTGAGTCGGAGAGGCAGTTGGTGAGTCGGAGGGTCAGTTGGTGAGTCGGAGAGGCAGTTGGTGAGTCGGAGAGGCAGTTGGTGAGTCGGAGAGGCAGTTGGTGAGTCGGAGAGGCAGTTGGTGAGTCGGAGGGGCAGTTGGTGAGTCGGAGAGGCAGTTGGTGAGTCGGAGAGGCAGTTGGTGAGTCGGAGGGGCAGTTGGTGAGTCGGAGAGGTAGTTGGTGAGTAGGAGGGGCAGTTGGTGAGTCGGAGAGGCAGTTGGTGAGTAGGAGAGGTAGTTGGTGAGTCGGAGGGGAAGTTGGTGAGTCGGAGAGGCAGTTTGTGAGTCGGAGAGGCAGTTGGTGCGTCGGAGAGGCAGTTGGTGCGTCGGAGGGGCAGTTGGTGAGTCAGAGAGGCAGTTGGTTATTCGGAGAGGCAGTTGGTGAGTCGGAGAGGCAGTTGGTGAGTCGGAGAGGCAGTTGGTGAGTCGGAGAGGTAGTTGATGAGTCGGAGGGGCAGTTGGTGAGTCGGAGAGATAGTTGGTGAGTCGGAGAGGGAGTTGGTGAGTCGGAGAGGCAGTTGGTGAGTCGGAGAGGCAGTTGGTCAGTCGGAGGGGCAGTTGGTGAGTCGGAGAGGCAGTTGGTGAGTCGGAGAGGCAGTTGGTGAGTCGGAGAGGCAGTTGGTGAGTCGGAGAGGCGGTTGGTGAGTCGGAGGGGCGGTTGGTGAGTCGGAGAGGCAGTTGGTGAGTCGGAGGGGCAGTTGGTGATTCGGAGAGGCAGTTGGTGAGTCGGAGAGGCAGGTGGTGAGTCGGAGAGGCAGTTGCTGAGTCGGAGAGGCAGTTGGTGAGTAGGAGGGGTAGTTGCTGAGTCGGAGAGGCAGTTGGTGAGTCGGAGGGGCAGTTGGTGAGTCGGAGGGGCAGTTGGTGATTCAGAGAGGCAGTTGGTGATTTGGAGGGGCAGTTGCTGAGTCGGAGGGGCAGTTGGTGAGTCGGAGAGGCAGTTGGTGAGTCGGAGAGGCAGTTGGTGAGTCGGAGAGGCAGTTGGTGAGTCGGAGATGCAGTTGGAGAGTCGGAGAGGCAGTTGGTGAGTCGGAGGGGCAGTTGGTGAGTCGGAGAGTTAGTTGGTGAGTCGAAGGGGCAGTTGTTGATTCAGAGGGGCAGTTGGTGAGTCGGAGAGGCAGTTGCTGAGTCGGAGAGGCAGTTGGTGAGTTGGAGGGGCAGTTGGTGAGTCGGAGAGGCAGTTGGTGAGTCGGAGAGGCAGTTGGTGAGTCGGAGATGCAGTTGGTGAGTCTGAGAGGCAGTTGGTGAGTCGGAGAGGCAGTTGGTGAGTCGGAGAGGCAGTTGGTGAGTCGGAGAGTTAGTTGGTGATTCGGAGATGCAGTTGGTGAGTCGGAGGGGCAGTTGGTGAGACGGAGAGGCAGTTGGTGAGTCGGAGAGGCAGTTGGTGAGTCGGAGGGGCAGTTGGTGAGTCGGAGAGTCAGTTGGTGAGTCGGAGAGGCAGTTGGTGAGTCGGAGAGGCAGTTGGTGAGTCGGAGAGGTCGTTGGTGAGTAGGAAGGGCAGTTGGTGATTCGGAGAGGCAGTTGGTGAGTCGGAGAGGCAGTTGGTGAGTCGGTAAGGCATTTGGTGAGTCGGAGAGGCAGTTGGTGAGTAGGAGGGGTAGTTGGTGAGTCGGAGAGGCAGTTGGTGAGTCGGAGGGGCAGTTGGTGAGTCGGAGGGGCAGTTGGTGATTCAGAGAGGCAGTTGGTGATTTGGAGGGGCAGTTGCTGAGTCGGAGGGGCAGTTGGTGAGTTGGAGAGTTAGTTGGTGAGTCGAAGGGGCAGTTGGTGAGTCAGAGGGGCAGTTGGTGAGTCGGAGAGGCAGTTGCTGAGTCGGAGAGGCAGTTGGTGAGTTGGAGGGGCAGTTGGTGAGTCGAGAGGCAGTTGGTGAGTCGGAGAGGCAGTTGGTGAGTCGGAGATGCAGTTGGTGAGTCGGAGAGGCAGTTGTTGAGTCGGAGAGGCAGTTGGTGAGTCGGAGAGGCAGTTGGTGAGTCGGAGAGGCAGTTGGTGAGTCGGAGAGGCAGTTGGTGAGTCGGAGATGCAGTTGGTGAGTCGGAGAGGCAGTTGTTGAGTCGGAGAGGCAGTTGGTGAGTCGGAGAGGCAGTTGGTGAGTCGGAGAGTTAGTTGGTGATTCGGAGAGGCAGTCGGTGAGTCGGAGGGGCAGTTGGTGAGTCGGAGAGGCAGTTGGTGAGTCGGAGAGGCAGTTGGTGAGTCGGAGGGGCAGTTGGTGAGTCGGAGAGTCATTTGGTGAGTCGGAGAGGCACTTGGTGAGTCGGAGAGGCAGTTGGTGAGTCGGAGAGGCAGTTGGTGAGTCGGAGAGGCAGTTGGTGAGTCGGAGAGGCAGTTGGTGAGTCGGAGAGGTAGTTGGTGAGTCGGCGAGGCAGTTGATGAGTCGGAAAGGCAGTTGGTGAGTCGGAGAGGCAGTTTGTAAGTCGGAGAGGCATTTGGTGAGTAGGAGGGGCAGTTGGTGAGTCGGAGAGGCAGTTGGTGAGTCGGAGAGGCAGTTGGTGAGTCGGAGAGGCAGTTGGTGAGACGGAGAGGCAGTTGGTGAGTCGGAGAGGCAGTTGGTGAGTCGGAGAGGCAGTTGGTGAGTCGGAGAGGCAGTTGGTGAGTCGGAGAGGCAGTTGGTGAGTCGGAGATGCAGTTGGTGAGTCGGAGAGGCAGTTGTTGAGTCGGAGAGGCAGTTGGTGAGTCGGAGAGGCAGTTGGTGAGTCGGAGAGTTAGTTGGTGATTCGGAGAGGCAGTCGGTGAGTCGGAGGGGCAGTTGGTGAGTCGGAGAGGCAGTTGGTGAGTCGGAGAGGCAGTTGGTGAGTCGGAGGGGCAGTTGGTGAGTCGGAGAGTCATTTGGTGAGTCGGAGAGGCACTTGGTGAGTCGGAGAGGCAGTTGGTGAGTCGGAGAGGCAGTTGGTGAGTCGGAGAGGCAGTTGGTGAGTCGGAGAGGCAGTTGGTGAGTCGGAGAGGTAGTTGGTGAGTCGGAGAGGCAGTTGATGAGTCGGAAAGGCAGTTGGTGAGTCGGAGAGGCAGTTTGTAAGTCGGAGAGGCATTTGGTGAGTAGGAGGGGCAGTTGGTGAGTCGGAGAGGCAGTTGGTGAGTCGGAGAGGCAGTTGGTGAGTCGGAGAGGCAGTTGGTGAGACGGAGAGGCAGTTGGTGAGTCGGAGAGGCAGTTTGTGAGTCGGAGATGCAGTTGGTGAGTCGGAGGGGCAGTTGGTGAGTCGGAGAGGCAGTTGGTGAGTCGGAGGGGCAGTTGGTGAGTCGGAGAGGTAGTTGGTGAGTCGGAGAGGTAGTTGGTGAGTCGGAGAGGCTGTTGGTGAGTCGGAGAGGCAGTTGGTGAGTCGGAGTGGCAGTTCGTGAGTCGGAGAGGCAGTTGGTGAGTCGGAGGGGCAGTTGGTGAGTCGGAGACGCAGTTGGTGAGTCGGATAGGCAGTTGGTGAGTCGGCGAGGCAGTTGGTGAGTCGGACAGGCAGTTGGTGAGTCGGAGAGGCAGTTGGTGAGTCGGAGAGGTAGTTGGTGAGTCGGAGAGGCAGTTGATGAGTCGGAAAGGCAGTTGGTGAGTCGGAGAGGCAGTTGGTGTGTCGGAGGGTAGTTGGTGAGTCGGAGAGGCATTTGGTGAGTCGGAGGGGCAGTTGGTGAGTCGGAGAGGTAGTTGGTGAGTCGGAGAGGTAGTTGGTGAGTCGGAGAGGCTGTTGGTGAGTCGGAGAGGCAGTTGGTGAGTCGGAGGGGCAGTTGGTGAGTCGGAGAGTCAGTTGGTGAGTCGGAGGGGCAGTTGGTGGGTCGGTGAGGCAGTTGGTGAGTCGGAGTGGCAGTTGGTGAGTCGGAGAGGCAGTTGGTGAGTAGGAGGGGCAGTTGGTGAGTCGGAGAGGCAGTTGGTGAGTCGGAGTGGCAGTTCGTGAGTCGGAGAGGCAGTTGGTGAGTCGGAGGGGCAGTTGGTGAGTCGGAGACGCAGTTGGTGAGTCGGATAGGCAGTTGGTGAGTCGGCGAGGCAGTTGGTGAGTCGGACAGGCAGTTGGTGAGTCGGACGGGCAGTTGGTGAGTCGGAGACTCAGTTGGTGTGTCGGAGGGGCAGTTGGTGAGTCGGAGACTCAGTTGGTGTGTCGGAGGGGCAGTTGGTGAGTCGGACGGGCAGTTGGTGAGTCGGAGACTCAGTTGGTGAGTCGGAGAGGCAGTTGGTGAGTCGGAGGGGCAGTTGGTGAGTCGGAGAGGCAGTTGATGAGTCGGAGAGGCAGTTGGTGAGTCGGAGAGTCAGTTGGTGAGTCGGAGGGGCAGTTGGTGAGTCGGAGAGGCAGTTGCTGAGTCGGAGAGGAAGTTAGTGAGTCGGAGGGGCAGTTGGTGAGTCGGAGAGGCAGTTGGTGAGTCGGAGAGGCAGTTGGTGAGTCGGAGAGGCAGTTGCTGAGTCGGAGAGGCAGTTGGTGAGTTGAAGGGGCAGTTGGTGAGTCGAGAGGCAGTTGGTGAGTCGGAGAGGCAGTTGGTGAGTCGGAGATGCAGTTGGTGAGTCGGAGAGGCAGTTGTTGAGTCGGAGAGGCAGTTGGTGAGTCGGAGAGGCAGTTTGTGAGTCGGAGAGGCAGTTGGTGAGTCGGAGAGGCAGTTGGTGAGTCGGAGATGCAGTTGGTGAGTCGGAGAGGCAGTTGTTGACTCGGAGAGGCAGTTGGTGAGTCGGAGAGGCAGTTGGTGAGTCGGAGAGTTAGTTGGTGATTCGGAGAGGCAGTCGGTGAGTCGGAGGGGCAGTTGGTGAGTCGGAGAGGCAGCTGGTGAGTCGGAGAGGCAGTTGGTGAGTCGGAGGGGCAGTTGGTGAGTCGGAGAGTCATTTGGTGAGTCGGAGAGGCACTTGGTGAGTCGGAGAGGCAGTTGGTGAGTCGGAGAGGCAGTTGGTGAGTCGGAGAGGCAGTTGGTGAGTCGGAGAGGCAGTTGGTGAGTCGGAGAGGTAGTTGGTGAGTCGGAGAGGCAGTTGATGAGTCGGAAAGGCAGTTGGTGAGTCGGAGAGGCAGTTTGTAAGTCGGAGAGGCAGTTGGTGAGTAGGAGGGGCAGTTGGTGAGTCGGAGAGGCAGTTGGTGAGTCGGAGAGGCAGTTGGTGAGTCGGAGAGGCAGTTGGTGAGACGGAGAGGCAGTTGGTGAGTCGGAGAGGCAGTTTGTGAGTCGGAGATGCAGTTGGTGAGTCGGAGGGGCAGTTGGTGAGTCGGAGAGGCAGTTGGTGAGTCGGAGGGGCAGTTGGTGAGTCGGATATGTAGTTGGTGAGTCGGAGGGTAGTTGGTGAGTCGGAGAGGCATTTGGTGAGTCGGAGGGGCAGTTGGTGAGTCGGAGAGGTAGTTGGTGAGTCGGAGAGGTAGTTGGTGAGTCGGAGAGGCTGTTGGTGAGTCGGAGAGGCAGTTGGTGAGTCGGAGGGGCAGTTGGTGAGTCGGAGAGTCAGTTGGTGAGTCGGAGGGGCAGTTGGTGGGTCGGTGAGGCAGTTGGTGAGTCGGAGTGGCAGTTGGTGAGTCGGAGAGGCAGTTGGTGAGTAGGAGGGGCAGTTGGTGAGTCGGAGAGGCAGTTGGTGAGTCGGAGTGGCAGTTCGTGAGTCGGAGAGGCAGTTGGTGAGTCGGAGGGGCAGTTGGTGAGTCGGAGACGCAGTTGGTGAGTCGGATAGGCAGTTGGTGAGTCGGCGAGGCAGTTGGTGAGTCGGACAGGCAGTTGGTGAGTCGGACGGGCAGTTGGTGAGTCGGAGACTCAGTTGGTGTGTCGGAGAGGCAGTTGGTGAGTCGGAGAGGCAGTTGATGAGTCGGAGAGGCAGTTGGTGAGTCGGAGAGTCAGTTGGTGAGTCGGAGGGGCAGTTGGTGAGTCGGAGAGGCAGTTGCTGAGTCGGAGAGGAAGTTAGTGAGTCGGAGGGGCAGTTGGTGAGTCGGAGAGGCAGTTGGTGAGTCGGAGAGGCAGTTGGTGAGTCGGAGAGGCAGTTGGTGAGTCGGAGAGGCAGTTGATGAGTCGGAGAGGCAGTTGGTGAGTCGGAGAGTCAGTTGGTGAGTCGGAGGGGCAGTTGGTGAGTCGGTGAGGCAGTTGGTGAGTCGGAGTGGCAGTTGGTGAGTCGCAGAGGTAGCTGGTGAGTAGGAGGGGCAGTTGGTGAGTCGGAGAGGCAGTTGGTGAGTCGGAGAGGCAGTTGGTGAGTCGGAGAGGCAGTTGGTGAGTCGGAGAGGCAGTTGGTGAGTCGGAGAGGCAGTTGGTGAGTCGGACAGGCAGTTGGTGAGTCGGACGGGCAGTTGGTGAGTCGGAGAGGCAGTTGGTGAGTCGGAGAGGCACTTGGTGAGTCGGAGAGGCAGTTGGTGAGTCGGAGAGGCAGTTGGTGAGTCGGAGAGGCAGTTGGTGAGTTGGAGAGGCAGTTGGTGAGTCGGAGAGGTAGTTGGTGAGTCGGAGAGGCAGTTGATGAGTCGGAAAGGCAGTTGGTGAGTCGGAGAGGCAGTTTGTAAGTCGGAGAGGCAGTTGGTGAGTAGGAGGGGCAGTTGGTGAGTCGGAGAGGCAGTTGGTGAGTCGGAGAGGCAGTTGGTGAGTCGGAGAGGCAGTTGGTGAGACGGAGAGGCAGTTGGTGAGTCGGAGAGGCAGTTTGTGAGTCGGAGATGCAGTTGGTGAGTCGGAGGGGCAGTTGGTGAGTCGGAGAGGCAGTTGGTGAGTCGGAGAGGCAGTTGGTGAGTCGGAGAGGCAGTTGGTGAGTCGGAGATGCAGTTGGTGAGTCGGAGAGGCAGTTGTTGAGTCGGAGAGGCAGTTGGTGAGTCGGAGAGGCAGTTTGTGAGTCGGAGAGGCAGTTGGTGAGTCGGAGAGGCAGTTGGTGAGTCGGAGATGCAGTTGGTGAGTCGGAGAGGCAGTTGTTGACTCGGAGAGGCAGTTGGTGAGTCGGAGAGGCAGTTGGAGAGTCGGAGAGTTAGTTGGTGATTCGGAGAGGCAGTCGGTGAGTCGGAGGGGCAGTTGGTGAGTCGGAGAGGCAGCTGGTGAGTCGGAGAGGCAGTTGGTGAGTCGGAGGGGCAGTTGGTGAGTCGGAGAGTCATTTGGTGAGTCGGAGAGGCACTTGGTGAGTCGGAGAGGCAGTTGGTGAGTCGGAGAGGCAGTTGGTGAGTCGGAGAGGCAGTTGGTGAGTCGGAGAGGCAGTTGGTGAGTCGGAGAGGTAGTTGGTGAGTCGGAGAGGCAGTTGATGAGTCGGAAAGGCAGTTGGTGAGTCGGAGAGGCAGTTTGTAAGTCGGAGAGGCAGTTGGTGAGTAGGAGGGGCAGTTGGTGAGTCGGAGAGGCAGTTGGTGAGTCGGAGAGGCAGTTGGTGAGTCGGAGAGGCAGTTGGTGAGACGGAGAGGCAGTTGGTGAGTCGGAGAGGCAGTTTGTGAGTCGGAGATGCAGTTGGTGAGTCGGAGGGGCAGTTGGTGAGTCGGAGAGGCAGTTGGTGAGTCGGAGGGGCAGTTGGTGAGTCGGATATGTAGTTGGTGAGTCGGAGGGTAGTTGGTGAGTCGGAGAGGCATTTGGTGAGTCGGAGGGGCAGTTGGTGAGTCGGAGAGGTAGTTGGTGAGTCGGAGAGGTAGTTGGTGAGTCGGAGAGGCTGTTGGTGAGTCGGAGAGGCAGTTGGTGAGTCGGAGGGGCAGTTGGTGAGTCGGAGAGTCAGTTGGTGAGTCGGAGGGGCAGTTGGTGGGTCGGTGAGGCAGTTGGTGAGTCGGAGTGGCAGTTGGTGAGTCGGAGAGGCAGTTGGTGAGTAGGAGGGGCAGTTGGTGAGTCGGAGAGGCAGTTGGTGAGTCGGAGTGGCAGTTCGTGAGTCGGAGAGGCAGTTGGTGAGTCGGAGGGGCAGTTGGTGAGTCGGAGACGCAGTTGGTGAGTCGGATAGGCAGTTGGTGAGTCGGCGAGGCAGTTGGTGAGTCGGACAGGCAGTTGGTGAGTCGGACGGGCAGTTGGTGAGTCGGAGACTCAGTTGGTGTGTCGGAGAGGCAGTTGGTGAGTCGGAGAGGCAGTTGATGAGTCGGAGAGGCAGTTGGTGAGTCGGAGAGTCAGTTGGTGAGTCGGAGGGGCAGTTGGTGAGTCGGAGAGGCAGTTGCTGAGTCGGAGAGGAAGTTAGTGAGTCGGAGGGGCAGTTGGTGAGTCGGAGAGGCAGTTGGTGAGTCGGAGAGGCAGTTGGTGAGTCGGAGAGGCAGTTGGTGAGTCGGAGAGGCAGTTGATGAGTCGGAGAGGCAGTTGGTGAGTCGGAGAGTCAGTTGGTGAGTCGGAGGGGCAGTTGGTGAGTCGGTGAGGCAGTTGGTGAGTCGGAGTGGCAGTTGGTGAGTCGCAGAGGTAGCTGGTGAGTAGGAGGGGCAGTTGGTGAGTCGGAGAGGCAGTTGGTGAGTCGGAGAGGCAGTTGGTGAGTCGGAGAGGCAGTTGGTGAGTCGGAGAGGCAGTTGGTGAGTCGGAGAGGCAGTTGGTGAGTCGGACAGGCAGTTGGTGAGTCGGACGGGCAGTTGGTGAGTCGGAGAGGCAGTTGGTGAGTCGGAGAGGCACTTGGTGAGTCGGAGAGGCAGTTGGTGAGTCGGAGAGGCAGTTGGTGAGTCGGAGAGGCAGTTGGTGAGTTGGAGAGGCAGTTGGTGAGTCGGAGAGGTAGTTGGTGAGTCGGAGAGGCAGTTGATGAGTCGGAAAGGCAGTTGGTGAGTCGGAGAGGCAGTTTGTAAGTCGGAGAGGCAGTTGGTGAGTAGGAGGGGCAGTTGGTGAGTCGGAGAGGCAGTTGGTGAGTCGGAGAGGCAGTTGGTGAGTCGGAGAGGCAGTTGGTGAGACGGAGAGGCAGTTGGTGAGTCGGAGAGGCAGTTTGTGAGTCGGAGATGCAGTTGGTGAGTCGGAGGGGCAGTTGGTGAGTCGGAGAGGCAGTTGGTGAGTCGGAGGGGCAGTTGGTGAGTCGGATATGTAGTTGGTGAGTCGGAGGGTAGTTGGTGAGTCGGAGAGGCATTTGGTGAGTCGGAGGGGCAGTTGGTGAGTCGGAGAGGTAGTTGGTGAGTCGGAGAGGTAGTTGGTGAGTCGGAGAGGCTGTTGGTGAGTCGGAGAGGCAGTTGGTGAGTCGGAGGGGCAGTTGGTGAGTCGGAGAGTCAGTTGGTGAGTCGGAGGGGCAGTTGGTGGGTCGGTGAGGCAGTTGGTGAGTCGGAGTGGCAGTTGGTGAGTCGGAGAGGTAGTTGGTGAGTAGGAGGGGCAGTTGGTGAGTCGGAGAGGCAGTTGGTGAGTCGGAGTGGCAGTTCGTGAGTCGGAGAGGCAGTTGGTGAGTCGGAGGGGCAGTTGGTGAGTCGGAGACGCAGTTGGTGAGTCGGAGAGGCAGTTGGTGAGTCGGCGAGGCAGTTGGTGAGTCGGACAGGCAGTTGGTGAGTCGGACGGGCAGTTGGTGAGTCGGAGAGGCAGTTGGTGTGTCGGAGAGGCAGTTGGTGAGTCGGAGAGGCAGTTGATGAGTCGGAGAGGCAGTTGGTGAGTCGGAGAGTCAGTTGGTGAGTCGGAGGGGCAGTTGGTGAGTCGGAGAGGCAGTTGCTGAGTCGGAGAGGAAGTTAGTGAGTCGGAGGGGTAGTTGGTGAGTCGGAGAGGCAGTTGGTGAGTCGGAGAGGCAGTTGGTGAGTCGGAGAGGCAGTTGGTGAGTCGGAGGGGCAGTTGGTGAGTCGGAGAGTCAGTTGGTGAGTCGGAGGGGCAGTTGGTGAGTCGGTGAGGCAGTTGGTGAGTCGGAGTGGCAGTTGGTGAGTCGCAGAGGTAGCTGGTGAGTAGGAGGGGCAGTTGGTGAGTCGGAGAGGCAGTTGGTGAGTCGGAGAGGCAGTTGGTGAGTCGGAGAGGCAGTTGGTGAGTCGGAGAGGCAGTTGGTGAGTCGGAGAGGCAGATGGTGAGTCGGACAGGCAGTTGGTGAGTCGGACGGGCAGTTGGTGAGTCGGAGAGGCATTTGGTGAGTCGGAGAGGCAGTTGGTGAGTCGGAGAGGCAGTTGGTGAGTCGGAGGGGCAGTTGGTGAGTCGTAGGGGCAGTTGGTGAGTCGGAGAGTCAGTTGGTGAGTCGGAGGGGCAGTTGGTGAGTCGGTGAGGCAGTTGGTGAGTCGGAGGGGCAGTTGGTTAGTCGGAGAGGTAGTTTAGAGTAGGAGGGGCAGTTGGTGAGACGGAGAGGCAGTTGGTGAGTCGGAGAGGCAGTTGCTGAGTCGGAGAGGCAGTTGGTGAGTCGGAGGGGCAGTTGGTGAGTCGGCAGGCAGTTGGTGAGTCGCAGAGGCAGTTGGTGAGACGGAGAGGCAGTTGGTGAGTCGGAGAGGCAGTTGGTGAGTCGGAGAGGCAGTTGGTGAGTCGCAGAGGCAGTTGGTGAGACGGAGAGGCAGTTGGTGAGTCGGAGAGGCAGTTGGTGAGACGGAGAGGCAGTTGGTGAGTCGGAGAGGCAGTTGGTGAGTCGGAGAGGCAGTTGGTGAGTCGGAGGGGCAGTTGCTGAGTCGGAGGGGCAGTTGGTGAGTCGGAGAGGCAGTTGGTGATTCGGAGATACAGTTGGAGAGTCGGAGAGGCAGTTTGTGAGTCGGAGGGGCAGTTGGTGAGTCGGAGAGTTAGTTGTTGAGTCGAAGGGGCAGTTGGTGAGTCAGAGGGGCAGTTGGTGAGTCGGAGAGGCAGTTGCTGAGTCGGAGAGGCAGTTGGTGAGTCGGAGGGGCAGTTGGTGAGTTGGAGAGGCAGTTGGTGAGTCGGAGAGGCAGTTGGTGAGTCGGGGATGCAGTTGGTGAGTCGGAGAGGCAGTTGTTGAGTTGGAGAGGCAGTTGGTGAGTCGGAGAGGCAGTTGGTGAGTCGGAGAGGTAGTTGGTGATTCGGAGAGGCAGTCGGTGAGTCGGAGGGGCAGTTGGTGAGTCGGAGCGGCAGTTGGTGAGTCGGAGAGGCAGTTGGTGAGTCGGAGAGGCAGTTGGTGAGTCGGAGAGGCAGTTGGTGAGTCGGAGAGGCAGTTGGTGAGTCGGAGAGGCAGTTGGTGAGTCGGACAGGTACTTGGTGAGTCGGAGAGGCAGTTGATGAGTCGGAAAGGCAGTTGGTGAGTCGGAGAGTTAGTTGGTGATTCGGAGAGGCAGTCGGTGAGTCGGAGGGGCAGTTGGTGAGTCGGAGAGGCAGCTGGTGAGTCGGAGAGGCAGTTGGTGAGTCGGAGGGGCAGTTGGTGAGTCGGAGAGTCATTTGGTGAGTCGGAGAGGCACTTGGTGAGTCGGAGAGGCAGTTGGTGAGTCGGAGAGGCAGTTGGTGAGTCGGAGAGGCCGTTGTTGAGTCGGAGAGGCAGTTGGTGAGTCGGAGAGGCAGTTGGTGAGTCGGAGAGTTAGTTGGTGATTCGGAGAGGCAGTCGGTGAGTCGGAGGGGCAGTTGGTGAGTCGGAGAGGCAGCTGGTGAGTCGGAGAGGCAGTTGGTGAGTCGGAGGGGCAGTTGGTGAGTCGGAGAGTCATTTGGTGAGTCGGAGAGGCACTTGGTGAGTCGGAGAGGCAGTTGGTGAGTCGGAGAGGCAGTTGGTGAGTCGGAGAGGCAGTTGGTGAGTCGGAGAGGCAGTTGGTGAGTCGGAGAGGTAGTTGCTGAGTCGGAGAGGCAGTTGATGAGTCGGAAAGGCAGTTGGTGAGTCGGAGAGGCAGTTTGTAAGTCGGGGAGGCAGTTGGTGAGTAGGAGGGGCAGTTGGTGAGTCGGAGAGGCAGTTGGTGAGTCGGAGAGGCAGTTGGTGAGTCGGAGAGGCAGTTGGTGAGACGGAGAGGCAGTTGGTGAGTCGGAGAGGCAGTTTGTGAGTCGGAGATGCAGTTGGTGAGTCGGAGGGGCCGTTGGTGAGTCGGAGAGGCAGTTGGTGAGTCGGAGGGGCAGTTGGTGAGTCGGATATGTAGTTGGTGAGTCGGAGGGTAGTTGGTGAGTCGGAGAGGCATTTGGTGAGTCGGAGGGGCAGTTGGTGAGTCGGAGAGGTAGTTGGTGAGTCGGAGAGGTAGTTGGTGAGTCGGAGAGGCTGTTGGTGAGTCGGAGAGGCAGTTGGTGAGTCGGAGGGGCAGTTGGTGAGTCGGAGAGTCAGTTGGTGAGTCGGAGGGGCAGTTGGTGGGTCGGTGAGGCAGTTGGTGAGACGGAGTGGCAGTTGGTGAGTCGGAGAGGCAGTTGGTGAGTAGGAGGGGCAGTTGGTGAGTCGGAGAGGCAGTTGGTGAGTCGGAGTGGCAGTTCGTGAGTCGGAGAGGCAGTTGGTGAGTCGGAGGTGCAGTTGGTGAGTCGGAGACGCAGTTGGTGAGTCGGATAGGCAGTTGGTGAGTCGGCGAGGCAGTTGGTGAGTCGGACAGGCAGTTGGTGAGTCGGACGGGCAGTTGGTGAGTCGGAGACTCAGTTGGTGTGTCGGAGAGGCAGTTGGTGAGTCGGAGAGGCAGTTGATGAGTCGGAGAGGCAGTTGGTGAGTCGGAGAGTCAGTTGGTGAGTCGGAGGGGCAGTTGGTGAGTCGGAGAGGCAGTTGCTGAGTCGGAGAGGAAGTTAGTGAGTCGGAGGGGCAGTTGGTGAGTCGGAGAGGCAGTTGGTGAGTCGGAGAGGCAGTTGGTGAGTCGGAGAGGCAGTTGGTGAGTCGGAGAGGCAGTTGATGAGTCGGAGAGGCAGTTGGTGAGTCGGAGAGTCAGTTGGTGAGTCGGAGGGGCAGTTGGTGAGTCGGTGAGGCAGTTGGTGAGTCGGAGTGGCAGTTGGTGAGTCGCAGAGGTAGCTGGTGAGTAGGAGGGGCAGTTGGTGAGTCGGAGAGGCAGTTGGTGAGTCGGAGAGGCAGTTGGTGAGTCGGAGAGGCAGTTGGTGAGTCGGAGAGGCAGTTGGTGAGTCGGAGAGGCAGTTGGTGAGTCGGACAGGCAGTTGGTGAGTCGGACGGGCAGTTGGTGAGTCGGAGAGGCAGTTGGTGAGTCGGAGAGGCACTTGGTGAGTCGGAGAGGCAGTTGGTGAGTCGGAGAGGCAGTTGGTGAGTCGGAGAGGCAGTTGGTGAGTTGGAGAGGCAGTTGGTGAGTCGGAGAGGTAGTTGGTGAGTCGGAGAGGCAGTTGATGAGTCGGAAAGGCAGTTGGTGAGTCGGAGAGGCAGTTTGTAAGTCGGAGAGGCAGTTGGTGAGTAGGAGGGGCAGTTGGTGAGTCGGAGAGGCAGTTGGTGAGTCGGAGAGGCAGTTGGTGAGTCGGAGAGGCAGTTGGTGAGACGGAGAGGCAGTTGGTGAGTCGGAGAGGCAGTTTGTGAGTCGGAGATGCAGTTGGTGAGTCGGAGGGGCAGTTGGTGAGTCGGAGAGGCAGTTGGTGAGTCGGAGGGGCAGTTGGTGAGTCGGATATGTAGTTGGTGAGTCGGAGGGTAGTTGGTGAGTCGGAGAGGCATTTGGTGAGTCGGAGGGGCAGTTGGTGAGTCGGAGAGGTAGTTGGTGAGTCGGAGAGGTAGTTGGTGAGTCGGAGAGGCTGTTGGTGAGTCGGAGAGGCAGTTGGTGAGTCGGAGGGGCAGTTGGTGAGTCGGAGAGTCAGTTGGTGAGTCGGAGGGGCAGTTGGTGGGTCGGTGAGGCAGTTGGTGAGTCGGAGTGGCAGTTGGTGAGTCGGAGAGGCAGTTGGTGAGTAGGAGGGGCAGTTGGTGAGTCGGAGAGGCAGTTGGTGAGTCGGAGTGGCAGTTCGTGAGTCGGAGAGGCAGTTGGTGAGTCGGAGGGGCAGTTGGTGAGTCGGAGACGCAGTTGGTGAGTCGGAAAGGCAGTTGGTGAGTCGGCGAGGCAGTTGGTGAGTCGCACAGGCAGTTGGTGAGTCGGACGGGCAGTTGGTGAGTCGGAGAGGCAGTTGGTGTGTCGGAGAGGCAGTTGGTGAGTCGGAGAGGCAGTTGATGAGTCGGAGAGGCAGTTGGTGAGTCGGAGAGTCAGTTGGTGAGTCGGAGGGGCAGTTGGTGAGTCGGAGAGGCAGTTGCTGAGTCGGAGAGGAAGTTAGTGAGTCGGAGGGGCAGTTCGTGAGTCGGAGAGGCAGTTGGTGAGTCGGAGAGGCAGTTGGTGAGTCGGAGAGGCAGTTGGTGAGTCGGAGAGGCAGTTGGTGAGTTGGAGGGGCAGTTGGTGAGTCGGAGAGTCAGTTGGTGAGTCGGAGGGGCAGTTGGTGAGTCGGTGAGGCAGTTGGTGAGTCGGAGTGGCAGTTGGTGAGTCGCAGAGGTAGCTGGTGAGTAGGAGGGGCAGTTGGTGAGTCGGAGAGGCAGTTGGTGAGTCGGAGAGGCAGTTGGTGAGTCGGAGAGGCAGTTGGAGAGTCGGAGAGGCAGTTGGTGAGTCGGACAGGCAGTTGGTGAGTCGGACGGGCAGTTGGTGAGTCGGAGAGGCAGTTGGTGAGTCGGAGAGGCAGTTGGTGAGTCGGAGAGGCAGTTGGTGAGTCGGAGCGGCAGTTGGTGAGTCGTAGGGGCAGTTGGTGAGTCGGAGAGTCAGTTGGTGAGTCGCAGGGGCAGTTGGTGAGTCGGTGAGGCAGTTGGTGAGTCGGAGGGGCAGTTGGTTAGTCGGAGAGGTAGTTTAGAGTAGGAGGGGCAGTTGGTGAGACGGAGAGGCAGTTGGTGAGTCGGAGAGGCAGTTGCTGAGTCGGAGAGGCAGTTGGTGAGTCGGAGGGGCAGTTGGTGAGTCGGCAGGCAGTTGGTGAGTCGCAGAGGCAGTTGGTGAGACGGAGAGGCAGTTGGTGAGTCGGAGAGGCAGTTGGTGAGTCGGAGAGGCAGTTGGTGAGTCGCAGAGGCAGTTGGTGAGACGGAGAGGCAGTTGGTGAGTCGGAGAGGCAGTTGGTGAGACGGAGAGGCAGTTGGTGAGTCGGAGAGGCAGTTGGTGAGTCGGAGAGGCAGTTGGTGAGTCGGAGGGGCAGTTGCTGAGTCGGAGGGGCAGTTGGTGAGTCGGAGAGGCAGTTGGTGATTCGGAGATACAGTTGGAGAGTCGGAGAGGCAGTTTGTGAGTCGGAGGGGCAGTTGGTGAGTCGGAGAGTTAGTTGGTGAGTCGAAGGGGCAGTTGGTGAGTCAGAGGGGCAGTTGGTGAGTCGGAGAGGCAGTTGCTGAGTCGGAGAGGCAGTTGGTGAGTCGGAGGGGCAGTTGGTGAGTTGGAGAGGCAGTTGGTGAGTCGGAGAGGCAGTTGGTGAGTCGGGGATGCAGTTGGTGAGTCGGAGAGGCAGTTGTTGAGTTGGAGAGGCAGTTGGTGAGTCGGAGAGGCAGTTGGTGAGTCGGAGAGGTAGTTGGTGATTCGGAGAGGCAGTCGGTGAGTCGGAGGGGCAGTTGGTGAGTCGGAGCGGCAGTTGGTGAGTCGGAGAGGCAGTTGGTGAGTCGGAGAGGCAGTTGGTGAGTCGGAGAGGCAGTTGGTGAGTCGGAGAGGCAGTTGGTGAGTCGGAGAGGCAGTTGGTGAGTCGGACAGGTACTTGGTGAGTCGGAGAGGCAGTTGATGAGTCGGAAAGGCAGTTGGTGAGTCGGAGAGGCAGTTTGTGAGTCGGAGAGGCAGTTGGTGAGTAGGAGGGGCAGTTGGTGAGTCGGAGAGGCAGATGGTGAGTCGGAGAGGCAGTTGGTGAGTCGGAGAGGCAGTTGGTGAGACGGAGAGGCAGTTGGTGAGACGGAGAGGCAGTTTGTGAGTCGGAGATGCAGTTGGTGAGTCGGAGGGGCAGTTGGTGAGTCGGAGGGGCAGTCGGTGAGTCGGAGGGGCAGTTGGTGAGTCGGAGAGGCAGTTGGTGAGTCGGAGAGGCAGTTGGTGAGACGGAGAGGCAGTTGGTGAGTCGGAGAGGCAGTTGGTGAGTCGGAGAGGCAGTTGGTGAGTCGGAGGGGCAGTTGCTGAGTCGGAGGGGCAGTTGGTGAGTCGGAGAGGCAGTTGGTGATTCGGAGATACAGTTGGAGAGTCGGAGAGGCAGTTTGTGAGTCGGAGGGGCAGTTGGTGAGTCGGAGAGTTAGTTGGTGAGTCGAAGGGGCAGTTGGTGAGTCGGAGGGGCAGTTGGTGAGTCGGAGAGGCAGTTGCTGAGTCGGAGAGGCAGTTGGTGAGTCGGAGGGGCAGTTGGTGAGTTGGAGAGGCAGTTGGTGAGTCGGAGAGGCAGTTGGTGAGTCGGGGATGCAGTTGGTGAGTCGGAGAGGCAGTTGTTGAGTTGGAGAGGCAGTTGGTGAGTCGGAGAGGCAGTTGGTGAGTCGGAGAGGTAGTTGGTGATTCGGCGAGGCAGTCGGTGAGTCGGAGGGGCAGTTGGTGAGTCGGAGGGGCAGTTGGTGAGTCGGAGAGTCATTTGGTGAGTCGGAGAGGCAGTTGGTGAGTCGGAGAGGCAGTTGGTGAGTCGGAGAGGCAGTTGGTGAGTCGGAGAGGCAGTTGGTGAGTCGGACAGGTACTTGGTGAGTCGGAGAGGCAGTTGATGAGTCGGAAAGGCAGTTGGTGAGTCGGAGAGGCAGTTTGTGAGTCGGAGAGGCAGTTGGTGAGTAGGAGGGGCAGTTGGTGAGTCGGAGAGGCAGTTGGTGAGTCGGAGAGGCAGTTGGTGAGTCGGAGAGGCAGTTGGTGAGACGGAGAGGCAGTTGGTGAGTCGGAGAGGCAGTTTGTGAGTCGGAGATGCAGTTGGTGAGTCGGAGGGGCAGTCGGTGAGTCGGAGAGGCAGTTGGTGAGTCGGAGGGGCAGTTGGTGAGTCGGATATGTAGTTGGTGAGTCGGAGGGTAGTTGGTGAGTCGGAGAGGCATTTGGTGAGTCGGAGGGGCAGTTGGTGAGTCGGAGAGGTAGTTGGTGAGTCGGAGAGGTAGTTGGTGAGTTGGAGAGGCTGTTGGTGAGTCGGAGAGGCAGTTGGTGAGTCGGAGGGGCAGTTGGTGAGTCGGAGAGTCAGTTGGTGAGTCGGAGGGGCAGTTGGTGGGTCGGTGAAGCAGTTGGTGAGTCGGAGTGGCAGTTGGTGAGTCGGAGAGGCAGTTGGTGAGTAGGAGGGGCAGTTGGTGAGTCGGAGAGGCAGTTGGTGAGTCGGAGTGGCAGTTTCTGAGTCGGAGAGGCAGTTGGTGAGTCGGAGGTGCAGTTGGTGAGTCGGAGACGCAGTTGGTGAGTCGGAGAGGCAGTTGGTGAGTCGGCGAGGCAGTTGGTGAGTCGGACAGGCAGTTGGTGAGTCGGACGGGCAGTTGGTGAGTCGGAGATGCAGTTGGTGTGGCGGAGAGGCAGTTGGTGAGTTGGAGAGGCAGTTGGTGAGTCTGAGGGGCATTTGGTGAGTCGTAGGGGCAGTTGGTGAGTCGGAGAGGTAGTTGGTGAGTCGGACGGGCAGTTGGTGAGTCGGATGGGCAGTTGGTGAGTCGGAGAGGCAGTTGCAGTGTCGGAGAGGAAGTTGGTGAGTCGGAGGAGCAGTTGGTGAGTCGGAGAGGCATTTGGTGAGTCGGAGAGGCAGTTGGTGAGTCGGAGAGGCAGTTGGTGAGTTGGAGGGGCAGTTGGTGAGTCTGAGAGGCAGTTGGTGAGTCGGAGAGGTAGTTGGTGAGTGGGACGGGCAGTTGGTGAGTCGGAGGGGCAGTTGGTGAGTCGGAGAGGCAGTTGCTGAGTCGGAGAGGAAGTTAGTGAGTCGGAGGGGCAGTTGGTGAGTCGGAGAGGCAGTTGGTGAGTCGGAGAGGCAGTTGGTGAGTCGGAGAGGCAGTTGGTGAGTCGGAGAGGCAGTTGATGAGTCGGAGAGGCAGTTGGTGAGTCGGAGAGTCAGTTGGTGAGTCGGAGGGGCAGTTGGTGAGTCGGTGAGGCAGTTGGTGAGTCGGAGTGGCAGTTGGTGAGTCGGAGAGGTAGTTGGTGAGTAGGAGGGGCAGTTGGTGTGTCGGAGAGGCAGTTGGTGAGTCGGAGAGGCAGTTGGTGAGTCGGAGAGGCAGTTGGTGAGTCGGAGAGGCAGTTGGTGAGTCGGAGAGGCAGTTGGTGAGTCGGACAGGCAGTTGGTGAGTCGGACGGGCAGTTGGTGAGTCGGAGAGGCAGTTGGTGAGTCGGAGAGGCAGTTGGTGAGTCGGAGGGGCAGTTGGTGAGTCGTAGGGGCAGTTGGTGAGTCGGAGAGTCAGTTGGTGAGTCGGAGGGGCAGTTGGTGAGTCGGTGAGGCAGCTGGTGAGTCGCAGGGGCAGTTGGTCAGTCGGAGAGGTAGTTTAGAGTAGGAGGGGCAGTTGTTGAGTCGGAGAGGCAGTTGGTGAGTCGGAGAGGCAGTTGCTGAGTCGGAGAGGCAGTTGGTGAGTCGGAGGGGCAGTTGGTGAGTCGGCAGGCAGTTGGTGAGTCGGAGAGGCAGTTGGTGAGTCGCAGAGGCAGTTGGTGAGACGGAGAGGCAGTTGGTGACTCGGAGAGGCAGTTGGTGAGTCGGAGAGGCAGTTGGTGAGTCGGAGGGGCAGTTGCTGAGTCGGAGAGGCAGTTGGTGATTCGGAGATGCAGTTGGTGAGTCGGAGAGGCAGTTGGTGAGTCGGAGAGGCAGTTGGTGATTCGGAGATACAGTTGGTGAGTCGGAGAGGCAGTTGGTGAGTCGGGGAGGCAGTTGGTGAGTCGAAGAGGCAGTTGGTGAGTCGGAGAGGAAGTTGGAGATTCGGAGAGGCAGTTGGTGAGTCGGAGGGGCAGTTGGTGAGTCGGAGAGGTAGTTGGTGAGTCGGAGGGGCAGTTGTTGAGTCGGAGAGGCAGTTGGTGAGTCGGAGTGGCAGTTCGTGAGTCGGAGAGGCAGTTGGTGAGTCGGAGGGGCAGTTGGTGAGTCGGAGACGCAGTTGGTGAGTCGGACAGGCAGTTGGTGAGTTGGACGGGCAGTTGGTGAGTCGGAGAGGCAGTTTGTGTGTCGGAGAGGCAGTTGGTGTGTCGGAGAGGCAGTTGGTGAGTAGGAGGGGCAGTTGGTGAGTCGGAGAGGCAGTTGGTGAGTCGGAGAGACAGTTCGTGAGTCGGAGAGGCAGTTGGTGAGTCGGAGGGGCAGTTGGTGAGTCGGAGACGCAGTTGGTGATTCGGATAGGCAGTTGGTGAGTCGGCGAGGCAGTTGGTAAGTCGGACAGGCAGTTGGTGAGTCGGACGGGCAGTTGGTGAGTCGGAGAGGCAGTTGGTGTGTCGGAGAGGCAGTTGGTGAGTCGGAGAGTCAGTTGGTGAGTCGGAGGGGCAGTTGGTGAGTCGGAGAGGCAGTTGCTGAGTCGGAGAGGAAGTTAGTGAGTCGGAGGGGCAGTTGGTGAGTCGGAGAGGCAGTTGGTGAGTCGGAGAGGCAGTTGGTGAGTCGGAGAGGCAGTTGGTGAGTCGGAGAGGCAGTTGGTGAGTCGGAGGGGCAGTTGGTGAGTCGGAGAGTCAGTTGGTGAGTCGGAGGGGCAGTTGGTGGGTCGGTGAGGCAGTTGGTGAGTCGGAGAGGCAGTTGTTGAGTCGGAGGGGCAGTTGGTGAGTCGGAGAGTCATTTGGTGAGTCGGAGAGGCAGTTGGTGAGTCGGAGAGGCAGTTGGTGAGTCGGAGAGGCAGTTGGTGAGTCGGAGAGGCAGTTGGTGAGTCGGACAGGTACTTGGTGAGTCGGAGAGGCAGTTGATGAGTCGGAAAGGCAGTTGGTGAGTCGGAGAGGCAGTTTGTGAGTTGGAGAGGCAGTTGGTGAGTAGGAGGGGCAGTTGGTGAGTCGGAGAGGCAGTTGGTGAGTCGGAGAGGCAGTTGGTGAGTCGGAGAGGCAGTTGGTGAGACGGAGAGGCAGTTGGTGAGTCGGAGAGGCAGTTTGTGAGTCGGAGATGCAGTTGGTGAGTCGGAGGGGCAGTCGGTGAGTCGGAGAGGCAGTTGGTGAGTCGGAGGGGCAGTTGGTGAGTCGGATATGTAGTTGGTGAGTCGGAGGGTAGTTGGTGAGTCGGAGAGGCATTTGGTGAGTCGGAGGGGCAGTTGGTGAGTCGGAGAGGTAGTTGGTGAGTCGGAGAGGTAGTTGGTGAGTTGGAGAGGCTGTTGGTGAGTCGGAGAGTCAGTTGGTGAGTAGGAGGGGCAGTTGGTGGGTCGGTGAAGCAGTTGGTGAGTCGGAGTGGCAGTTGGTGAGTCGGAGAGGCAGTTGGTGAGCAGGAGGGGCAGTTGGTGAGTCGGAGAGGCAGTTGGTGAGTCGGAGTGGCAGTTCCTGAGTCGGAGAGGCAGTTGGTGAGTCGGAGGTGCAGTTGGTGAGTCGGAGACGCAGTTGGTGAGTCGGAGAGGCAGTTGGTGAGTCGGCGAGGCAGTTGGTGAGTCGGACAGGCAGTTGGTGAGTCGGACGGGCAGTTGGTGAGTCGGAGAGGCAGTTGGTGTGGCGGAGAGGCAGTTGGTGAGTTGGAGAGGCAGTTGGTGAGTCTGAGGGGCAGTTGGTGAGTCGTAGGGGCAGTTGGTGAGTCGGAGAGGTAGTTGGTGAGTCGGACGGGCAGTTGGTGAGTCGGATGGGCAGTTGGTGAGTCGGAGAGGCAGTTGCAGTGTCGGAGAGGAAGTTGGTGAGTCGGAGGGGCAGTTGGTGAGTCGGAGAGGCATTTGGTGAGTCGGAGAGGCAGTTGGTGAGTCGGAGAGGCAGTTGGTGAGTAGGAGGGGCAGTTGGTGCGTCTGAGAGGCAGTTGGTGAGTCGGAGAGGTAGTTGGTGAGTGGGACGGGCAGTTGGTGAGTCGGAGGGGCAGTTGGTGAGTCGGAGAGGCAGTTGCTGAGTCGGAGAGGAAGTTAGTGAGTCGGAGGGGCAGTTGGTGAGTCGGAGAGGCAGTTGGTGAGTCGGAGAGGCAGTTGGTGAGTCGGAGAGGCAGTTGGTGAGTCGGAGAGGCAGTTGATGAGTCGGAGAGGCAGTTGGTGAGTCGGAGAGTCAGTTGGTGAGTCGGAGGGGCAGTTGGTGAGTCGGTGACGCAGTTGGTGAGTCGGAGTGGCAGTTGGTGAGTCGGAGAGGTAGTTGGTGAGTAGGAGGGGCAGTTGGTGTGTCGGAGAGGCAGTTGGTGAGTCGGAGAGGCAGTTGGTGAGTCGGAGAGGCAGTTGGTGAGTCGGAGAGGCAGTTGGTGAGTCGGACAGGCAGTTGGTGAGTCGGACGGGCAGTTGGTGAGTCGGAGAGGCAGTTGGTGAGTCGGAGAGGCAGTTGGTGAGTCGGAGAGGCAGTTGGTGAGTCGGAGGGGCAGTTGGTGAGTCGTAGGGGCAGTTGGTGAGTCGGAGAGTCAGTTGGTGGGTCGGAGGGGCAGTTGGTGAGTCGGTGAGGCAGCTGGTGAGTCGCAGGGGCAGTTGGTCAGTCGGAGAGGTAGTTTAGAGTAGGAGGGGCAGTTGGTGAGTCGGAGAGGCAGTTGGTGAGTCGGAGAGGCAGTTGCTGAGTCGGAGAGGCAGTTGGTGAGTCGGAGAGGCAGTTGGTGAGTCGGCAGGCAGTTGGTGAGTCGGAGAGGCAGTTGGTGAGTCGCAGAGGCAGTTGGTGAGACGGAGAGGCAGTTGGTGAGTCGGAGAGGCAGTTGGTGAGTCGGAGAGGCAGTTGGTGAGTCGGAGGGGCAGTTGCTGAGTCGGAGAGGCAGTTGGTGATTCGGAGATACAGTTGGTGAGTCGGAGAGGCAGTTGGTGAGTCGGAGAGGCAGTTGGTGATTCGGAGATACAGTTGGTGAGTCGGAGAGGCAGTTGGTGAGTCGGGGAGGCAGTTGGTGAGTCGAAGAGGCAGTTGGTGAGTCGGAGAGGAAGTTGGAGATTCGGAGAGGCAGTTGGTGAGTCGGAGGGGCAGTTGGTGAGTCGGAGAGTTAGTTGGTGAGTCGGAGGGGCAGTTGGTGAGTCGGAGAGGCAGTTGGTGAGTCGGAGTGGCAGTTCGTGAGTCGGAGAGGCAGTTGGTGAGTCGGAGGGGCAGTTGGTGAGTCGGAGACGCAGTTGGTGAGTCGGACAGGCAGTTGGTGAGTTGGACGGGCAGTTGGTGAGTCGGAGAGGCAGTTTCTGTGTCGGAGAGGCAGTTGGTGTGTCGGAGAGGCAGTTGGTGAGTCGGAGAGGCAGTTGATGAGTCGGAGAGGCAGTTGGTGAGTCGGAGAGTCAGTTGGTGAGTCGGAGGGGCAGTTGGTGAGTCGGTGAGGCAGTTGGTGAGTCGGAGTGGCAGTTGGTGAGTCGGAGAGGTAGTTGGTGAGTAGGAGGGGCAGTTGTTGAGTCGGAGAGGCAGTTGGTGAGTCGGAGAGGCAGTTGGTGAGTCGGAGAGGCAGTTGGTGAGTCGGAGAGGCAGTTGGGGAGTCGGACAGGCAGTTGGTGAGTCGGACGGGCAGTTGGTGAGTCGGAGAGGCAGTTGGTGAGTCGGAGAGGCAGTTGGTGAGTCGGAGAGGCAGTTGGTGAGTCGGAGGGGCAGTTGGGGAGTCGTAGGGGCAGTTGGTGAGTCGGAGAGTCAGTTGGTGAGTCGGAGGGGCAGTTGGTGAGTCGGTGAGGCAATTGGTGGGTCGGAGGGGCAGTTGGTCAGTTGGAGAGGTAATTTAGAGTAGGAGGGGCAGTTGGTGAGTCGGAGAGGCAGTTGGTGAGTCGGAGAGGCAGTTGCTGAGACGGAGAGGCGGTTGGTGAGTGGGACGGGCAGTTGGTGAGTCAGAGGGGCAGTTGGTGAGTCGGAGAGGCAGTTGCTGAGTCGGAGAGGCAGTTGGTGAGTCGGAGGGGCAGTTGGTGAGTTGGAGAGGCAGTTGTTGAGTCGGAGGGGCAGTTGGTGAGTCGGAGAGGCAGTTGGTGAGTCGGAGAGGCAGTTGGTGAGTCGGAGAGGCAGTTGGTGAGTCGGAGGGGCAGTTGCTGAGTCGGAGGGGCAGTTGGTGAGTCGGAGAGGCAGTTGGTGATTCGGAGATACAGTTGGAGAGTCGGAGAGGCAGTTGGTGAGTCGGAGGGGCAGTTGGTGAGTCGGAGAGTTAGTTGGTGAGTCGAAGGGGCAGTTGGTGAATCAGAGGGGCAGTTGGTGAGTCGGAGAGGCAGTTGCTGAGTCGGAGAGGCAGTTGGTGAGTCGGAGGGGCAGTTGGTGCGTTGGAGAGGCAGTTGGTGAGTCGGAGAGGCAGTTGGTGAGTCGGGGATGCAGTTGGTGAGTCGGAGAGGCAGTTGTTGAGGTGGAGAGGCAGTTGGTGAGTCGGAGAGGCAGTTGGTGAGTCGGAGAGGTAGTGGGTGATTCGGAGAGGCAGTCGGTGAGTCGGAGGGGCAGTTGGTGAGTCGGAGCGGCAGTTGGTGAGTCGGAGAGGCAGTTGGTGAGTCGGAGGGGCAGTTGGTGAGTCGGAGAGTCATTTGGTGAGTCGGAGAGGCAGTTGGTGAGTCGGAGAGGCAGTTGGTGAGTCGGAGAGGCAGTTGGTGAGTCGGAGAGGCAGTTGGTGAGTCGGACAGGTACTTGGTGATTCGGAGAGGCAGTTGATGAGTCGGAAAGGCAGTTGGTGAGTCGGAGAGGCAGTTTGTGTGTCGGAGAGGCAGTTGGTGAGTAGGAGGGGCAGTTGGTGAGTCGGAGAGGCAGTTGGTGAGTCGGAGAGGCAGTTGGTGATTCGGAGAGGCAGTTGGTGAGACGGAGAGGCAGTTGGTGAGTCGGAGAGGCAGTTTGTGAGTCGGAGATGCAGTTGGTGAGTCGGAGGGGCAGTCGGTGAGTCGGAGAGGCAGTTGGTGAGTCGGAGGGGCAGTTGGTGAGTCGGATATGTAGTTGGTGAGTCGGAGGGTAGTTGGTGAGTCGGAGAGGCATTTGGTGAGTCGGAGGGGCAGTTGGTGAGTCGGAGAGGTAGTTGGTGAGTCGGAGAGGTAGTTGGTGAGTTGGAGAGGCTGTTGGTGAGTCGGAGAGGCAGTTGGTGAGTCGGAGGGGCAGTTGGTGAGTCGGAGAGTCAGTTGATGAGTCGGAGGGGCAGTTGGTGGGTCGGTGAAGCAGTTGGTGAGTCGGAGTGGCAGTTGGTGAGTCGGAGAGGCAGTTGGTGAGTAGGAGGGGCAGTTGGTGAGTCGGAGAGGCAGTTGGTGAGTCGGAGTGGCAGTTCCTGAGTCGGAGAGGCAGTTGGTGTGTCGGAGGTGCAGTTGGTGAGTCGGAGACGCAGTTGGTGAGTCGGAGAGGCAGTTGGTGAGTCGGCGAGGCAGTTGGTGAGTCGGACAGGCAGTTGGTGAGTCGGACGGGCAGTTGGTGAGTCGGAGAGGCAGTTGGTGTGGCGGATAGGCAGTTGGTGAGTTGGAGAGGCAGTTGGTGAGTCTGAGGGGCAGTTGGTGAGTCGTAGGGGCAGTTGGTGAGTCGGAGAGGCAGTTGGTGAGTCGGAGGGGCAGTTGGTGAGTCGGAGAGTTAGTTGGTGAGTCGAAGGGGCAGTTGGTGAATCAGAGGGGCAGTTGGTGAGTCGGAGAGGCAGTTGCTGAGTCGGAGAGGCAGTTGGTGAGTCGGAGGGGCAGTTGGTGCGTTGGAGAGGCAGTTGGTGAGTCGGAGAGGCAGTTGGTGAGTCGGGGATGCAGTTGGTGAGTCGGAGAGGCAGTTGTTGAGGTGGAGAGGCAGTTGGTGAGTCGGAGAGGCAGTTGGTGAGTCGGAGAGGTAGTGGGTGATTCGGAGAGGCAGTCGGTGAGTCGGAGGGGCAGTTGGTGAGTCGGAGCGGCAGTTGGTGAGTCGGAGAGGCAGTTGGTGAGTCGGAGGGGCAGTTGGTGAGTCGGAGAGTCATTTGGTGAGTCGGAGAGGCAGTTGGTGAGTCGGAGAGGCAGTTGGTGAGTCGGAGAGGCAGTTGGTGAGTCGGAGAGGCAGTTGGTGAGTCGGACAGGTACTTGGTGATTCGGAGAGGCAGTTGATGAGTCGGAAAGGCAGTTGGTGAGTCGGAGAGGCAGTTTGTGAGTCGGAGAGGCAGTTGGTGAGTAGGAGGGGCAGTTGGTGAGTCGGAGAGGCAGTTGGTGAGTCGGAGAGGCAGTTGGTGATTCGGAGAGGCAGTTGGTGAGACGGAGAGGCAGTTGGTGAGTCGGAGAGGCAGTTTGTGAGTCGGAGATGCAGTTGGTGAGTCGGAGGGGCAGTCGGTGAGTCGGAGAGGCAGTTGGTGAGTCGGAGGGGCAGTTGGTGAGTCGGATATGTAGTTGGTGAGTCGGAGGGTAGTTGGTGAGTCGGAGAGGCATTTGGTGAGTCGGAGGGGCAGTTGGTGAGTCGGAGAGGTAGTTGGTGAGTCGGAGAGGTAGTTGGTGAGTTGGAGAGGCTGTTGGTGAGTCGGAGAGGCAGTTGGTGAGTCGGAGGGGCAGTTGGTGAGTCGGAGAGTCAGTTGATGAGTCGGAGGGGCAGTTGGTGGGTCGGTGAAGCAGTTGGTGAGTCGGAGTGGCAGTTGGTGAGTCGGAGAGGCAGTTGGTGAGTAGGAGGGGCAGTTGGTGAGTCGGAGAGGCAGTTGGTGAGTCGGAGTGGCAGTTCCTGAGTCGGAGAGGCAGTTGGTGTGTCGGAGGTGCAGTTGGTGAGTCGGAGACGCAGTTGGTGAGTCGGAGAGGCAGTTGGTGAGTCGGCGAGGCAGTTGGTGAGTCGGACAGGCAGTTGGTGAGTCGGACGGGCAGTTGGTGAGTCGGAGAGGCAGTTGGTGTGGCGGATAGGCAGTTGGTGAGTTGGAGAGGCAGTTGGTGAGTCTGAGGGGCAGTTGGTGAGTCGTAGAGGCAGTTGGTGAGTCGGAGAGGTAGTTGGTGAGTCGGACGGGCAGTTGGTGAGTCGGATGGGCAGATGGTGAGTCGGAGAGGCAGTTGCAGTGTCGTAGAGGAAGTTGGTGAGTCGGAGGGGCAGTTGGTGAGTCGGAGAGGCATTTGGTGAGTCGGAGAGGAAGTTGGTGAGTCGGGTAGGCAGTTGGTGAGTTGGAGGGGCAGTTGGTGAGTCTGAGAGGCAGTTGGTGAGTCGGAGAGGTAGTTGGTGAGTGGGACGGGCAGTTGGTGAGTCGGAGGGGCAGTTGGTGAGTCGGAGAGGCAGTTGGTGAGTCGGAGAGGCAGTTGGTGAGTCGGAGAGGCAGTTGGTGAGTCGGAGAGGCAGTTGATGAGTCGGAGAGGCAGTTGGTGAGTCGGAGAGTCAGTTGGTGAGTCGGAGGGGCAGTTGGTGAGTCGGTGAGGCAGTTGGTGAGTCGGAGTGGCAGTTGGTGAGTCGGAGAGGTAGTTGGTGAGTAGGAGGGGCAGTTGGTGTGTCGGAGAGGCAGTTGGTGAGTCGGAGAGGCTGTTGGTGAGTCGGAGAGGCAGTTGGTGAGTCTGAGAGGCAGTTGGTGAGTCGGAGAGGCAGTTGGTGAGTCGGACAGGCAGTTGGTGAGTCGGACGGGCAGTTGGTGAGTCGGAGAGGCAGTTGGTGAGTCGGAGAGGCAGTTGGTGAGTCGGAGAGGCAGTTGGTGAGTCGGAGGGGCAGTTGGTGAGTCGTAGGGGCAGTTGGTGAGTCGGAGAGTCAGTTGGTGAGTCGGAGGGGCAGTTGGTGAGTCGGTGAGGCAGCTGGTGAGTCGCAGGGGCAGTTGGTCAGTCGGAGAGGTAGTTTAGAGTAGGAGGGGCAGTTGGTGAGTCGGAGAGGCAGTTGGTGAGTCGGAGAGGCAGTTGCTGAGTCGGAGAGGCAGTTGGTGAGTCGGAGGGGCAGTTGGTGAGTCGGCAGGCAGTTGGTGAGTCGGAGAGGCAGTTGGTGAGTCGCAGAGGCAGTTGGTGAGACGGAGAGGCAGTTGGTGAGTCGGAGAGGCAGTTGGTGAGTCGGAGAGGCAGTTGGTGAGTCGGAGGGGCAGTTGCTGAGTCGGAGAGGCAGTTGGTGATTCGGAGATACAGTTGGTGAGTCGGAGAGGCAGTTGGTGAGTCGGAGAGGCAGTTGGTGATTCGGAGATACAGTTGGTGAGTCGGAGAGGCAGTTGGTGAGTCGGAGAGGCAGTTGGTGTGTCGGAGAGGCAGTTGGTGAGTCGGAGAGTCAGTTGGTGAGTCGGAGGGGCAGTTGGTGAGTCGGAGAGGCAGTTGCTGAGTCGGAGAGGAAGTTAGTGAGTCGGAGGGGCAGTTGGTGAGTCGGAGAGGCAGTTGGTGAGTCGGAGAGGCAGTTGGTGAGTCGGAGAGGCAGTTGGTGAGTCGGAGAGGCAGTTGGTGAGTCGGAGGGGCAGTTGGTGAGTCGGAGAGTCAGTTGGTGAGTCGGAGGGGCAGTTGGTGGGTCGGTGAGGCAGTTGGTGAGTCGGAGAGGCAGTTGTTGAGTCGGAGGGGCAGTTGGTGAGTCGGAGAGTCATTTGGTGAGTCGGAGAGGCAGTTGGTGAGTCGGAGAGGCAGTTGGTGAGTCGGAGAGGCAGTTGGTGAGTCGGAGAGGCAGTTGGTGAGTCGGACAGGTACTTGGTGAGTCGGAGAGGCAGTTGATGAGTCGGAAAGGCAGTTGGTGAGTCGGAGAGGCAGTTTGTGAGTCGGAGAGGCAGTTGGTGAGTAGGAGGGGCAGTTGGTGAGTCGGAGAGGCAGTTGGTGAGTCGGAGAGGCAGTTGGTGAGTCGGAGAGGCAGTTGGTGAGACGGAGAGGCAGTTGGTGAGTCGGAGAGGCAGTTTGTGAGTCGGAGATGCAGTTGGTGAGTCGGAGGGGCAGTCGGTGAGTCGGAGAGGCAGTTGGTGAGTCGGAGGGGCAGTTGGTGAGTCGGATATGTAGTTGGTGAGTCGGAGGGTAGTTGGTGAGTCGGAGAGGCATTTGGTGAGTCGGAGGGGCAGTTGGTGAGTCGGAGAGGTAGTTGGTGAGTCGGAGAGGTAGTTGGTGAGTTGGAGAGGCTGTTGGTGAGTCGGAGAGTCAGTTGGTGAGTAGGAGGGGCAGTTGGTGGGTCGGTGAAGCAGTTGGTGAGTCGGAGTGGCAGTTGGTGAGTCGGAGAGGCAGTTGGTGAGCAGGAGGGGCAGTTGGTGAGTCGGAGAGGCAGTTGGTGAGTCGGAGTGGCAGTTCCTGAGTCGGAGAGGCAGTTGGTGAGTCGGAGGTGCAGTTGGTGAGTCGGAGACGCAGTTGGTGAGTCGGAGAGGCAGTTGGTGAGTCGGCGAGGCAGTTGGTGAGTCGGACAGGCAGTTGGTGAGTCGGACGGGCAGTTGGTGAGTCGGAGAGGCAGTTGGTGTGGCGGAGAGGCAGTTGGTGAGTTGGAGAGGCAGTTGGTGAGTCTGAGGGGCAGTTGGTGAGTCGTAGGGGCAGTTGGTGAGTCGGAGAGGTAGTTGGTGAGTCGGACGGGCAGTTGGTGAGTCGGATGGGCAGTTGGTGAGTCGGAGAGGCAGTTGCAGTGTCGGAGAGGAAGTTGGTGAGTCGGAGGGGCAGTTGGTGAGTCGGAGAGGCATTTGGTGAGTCGGAGAGGCAGTTGGTGAGTCGGAGAGGCAGTTGGTGAGTAGGAGGGGCAGTTGGTGCGTCTGAGAGGCAGTTGGTGAGTCGGAGAGGTAGTTGGTGAGTGGGACGGGCAGTTGGTGAGTCGGAGGGGCAGTTGGTGAGTCGGAGAGGCAGTTGCTGAGTCGGAGAGGAAGTTAGTGAGTCGGAGGGGCAGTTGGTGAGTCGGAGAGGCAGTTGGTGAGTCGGAGAGGCAGTTGGTGAGTCGGAGAGGCAGTTGGTGAGTCGGAGAGGCAGTTGATGAGTCGGAGAGGCAGTTGGTGAGTCGGAGAGTCAGTTGGTGAGTCGGAGGGGCAGTTGGTGAGTCGGTGACGCAGTTGGTGAGTCGGAGTGGCAGTTGGTGAGTCGGAGAGGTAGTTGGTGAGTAGGAGGGGCAGTTGGTGTGTCGGAGAGGCAGTTGGTGAGTCGGAGAGGCAGTTGGTGAGTCGGAGAGGCAGTTGGTGAGTCGGAGAGGCAGTTGGTGAGTCGGACAGGCAGTTGGTGAGTCGGACGGGCAGTTGGTGAGTCGGAGAGGCAGTTGGTGAGTCGGAGAGGCAGTTGGTGAGTCGGAGAGGCAGTTGGTGAGTCGGAGGGGCAGTTGGTGAGTCGTAGGGGCAGTTGGTGAGTCGGAGAGTCAGTTGGTGGGTCGGAGGGGCAGTTGGTGAGTCGGTGAGGCAGCTGGTGAGTCGCAGGGGCAGTTGGTCAGTCGGAGAGGTAGTTTAGAGTAGGAGGGGCAGTTGGTGAGTCGGAGAGGCAGTTGGTGAGTCGGAGAGGCAGTTGCTGAGTCGGAGAGGCAGTTGGTGAGTCGGAGAGGCAGTTGGTGAGTCGGCAGGCAGTTGGTGAGTCGGAGAGGCAGTTGGTGAGTCGCAGAGGCAGTTGGTGAGACGGAGAGGCAGTTGGTGAGTCGGAGAGGCAGTTGGTGAGTCGGAGAGGCAGTTGGTGAGTCGGAGGGGCAGTTGCTGAGTCGGAGAGGCAGTTGGTGATTCGGAGATACAGTTGGTGAGTCGGAGAGGCAGTTGGTGAGTCGGAGAGGCAGTTGGTGATTCGGAGATACAGTTGGTGAGTCGGAGAGGCAGTTGGTGAGTCGGGGAGGCAGTTGGTGAGTCGAAGAGGCAGTTGGTGAGTCGGAGAGGAAGTTGGAGATTCGGAGAGGCAGTTGGTGAGTCGGAGGGGCAGTTGGTGAGTCGGAGAGTTAGTTGGTGAGTCGGAGGGGCAGTTGGTGAGTCGGAGAGGCAGTTGGTGAGTCGGAGTGGCAGTTCGTGAGTCGGAGAGGCAGTTGGTGAGTCGGAGGGGCAGTTGGTGAGTCGGAGACGCAGTTGGTGAGTCGGACAGGCAGTTGGTGAGTTGGACGGGCAGTTGGTGAGTCGGAGAGGCAGTTTCTGTGTCGGAGAGGCAGTTGGTGTGTCGGAGAGGCAGTTGGTGAGTCGGAGAGGCAGTTGATGAGTCGGAGAGGCAGTTGGTGAGTCGGAGAGTCAGTTGGTGAGTCGGAGGGGCAGTTGGTGAGTCGGTGAGGCAGTTGGTGAGTCGGAGTGGCAGTTGGTGAGTCGGAGAGGTAGTTGGTGAGTAGGAGGGGCAGTTGTTGAGTCGGAGAGGCAGTTGGTGAGTCGGAGAGGCAGTTGGTGAGTCGGAGAGGCAGTTGGTGAGTCGGAGAGGCAGTTGGGGAGTCGGACAGGCAGTTGGTGAGTCGGACGGGCAGTTGGTGAGTCGGAGAGGCAGTTGGTGAGTCGGAGAGGCAGTTGGTGAGTCGGAGAGGCAGTTGGTGAGTCGGAGGGGCAGTTGGGGAGTCGTAGGGGCAGTTGGTGAGTCGGAGAGTCAGTTGGTGAGTCGGAGGGGCAGTTGGTGAGTCGGTGAGGCAATTGGTGGGTCGGAGGGGCAGTTGGTCAGTTGGAGAGGTAATTTAGAGTAGGAGGGGCAGTTGGTGAGTCGGAGAGGCAGTTGGTGAGTCGGAGAGGCAGTTGCTGAGACGGAGAGGCGGTTGGTGAGTGGGACGGGCAGTTGGTGAGTCAGAGGGGCAGTTGGTGAGTCGGAGAGGCAGTTGCTGAGTCGGAGAGGCAGTTGGTGAGTCGGAGGGGCAGTTGGTGAGTTGGAGAGGCAGTTGTTGAGTCGGAGGGGCAGTTGGTGAGTCGGAGAGGCAGTTGGTGAGTCGGAGAGGCAGTTGGTGAGTCGGAGAGGCAGTTGGTGAGTCGGAGGGGCAGTTGCTGAGTCGGAGGGGCAGTTGGTGAGTCGGAGAGGCAGTTGGTGATTCGGAGATACAGTTGGAGAGTCGGAGAGGCAGTTGGTGAGTCGGAGGGGCAGTTGGTGAGTCGGAGAGTTAGTTGGTGAGTCGAAGGGGCAGTTGGTGAATCAGAGGGGCAGTTGGTGAGTCGGAGAGGCAGTTGCTGAGTCGGAGAGGCAGTTGGTGAGTCGGAGGGGCAGTTGGTGCGTTGGAGAGGCAGTTGGTGAGTCGGAGAGGCAGTTGGTGAGTCGGGGATGCAGTTGGTGAGTCGGAGAGGCAGTTGTTGAGGTGGAGAGGCAGTTGGTGAGTCGGAGAGGCAGTTGGTGAGTCGGAGAGGTAGTGGGTGATTCGGAGAGGCAGTCGGTGAGTCGGAGGGGCAGTTGGTGAGTCGGAGCGGCAGTTGGTGAGTCGGAGAGGCAGTTGGTGAGTCGGAGGGGCAGTTGGTGAGTCGGAGAGTCATTTGGTGAGTCGGAGAGGCAGTTGGTGAGTCGGAGAGGCAGTTGGTGAGTCGGAGAGGCAGTTGGTGAGTCGGAGAGGCAGTTGGTGAGTCGGACAGGTACTTGGTGATTCGGAGAGGCAGTTGATGAGTCGGAAAGGCAGTTGGTGAGTCGGAGAGGCAGTTTGTGAGTCGGAGAGGCAGTTGGTGAGTAGGAGGGGCAGTTGGTGAGTCGGAGAGGCAGTTGGTGAGTCGGAGAGGCAGTTGGTGATTCGGAGAGGCAGTTGGTGAGACGGAGAGGCAGTTGGTGAGTCGGAGAGGCAGTTTGTGAGTCGGAGATGCAGTTGGTGAGTCGGAGGGGCAGTCGGTGAGTCGGAGAGGCAGTTGGTGAGTCGGAGGGGCAGTTGGTGAGTCGGATATGTAGTTGGTGAGTCGGAGGGTAGTTGGTGAGTCGGAGAGGCATTTGGTGAGTCGGAGGGGCAGTTGGTGAGTCGGAGAGGTAGTTGGTGAGTCGGAGAGGTAGTTGGTGAGTTGGAGAGGCTGTTGGTGAGTCGGAGAGGCAGTTGGTGAGTCGGAGGGGCAGTTGGTGAGTCGGAGAGTCAGTTGATGAGTCGGAGGGGCAGTTGGTGGGTCGGTGAAGCAGTTGGTGAGTCGGAGTGGCAGTTGGTGAGTCGGAGAGGCAGTTGGTGAGTAGGAGGGGCAGTTGGTGAGTCGGAGAGGCAGTTGGTGAGTCGGAGTGGCAGTTCCTGAGTCGGAGAGGCAGTTGGTGTGTCGGAGGTGCAGTTGGTGAGTCGGAGACGCAGTTGGTGAGTCGGAGAGGCAGTTGGTGAGTCGGCGAGGCAGTTGGTGAGTCGGACAGGCAGTTGGTGAGTCGGACGGGCAGTTGGTGAGTCGGAGAGGCAGTTGGTGTGGCGGATAGGCAGTTGGTGAGTTGGAGAGGCAGTTGGTGAGTCTGAGGGGCAGTTGGTGAGTCGTAGGGGCAGTTGGTGAGTCGGAGAGGCAGTTGGTGAGTCGGAGGGGCAGTTGGTGAGTCGGAGAGTTAGTTGGTGAGTCGAAGGGGCAGTTGGTGAATCAGAGGGGCAGTTGGTGAGTCGGAGAGGCAGTTGCTGAGTCGGAGAGGCAGTTGGTGAGTCGGAGGGGCAGTTGGTGCGTTGGAGAGGCAGTTGGTGAGTCGGAGAGGCAGTTGGTGAGTCGGGGATGCAGTTGGTGAGTCGGAGAGGCAGTTGTTGAGGTGGAGAGGCAGTTGGTGAGTCGGAGAGGCAGTTGGTGAGTCGGAGAGGTAGTGGGTGATTCGGAGAGGCAGTCGGTGAGTCGGAGGGGCAGTTGGTGAGTCGGAGCGGCAGTTGGTGAGTCGGAGAGGCAGTTGGTGAGTCGGAGGGGCAGTTGGTGAGTCGGAGAGTCATTTGGTGAGTCGGAGAGGCAGTTGGTGAGTCGGAGAGGCAGTTGGTGAGTCGGAGAGGCAGTTGGTGAGTCGGAGAGGCAGTTGGTGAGTCGGACAGGTACTTGGTGATTCGGAGAGGCAGTTGATGAGTCGGAAAGGCAGTTGGTGAGTCGGAGAGGCAGTTTGTGAGTCGGAGAGGCAGTTGGTGAGTAGGAGGGGCAGTTGGTGAGTCGGAGAGGCAGTTGGTGAGTCGGAGAGGCAGTTGGTGATTCGGAGAGGCAGTTGGTGAGACGGAGAGGCAGTTGGTGAGTCGGAGAGGCAGTTTGTGAGTCGGAGATGCAGTTGGTGAGTCGGAGGGGCAGTCGGTGAGTCGGAGAGGCAGTTGGTGAGTCGGAGGGGCAGTTGGTGAGTCGGATATGTAGTTGGTGAGTCGGAGGGTAGTTGGTGAGTCGGAGAGGCATTTGGTGAGTCGGAGGGGCAGTTGGTGAGTCGGAGAGGTAGTTGGTGAGTCGGAGAGGTAGTTGGTGAGTTGGAGAGGCTGTTGGTGAGTCGGAGAGGCAGTTGGTGAGTCGGAGGGGCAGTTGGTGAGTCGGAGAGTCAGTTGATGAGTCGGAGGGGCAGTTGGTGGGTCGGTGAAGCAGTTGGTGAGTCGGAGTGGCAGTTGGTGAGTCGGAGAGGCAGTTGGTGAGTAGGAGGGGCAGTTGGTGAGTCGGAGAGGCAGTTGGTGAGTCGGAGTGGCAGTTCCTGAGTCGGAGAGGCAGTTGGTGTGTCGGAGGTGCAGTTGGTGAGTCGGAGACGCAGTTGGTGAGTCGGAGAGGCAGTTGGTGAGTCGGCGAGGCAGTTGGTGAGTCGGACAGGCAGTTGGTGAGTCGGACGGGCAGTTGGTGAGTCGGAGAGGCAGTTGGTGTGGCGGATAGGCAGTTGGTGAGTTGGAGAGGCAGTTGGTGAGTCTGAGGGGCAGTTGGTGAGTCGTAGAGGCAGTTGGTGAGTCGGAGAGGTAGTTGGTGAGTCGGACGGGCAGTTGGTGAGTCGGATGGGCAGATGGTGAGTCGGAGAGGCAGTTGCAGTGTCGTAGAGGAAGTTGGTGAGTCGGAGGGGCAGTTGGTGAGTCGGAGAGGCATTTGGTGAGTCGGAGAGGAAGTTGGTGAGTCGGGTAGGCAGTTGGTGAGTTGGAGGGGCAGTTGGTGAGTCTGAGAGGCAGTTGGTGAGTCGGAGAGGTAGTTGGTGAGTGGGACGGGCAGTTGGTGAGTCGGAGGGGCAGTTGGTGAGTCGGAGAGGCAGTTGGTGAGTCGGAGAGGCAGTTGGTGAGTCGGAGAGGCAGTTGGTGAGTCGGAGAGGCAGTTGATGAGTCGGAGAGGCAGTTGGTGAGTCGGAGAGTCAGTTGGTGAGTCGGAGGGGCAGTTGGTGAGTCGGTGAGGCAGTTGGTGAGTCGGAGTGGCAGTTGGTGAGTCGGACAGGTAGTTGGTGAGTAGGAGGGGCAGTTGGTGTGTCGGAGAGGCAGTTGGTGAGTCGGAGAGGCTGTTGGTGAGTCGGAGAGGCAGTTGGTGAGTCTGAGAGGCAGTTGGTGAGTCGGAGAGGCAGTTGGTGAGTCGGACAGGCAGTTGGTGAGTCGGACGGGCAGTTGGTGAGTCGGAGAGGCAGTTGGTGAGTCGGAGAGGCAGTTGGTGAGTCGGAGAGGCAGTTGGTGAGTCGGAGGGGCAGTTGGTGAGTCGTAGGGGCAGTTGGTGAGTCGGAGAGTCAGTTGGTGAGTCGGAGGGGCAGTTGGTGAGTCGGTGAGGCAGCTGGTGAGTCGCAGGGGCAGTTGGTCAGTCGGAGAGGTAGTTTAGAGTAGGAGGGGCAGTTGGTGAGTCGGAGAGGCAGTTGGTGAGTCGGAGAGGCAGTTGCTGAGTCGGAGAGGCAGTTGGTGAGTCGGAGGGGCAGTTGGTGAGTCGGCAGGCAGTTGGTGAGTCGGAGAGGCAGTTGGTGAGTCGCAGAGGCAGTTGGTGAGACGGAGAGGCAGTTGGTGAGTCGGAGAGGCAGTTGGTGAGTCGGAGAGGCAGTTGGTGAGTCGGAGGGGCAGTTGCTGAGTCGGAGAGGCAGTTGGTGATTCGGAGATACAGTTGGTGAGTCGGAGAGGCAGTTGGTGAGTCGGAGAGGCAGTTGGTGATTCGGAGATACAGTTGGTGAGTCGGAGAGGCAGTTGGTGAGTCGGGGAGGCAGTTGGTGAGTCGAAGAGGCAGTTGGTGAGTCGGAGAGGAAGTTGGAGATTCGGAGAGGCAGTTGGTGAGTCGGAGGGGCAGTTGGTGAGTCGGAGAGGTAGTTGGTGAGTCGGAGGGGCAGTTGGTGAGTCGGAGAGGCAGTTGGTGAGTCGGAGAGGCAGTTGCTGAGACGGAGAGGCGGTTGGTGAGTGGGACGGGCAGTTGGTGAGTCGGAGGGGCAGTTGGTGAGTCGGAGAGGCAGTTGCTGAGTCGGAGAGGAAGTTAGTGAGTCGGAGGGGCAGTTGGTGAGTCGGAGAGGCAGTTGGTGAGTCGGAGAGGCAGTTGGTGAGTCGGAGAGGCAGTTGGTGAGTCGGAGAGGCAGTTGATGAGTCGGAGAGGCAGTTGGTGAGTCGGAGAGTCAGTTGGTGAGTCGGAGGGGCATTTGGTGAGTCGGTGAGGCAGTTGGTGAGTCGGAGTGGCAGTTGGTGAGTCGCAGAGGTAGTTGGTGAGTAGGAGGGGCAGTTGGTGAGTCGGAGAGGCAGTTGGTGAGTCGGAGAGGCAGTTGGTGAGTCGGAGAGGCAGTTGGTGAGTCTGAGAGGCAGTTGGTGAGTCGGAGAGGCAGTTGGTGAGTCGGACAGGCAGTTGGCGAGTCGGACGGGCAGTTGGTGAGTCGGAGGGGCAGTTGGTGAGTCGGTGAGGCAATTGGTGGGTCGGAGGGGCAGTTGGTCAGTTGGAGAGGTAATTTAGAGTAGGAGGGGCAGTTGGTGAGTCGGAGAGGCAGTTGGTGAGTCGGAGAGGCAGTTGCTGAGACGGAGAGGCGGTTGGTGAGTGGGACGGGCAGTTGGTGAGTCAGAGGGGCAGTTGGTGAGTCGGAGAGGCAGTTGCTGAGTCGGAGAGGCAGTTGGTGAGTCGGAGGGGCAGTTGGTGAGTTGGAGAGGCAGTTGGTGAGTCGGAGAGGCAGTTGGTGAGTCGGAGAGGCAGTTGGTGAGTCGGAGGGGCAGTTGCTGAGTCGGAGGGGCAGTTGGTGAGTCGGAGAGGCAGTTGGTGATTCGGAGATACAGTTGGAGAGTCGGAGAGGCAGTTGGTGAGTCGGAGGGGCAGTTGGTGAGTCGGAGAGTTAGTTGGTGAGTCGAAGGGGCAGTTGGTGAGTCAGAGGGGCAGTTGGTGAGTCGGAGAGGCAGTTGCTGAGTCGGAGAGGCAGTTGGTGAGTCGGAGGGGCAGTTGGTGAGTTGGAGAGGCAGTTGGTGAGTCGGAGAGGCAGTTGGTGAGTCGGGGATGCAGTTGGTGAGTCGGAGAGGCAGTTGTTGAGTTGGAGAGGCAGTTGGTGAGTCGGAGAGGCAGTTGGTGAGTCGGAGAGGTAGTGGGTGATTCGGAGAGGCAGTCGGTGAGTCGGAGGGGCAGTTGGTGAGTCGGAGTGGCAGTTGGTGAGTCGGAGAGGCAGTTGGTGAGTCGGAGGGGCAGTTGGTGAGTCGGAGAGTCATTTGGTGAGTCGGAGAGGCAGTTGGTGAGTCGGAGAGGCAGTTGGTGAGTCGGAGAGGCAGTTGGTGAGTCGGAGAGGCAGTTGGTGAGTCGGACAGGTACTTGGTGATTCGGAGAGGCAGTTGATGAGTCGGAAAGGCAGTTGGTGAGTCGGAGAGGCAGTTTGTGAGTCGGAGAGGCAGTTGGTGAGTAGGAGGGGCAGTTGGTGAGTCGGAGAGGCAGTTGGTGAGTCGGAGAGGCAGTTGGTGAGACGGAGAGGCAGTTGGTGAGTCGGAGAGGCAGTTTGTGAGTCGGAGATGCAGTTGGTGAGTCGGAGGGGCAGTCGGTGAGTCGGAGAGGCAGTTGGTGAGTCGGAGGGGCAGTTGGTGAGTCGGATATGTAGTTGGTGAGTCGGAGGGTAGTTGGTGAGTCGGAGAGGCATTTGGTGAGTCGGAGGGGCAGTTGGTGAGTCGGAGAGGTAGTTGGTGAGTCGGAGAGGTAGTTGGTGAGTTGGAGAGGCTGTTGGTGAGTCGGAGAGGCAGTTGGTGAGTCGGAGGGGCAGTTGGTGAGTCGGAGAGTCAGTTGGTGAGTCGGAGGGGCAGTTGGTGGGTCGGTGAAGCAGTTGGTGAGTCGGAGTGGCAGTTGGTGAGTCGGAGAGGCAGTTGGTGAGTAGGAGGGGCAGTTGGTGAGTCGGAGAGGCAGTTGGGGAGTCGGAGTGGCAGTTCCTGAGTTGGAGAGGCAGTTGGTGAGTCGGAGGTGCAGTTGGTGAGTCGGAGACGCAGTTGGTGAGTCGGAGAGGCAGTTGGTGGGTCGGCGAGGCAGTTGGTGAGTCGGACAGACAGTTGGTGAGTCGGACGGGCAGTTGGTGAGTCGGAGAGGCAGTTGGTGTGGCGGAGAGGCAGTTGGTGAGTTGGAGAGGCAGTTGGTGAGTCTGAGGGGCAGTTGGTGAGTCGTAGGGGCAGTTGGTGAGTCGGAGAGGTAGTTGGTGAGTCGGACGGGCAGTTGGTGAGTCGGATGGGCAGTTGGTGAGTCGGAGAGGCAGTTGCAGTGTCGGAGAGGAAGTTGGTGAGTCGGAGGGGCAGTTGGTGAGTCGGAGAGGCATTTGGTGAGTCGGAGAGGCAGTTGGTGAGTCGGAGAGGCAGTTGGTGAGTTGGAGGGGCAGTTGGTGAGTCTGAGAGGCAGTTGGTGAGTCGGAGAGGTAGTTGGTGAGTGGGACGGGCAGTTGGTGAGTCGGAGGGGCAGTTGGTGAGTCGGAGAGGCAGTTGGTGAGTCGGAGAGGCAGTTGGTGAGTCGGAGAGGCAGTTGGTGAGTCGGAGAGGCAGTTGGTGAGTCGGAGGGGCAGTTGGTGAGTCGGTGAGGCAATTGGTGGGTCGGAGGGGCAGTTGGTCAGTTGGAGAGGTAATTTAGAGTAGGAGGGGCAGTTGGTGACTCGGAGAGGCAGTTGGTGAGTCGGAGAGGCAGTTGCTGAGACGGAGAGGCGGTTGGTGAGTGGGACGGGCAGTTGGTGAGTCGGAGGGGCAGTTGGTGAGTCGGAGGGGCAGTTGGTGAGTCGGAGAGGCAGTTGGTGAGTCGGAGAGGCAGTTGGTGAGTCGGAGAGGCAGTTGGTGAGTCGGAGAGGCAGTTGATGAGTCGGAGAGGCAGTTGGTGAGTCGGAGAGTCAGTTGGTGAGTCGGAGGGGCATTTGGTGAGTCGGTGAGGCAGTTGGTGAGTCGGAGTGGCAGTTGGTGAGTCGCAGAGGTAGTTGGTGAGTAGGAGGGGCAGTTGGTGAGTCGGAGAGGCAGTTGGTGAGTCGGAGAGGCAGTTGGTGAGTCGGAGAGGCAGTTGGTGAGTCTGAGAGGCAGTTGGTGAGTCGGAGAGGCAGTTGGTGAGTCGGACAGGCAGTTGGCGAGTCGGACGGGCAGTTGGTGAGTCGGAGGGGCAGTTGGTGAGTCGGTGAGGCAATTGGTGGGTCGGAGGGGCAGTTGGTCAGTTGGAGAGGTAATTTAGAGTAGGAGGGGCAGTTGGTGAGTCGGAGAGGCAGTTGGTGAGTCGGAGAGGCAGTTGCTGAGACGGAGAGGCGGTTGGTGAGTGGGACGGGCAGTTGGTGAGTCAGAGGGGCAGTTGGTGAGTCGGAGAGGCAGTTGCTGAGTCGGAGAGGCAGTTGGTGAGTCGGAGGGGCAGTTGGTGAGTTGGAGAGGCAGTTGGTGAGTCGGAGAGGCAGTTGGTGAGTCGGAGAGGCAGTTGGTGAGTCGGAGGGGCAGTTGCTGAGTCGGAGGGGCAGTTGGTGAGTCGGAGAGGCAGTTGGTGATTCGGAGATACAGTTGGAGAGTCGGAGAGGCAGTTGGTGAGTCGGAGGGGCAGTTGGTGAGTCGGAGAGTTAGTTGGTGAGTCGAAGGGGCAGTTGGTGAGTCAGAGGGGCAGTTGGTGAGTCGGAGAGGCAGTTGCTGAGTCGGAGAGGCAGTTGGTGAGTCGGAGGGGCAGTTGGTGAGTTGGAGAGGCAGTTGGTGAGTCGGAGAGGCAGTTGGTGAGTCGGGGATGCAGTTGGTGAGTCGGAGAGGCAGTTGTTGAGTTGGAGAGGCAGTTGGTGAGTCGGAGAGGCAGTTGGTGAGTCGGAGAGGTAGTGGGTGATTCGGAGAGGCAGTCGGTGAGTCGGAGGGGCAGTTGGTGAGTCGGAGCGGCAGTTGGTGAGTCCGAGAGGCAGTTGGTGAGTCGGAGGGGCAGTTGGTGAGTCGGAGAGTCATTTGGTGAGTCGGAGAAGCAGTTGGTGAGTCGGAGAGGCAGTTGGTGAGTCGGAGAGGCAGTTGGTGAGTCGGAGAGGCAGTTGGTGAGTCGGACAGGTACTTGGTGATTCGGAGAGGCAGTTGATGAGTCGGAAAGGCAGTTGGTGAGTCGGAGAGGCAGTTTGTGAGTCGGAGAGGCAGTTGGTGAGTAGGAGGGGCAGTTGGTGAGTCGGAGAGGCAGTTGGTGAGTCGGAGAGGCAGTTGGTGAGACGGAGAGGCAGTTGGTGAGTCGGAGAGGCAGTTTGTGAGTCGGAGATGCAGTTGGTGAGTCGGAGGGGCAGTCGGTGAGTCGGAGAGGCAGTTGGTGAGTCGGAGGGGCAGTTGGTGAGTCGGATATGTAGTTGGTGAGTCGGAGGGTAGTTGGTGAGTCGGAGAGGCATTTGGTGAGTCGGAGGGGCAGTTGGTGAGTCGGAGAGGTAGTTGGTGAGTCGGAGAGGTAGTTGGTGAGTTGGAGAGGCTGTTGGTGAGTCGGAGAAGCAGTTGGTGAGTCGGAGGGGCAGTTGGTGAGTCGGAGAGTCAGTTGGTGAGTCGGAGGGGCAGTTGGTGGGTCGGTGAAGCAGTTGGTGAGTCGGAGTGGCAGTTGGTGAGTCGGAGAGGCAGTTGGTGAGTAGGAGGGGCAGTTGGTGAGTCGGAGAGGCAGTTGGTGAGTCGGAGTGGCAGTTCCTGAGTCGGAGAGGCAGTTGGTGAGTCGGAGGTGCAGTTGGTGAGTCGGAGACGCAGTTGGTGAGTCGGAGAGGCAGTTGGTGAGTCGGCGAGGCAGTTGGTGAGTCGGACAGGCAGTTGGTGAGTCGGACGGGCAGTTGGTGAGTCGGAGAGGCAGTTGGTGTGGCGGAGAGGCAGTTGGTGAGTTGGAGAGGCAGTTGGTGAATCTGAGGGGCAGTTGGTGAGTCGTAGGGGCAGTTGGTGAGTCGGAGAGGTAGTTGGTGAGTCGGACGGGCAGTTGGTGAGTCGGATGGGCAGTTGGTGAGTCGGAGAGGCAGTTGCAGTGTCGGAGAGGAAGTTGGTGAGTCGGAGGGGCAGTTGGTGAGTCGGAGAGGCATTTGGTGAGTCGGAGAGGCAGTTGGTGAGTCGGAGAGGCAGTTGGTGAGTTGGAGGGGCAGTTGGTGAGTCTGAGAGGCAGTTGGTGAGTCGGAGAGGTAGTTGGTGAGTGGGACGGGCAGTTGGTGAGTCGGAGGGGCAGTTGGTGAGTCGGAGAGGCAGTTGGTGAGTCGGAGAGGCAGTTGGTGAGTCGGAGAGGCAGTTGGTGAGTCGGAGAGGCAGTTGATGAGTCGGAGAGGCAGTTGGTGAGTCGGAGAGTCAGTTGGTGAGTCGGAGGGGCAGTTGGTGAGTCGGTGAGGCAGTTGGTGAGTCGGAGTGGCAGTTGGTGAGTCGGAGAGGTAGTTGGTTAGTAGGAGGGGCAGTTGGTGTGTCGGAGAGGCAGTTGGTGAGTCGGAGAGGCAGTTGGTGAGTCGGAGAGGCAGTTGGTGAGTCGGAGAGGCAGTTGGTGAGTCGGAGAGGCAGTTGGTGAGTCGGACAGGCAGTTGGTGAGTCGGACGGGCAGTTGGTGAGTCGGAGAGGCATTTGGTGAGTCGGAGAGGCAGTTGGTGAGTCGGAGAGGCAGTTGGTGAGTCGGAGGGGCAGTTGGTGAGTCGTAGGGGCAGTTGGTGAGTCGGAGAGTCAGTTGGTGAGTCGGAGGGGCAGTTGGTGAGTCGGTGAGGCAGCTGGTGAGTCGCAGGGGAAGTTGGTCAGTCAGAGAGGTAGTTTAGAGTAGGAGGGGCAGTTGGTGAGTCGGAGAGGCAGTTGCTGAGTCGGAGAGGCAGTTGGTGAGTCGGAGGGGCAGTTGGTGAGTCGGCAGGCAGTTGGTGAGTCGGAGAGGCAGTTGGTGAGTCGCAGAGGCAGTTGGTGAGACGGAGAGGCAGTTGGTGAGTCGGAGAGGCAGTTGGTGAGTCGGAGAGGCAGTTGGTGAGTCGGAGGGGCAGTTGCTGAGTCGGAGAGGCAGTTGGTGATTCGGAGATACAGTTGGTGAGTCGGAGAGGCAGTTGGTGAGTCGGAGAGGCAGTTGGTGATTCGGAGATACAGTTGGTGAGTCGGAGAGGCAGTTGGTGAGTCGGGGAGGCAGTTGGTGAGTCGAAGAGGCAGTTGGTGAGTCGGAGAGGAAGTTGGAGATTCGGAGAGGCAGTTGGTGAGTCGGAGGGGCAGTTGGTGAGTCGGAGAGGTAGTTGGTGAGTCGGAGGGGCAGTTGGTGAGTCGGAGAGGCAGTTGGTGAGTCAGAGTGGCAGTTCGTGAGTCGGAGAGGCAGTTGGTGAGTCGGAGGGGCAGTTGGTGAGTCGGACAGGCAGTTGGTGAGTCGGACAGGCAGTTGGTGAGTTGGACGGGCAGTTGGTGAGTCGGAGAGGCAGTTTGTGTGTCGGAGAGGCAGTTGGTGTGTCGGAGAGGCAGTTGGTGAGTCGGAGAGGCAGTTGGTGAGTCGGAAAGGCAGTTGGTGAGTCGGAGAGGCAGTTGATGAGTCGGAGAGGCAGTTGGTGAGTCGGAGAGTCAGTAGGTGAGTCGGAGGGGCAGTTGGTGAGTCGGTGAGGCAGTTGGTGAGTCGGAGAGGCAGTTGGTGAGTCGGAGAGGCAGTTGGTGAGTAGGAGGGGCAGTTGTTGAGTCGGAGAGGCAGTTGGTGAGTCGGAGAGGCAGTTGGTGAGTCGGAGAGGCAGTTGGTGAGTCGGAGAGGCAGTTGGGGAGTCGGACAGGCAGTTGATGAGTCGGACGGGCAGTTGGTGAGTCGGAGAGGCAGTTGGTGAGTCGGAGAGGCAGTTGGTGAGTCGGAGATGCAGTTGGTGAGTCGGAGGGGCAGTTGGGGAGTCGTAGGGGCAGTTGGTGAGTCGGAGAGGCAGTTGGTGAGTCGGAGAGGCAGTTGGTGAGTCGGAGAGCCAGTTGGTGAGTCGGAGGGGCAGTTGCTGAGTCGGAGGGGCAGTTGGTGAGTCGGAGAGGCAGTTGGTGATTCGGAGATAAAGTTGGAGAGTCGGGGAGGCAGTTGGTGAGTCGGAGGGGCAGTTGGTGAGTTGGAGAGTTAGTTGGTGAGTCGAAGGGGCAGTTGATGAGTCAGAGGGGCAGTTGGTGAGTCAGAGATGCAGTTGCTGAGTCGGAGAGGCAGTTGGTGAGTTGGAGGGGCAGTTGGTGAGTTGGAGAGGCAGTTGGTGAGACGGAGAGGCAGTTGGTGAGTCGGAGAGGCAGTTTGTGAGTCGGAGATGCAGTTGGTGAGTCGGAGGGGCATTCGGTGAGTCGGAGAGGCAGTTGGTGAGTCGGAGGGGCAGTTGGTGAGTCGGATATGTAGTTGGTGAGTCGGAGGGTAGTTGGTGAGTCGGAGAGGCATTTGGTGAGTCGGAGGGGCAGTTGGTGAGTCGGAGAGGTAGTTGGTGAGTCGGAGAGGTAGTTGGTGAGTTGGAGAGGCTGTTGGTGAGTCGGAGAGGCAGTTGGTGAGTCGGAGGGGCAGTTGGTGAGTCGGAGAGTCAGTTGGTGAGTCGGAGGGGCAGTTGGTGGGTCGGTGAAGCAGTTGGTGAGTCGGAGTGGCAGTTGGTGAGTCGGAGAGGCAGTTGGTGAGTAGGAGGGGCAGTTGGTGAGTCGGAGAGGCAGTTGGTGAGTCGGAGTGGCAGTTCCTGAGTCGGAGAGGCAGTTGGTGAGTCGGAGGTGCAGTTGGTGAGTCGGAGACGCAGTTGGTGAGTCGGAGAGGCAGTTGGTGAGTCGGCGAGGCAGTTGGTGAGTCGGACAGGCAGTTGGTGAGTCGGACGGGCAGTTGGTGAGTCGGAGAGGCAGTTGGTGTGGCGGAGAGGCAGTTGGTGAGTTGGAGAGAGCAGTTGGTGAGTCTGAGGGGCAGTTGGTGAGTCGTAGGGGCAGTTGGTGAGTCGGAGAGGTAGTTGGTGACTCGGACGGGCAGTTGGTGAGTCGGATGGGCAGTTGGTGAGTCGGAGAGGCAGTTGCAGTGTCGGAGAGGAAGTTGGTGAGTCGGAGGGGCAGTTGGTGAGTCGGAGAGGCATTTGGTGAGTCGGAGAGGCAGTTGGTGAGTCGGAGAGGCAGTTGGTGAGTTGGAGGGGCAGTTGGTGAGTCTGAGAGGCAGTTGGTGAGTCGGAGAGGTAGTTGGTGAGTGGGACGGGCAGTTGGTGAGTCGGAGGGGCAGTTGGTGAGTCGGAGAGGCAGTTGGTGAGTCGGAGAGGCAGTTGGTGAGTCGGAGAGGCAGTTGGTGAGTCGGAGAGGCAGTTGATGAGTCGGAGAGGCAGTTGGTGAGTCGGAGAGTCAGTTGGTGAGTCGGAGGGGCAGTTGGTGAGTCGGTGAGGCAGTTGGTGAGTCGGAGTTGCAGTTGGTGAGTCGGAGAGGTAGTTGGTGAGTAGGAGGGGCAGTTGGTGTGTCGGAGAGGCAGTTGGTGAGTTGGAGAGGCAGTTGGTGAGTCGGAGAGGCAGTTGGTGAGTCGGAGAGGCAGTTGGTGAGTCGGAGAGGCAGTTGGTGAGTCGGACAGGCAGTTGGTGAGTCGGACGGGCAGTTGGTGAGTCGGAGAGGCAGTTGGTGAGTCGGAGAGGCAGTTGGTGAGTCGGAGAGGCAGTTGGTGAGTCGGAGGGGCAGTTGGTGAGTCGTAGGGGCAGTTGGTGAGTCGGAGAGTCAGTTGGTGAGTCGGAGGGGCAGTTGGTGAGTCGGTGAGGCAGCTGGGTGAGTCGCAGGGGCAGTTGGTGAGTCGGAGAGGTAGTTTAGAGTAGGAGGGGCAGTTGGTGAGTCGGAGAGGCAGTTGCTGAGTCGGAGAGGCAGTTGGTGAGTCGGAGGGGCAGTTGGTGAGTCGGCAGGCAGTTGGTGAGTCGGAGAGGCAGTTGGTGAGTCGCAGAGGCAGTTGGTGAGACGGAGAGGCAGTTGGTGAGTCGGAGAGGCAGTTGGTGAGTCGGAGAGGCAGTTGGTGAGTCGGAGGGGCAGTTGCTGAGTCGGAGAGGCAGTTGGTGATTCGGAGATACAGTTGGTGAGTCGGAGAGGCAGTTGGTGAGTCGGAGAGGCAGTTGGTGATTCGGAGATACAGTTGGTGAGTCGGAGAGGCAGTTGGTGAGTCGGGGAGGCAGTTGGTGAGTCGAAGAGGCAATTGGTGAGTCGGAGAGGAAGTTGGAGATTCGGAGAGGCAGTTGGTGAGTCGGAGGGGCAGTTGTTGAGTCGGAGAGGTAGTTGGTGAGTCGGAGGGGCAGTTGGTGAGTCGGAGAGGCAGTTGGTGAGTCAGAGTGGCAGTTCGTGAGTCGGAGAGGCAGTTGGTGAGTCGGAGGGGCAGTTGGTGAGTCGGAGACGCAGTTGGTGAGTCAGACAGGCAGTTGGTGAGTTGGACGGGCAGTTGGTGAGTCGGAGAGGCAGTTTGTGTGTCGGAGAGGCAGTTGGTGTGTCGGAGAGGCAGTTGGTGAGTCGGAGAGGCAGTTGGTGAGTCGGAGAGGCAGTTGGTGAGTCGGAGAGGCAGTTGATGAGTCGGAGAGGCAGTTGGTGAGTCGGAGAGTCAGTAGGTGAGTCGGAGGGGCAGTTGGTGAGTCGGTGAGGCAGTTGGTGAGTCGGAGTGGCAGTTGGTGAGTCGGAGAGGTAGTTGGTGAGTAGGAGGGGCAGTTGTTGAGTCGGAGAGGCAGTTGGTGAGTCGGAGAGGCAGTTGGTGAGTCGGAGAGGCAGTTGGTGAGTCGGACAGGCAGTTGGGGAGTCGGACAGGCAGTTGGTGAGTCGGACGGGCAGTTGGTGAGTCGGAGAGGCAGTTGGTGAGTCGGAGAGGCAGTTGGTGAGTCGGAGAGGCAGTTGGTGAGTCGGAGGGGCAGTTGGGGAGTCGTAGGGGCAGTTGGTGAGTCGGAGAGTCAGTTGGTGAGTCGGAGGGGCAGTTGGTGAGTCGGTGAGGCAATTGGTGGGTCGGAGGGGCAGTTGGTCAGTTGGAGAGGTAATTTAGAGTAGGAGGGGCAGTTGGTGAGTCGGAGAGGCAGTTGGTGAGTCGGAGAGGCAGTTGCTGAGACGGAGAGGCGGTTGGTGAGTGGGACGGGCAGTTGGTGAGTCAGAGGGGCAGTTGGTGAGTCGGAGAGGCAGTTGCTGAGTCGGAGAGGAAGTTAGTGAGTCGGAGGGGCAGTTGGTGAGTCGGAGAGGCAGTTGGTCAGTCGGAGAGGCAGTTGGTGAGTCGGAGAGGCAGTTGGTGAGTCGGAGAGGCAGTTGATGAGTCGGAGAGGCAGTTGGTGAGTCGGAGAGTCAGTTGGTGAGTCGGAGGGGCATTTGGTGAGTCGGTGAGGCAGTTGGTGAGTCGGAGTGGCAGTTGGTGAGTCGCAGAGGTAGTTGGTGAGTAGGAGGTGCAGTTGGTGAGTCGGAGAGGCAGTTGGTGAGTCGGAGAGGCAGTTGGTGAGTCGGAGAGGCAGTTGGTGAGTCAGAGAGGCAGTTGGTGAGTCGGAGAGGCAGTTGGTGAGTCGGACAGGCAGTTGGTGAGTCGGACGGGCAGTTGGTGAGTCGGAGAGGCAGTTGGTGAGTCGGAGAGGCAGTTGGTGAGTCGGAGAGGCAGTTGGTGAGTCGGAGGGGCAGTTGGTGAGTCGTAGGGGCATTTGGTGAGTCGGAGAGTCAGTTGGTGAGTCGGAGGGGCAGTTGGTGAGTCGGTGAGGCAGTTGGTGATTCGGAGGTGCAGTTGGTCAGTCGGAGAGGTAGTTTAGAGTAGGAGGGGCAGTTGGTGAGTCGGAGAGGCAGTTGGTGAGTCGGAGAGGCAGTTGGTGAGTCGGAGAGGCAGTTGGTGAGTCGCAGAGGCAGTTGGTGAGACGGAGAGGCAGTTGGTGAGTCGGAGAGGCAGTTGGTGAGTCGGAGAGGCAGTTGGTCAGTCGGAGGGGCAGTTGCTGAGTTGGAGGGGCAGTTGGTGAGTCGGAGAGACAGTTGGTGATTCGGAGATACAGTTGGAGAGTCGGAGATGCAGTTGGTGAGTCGGAGAGACAGTTGGTGAGTCGCAGAGGCAGTTGGTGAGACGGAGAGGCAGTTGGTGAGTCGCAGAGGCAGTTGGTGAGTCGGAGAGGCAGTTGGTGAGTTGGAGGGGCAGTTGCTGAGTCGGAGGGGCAGTTGGTGAGTCGGAGGGGCAGTTGGTGATTCGGAGATACAGTTGGAGAGTCGGAGAGGCAGTTGGTGAGTCGGAGGGGCAGTTGGTGAGTCGGAGAGTTAGTTGGTGAGTCGAAGGGGCAGTTGGTGAGTCAGAGGGGCAGTTGGTGAGTCGGAGAGGGAGTTGCTGAGTCGGAGAGGCAGTTGGTGAGTCGGAGGGGCAGTTGGTGAGTCGGAGAGGCAGTTGGTGAGTCGGAGAGGTAGTTGGCGATTCGGAGAGGCAGTCGGTGAGTCGTAGGGGCAGTTGGTGAGTCGGAGAGGCAGTTGGTGAGTCGGAGAGGCAGTTGGTGAGTCGGAGGGGCAGTTGGTGAGTCGGAGAGGCAGTTGGTGAGTCGGAGAGGCAGTTGGTGAGTCGGAGAGGCAGTTGGTGAGTCGGAGAGGCAGTTGGTGAGTCGGAGAGGTAGTTGGTGAGTCGGAGAGGCAGTTGATGAGTCGGAAAGGCAGTTGGTGAGTCGGAGAGGCAGTTCGTGAGTCGGGGAGGCAGTTGGTGAGTAGGAGGGGCAGTTGGTGAGTTGGAGAGGCAGTTGGTGAGTCGGAGAGGCAGTTGGTGAGTCGGAGAGGCAGTTGGTGAGACGAAGAGGCAGTTGGTGAGTCGGAGAGGCAGTTTGTGAGTCGGAGATGCAGTTGGTGAGTCGGAGGGGCAGTTGGTGAGTCGGAGAGGCAGTTGGTGCGTCGGAGGGGCAGTTGGTGAGTCGGAGAGGTAGTTGGTGAGTAGGAGGGGCAGTTGGTGAGTCGGAGAGGCAGTTGGTGAGTCGGAGAGGCAGTTGGTGAGTCGGAGAGGCAGTTGGTGAGTCGGAGAGGCAGTTGGGGAGTCGGACAGGCAGTTGGTGAGTCGGACGGGCAGTTGGTGAGTCGGAGAGGCAGTTGGTGAGTCGGAGAGGCAGTTGGTGAGTCGGAGAGGCAGTTGGTGAGTCGGAGAGTCAGTTGGTGAGTCGGAGGGGCAGTTGGTGAGTCGGTGAGGCAATTGGTGGGTCGGAGGGGCAGTTGGTCAGTTGGAGAGGTAATTTAGAGTAGGAGGGGCAGTTGGTGAGTCGGAGAGGCAGTTGGTGAGTCGGAGAGGCAGTTGCTGAGACGGAGAGGCGGTTGGTGAGTGGGACGGGCAGTTGGTGAGTCGGAGGGGCAGTTGGTGAGTCGGAGAGGCAGTTGCTGAGTCGGAGAGGAAGTTAGTGAGTCGTAGGGGCAGTTGGTGAGTCGGAGAGTCAGTTGGTGAGTCGGAGGGGCAGTTGGTGAGTCGGTGAGGCAGCTGGGTGAGTCGCAGGGGCAGTTGGTGAGTCGGAGAGGTAGTTTAGAGTAGGAGGGGCAGTTGGTGAGTCGGAGAGGCAGTTGCTGAGTCGGAGAGGCAGTTGCTGAGTCGGAGGGGCAGTTGGTGAGTCGGCAGGCAGTTGGTGAGTCGGAGAGGCAGTTGGTGAGTCGCAGAGGCAGTTGGTGAGACGGAGAGGCAGTTGGTGAGTCGGAGAGGCAGTTGGTGAGTCGGAGAGGCAGTTGGTGAGTCGGAGGGGCAGTTGCTGAGTCGGAGAGGCAGTTGGTGATTCGGAGATACAGTTGGTGAGTCGGAGAGGCAGTTGGTGAGTCGGAGAGGCAGTTGGTGATTCGGAGATACAGTTGGTGAGTCGGAGAGGCAGTTGGTGAGTCGGGGAGGCAGTTGGTGAGTCGAAGAGGCAGTTGGTGAGTCGGAGAGGAAGTTGGAGATTCGGAGAGGCAGTTGGTGAGTCGGAGGGGCAGTTGGTGAGTCGGAGAGGTAGTTGGTGAGTTGGACGGGCAGTTGGTGAGTCGGAGAGGCAGATTGTGTGTCGGAGAGGCAGTTGGTGTGTCGGAGAGGCAGTTGGTGAGTCGGAGAGGCAGTTGGTGAGTCGGAGAGGCAGTTGGTGAGTCGGAGAGGCAGTTAGATGAGTCGGAGAGGCAGTTGGTGAGTCGGAGAGTCAGTAGGTGAGTCGGAGGGGCAGTTGGTGAGTCGGTGAGGCAGTTGGTGAGTCGGAGTGGCAGTTGGTGAGTCGGAGAGGTAGTTGGTGAGTAGGAGGGGCAGTTGTTGAGTCGGAGAGGCAGTTGGTGAGTCGGAGAGGCAGTTGGTGAGTCGGAGAGGCAGTTGGTGAGTCGGAGAGGCAGTTGGGGAGTCGGACAGGCAGTTGGTGAGTCGGACGGGCAGTTGGTGAGTCGGAGAGGCAGTTGGTGAGTCGATGAGGCAGTTGGTGAGTCGGAGAGGCAGTTGGTGAGTCGGAGGGGCAGTTGGGGAGTCGTAGGGGCAGTTGGTGAGTCGGAGAGTCAGTTGGTGAGTCGGAGGGGCAGTTGGTGAGTCGGTGAGGCAATTGGTGGGTCGGAGGGGCAGTTGGTCAGTTGGAGAGGTAATTTAGAGTAGGAGGGGCAGTTGGTGAGTCGGAGAGGCAGTTGGTGAGTCGGAGAGGCAGTTGCTGAGACGGAGAGGCGGTTGGTGAGTGGGACGGGCAGTTGGTGAGTCGGAGGGGCAGTTGGTGAGTCGGAGAGGCAGTTGCTGAGTCGGAGAGGAAGTTAGTGAGTCGGAGGGGCAGTTGGTGAGTCGGAGAGGCAGTTGGTGAGTCGGAGAGGCAGTTGGTGAGTCGGAGAGGCAGTTGGTGAGTCGGAGAGGCAGTTGATGAGTCGGAGAGGCAGTTGGTGAGTCGGAGAGTCAGTTGGTGAGTCGGAGGGGCATTTGGTGAGTCGGTGAGGCAGTTGGTGAGTCGGAGTGGCAGTTGGTGAGTCGCAGAGGTAGTTGGTGAGTAGGAGGTGCAGTTGGTGAGTCGGAGAGGCAGTTGGTGAGTCGGAGAGGCAGTTGGTGAGTCGGAGAGGCAGTTGGTGAGTCAGAGAGGCAGTTGGTGAGTCGGAGAGGCAGTTGGTGAGTCGGACAGGCAGTTGGTGAGTCGGACGGGCAGTTGGTGAGTCGGAGAGGCAGTTGGTGAGTCGGAGAGGCAGTTGGTGAGTCGGAGAGGCAGTTGGTGAGTCGGAGGGGCAGTTGGTGAGTCGTAGGGGCATTTGGTGAGTCGGAGAGTCAGTTGGTGAGTCGGAGGGGCAGTTGGTGAGTCGGTGAGGCAGTTGGTGATTCGGAGGGGCAGTTGGTCAGTCGGAGAGGTAGTTTAGAGTAGGAGGGGCAGTTGGTGAGTCGGAGAGGCAGTTGGTGAGTCGGAGAGGCAGTTGGTGAGTCGGAGAGGCAGTTGGTGAGTCGCAGAGGCAGTTGGTGAGACGGAGAGGCAGTTGGTGAGTCGGAGAGGCAGTTGGTGAGTCGGAGAGGCAGTTGGTCAGTCGGAGGGGCAGTTGCTGAGTCGGAGGGGCAGTTGGTGAGTCGGAGATGCAGTTGGTGAGTCGGAGAGGCAGTTGGTGAGTCGCAGAGGCAGTTGGTGAGACGGAGAGGCAGTTGGTGAGTCGCAGAGGCAGTTGGTGAGTCGGAGAGGCAGTTGGTGAGTTGGAGGGGCAGTTGCTGAGTCGGAGGGGCAGTTGGTGAGTCGGAGGGGCAGTTGGTGATTCGGAGATACAGTTGGAGAGTCGGAGAGGCAGTTGGTGAGTCGGAGGGGCAGTTGGTGAGTCGGAGAGTTAGTTGGTGAGTCGAAGGGGCAGTTGGTGAGTCAGAGGGGCAGTTGGTGAGTCGGAGTGGGAGTTGCTGAGTCGGAGAGGCAGTTGGTGAGTCGGAGGGGCAGTTGGTGAGTCGGAGAGGCAGTTGGTGAGTCGGAGAGGTAGTTGGCGATTCGGAGAGGCAGTCGGTGAGTCGTAGGGGCAGTTGGTGAGTCGGAGAGGCAGTTGGTGAGTCGGAGAGGCAGTTGGTGAGTCGGAGGGGCAGTTGGTGAGTCGGAGAGGCAGTTGGTGATTCGGAGAGGCAGTTGGTGAGTCGGAGAGGCAGTTGGTGAGTCGGAGAGGTAGTTGGTGAGTCGGAGAGGCAGTTGATGAGTCGGAAAGGCAGTTGGTGAGTCGGAGAGGCAGTTCGTGAGTCGGGGAGGCAGTTGGTGAGTAGGAGGGGCAGTTGGTGAGTCGGAGAGGCAGTTGGTGAGTCGGAGAGGCAGTTGGTGAGTCGGAGAGGCAGTTGGTGAGACGAAGAGGCAGTTGGTGAGTCGGAGAGGCAGTTTGTGAGTCGGAGATGCAGTTGGTGAGTCGGAGGGGCAGTTGGTGAGTCGGAGAGGCAGTTGGTGTGTCGGAGGGGCAGTTGGTGAGTCGGAGAGGTAGTTGGTGAGTAGGAGGGGCAGTTGTTGAGTCGGAGAGGCAGTTGGTGAGTCGGAGAGGCAGTTGGTGAGTCGGAGAGGCAGTTGGTGAGTCGGAGAGGCAGTTGGGGAGTCGGACAGGCAGTTGGTGAGTCGGACGGGCAGTTGGTGAGTCGGAGAGGCAGTTGGTGAGTCGGAGAGGCAGTTGGTGAGTCGGAGAGGCAGTTGGTGAGTCGGAGGGGCAGTTGGGGAGTCGTAGGGGCAGTTGGTGAGTCGGAGAGTCAGTTGGTGAGTCGGAGGGGCAGTTGGTGAGTCGGTGAGGCAATTGGTGGGTCGGAGGGGCAGTTGGTCAGTTGGAGAGGTAATTTAGAGTAGGAGGGGTGTTGGTGAGTCGGAGAGGCAGTTGGTGAGTCGGAGAGGCAGTTGCTGAGACGGAGAGGCGGTTGGTGAGTGGGACGGGCAGTTGGTGAGTCGGAGGGGCAGTTGGTGAGTCGGAGAGGCAGTTGCTGAGTCGGAGAGGAAGTTAGTGAGTCGGAGGGGCAGTTGGTGAGTCGGAGAGGCAGTTGGTGAGTCGGAGAGGCAGTTGGTGAGTCGGAGAGGCAGTTGGTGAGTCGGAGAGGCAGTTGGGGAGTCGGACAGGCAGTTGGTGAGTCGGACGGGCAGTTGGTGAGTCGGAGAGGCAGTTGGTGAGTCGGAGAGGCAGTTGGTGAGTCGGAGAGGCAGTTGGTGAGTCGGAGGGGCAGTTGGGGAGTCGTAGGGGCAGTTGGTGAGTCGGAGAGTCAGTTGGTGAGTCGGAGGGGCAGTTGGTGAGTCGGTGAGGCAATTGGTGGGTCGGAGGGGCAGTTGGTCAGTTGGAGAGGTAATTTAGAGTAGGAGGGGCAGTTGGTGAGTCGGAGAGGCAGTTGGTGAGTCGGAGAGGCAGTTGCTGAGACGGAGAGGCGGTTGGTGAGTGGGACGGGCAGTTGGTGAGTCGGAGGGGCAGTTGGTGAGTCGGAGAGGCAGTTGCTGAGTCGGAGAGGAAGTTAGTGAGTCGTAGGGGCAGTTGGTGAGTCGGAGAGTCAGTTGGTGAGTCGGAGGGGCAGTTGGTGAGTCGGTGAGGCAGCTGGGTGAGTCGCAGGGGCAGTTGGTCAGTCGGAGAGGTAGTTTAGAGTAGGAGGGGCAGTTGGTGAGTCGGAGAGGCAGTTGCTGAGTCGGAGAGGCAGTTGGTGAGTCGGAGGGGCAGTTGGTGAGTCGGCAGGCAGTTGGTGAGTCGGAGAGGCAGTTGGTGAGTCGCAGAGGCAGTTGGTGAGACGGAGAGGCAGTTGGTGAGTCGGAGAGGCAGTTGGTGAGTCGGAGAGGCAGTTGGTGAGTCGGAGGGGCAGTTGCTGAGTCGGAGAGGCAGTTGGTGATTCGGAGATACAGTTGGTGAGTCGGAGAGGCAGTTGGTGAGTCGGAGAGGCAGTTGGTGATTCGGAGATACAGTTGGTGAGTCGGAGAGGCAGTTGGTGAGTCGGGGAGGCAGTTGGTGAGTCGAAGAGGCAGTTGGTGAGTCGGAGAGGAAGTTGGAGATTCGGAGAGGCAGTTGGTGAGTCGGAGGGGCAGTTGGTGAGTCGGAGAGGTAGTTGGTGAGTTGGACGGGCAGTTGGTGAGTCGGAGAGGCAGATTGTGTGTCGGAGAGGCAGTTGGTGTGTCGGAGAGGCAGTTGGTGAGTCGGAGAGGCAGTTGGTGAGTCGGAGAGGCAGTTGGTGAGTCGGAGAGGCAGTTAGATGAGTCGGAGAGGCAGTTGGTGAGTCGGAGAGTCAGTAGGTGAGTCGGAGGGGCAGTTGGTGAGTCGGTGAGGCAGTTGGTGAGTCGGAGTGGCAGTTGGTGAGTCGGAGAGGTAGTTGGTGAGTAGGAGGGGCAGTTGTTGAGTCGGAGGGGCAGTTCGTGAGTCGGAGGGGCAGTTGGTGATTCGGAGATACAGTTGGAGAGTCGGAGAGGCAGTTGGTGAGTCGGAGGGGCAGTTGGTGAGTCGGAGAGTTAGTTGGTGAGTCGAAGGGGCAGTTGGTGAGTCAGAGGGGCAGTTGGTGAGTCGGAGTGGGAGTTGCTGAGTCGGAGAGGCAGTTGGTGAGTCGGAGGGGCAGTTGGTGAGTCGGAGAGGCAGTTGGTGAGTCGGAGAGGTAGTTGGCGATTCGGAGAGGCAGTCGGTGAGTCGTAGGGGCAGTTGGTGAGTCGGAGAGGCAGTTGGTGAGTCGGAGAGGCAGTTGGTGAGTCGGAGGGGCAGTTGGTGAGTCGGAGAGGCAGTTGGTGAGTCGGAGAGGCAGTTGGTGAGTCGGAGAGGCAGTTGGTGAGTCGGAGAGCCAGTTGGTGAGTCGGAGAGGTAGTTGGTGAGTCGGAGAGGCAGTTGATGAGTCGGAAAGGCAGTTGGTGAGTCGGAGAGGCAGTTCGTGAGTCGGGGAGGCAGTTGGTGAGTAGGAGGGGCAGTTGGTGAGTCGGAGAGGCAGTTGGTGAGTCGGAGAGGCAGTTGGTGAGTCGGAGAGGCAGTTGGTGAGACGAAGAGGCAGTTGGTGAGTCGGAGAGGCAGTTTGTGAGTCGGAGATGCAGTTGGTGAGTCGGAGGGGCAGTTGGTGAGTCGGAGAGGCAGTTGGTGTGTCGGAGGGGCAGTTGGTGAGTCGGAGAGGTAGTTGGTGAGTAGGAGGGGCAGTTGTTGAGTCGGAGAGGCAGTTGGTGAGTCGGAGAGGCAGTTGGTGAGTCGGAGAGGCAGTTGGTGAGTCGGAGAGGCAGTTGGGGAGTCGGACAGGCATTTGGTGAGTCGGACGGGCAGTTGGTGAGTCGGAGAGGCAGTTGGTGAGTCGGAGAGGCAGTTGGTGAGTCGGAGAGGCAGTTGGTGAGTCGGAGGGGCAGTTGGGGAGTCGTAGGGGCAGTTGGTGAGTCGGAGAGTCAGTTGGTGAGTCGGAGGGGCAGTTGGTGAGTCGGTGAGGCAATTGGTGGGTCGGAGGGGCAGTTGGTCAGTTGGAGAGGTAATTTAGAGTAGGAGGGGCAGTTGGTGAGTCGGAGAGGCAGTTGGTGAGTCGGAGAGGCAGTTGCTGAGACGGAGAGGCGGTTGGTGAGTGGGACGGGCAGTTGGTGAGTCGGAGGGGCAGTTGGTGAGTCGGAGAGGCAGTTGCTGAGTCGGAGAGGAAGTTAGTGAGTCGGAGGGGCAGTTGGTGAGTCGGAGAGGCAGTTGGTGAGTCGGAGAGGCAGTTGGTGAATCGCAGAGGCAGTTGGTGAGTCGGAGAGGCAGTTGGGGAGTCGGACAGGCAGTTGGTGAGTCGGACGGGCAGTTGGTGAGTCGGAGAGGCAGTTGGTGAGTCGGAGAGGCAGTTGGTGAGTCGGAGAGGCAGTTGGTGAGTCGGAGGGGCAGTTGGGGAGTCGTAGGGGCAGTTGGTGAGTCGGAGAGTCAGTTGGTGAGTCGGAGGGGCAGTTGGTGAGTCGGTGAGGCAATTGGTGGGTCGGAGGGGCAGTTGGTCAGTTGGAGAGGTAATTTAGAGTAGGAGGGGCAGTTGGTGAGTCGGAGAGGCAGTTGGTGAGTCGGAGAGGCAGTTGCTGAGACGGAGAGGCGGTTGGTGAGTGGGACGGGCAGTTGGTGAGTCGGAGGGGCAGTTGGTGAGTCGGAGAGGCAGTTGCTGAGTCGGAGAGGAAGTTAGTGAGTCGTAGGGGCAGTTGGTGAGTCGGAGAGTCAGTTGGTGAGTCGGAGGGGCAGTTGGTGAGTCGGTGAGGCAGCTGGGTGAGTCGCAGGGGCAGTTGGTCAGTCGGAGAGGTAGTTTAGAGTAGGAGGGGCAGTTGGTGAGTCGGAGAGGCAGTTGCTGAGTCGGAGAGGCAGTTGGTGAGTCGGAGGGGCAGTTGGTGAGTCGGCAGGCAGTTGGTGAGTCGGAGAGGCATTTGGTGAGTCGCAGAGGCAGTTGGTGAGACGGAGAGGCAGTTGGTGAGTCGGAGAGGCAGTTGGTGAGTCGGAGAGGCAGTTGGTGAGTCGGAGGGGCAGTTGCTGAGTCGGAGAGGCAGTTGGTGATTCGGAGATACAGTTGGTGAGTCGGAGAGGCAGTTGGTGAGTCGGAGAGGCAGTTGGTGATTCGGAGATACAGTTGGTGAGTCGGAGAGGCAGTTGGTGAGTCGGGGAGGCAGTTGGTGAGTCGAAGAGGCAGTTGGTGAGTCGGAGAGGAAGTTGGAGATTCGGAGAGGCAGTTGGTGAGTCGGAGGGGCAGTTGGTGAGTCGGAGAGGTAGTTGGTGAGTTGGACGGGCAGTTGGTGAGTCGGAGAGGCAGTTTGTGTGTCGGAGAGGCAGTTGGAGTGTCGGAGAGGCAGTTGGTGAGTCGGAGAGGCAGTTGGTGAGTCGGAGAGGCAGTTGGTGAGTCGGAGAGGCAGTTGATGAGTCGGAGAGGCAGTTGGTGAGTCGGAGAGTCAGTAGGTGAGTCGGAGGGGCAGTTGGTGAGTCGGTGAGGCAGTTGGTGAGTCGGAGTGGCAGTTGGTGAGTCGGAGAGGTAGTTGGTGAGTAGGAGGGGCAGTTGTTGAGTCGGAGAGGCAGTTGGTGAGTCGGAGAGGCAGTTGGTGAGTCGGAGAGGCAGTTGGTGAGTCGGAGAGGCAGTTGGGGAGTCGGACAGGCAGTTGGTGAGTCGGACGGGCAGTTGGTGAGTCGGAGAGGCAGTTGGTGAGTCGATGAGGCAGTTGGTGAGTCGGAGAGGCAGTTGGTGAGTCGGAGGGGCAGTTGGGGAGTCGTAGGGGCAGTTGGTGAGTCGGAGAGTCAGTTGGTGAGTCGGAGGGGCAGTTGGTGAGTCGGTGAGGCAATTGGTGGGTCGGAGGGGCAGTTGGTCAGTTGGAGAGGTAATTTAGAGTAGGAGGGGCAGTTGGTGAGTCGGAGAGGCAGTTGGTGAGTCGGAGAGGCAGTTGCTGAGACGGAGAGGCGGTTGGTGAGTGGGACGGGCAGTTGGTGAGTCGGAGGGGCAGTTGGTGAGTCGGAGAGGCAGTTGCTGAGTCGGAGAGGAAGTTAGTGAGTCGGAGGGGCAGTTGGTGAGTCGGAGAGGCAGTTGGTGAGTCGGAGAGGCAGTTGGTGAGTCGGAGAGGCAGTTGGTGAGTCGGAGAGGCAGTTGATGAGTCGGAGAGGCAGTTGGTGAGTCGGAGAGTCAGTTGGTGAGTCGGAGGGGCATTTGGTGAGTCGGTGAGGCAGTTGGTGAGTCGGAGTGGCAGTTGGTGAGTCGCAGAGGTAGTTGGTGAGTAGGAGGTGCAGTTGGTGAGTCGGAGAGGCAGTTGGTGAGTCGGAGAGGCAGTTGGTGAGTCGGAGAGGCAGTTGGTGAGTCAGAGAGGCAGTTGGTGAGTCGTAGGGGCATTTGGTGAGTCGGAGAGTCAGTTGGTGAGTCGGAGGGGCAGTTGGTGAGTCGGAGTGGCAGTTGGTGAGTCGCAGAGGTAGTTGGTGAGTAGGAGGTGCAGTTGGTGAGTCGGAGAGGCAGTTGGTGAGTCGGAGAGGCAGTTGGTGAGTCGGAGGGGCAGTTGGTGAGTCGTAGGGGCATTTGGTGAGTCGGAGAGTCAGTTGGTGAGTCGGAGGGGCAGTTGGTGAGTCGGTGAGGCAGTTGGTGATTCGGAGGGGCAGTTGGTCAGTCGGAGAGGTAGTTTAGAGTAGGAGGGGCAGTTGGTGAGTCGGAGAGGCAGTTGGTGAGTCGGAGAGGCAGTTGGTGAGTCGGAGAGGCAGTTGGTGAGTCGCAGAGGCAGTTGGTGAGACGGAGAGGCAGTTGGTGAGTCGGAGAGGCAGTTGGTGAGTCGGAGAGGCAGTTGGTCAGTCGGAGGGGCAGTTGCTGAGTCGGAGGGGCAGTTGGTGAGTCGGAGAGGCAGTTGGTGATTCGGAGATACAGTTGGAGAGTCGGAGATGCAGTTGGTGAGTCGGAGAGGCAGTTGGTGAGTCGCAGAGGCAGTTGGTGAGACGGAGAGGCAGTTGGTGAGTCGCAGAGGCAGTTGGTGAGTCGGAGAGGCAGTTGGTGAGTTGGAGGGGCAGTTGCTGAGTCGGAGGGGCAGTTGGTGAGTCGGAGGGGCAGTTGGTGATTCGGAGATACAGTTGGAGAGTCGGAGAGGCAGTTGGTGAGTCGGAGGGGCAGTTGGTGAGTCGGAGAGTTAGTTGGTGAGTCGAAGGGGCAGTTGGTGAGTCAGAGGGGCAGTTGGTGAGTCGGAGTGGGAGTTGCTGAGTCGGAGAGGCAGTTGGTGAGTCGGAGGGGCAGTTGGTGAGTCGGAGAGGCAGTTGGTGAGTCGGAGAGGTAGTTGGCGATTCGGAGAGGCAGTTGGTGAGTCGCAGAGGCAGTTGGTGAGACGGAGAGGCAGTTGGTGAGTCGCAGAGGCAGTTGGTGAGTCGGAGAGGCAGTTGGTGAGTTGGAGGGGCAGTTGCTGAGTCGGAGGGGCAGTTGGTGAGTCGGAGGGGCAGTTGGTGATTCGGAGATACAGTTGGAGAGTCGGAGAGGCAGTTGGTGAGTCGGAGGGGCAGTTGGTGAGTCGGAGAGTTAGTTGGTGAGTCGAAGGGGCAGTTGGTGAGTCAGAGGGGCAGTTGGTGAGTCGGAGCGGGAGTTGCTGAGTCGGAGAGGCAGTTGGTGAGTCAGAGGGGCAGTTGGTGAGTCGGAGAGGCAGTTGGTGAGTCGGAGAGGTAGTTGGCGATTCGGAGAAGCAGTCGGTGAGTCGTAGGGGCAGTTGGTGAGTCGGAGAGGCAGTTGGTGAGTCGGAGAGGAAGTTGGTGAGTCGGAGGGGCAGTTGGTGAGTCGGAGAGGCAGTTGGTGAGTCGGAGAGGCAGTTGGTGAGTCGGAGAGGCAGTTGGTGAGTCGGAGAGGCAGTTGGTGAGTCGGAGAGGTAGTTGGTGAGTCGGAGAGGCAGTTGATGAGTCGGAAAGGCAGTTGGTGAGTCGGAGAGGCAGTTCGTGAGTCGGGGAGGCAGTTGGTGAGTAGGAGGGGCAGTTGGTGAGTCGGAGAGGCAGTTGGTGAGTCGGAGAGGCAGTTGGTGAGTCGGAGAGGCAGTTGGTGAGACGAAGAGGCAGTTGGTGAGTCGGAGAGGCAGTTTGTGAGTCGGAGATGCAGTTGGTGAGTCGGAGGGGCAGTTGGTGAGTCGGAGAGGCAGTTGGTGTGTCGGAGGGGCAGTTGGTGAGTCGGAGAGGTAGTTGGTGAGTAGGAGGGGCAGTTGTTGAGTCGGAGAGGCAGTTGGTGAGTCGGAGAGGCAGTTGGTGAGTCGGAGAGGCAGTTGGTGAGTCGGAGAGGCAGTTGGGGAGTCAGACAGGCAGTTGGTGAGTCGGACGGGCAGTTGGTGAGTCGGAGAGGCAGTTGGTGAGTCGGAGAGGCAGTTGGTGAGTCGGAGAGGCAGTTGGTGAGTCGGAGGGGCAGTTGGGGAGTCGTAGGGGCAGTTGGTGAGTCGGAGAGTCAGTTGGTGAGTCGGAGGGGCAGTTGGTGAGTCGGTGAGGCAATTGGTGGGTCGGAGGGGCAGTTGGTCAGTTGGAGAGGTAATTTAGAGTAGGAGGGGCAGTTGGTGAGTCGGAGAGGCAGTTGGTGAGTCGGAGAGGCAGTTGCTGAGACGGAGAGGCGGTTGGTGAGTGGGACGGGCAGTTGGTGAGTCGGAGGGGCAGTTGGTGAGTCGGAGAGGCAGTTGCTGAGTCGGAGAGGAAGTTAGTGAGTCGGAGGGGCAGTTGGTGTGTCGGAGAGGCAGTTGGTGAGTCGGAGAGGCAGTTGGTGAGTCGGAGAGGCAGTTGGTGAGTCGGAGAGGCAGTTGGGGAGTCGGACAGGCAGTTGGTGAGTCGGACGGGCAGTTGGTGAGTCGGAGAGGCAGTTGGTGAGTCGGAGAGGCAGTTGGTGAGTCGGAGAGGCAGTTGGTGAGTCGGAGGGGCAGTTGTGGAGTCGTAGGGGCAGTTGGTGAGTCGGAGAGTCAGTTGGTGAGTCGGAGGGGCAGTTGGTGAGTCGGTGAGGCAATTGGTGGGTCGGAGGGGCAGTTGGTCAGTTGGAGAGGTAATTTAGAGTAGGAGGGGCAGTTGGTGAGTCGGAGAGGCAGTTGGTGAGTCGGAGAGGCAGTTGCTGAGACGGAGAGGCGGTTGGTGAGTGGGACGGGCAGTTGGTGAGTCGGAGGGGCAGTTGGTGAGTCGGAGAGGCAGTTGCTGAGTCGGAGAGGAAGTTAGTGAGTCGTAGGGGCAGTTGGTGAGTCGGAGAGTCAGTTGGTGAGTCGGAGGGGCAGTTGGTGAGTCGGTGAGGCAGCTGGGTGAGTCGCAGGGGCAGTTGGTCAGTCGGAGAGGTAGTTTAGAGTAGGAGGGGCAGTTGGTGAGTCGGAGAGGCAGTTGCTGAGTCGGAGAGGCAGTTGGTGAGTCGGAGAGGCAGTTGGTGATTCGGAGATACAGTTGGTGAGTCGGAGAGGCAGTTGGTGAGTCGGGGAGGCAGTTGGTGAGTCGAAGAGGCAGTTGGTGAGTCGGAGAGGAAGTTGGAGATTCGGAGAGGCAGTTGGTGAGTCGGAGGGGCAGTTGGTGAGTCGGAGAGGTAGTTGGTGAGTTGGACGGGCAGTTGGTGAGTCGGAGAGGCAGTTTGTGTGTCGGAGAGGCAGTTGGAGTGTCGGAGAGGCAGTTGGTGAGTCGGAGAGGCAGTTGGTGAGTCGGAGAGGCAGTTGGTGAGTCGGAGAGGCAGTTGATGAGTCGGAGAGGCAGTTGGTGAGTCGGAGAGTCAGTAGGTGAGTCGGAGGGGCAGTTGGTGAGTCGGTGAGGCAGTTGGTGAGTCGGAGTGGCAGTTGGTGAGTCGGAGAGGTAGTTGGTGAGTAGGAGGGGCAGTTGTTGAGTCGGAGAGGCAGTTGGTGAGTCGGAGAGGCAGTTGGTGAGTCGGAGAGGCAGTTGGTGAGTCGGAGAGGCAGTTGGGGAGTCGGACAGGCAGTTGGTGAGTCGGACGGGCAGTTGGTGAGTCGGAGAGGCAGTTGGTGAGTCGATGAGGCAGTTGGTGAGTCGGAGAGGCAGTTGGTGAGTCGGAGGGGCAGTTGGGGAGTCGTAGGGGCAGTTGGTGATTCGGAGAGTCAGTTGGTGAGTCGGAGGGGCAGTTGGTGAGTCGGTGAGGCAATTGGTGGGTCGGAGGGGCAGTTGGTCAGTTGGAGAGGTAATTTAGAGTAGGAGGGGCAGTTGGTGAGTCGGAGAGGCAGTTGGTGAGTCGGAGAGGCAGTTGCTGAGACGGAGAGGCGGTTGGTGAGTGGGACGGGCAGTTGGTGAGTCGGAGGGGCAGTTGGTGAGTCGGAGAGGCAGTTGCTGAGTCGGAGAGGAAGTTAGTGAGTCGGAGGGGCAGTTGGTGAGTCGGAGAGGCAGTTGGTGAGTCGGAGAGGCAGTTGGTGAGTCGGAGAGGCAGTTGGTGAGTCGGAGAGGCAGTTGATGAGTCGGAGAGGCAGTTGGTGAGTCGGAGAGTCAGTTGGTGAGTCGGAGGGGCATTTGGTGAGTCGGTGAGGCAGTTGGTGAGTCGGAGTGGCAGTTGGTGAGTCGCAGAGGTAGTTGGTGAGTAGGAGGTGCAGTTGGTGAGTCGGAGAGGCAGTTGGTGAGTCGGAGAGGCAGTTGGTGAGTCGGAGAGGCAGTTGGTGAGTCAGAGAGGCAGTTGGTGAGTCGTAGGGGCATTTGGTGAGTCGGAGAGTCAGTTGGTGAGTCGGAGGGGCAGTTGGTGAGTCGGAGTGGCAGTTGGTGAGTCGCAGAGGTAGTTGGTGAGTAGGAGGTGCAGTTGGTGAGTCGGAGAGGCAGTTGGTGAGTCGGAGAGGCAGTTGGTGAGTCGGAGGGGCAGTTGGTGAGTCGTAGGGGCATTTGGTGAGTCGGAGAGTCAGTTGGTGAGTCGGAGGGGCAGTTGGTGAGTCGGTGAGGCAGTTGGTGATTCGGAGGGGCAGTTGGTCAGTCGGAGAGGTAGTTTAGAGTAGGAGGGGCAGTTGGTGAGTCGGAGAGGCAGTTGGTGAGTCGGAGAGGCAGTTGGTGAGTCGGAGAGGCAGTTGGTGAGTCGCAGAGGCAGTTGGTGAGACGGAGAGGCAGTTGGTGAGTCGGAGAGGCAGTTGGTGAGTCGGAGAGGCAGTTGGTCAGTCGGAGGGGCAGTTGCTGAGTCGGAGGGGCAGTTGGTGAGTCGGAGAGGCAGTTGGTGATTCGGAGATACAGTTGGAGAGTCGGAGATGCAGTTGGTGAGTCGGAGAGGCAGTTGGTGAGTCGCAGAGGCAGTTGGTGAGACGGAGAGGCAGTTGGTGAGTCGCAGAGGCAGTTGGTGAGTCGGAGAGGCAGTTGGTGAGTTGGAGGGGCAGTTGCTGAGTCGGAGGGGCAGTTGGTGAGTCGGAGGGGCAGTTGGTGATTCGGAGATACAGTTGGAGAGTCGGAGAGGCAGTTGGTGAGTCGGAGGGGCAGTTGGTGAGTCGGAGAGTTAGTTGGTGAGTCGAAGGGGCAGTTGGTGAGTCAGAGGGGCAGTTGGTGAGTCGGAGTGGGAGTTGCTGAGTCGGAGAGGCAGTTGGTGAGTCGGAGGGGCAGTTGGTGAGTCGGAGAGGCAGTTGGTGAGTCGGAGAGGTAGTTGGCGATTCGGAGAGGCAGTTGGTGAGTCGCAGAGGCAGTTGGTGAGACGGAGAGGCAGTTGGTGAGTCGCAGAGGCAGTTGGTGAGTCGGAGAGGCAGTTGGTGAGTTGGAGGGGCAGTTGCTGAGTCGGAGGGGCAGTTGGTGAGTCGGAGGGGCAGTTGGTGATTCGGAGATACAGTTGGAGAGTCGGAGAGGCAGTTGGTGAGTCGGAGGGGCAGTTGGTGAGTCGGAGAGTTAGTTGGTGAGTCGAAGGGGCAGTTGGTGAGTCAGAGGGGCAGTTGGTGAGTCGGAGCGGGAGTTGCTGAGTCGGAGAGGCAGTTGGTGAGTCGGAGGGGCAGTTGGTGAGTCGGAGAGGCAGTTGGTGAGTCGGAGAGGTAGTTGGCGATTCGGAGAAGCAGTCGGTGAGTCGTAGGGGCAGTTGGTGAGTCGGAGAGGCAGTTGGTGAGTCGGAGAGGCAGTTGGTGAGTCGGAGGGGCAGTTGGTGAGTCGGAGAGGCAGTTGGTGAGTCGGAGAGGCAGTTGGTGAGTCGGAGAGGCAGTTGGTGAGTCGGAGAGGCAGTTGGTGAGTCGGAGAGGTAGTTGGTGAGTCGGAGAGGCAGTTGATGAGTCGGAAAGGCAGTTGGTGAGTCGGAGAGGCAGTTCGTGAGTCGGGGAGGCAGTTGGTGAGTAGGAGGGGCAGTTGGTGAGTCGGAGAGGCAGTTGGTGAGTCGGAGAGGCAGTTGGTGAGTCGGAGAGGCAGTTGGTGAGACGAAGAGGCAGTTGGTGAGTCGGAGAGGCAGTTTGTGAGTCGGAGATGCAGTTGGTGAGTCGGAGGGGCAGTTGGTGAGTCGGAGAGGCAGTTGGTGTGTCGGAGGGGCAGTTGGTGAGTCGGAGAGGTAGTTGGTGAGTAGGAGGGGCAGTTGTTGAGTCGGAGAGGCAGTTGGTGAGTCGGAGAGGCAGTTGGTGAGTCGGAGAGGCAGTTGGTGAGTCGGAGAGGCAGTTGGGGAGTCAGACAGGCAGTTGGTGAGTCGGACGGGCAGTTGGTGAGTCGGAGAGGCAGTTGGTGAGTCGGAGAGGCAGTTGGTGAGTCGGAGAGGCAGTTGGTGAGTCGGAGGGGCAGTTGGGGAGTCGTAGGGGCAGTTGGTGAGTCGGAGAGTCAGTTGGTGAGTCGGAGGGGCAGTTGGTGAGTCGGTGAGGCAATTGGTGGGTCGGAGGGGCAGTTGGTCAGTTGGAGAGGTAATTTAGAGTAGGAGGGGCAGTTGGTGAGTCGGAGAGGCAGTTGGTGAGTCGGAGAGGCAGTTGCTGAGACGGAGAGGCGGTTGGTGAGTGGGACGGGCAGTTGGTGAGTCGGAGGGGCAGTTGGTGAGTCGGAGAGGCAGTTGCTGAGTCGGAGAGGAAGTTAGTGAGTCGGAGGGGCAGTTGGTGTGTCGGAGAGGCAGTTGGTGAGTCGGAGAGGCAGTTGGTGAGTCGGAGAGGCAGTTGGTGAGTCGGAGAGGCAGTTGGGGAGTCGGACAGGCAGTTGGTGAGTCGGACGGGCAGTTGGTGAGTCGGAGAGGCAGTTGGTGAGTCGGAGAGGCAGTTGGTGAGTCGGAGAGGCAGTTGGTGAGTCGGAGGGGCAGTTGTGGAGTCGTAGGGGCAGTTGGTGAGTCGGAGAGTCAGTTGGTGAGTCGGAGGGGCAGTTGGTGAGTCGGTGAGGCAATTGGTGGGTCGGAGGGGCAGTTGGTCAGTTGGAGAGGTAATTTAGAGTAGGAGGGGCAGTTGGTGAGTCGGAGAGGCAGTTGGTGAGTCGGAGAGGCAGTTGCTGAGACGGAGAGGCGGTTGGTGAGTGGGACGGGCAGTTGGTGAGTCGGAGGGGCAGTTGGTGAGTCGGAGAGGCAGTTGCTGAGTCGGAGAGGAAGTTAGTGAGTCGTAGGGGCAGTTGGTGAGTCGGAGAGTCAGTTGGTGAGTCGGAGGGGCAGTTGGTGAGTCGGTGAGGCAGCTGGGTGAGTCGCAGGGGCAGTTGGTCAGTCGGAGAGGTAGTTTAGAGTAGGAGGGGCAGTTGGTGAGTCGGAGAGGCAGTTGCTGAGTCGGAGAGGCAGTTGGTGAGTCGGAGAGGCAGTTGGTGAGTCGCAGAGGCAGTTGGTGAGACGGAGAGGCAGTTGGTGAGTCGGAGAGGCAGTTGGTGAGTCGGAGAGGCAGTTGGTGAGTCGGAGGGGCAGTTGCTGAGTCGGAGAGGCAGTTGGTGATTCGAAGATACAGTTGGTGAGTCGGAGAGGCAGTTGGTGAGTCGGAGAGGCAGTTGGTGATTCGGAGATACAGTTGGTGAGTCGGAGAGGCAGTTGGTGAGTCGGGGAGGCAGTTGGTGAGTCGAAGAGGCAGTTGGTGAGTCGGAGAGGAAGTTGGAGATTCGGAGAGGCAGTTGGTGAGTCGGAGGGGCAGTTGGTGAGTCGGAGAGGTAGTTGGTGAGTTGGACGGGCAGTTGGTGAGTCGGAGAGGCAGTTTGTGTGTCGGAGAGGCAGTTGGTGTGTCGGAGAGGCAGTTGGTGAGTCGGAGAGGCAGTTGGTGAGTCGGAGAGGCAGTTGGTGAGTCGGAGAGGCAGTTGCTGAGTCGGAGAGGCAGTTGGTGAGTCGGAGAGTCAGTAGGTGAGTCGGAGGGGCAGTTGGTGAGTCGGTGAGGCAGTTGGTGAGTCGGAGTGGCAGTTGGTGAGTCGGAGAGGTAGTTGGTGAGTAGGAGGGGCAGTTGTTGAGTCGGAGAGGCAGTTGGTGAGTCGGAGAGGCAGTTGGTGAGTCGGAGAGGCAGTTGGTGAGTCGGAGAGGCAGTTGGGGAGTCGGACAGGCAGTTGGTGAGTCGGACGGGCAGTTGGTGAGTCGGAGAGGCAGTTGGTGAGTCGGAGAGGCAGTTGGTGAGTCGGAGAGGCAGTTGGTGAGTCGGAGGGGCAGTTGGGGAGTCGTAGGGGCAGTTGGTGAGTCGGAGAGTCAGTTGGTGAGTCGGAGGGGCAGTTGGTGAGTCGGTGAGGCAATTGGTGGGTCGGAGGGGCAGTTGGTCAGTTGGAGAGGTAATTTAGAGTAGGAGGGGCAGTTGGTGAGTCGGAGAGGCAGTTGGTGAGTCGGAGAGGCAGTTGCTGAGACGGAGAGGCGGTTGGTGAGTGGGACGGGCAGTTGGTGAGTCGGAGGGGCAGTTGGTGAGTCGGAGAGGCAGTTGCTGAGTCGGAGAGGAAGTTAGTGAGTCGGAGGGGCAGTTGGTGAGTCGGAGAGGCAGTTGGTGAGTCGGAGAGGCAGTTGGTGAGTCGGAGAGGCAGTTGGTGAGTCGGAGAGGCAGTTGATGAGTCGGAGAGGCAGTTGGTGAGTCGGAGAGTCAGTTGGTGAGTCGGAGGGGCATTTGGTGAGTCGGTGAGGCAGTTGGTGAGTCGGAGTGGCAGTTGGTGAGTCGCAGAGGTAGTTGGTGAGTAGGAGGTGCAGTTGGTGAGTCGGAGAGGCAGTTGGTGAGTCGGAGAGGCAGTTGGTGAGTCGGAGAGGCAGTTGGTGAGTCAGAGAGGCAGTTGGTGAGTCGGAGAGGCAGTTGGTGAGTCGGACAGGCAGTTGGTGAGTCGGACGGGCAGTTGGTGAGTCGGAGAGGCAGTTGGTGAGTCGGAGAGGCAGTTGGTGAGTCGGAGAGGCAGTTGGTGTGTCGGAGGGGCAGTTGGTGAGTCGTAGGGGCATTTGGTGAGTCGGAGAGTCAGTTGGTGAGTCGGAGGGGCAGTTGGTGAGTCGGTGAGGCAGTTGGTGATTCGGAGGGGCAGTTGGTCAGTCGGAGAGGTAGTTTAGAGTAGGAGGGGCAGTTGGTGAGTCGGAGAGGCAGTTGGTGAGTCGGAGAGGCAGTTGGTGAGTCGGAGAGGCAGTTGGTGAGTCGCAGAGGCAGTTGGTGAGACGGAGAGGCAGTTGGTGATTCGGAGAGGCAGTTGGTGAGTCGGAGAGGCAGTTGGTCAGTCGGAGGGGCAGTTGCTGAGTCGGAGGGGCAGTTGGTGAGTCGGAGAGGCAGTTGGTGATTCGGAGATACAGTTGGAGAGTCGGAGATGCAGTTGGTGAGTCGGAGAGGCAGTTGGTGAGTCGCAGAGGCAGTTGGTGAGACGGAGAGGCAGTTGGTGAGTCGCAGAGGCAGTTGGTGAGTCGGAGAGGCAGTTGGTGAGTTGGAGGGGCAGTTGCTGAGTCGGAGGGGCAGTTGGTGAGTCGGAGGGGCAGTTGGTGATTCGGAGATACAGTTGGAGAGTCGGAGAGGCAGTTGGTGAGTCGGAGGGGCAGTTGGTGAGTCGGAGAGTTAGTTGGTGAGTCGAAGGGGCAGTTGGTGAGTCAGAGGGGCAGTTGGTGAGTCGGAGTGGGAGTTGCTGAGTCGGAGAGGCAGTTGGTGAGTCGGAGGGGCAGTTGGTGAGTCGGAGAGGCAGTTGGTGAGTCGGAGAGGTAGTTGGCGATTCGGAGAGGCAGTCGGTGAGTCGTAGGGGCAGTTGGTGAGTCGGAGAGGCAGTTGGTGAGTCGGAGAGGCAGTTGGTGAGTCGGAGGGGCAGTTGGTGAGTCGGAGAGGCAGTTGGTGAGTCGGAGAGGCAGTTGGTGAGTCGGAGAGGCAGTTGGTGAGTCGGAGAGGCAGTTGGTGAGTCGGAGAGGTAGTTGGTGAGTCGGAGAGGCAGTTGATGAGTCGGAAAGGCAGTTGGTGAGTCGGAGAGGCAGTTCGTGAGTCGGGGAGGCAGTTGGTGAGTAGGAAGGGCAGTTGGTGAGTCGGAGAGGCAGTTGGTGAGTCGGAGAGGCAGTTGGTGAGTCGGAGAGGCAGTTGGTGAGACGAAGAGGCAGTTGGTGAGTCGGAGAGGCAGTTTGTGAGTCGGAGATGCAGTTGGTGAGTCGGAGGGGCAGTTGGTGAGTCGGAGAGGCAGTTGGTGTGTCGGAGGGGCAGTTGGTGAGTCGGAGAGGTAGTTGGTGAGTAGGAGGGGCAGTTGTTGAGTCGGAGAGGCAGTTGGTGAGTCGGAGAGGCAGTTGGTGAGTCGGAGAGGCAGTTGGTGAGTCGGAGAGGCAGTTGGGGAGTCGGACAGGCAGTTGGTGAGTCGGACGGGCAGTTGGTGAGTCGGAGAGGCAGTTGGTGAGTCGGAGAGGCAGTTGGTGAGTCGGAGAGGCAGTTGGTGAGTCGGAGGGGCAGTTGGGGAGTCGTAGGGGCAGTTGGTGAGTCGGAGAGTCAGTTGGTGAGTCGGAGGGGCAGTTGGTGAGTCGGTGAGGCAATTGGTGGGTCGGAGGGGCAGTTGGTCAGTTGGAGAGGTAATTTAGAGTAGGAGGGGCAGTTGGTGAGTCGGAGAGGCAGTTGGTGAGTCGGAGAGGCAGTTGCTGAGACGGAGAGGCGGTTGGTGAGTGGGACGGGCAGTTGGTGAGTCGGAGGGGCAGTTGGTGAGTCGGAGAGGCAGTTGCTGAGTCGGAGAGGAAGTTAGTGAGTCGGAGGGGCAGTTGGTGAGTCGGAGAGGCAGTTGGTGAGTCGGAGAGGCAGTTGGTGAGTCGGAGAGGCAGTTGGTGAGTCGGAGAGGCAGTTGATGAGTCGGAGAGGCAGTTGGTGAGTCGGAGAGTCAGTTGGTGAGTCGGAGGGGCATTTGGTGAGTCGGTGAGGCAGTTGGTGAGTCGGAGTGGCAGTTGGTGAGTCGCAGAGGTAGTTGGTGAGTAGGAGGTGCAGTTGGTGAGTCGGAGAGGCAGTTGGTGAGTCGGAGAGGCAGTTGGTGAGTCGGAGAGGCAGTTGGTGAGTCAGAGAGGCAGTTGGTGAGTCGGAGAGGCAGTTGGTGAGTCGGACAGGCAGTTGGTGAGTCGGACGGGCAGTTGGTTAGTCGGAGAGGCAGTTGGTGAGTCGGAGAGGCAGTTGGTGAGTCGGAGAGGCAGTTGGTGAGTCGGAGGGGCAGTTGGTGAGTCGTAGGGGCATTTGGTGAGTCGGAGAGTCAGTTGGTGAGTCGGAGGGGCAGTTGGTGAGTCGGTGAGGCAGTTGGTGATTCGGAGGGGCAGTTGGTCAGTTGGAGAGGTAGTTTAGAGTAGGAGGGGCAGTTGGTGAGTCGGAGAGGCAGTTGGTGAGTCGGAGAGGCAGTTGGTGAGTCGGAGAGGCAGTTGGTGAGTCGCAGAGGCAGTTGGTGAGATGGAGAGGCAGTTGGTGAGTCGGAGAGGCAGTTGGTGAGTCGGAGAGGCAGTTGGTCAGTCGGAGGGGCAGTTGCTGAGTCGGAGGGGCAGTTGGTGAGTCGGAGAGGCAGTTGGTGATTCGGAGATACAGTTGGAGAGTCGGAGATGCAGTTGGTGAGTCGGAGAGGCAGTTGGTGAGTCGCAGAGGCAGTTGGTGAGACGGAGAGGCAGTTGGTGAGTCGCAGAGGCAGTTGGTGAGTCGGAGAGGCAGTTGGTGAGTTGGAGGGGCAGTTGCTGAGTCGGAGGGGCAGTTGGTGAGTCGGAGGGGCAGTTGGTGATTCGGAGATACAGTTGGAGAGTCGGAGAGGCAGTTGGTGAGTCGGAGGGGCAGTTGGTGAGTCGGAGAGTTAGTTGGTGAGTCGAAGGGGCAGTTGGTGAGTCAGAGGGGCAGTTGGTGAGTCGGAGAGGGAGTTGCTGAGTCGGAGAGGCAGTTGGTGAGTCGGAGGGGCAGTTGGTGAGTCGGAGAGGAAGTTGGTGAGTCGGAGAGGTAGTTGGCGATTCGGAGAGGCAGTCGGTGAGTCGTAGGGGCAGTTGGTGAGTCGGAGAGGCAGTTGGTGAGTCGGAGAGGCAGTTGGTGAGTCGGAGGGGCAGTTGGTGAGTCGGAGAGGCAGTTGGTGAGTCGGAGAGGCAGTTGGTGAGTCGGAGAGGCAGTTGGTGAGTCGGAGAGGCAGTTGGTGAGTCGGAGAGGTAGTTGGTGAGTCGGAGAGGCAGTTGATGAGTCGGAAAGGCAGTTGGTGAGTCGGAGAGGCAGTTCGTGAGTCGGGGAGGCAGTTGGTGAGTAGGAGGGGCAGTTGGTGAGTCGGAGAGGCAGTTGGTGAGTCGGAGAGGCAGTTGGTGAGTCGGAGAGGCAGTTGGTGAGACGAAGAGGCAGTTGGTGAGTCGGAGAGGCAGTTTGTGAGTCGGAGATGCAGTTGGTGAGTCGGAGGGGCAGTTGGTGAGTCGGAGAGGCAGTTGGTGTGTCGGAGGGGCAGTTGGTGAGTCGGATATGTAGTTGGTGAGTCAGAGGGTAGTTGGTGAGTCGGAGAGGCATTTGGTGAGTCGGATATGTAGTTGGTGAGTCAGAGGGTAGTTGGTGAGTCGGAGAGGCAGTTGGTGAGTCGGAGGGGCAGTTGGTGAGTCGGAGAGGTAGTTGGTGAGTCGGAGAGGTAGTTGGTGAGTCGGAGAGGCTGTTGGTGAGTCGGAGAGGCAGTTGGTGAGTCGGAGGTGCAGTTGGTGAGTCGGAGAGTCAGTTGGTGAGTCGGAGGGGCAGTTGTTGGGTCGGTGAAGCAGTTGGTGAGTCGGAGAGGCAGTTCGTGAGTCGGGGAGGCAGTTGGTGAGTAGGAGGGGCAGTTGGTGAGTCGGAGAGGCAGTTGGTGAGTCGGAGAGGCAGTTGGTGAGTCGGAGAGGCAGTTGGTGAGACGAAGAGGCAGTTGGTGAGTCGGAGAGGCAGTTTGTGAGTCGGAGATGCAGTTGGTGAGTCGGAGGGGCAGTTGGTGAGTCGGAGAGGCAGTTGGTGTGTCGGAGGGGCAGTTGGTGAGTCGGAGAGGTAGTTGGTGAGTAGGAGGGGCAGTTGTTGAGTCGGAGAGGCAGTTGGTGAGTCGGAGAGGCAGTTGGTGAGTCGGAGAGGCAGTTGGTGAGTCGGAGAGGCAGTTGGGGAGTCAGACAGGCAGTTGGTGAGTCGGACGGGCAGTTGGTGAGTCGGAGAGGCAGTTGGTGAGTCGGAGAGGCAGTTGGTGAGTCGGAGAGGCAGTTGGTGAGTCGGAGGGGCAGTTGGGGAGTCGTAGGGGCAGTTGGTGAGTCGGAGAGTCAGTTGGTGAGTCGGAGGGGCAGTTGGTGAGTCGGTGAGGCAATTGGTGGGTCGGAGGGGCAGTTGGTCAGTTGGAGAGGTAATTTAGAGTAGGAGGGGCAGTTGGTGAGTCGGAGAGGCAGTTGGTGAGTCGGAGAGGCAGTTGCTGAGACGGAGAGGCGGTTGGTGAGTGGGACGGGCAGTTGGTGAGTCGGAGGGGCAGTTGGTGAGTCGGAGAGGCAGTTGCTGAGTCGGAGAGGAAGTTAGTGAGTCGGAGGGGCAGTTGGTGTGTCGGAGAGGCAGTTGGTGAGTCGGAGAGGCAGTTGGTGAGTCGGAGAGGCAGTTGGTGAGTCGGAGAGGCAGTTGGGGAGTCGGACAGGCAGTTGGTGAGTCGGACGGGCAGTTGGTGAGTCGGAGAGGCAGTTGGTGAGTCGGAGAGGCAGTTGGTGAGTCGGAGAGGCAGTTGGTGAGTCGGAGGGGCAGTTGTGGAGTCGTAGGGGCAGTTGGTGAGTCGGAGAGTCAGTTGGTGAGTCGGAGGGGCAGTTGGTGAGTCGGTGAGGCAATTGGTGGGTCGGAGGGGCAGTTGGTCAGTTGGAGAGGTAATTTAGAGTAGGAGGGGCAGTTGGTGAGTCGGAGAGGCAGTTGGTGAGTCGGAGAGGCAGTTGCTGAGACGGAGAGGCGGTTGGTGAGTGGGACGGGCAGTTGGTGAGTCGGAGGGGCAGTTGGTGAGTCGGAGAGGCAGTTGCTGAGTCGGAGAGGAAGTTAGTGAGTCGTAGGGGCAGTTGGTGAGTCGGAGAGTCAGTTGGTGAGTCGGAGGGGCAGTTGGTGAGTCGGTGAGGCAGCTGGGTGAGTCGCAGGGGCAGTTGGTCAGTCGGAGAGGTAGTTTAGAGTAGGAGGGGCAGTTGGTGAGTCGGAGAGGCAGTTGCTGAGTCGGAGAGGCAGTTGGTGAGTCGGAGGGGCAGTTGGTGAGTCGGCAGGCAGTTGGTGAGTCGGAGAGGCAGTTGGTGAGTCGCAGAGGCAGTTGGTGAGACGGAGAGGCTGTTGGTGAGTCGGAGAGGCAGTTGGTGAGTCGGAGAGGCAGTTGGTGAGTCGGAGGGGCAGTTGCTGAGTCGGAGAGGCAGTTGGTGATTCGAAGATACAGTTGGTGAGTCGGAGAGGCAGTTGGTGAGTCGGAGAGGCAGTTGGTGATTCGGAGATACAGTTGGTGAGTCGGAGAGGCAGTTGGTGAGTCGGGGAGGCAGTTGGTGAGTCGAAGAGGCAGTTGGTGAGTCGGAGAGGAAGTTGGAGATTCGGAGAGGCAGTTGGTGAGTCGGAGGGGCAGTTGGTGAGTCGGAGAGGTAGTTGGTGAGTTGGACGGGCAGTTGGTGAGTCGGAGAGGCAGTTTGTGTGTCGGAGAGGCAGTTGGTGTGTCGGAGAGGCAGTTGGTGAGTCGGAGAGGCAGTTGGTGAGTCGGAGAGGCAGTTGGTGAGTCGGAGAGGCAGTTGATGAGTCGGAGAGGCAGTTGGTGAGTCGGAGAGTCAGTAGGTGAGTCGGAGGGGCAGTTGGTGAGTCGGTGAGGCAGTTGGTGAGTCGGAGTGGCAGTTGGTGAGTCGGAGAGGTAGTTGGTGAGTAGGAGGGGCAGTTGTTGAGTCGGAGAGGCAGTTGGTGAGTCGGAGAGGCAGTTGGTGAGTCGGAGAGGCAGTTGGTGAGTCGGAGAGGCAGTTGGGGAGTCGGACAGGCAGTTGGTGAGTCGGACGGGCAGTTGGTGAGTCGGAGAGGCAGTTGGTGAGTCGGAGAGGCAGTTGGTGAGTCGGAGAGGCAGTTGGTGAGTCGGAGGGGCAGTTGGGGAGTCGTAGGGGCAGTTGGTGAGTCGGAGAGTCAGTTGGTGAGTCGGAGGGGCAGTTGGTGAGTCGGTGAGGCAATTGGTGGGTCGGAGGGGCAGTTGGTCAGTTGGAGAGGTAATTTAGAGTAGGAGGGGCAGTTGGTGAGTCGGAGAGGCAGTTGGTGAGTCGGAGAGGCAGTTGCTGAGACGGAGAGGCGGTTGGTGAGTGGGACGGGCAGTTGGTGAGTCGGAGGGGCAGTTGGTGAGTCGGAGAGGCAGTTGCTGAGTCGGAGAGGAAGTTAGTGAGTCGGAGGGGCAGTTGGTGAGTCGGAGAGGCAGTTGGTGAGTCGGAGAGGCAGTTGGTGAGTCGGAGAGGCAGTTGGTGAGTCGGAGAGGCAGTTGATGAGTCGGAGAGGCAGTTGGTGAGTCGGAGAGTCAGTTGGTGAGTCGGAGGGGCATTTGGTGAGTCGGTGAGGCAGTTGGTGAGTCGGAGTGGCAGTTGGTGAGTCGCAGAGGTAGTTGGTGAGTAGGAGGTGCAGTTGGTGAGTCGGAGAGGCAGTTGGTGAGTCGGAGAGGCAGTTGGTGAGTCGGAGAGGCAGTTGGTGAGTCAGAGAGGCAGTTGGTGAGTCGGAGAGGCAGTTGGTGAGTCGGACAGGCAGTTGGTGAGTCGGACGGGCAGTTGGTGAGTCGGAGAGGCAGTTGGTGAGTCGGAGAGGCAGTTGGTGAGTCGGAGAGGCAGTTGGTGAGTCGGAGGGGCAGTTGGTGAGTCGTAGGGGCATTTGGTGAGTCGGAGAGTCAGTTGGTGAGTCGGAGGGGCAGTTGGTGAGTCGGTGAGGCAGTTGGTGATTCGGAGGGGCAGTTGGTCAGTCGGAGAGGTAGTTTAGAGTAGGAGGGGCAGTTGGTGAGTCGGAGAGGCAGTTGGTGAGTCGGAGAGGCAGTTGGTGAGTCGGAGAGGCAGTTGGTGAGTCGCAGAGGCAGTTGGTGAGACGGAGAGGCAGTTGGTGATTCGGAGAGGCAGTTGGTGAGTCGGAGAGGCAGTTGGTCAGTCGGAGGGGCAGTTGCTGAGTCGGAGGGGCAGTTGGTGAGTCGGAGAGGCAGTTGGTGAGTCGGAGGGGCAGTTGGTGATTCGGAGATACAGTTGGAGAGTCGGAGAGGCAGTTGGTGAGTCGGAGGGGCAGTTGGTGAGTCGGAGAGTTAGTTGGTGAGTCGAAGGGGCAGTTGGTGAGTCAGAGGGGCAGTTGGTGAGTCGGAGTGGGAGTTGCTGAGTCGGAGAGGCAGTTGGTGAGTCGGAGGGGCAGTTGGTGAGTCGGAGAGGCAGTTGGTGAGTCGGAGAGGTAGTTGGCGATTCGGAGAGGCAGTCGGTGAGTCGTAGGGGCAGTTGGTGAGTCGGAGAGGCAGTTGGTGAGTCGGAGAGGCAGTTGGTGAGTCGGAGGGGCAGTTGGTGAGTCGGAGAGGCAGTTGGTGAGTCGGAGAGGCAGTTGGTGAGTCGGAGAGGCAGTTGGTGAGTCGGAGAGGCAGTTGGTGAGTCGGAGAGGTAGTTGGTGAGTCGGAGAGGCAGTTGATGAGTCGGAAAGGCAGTTGGTGAGTCGGAGAGGCAGTTCGTGAGTCGGGGAGGCAGTTGGTGAGTAGGAAGGGCAGTTGGTGAGTCGGAGAGGCAGTTGGTGAGTCGGAGAGGCAGTTGGTGAGTCGGAGAGGCAGTTGGTGAGACGAAGAGGCAGTTGGTGAGTCGGAGAGGCAGTTTGTGAGTCGGAGATGCAGTTGGTGAGTCGGAGGGGCAGTTGGTGAGTCGGAGAGGCAGTTGGTGTGTCGGAGGGGCAGTTGGTGAGTCGGAGAGGTAGTTGGTGAGTAGGAGGGGCAGTTGTTGAGTCGGAGAGGCAGTTGGTGAGTCGGAGAGGCAGTTGGTGAGTCGGAGAGGCAGTTGGTGAGTCGGAGAGGCAGTTGGGGAGTCGGACAGGCAGTTGGTGAGTCGGACGGGCAGTTGGTGAGTCGGAGAGGCAGTTGGTGAGTCGGAGAGGCAGTTGGTGAGTCGGAGAGGCAGTTGGTGAGTCGGAGGGGCAGTTGGGGAGTCGTAGGGGCAGTTGGTGAGTCGGAGAGTCAGTTGGTGAGTCGGAGGGGCAGTTGGTGAGTCGGTGAGGCAATTGGTGGGTCGGAGGGGCAGTTGGTCAGTTGGAGAGGTAATTTAGAGTAGGAGGGGCAGTTGGTGAGTCGGAGAGGCAGTTGGTGAGTCGGAGAGGCAGTTGCTGAGACGGAGAGGCGGTTGGTGAGTGGGACGGGCAGTTGGTGAGTCGGAGGGGCAGTTGGTGAGTCGGAGAGGCAGTTGCTGAGTCGGAGAGGAAGTTAGTGAGTCGGAGGGGCAGTTGGTGAGTCGGAGAGGCAGTTGGTGAGTCGGAGAGGCAGTTGGTGAGTCGGAGAGGCAGTTGGTGAGTCGGAGAGGCAGTTGATGAGTCGGAGAGGCAGTTGGTGAGTCGGAGAGTCAGTTGGTGAGTCGGAGGGGCATTTGGTGAGTCGGTGAGGCAGTTGGTGAGTCGGAGTGGCAGTTGGTGAGTCGCAGAGGTAGTTGGTGAGTAGGAGGTGCAGTTGGTGAGTCGGAGAGGCAGTTGGTGAGTCGGAGAGGCAGTTGGTGAGTCGGAGAGGCAGTTGGTGAGTCAGAGAGGCAGTTGGTGAGTCGGAGAGGCAGTTGGTGAGTCGGACAGGCAGTTGGTGAGTCGGACGGGCAGTTGGTTAGTCGGAGAGGCAGTTGGTGAGTCGGAGAGTCAGTTGGTGAGTCGGAGAGGCAGTTGGTGAGTCGGAGGGGCAGTTGGTGAGTCGTAGGGGCATTTGGTGAGTCGGAGAGTCAGTTGGTGAGTCGGAGGGGCAGTTGGTGAGTCGGTGAGGCAGTTGGTGATTCGGAGGGGCAGTTGGTCAGTTGGAGAGGTAGTTTAGAGTAGGAGGGGCAGTTGGTGAGTCGGAGAGGCAGTTGGTGAGTCGGAGAGGCAGTTGGTGAGTCGGAGAGGCAGTTGGTGAGTCGCAGAGGCAGTTGGTGAGATGGAGAGGCAGTTGGTGAGTCGGAGAGGCAGTTGGTGAGTCGGAGAGGCAGTTGGTCAGTCGGAGGGGCAGTTGCTGAGTCGGAGGGGCAGTTGGTGAGTCGGAGAGGCAGTTGGTGATTCGGAGATACAGTTGGAGAGTCGGAGATGCAGTTGGGGAGTCGGAGAGGCAGTTGGTGAGTCGCAGAGGCAGTTGGTGAGACGGAGAGGCAGTTGGTGAGTCGCAGAGGCAGTTGGTGAGTCGGAGAGGCAGTTGGTGAGTTGGAGGGGCAGTTGCTGAGTCGGAGGGGCAGTTGGTGAGTCGGAGGGGCAGTTGGTGATTCGGAGATACAGTTGGAGAGTCGGAGAGGCAGTTGGTGAGTCGGAGGGGCAGTTGGTGAGTCGGAGAGTTAGTTGGTGAGTCGAAGGGGCAGTTGGTGAGTCAGAGGGGCAGTTGGTGAGTCGGAGAGGGAGTTGCTGAGTCGGAGAGGCAGTTGGTGAGTCGGAGGGGCAGTTGGTGAGTCGGAGAGGAAGTTGGTGAGTCGGAGAGGTAGTTGGCGATTCGGAGAGGCAGTCGGTGAGTCGTAGGGGCAGTTGGTGAGTCGGAGAGGCAGTTGGTGAGTCGGAGAGGCAGTTGGTGAGTCGGAGGGGCAGTTGGTGAGTCGGAGAGGCAGTTGGTGAGTCGGAGAGGCAGTTGGTGAGTCGGAGAGGCAGTTGGTGAGTCGGAGAGGCAGTTGGTGAGTCGGAGAGGTAGTTGGTGAGTCGGAGAGGCAGTTGATGAGTCGGAAAGGCAGTTGGTGAGTCGGAGAGGCAGTTCGTGAGTCGGGGAGGCAGTTGGTGAGTAGGAGGGGCAGTTGGTGAGTCGGAGAGGCAGTTGGTGAGTCGGAGAGGCAGTTGGTGAGTCGGAGAGGCAGTTGGTGAGACGAAGAGGCAGTTGGTGAGTCGGAGAGGCAGTTTGTGAGTCGGAGATGCAGTTGGTGAGTCGGAGGGGCAGTTGGTGAGTCGGAGAGGCAGTTGGTGTGTCGGAGGGGCAGTTGGTGAGTCGGATATGTAGTTGGTGAGTCAGAGGGTAGTTGGTGAGTCGGAGAGGCATTTGGTGAGTCGGATATGTAGTTGGTGAGTCAGAGGGTAGTTGGTGAGTCGGAGAGGCAGTTGGTGAGTCGGAGGGGCAGTTGGTGAGTCGGAGAGGTAGTTGGTGAGTCGGAGAGGTAGTTGGTGAGTCGGAGAGGCTGTTGGTGAGTCGGAGAGGCAGTTGGTGAGTCGGAGGTGCAGTTGGTGAGTCGGAGAGTCAGTTGGTGAGTCGGAGGGGCAGTTGTTGGGTCGGTGAAGCAGTTGGTGAGTCGGAGTGGCAGTTGGTGAGTCGGAGAGGCAGTTGGTGAGTAGGAGGGGCAGTTGGTGAGTCGGAGAGGCAGTTGGTGAGTCGGAGTGGCAGTTCGTGAGTCGGAGAGGCAGTTGGTGAGTCGGAGGGGCAGTTGGTGAGTCGGAGATGCAGTTCGTGAGTCGGAGAGGCAGTTGGTGAGTCGGCGAGGCAGTTGGTGAGTCGGACAGGCAGTTGGTGAGTCGGACGGGCAGTTGGTGAGTCGGAGAGGCAGTTGGTGTGTCGGAGAGGCAGTTGGTGAGTCGGAGAGGCAGTTGGTGAGTTTGAGGAGCAGTTGGTGAGTCGTAGGGGCAGTTGGTGAGTCGGAGAGGTAGTTGGTGAGTCGGACGGGCAGTTGGTGAGTCGGAGGGGCAGTTGGTGAGTCGGAGAGGCAGTTGCTGAGTCGGAGAGGAAGTTGCTGAGTCGGAGGGGCAGTTGGTGAGTCGGAGAGGCAGTTGGTGAGTCGGAGAGGCAGTTGGTGAGTCGGAGAGGCAGTTGGTGAGTTGGAGCGGCAGTTGGTGAGTCGGAGAGGCAGTTGGTGAGTCGGAGAGGTAGTTGGCGATTCGGAGAGGCAGTTGGTGAGTCGCAGAGGCAGTTGGTGAGACGGAGAGGCAGTTGGTGAGTCGCAGAGGCAGTTGGTGAGTCGGAGAGGCAGTTGGTGAGTTGGAGGGGCAGTTGCTGAGTCGGAGGGGCAGTTGGTGAGTCGGAGGGGCAGTTGGTGATTCGGAGATACAGTTGGAGAGTCGGAGAGGCAGTTGGTGAGTCGGAGGGGCAGTTGGTGAGTCGGAGAGTTAGTTGGTGAGTCGAAGGGGCAGTTGGTGAGTCAGAGGGGCAGTTGGTGAGTCGGAGTGGGAGTTGCTGAGTCGGAGAGGCAGTTGGTGAGTCGGAGGGGCAGTTGGTGAGTCGGAGAGGCAGTTGGTGAGTCGGAGAGGTAGTTGGCGATTCGGAGAAGCAGTCGGTGAGTCGTAGGGGCAGTTGGTGAGTCGGAGAGGCAGTTGGTGAGTCGGAGAGGCAGTTGGTGAGTCGGAGGGGCAGTTGGTGAGTCGGAGAGGCAGTTGGTGAGTCGGAGAGGCAGTTGGTGAGTCGGAGAGGCAGTTGGTGAGTCGGAGAGGCAGTTGGTGAGTCGGAGAGGTAGTTGGTGAGTCGGAGAGGCAGTTGATGAGTCGGAAAGGCAGTTGGTGAGTCGGAGAGGCAGTTCGTGAGTCGGGGAGGCAGTTGGTGAGTAGGAGGGGCAGTTGGTGAGTCGGAGAGGCAGTTGGTGAGTCGGAGAGGCAGTTGGTGAGTCGGAGAGGCAGTTGGTGAGACGAAGAGGCAGTTGGTGAGTCGGAGAGGCAGTTTGTGAGTCGGAGATGCAGTTGGTGAGTCGGAGGGGCAGTTGGTGAGTCGGAGAGGCAGTTGGTGTGTCGGAGGGGCAGTTGGTGAGTCGGAGAGGTAGTTGGTGAGTAGGAGGGGCAGTTGTTGAGTCGGAGAGGCAGTTGGTGAGTCGGAGAGGCAGTTGGTGAGTCGGAGAGGCAGTTGGTGAGTCGGAGAGGCAGTTGGGGAGTCAGACAGGCAGTTGGTGAGTCGGACGGGCAGTTGGTGAGTCGGAGAGGCAGTTGGTGAGTCGGAGAGGCAGTTGGTGAGTCGGAGAGGCAGTTGGTGAGTCGGAGGGGCAGTTGGGGAGTCGTAGGGGCAGTTGGTGAGTCGGAGAGTCAGTTGGTGAGTCGGAGGGGCAGTTGGTGAGTCGGTGAGGCAATTGGTGGGTCGGAGGGGCAGTTGGTCAGTTGGAGAGGTAATTTAGAGTAGGAGGGGCAGTTGGTGAGTCGGAGAGGCAGTTGGTGAGTCGGAGAGGCAGTTGCTGAGACGGAGAGGCGGTTGGTGAGTGGGACGGGCAGTTGGTGAGTCGGAGGGGCAGTTGGTGAGTCGGAGAGGCAGTTGCTGAGTCGGAGAGGAAGTTAGTGAGTCGGAGGGGCAGTTGGTGTGTCGGAGAGGCAGTTGGTGAGTCGGAGAGGCAGTTGGTGAGTCGGAGAGGCAGTTGGTGAGTCGGAGAGGCAGTTGGGGAGTCGGACAGGCAGTTGGTGAGTCGGACGGGCAGTTGGTGAGTCGGAGAGGCAGTTGGTGAGTCGGAGAGGCAGTTGGTGAGTCGGAGAGGCAGTTGGTGAGTCGGAGGGGCAGTTGTGGAGTCGTAGGGGCAGTTGGTGAGTCGGAGAGTCAGTTGGTGAGTCGGAGGGGCAGTTGGTGAGTCGGTGAGGCAATTGGTGGGTCGGAGGGGCAGTTGGTCAGTTGGAGAGGTAATTTAGAGTAGGAGGGGCAGTTGGTGAGTCGGAGAGGCAGTTGGTGAGTCGGAGAGGCAGTTGCTGAGACGGAGAGGCGGTTGGTGAGTGGGACGGGCAGTTGGTGAGTCGGAGGGGCAGTTGGTGAGTCGGAGAGGCAGTTGCTGAGTCGGAGAGGAAGTTAGTGAGTCGTAGGGGCAGTTGGTGAGTCGGAGAGTCAGTTGGTGAGTCGGAGGGGCAGTTGGTGAGTCGGTGAGGCAGCTGGGTGAGTCGCAGGGGCAGTTGGTCAGTCGGAGAGGTAGTTTAGAGTAGGAGGGGCAGTTGGTGAGTCGGAGAGGCAGTTGGTGAGTCGGAGAGGCAGTTGGTGAGTCGGAGGGGCAGTTGGTGAGTCGGCAGGCAGTTGGTGAGTCGGAGAGGCAGTTGGTGAGTCGCAGAGGCAGTTGGTGAGACGGAGAGGCAGTTGGTGAGTCGGAGAGGCAGTTGGTGAGTCGGAGAGGCAGTTGGTGAGTCGGAGGGGCAGTTGCTGAGTCGGAGAGGCAGTTGGTGATTCGAAGATACAGTTGGTGAGTCGGAGAGGCAGTTGGTGAGTCGGAGAGGCAGTTGGTGATTCGGAGATACAGTTGGTGAGTCGGAGAGGCAGTTGGTGAGTCGGGGAGGCAGTTGGTGAGTCGAAGAGGCAGTTGGTGAGTCGGAGAGGAAGTTGGAGATTCGGAGAGGCAGTTGGTGAGTCGGAGGGGCAGTTGGTGAGTCGGAGAGGTAGTTGGTGAGTTGGACGGGCAGTTGGTGAGTCGGAGAGGCAGTTTGTGTGTCGGAGAAGCAGTTGGTGTGTCGGAGAGGCAGTTGGTGAGTCGGAGAGGCATTTGGTGAGTCGGAGAGGCAGTTGGTGAGTCGGAGAGGCAGTTGATGAGTCGGAGAGGCAGTTGCTGAGTCGGAGAGTCAGTAGGTGAGTCGGAGGGGCAGTTGGTGAGTCGGTGAGGCAGTTGGTGAGTCGGAGTGGCAGTTGGTGAGTCGGAGAGGTAGTTGGTGAGTAGGAGGGGCAGTTGTTGAGTCGGAGAGGCAGTTGGTGAGTCGGAGAGGCAGTTGGTGAGTCGGAGAGGCAGTTGGTGAGTCGGAGAGGCAGTTGGGGAGTCGGACAGGCAGTTGGTGAGTCGGACGGGCAGTTGGTGAGTCGGAGAGGCAGTTGGTGAGTCGGAGAGGCAGTTGGTGAGTCGGAGAGGCAGTTGGTGAGTCGGAGGGGCATTTGGGGAGTCGTAGGGGCAGTTGGTGAGTCGGAGAGTCAGTTGGTGAGTCGGAGGGGCAGTTGGTGAGTCGGTGAGGCAATTGGTGGGTCGGAGGGGCAGTTGGTCAGTTGGAGAGGTAATTTAGAGTAGGAGGGGCAGTTGGTGAGTCGGAGAGGCAGTTGGTGAGTCGGAGAGGCAGTTGCTGAGACGGAGAGGCGGTTGGTGAGTGGGACGGGCAGTTGGTGAGTCGGAGGGGCAGTTGGTGAGTCGGAGAGGCAGTTGCTGAGTCGGAGAGGAAGTTAGTGAGTCGGAGGGGCAGTTGGTGAGTCGGAGAGGCAGTTGGTGAGTCGGAGAGGCAGTTGGTGAGTCGGAGAGGCAGTTGGTGAGTCGGAGAGGCAGTTGATGAGTCGGAGAGGCAGTTGGTGAGTCGGAGAGTCAGTTGGTGAGTCGGAGGGGCATTTGGTGAGTCGGTGAGGCAGTTGGTGAGTCGGAGTGGCAGTTGGTGAGTCGCAGAGTTAGTTGGTGAGTAGGAGGTGCAGTTGGTGAGTCGGAGAGGCAGTTGGTGAGTCGGAGAGGCAGTTGGTGAGTCGGAGAGGCAGTTGGTGAGTCAGAGAGGCAGTTGGTGAGTCGGAGAGGCAGTTGGTGAGTCGGACAGGCAGTTGGTGAGTCGGACGGGCAGTTGGTGAGTCGGAGAGGCAGTTGGTGAGTCGGAGAGGCAGTTGGTGAGTCGGAGAGGCAGTTGGTGAGTCGGAGGGGCAGTTGGTGAGTCGTAGGGGCATTTGGTGAGTCGGAGAGTCAGTTGGTGAGTCGGAGGGGCAGTTGGTGAGTCGGTGAGGCAGTTGGTGATTCGGAGGGGCAGTTGGTCAGTCGGAGAGGTAGTTTAGAGTAGGAGGGGCAGTTGGTGAGTCGGAGAGGCAGTTGGTGAGTCGGAGAGGCAGTTGGTGAGTCGGAGAGGCAGTTGGTGAGTCGCAGAGGCAGTTGGTGAGACGGAGAGGCAGTTGGTGATTCGGAGAGGCAGTTGGTGAGTCGGAGAGGCAGTTGGTCAGTCGGAGGGGCAGTTGCTGAGTCGGAGGGGCAGTTGGTGAGTCGGAGAGGCAGTTGGTGATTCGGAGATACAGTTGGAGAGTCGGAGATGCAGTTGGTGAGTCGGAGAGGCAGTTGGTGAGTCGCAGAGGCAGTTGGTGAGACGGAGAGGCAGTTGGTGAGTCGCAGAGGCAGTTGGTGAGTCGGAGAGGCAGTTGGTGAGTTGGAGGGGCAGTTGCTGAGTCGGAGGGGCAGTTGGTGAGTCGGAGGGGCAGTTGGTGATTCGGAGATACAGTTGGAGAGTCGGAGAGGCAGTTGGTGAGTCGGAGGGGCAGTTGGTGAGTCGGAGAGTTAGTTGGTGAGTCGAAGGGGCAGTTGGTGAGTCAGAGGGGCAGTTGGTGAGTCGGAGTGGGAGTTGCTGAGTCGGAGAGGCAGTTGGTGAGTCGGAGGGGCAGTTGGTGAGTCGGAGAGGCAGTTGGTGAGTCGGAGAGGTAGTTGGCGATTCGGAGAGGCAGTCGGTGAGTCGTAGGGGCAGTTGGTGAGTCGGAGAGGCAGTTGGTGAGTCGGAGAGGCAGTTGGTGAGTCGGAGGTGCAGTTGGTGAGTCGGAGAGGCAGTTGGTGAGTCGGAGAGGCAGTTGGTGAGTCGGAGAGGCAGTTGGTGAGTCGGAGAGGCAGTTGGTGAGTCGGAGAGGTAGTTGGTGAGTCGGAGAGGCAGTTGATGAGTCGGAAAGGCAGTTGGTGAGTCGGAGAGGCAGTTCGTGAGTCGGGGAGGCAGTTGGTGAGTAGGAAGGGCAGTTGGTGAGTCGGAGAGGCAGTTGGTGAGTCGGAGAGGCAGTTGGTGAGTCGGAGAGGCAGTTGGTGAGACGAAGAGGCAGTTGGTGAGTCGGAGAGGCAGTTTGTGAGTCGGAGATGCAGTTGGTGAGTCGGAGGGGCAGTTGGTGAGTCGGAGAGGCAGTTGGTGTGTCGGAGGGGCAGTTGGTGAGTCGGAGAGGTAGTTGGTGAGTAGGAGGGGCAGTTGTTGAGTCGGAGAGGCAGTTGGTGAGTCGGAGAGGCAGTTGGTGAGTCGGAGAGGCAGTTGGTGAGTCGGAGAGGCAGTTGGGGAGTCGGACAGGCAGTTGGTGAGTCGGACGGGCAGTTGGTGAGTCGGAGAGGCAGTTGGTGAGTCGGAGAGGCAGTTGGTGAGTCGGAGAGGCAGTTGGTGAGTCGGAGGGGCAGTTGGGGAGTCGTAGGGGCAGTTGGTGAGTCGGAGAGTCAGTTGGTGAGTCGGAGGGGCAGTTGGTGAGTCGGTGAGGCAATTGGTGGGTCGGAGGGGCAGTTGGTCAGTTGGAGAGGTAATTTAGAGTAGGAGGGGCAGTTGGTGAGTCGGAGAGGCAGTTGGTGAGTCGGAGAGGCAGTTGCTGAGATGGAGAGGCGGTTGGTGAGTGGGACGGGCAGTTGGTGAGTCGGAGGGGCAGTTGGTGAGTCGGAGAGGCAGTTGCTGAGTCGGAGAGGAAGTTAGTGAGTCGGAGGGGCAGTTGGTGAGTCGGAGAGGCAGTTGGTGAGTCGGAGAGGCAGTTGGTGAGTCGGAGAGGCAGTTGGTGAGTCGGAGAGGCAGTTGATGAGTCGGAGAGGCAGTTGGTGAGTCGGAGAGTCAGTTGGTGAGTCGGAGGGGCATTTGGTGAGTCGGTGAGGCAGTTGGTGAGTCGGAGTGGCAGTTGGTGAGTCGCAGAGGTAGTTGTTGAGTAGGAGGTGCAGTTGGTGAGTCGGAGAGGCAGTTGGTGAGTCGGAGAGGCAGTTGGTGAGTCGGAGAGGCAGTTGGTGAGTCAGAGAGGCAGTTGGTGAGTCGGAGAGGCAGTTGGTGAGTCGGACAGGCAGTTGGTGAGTCGGACGGGCAGTTGGTTAGTCGGAGAGGCAGTTGGTGAGTCGGAGAGGCAGTTGGTGAGTCGGAGAGGCAGTTGGTGAGTCGGAGGGGCAGTTGGTGAGTCGTAGGGGCATTTGGTGAGTCGGAGAGTCAGTTGGTGAGTCGGAGGGGCAGTTGGTGAGTCGGTGAGGCAGTTGGTGATTCGGAGGGGCAGTTGGTCAGTCGGAGAGGTAGTTTAGAGTAGGAGGGGCAGTTGGTGAGTCGGAGAGGCAGTTGGTGAGTCGGAGAGGCAGTTGGTGAGTCGGAGAGGCAGTTGGTGAGTCGCAGAGGCAGTTGGTGAGATGGAGAGGCAGTTGGTGAGTCGGAGAGGCAGTTGGTGAGTCGGAGAGGCAGTTGGTCAGTCGGAGGGGCAGTTGCTGAGTCGGAGGGGCAGTTGGTGAGTCGGAGAGGCAGTTGGTGATTCGGAGATACAGTTGGAGAGTCGGAGATGCAGTTGGTGAGTCGGAGAGGCAGTTGGTGAGTCGCAGAGGCAGTTGGTGAGACGGAGAGGCAGTTGGTGAGTCGCAGAGGCAGTTGGTGAGTCGGAGAGGCAGTTGGTGAGTTGGAGGGGCAGTTGCTGAGTCGGAGGGGCAGTTGGTGAGTCGGAGGGGCAGTTGGTGATTCGGAGATACAGTTGGAGAGTCGGAGAGGCAGTTGGTGAGTCGGAGGGGCAGTTGGTGAGTCGGAGAGTTAGTTGGTGAGTCGAAGGGGCAGTTGGTGAGTCAGAGGGGCAGTTGGTGAGTCGGAGAGGGAGTTGCTGAGTCGGAGAGGCAGTTGGTGAGTCGGAGGGGCAGTTGGTGAGTCGGAGAGGAAGTTGGTGAGTCGGAGAGGTAGTTGGCGATTCGGAGAGGCAGTCGGTGAGTCGTAGGGGCAGTTGGTGAGTCGGAGAGGCAGTTGGTGAGTCGGAGAGGCAGTTGGTGATTCGGAGGGGCAGTTGGTGAGTCGGAGAGGCAGTTGGTGAGTCGGAGAGGCAGTTGGTGAGTCGGAGAGGCAGTTGGTGAGTCGGAGAGGCAGTTGGTGAGTCGGAGAGGTAGTTGGTGAGTCGGAGAGGCAGTTGATGAGTCGGAAAGGCAGTTGGTGAGTCGGAGAGGCAGTTCGTGAGTCGGGGAGGCAGTTGGTGAGTAGGAGGGGCAGTTGGTGAGTCGGAGAGGCAGTTGGTGAGTCGGAGAGGCAGTTGGTGAGTCGGAGAGGCAGTTGGTGAGACGAAGAGGCAGTTGGTGAGTCGGAGAGGCAGTTTGTGAGTCGGAGATGCAGTTGGTGAGTCGGAGGGGCAGTTGGTGAGTCGGAGAGGCAGTTGGTGTGTCGGAGGGGCAGTTGGTGAGTCGGATATGTAGTTGGTGAGTCAGAGGGTAGTTGGTGAGTCGGAGAGGCATTTGGTGAGTCGGATATGTAGTTGGTGAGTCAGAGGGTAGTTGGTGAGTCGGAGAGGCAGTTGGTGAGTCGGAGGGGCAGTTGGTGAGTCGGAGAGGTAGTTGGTGAGTCGGAGAGGTAGTTGGTGAGTCGGAGAGGCTGTTGGTGAGTCGGAGAGGCAGTTGGTGAGTCGGAGGTGCAGTTGGTGAGTCGGAGAGTCAGTTGGTGAGTCGGAGGGGCAGTTGTTGGGTCGGTGAAGCAGTTGGTGAGTCGGAGTGGCAGTTGGTGAGTCGGAGAGGCAGTTGGTGAGTAGGAGGGGCAGTTGGTGAGTCGGAGAGGCAGTTGGTGAGTCGGAGTGGCAGTTCGTGAGTCGGAGAGGCAGTTGGTGAGTCGGAGGGGCAGTTGGTGAGTCGGAGATGCAGTTCGTGAGTCGGAGAGGCAGTTGGTGAGTCGGCGAGGCAGTTGGTGAGTCGGACAGGCAGTTGGTGAGTCGGACGGGCAGTTGGTGAGTCGGAGAGGCAGTTGGTGTGTCGGAGAGGCAGTTGGTGAGTCGGAGAGGCAGTTGGTGAGTTTGAGGAGCAGTTGGTGAGTCGTAGGGGCAGTTGGTGAGTCGGAGAGGTAGTTGGTGAGTCGGACGGGCAGTTGGTGAGTCGGAGGGGCAGTTGGTGAGTCGGAGAGGCAGTTGCTGAGTCGGAGAGGAAGTTGCTGAGTCGGAGGGGCAGTTGGTGAGTCGGAGAGGCAGTTGGTGAGTCGGAGAGGCAGTTGGTGAGTCGGAGAGGCAGTTGGTGAGTTGGAGCGGCAGTTGGTGAGTCGGAGAGGCAGTTGGTGAGTCGGAGAGGTAGTTGGTGAGTGGGACGGGCAGTTGGTGAGTCGGAGGGGCAGTTGGTGAGTCGGAGAGGCAGTTGCTGAGTCGGAGAGGAAGTTAGTGAGTCGGAGGGGCAGTTGGTGAGTCGGAGAGGCAGTTGGTGAGTCGGAGAGGCAGTTGGTGAGTCGGAGAGGCAGTTGGTGAGTCGGAGAGGCAGTTGATGAGTCGGAGAGGCAGTTGGTGAGTCGGAGAGTCAGTTGGTGAGTCGGAGGGGCAGTTGGTGAGTCGGTGAGGCAGTTGGTGAGTCGGAGTGGCAGTTGGTGAGTCGGAGATACAGTTGCTGAGTCGGAGAGGCAGTTGGTGAGTCGGGGAGGCAGTTGGTGAGTCGAAGAGGCAGTTGGTGAGTCGGAGAGGAAGTTGGAGATTCGGAGAGGCAGTTGGTGAGTCGGAGGGGCAGTTGGTGAGTCGGAGAGGTAGTTGGTGAGTTGGACGGGCAGTTGGTGAGTCGGAGAGGCAGTTTGTGTGTCGGAGAGGCAGTTGGTGTGTCGGAGAGGCAGTTGGTGAGTCGGAGAGGCAGTTGGTGAGTCGGAGAGGCAGTTGGTGAGTCGGAGAGGCAGTTGATGAGTCGGAGAGGCAGTTGGTGAGTCGGAGAGTCAGTAGGTGAGTCGGAGGGGCAGTTGGTGAGTCGGTGAGGCAGTTGGTGAGTCGGAGTGGCAGTTGGTGAGTCGGAGAGGTAGTTGGTGAGTAGGAGGGGCAGTTGTTGAGTCGGAGAGGCAGTTGGTGAGTCGGAGAGGCAGTTGGTGAGTCGGAGAGGCAGTTGGTGAGTCGGAGAGGCAGTTGGGGAGTCGGACAGGCAGTTGGTGAGTCGGACGGGCAGTTGGTGAGTCGGAGAGGCAGTTGGTGAGTCGGAGAGGCAGTTGGTGAGTCGGAGAGGCAGTTGGTGAGTCGGAGGGGCAGTTGGGGAGTCGTAGGGGCAGTTGGTGAGTCGGAGAGTCAGTTGGTGAGTCGGAGGGGCAGTTGGTGAGTCGGTGAGGCAATTGGTGGGTCGGAGGGGCAGTTGGTCAGTTGGAGAGGTAATTTAGAGTAGGAGGGGCAGTTGGTGAGTCGGAGAGGCAGTTGGTGAGTCGGAGAGGCAGTTGCTGAGACGGAGAGGCGGTTGGTGAGTGGGACGGGCAGTTGGTGAGTCGGAGGGGCAGTTGGTGAGTCGGAGAGGCAGTTGCTGAGTCGGAGAGGAAGTTAGTGAGTCGGAGGGGCAGTTGGTGAGTCGGAGAGGCAGTTGGTGAGTCGGAGAGGCAGTTGGTGAGTCGGAGAGGCAGTTGGTGAGTCGGAGAGGCAGTTGATGAGTCGGAGAGGCAGTTGGTGAGTCGGAGAGTCAGTTGGTGAGTCGGAGGGGCATTTGGTGAGTCGGTGAGGCAGTTGGTGAGTCGGAGTGGCAGTTGGTGAGTCGCAGAGGTAGTTGGTGAGTAGGAGGTGCAGTTGGTGAGTCGGAGAGGCAGTTGGTGAGTCGGAGAGGCAGTTGGTGAGTCGGAGAGGCAGTTGGTGAGTCAGAGAGGCAGTTGGTGAGTCGGAGAGGCAGTTGGTGAGTCGGACAGGCAGTTGGTGAGTCGGACGGGCAGTTGGTGAGTCGGAGAGGCAGTTGGTGAGTCGGAGAGGCAGTTGGTGAGTCGGAGAGGCAGTTGGTGAGTCGGAGGGGCAGTTGGTGAGTCGTAGGGGCATTTGGTGAGTCGGAGAGTCAGTTGGTGAGTCGGAGGGGCAGTTGGTGAGTCGGTGAGGCAGTTGGTGATTCGGAGGGGCAGTTGGTCAGTCGGAGAGGTAGTTTAGAGTAGGAGGGGCAGTTGGTGAGTCGGAGAGGCAGTTGGTGAGTCGGAGAGGCAGTTGGTGAGTCGGAGAGGCAGTTGGTGAGTCGCAGAGGCAGTTGGTGAGACGGAGAGGCAGTTGGTGATTCGGAGAGGCAGTTGGTGAGTCGGAGAGGCAGTTGGTCAGTCGGAGGGGCAGTTGCTGAGTCGGAGGGGCAGTTGGTGAGTCGGAGAGGCAGTTGGTGATTCGGAGATACAGTTGGAGAGTCGGAGATGCAGTTGGTGAGTCGGAGAGGCAGTTGGTGAGTCGCAGAGGCAGTTGGTGAGACGGAGAGGCAGTTGGTGAGTCGCAGAGGCAGTTGGTGAGTCGGAGAGGCAGTTGGTGAGTTGGAGGGGCAGTTGCTGAGTGGGAGGGGCAGTTGGTGAGTCGGAGGGGCAGTTGGTGATTCGGAGATACAGTTGGAGAGTCGGAGAGGCAGTTGGTGAGTCGGAGGGGCAGTTGGTGAGTTGGAGAGTTAGTTGGTGAGTCGAAGGGGCAGTTGGTGAGTCAGAGGGGCAGTTGGTGAGTCGGAGTGGGAGTTGCTGAGTCGGAGAGGCAGTTGGTGAGTCGGAGGGGCAGTTGGTGAGTCGGAGAGGCAGTTGGTGAGTCGGAGAGGTAGTTGGCGATTCGGAGAGGTAGTCGGTGAGTCGTAGGGGCAGTTGGTGAGTCGGAGAGGCAGTTGGTGAGTCGGAGAGGCAGTTGGTGAGTCGGAGGGGCAGTTGGTGAGTCGGAGAGGCAGTTGGTGAGTCGGAGAGGCAGTTGGTGAGTCGGAGAGGCAGTTGGTGAGTCGGAGAGGCAGTTGGTGAGTCGGAGAGGTAGTTGGTGAGTCGGAGAGGCAGTTGATGAGTCGGAAAGGCAGTTGGTGAGTCGGAGAGGCAGTTCGTGAGTCGGGGAGGCAGTTGGTGAGTAGGAAGGGCAGTTGGTGAGTCGGAGAGGCAGTTGGTGAGTCGGAGAGGCAGTTGGTGAGTCGGAGAGGCAGTTGGTGAGACGAAGAGGCAGTTGGTGAGTCGGAGAGGCAGTTTGTGAGTCGGAGATGCAGTTGGTGAGTCGGAGGGGCAGTTGGTGAGTCGGAGAGGCAGTTGGTGTGTCGGAGGGGCAGTTGGTGAGTCGGAGAGGTAGTTGGTGAGTAGGAGGGGCAGTTGTTGAGTCGGAGAGGCAGTTGGTGAGTCGGAGAGGCAGTTGGTGAGTCGGAGAGGCAGTTGGTGAGTCGGAGAGGCAGTTGGGGAGTCGGACAGGCAGTTGGTGAGTCGGACGGGCAGTTGGTGAGTCGGAGAGGCAGTTGGTGAGTCGGAGAGGCAGTTGGTGAGTCGGAGAGGCAGTTGGTGAGTCGGAGGGGCAGTTGGGGAGTCGTAGGGGCAGTTGGTGAGTCGGAGAGTCAGTTGGTGAGTCGGAGGGGCAGTTGGTGAGTCGGTGAGGCAATTGGTGGGTCGGAGGGGCAGTTGGTCAGTTGGAGAGGTAATTTAGAGTAGGAGGGGCAGTTGGTGAGTCGGAGAGGCAGTTGGTGAGTCGGAGAGGCAGTTGCTGAGACGGAGAGGCGGTTGGTGAGTGGGACGGGCAGTTGGTGAGTCGGAGGGGCAGTTGGTGAGTCGGAGAGGCAGTTGCTGAGTCGGAGAGGAAGTTAGTGAGTCGGAGGGGCAGTTGGTGAGTCGGAGAGGCAGTTGGTGAGTCGGAGAGGCAGTTGGTGAGTCGGAGAGGCAGTTGGTGAGTCGGAGAGGCAGTTGATGAGTCGGAGAGGCAGTTGGTGAGTCGGAGAGTCAGTTGGTGAGTCGGAGGGGCATTTGGTGAGTCGGTGAGGCAGTTGGTGAGTCGGAGTGGCAGTTGGTGAGTCGCAGAGGTAGTTGGTGAGTAGGAGGTGCAGTTGGTGAGTCGGAGAGGCAGTTGGTGAGTCGGAGAGGCAGTTGGTGAGTCGGAGAGGCAGTTGGTGAGTCAGAGAGGCAGTTGGTGAGTCGGAGAGGCAGTTGGTGAGTCGGACAGGCAGTTGGTGAGTCGGACGGGCAGTTGGTTAGTCGGAGAGGCAGTTGGTGAGTCGGAGAGGCAGTTGGTGAGTCGGAGAGGCAGTTGGTGAGTCGGAGGGGCAGTTGGTGAGTCGTAGGGGCATTTGGTGAGTCGGAGAGTCAGTTGGTGAGTCGGAGGGGCAGTTGGTGAGTCGGTGAGGCAGTTGGTGATTCGGAGGGGCAGTTGGTCAGTCGGAGAGGTAGTTTAGAGTAGGAGGGGCAGTTGGTGAGTCGGAGAGGCAGTTGGTGAGTCGGAGAGGCAGTTGGTGAGTCGGAGAGGCAGTTGGTGAGTCGCAGAGGCAGTTGGTGAGATGGAGAGGCAGTTGGTGAGTCGGAGAGGCAGTTGGTGAGTCGCAGAGGCAGTTGGTGAGACGGAGAGGCAGTTGGTGAGTCGCAGAGGCAGTTGGTGAGTCGGAGAGGCAGTTGGTGAGTTGGAGGGGCAGTTGCTGAGTCGGAGGGGCAGTTGGTGAGTCGGAGGGGCAGTTGGTGATTCGGAGATACAGTTGGAGAGTCGGAGAGGCAGTTGGTGAGTCGGAGGGGCAGTTGGTGAGTCGGAGAGTTAGTTGGTGAGTCGAAGGGGCAGTTGGTGAGTCAGAGGGGCAGTTGGTGAGTCGGAGAGGGAGTTGCTGAGTCGGAGAGGCAGTTGGTGAGTCGGAGGGGCAGTTGGTGAGTCGGAGAGGAAGTTGGTGAGTCGGAGAGGTAGTTGGCGATTCGGAGAGGCAGTCGGTGAGTCGTAGGGGCAGTTGGTGAGTCGGAGAGGAAGTTGGTGAGTCGGAGAGGCAGTTGGTGAGTCGGAGGGGCAGTTGGTGAGTCGGAGAGGCAGTTGGTGAGTCGGAGAGGCAGTTGGTGAGTCGGAGAGGCAGTTGGTGAGTCGGAGAGGCAGTTGGTGAGTCGGAGAGGTAGTTGGTGAGTCGGAGAGGCAGTTGATGAGTCGGAAAGGCAGTTGGTGAGTCGGAGAGGCAGTTGGTGAGTCGGAGAGGCAGTTGATGAGTCGGAAAGGCAGTTGGTGAGTCGGAGAGGCAGTTCGTGAGTCGGAGAGGCAGTTGGTGAGTCGGAGAGGCAGTTGGTGAGTCGGAGAGGCAGTTGGTGAGACGAAGAGGCAGTTGGTGAGTCGGAGAGGCAGTTTGTGAGTCGGAGATGCAGTTGGTGAGTCGGAGGGGCAGTTGGTGAGTCGGAGAGGCAGTTGGTGTGTCGGAGGGGCAGTTGGTGAGTCGGATATGTAGTTGGTGAGTCAGAGGGTAGTTGGTGAGTCGGAGAGGCATTTGGTGAGTCGGATATGTAGTTGGTGAGTCAGAGGGTAGTTGGTGAGTCGGAGAGGCAGTTGGTGAGTCGGAGGGGCAGTTGGTGAGTCGGAGAGGTAGTTGGTGAGTCGGAGAGGTAGTTGGTGAGTCGGAGAGGCTGTTGGTGAGTCGGAGAGGCAGTTGGTGAGTCGGAGGTGCAGTTGGTGAGTCGGAGAGTCAGTTGGTGAGTCGGAGGGGCAGTTGTTGGGTCGGTGAAGCAGTTGGTGAGTCGGAGTGGCAGTTGGTGAGTCGGAGAGGCAGTTGGTGAGTAGGAGGGGCAGTTGGTGAGTCGGAGAGGCAGTTGGTGAGTCGGAGTGGCAGTTCGTGAGTCGGAGAGGCAGTTGGTGAGTCGGAGGGGCAGTTGGTGAGTCGGAGATGCAGTTCGTGAGTCGGAGAGGCAGTTGGTGAGTCGGCGAGGCAGTTGGTGAGTCGGACAGGCAGTTGGTGAGTCGGACGGGCAGTTGGTGAGTCGGAGAGGCAGTTGGTGTGTCGGAGAGGCAGTTGGTGAGTCGGAGAGGCAGTTGGTGAGTTTGAGGAGCAGTTGGTGAGTCGTAGGGGCAGTTGGTGATTCGGAGAGGTAGTTGGTGAGTCGGACGGGCAGTTGGTGAGTCGGAGGGGCAGTTGGTGAGTCGGAGAGGCAGTTGCTGAGTCGGAGAGGAAGTTGCTGAGTCGGAGGGGCAGTTGGTGAGTCGGAGAGGCAGTTGGTGAGTCGGAGAGGCAGTTGGTGAGTCGGAGAGGCAGTTGGTGAGTTGGAGCGGCAGTTGGTGAGTCGGAGAGGCAGTTGGTGAGTCGGAGAGGTAGTTGGTGAGTGGGACGGGCAGTTGGTGAGTCAGAGGGGCAGTTGGTGAGTCGGAGAGGCAGTTGCTGAGTCGGAGAGGAAGTTAGTGAGTCGGAGGGGCAGTTGGTGAGTCGGAGAGGCAGTTGGTGAGTCGGAGAGGCAGTTGGTGAGTCGGAGAGGCAGTTGGTGAGTCGGAGAGGCAGTTGATGAGTCGGAGAGGCAGTTGGTGAGTCGGAGAGTCAGTTGGTGAGTCGGAGGGGCAGTTGGTGAGTCGGTGAGGCAGTTGGTGAGTCGGAGTGGCAGTTGGTGAGTCGGAGAGGTAGTTGGTGAGTAGGAGGGGCAGTTGGTGAGTCGGAGAGGCAGTTGGTGAGTCGGAGAGGCAGTTGGTGAGTCGGAGAGGCAGTTGGTGAGTCGGAGTGGCAGTTGGTGAGTCGGAGAGGCAGTTGGTGAGTCGGACAGGCAGTTGGTGAGTCGGAGGGGCAGTTGGTGAGTTGGAGAGGCAGTTGGTGAGTCGGAGAGGCAGTTGGTGAGTCGGGGATGCAGTTGGTGAGTCGGAGAGGCAGTTGTTGAGTTGGAGAGGCAGTTGGTGAGTCGGAGAGGCAGTTGGTGAGTCGGAGAGGTAGTGGGTGATTCGGAGAGGCAGTCGGTGAGTCGGAGGGGCAGTTGGTGAGTCGGAGCGGCAGTTGGTGAGTCGGAGAGGCAGTTGGTGAGTCGGAGGGGCAGTTGGTGAGTCGGAGAGTCATTTGGTGAGTCGGAGAGGCAGTTGGTGAGTCGGAGAGGCAGTTGGTGAGTCGGAGAGGCAGTTGGTGAGTCGGAGAGGCAGTTGGTGAGTCGGACAGGTACTTGGTGATTCGGAGAGGCAGTTGATGAGTCGGAAAGGCAGTTGGTGAGTCGGAGAGGCAGTTTGTGAGTCGGAGAGGCAGTTGGTGAGTAGGAGGGGCAGTTGGTGAGTCGGAGAGGCAGTTGGTGAGTCGGAGAGGCAGTTGGTGAGTCGGAGAGGCAGTTGGTGAGACGGAGAGGCAGTTGGTGAGTCGGAGAGGCAGTTTGTGAGTCGGAGATGCAGTTGGTGAGTCGGAGGGGCAGTCGGTGAGTCGGAGAGGCAGTTGGTGAGTCGGAGGGGCAGTTGGTGAGTCGGATATGTAGTTGGTGAGTCGGAGGGTAGTTGGTGAGTCGGAGAGGCATTTGGTGAGTCGGAGGGGCAGTTGGTGAGTCAGAGAGGTAGTTGGTGAGTCGGAGAGGTAGTTGGTGAGTTGGAGAGGCTGTTGGTGAGTCGGAGAGGCAGTTGGTGAGTCGGAGGGGCAGTTGGTGAGTCGGAGAGTCAGTTGGTGAGTCGGAGGGGCAGTTGGTGGGTCGGTGAAGCAGTTGGTGAGTCGGAGTGGCAGTTGGTGAGTCGGAGAGGCAGTTGGTGAGTAGGAGGGGCAGTTGGTGAGTCGGAGAGGCAGTTGGTGAGTCGGAGTGGCAGTTCCTGAGTCGGAGAGGCAGTTGATGAGTCGGAGGTGCAGTTGGTGAGTCGGAGACGCAGTTGGTGAGTCGGAGAGGCAGTTGGTGAGTCGGCGAGGCAGTTGGTGACTCGGACAGGCAGTTGGTGAGTCGGACGGGCAGTTGGTGAGTCGGAGAGGCAGTTGGTGTGGCGGAGAGGCAGTTGGTGAGTTGGAGAGGCAGTTGGTGAGTCTGAGGGGCAGTTGGTGAGTCGTAGGGGCAGTTGGTGAGTCGGAGAGGTAGTTGGTGAGTCGGACGGGCAGTTGGTGAGTCGGATGGGCAGTTGGTGAGTCGGAGAGGCAGTTGCAGTGTCGGAGAGGAAGTTGGTGAGTCGGAGGGGCAGTTGGTGAGTCGGAGAGGCATTTGGTGAGTCGGAGAGGCAGTTGGTGAGTCGGAGAGGCAGTTGGTGAGTTGGAGGGGCAGTTGGTGAGTCTGAGAGGCAGTTGGTGAGTCGGAGAGGTAGTTGGTGAGTGGGACGGGCAGTTGGTGAGTCGGAGGGGCAGTTGGTGAGTCGGAGAGGCAGTTGCTGAGTCGGAGAGGAAGTTAGTGAGTCGGAGGGGCAGTTGGTGAGTCGGAGAGGCAGTTGGTGAGTCGGAGAGGCAGTTGGTGAGTCGGAGAGGCAGTTGGTGAGTCGGAGAGGCAGTTGATGAGTCGGAGAGGCAGTTGGTGAGTCGGAGAGTCAGTTGGTGAGTCGGAGGGGCAGTTGGTGAGTCGGTGAGGCAGTTGGTGAGTCGGAGTGGCAGTTGGTGAGTCGGAGAGGTAGTTGGTGAGTAGGAGGGGCAGTTGGTGTGTCGGAGAGGCAGTTGGTGAGTCGGAGAGGCAGTTGGTGAGTCGGAGAGGCAGTTGGTGAGTCGGAGAGGCAGTTGGTGAGTCGGAGAGGCAGTTGGTGAGTCGGACAGGCAGTTGGTGAGTCTTACGGGCAGTTGGTGAGTCGGAGAGGCAGTTGGTGAGTCGGAGAGGCAGTTGGTGAGTCGGAGAGGCAGTTGGTGAGTCGGAGGGGCAGTTGGTGAGTCGTAGGGGCAGTTGGTGAGTCGGAGAGTCAGTTGGTGAGTCGGAGGGGCAGTTGGTGAGTCGGTGAGGCAGCTGGTGAGTCGCAGGGGCAGTTGGTCAGTCGGAGAGGTAGTTTAGAGTAGGAGGGGCAGTTGGTGAGTCGGAGAGGCAGTTGGTGAGTCGGAGAGGCAGTTGCTGAGTCGGAGAGGCAGTTGGTGAGTCGGAGGGGCAGTTGGTGAGTCGGCAGGCAGTTGGTGAGTCGGAGAGGCAGTTGGTGAGTCGCAGAGGCAGTTGGTGAGACGGAGAGGCAGTTGGTGAGTCGGAGAGGCAGTTGGTGAGTCGGAGAGGCAGTTGGTGAGTCGGAGGGGCAGTTGCTGAGTCGGAGAGGCAGTTGGTGATTCGGAGATACAGTTGGTGAGTCGGAGAGGCAGTTGGTGAGTCGGAGAGGCAGTTGGTGATTCGGAGATACAGTTGGTGAGTCGGAGAGGCAGTTGGTGACTCGGGGAGGCAGTTGGTGAGTCGAAGAGGCAGTTGGTGAGTCGGAGAGGAAGTTGGAGATTCGGAGAGGCAGTTGGTGAGTCGGAGGGGCAGTTGGTGAGTCGGAGAGGTAGTTGGTGAGTCGGAGGGGCAGTTGGTGAGTCGGAGAGGCAGTTGGTGAGTCGGAGTGGCAGTTCGTGAGTCGGAGAGGCAGTTGGTGAGTCAGAGGGGCAGTTGGTGAGTCGGAGACGCAGTTGGTGAGTCGGACAGGCAGTTGGTGAGTTGGACGGGCAGTTGGTGAGTCGGAGAGGCAGTTTGTGTGTCGGAGAGGCAGTTGGTGTGTCGGAGAGGCAGTTGGTGAGTCGGAGAGGCAGTTGGTGAGTCGGAGAGGCAGTTGGTGAGTCGGAGAGGCAGTTGATGAGTCGGAGAGGCAGTTGGTGAGTCGGAGAGTCAGTTGGTGAGTCGGAGGGGCAGTTGGTGAGTCGGTGAGGCAGTTGGTGAGTCGGAGTGGCAGTTGGTGAGTCGGAGAGGTAGTTGGTGAGTAGGAGGGGCAGTTGTTGAGTCGGAGAGGCAGTTGGTGAGTCGGAGAGGCAGTTGGTGAGTCGGAGAGGCAGTTGGTGAGTCGGAGAGGCAGTTGGGGAGTCGGACAGGCAGTTGGTGAGTCGGACGGGCAGTTGGTGAGTCGGAGGGGCAGTTGGGGAGTCGTAGGGGCAGTTGGTGAGTCGGAGAGTCAGTTGGTGAGCCGGAGGGGCAGTTGGTGAGTCGGTGAGGCAATTGGTGGGTCGGAGGGGCAGTTGGTCAGTTGGAGAGGTAATTTAGAGTAGGAGGGGCAGTTGGTGAGTCGGAGAGGCAGTTGGTGAGTCGGAGAGGCAGTTGCTGAGACGGAGAGGCGGTTGGTGAGTGGGACGGGCAGTTGGTGAGTCGGAGGGGCAGTTGGTGTGTCGGAGAGGCAGTTGCTGAGTCGGAGAGGAAGTTAGTGAGTCGGAGGGGCAGTTGGTGAGTCGGAGAGGCAGTTGGTGAGTCGGAGAGGCAGTTGGTGAGTCGGAGAGGCAGTTGATGAGTCGGAGAGGCAGTTGGTGAGTCGGAGAGGCAGTTGGTGAGTCGGAGGGGCATTTGGTGAGTCGGTGAGGCAGTTGGTGAGTCGGAGTGGCAGTTGGTGAGTCGCAGAGGTAGTTGGTGAGTAGGAGGGGCAGTTGGTGAGTCGGAGAGGCAGTTGGTGAGTCGGAGAGGCAGTTGGTGAGTCGGAGAGGCAGTTGGTGAGTCGGAGAGGCAGTTGGTGAGTCGGACAGGCAGTTGGTGAGTCGGACGGGCAGTTGGTGAGTCGGAGAGGCAGTTGGTGAGTCGGAGAGGCAGTTGGTGAGTCGGAGAGGCAGTTGGTGAGTCGTAGGGGCATTTGGTGAGTCGGAGAGTCAGTTGGTGAGTCGGAGGGGCAGTTGGTGAGTCGGAGAGGCAGTTGGTGATTCGGAGGGGCAGTTGGTCAGTCGGAGAGGTAGTTTAGAGTAGGAGGGGCAGTTGGTGAGTCGGAGAGGCAGTTGGTGAGTCGGAGAGGCAGTTGCTGAGTCGGAGAGGCAGTTGGTGAGTCGGAGGGGCAGTTGGTGAGTCGGCAGGCAGTTGGTGAGTCGGAGAGGCAGTTGGTGAGTCGCAGAGGCAGTTGGTGAGACGGAGAGGCAGTTGGTGAGTCGGAGAGGCAGTTGGTGAGTCGGAGAGGCAGTTGGTCAGTCGGAGGGGCAGTTGCTGAGTCGGAGGGGCAGTTGGTGAGTCGAAGAGGCAGTTGGTGATTCGGAGATACAGTTGGAGAGTCGGAGATGCAGTTGGTGAGTCGGAGAGGCAGTTGGTGAGTCGCAGAGGCAGTTGGTGAGTTGGAGGGGCAGTTGCTGAGTCGGAGGGGCAGTTGGTGAGTCGGAGGGGCAGTTGGTGATTCGGAGATACAGTTGGAGAGTCGGAGAGGCAGTTGGTGAGTCGGAGGGGCAGTTGGTGAGTCGGAGAGTTAGTTGGTGAGTCGAAGGGGCAGTTGGTGAGTCAGAGGGGCAGTTGGTGAGTCGGAGAGGGAGTTGCTGAGTCGGAGAGGCAGTTGGTGAGTCGGAGGGGCAGTTGGTGAGTCGGAGAGGCAGTTGGTGAGTCGGAGAGGTAGTTGGCGATTCGGAGAGGCAGTCGGTGAGTCGTAGGGGCAGTTGGTGAGTCGGAGAGGCAGTTGGTGAGTCGGAGAGGCAGTTGGTGAGTCGGAGGGGCAGTTGGTGAGTCGGAGAGGCAGTTGGTGAGTCGGAGAGGCAGTTGGTGAGTCGGAGAGGCAGTTGGTGAGTTGGAGAGGCAGTTGGTGAGTCGGAGAGGTAGTTGGTGAGTCGGAGAGGCAGTTGATGAGTCGGAAAGGCAGTTGGTGAGTCGGAGAGGCAGTTCGTGAGTCGGGGAGGCAGTTGGTGAGTAGGAGGGGCAGTTGGTGAGTCGGAGAGGCAGTTGGTGAGTCGGAGAGGCAGTTGGTGAGTCGGAGAGGCAGTTGGTGAGACGAAGAGGCAGTTGGTGATTCGGAGAGGCAGTTTGTGAGTCGGAGATGCAGTTGGTGAGTCGGAGGGGCAGTTGGTGAGTCGGAGAGGCAGTTGGTGTGTCGGTGGGGCAGTTGGTGAGTCGGATATGTAGTTGGTGAGTCAGAGGGTAGTTGGTGAGTCGGAGAGGCATTTGGTGAGTCGGATATGTAGTTGGTGAGTCAGAGGGTAGTTGGTGAGTCGGAGAGGCAGTTGGTGAGTCGGAGGGGCATTTGGTGAGTCGGAGAGTTAGTTGGTGAGTCGGAGAGGTAGTTGGTGAGTCGGAGAGGCTGTTGGTGAGTCGGAGAGGCAGTTGGTGAGTCGGAGGGGCAGTTGGTGAGTCGGAGAGTCAGTTGGTGAGTCGGAGGGGCAGTTGTTGGGTCGGTGAAGCAGTTGGTGAGTCGGAGTGGCAGTTGGTGAGTCGGAGAGGCAGTTGGTGAGTAGGAGGGGCAGTTGGTGAGTCGGAGAGGCAGTTGGTGAGTCGGAGTGGCAGTTCGTGAGTCGGAGAGGCAGTTGGTGAGTCGGAGGGGCAGTTGGTGAGTCGGAGACGCAGTTCGTGAGTCGGAGAGGCAGTTGGTGAGTCGGCGAGGCAGTTGGTGAGTCGGACAGGCAGTTGGTGAGTCGGACGGGCAGTTGGTGAGTCGGAGAGGCAGTTGGTGTGTCGGAGAGGCAGTTGGTGAGTCGGAGAGGCAGTTGGTGAGTTTGAGGGTCAGTTGGTGAGTCGTAGGGGCAGTTGGTGAGTCGGAGAGGTAGTTGGTGAGTCGGACGGGCAGTTGGTGAGTCGGAGGGGCAGTTGGTGAGTCGGAAAGGCAGTTGCTGAGTCGGAGAGGAAGTTGCTGAGTCGGAGGGGCAGTTGGTGAGTCGGAGAGGCAGTTGGTGAGTCGGAGAGGCAGTTGGTGAGTCGGAGAGGCAGTTGGTGAGTTGGAGGGGCAGTTGGTGAGTCGGAGAGGCAGTTGGTGAGTCGGAGAGGTAGTTGGTGAGTGGGACGGGCAGTTGGTGAGTCGGAGGGGCAGTTGGTGAGTCGGAGAGGCAGTTGCTGAGTCGGAGAGGAAGTTAGTGAGTCGGAGGGGCAGTTGGTGAGTCGGAGAGGCAGTTGGTGAGTCGGAGAGGCAGTTGGTGAGTCGGAGAGGCAGTTGGTGAGTCGGAGAGGCAGTTGATGAGTCGGAGAGGCAGTTGGTGAGTCGGAGAGTCAGTTGGTGAGTCGGAGGGGCATTTGGTGAGTCGGTGAGGCAGTTGGTGAGTCGGAGTGACAGTTGGTGAGTCGGAGAGGTAGTTGGTGAGTAGGAGGGGCAGTTGGTGAGTCGGAGAGGCAGTTGGTGAGTCGGAGAGGCAGTTGGTGAGTCGGAGAGGCAGTTGGTGAGTCGGAGTGGCAGTTGGTGAGTCGGAGAGGCAGTTGGTGAGTCGGACAGGCAGTTGGTGAGTTGGACGGGCAGTTGGTGAGTCAGAGAGGCAGTTGGTGAGTCGGAGAGGCAGTTGGTGAGTTGGAGAGGCAGTTGGTGAGTCGGAGGGGCAGGTGGTGAGTCGTAGGGGCAGTTGGTGAGTCGGAGAGTCATTTGGTGAGTCGGAGGGGCAGTTGGTGAGTCGGTGAGGCAGTTGGTGAGTCGGAGGGGCAGTTGGTGAGTCGGAGGGGCAGTTGGTGAGTCGTAGGGGCAGTTGGTGAGTCGGAGAGTCAGTTGGTGAGTCGGAGGGGCAGTTGGTGAGTCGGTGAGGCAGTTGGTGAGTCGGAGGGGCAGTTGGTCAGTCGGAGAGGTAGTTTAGAGTAGGAGTGGCAGTTGGTGAGTCGGAGAGGCAGTTGGTGAGTCGGAGAGGCAGTTGCTGAGTCGGAGAGGCAGTTGGTGAGTCGGAGGGGCAGTTGATGAGTCGGCAGGCAGTTGGTGAGTCGGAGAGGCAGTTGGTGAGTTGGAGGGGCAGTTGGTGAGTCGGAGAGGCAGTTGGTGAGTCGGAGAGGTAGTTGGTGAGTGGGACGGGCAGTTGGTGAGTCGGAGGGGCAGTTGGTGAGTCGGAGAGGCAGTTGCTGAGTCGGAGAGGAAGTTAGTGAGTCGGAGGGGCAGTTGGTGAGTCGGAGAGGCAGTTGGTCAGTCGGAGAGGCAGTTGGTGAGTCGGAGAGGCAGTTGGTGAGTCGGAGAGGCAGTTGATGAGTCGGAGAGGCAGTTGGTGAGTCGGAGAGTCAGTTGGTGAGTCGGAGGGGCATTTGGTGAGTCGGTGAGGCAGTTGGTGAGTCGGAGTGGCAGTTGGTGAGTCGGAGAGGTAGTTGGTGAGTAGGAGGGGCAGTTGGTGAGTCGGAGAGGCAGTTGGTGAGTCGGAGAGGCAGTTGGTGGGTCGGAGAGGCAGTTGGTGAGTCGGAGTGGCAGTTGGTGAGTCGGAGAGGCAGTTGGTGAGTCGGACAGGCAGTTGGTGAGTTGGACGGGCAGTTGGTGAGTCAGAGAGGCAGTTGGTGAGTCGGAGAGGCAGTTGGTGAGTTGGAGAGGCAGTTGGTGAGTCGGAGGGGCAGTTGGTGAGTCGTAGGGGCAGTTGGTGAGTCGGAGAGTCATTTGGTGAGTCGGAGGGGCAGTTGGTGAGTCGGTGAGGCAGTTGGTGAGTCGGAGGGGCAGTTGGTCAGTCGGAGAGGTAGTTTAGAGTAGGAGGGGCAGTTGGTGAGTCGGAGAGGCAGTTGGTGAGTCGGAGAGGCAGTTGGTGAGTCGGAGGGGCAGTTGGTGAGTCGTAGGGGCAGTTGGTGAGTCGGAGAGTCAGTTGGTGAGTCGGAGGGGCAGTTGGTGAGTCGGTGAGGCAGTTGGTGAGTCGGAGGGGCAGTTGGTCAGTCGGAGAGGTAGTTTAGAGTAGGAGTGGCAGTTGGTGAGTCGGAGAGGCAGTTGGTGAGTCGGAGAGGCAGTTGCTGAGTCGGAGAGGCAGTTGGTGAGTCGGAGGGGCAGTTGATGAGTCGGCAGGCAGTTGGTGAGTCGGAGAGGAAGTTGGAGATTCGGAGAGGCAGTTGGTGAGTCGGAGTGGCAGTTGGTGAGTCGGAGAGGTAGTTGGTGAGTCGGAGGGGCAGTTGGTGAGTCGGAGAGGCAGTTGGTGATTCGGAGTGGCAGTTCGTGAGTCGGAGAGGCAGTTGGTGAGTCGGAGGGGCAGTTGGTGAGTCGGAGACGCAGTTGGTGAGTCGGAGAGGCAGTTGGTGAGTCGGCGAGGCAGTTTGTGAGTCGGATAGGCAGTTGGTGAGTCGGACGGGCAGTTGGTGAGTCGGAGAGGCAGTTGGTGTGTCGGAGAGGCAGTTGGTGAGTCGGAGAGGCAGTTGGTGAGTCTGAGGGGCAGTTGGTGAGTCGTAGGGGCAGTTGGTGAGTCGGAGAGGTAGTTGGTGAGTCGGACGGGCAGTTGGTGAGTCGGAGGGGCAGTTGGTGAGTCGGAGAGGCAGTTGCTGAGTCGGAGAGGAAGTTGGTGAGTCGGAGGGGCAGTTGGTGAGTCGGAGAGGCAGTTGCTGAGTCGGAGAGGCAGTTGGTGAGTCGGAGAAGCAGTTGGTGAGTTGAAGGGGCAGTTGGTGAGTCGGAGAGGCAGTTGGTGAGTCGGAGAGGTAGTTGGTGAGTGGGACGGGCAGTTGGTGAGTCGGAGGGGCAGTTGGTGAGTCGGAGAGGCAGTTGCTGAATCGGAGAGGAAGTTAGTGAGTCAGAGGGGCAGTTGGTGAGTCGGAGAGGCAGTTGGTGAGTCGGAGAGGCAGTTGGTGAGTCGGAGAGGCAGTTGGTGAGTCGGAGAGGCAGTTGATGAGTCGGAGAGGCAGTTGGTGAGGCGGAGAGTCAGTTGGTGAGTCGGAGGGGCAGTTGGTGAGTCGGTGAGGCAGTTGGTGAGTCGGAGTGGCAGTTGGTGAGTCGGAGAGGTAGTTGGTGAGTAGGAGGGGCAGTTGATGAATCGGAGAGGCAGTTGGTGAGTCGGAGAGGCAGTTGGTGAGTCGGAGAGGCAGTTGGTGAGTCGGAGAGGCAGTTGGGGAGTCGGACAGGCAGTTGGTGAGTCGGACGGGCAGTTGGTGAGTCGGAGAGTCAGTTGGTGAGTCGGAGAGACAGTTGGTGAGTCGTAGGGGCAGTTGGTGAGTCGGAGAGTCAGTTGGTGAGTCGGAGGGGCAGTTGGTGAGTCGGTGAGGCAGTTGGTGAGTCGGAGGTGCAGTTGGTCAGTTGGAGAGGTAGTTTAGAGTAGGAGGGGCAGTTGGTGAGTCGGAGAGGCAGTTGGTGAGTCGGAGAGGCAGTTGCTGAGTCGGAGAGGCAGTTGGTGAGTCGGAGGGGCAGTTGGTGAGTCGGAGAGGCAGTTGGTGAGTCGCAGAGGCAGTTGGTGAGACGGAGAGGCAGTTGGTGAGTCGGAGAGGCAGTTGGTGAGTCGGAGAGGCAGTTGGTGAGTCGGAGGGGCAGTTGCTGAGTCGGAGGGGCAGTTGGTGAGTCGGAGAGGCAGTTGGTGATTCGGAGATACATTTGGTGAGTCAGAGAGGCAGTTGGTGAGTCGGGGAGGCAGTTGGTGAGTCGAAGAGGCAGTTGGTGAGTCGGAGAGGAAGTTGGAGATTCGGAGAGGCAGTTGGTGAGTCGGAGGGTCAGTTGGTGAGTCGTAGAGGTAGTTGATGAGTCGGACGGGCCGTTGGTGAGTCGGAGGTGCAGTTGGTGAGTCGGAGGGGCAGTTGGTGAGTCGGAGAGGCAGTTGCTGAGTCGGAGAGGAAGTTGGTGAGTCGGAGGGGCAGTTGCTGAGCCGGAGAGGCAGTTGGTGAGTTGGAGAGGCAGTTGGTGAGTCGTAGAGGCGGTTGGTGAGTCGGAGGGGCAATTGGTGAGTAGGAGAGGTAGTTGATGAGTCGGAGAGGCAGTTGGTGAGTCGGAGAGGCAGTTGGTGAGTCAGAGGGGCAGTTGGTGAGTTGGAGAGGCAGTTGGTGAGTCAGAGTGGCAGTTGGTGAGTCGGAGAGGCAGTTGGTGAGTCGACGAGGAAGTTGGTGAGTCGGAGGGGCAGTTGGTGAGTCGGAGAGGCAGTTGGTGAGTCGGAGGGGCAGTTGGTGAGTCGGTGAGGCAGCTGGGTGAGTCGCAGGGGCAGTTGGTCAGTCGGAGAGGTAGTTTAGAGTAGGAGGGGCAGTTGGTGAGTCGGAGAGGCAGTTGCTGAGTCGGAGAGGCAGTTGGTGAGTCGGAGGGGCAGTTGGTGAGTCGGCAGGCAGTTGGTGAGTCGGAGAGGCAGTTGGTGAGTCGCAGAGGCAGTTGGTGAGACGGAGAGGCAGTTGGTGAGTCGGAGAGGCAGTTGGTGAGTCGGAGAGGCAGTTGGTGAGTCGGAGGCGCAGTTGCTGAGTCGGAGAGGCAGTTGGTGATTCGGAGATACAGTTGGTGAGTCGGAGAGGCAGTTGGTGAGTCGGAGAGGCAGTTGGTGATTCGGAGATACAGTTGGTGAGTCGGAGAGGCAGTTGGTGAGTCGGGGAGGCAGTTGGTGAGTCGAAGAGGCAGTTGGTGAGTCGGAGAGGAAGTTGGAGATTCGGAGAGGCAGTTGGTCAGTCGGAGGGGCAGTTGGTGAGTCGGAGAGGTAGTTGGTGAGTTGGACGGGCAGTTGGTGAGTCGGAGAGGCAGTTTGTGTGTCGGAGAGGCAGTTGGTGTGTCGGAGAGGCAGTTGGTGAGTCGGAGAGGCAGTTGGTGAGTCGGAGAGGCAGTTGGTGAGTCGGAGAGGCAGTTGATGAGTCGGAGAGGCAGTTGGTGAGTCGGAGAGTCAGTAGGTGAGTCGGAGGGGCAGTTGGTGAGTCGGTGAGGCAGTTGGTGAGTCGGAGTGGCAGTTGGTGAGTCGGAGAGATAGTTGGTGAGTAGGAGGGGCAGTTGTTGAGTCGGAGAGGCAGTTGGTGAGTCGGAGAGGCAGTTGGTGAGTCGGAGAGGCAGTTGGTGAGTCGGAGAGGCAGTTGGGGAGTCGGACAGGCAGTTGGTGAGTCGGACTGGCAGTTGGTGAGTCGGAGAGGCAGTTGGTGAGTCGGAGAGGCAGTTGGTGAGTCGGAGAGGCAGTTGGTGAGTCGGAGGGGCAGTTGGGGAGTCGTAGGGGCAGTTGGTGAGTCGGAGAGTCAGTTGGTGAGTCGGAGGGGCAGTTGGTGAGTCGGTGAGGCAATTGGTGGGTCGGAGGGGCAGTTGGTCAGTTGGAGAGGTAATTTAGAGTAGGAGGGGCAGTTGGTGAGTCGGAGAGGCAGTTGGTGAGTCGGAGAGGCAGTTGCTGAGACGGAGAGGCGGTTGGTGAGTGGGACGGGCAGTTGGTGAGTCGGAGGGGCAGTTGGTGAGTCGGAGAGGCAGTTGCTGAGTCGGAGAGGAAGTTAGTGAGTCGGAGGGGCAGTTGGTGAGTCGGAGAGGCAGTTGGTGAGTCGGAGAGGCAGTTGGTGAGTCGGAGAGGCAGTTGGTGAGTCGGAGAGGCAGTTGATGAGTTGGAGAGGCAGTTGGTGAGTCGGAGAGTCAGTTGGGGAGTCGGAGGGGCATTTGGTGAGTCGGTGAGGCAGTTGGTGAGTCGGAGTGGCAGTTGGTGAGTCGCAGAGGTAGTTGGTGAGTAGGAGGTGCAGTTGGTGAGTCGGAGAGGCAGTTGGTGAGTCGGAGAGGCAGTTGGTGAGTCGGAGAGGCAGTTGGTGAGTCAGAGAGGCAGTTGGTGAGTCGGAGAGGCAGTTGGTGAGTCGGACAGGCAGTTGGTGAGTCGGACGGGCAGTTGGTGAGTCGGAGAGGCAGTTGGTGAGTCGGAGAGGCAGTTGGTGAGTCGGAGAGGCAGTTGGTGAGTCGGAGGGGCAGTTGGTGAGTCGTAGGGGCATTTGGTGAGTCGGAGAGTCAGTTGGTGAGTCGGAGCGGCAGTTGGTGAGTCGGTGAGGCAGTTGGTGATTCGGAGGGGCAGTTGGTCAGTCGGAGAGGTAGTTTAGAGTAGGAGGGGCAGTTGGTGAGTCGGAGAGGCAGTTGGTGAGTCGGAGAGGCAGTTGGTGAGTCGGAGAGGCAGTTGGTGAGTCGCAGAGGCAGTTGGTGAGACGGAGAGGCAGTTGGTGAGTCGGAGAGGCAGTTGGTGAGTCGGAGAGGCAGTTGGTCAGTCGGAGGGGCAGTTGCTGAGTCGGAGGGGCAGTTGGTGAGTCGGAGAGGCAGTTGGTGATTCGGAGATACAGTTGGAGAGTCGGAGATGCAGTTGGTGAGTCGGAGAGGCAGTTGGTGAGTCGCAGAGGCAGTTGGTGAGACGGAGAGGCAGTTGGTGAGTCGCAGAGGCAGTTGGTGAGTCGGAGAGGCAGTTGGTGAGTTGGAGGGGCAGTTGCTGAGTCGGAGGGGCAGTTGGTGAGTCGGAGGGGCAGTTGGTGATTCGGAGATACAGTTGGAGAGTCGGAGAGGCAGTTGGTGAGTCGGAGGGGCAGTTGGTGAGTCGGAGAGTTAGTTGGTGAGTCGAAGGGGCAGTTGGTGAGTCAGAGGGGCAGTTGGTGAGTCGGAGAGGGAGTTGCTGAGTCGGAGAGGCAGTTGGTGAGTCGGAGGGGCAGTTGGTGAGTCGGAGAGGCAGTTGGTGAGTCGGAGAGGTAGTTGGCGATTCGGAGAGGCAGTCGGTGAGTCGTAGGGGCAGTTGGTGAGTCGGAGAGGCAGTTGGTGAGTCGGAGAGGCAGTTGGTGAGTCGGAGGGGCAGTTGGTGAGTCGGAGAGGCAGTTGGTGAGTCGGAGAGGCAGTTGGTGAGTCGGAGAGGCAGTTGGTGAGTCGGAGAGGCAGTTGGTGAGTCGGAGAGGTAGTTGGTGAGTCGGAGAGGCAGTTGATGAGTCGGAAAGGCAGTTGGTGAGTCGGAGAGGCAGTTCGTGAGTCGGGGAGGCAGTTGGTGAGTAGGAGGGGCAGTTGGTGAGTCGGAGAGGCAGTTGGTGAGTCGGAGAGGCAGTTGGTGAGTCGGAGAGGCAGTTGGTGAGACGAAGAGGCAGTTGGTGAGTCGGAGAGGCAGTTTGTGAGTCGGAGATGCAGTTGGTGAGTCGGAGGGGCAGTTGGTGAGTCGGAGAGGCAGTTGGTGTGTCGGAGGGGCAGTTGGTGAGTCGGAGAGGTAGTTGGTGCGTAGGAGGGGCAGTTGTTGAGTCGGAGAGGCAGTTGGTGAGTCGGAGAGGCAGTTGGTGAGTCGGAGAGGCAGTTGGTGAGTCGGAGAGGCAGTTGGTGAGTCGGACAGGCAGTTGGTGAGTCGGACGGGCAGTTGGTGAGTCGGAGTGGCAGTTGGTGAGTCGGAGAGGCAGTTGGTGAGTCGGAGAGGCAGTTGGTGAGTCGGAGGGGCAGTTGGGGAGTCGTAGGGGCAGTTGGTGAGTCGGAGAGTCAGTTGGTGAGTCGGAGGGGCAGTTGGTGAGTCGGTGAGGCAATTGGTGGGTCGGAGGGGCAGTTGGTCAGTTGGAGAGGTAATTTAGAGTAGGAGGGGCAGTTGGTGAGTCGGAGAGGCAGTTGGTGAGTCGGAGAGGCAGTTGCTGAGACGGAGAGGCGGTTGGTGATTGGGACGGGCAGTTGGTGAGTCGGAGGGGCAGTTGGTGAGTCGGAGAGGCAGTTGCTGAGTCGGAGAGGAAGTTAGTGAGTCGGAGGGGCAGTTGGTGAGTCGGAGAGGCAGTTGGTGAGTCGGAGAGGCAGTTGGTGAGTCGGAGAGGCAGTTGGTGAGTCGGAGAGGCAGTTGATGAGTCGGAGAGGCAGTTGGTGAGTCGGAGAGTCAGTTGGTGAGTCGGAGGGGCATTTGGTGAGTCGGTGAGGCAGTTGGTGAGTCGGAGTGGCAGTTGGTGAGTCGCAGATGTAGTTGGTGAGTAGGAGGTGCAGTTGGTGAGTCGAAGAGGCAGTTGGTGAGTCGGAGAGGCAGTTGGTGAGTCGGAGAGGCAGTTGGTGAGTCAGAGAGGCAGTTGGTGAGTCGGAGAGGCAGTTGGTGAGTCGGACAGGCAGTTGGTGAGTCGGACGGGCAGTTGGTGAGTCGGAGAGGCAGTTGGTGAGTCGGAGAGGCAGTTGGTGAGTCGGAGAGGCAGTTGGTGAGTCGGAGGGGCAGTTGGTGAGTCGTAGGGGCATTTGGTGAGTCGGAGAGTCAGTTGGTGAGTCGGAGGGGCAGTTGGTGAGTCGGTGAGGCAGTTGGTGATTCGGAGGGGCAGTTGGTCAGTCGGAGAGGTAGTTTAGAGTAGGAGGGGCAGTTGGTGAGTCGGAGAGGCAGTTGGTGAGTCGGAGAGGCAGTTGGTGAGTCTGAGAGGCAGTTGGTGAGTCGCAGAGGCAGTTGGTGAGACGGAGAGGCAGTTGGTGAGTCGGAGAGGCAGTTGGTGAGTCGGAGAGGCAGTTGGTCAGTCGGAGGGGCAGTTGCTGAGTCGGAGGGGCAGTTGGTGAGTCGGAGAGGCAGTTGGTGATTCGGAGATACAGTTGGAGAGTCGGAGATGCAGTTGGTGAGTCGGAGAGGCAGTTGGTGAGTCGCAGAGGCAGTTGGTGAGACGGAGAGGCAGTTGGTGAGTCGCAGAGGCAGTTGGTGAGTCGGAGAGGCAGTTGGTGAGTTGGAGGGGCAGTTGCTGAGTCGGAGGGGCAGTTGGTGAGTCGGAGGGGCAGTTGGTGATTCGGAGATACAGTTGGAGAGTCGGAGAGGCAGTTGGTGAGTCGGAGGGGCAGTTGGTGAGTCGGAGAGTTAGTTGGTGAGTCGAAGGGGCAGTTGGTGAGTCAGAGGGGCAGTTGGTGAGTCGGAGAGGGAGTTGCTGAGTCGGAGAGGCAGTTGGTGAGTCGGAGGGGCAGTTGGTGAGTCGGAGAGGCAGTTGGTGAGTCGGAGAGGTAGTTGGCGATTCGGAGAGGCAGTCGGTGAGTCGTAGGGGCAGTTGGTGAGTCGGAGAGGCAGTTGGTGAGTCGGAGAGGCAGTTGGTGAGTCGGAGGGGCAGTTGGTGAGTAGGAGAGGCAGTTGGTGAGTCGGAGAGGCAGTTGGTGAGTCGGAGAGGCAGTTGGTGAGTCGGAGAGGCAGTTGGTGAGTCGGAGAGGTAGTTGGTGAGTCGGAGAGGCAGTTGATGAGTCGGAAAGGCAGTTGGTGAGTCGGAGAGGCAGTTCGTGAGTCGGGGAGGCAGTTGGTGAGTAGGAGGGGCAGTTGGTGAGTCGGAGAGGCAGTTGGTGAGTCGGAGAGGCAGTTGGTGAGTCGGAGAGGCAGTTGGTGAGACGAAGAGGCAGTTGGTGAGTCGGAGAGGCAGTTTGTGAGTCGGAGATGCAGTTGGTGAGTCGGAGGGGCAGTTGGTGAGTCGGAGAGGCAGTTGGTGTGTCGGAGGGGCAGTTGGTGAGTCGGATATGTAGTTGGTGAGTCAGAGGGTAGTTGGTGAGTCGGAGAGGCATTTGGTGAGTCGGATATGTAGTTGGTGAGTCAGAGGGTAGTTGGTGAGTCGGAGAGGCAGTTGGTGAGTCGGAGGGGCAGTTGGTGAGTCGGAGAGGTAGTTGGTGAGTCGGAGAGGTAGTTGGTGAGTCGGAGAGGCTGTTGGTGAGTCGGAGAGGAAGTTGGTGAGTCATAGGGGCAGTTGGTGAGTCGGAGAGTCAGTTGGTGAGTCGGAGGGGCAGTTGTTGGGTCGGTGAAGCAGTTGGTGAGTCGGAGTGGCAGTTGGTGAGTCGGAGAGGCAGTTGGTGAGTAGGAGGGGCAGTTGGTGAGTCGGAGAGGCAGTTGGTGAGTCGGAGTGGCAGTTCGTGAGTCGGAGAGGCAGTTGGTGAGTCGGAGGTGCAGTTGGTGAGTCGGAGATGCAGTTCGTGAGTCGGAGAGGCAGTTGGTGAGTCGGCGAGGCAGTTGGTGAGTCGGACAGGCAGTTGGTGAGTCGGACGGGCAGTTGGTGAGTCGGAGAGGCAGTTGGTGTGTCGGAGAGGCAGTTGGTGAGTCGGAGAGGCAGTTGGTGAGTTTGAGGAGCAGTTGGTGAGTCGTAGGGGCAGTTGGTGAGTCGGAGAGTTAGTTGCTGAGTCGGACGGGCAGTTGGTGAGTCGGAGGGGCAGTTGGTGAGTCGGAGAGGCAGTTGCTGAGTCGGAGAGGAAGTTGCTGAGTCGGAGGGGCAGTTGGTGAGTCGGAGAGGCAGTTGGTGAGTCGGAGAGGCAGTTGGTGAGTCGGAGAGGCAGTTGGTGAGTTGGAGCGGCAGTTGGTGAGTCGGAGAGGCAGTTGGTGAGTCGGAGAGGTAGTTGGTGAGTGGGACGGGCAGTTGGTGAGTCGGAGGGGCAGTTGGTGAGTCGGAGAGGCAGTTGCTGAGTCGGAGAGGAAGTTAGTGAGTCGGAGGGGCAGTTGGTGAGTCGGAGAGGCAGTTGGTGAGTCGGAGAGGCAGTTGGTGAGTCGGAGAGGCAGTTGGTGAGTCGGAGAGGCAGTTGATGAGTCGGAGAGGCAGTTGGTGAGTCGGAGAGTCAGTTGGTGAGTCGGAGGGGCAGTTGGTGAGTCGGTGAGGCAGTTGGTGAGTCGGAGTGGCAGTTGGTGAGTCGGAGAGGTAGTTGGTGAGTAGGAGGGGCAGTTGGTGAGTCGGAGAGGCAGTTGGTGAGTCGGAGAGGCAGTTGGTGAGTCGGAGAGGCAGTTGGTGAGTCGGAGTGGCAGTTGGTGAGTCGGAGAGGCAGTTGGTGAGTCGGACAGGCAGTTGGTGAGTCGGAGGGGCAGTTGGTGAGTTGGAGAGGCAGTTGGTGAGTCGGAGAGGCAGTTGGTGAGTCGGGGATGCAGTTGGTGAGTCGGAGAGGCAGTTGTTGAGTTGGAGAGGCAGTTGGTGAGTCGGAGAGGCAGTTAGTGAGTCGGAGAGGTAGTGGGTGATTCGGAGAGGCAGTCGGTGAGTCGGAGGGGCAGTTGGTGAGTCGGAGCGGCAGTTGGTGAGTCGGAGAGGCAGTTGGTGAGTCGGAGGGGCAGTTGGTGAGTCGGAGAGTCATTTGGTGAGTCGGAGAGGCAGTTGGTGAGTCGGAGAGGCAGTTGGTGAGTCGGAGAGGCAGTTGGTGAGTCGGAGAGGCAGTTGGTGAGTCGGACAGGTACTTGGTGATTCGGAGAGGCAGTTGATGAGTCGGAAAGGCAGTTGGTGAGTCGGAGAGGCAGTTTGTGAGTCGGAGAAGCAGTTGGTGAGTAGGAGGGGCAGTTGGTGAGTCGGAGAGGCAGTTGGTGAGTCGGAGAGGCAGTTGGTGAGTCGGAGAGGCAGTTGGTGAGACGGAGAGGCAGTTGGTGAGTCGGAGAGGCAGTTTGTGAGTCGGAGATGCAGTTGGTGAGTCGGAGGGGCAGTCGGTGAGTCGGAGAGGCAGTTGGTGAGTCGGAGGGGCAGTTGGTGAGTCGGATATGTAGTTGGTGAGTCGGAGGGTAGTTGGTGAGTCGGAGAGGCATTTGGTGAGTCGGAGGGGCAGTTGGTGAGTCGGAGAGGTAGTTGGTGAGTCGGAGAGGTAGTTGGTGAGTTGGAGAGGCTGTTGGTGAGTCGGAGAGGCAGTTGGTGAGTCGGAGGGGCAGTTGGTGAGTCGGAGAGTCAGTTGGTGAGTCGGAGGGGCAGTTGGTGGGTCGGTGAAGCAGTTGGTGAGTCGGAGTGGCAGTTGGTGAGTCGGAGAGGCAGTTGGTGAGTAGGAGGGGCAGTTGGTGAGTCGGAGAGGCAGTTGGTGAGTCGGAGTGGCAGTTCCTGAGTCGGAGAGGCAGTTGGTGAGTCGGAGGTGCAGTTGGTGAGTCGGAGACGCAGTTGGTGAGTCGGAGAGGCAGTTGGTGAGTCGGCGAGGCAGTTGGTGACTCGGACAGGCAGTTGGTGAGTCGGACAGGCAGTTGGTGAGTCGGAGAGGCATTTGGTGAGTCGGAGAGGCAGTTGGTGAGTCGGAGAGGCAGTTGGTGAGTTGGAGGGGCAGTTGGTGAGTCTGAGAGGCAGTTGGTGAGTCGGAGAGGTAGTTGGTGAGTGGGACGGGCAGTTGGTGAGTCGGAGGGGCAGTTGGTGAGTCGGAGAGGCAGTTGCTGAGTCGGAGAGGAAGTTAGTGAGTCGGAGGGGCAGTTGGTGAGTCGGAGAGGCAGTTGGTGAGTCGGAGAGGCAGTTGGTGAGTCGGAGAGGCAGTTGGTGAGTCGGAGAGGCAGTTGATGAGTCGGAGAGGCAGTTGGTGAGTCGGGGAGTCAGTTGGTGAGTCGGAGGGGCAGTTGGTGAGTCGGTGAGGCAGTTGGTGAGTCGGAGTGGCAGTTGGTGAGTCGGAGAGGTAGTTGGTGAGTAGGAGGGGCAGTTGGTGTGTCGGAGAGGCAGTTGGTGAGTCGGAGAGGCAGTTGGTGAGTCGGAGAGGCAGTTGGTGAGTCGGAGAGGCAGTTGGTGAGTCGGGGAGGCAGTTGGTGAGTCGGACAGGCAGTTGGTGAGTCTTACGGGCAGTTGGTGAGTCGGAGAGGCAGTTGGTGAGTCGGAGAGGCAGTTGGTGAGTCGGAGAGGCAGTTGGTGAGTCGGAGGGGCAGTTGGTGAGTCGTAGGGGCAGTTGGTGAGTCGGAGAGTCAGTTGGTGAGTCGGAGGGGCAGTTGGTGAGTCGGTGAGGCAGCTGGTGAGTCGCAGGGGCAGTTGGTCAGTCGGAGAGGTAGTTTAGAGTAGGAGGGGCAGTTGGTGAGTCGGAGAGGCAGTTGGTGAGTCGGAGAGGCAGTTGCTGAGTCGGAGAGGCAGTTGGTGAGTCGGAGGGGCAGTTGGTGAGTCGGCAGGCAGTTGGTGAGTCGGAGAGGCAGTTGGTGAGTCGCAGAGGCAGTTGGTGAGACGGAGAGGCAGTTGGTGAGTCGGAGAGGCAGTTGGTGAGTCGGAGAGGCAGTTGGTGAGTCGGAGGGGCAGTTGCTGAGTCGGAGAGGCAGTTGGTGATTCGGAGATACAGTTGGTGAGTCGGAGAGGCAGTTGGTGAGTCGGAGAGGCAGTTGGTGATTCGGAGATACAGTTGGTGAGTCGGAGAGGCAGTTGGTGACTCGGGGAGGCAGTTGGTGAGTCGAAGAGGCAGTTGGTGAGTCGGAGAGGAAGTTGGAGATTCGGAGAGGCAGTTGGTGAGTCGGAGGGGCAGTTGGTGAGTCGGAGAGGTAGTTGGTGAGTCGGAGGGGCAGTTGGTGAGTCGGAGAGGCAGTTGGTGAGTTGGAGTGGCAGTTCGTGAGTCGGAGAGGCAGTTGGTGAGTCGGAGGGGCAGTTGGTGAGTCGGAGACGCAGTTGGTGAGTCGGACAGGCAGTTGGTGAGTTGGACGGGCAGTTGGTGAGTCGGAGAGGCAGTTTGTGTGTCGGAGAGGCAGTTGGTGTGTCGGAGAGGCAGTTGGTGAGTCGGAGAGGCAGTTGGTGAGTCGGAGAGGCAGTTGGTGAGTCGGAGAGGCAGTTGATGAGTCGGAGAGGCAGTTGGTGAGTCGGAGAGTCAGTTGGTGAGTCGGAGGGGCAGTTGGTGAGTCGGTGAGGCAGTTGGTGAGTCGGAGTGGCAGTTGGTGAGTCGGAGAGGTAGTTGGTGAGTAGGAGGGGCAGTTGTTGAGTCGGAGAGGCAGTTGGTGAGTCGGAGAGGCAGTTGGTGAGTCGGAGAGGCAGTTGGTGAGTCGGAGAGGCAGTTGGGGAGTCGGACAGGCAGTTGGTGAGTCGGACGGGCAGTTGGTGAGTCGGAGAGGCAGTTGGTGAGTCGGAGAGGCAGTTGGTGAGTCGGAGAGGCAGTTGGTGAGTCGGAGGGGCAGTTGGTGAGTCGTAGGGGCAGTTGGTGAGTCGGAGAGTCAGTTGGTGAGCCGGAGGGGCAGTTGATGAGTCGGTGAGGCAATTGGTGGGTCGGAGGGGCAGTTGGTCAGTTGGAGAGGTAATTTAGAGTAGGAGGGGCAGTTGGTGAGTCGGAGAGGCAGTTGGTGAGTCGGAGAGGCAGTTGCTGAGACGGAGAGGCGGTTGGTGAGTGGGACGGGCAGTTGGTGAGTCGGAGGGGCAGTTGGTGAGTCGGAGAGGCAGTTGCTGAGTCGGAGAGGAAGTTAGTGAGTCGGAGGGGCAGTTGGTGAGTCGGAGAGGCAGTTGGTGAGTCGGAGAGGCAGTTGGTGAGTCGGAGAGGCAGTTGGTGAGTCGGAGAGGCAGTTGATGAGTCGGAGAGGCAGTTGGTGAGTCGGAGAGTCAGTTGGTGAGTCGGAGGGGCATTTGGTGAGTCGGTGAGGCAGTTGGTGAGTCGGAGTGGCAGTTGGTGAGTCGCAGAGGTAGTTGGTGAGTAGGAGGGGCAGTTGGTGAGTCGGAGAGGCAGTTGGTGAGTCGGAGAGGCAGTTGGTGAGTCGGAGAGGCAGTTGGTGAGTCGGAGAGGCAGTTGGTGAGTCGGACAGGCAGTTGGTGAGTCGGACGGGCAGTTGGTGAGTCGGAGAGGCAGTTGGTGAGTCGGAGAGGCAGTTGGTGAGTCGGAGAGGCAGTTGGTGAGTCGTAGGGGCATTTGGTGAGTCGGAGAGTCAGTTGGTGAGTCGGAGGGGCAGTTGGTGAGTCGGTGAGGCAGTTGGTGATTCGGAGGGGCAGTTGGTCAGTCGGAGAGGTAGTTTAGAGTAGGAGGGGCAGTTGGTGAGTCGGAGAGGCAGTTGGTGAGTCGGAGAGGCAGTTGCTGAGTCGGAGAGGCAGTTGGTGAGTCGGAGGGGCAGTTGGTGAGTCGGCAGGCAGTTGGTGAGTCGGAGAGGCAGTTGGTGAGTCGCAGAGGCAGTTGGTGAGACGGAGAGGCAGTTGGTGAGTCGGAGAGGCAGTTGGTGAGTCGGAGAGGCAGTTGGTCAGTCGGAGGGGCAGTTGCTGAGTCGGAGGGGCAGTTGGTGAGTCGAAGAGGCAGTTGGTGATTCGGAGATACAGTTGGAGAGTCGGAGATGCAGTTGGTGAGTCGGAGAGGCAGTTGGTGAGTCGCAGAGGCAGTTGCTGAGTTGGAGGGGCAGTTGCTGAGTCGGAGGGGCAGTTGGTGAGTCGGAGGGGCAGTTGGTGATTCGGAGATACAGTTGGAGAGTCGGAGAGGCAGTTGGTGAGTCGGAGGGGCAGTTGGTGAGTCGGAGAGTTAGTTGGTGAGTCGAAGGGGCAGTTGGTGAGTCAGAGGGGCAGTTGGTGAGTCGGAGAGGGAGTTGCTGAGTCGGAGAGGCAGTTGGTGAGTCGGAGGGGCAGTTGGTGAGTCGGAGAGGCAGTTGGTGAGTCGGAGAGGTAGTTGGCGATTCGGAGAGGCAGTCGGTGAGTCGTAGGGGCAGTTGGTGAGTCAGAGAGGCAGTTGGTGAGTCGGAGAGGCAGTTGGTGAGTCGGAGGGGCAGTTGGTGAGTCGGAGAGGCAGTTGGTGAGTCGGAGAGGCAGTTGGTGAGTCGGAGAGGCAGTTGGTGAGTTGGAGAGGCAGTTGGTGAGTCGGAGAGGTAGTTGGTGAGTCGGAGAGGCAGTTGATGAGTCGGAAAGGCAGTTGGTGAGTCGGAGAGGCAGTTCGTGAGTCGGGGAGGCAGTTGGTGAGTAGGAGGGGCAGTTGGTGAGTCGGAGAGGCAGTTGGTGAGTCGCAGAGGCAGTTGGTGAGTCGGAGAGGCAGTTGGTGAGACGAAGAGGCAGTTGGTGATTCGGAGAGGCAGTTTGTGAGTCGGAGATGCAGTTGGTGAGTCGGAGGGGCAGTTGGTGAGTCGGAGAGGCAGTTGGTGTGTCGGTGGGGCAGTTGGTGAGTCGGATATGTAGTTGGTGAGTCAGAGGGTAGTTGGTGAGTCGGAGAGGCATTTGGTGAGTCGGATATGTAGTTGGTGAGTCAGAGGGTAGTTGGTGAGTCGGAGAGGCAGTTGGTGAGTCGGAGGGGCATTTGGTGAGTCGGAGAGTTAGTTGGTGAGTCGGAGAGGTAGTTGGTGAGTCGGAGAGGCTGTTGGTGAGTCGGAGAGGCAGTTGGTGAGTCGGAGGGGCAGTTGGTGAGTCGGAGAGTCAGTTGGTGAGTCGGAGGGGCAGTTGTTGGGTCGGTGAAGCAGTTGGTGAGTCGGAGTGACAGTTGGTGAGTCGGAGAGGCAGTTGGTGAGTAGGAGGGGCAGTTGGTGAGTCGGAGAGGCAGTTGGTGAGTCGGAGTGGCAGTTCGTGAGTCGGAGAGGCAGTTGGTGAGTCGGAGGGGCAGTTGGTGAGTCGGAGACGCAGTTCGTGAGTCGGAGAGGCAGTTGGTGAGTCGGCGAGGCAGTTGGTGAGTCGGACAGGCAGTTGGTGAGTCGGACGGGCAGTTGGTGAGTCGGAGAGGCAGTTGGTGTGTCGGAGAGGCAGTTGGTGAGTCGGAGAGGCAGTTGGTGAGTTTGAGGGGCAGTTGGTGAGTCGTAGGGGCAGTTGGTGAGTCGGAGAGGTAGTTGGTGAGTCGGACGGGCAGTTGGTGAGTCGGAGGGGCAGTTGGTGAGTCGGAAAGGCAGTTGCTGAGTCGGAGAGGAAGTTGCTGAGTCGGAGGGGCAGTTGGTGAGTCGGAGAGGCAGTTGGTGAGTCGGAGAGGCAGTTGGTGAGTCGGAGAGGCAGTTGGTGAGTTGGAGGGGCAGTTGGTGAGTCGGAGAGGCAGTTGGTGAGTCGGAGAGGTAGTTGGTGAGTGGGACCGGCAGTTGGTGAGTCGGAGGGGCAGTTGGTGAGTCGGAGAGGCAGTTGCTGAGTCGGAGAGGAAGTTAGTGAGTCGGAGGGGCAGTTGGTGAGTCGGAGAGGCAGTTGGTGAGTCGGAGAGGCAGTTGGTGAGTCGGAGAGGCAGTTGGTGAGTCGGAGAGGCAGTTGATGAGTCGGAGAGGCAGTTGGTGAGTCGGAGAGTCAGTTGGTGAGTCGGAGGGGCAGTTGGTGAGTCGGTGAGGCAGTTGGTGAGTCGGAGTGGCAGTTGGTGAGTCGGAGAGGTAGTTGGTGAGTAGGAGGGGCAGTTGGTGAGTCTGAGAAGCAGTTGGTGAGTCGGAGAGGCAGTTGGTGAGTCGGAGAGGCAGTTGGTGAGTCGGAGTGGCAGTTGGTGAGTCGGAGAGGCAGTTGGTGAGTCGGACAGGCAGTTGGTGAGTTGGACGGGCAGTTGGTGAGTCAGAGAGGCAGTTGGTGAGTCGGAGAGGCAGTTGGTGAGTTGGAGAGGCAGTTGGTGAGTCGGAGGGGCAGTTGGTGAGTCGTAGGGGCAGTTGGTGAGTCGGAGAGTCATTTGGTGAGTCGGAGGGGCAGTTGGTGAGTCAGTGAGGCAGTTGGTGAGTCGGAGGGGCAGTTGGTCAGTCGGAGAGGTAGTTTAGAGTAGGAGGGGCAGTTGGTGAGTCGGAGAGGCAGTTGGTGAGTCGGAGAGGCAGTTGGTGAGTCGGAGGGGCAGTTGGTGAGTCGTAGGGGCAGTTGGTGAGTCGGAGAGTCAGTTGGTGAGTCGGAGGGGCAGTTGGTGAGTCGGTGAGGCAGTTGGTGAGTCGGAGGGGCAGTTGGTCAGTCGGAGAGGTAGTTTAGAGTAGGAGGGGCAGTTGGTGAGTCGGAGAGGCAGTTGGTGAGTCGGAGAGGCAGTTGCTGAGTCGGAGAGGCAGTTGGTGAGTCAGAGGGGCAGTTGATGAGTCGGCAGGCAGTTGGTGAGTCGGAGAGGAAGTTGGAGATTCGGAGAGGCAGTTGGTGAGTCGGAGTGGCAGTTGGTGAGTCGGAGAGGTAGTTGGTGAGTCGGAGGGGCAGTTGGTGAGTCGGAGAGGCAGTTGGTGATTCGGAGTGGCAGTTCGTGAGTCGGAGAGGCAGTTGGTGAGTCGGAGGGGCAGTTGGTGAGTCGGAGACGCAGTTGGTGAGTCGGAGAGGCAGTTGGTGAGTCGGCGAGGCAGTTTGTGAGTCGGATAGGCAGTTGGTGAGTCGGACGGGCAGTTGGTGAGTCGGAGAGGCAGTTGGTGTGTCGGAGGGGCAGTTGGTGAGTCGGAGAGGCAGTTGGTGAGTCTGAGGGGCAGTTGGTGAGTCGTAGGGGCAGTTGGTGAGTCGGAGAGGTAGTTGGTGAGTCGGACGGGCAGTTGGTGAGTCGGAGGGGCAGTTGGTGAGTCGGAGAGGCAGTTGCTGAGTCGGAGAGGAAGTTGGTGAGTCGGAGGGGCAGTTGGTGAGTCGGAGAGGCAGTTGGTGAGTCGGAGAGGCAGTTGGTGAGTCGGAGAAGCAGTTGGTGAGTTGAAGGGGCAGTTGGTGAGTCGGAGAGGCAGTTGGTGAGTCGGAGAGGTAGTTGGTGAGTGGGACGGGCAGTTGGTGAGTCGGAGGGGCAGTTGGTGAGTCGGAGAGGCAGTTGCTGAATCGGAGAGGAAGTTAGTGAGTCGGAGGGGCAGTTGGTGAGTCGGAGAGGCAGTTGGTGAGTCGGAGAGGCAGTTGGTGAGTCGGAGAGGCAGTTGGTGAGTCGGAGAGGCAGTTGATGAGTCGGAGAGGCAGTTGGTGAGGCGGACGGGCAGTTGGTGAGTCGGAGAGTCAGTTGGTGAGTCGGAGAGACAGTTGGTGAGTCGTAGGGGCAGTTGGTGAGTCGGAGAGTCAGTTGGTGAGTCGGAGGGGCAGTTGGTGAGTCGGTGAGGCAGTTGGTGAGTCGGAGGTGCAGTTGGTCAGTTGGAGAGGTAGTTTAGAGTAGGAGGGGCAGTTGGTGAGTCGGAGAGGCAGTTGGTGAGTCGGAGAGGCAGTTGCTGAGTCGGAGAGGCAGTTGGTGAGTCGGAGGGGCAGTTGGTGAGTCGGAGAGGCAGTTGGTGAGTCGCAGAGGCAGTTGGTGAGACGGAGAGGCAGTTGGTGAGTCGGAGAGGCAGTTGGTGAGTCGGAGAGGCAGTTGGTGAGTCGGAGGGGCAGTTGCTGAGTCGGAGGGGCAGTTGGTGAGTCGGTGAGGCAGTTGGTGATTCGGAGATACATTTGGTGAGTCAGAGAGGCAGTTGGTGAGTCGGGGAGGCAGTTGGTGAGTCGAAGAGGCAGTTGGTGAGTCGGAGAGGAAGTTGGAGATTCGGAGAGGCAGTTGGTGAGTCGGAGGGGCAGTTGGTGAGTCGTAGAGGTAGTTGATGAGTCGGACGGGCCGTTGGTGAGTCGGAGGTGCAGTTGGTGAGTCGGAGGGGCAGTTGGTGAGTCGGAGAGGCAGTTGCTGAGTCGGAGAGGAAGTTGGTGAGTCGGAGGGGCAGTTGCTGAGCCGGAGAGGCAGTTGGTGAGTCAGAGAGGCAGTTGGTGAGTCGGGGAGGCAGTTGGTGAGTCGAAGAGGCAGTTGGTGAGTCGGAGAGGAAGTTGGAGATTCGGAGAGGCAGTTGGTGAGTCGGAGGGGCAGTTCGTGAGTCGTAGAGGTAGTTGATGAGTCGGACGGGCCGTTGGTGAGTCGGAGGTGCAGTTGGTGAGTCGGAGGGGCAGTTGGTGAGTCGGAGAGGCAGTTGCTGAGTCGGAGAGGAAGTTGGTGAGTCGGAGGGGCAGTTGCTGAGCCGGAGAGGCAGTTGGTGAGTTGGAGAGGCAGTTGGTGAGTCGTAGAGGCAGTTGGTGAGTCGGAGGGGCAATTGGTGAGTAGGAGAGGTAGTTGATGAGTCGGAGAGGCAGTTGGTGAGTCGGAGAGGCAGTTGGTGAGTCGGAGGGGCAGTTGGTGAGTTGGAGAGGCAGTTGGTGAGTCAGAGTGGCAGTTGGTGAGTCGGAGAGGCAGTTGGTGAGTCGACGAGGAAGTTGGTGAGTCGGAGGGGCAGTTGGTGAGTCGGAGAGGCAGTTGGTGAGTCGGAGAGGCAGTTGGTGAGTCGGAGAGGCAGTTAGTGAGTCGGAGAGGTAGTTGGTGAGTCGGAGAGGCAGTTGGTGACTCGGAGAGGCAGTTGCTGAGTCGGAGAGGCAGTTGGTGAGTAGTGTCGAAATCTCGACCTCAGAAAAGAATGACTCCGACACTTACAGCTCCGATGGAAGTTTCCCTTTTAATTTACTTGCTCGCAAGGGGTAGTTTTCACTCAGTCAAGGGCTAAATGAAACCTCCGCAATGGTACAACTTCACAAGATATTTATACAGTAAAACCCAAGTTCTGGCCTCTCCCTGTGTATTGCTCTGTCTCACAGTCAGTGAATACAGATAAAGAGTTAATTACTATATCCTGGTCCTGAAATGGTGTCAAGATATTTCCTTTTGTCAGGGTTATCAGAAAGCCAAACGGCCATTACTCCATGAGTCATAGGTAATGGGCTATTTCCTGGTCAGTTTACCTGTTTGCTTCAAATGGATGAGGTAAAGGAAAGAGATAATGGCTAGAAGATAAGGGTGGGGTGACATGGAACTCCTGTAGTGTAGACAATAGGGGAGCACCATGGGGGGTTACTTGTCTCAGCATGACTTGTCTCCTAGCTGTCTGATAACCATCAGCCATCTAACAGCAGGTTTAGCTGTTTAAAATAAGCTGGCTGCTAAAATGCAGAAAGTTCTGGAAGGGCCAGGACTCCATTTTAATCAAAAGGCACACAAATACCGTTTGGTATCAGCTTAGATAAAGATACATTTCCACATTCCCCCATTTTGTCCTTCACAAGGACAACTCAATCCATTCTGATCTTGTACAGTCTCTCCATTTCCATTTCTACACAAGAGCCTTCAGCAGTTGTTGCTACCATAACTCTAGCCGTGGTCTCGGTAGGTAACATAGTTTCTCCAACCCTGGCACAGCAACACTTAATGACGACAAATAATAGATACAGGGCGAAGACTATCAGCAGGAATATGATCAAACCCTGTACCACAGATTTCCCCAGGGCTCCCAACCATCCTGATGCCCAACCCCACAAGGTGATACCGTCCTGGCCAACTGTCTGTTTATACTCTATTACCTTTTTCCTGATGTTTTCAGCTAGACTGCCGATATCTTCTGATTTATCTGGGATATATGTACAGCATTCTTCACCTATTAATGCGCATGTCCCTCCCTCCTTGGCTAGGAGATAATCTAAGGCCATACGATTTTGGAGAGCCACTGTTCGAATAGCTACCATTTCGTCATTTATCCCTTCAAAGGCTTGGGAAGTTGCGTTGGCTACTGATTCTACTAAGTTAGCCAGTTCCCGTAACTGCCATTCGGTCGATGCTATTCCATAGGGTGGCACCATTACCTTGAATATTCCGTTTAGCCACGTCAAATCCCGTTTAAATCTGTGGCTTCCATAGGCCTCCCTTAGAGTCCTTACTGATCTGATAAGGGGTACCACATATCCTAAGTAACAGGACCCTGTCCAGTTGGCTGGTAACCATGGGTAGGCTTTATGGCCACAAATAAAGTAGGTGCAATTATAGGACGTCAGCTCCTGGTCCTTTCGCACTGTCCCTACTCGAGTGGTCTCACCTTCCCACCCTTCACCTGGGGCTTTGTTATGGACCGTTGTCCAGCCAACGGTTGCTATCTTTCTCTCAGTCGGATTAGTTGTGGCTTGCCATTTAATCATTTGGGAAAACTTGCTGCGTCCCATTTCTGGTCCTTTTGTCTCATTACTCACTAGGCATATTATACCCTCAGGATTTCTTATTCTGGGAGTAATGCTTAGGAAGGGAGGCTGATGGTTATTATCATAATTGGGCTGGTACCATCCCTGGAAGGCTGTAAGTTTATACCCTGCCGACCTCCATTCTGTTTGCTCCTTCGTTTCTGGCCCCTTCGTTAGTTTTGTCCTGTTTTGCACTGTCAACCATTCTACCATTTCTGATTCGTTAAAGGGGACAGATCTCAGGGGAATACCCCCCCCTGGAGTGGACAGGTACATGGGAACATATCCAGCAACTCGACAAGTTTCTTTCTTGAGCATACCTATGACTCAGTGCCATAAATACGTGCAATTCCCTTCGGTGGTGGGTCTGTACCCCTGGTGTAATCAATAATGCGAAGTAAAACCCTATCAAGACCAGCACCATCAGTCCCCATAGTCCATACAGTTCTTTATTCAGTCTTCCTTTTTCTGTTCCTCTGATTCCTTCGTCTCTTCCTCCTGGTCGGGTGCCCGTTTGCAATGGGATGCGTGGATCCATGTTGGTCTTTCCTTTACCTTGATTGCAGTATTGGTCGCCAGCAAGACCTGGTATGGTCCTTCGAATCTTGGCTGTAGACTGCTTTTCCTTTTAAAAATCTTGATGTAAACGAATTCCCCTGGCTCCAGGTTATGACACTTCCCTTCTGCTGGCTTGACTTGGGCTTCGTTTACCTGTGAATGAAAGCTGGAAATACATTTGGTTAGTGCAATACAATAATTCAACATATTTTCCTCCATTTTGTGGATGTCCATCTGTTTTGCAGTAAATGGTGCTGTAAAAGGTAGTCGTTGGGGACGTCCCATAACTATCTCATGTGGTGACAAGCCTGTTGTTCTGTTGGTTGCAGATCGCATTACCATCAAAGCTAAGGGCAGCAGTTCTGTCCATTTCAGTCCAGTGTCATTGCATAGTTTTGCCAGCTTATTTTTAAGCATTCCATTATATCTTTCAACAAGTCCAGCTGATTGTGGATGATAACTGCAATGAAAACGTTGATTAATCTGTAAAGCTTTACACATTTCTCTTATGACAGTTCCCGTGAAATGTGACCCGTTATCACTGGAAAGCTTAGCAGGGATTCCGAAGCGCGGTACAATTTCTTTTAACAAACATTTAGCAACAGTAGTGGCATCGGCCTTTTTACATGGAAAGGCTTCAATCCATCTAGAGAACACATCTACAATAACTAATACATACTTGAATCCCATACACATAGGTAATTCAATAAAATCCATTTGTAAATGTACAAAAGGCCCGACTGGATTTGGGTGGGAGGCAGATTCTACTTTTTCCGTCTTACCCGGATTCATTGTCTGACAGGTAACACAATTTTCACAGATTTGTTTTGCAATTGCCGAAATACCTGGTGCATACCAAGTTGCCAAAATATAATCTGCCAATCCCCCTTTGCCTGCATGTGTGAATGTATGAACACATCGGGCAATCCATGGAAGTAAGGATCTAGGGGCCACCACGCGGCCGTCATGGTGAACCCATATTCCTTCTGGATTTTTATAACATTGATCCTTCGTCCAGGTCACCACCTCCTCCGTACTGGCCTGTGTCTGAAAGGCCAGCACGTCATTAATAGTGGGTGGCGGGTCTGAGCAATTATTTTTCCTCAGTGGGAACAATGACACCTGCATCCCCCCTTTCGACAGAGCTGCTGACTTAGCTGCATTATCAGCTCTGGCATTCCCAAGTGCCACCTCATTCGACTGGCCTGTATGTGCTTGGCATTTGATAATGGCAAGTTTTAAGGGGCATTGAATGGCTCGCAGGAGATTTTCCACTTGTTCTGCATTTTTGATAGGGGTTCCTGAAGAAGTCAGGTACCCGCGAATCTTCCAAATTTGTCCATAGTCATGTGATACCCCAAAAGCATACCTGGAGTCAGTGTAGATATTAACTGTGTGTCCTTCAGCCAGAATACAGGCTCGAGTTAACGCAAACAATTCGGCTTGTTGGGCTGAAAAGGAGTCTGGAAGAGAGGCTGTTTCGACAACATTAAACTGAGTTACAATTGCATAAGCCGCTCTAGGTTGGCCCCTATCATTTCGTAAGGCTGATCCGTCAACATAGTACACTAGCTCAGGGTTACACATTGGTACATCTGTTAGATTGATACGTGGTTTAGTCACTAATTCGGTTACCATTTCACATGAATGGGGTTCGCCGTCGTCTTCCGTGGGGAGTAGAGTGGCTGGATTTAAGGTAGTACATCTTTTGATGACAAGGTTCGGATTTGATAACAGTTCGACCTCGTATTTGGTGGTTCTTGCGGAGGTTAGGTGTTGGGTGGCACATTTAGTAAGTAAAATCTCGACAGAGTGTGGGATATATAAAATGGTCTGATGATTTAGAGTTATTGTCTGAGCCTGTTGCATAGCATAATAAGCTGCTGCCAACGAAGGAAGACATCCTGGTAGTCCGCGTGCCACTGGGTCTAGTTGGGTACTGAAATACGCTACCGGTCGCTGCCTGTCCCCATGTAACTGAGTCAAAACAGATTGTGCAAAACCCGACTTGTGATGCACAAATAAGTTGAATAGCTTAGTGTAATCTGGTAATCCCAAGGCGGGTGCTGAAGTGAGGGACTGTTTAAGGTTCTGAAAAGCATTCCGGGATACCTCATTCCAAATCAACTTCTCTGGTAGTGCGGGCATGGACATGTCTAACAGTGGTCTAACAATCTCGGAATAACTCATAACCCATTGCCGGCAGTATCCTGTCATGCCGAGGAGGTGTTTCATTTCTCTCTTGGTTACTGGTAGTGGGGCAGAGCAGATTGCTTTTACTCGGTCTTGTGTCAATTGTCTCGTATCCCTGACCAATTCGTGCCCTAGATACCGAACCTTTTCTGAGACAAATTGTAACTTTGCCTTTGACACCTTGTGTCCTTTCGAGGCCAGAGCTTTTAATAACACAAGGGAGTCCGTTTCGCAGGCCAATTTGGAGGGTGAGGCGAGCAATAAGTCGTCAACATACTGCACAAGTGTAGAACCTGCTGGTAAAATTACATCTTCCAGATCCCTCTTTAGGCACTGTGAGAATATGGTAGGGCTCTCGGTAAATCCCTGCGGGAGTCTTGTCCACGTATATTGGCGTCCTTTATACGTGAAGGCAAACAGGAATTGAGACTCTGGGTGAATAGGTATTGAGAAAAATGCTGAACACAGATCAACTACTGTGTAATACGTTGATGATGCCGGAATACTGGCAAGTATAATTGCCGGGTTGGGTACCACTGGATAAGTTGGGAATACCGAATGATTCACGGCTCGTAGGTCTTGGACAAATCTCCATTTGTCACTATTGGGCTTCTGCACCGGAAAGATCGGTGTGTTACATGGACTTCTAGTTGGAACGATTACTCCCTGGGCCAGCAGGGACTTAATGACTGGCTCAATACCTTGTTCTGCGGCTGGGGACAAGGGGTATTGGGGCTTCTTGGGGAGCGGGGCGGTTGAATTGATTGCTACCTTATAGGGTTGTGCGGTAAGCATCCTCCCTACTTCATTAGCGTGTGTAGACCATAGTTGTTCTGGAACTTTAGCAAGAAGCTCTGCTGTGCTTTGTCGTACTGGGAAGCTAGTGGCTGAGAGCATCCTTTCTTCTAAGACAGCATCGAAGTATACTTTCCCATTCAACTTGACAGAATAGCCTCTCCCCTTTTCATGTTGCCCCAAAGTTCCATTACGTGTGTGCCATTCCTCTTGTACTGGGGATCCTTGCATTCTTTTAACCATCTGTCCTAAATCCTGGGGTTTATGTGTGCCTGCAACCGCAAGGGTGCAGTGTGGAACGCTCCCTTTAACCCTAAACAAGCTCTGACTGTGGGAGGATAATTCAACCCCTGCCGCTATCCCTTCGGGTCCGATAAAGATTTTTCCGATCATCAATTGATGTTTCTGGTGCAGGAATGGTTGATAAAAGATTTGTGCTGTAGCGTCTGATCCCGTTTTGTCACAATATGCTGTGCAGTGTAATGTTTCGTACCACTTGCCCAAGGTTTGAGATTTGAGGTAGTCTGTGATTAACCTTGTTACACACCAATATGAACCAACCAAATAGGATAGGGTTTTGCTTAGTGTGGGGTCCAAATTTTCCCAGGCATTCAATATGGGAGTTGTGGGTTGAAGTAGTGGATATGCGCCACATTTATCTATGGGGACTCGAACCTCCAGACCAGCTGGGGAACAGAGGATCGTGGCATTCATTTTACATAACAGGTCACGTCCACACAGATTCACTGGAACCTCTTTAGACAGTAGGAATGAATGACTATCTTCGTAATCCTCTATTTGTACACTGATAGGGTTGGAGAAAAACATTTGCTGTGCGTGTCCAGATAGTCCAATCACTGAGGTTTGATTAGTGGAAGTGGGAATTCCCCTCGTATCCTCCCTTGAAAGGACCGAATAGGTGGCACCAGTATCCACTAGGAATGGGACATCCTTTCCTTGTATTCGTATTTTTACTTCAGGTTCTCCTATGGCATTTAACGAAACGACAGGAAGCTGTTTGTTCGCAGCACTCGGGTCTGGGATTGGGCGTCATTGATCATTATACGGGCAATTTGGTGGTTGGCCGAATTGCTTTTGATTCTGTGATCCAAATGGATCTTGCACAGAGAAATTAGTCTGAGGTCTAGCATGTACCTGGACTTGGGTCGCATACTGGTTGGGTTCTGAAGGGGGAGGGTGTGCTCTATTACCTGCCTGTTGAGTCCAATCATGATTTGGTTGTTGCTGTTTTGCCCGGCAAGTTCTAGCCCAGTGTCCAATCTGTCCACAATTGTGACAGGTATAATATTGTTCCTGCCCTGCACCTCCTCTCCCTCTTCCCCTGTAATATCCTCCTCTGGCTCGCCCTCTTCCTCTACCCTGGGGTGGGGCGTAGGACGGTGTCACCGGGGTGGGTGTCATTGGAGCTGCTTGTCCTACAAACATGGTGACCTTGCTTTTAGATTCTCTATTTCGCTCTTGTATGTCCATTAACATAGATACAACCTTGGATAGCGATTCCTGTCGCCATCCGAGACAAACTAGTTTAAAGGGATCTCTGAGTTCGGGCCGTAGCCCGTTTACCACGGCGCTGATCATAGGAGCCTCTACCTCCTCCATTTTCATGCCTGAACATTGGTTCATGATCTCTCGCACTCTTTCTACATAATCCTCAACATCCTCCTCCTTTCTTTGTGTAGTTTCCATAATTTTGGACCAATTCGTTTTCCTCGGGAACACCGAATGTAAGGCTTCCCAACATCTTCCCCAGAACCCCTCTCCTGGCTTCGTGCTGGGATCTGCATCCGGAGCCTCTCGATGGGTTTTAAAATCTTTGAATTTTATCTCAAGTTCGGCAAATTTTGTGTCCTTTAACCATGCTTTCAGTAAGATTTGACCATCTAATATACTGGGTTCGTGGCACAAGATGATTACTTTTAACTGGTCTATGGCCTTTTCAATATTGGTTTTGGGGTCTGCCAATCCTTCCACAATTATTCTTAATTCACTTGGTGACCATGGTCGATAAATAGGGACCGGAGCCCCCCCCGAGAGTGGACTGGGAAAAAGTCTTACTGGGTATACTGATGATGATGGCTCCAGGGCACTGGGCTCTGGTCCACGGGTATGACTTCGTGTGCCCCCTGCAGGGCCGTCACGGTATTGATTCCCTTGTGACTGACTTATATTTCCTGCAGCCTCACCTGTATTGTTGGGAGCGGGTGTTACCCCGTTTCCCTGTACTCCGGCCCGAGGATCATCTCCTCCTTGGCCTGGAGCACCCCCCGGGGATGGAACATACGGCGGTGGTCGATGGCTGTAGGGAGTCCAATCCTCATCCCAGTCCTCATCCTCATCCTTATCCCAACCCTCCGGAGCCCTAGGTGAGTGTGCCTTTGTCTCTTTAGCAACCATAACGGATGGGTGTTTGTTATGTCGAGGGCGATTCACCTGCTCTACCCGTTCATCCCCCTGCTTTCTCCCTCTAGTACACTGCTTGCTTACTCTTAGGCTCTTCTCGTGTCGTTCCTCAGCTTCCCTTTTCCAATCTCCAAACGCTGACCAATTCACTTTTTTTTTTCCTCTTCTACCTGGGTCTCTGTCTATAAGGCATTCTTCTAGACAGGTTATTCTCTCTAAATTGAATGAACCATCGGGTGGAAATGGCCTGTTTTCACCCTTAGTCCATTTTACCCATTCTCTTAGGTGGTCAATTGAAGACTGACCACAATTCTGGAGCATAAAATGGGCTGGGGTCCCTTTTGGTGGTGGTTTACTTGCTCCAGCCCCCATTCTGGATGATTTAAGATTTTACCACAGTTTCTGATCTCACAATCCTTTCGGCCAACCGAGTTCTCTACGCCCACTTCTCCTGGCCGTTACGTGGCCTGAAAAGGCTCTTAATTCGGGCTCAGTCTGGGTGTGTGAGATATGTTGGCACGAACCAACCGTAGTTGATCAATCAGTTACTGTTTCTTTTCTTAATCAATCCTTGTGGGTTTTTTTTTTCCGAATCACAATTTTCCCTAGTGACTCTTCCCGTTTCTCGAATGGCAATGACTCACAAAGGTATTGCACACAACAGTAATACAAGGACAACAAACAATATTCCCGTGAGTACACAAATCATAACCTCTAAACAAATTCTCAGTCTGCGTTGTACGCCACTACAGACCGAGTCCTTAACTTATCCTAATAACAGCTGATAAAACTTAAGGTTCCGTACCCAAACTCTTTGATCGATTGCGCTCTTTTTTTTTAATAGTCTTATCACATAAGAACCCCTTCCGAATTAAAAACAATAAAAATCTTATCACATAAGAACCTTCGATCGATTATTAGCGCTTTCTTTTTTTTTCTTTTCTTTTAATAGTCTTATCACATAAGAACCCCTTCCGAATTAAAAACAATAAAAATCTTATCACATAAGAACCTGGAACCCTTTTCGATCGACTAGCGCTTCCTTACCTACTGAAACCTTCCCCGGGCTGTCTCGAGATTTTTTCCAGAACCTGTTCTCTTCTGCTGGCGAGCTGAGAAAGAAATGGTTATAAAAAAAAATACTTTAACTTTTAAATGCCGAGTCTTGTAGATGCAGTACCTCAGCTGTGGACAACAGATTACATCTGCGATTCAACAGTGAAGAAACCTCTTGTGAGCAAAGGCTCACCTTGTTTGGCCACCGAAGCCTTTCACTGGAGAGGCACTATGCCTGTATCCGTTTTACTCACAGAACAGAGAGTATGCATCTCGGTGGAACCTCCAATAACTGTCGAAATCTCGACCTCAGAAAAGAATGACTTCGACACTTACAGCTCCGATGGAAGTTTCCCTTTTAATTTACTTGCTCGCAAGGGGTAGGTTTCACTCAGTCAAGGGCTAAATGAAACCTCCGCAATGGTACAGCTTCACAAGATATTTATACAGTAAAACCCAAGTTCTGGCATCTCCCTGTGTATTGCTCTGTCTCACAGTCAGTGAATACAGATAAAGAGTTAATTACTATATCCTGGTCCTGAAATGGTGTCGAGATATTTCCTTTTGTCAGGGTTATCAGAAAGCCAAACGGCCATTACTCCATGAGTCATAGGTAATGGGCTATTTCCTGGTCAGTTTACCTGTTTGCTTCAAATGGATGAGGTAAAGGAAAGAGATAATGGCTAGAAGATAAGGGTGGGGTGACATGGAACTCCTGTAGTGTAGACAATAGGAGAGCACCATGGGGGGTTACTTGTCTCAGCATGACTTGTCTCCGAGCTGTCTGATAACCATCAGCCATCTAACAGCAGGTTTAGCTGTTTAAAATAAGCTGGCTGCTAAAATGCAGAAAGTTCTGGAAGGGCCAGGACTCCATTTTAATCAAAAGGCACAAAAATACCGTTTGGTATCAGCTTAGATAAAAATACATTTCCACAGTAGGAGGGGCAGTTGGTGAGTCGGAGAGGCAGTTGGTGAGTCGGAGAGGCAGTTGGTGAGTCGGAGAGGTAGTTGGTGAGTCGGAGAGGCAGTTGGTGAGTCGGAGAGGCAGTTGCTGAGTCGGAGAGGCAGTTTGTGAGTCGGAGAGGCAGTTGGTGAGTAGGAGGGGCAGTTGGTGAGTCGGAGAGGCAGTTGGTGAGTCGGAGAGGCAGTTGGTGAGTCGGAGAGGCAGTTGGTGAGATGGAGAGGCAGTTGGTGAGTCGGAGAGGCAGTTTGTGAGTCGGAGAGGCAGTTGGTGAGTCGGAAGGGCATTTGGTGAGTCGGAGAGGCAGCTGGTGAGTCGGAGGGGCAGTTGGTGAGTCGGATAGGTAGTTGGTGAGTCGGAGAGGTAGTTGGTGAGTCGGAGAGGCAGTTGGTGAGTCGGAGGGGCAGTTGGTGAGTCGGAGAGGTAGTTGGTGAGTCGGAGAGGTAGTTGGTGAGTCGGAGAGGCAGTTGGTGAGTCGGAGAGGCAGTTGGTGAGTCGGAGGGGCAGTTGGTGAGTCGGAGAGGTAGTTGGTGAGTAGGAGAGGCAGTTGATGAGTCGGAGAGGCAGTTGGTGAGTCGGAGAGGTAGTTGGTGAGTAGGAGGGGCAGTTGGTGAGTCGGAGAGGCAGTTGGTGAGTCGGAGAGGCAGTTGGTGAGTCGGAGAGGCAGTTGGTGAGTCGGAGAGGCAGTTGGTGAGTCGGAGAGGCAGTTGGTGAGTCGGAGAGGCAGTTGGTGAGTCGGAGAGGCAGTTGGTGAGTCGGAGGGGCAGTTCGTGAGTCGTAGGGGCAGTTGGTGAGTCGGAGAGTCAGTTGGTGAGTCGGAGGGGCAGTTGGTCAGTCGGTGAGGCAGTTGGTTAGTCGGAGGGGCAGTTGGTCAGTCGGAGAGGTAGTTGGTGAGTAGGAGGGGCAGTTGGTGAGTCGGAGAGGCAGTTGGTGAGACGGAGAGGCAGTTGGTGAGTCGGAGAGGCAGTTGGTGAGTCGGAGAGGCAGTTGGTGAGTCGGAGGGGCAGTTGCTGAGTCGGAGGGGCAGTTGGTGAGTCGGAGGGGCAGTTGGTGAGTCGGAGAGGCAGTTGGTGATTCGGAGATACAGTTGGTGAGTCGGAGAGGCAGTTGGTGAGTCGGGGAGGCAGTTGGTGAGTCGAAGAGGCAGTTGGTGAGTCGGAGAGGAAGTTGGAGAGTCGGAGAGGCAGTTGGTGAGTCGGAGGGGCAGCTGGTGAGTCGGAGAGGTAGTTGATGAGTCGGACAGGCCGTTGGTGAGTCGGAGGTGCAGTTGGTGAGTCGGAGGGGCAGTTGGTGAGTCGGAGAGGCAGTTGCTGAGTCGGAGAGGAAGTTGGTGAGTCAGAGGGGCAGTTGCTGAGTCGGAAAGGCAGTTGGTGAGTCGGAGAGGCAGTTGGTGAGTCGGAGAGGCAGTTGGTGAGTCGGAGAGGCAGTTGGTGAGTCGGAGAGGCAGTTGGTGAGTCGGAGGGGCAGTTGGTGGGTCGGAGAGGCAGTTGGTGATTCGGAGATGCAGTTGGTGAGTCGGAGAGGCAGTTGGTGAGTCGGAGAGGCAGTTGGTGAGTCGGAGAGGCAGTTGGTGAGTCGGAGAGGCAGTTGGTGAGTCGGAGGAGCAGTTGGTGAGTCGGAGAGGCAGTTGGAGAGTCGGAGAGGCAGTTGGTGATTCGGAGAGGCAGTTGGTGTGTCGGAGGGGCAGTTGGTGAGTCGGAGAGGCAGTTGGTGAGTCGGAGGGTCAGTTGGTGAGTTGGAGAGGCAGTTGGTGAGTCGGAGAGGTAGTTGGTGAGACGGAGAGGCAGTTGGTGAGTCGTAGAGGCAGTTGGTGAGTCGAAGGGGCAATTGGTGAGTAGGAGAGGTAGTTGATGAGTCGGAGAGGCAGTTGGTGAGTCGGTGAGGCAGTTGGTGAGTCGGAGGGGCAGTTGGTGAGTTGGAGAGGTAGTTGGTGAGTCGGAGTGGCAGTTGGTGAGTCGGAGAGGCAGTTGGTGCGTCGGAGGGGCAGTTGGTGAGTCGGAGAGGCAGTTGGTGAGTCGGAGAGGCAGTTGGTGAGTCGGAGAGGCAGTTGGTGAGACGGAGAGGCAGTTGGTGAGTCGGAGGGACAGTTGGTGAGTCGGAGAGGCAGTTGGTGAGTCGGAGAGGCAGTTGGTGAGTCGGAGAGGTAGTTGGTGAGTCGGAGAGGCAGTTGGTGAGTTGGAGAGGCAGTTTGTGAGTCGGAGAGGCAGTTGGTGAGTAGGAGGGGCAGTTGGTGAGTCGGAGAGGCAGTTGGTGAGTCGGAGAGGCAGTTGGTGAGACGGAGAGGCAGTTGGTGAGTCGGAGAGGCAGTTTGTGAGTCGGAGAGGCAGTTGGTGAGTCGGAGGGGCATTTGGTGAGTCGGAGAGGCAGTTGGTGAGTCGGAGGGGCAGTTGGTGAGTCGGATAGGTAGTTGGTGAGTCGGAGAGGTAGTTGGTGAGTCGGAGAGGCAGTTGGTGAGTCGGAGGGGCAGTTGGTGAGTCGGAGAGGTAGTTGGTGAGTCGGAGAGGTAGTTGGTGAGTCGGAGAGGCAGTTGGTGAGTCGGAGATGCAGTTGGTGAGTCGCAGAGGCAGTTGGTGAGTCGGAGAGGCAGTTGGTGAGTCGGAGAGGCAGTTGGTGAGTCGGAGAGGCAGTTGGTGAGTCGGAGAGGCAGTTGGTGAGTCGGAGGAGCAGTTGGTGAGTCAGAGAGGCAGTTGGTGAGTCAGAGAGGCAGTTGGTGATTCGGAGAGGCAGTTGGTGTGTCGGAGGGGCAGTTGGTGAGTCGGAGAGGCAGTTGGTGAGTCGGAGGGTCAGTTGGTGAGTTGGAGAGGCAGTTGGTGAGTCGGAGAGGTAGTTGGTGAGACGGAGAGGCAGTTGGTGAGTCGTAGAGGCAGTTGGTGAGTCGAAGGGGCAATTGGTGAGTAGGAGAGGTAGTTGATGAGTCGGAGAGGCAGTTGGTGAGTCGGTGAGGCAGTTGGTGAGTCGGAGGGGCAGTTGGTGAGTTGGAGAGGCAGTTGGTGAGTCGGAGTGGCAGTTGGTGAGTCGGAGAGGCAGTTGGTGCGTCGGAGGGGCAGTTGGTGAGTCGGAGAGGCAGTTGGTGAGTCGGAGAGGCAGTTGGTGAGTCGGAGAGGCAGTTGGTGAGACGGAGAGGCAGTTGGTGAGTCGGAGGGACAGTTGGTGAGTCGGAGAGGCAGTTGGTGAGTCGGAGAGGCAGTTGGTGAGTCGGAGAGGTAGTTGGTGAGTCGGAGAGGCAGTTGGTGAGTAGGAGAGGCAGTTTGTGAGTCGGAGAGGCAGTTGGTGAGTAGGAGGGGCAGTTGGTGAGTCGGAGAGGCAGTTGGTGAGTCGGAGAGGCAGTTGGTGAGTCGGAGAGGCAGTTGGTGAGTCGGAGAGGCAGTTGGTGAGTCGGAGAGGCAGTTGGTGAGTCGGAGAGGCAGTTGGTGAGACGGAGAGGCAGTTGGTGAGTCGGAGGGACAGTTGGTGAGTCGGAGAGGCAGTTGGTGAGTCGGAGAGGCAGTTGGTGAGTCGGAGAGGTAGTTGGTGAGTCGGAGAGGCAGTTGGTGAGTTGGAGAGGCAGTTTGTGAGTCGGAGAGGCAGTTGGTGAGTAGGAGGGGCAGTTGGTGAGTCGGAGAGGCAGTTGGTGAGTCGGAGAGGCAGTTGGTGAGACGGAGAGGCAGTTGGTGAGTCGGAGAGGCAGTTTGTGAGTCGGAGAGGCAGTTGGTGAGTCGGAGGGGCATTTGGTGAGTCGGAGAGGCAGTTGGTGAGTCGGAGGGGCAGTTGGTGAGTCGGATAGGTAGTTGGTGAGTCGGAGAGGTAGTTGGTGAGTCGGAGAGGCAGTTGGTGAGTCGGAGGGGCAGTTGGTGAGTCGGAGAGGTAGTTGGTGAGTCGGAGAGGTAGTTGGTGAGTCGGAGAGGCAGTTGGTGAGTCGGAGATGCAGTTGGTGAGTCGGAGAGGCAGTTGGTGAGTCGGAGAGGCAGTTGGTGAGTCGGAGAGGCAGTTGGTGAGTCGGAGAGGCAGTTGGTGAGTCGGAGAGGCAGTTGGTGAGTCGGAGGGGCAGTTGGTGGGTCGGAGAGGCAGTTGGTGATTCGGAGATGCAGTTGGTGAGTCGGAGAGGCAGTTGGTGAGTCGGAGGGGCAGTTGGTGAGTAGGAGAGGTAGTTGATGAGTCGGAGAGGCAGTTGGTGAGTCGGAGAGGCAGTTGGTGAGTCGGAGGGTCAGTTGGTGAGTTGGAGAGGCAGTTGGTGAGTCGGAGAGGTAGTTGGTGAGACGGAGAGGCAGTTGGTGAGTCGTAGAGGCAGTTGGTGAGTCGAAGGGGCAATTGGTGAGTAGGAGAGGTAGTTGATGAGTCGGAGAGGCAGTTGGTGAGTCGGTGAGGCAGTTGGTGAGTCGGAGGGGCAGTTGGTGAGTTGGAGAGGTAGTTGGTGAGTCGGAGTGGCAGTTGGTGAGTCGGAGAGGCAGTTGGTGCGTCGGAGGGGCAGTTGGTGAGTCGGAGAGGCAGTTGGTGAGTCGGAGAGGCAGTTGGTGAGTCGGAGAGGCAGTTGGTGAGACGGAGAGGCAGTTGGTGAGTCGGAGGGACAGTTGGTGAGTCGGAGAGGCAGTTGGTGAGTCGGAGAGGCAGTTGGTGAGTCGGAGAGGTAGTTGGTGAGTCGGAGAGGCAGTTGGTGAGTTGGAGAGGCAGTTTGTGAGTCGGAGAGGCAGTTGGTGAGTAGGAGGGGCAGTTGGTGAGTCGGAGAGGCAGTTGGTGAGTCGGAGAGGCAGTTGGTGAGACGGAGAGGCAGTTGGTGAGTCGGAGAGGCAGTTTGTGAGTCGGAGAGGCAGTTGGTGAGTCGGAGGGGCATTTGGTGAGTCGGAGAGGCAGTTGGTGAGTCGGAGGGGCAGTTGGTGAGTCGGATAGGTAGTTGGTGAGTCGGAGAGGTAGTTGGTGAGTCGGAGAGGCAGTTGGTGAGTCGGAGGGGCAGTTGGTGAGTCGGAGAGGTAGTTGGTGAGTCGGAGAGGTAGTTGGTGAGTCGGAGAGGCAGTTGGTGAGTCGGAGATGCAGTTGGTGAGTCGCAGAGGCAGTTGGTGAGTCGGAGAGGCAGTTGGTGAGTCGGAGAGGCAGTTGGTGAGTCGGAGAGGCAGTTGGTGAGTCGGAGAGGCAGTTGGTGAGTCGGAGGAGCAGTTGGTGAGTCAGAGAGGCAGTTGGTGAGTCAGAGAGGCAGTTGGTGATTCGGAGAGGCAGTTGGTGTGTCGGAGGGGCAGTTGGTGAGTCGGAGAGGCAGTTGGTGAGTCGGAGGGTCAGTTGGTGAGTTGGAGAGGCAGTTGGTGAGTCGGAGAGGTAGTTGGTGAGACGGAGAGGCAGTTGGTGAGTCGTAGAGGCAGTTGGTGAGTCGAAGGGGCAATTGGTGAGTAGGAGAGGTAGTTGATGAGTCGGAGAGGCAGTTGGTGAGTCGGTGAGGCAGTTGGTGAGTCGGAGGGGCAGTTGGTGAGTTGGAGAGGCAGTTGGTGAGTCGGAGTGGCAGTTGGTGAGTCGGAGAGGCAGTTGGTGCGTCGGAGGGGCAGTTGGTGAGTCGGAGAGGCAGTTGGTGAGTCGGAGAGGCAGTTGGTGAGTCGGAGAGGCAGTTGGTGAGACGGAGAGGCAGTTGGTGAGTCGGAGGGACAGTTGGTGAGTCGGAGAGGCAGTTGGTGAGTCGGAGAGGCAGTTGGTGAGTCGGAGAGGTAGTTGGTGAGTCGGAGAGGCAGTTGGTGAGTTGGAGAGGCAGTTTGTGAGTCGGAGAGGCAGTTGGTGAGTAGGAGGGGCAGTTGGTGAGTCGGAGAGGCAGTTGGTGAGTCGGAGAGGCAGTTGGTGAGTCGGAGAGGCAGTTGGTGAGTCGGAGAGGCAGTTGGTGAGTCGGAGAGGCAGTTGGTGAGTCGGAGAGGCAGTTGGTGAGACGGAGAGGCAGTTGGTGAGTCGGAGGGACAGTTGGTGAGTCGGAGAGGCAGTTGGTGAGTCGGAGAGGCAGTTGGTGAGTCGGAGAGGTAGTTGGTGAGTCGGAGAGGCAGTTGGTGAGTTGGAGAGGCAGTTTGTGAGTCGGAGAGGCAGTTGGTGAGTAGGAGGGGCAGTTGGTGAGTCGGAGAGGCAGTTGGTGAGTCGGAGAGGCAGTTGGTGAGACGGAGAGGCAGTTGGTGAGTCGGAGAGGCAGTTTGTGAGTCGGAGAGGCAGTTGGTGAGTCGGAGGGGCATTTGGTGAGTCGGAGAGGCAGTTGGTGAGTCGGAGGGGCAGTTGGTGAGTCGGATAGGTAGTTGGTGAGTCGGAGAGGTAGTTGGTGAGTCGGAGAGGCAGTTGGTGAGTCGGAGGGGCAGTTGGTGAGTCGGAGAGGTAGTTGGTGAGTCGGAGAGGTAGTTGGTGAGTCGGAGAGGCAGTTGGTGAGTCGGAGATGCAGTTGGTGAGTCGGAGAGGCAGTTGGTGAGTCGGAGAGGCAGTTGGTGAGTCGGAGAGGCAGTTGGTGAGTCGGAGAGGCAGTTGGTGAGTCGGAGAGGCAGTTGGTGAGTCGGAGGAGCAGTTGGTGAGTCGGAGAGGCAGTTGGTGAGTCGGAGAGGCAGTTGGTGATTCGGAGAGGCAGTTGGTGTGTCGGAGGGGCAGTTGGTGAGTCGGAGAGGCAGTTGGTGAGTCGGAGGGTCAGTTGGTGAGTTGGAGAGGCAGTTGGTGAGTCGGAGAGGTAGTTGGTGAGACGGAGAGGCAGTTGGTGAGTCGGAGAGGCAGTTGGTGAGTCGGAGAGGCAGTTGGTGAGACGGAGAGGCAGTTGGTGAGTCGGAGGGACAGTTGGTGAGTCGGAGAGGCAGTTGGTGAGTCGGAGAGGCAGTTGGTGAGTCGGAGAGGTAGTTGGTGAGTCGGAGAGGCAGTTGGTGAGTTGGAGAGGCAGTTTGTGAGTCGGAGAGGCAGTTGGTGAGTAGGAGGGGCAGTTGGTGAGTCGGAGAGGCAGTTGGTGAGTCGGAGAGGCAGTTGGTGAGACGGAGAGGCAGTTGGTGAGTCGGAGAGGCAGTTTGTGAGTCGGAGAGGCAGTTGGTGAGTCGGAGGGGCATTTGGTGAGTCGGAGAGGCAGTTGGTGAGTCGGAGGGGCAGTTGGTGAGTCGGATAGGTAGTTGGTGAGTCGGAGAGGTAGTTGGTGAGTCGGAGAGGCAGTTGGTGAGTCGGAGGGGCAGTTGGTGAGTCGGAGAGGTAGTTGGTGAGTCGGAGAGGTAGTTGTTGAGTTGGAGAGGCAGTTGGTGAGTCGAAGAGGCAGTTGGTGAGTCGGAGGGGCAGTTGGTTAGTCGGAGAGGCAGTTGGTGTGTCGGAGAGGCAGCTGGTGAGTCGGAGAGGCAGTTGGTGAGTCGGAGAGGCAGTTGGTGAGTCGTAGAGGCAGTTGGTGAGTCGGAGAGGCAGTTGGTGAGTCGGACAGGCAGTTGGTGAGTCGGAGAGGCAGTTGGTCAGTCGGAGAGGCAGTTGGTGAGTCGGAGAGGCAGTTGGTGAGTCGGAGGGGCAGTTGGTGAGTCGTAGGGGCAGTTGGTGAGTCGGAGAGTCAGTTGGTGAGTCGGAGGGACAGTTGGTGAGTCGGTGAGGCAGTTGGTGAGTCGGAGGGGCAGTTGGTGAGTCGGAGAGGTAGTTGGTGAGTAGGAGGGGCAGTTGGTGATTCGGAGAGGCAGTTGGTGAGTCGGAGAGACAGTTGCTGAGTCGGAGAGGCAGTTGGTGAGTCGGAGGGGCAGTTGGTGAGTCGGCAGGCAGTTGGTGAGTCGGAGAGGCAGTTGGTGAGTCGGAGAGGCAGTTGGTGAGACGGAGAGGCAGTTGGTGAGTCGGAGAGGCAGTTGGTGAGTCGGAGAGGCAGTTGGTGAGTCGGAGGGGCAGTTGGTGAGTCAGAGGAGCAATTGGTGAGTAGGAGAGGTAGCTGATGAGTCGGAGAGGCAGTTGGTGAGTCGGCGAGACAGTTGGTGAGTCGGAGATGCAGTTGGTGAGTCGGAGAGGCAGTTGGTGAGTCGGGGAGGCAGTTGGTGAGTCGAAGAGGCAGTTGGTGAGTCGGAGAGGCAGTTGGTGAGTCGGAGGGGCAGTTGGTGAGTCGGAGGGGCAGCTGTTGAGTCGGAGAGGTAGTTGGTGAGTCGGACGGGCAGTTGGAGAGTCGGAGAGGCAGTTGGTGAGTCGGAGGGGCAGCTGGTGAGTCGGAGAGGTAGTTGGTGAGTCGGACGGGCAGTTGGTGAGTCGGAGGGGCAGTTGGTGAGTCGGAGAGGCAGTTGCTTAGTCGGAGAGGAAGTTGGTGAGTCGGAGGGGCAGTTGCTGAGTCGGAGAGGCAGTTGGTGAGTCGGAGAGGCAGTTTGTGAGTCGCAGAGGCAGTTGGTGAGTCGGAGAGGCAGTTGGTGAGTCGGAGAGGCAGTTGCTGAGTCGGAGTGGCAGTTGGTGAGTCGGAGGGGCAGTTGGTGAGTCGGGGAGGCAGTTGGTGATTCGGAGCTGCAGTTGGTGAGTCGGAGAGGCAGTTGGTGAGTCGGAGAGGCAGTTGGTGAGTCGGAAAGGCAGTTGGTGAATCGGAGAGGCAGTTGGTGAGTCGGAGAGGCAGTTGGTGAGTCGGAGGGGCAGTTGGTGAGTCGGAGAGGCAGTTGGTGTGTCGGAGGGGCAGTTGGTGAGTCGGAGAGGTAGTTGGTGAGTCGGAGGGTCAGTTGGTGAGTTGGAGAGGCAGTTGGTGAGTCGGAGGTGCAGTTGGTGAGTCGGAAGGGCAGTTGGTGATTCGGAGGGGCAGTTGGTGAGTCGGAGAGGCAGTTGGTGAGTCGGGGAGGCAGTTGCTGAGTCGAAGAGGCAGTTGGTGAGTCGGAGAGGAAGTTGGAGAGTCGGAGAGGCAGTTGGTGAGTCGGAGGGGCAGTTGGTGAGTCGGAGAGGCAGTTGGTGAGTCGGAGAGGAAGTTGGTGAGTCGGAGAGGCAGTTGGTGAGTCGGAGAGGCAGTTGGTGAGTCGGAGGGACAGTTGGTGTGTCGGAGAGGCAGCTGGTGAGTCGGAGAGGCAGTTGGTGAGTCGGAGAGACAGTTGGTGAGTCGGAGAGGCAGTTGGTGAGTCGGAGAGGCAGTTGGTGAGTCGGACAGGCAGTTGGTGAGTCGGAGAGGCAGTTGGTCAGTCGGAGAGGCAGTTGGTGAGTCGGAGAGGCAGTTGGTGAGTCGGAGGGGCAGTTGGTGAGTCGTAGGGGCAGTTGGTGAGTCGGAGAGTCAGTTGGTGAGTCGGAGGGGCAGTTGGTGAGTCGGTGAGGCAGTTGGTGAGTCGGAGGGGCAGTTGGTGAGTCGGAGAGGTAGTTGGTGAGTAGGAGGGGCAGTTGGTGAGTCGGAGAGGCAGTTGGTGAGTCGGAGAGACAGTTGCTGAGTCGGAGAGGCAGTTGGTGAGTCGGAGGGGCAGTTGGTGAGTCGGCAGGCAGTTGGTGAGTCGGAGAGGCAGTTGGTGAGTCGGAGAGGCAGTTGGTGAGACGGAGAGGCAGTTGGTGAGTCGGGGAGGCAGTTGGTGAGTGGAAGAGGCAGTTGGTGAGTCGGAGAGGCAGTTGGTGAGTCGGAGGGGCAGTTGGTGAGTCGGAGGGGCAGCTGGTGAGTCGGAGAGGTAGTTGGTGAGTCGGACGGGCAGTTGGAGAGTCGGAGAGGCAGTTGGTGAGTCAGAGGGGCAGCTGGTGAGTCGGAGAGGTAGTTGGTGAGTCGGACGGGCAGTTGGTGAGTCGGAGGGGCAGTTGGTGAGTCGGAGAGGCAGTTGCTTAGTCGGAGAGGAAGTTGGTGAGTCGGAGGGGCAGTTGCTGAGTCGGAGAGGCAGTTGGTGAGTTGGAGAGGCAGTTGGTGAGTCGGAGAGGCAGTTGGTGAGTCGGAGAGGCAGTTGGTGAGTCGGAGAGGCAGTTGGTGAGTCGGAGTGGCAGTTGGTGAGTCGGAGGGGCAGTTGGTGAGTCGGGGAGGCAGTTCGTTATTCGGAGCTGCAGTTGGTGAGTCGGAGAGGCAGTTGGTGAGTCGGAGAGGCAGTTGGTGAGTCGGAAAGGCAGTTGGTGAATCGGAGAGGCAGTTGGTGAGTCGGAGAGGCAGTTGGTGAGTCGGAGGGGCAGTTGGTGAGTCGGAGAGGCAGTTGGTGAGTCGGAGAGGCAGTTGTTGAGTCGGAGAGGCAGTTGGTGAGTCGGAGAGGCAGTTGGTGTGTCGGAGGGGCAGTTGGTGAGTCGGAGAGGTAGTTGGTGAGTCGGAGGGTCAGTTGGTGAGTTGGAGAGTCAGTTGGTGAGTCGGAGGGGCAGTTGGTGAGTCGGAAGGGCAGTTGGTGATTCGGAGGGGCAGTTGGTGAGTCGGAGAGGCAGTTGGTGAGTCGGGGAGGCAGTTTCTGAGTCGAAGAGGCAGTTGGTGAGTCGGAGAGGAAGTTGGAGAGTCGGAGAGGCAGTTGGTGAGTCGGAGGGGCAGTTGGTGAGTCGGAGAGGCAGTTGGTGAGTCGGAGAGGAAGTTGGTGAGTCGGAGAGGCAGTTGGTGAGTCGGAGAGGCAGTTGGTGAGTCGGAGGACAGTTGGTGAGTCGGAGAGGCAGTTGGTGATTCGGAGAGGCAGTTGGTGAGTCGGAGAGGTAGTTGGTGAGGCGGAGAGGCAGTTGGTGAGTCGGACAGGCAGTTGCTGAGTCGGAGAGGCAGTTTGTGAGTCTGAGAGGCAGTTGGTGAGTAGGAGGGGCAGTTGGTGAGTCGGAGAGGCAGTTGGTGAGTCAGAGAGGCAGTTGGTGAGTCGGTGAGGCAGTTGGTGAGACGGAGAGGCAGTTGGTGAGTCGGAGAGGCAGTTGGTGAGACGGAGAGGCAGTTGGTGAGTCGGAGAGGCAGTTGGTGAGTCGGAGAGGCAGTTGGTGAGTCGGAGAGGCAGTTGGTGAGTCGGAGAGGCAGTTGGTGAGTCGGAGAGGCAGTTGGTGAGTCGGACAGGCAGTTGGTGAGTCGGAGAGTCAGTTGGTGAGTCGGAGAGGCAGTTGGTGAGTCGGAGAGGCAGTTGGTGAGTCGGAGGGGCAGTTGGTGAGTCGGAGAAGCATTTGCTGAGTCGGAGACGCAGTTGGTGAGTCGGAGAGGCAGTTGGTGAGTCGGCGAGGCAGTTGGTGAGTCGGACAGGCAGTTGGTGTGTCGGAGAGGCAGTTGGTGAGTCGGAGAGGCAGTTGGTGAGTCTGAGGGGCAGTTGGTGAGTCGTAGGGGCAGTTGGTGAGTCGGAGAGGTAGTTGGTGAGTTGGACGGGCAGTTGTTGAGTCGGAGGGGCAGTTGGTGAGTCGGAGAGGCAGTTGGTGAGTCGGAGAGGCAGTTGGTGAGTCGGAGAGGCAGTTGGTGAGTAGGAGGGGCAGTTGGTGAGTCGGAGAGGCAGTTGGTGAGTCGGAGAGGTAGTTGGTGAGTCGGACGGGCAGTTGGTGAGTCGGAGGGGCAGTTGGTGAGTCGGAGAGGCAGTTGGTGAGTCGGAGAGGTAGTTGGTGAGTCGGAGAGGCAGTTGGTGAGTCGGAGAGGCAGTTGGTGAGTCGGAGAGGCAGTTGATGAGTCGGAGAGGCAGTTGGTGAGTCGGATAGGCAGTTCGTGATTCGGAGGGGCAGTTGGTGAGTCGGAGAGGCAGTTGGTGATTCGGAGATGCAGTTGGTGAGTCGGAGAGGCAGTTGGTGAGTCGGGGAGGCAGTTGGTGAGTCGGAAGTGCAGTTGGTGAGTCGGAAAGTCAGTTGGTGAGTCAGAGGGGCAGTTGGTGAGTCGGTGAGGCAGTTGGTGAGTCGGAGTGGCAGTTGGTGAGTCGGAGAGGTAGTTGGTGAGTCGGAGAGGCAGTTGGTGAGTCGGAGAGGCAGTTGGTGAGTCGGAGAGGCAGTTGGTGAGTCGGAGAGGCAGTTGGTGAGTCGGAGAGGCAGTTGGTGAATCGGAGAGTCAGTTGGTGAGTCGGAGAGGCAGTTGGTGAGTCGGAGAGGCAGTTGGTGAGTCGGAGGGGCAGTTGGTGAGTCGGAGAGGCATTTGGTGAGTCGGAGACGCAGTTGGTGAGTCGGAGAGGCAGTTGGTGAGTCGGCGAGGCAGTTGGTGAGTCGGACAGGCAGTTGGTGAGTCGGACGGGCAGTTGGTGAGTCGGAGGGGCAGTTGCTGAGTCGGAGGGGCAGTTGGTGAGTCGGAGAGGCAGTTGGTGATTCGGAGATACAGTTGGTGAGTCGGAGAGGCAGTTGGTGAGTCGGGGAGGCAGTTGGTGAGTCGAAGAGGCAGTTGGTGAGTCGGAGAGGAAGTTGGAGAGTCGGAGAGGCAGTTGGTGAGTCGGAGGGGCAGCTGGTGATTCGGAGAGGTAGTTGATGAGTCGGACAGGCCGTTGGTGAGTCGGAGGTGCAGTTGGTGAGTCGGAGGGGCAGTTGGTGAGTCGGAGAGGCAGTTGCTGAGTCGGAGAGGAAGTTGGTGAGTCGGAGGGGCAGTTGCTGAGTCGGAGAGGAAGTTGGTGAGTCGGAGAGGCAGTTGGTGAGTCGGAGAGGCAGTTGGTGAGTCGGAGAGGCAGTTGGTGAGTCGGAGAGGCAGTTGGTGAGTCGGAGGGGCAGTTGGTGGGTCGGAGAGGCAGTTGGTGATTCGGAGATGCAGTTGGTGAGTCGGAGAGGCAGTTGGTGAGTCGGAGAGGCAGTTGGTGAGTCGGAGAGGCAGTTGGTGAGTCGGAGAGGAAGTTGGAGAGTCGGAGAGGCAGTTGGTGAGTCGGAGGGGCAGCTGGTGAGTCGGAGAGGCAGTTGGTGAGTCGGAAAGGCAGTTGGTGAATCGGAGAGGCAGTTGGTGAGTCAGAGAGGCAGTTGGTGAGTCGGAGGGGCAGTTGGTGAGTCGGAGAGGCAGTTGGTGAGTCGGAGAGGCAGTTGTTGAGTCGGAGAGGCAGTTGGTGAGTCGGAGAGGCAGTTGGTGTGTCGGAGGGGCAGTTGGTGAGTCGGAGAGGTAGTTGGTGAGTCGGAGGGTCAGTTGGTGAGTTGGAGAGTCAGTTGGTGAGTCGGAGGGGCAGTTGGTGAGTCGGAAGGGCAGTTGGTGATTCGGAGGGGCAGTTGGTGAGTCGGAGAGGCAGTTGGTGAGTCGGGGAGGCAGTTGCTGAGTCGAAGAGGCAGTTGGTGAGTCGGAGAGGAAGTTGGAGAGTCGGAGAGGCAGTTGGTGAGTCGGAGGGGCAGTTGGTGAGTCGGAGAGGCAGTTGGTGAGTCGGAGAGGAATTTGGTGAGTCGGAGAGGCAGTTGGTGAGTCGGAGAGGCAGTTGGTGAGTCGGAGGACAGTTGGTGAGTCGGAGAGGCAGTTGGTGAGTCGGAGAGGCAGTTGGTGAGTCGGAGAGGTAGTTGGTGAGGCGGAGAGGCAGTTGGTGAGTCGGACAGGCAGTTGCTGAGTCGGAGAGGCAGTTTGTGAGTCTGAGAGGCAGTTGGTGAGTAGGAGGGGCAGTTGGTGAGTCGGAGAGGCAGTTGGTGATTCGGAGAGGCAGTTGGTGAGTCGGTGAGGCAGTTGGTGAGACGGAGAGGCAGTTGGTGAGTCGGAGAGGCAGTTTGTGAGTCGGAGAGGCAGTTGGTGAGTCGGAGGGGCATTTGGTGAGTCGGAGAGGCAGTTGGTGAGTCGGAGAGGCAGTTGGGGAGTCGGAGAGGCAGTTGGTGAGTCGGAGAGGCAGTTGGTGAGTCGGAGAGGCAGTCGGTGAGTCGGACAGGCAGTTGGTGAGTCGGTGACTCAGTTGGTGAGTCGGAGAGGCAGTTGGTGAGTCGGAGAGGCAGTTGGTGAGTCGGAGGGGCAGTTGGTGAGTCGGAGAAGCATTTGGTGAGTCGGAGACGCAGTTGGTGAGTCGGAGAGGCAGTTGGTGAGTCGGCGAGGCAGTTGGTGAGTCGGACAGGCAGTTGGTGTGTCTGAGAGGCAGTTGGTGAGTCGGAGAGGCAGTTGGTGAGACTGAGGGGCAGTTGGTGAGTCGTAGGGGCAGTTGGTGAGTCGGAGAGGTAGTTGGTGAGTTGGACGGGCAGTTGTTGAGTCGGAGGGGCAGTTGGTGAGTCGTAGAGGCAGTTGGTGAGTCGGAGAGGCAGTTGGTGAGTCGGAGAGGCAGTTGGTGAGTAGGAGGGGCAGTTGGTGAGTCGGAGAGGCAGTTGGTGAGTCGGAGAGGTAGTTGGTGAGTCGGACGGGCAGTTGGTGAGTCGGAGGGGCAGTTGGTGAGTCGGAGAGGCAGTTGGTGAGTCGGAGAGGCAGTTGGTGAGTCGGAGAGGCAGTTGGTGAGTCGGAGAGGCAGTTGGTGAGTCGGAGAGGCAGTTGATGAGTCGGAGAGGCAGTTGGTGAGTCGGATAGGCAGTTCGTGAGTCGGAGGGGCAGTTGGTGAGTCGGAGAGGCAGTTGGTGATTCGGAGATGCAGTTGGTGAGTCGGAGAGGCAGTTGGTGAGTCGGGGAGGCAGTTGGTGAGTCGGAAGTGCAGTTGGTGAGTCGGAAAGTCAGTTGGTGAGTCAGAGGGGCAGTTGGTGAGTCGGTGAGGCAGTTGGTGAGTCGGAGTGGCAGTTGGTGAGTCGGAGAGGTAGTTGGTGAGTCGGAGAGGCAGTTGGTGAGTCGGAGAGGCAGTTGGTGAGTCGGAGAGGCAGTTGGTGAGTCGGAGAGGCAGTTGGTGAGTCGGACAGGCAGTTGGTGAATCGGAGAGTCAGTTGGTGAGTCGGAGAGGCAGTTGGTGAGTCGGAGAGGCAGTTGGTGAGTCGGAGGGGCAGTTGGTGAGTCGGAGAGGCATTTGGTGAGTCGGAGACGCAGTTGGTGAGTCGGAGAGGCAGTTGGTGAGTCGGCGAGGCAGTTGGTGAGTCGGACAGGCAGTTGGTGAGTCGGACGGGCAGTTGGTGAGTCGGAGGGGCAGTTGCTGAGTCGGAGGGGCAGTTGGTGAGTCGGAGAGGCAGTTGGTGATTCGGAGATACAGTTGGTGAGTCGGAGAGGCAGTTGGTGAGTCGGGGAGGCAGTTGGTGAGTCGAAGAGGCAGTTGGTGAGTCGGAGAGGTAGTTGATGAGTCGGACAGGCCGTTGGTGAGTCGGAGGTGCAGTTGGTGAGTCGGAGGGGCAGTTGGTGAGTCGGAGACGCAGTTGCTGAGTCAGAGAGGAAGTTGGTGAGTCGGAGGGGCAGTTGCTGAGTCGGAGAGGAAGTTGGTGAGTCGGAGAGGCAGTTGGTGAGTCGGAGAGGCAGTTGGTGAGTCGGAGAAGCAGTTGGTGAGTCGGAGAGGCAGTTGGTGAGTCGGAGGGGCAGTTGGTGGGTCGGAGAGGCAGTTGGTGATTCGGAGATGCAGTTGGTGAGTCGGAGAGGCAGTTGGTGAGTCGGAGTGGCAGTTGGTGAGTCGGAGAGGCAGTTGGTGAGTCGGAGAGGCAGTTGGTGAGTCGGAGAGGCAGTTGGTGAGTCGGAGGGGCAGTTGGTGAGTCGGAGAGGCAGTTGGTGAGTCGGAGAGGCAGTTGGTGAGTCGGAGAGGCAGTTGGTGTGTCGGAGGGGCAGTTGGTGAGTCGGAGAGGCAGTTGGTGAGTCGGAGGGTCAGCTGGTGAGTCGGAGAGGCAGTTGGTGAGTCGGAGAGATAGTTGGTGAGTCGGAGAGGCAGTTGGTGAGTCGTAGAGGCAGTTGGTGAGTCGAAGGGGCAATTGGTGAGTAGGAGAGGTAGTTGATGAGTCGGAGAGGCAGTTGGTGAGTCGGTGAGGCAGTTGGTGAGTCGGAGGGGCAGTTGGTGAGTTGGAGAGGCAGTTGGTGAGTCGGAGTGGCAGTTGGTGAGTCGGAGATGCAGCTGGTGAGTCGGAGGGGCAGTTGGTGAGTCGGAGAGGCAGTTGGTGAGTCGGAGAGGCAGTTGGTGAGTCGGAGAGGCAGTTGGTGAGTCGGAGGGGCAGTTGGTGAGTCGGAGAGGCAGTTGGTGAGTCGGAGAGGCAGTTGTTGAGTCGGAGAGGCAGTTGGTGAGTCGGAGAGGCAGTTGGTGTGTCGGAGGGGCAGTTGGTGAGTCGGAGAGGTAGTTGGTGAGTCGGAGGGTCAGTTGGTGAGTTGGAGAGTCAGTTGGTGAGTCGGAGGGGCAGTTGGTGAGTCGGAAGGGCAGTTGGTGATTCGGAGGGGCAGTTGGTGAGTCGGAGAGGCAGTTGGTGAGTCGGGGAGGCAGTTGCTGAGTCGAAGAGGCAGTTGGTGAGTCGGAGAGGAAGCTGGAGAGTCGGAGAGGCAGTTGGTGAGTCGGAGGGGCAGTTGGTGAGTCGGAGAGGCAGTTGGTGAGTCGGAGAGGAATTTGGTGAGTCGGAGAGGCAGTTGGTGAGTCGGAGAGGCAGTTGGTGAGTCGGAGGACAGTTGGTGAGTCGGAGAGGCAGTTGGTGAGTCGGAGAGGCAGTTGGTGAGTCGGAGAGGTAGTTGGTGAGGCGGAGAGGCAGTTGGTGAGTCGGACAGGCAGTTGCTGAGTCGGAGAGGCAGTTTGTGAGTCTGAGAGGCAGTTGGTGAGTAGGAGGGGCAGTTGGTGAGTCGGAGAGGCAGTTGGTGATTCGGAGAGGCAGTTGGTGAGTCGGTGAGGCAGTTGGTGAGACGGAGAGGCAGTTGGTGAGTCGGAGAGGCAGTTTGTGAGTCGGAGAGGCAGTTGGTGAGTCGGAGGGGCATTTGGTGAGTCGGAGAGGCAGTTGGTGAGTCGGAGAGGCAGTTGGGGAGTCGGAGAGGCAGTTGGTGAGTCGGAGAGGCAGTTGGTGAGTCGGAGAGGCAGTTGGTGAGTCGGACAGGCAGTTGGTGAGTCGGTGACTCAGTTGGTGAGTCGGAGAGGCAGTTGGTGAGTCGGAGAGGCAGTTGGTGAGTCGGAGGGGCAGTTGGTGAGTCGGAGAAGCATTTGGTGAGTCGGAGAGGCAGTTGGTGAGTCGGCGAGGCAGTTGGTGAGTCGGACAGGCAGTTGGTGTGTCTGAGAGGCAGTTGGTGAGTCGGAGAGGCAGTTGGTGAGTCTGAGGGGCAGTTGGTGAGTCGTAGGGGCAGTTGGTGAGTCGGAGAGGTAGTTGGTGAGTTGGACGGGCAGTTGTTGAGTCGGAGGGGCAGTTGGTGAGTCGTAGAGGCAGTTGGTGAGTCGGAGAGGCAGTTGGTGAGTCGGAGAGGTAGTTGGTGAGTCGGACGGGCAGTTGGTGAGTCGGAGGGGCAGTTGGTGAGTCGGAGAGGCAGTTGGTGAGTCGGAGAGGCAGTTGGTGAGTCGGAGAGGCAGTTGGTGAGTCGGAGAGGCAGTTGGTGAGTCGGAGAGGCAGTTGATGAGTCGGAGAGGCAGTTGGTGAGTCGGATAGGCAGTTCGTGAGTCGGAGGGGCAGTTGGTGAGTCGGAGAGGCAGTTGGTGATTCGGAGATGCAGTTGGTGAGTCGGAGAGGCAGTTGGTGAGTCGGGGAGGCAGTTGGTGAGTCGGAAGTGCAGTTGGTGAGTCGGAAAGTCAGTTGGTGAGTCAGAGGGGCAGTTGGTGAGTCGGTGAGGCAGTTGGTGAGTCGGAGTGGCAGTTGGTGAGTCGGAGAGGTAGTTGGTGAGTCGGAGAGGCAGTTGGTGAGTCGGAGAGGCAGTTGGTGAGTCGGAGAGGCAGTTGGTGAGTCGGAGAGGCAGTTGGTGAGTCGGACAGGCAGTTGGTGAATCGGAGAGTCAGTTGGTGAGTCGGAGAGGCAGTTGGTGAGTCGGAGAGGCAGTTGGTGAGTCGGAGGGGCAGTTGGTGAGTCGGAGAGGCATTTGGTGAGTCGGAGACGCAGTTGGTGAGTCGGAGAGGCAGTTGGTGAGTCGGCGAGGCAGTTGGTGAGTCGGACAGGCAGTTGGTGAGTCGGACGGGCAGTTGGTGAGTCGGAGGGGCAGTTGCTGAGTCGGAGGGGCAGTTGGTGAGTCGGAGAGGCAGTTGGTGATTCGGAGATACAGTTGGTGAGTCGGAGAGGCAGTTGGTGAGTCGGGGAGGCAGTTGGTGAGTCGAAGAGGCAGTTGGTGAGTCGGAGAGGTAGTTGATGAGTCGGACAGGCCGTTGGTGAGTCGGAGGTGCAGTTGGTGAGTCGGAGGGGCAGTTGGTGAGTCGGAGACGCAGTTGCTGAGTCGGAGAGGAAGTTGGTGAGTCGGAGGGGCAGTTGCTGAGTCGGAGAGGAAGTTGGTGAGTCGGAGAGGCAGTTGGTGAGTCGGAGAGGCAGTTGGTGAGTCGGAGAGGCAGTTGGTGAGTCGGAGAGGCAGTTGGTGAGTCGGAGGGGCAGTTGGTGGGTCGGAGAGGCAGTTGGTGATTCGGAGATGCAGTTGGTGAGTCGGAGAGGCAGTTGGTGAGTCGGAGTGGCAGTTGGTGAGTCGGAGAGGCAGTTGGTGAGTCGGAGAGGCAGTTGGTGAGTCGGAGAGGCAGTTGGTGAGTCGGAGGGGCAGTTGGTGAGTCGGAGAGGCAGTTGGTGAGTCGGAGAGGCAGTTGGTGAGTCGGAGAGGCAGTTGGTGTGTCGGAGGGGCAGTTGGTGAGTCGGAGAGGCAGTTGGTGAGTCGGAGGGTCAGCTGGTGAGTCGGAGAGGCAGTTGGTGAGTCGGAGAGATAGTTGGTGAGTCGGAGAGGCAGTTGGTGAGTCGTAGAGGCAGTTGGTGAGTCGAAGGGGCAATTGGTGAGTAGGAGAGGTAGTTGATGAGTCGGAGAGGCAGTTGGTGCGTCGGGGAGGCAGTTGGTGAGTCGGAGGGGCAGTTGGTGAGTTGGAGAGGCAGTTGGTGAGTCGGAGTGGCAGTTGGTGAGTCGGAGAGGCAGCTGGTGAGTCGGAGGGGCAGTTGGTGAGTCGGAGAGGCAGTTGGTGAGTCGGAGAGGCAGTTGGTGAGTCGGAGAGGCAGTTGGTGAGACGGAGAGGCAGTTGGTGAGTCGGAGGGACAGTTGGTGAGTCGGAGAGGCAGTTGGTGAGTCGGAGAGGTAGTTGGTGAGTCGGAGAGGTAGTTGGTGAGTCGGAGAGGCAGTTGGTGAGTCGGAGAGGCAGTTTGTGAGTCGGAGAGGCAGTTGGTGAGTAGGAGGGGCAGTTGGTGAGTCGGAGAGGCAGTTGGTGAGTCGGAGAGGCAGTTGGTGAGACGGAGAGGCAGTTGGTGAGTCGGAGAGGCAGTTTGTGAGTCGGAGAGGCAGTTGGTGAGTCGGAGGGGCATTTGGTGAGTTGGAGAGGCAGTTGGTGAGTCGGACAGGCAGTTGCTGAGTCGGAGAGGCAGTTTGTGAGTCTGAGAGGCAGTTGGTGAGTAGGAGGGGCAGTTGGTGAGTCGGAGAGGCAGTTGGTGAGTCGGAGAGGCAGTTTGTGAGTCGGAGAGGCAGTTTGTGAGTCGGAGAGGCAGTTGGTGAGTCGGAGAGGCAGTTGGTGAGTCGGAGAGGCAGTTGGTGAGTCGGAGGGACAGTTGGTGAGTCGGAGAGGCAGTTGGTGAGTCGGAGAGGCAGTTGGTGAGTCGGAGAGGTAGTTGGTGAGGCGGAGAGGCAGTTGGTGAGTCGGACAGGCAGTTGCTGAGTCGGAGAGGCAGTTTGTGAGTCTGAGAGGCAGTTGGTGAGTAGGAGGGGCAGTTGGTGAGTCGGAGAGGCAGTTGGTGAGTCGGAGAGGCAGTTGGTGAGTCGGTGAGGCAGTTGGTGAGACGGAGAGGCAGTTGGTGAGTCGGAGAGGCAGTTTGTGAGTCGGAGAGGCAGTTGGTGAGTCGGAGGGGCATTTGGTGAGTTGGAGAGGCAGTTGGTGAGTCGGAGAGGCAGTTGGTGAGTCGGAGAGGCAGTTGGTGAGTCGGAGAGGCAGTTGGTGAGTCGGACAGGCAGTTGGTGAGTCGGACAGGCAGTTGGTGAGTCGGAGAGTCAGTTGGTGAGTCGGAGAGGCAGTTGGTGAGTCGGAGAGGCAGTTGGTGAGTCGGAGGGGCAGTTGGTGAGTCGGAGAGGCAGTTGGTGAGTCGGACAGGCAGTTGGTGAGTCGGAGAGTCAGTTGGTGAGTCGGAGAGGCAGTTGGTGAGTCGTAGAGGCAGTTGGTGAGTCGGAGGGGCAGTTGGTGAGTCGGAGAAGCATTTGGTGAGTCGGAGACGCAGTTGGTGAGTCGGAGAGGCAGTTGGTGAGTCGGCGAGGCAGTTGGTGAGTCGGACAGGCAGTTGGTGTGTCGGAGAGGCAGTTGGTGAGTCGGAGAGGCAGTTGGTGAGTCTGAGGGGCAGTTGGTGAGTCGTAGGGGCAGTTGGTGAGTCGGAGAGGTAGTTGGTGAGTTGGACGGGCAGTTGTTGAGTCGGAGGGGCAGTTGGTGAGTCGGAGAGGCAGTTGGTGAGTCGGAGAGGCAGTTGGTGAGTCGGAGAGGCAGTTGGTGAGTAGGAGGGGCAGTTGGTGAGTCGGAGAGGCAGTTGGTGAGTCGGAAGGGCAGTTGGTGAGTCGGAGAGGCAGTTGGTGATTCGGAGATGCAGTTGGTGAGTCGGAGAGGCAGTTGGTGAGTCGGAGAGGCAGTTGGTGAGTCGGAGAGGCAGTTGGTAAGTCGGAGAGGCAGTTGGTGAGTCGGAGAGGCAGTTGGTGAGTCGGAGATGCAGTTGGTGAGTTGGAGGGTCCGTTGGTGAGTCGGAGAGGCAGTTGGTGAGTCGGAGAGGCAGTTGGTGAGTCGGAGAGGCAGTTGGTGACTCGGAGAGGCAGTTGGTGAGTAGGAGGGGCATTTGGTGAGTAGGAGAGGCAGTTGGTGAGTCGGAGGTGCAGTTGGTGAGTCGGAGAGGCAGTTTGTGAGTCGGAGGGGCAGTTGGTGAGTCGGAGTGGCAGTTGGTGAGTCAGAGAGGCAGTTGGTGAGTCGGAGAGGCAGTTGTTGGGTCGGAGAGGCAGTTGGTAAGTCGGAGGGGCAATTGGTGAGTAGGAGAGGTAGTTGATGAGTCGGAGAGGCAGTTGGTGAGTCGGAGAGGCAGTTGGTGAGTCGGAGGGGGAGTTGTTGAGTTGGAGAGGCAGTTGGTGAGTCGGAGTGTCAGTTGGTGAGTCGGAGAGGCAGTTGGTGAGTCGAAGAGGCAGTTGGTGAGTCGGAGAGGCAGTTGGTGAGTCGGAGGGGCAGTTGGTGAGTCGGAGGGGCAGCTGGTGAGTCGGAGAGGTAGTTGGTGAGTCGGACGGGCAGTTGGAGAGTCGGAGAGGCAGTTGGTGAGTCGGAGGGGCAGCTGGTGAGTCGGAGAGGTAGTTGGTGAGTCGGACGGGCAGTTGGTGAGTCGGAGGGGCAGTTGGTGAGTCGGAGAGGCAGTTGCTTAGTCGGAGAGGAAGTTGGTGAGTCGGAGGGGCAGTTGCTGAGTCGGAGAGGCAGTTGGTGAGTCGGAGAGGCAGTTGGTGAGTCGGAGAGGCAGTTGGTGAGTCGGAGAGGCAGTTGGTGAGTCGGAGAGGCAGTTGGTGAGTCGGAATGGCAGTTGGTGAGTCGGAGGGGCAGTTGGTGAGTCGGGGAGGCAGTTGGTGATTCGGAGCTGCAGTTGGTGAGTCGGAGAGGCAGTTGGTGAGTCGGAGAGGCAGTTGGTGAGTCGGAAAGGCATTTGGTGAATCGGAGAGGCAGTTGGTGAGTCGGAGAGGCAGTTGGTGAGTCGGAGGGGCAGTTGGTGATTCGGAGAGGCAGTTGGTGAGTCGGAGAGGCAGTTGTTGAGTCGGAGAGGCAGTTGGTGAGTCGGAGAGGCAGTTGGTGTGTCGGAGGGGCAGTTGGTGAGTCGGAGAGGTAGTTGGTGAGTCGGAGGGTCAGTTGGTGAGTTGGAGAGTCAGTTGGTGAGTCGGAGGGGCAGTTGGTGAGTCGGAAGGGCAGTTGGTGATTCGGAGGGGCAGTTGGTGAGTCGGAGAGGCAGTTGGTGAGTCGGGGAGGCAGTTGCTGAGTCGAAGAGGCAGTTGGTGAGTCGGAGAGGAAGTTGGAGAGTCGGAGAGGCAGTTGGTGAGTCGGAGGGGCAGTTGGTGAGTCGGAGAGGCAGTTGGTGAGTCGGAGAGGAAGTTGGTGAGTCGGAGAGGCAGTTGGTGAGTCGGAGAGGCAGTTGGTGAGTCGGAGGACAGTTGGTGAGTCGGAGAGGCAGTTGGTGAGTCGGAGAGGCAGTTGGTGAGTCGGAGAGGTAGTTGGTGAGGCGGAGAGGCAGTTGGTGAGTCGGACAGGCAGTTGCTGAGTCGGAGAGGCAGTTTGTGAGTCTGAGAGGCAGTTGGTGAGTAGGAGGGGCAGATGGTGAGTCGGAGAGGCAGTTGGTGAGTCGGAGAGGCAGTTGGTGAGTCGGTGAGGCAGTTGGTGAGACGGAGAGGCAGTTGGTGAGTCGGAGAGGCAGTTTGTGAGTCGGAGAGGCAGTTGGTGAGTCGGAGGGGCATTTGGTGAGTCGGAGAGGCAGTTGGTGAGTCGGAGAGGCAGTTGGTGAGTCGGAGAGGCAGTTGGTGAGTCGGAGAGGCAGTTGGTGAGTCGGACAGGCAGTTGGTGAGTCGGAGAGTCAGTTGGTGAGTCGGAGAGGCAGTTGGTGAGTCGGAGAGGCAGTTGGTGAGTCGGAGGGGCAGTTGGTGAGTCGGAGAAGCATTTGGTGAGTCGGAGACGCAGTTGGTGAGTCGGAGAGGCAGTTGGTGAGTTGGCGAGGCAGTTGGTGAGTCGGACAGGCAGTTGGTGTGTCGGAGAGGCAGTTGGTGAGTCGGAGAGGCAGTTGGTGAGTTTGAGGGGCAGTTGGTGAGTCGTAGGGGCAGTTGGTGAGTCGGAGAGGTAGTTGGTGAGTTGGACGGGCAGTTGTTGAGTCGGAGGGGCAGTTGGTGAGTCGGAGAGGCAGTTGGTGAGTCGGAGAGGCAGTTGGTGAGTCGGAGAGGCAGTTGGTGAGTAGGAGGGGCAGTTGGTGAGTCGGAGAGGCAGTTGGTGAGTCGGAGAGGTAGTTGGTGAGTCGGACGGGCAGTTGGTGAATCGGAGGGGCAGTTGGTGAGTCGGAGAGGCAGTTGGTGAGTCGGAGAGGCAGTTGGTGAGTCGGAGAGGCAGTTGGTGAGTCGGAGAGGCAGTTGGTGAGTCGGAGAGGCAGTTGATGAGTCGGAGAGGCAGTTGGTGAGTCGGATAGGCAGTTCGTGAGTCGGAGGGGCAGTTGGTGAGTCGGAGAGGCAGTTGGTGATTCGGAGATGCAGTTGGTGAGTCGGAGAGGCAGTTGGTGAGTCGGGGAGGCAGTTGGTGAGTCGGAAGTGCAGTTGGTGAGTCGGAAAGTCAGTTGGTGAGTCGGAGGGGCAGTTGGTGAGTCGGTGAGGCAGTTGGTGAGTCGGAGTGGCAGTTGGTGAGTCGGAGAGGTAGTTGGTGAGTCGGAGAGGCAGTTGGTGAGTCGGAGAGGCAGTTGGTGAGTCGGAGAGGCAGTTGGTGAGTCGGAGAGGCAGTTGGTGAGTCGGAGAGGCAGTTGGTGAATCGGAGAGTCAGTTGGTGAGTCGGAGAGGCAGTTGGTGAGTCGGAGAGGCAGTTGGTGAGTCGGAGGGGCAGTTGGTGAGTCGGAGGGGCATTTGGTGAGTCGGAGACGCAGTTGGTGAGTCGGAGAGGCAGTTGGTGAGTCGGCGAGGCAGTTGGTGAGTCGGACAGGCAGTTGGTGAGTCGGACGGGCAGTTGGTGAGTCGGAGGGGCAGTTGCTGAGTCGGAGGGGCAGTTGGTGAGTCGGAGAGGCAGTTGGTGATTCGGAGATACAGTTGGTGAGTCGGAGAGGCAGTTGGTGAGTCGGGGAGGCAGTTGGTGAGTCGAAGAGGCAGTTGGTGAGTCGGAGAGGAAGTTGGAGAGTCGGAGAGGCAGTTGGTGAGTCGGAGGGGCAGCTGGTGAGTCGGAGAGGTAGTTGATGAGTCGGACAGGCCGTTGGTGAATCGGAGGTGCAGTTGGTGAGTCGGAGGGGCAGTTGGTGAGTCGGAGAGGCAGTTGATGAGTCGGAGAGGAAGTTGGTGAGTCGGAGGGGCAGTTGCTGAGTCGGAGAGGAAGTTGGTGAGTCGGAGAGGCAGTTGGTGAGTCGGAGAGGCAGTTGGTGAGTCGGAGAGGCAGTTGGTGAGTCGGAGAGGCAGTTGGTGAGTCGGAGGGGCAGTTGGTGGGTCGGAGAGGCAGTTGGTGATTCGGAGATGCAGTTGGTGAGTCGGAGAGGCAGTTGGTGAGTCGGAGAGGCAGTTGGTGAGTCGGAGAGGCAGTTGGTGAGTCGGAGAGGAAGTTGGAGAGTCGGAGAGGCAGTTGGTGAGTCGGAGGGGCAGCTGGTGAGTCGGAGAGGCAGTTGGTGAGTCGGAAAGGCAGTTGGTGAATCGGAGAGGCAGTTGGTGAGTCGGAGAGGCAGTTGGGGAGTCGGAGAGGCAGTTGGTGAGTCGGAGAGGCAGTTGGTGATTCGGAGAGGCAGTTGGTGAGTCGGACAGGCAGTTGGTGAGTTGGAGAGTCAGTTGGTGAGTCGGAGAGGCAGTTGGTGAGTCGGAGAGGCAGTTGGTGAGTCGGAGGGGCAGTTGGTGAGTCGGAGAAGCATTTGGTGAGTCGGAGACGCAGTTGGTGAGTCGGCGAGGCAGTTGGTGAGTCGGCGAGGCAGTTGGTGAGTCGGACAGGCAGTTGGTGTGTCGGAGAGGCAGTTGGTGAGTCGGAGAGGCAGTTGGTGAGTCTGAGGGGCAGTTGGTGAGTCGTAGGGGCAGTTGGTGAGTCGGAGAGGTAGTTGGTGAGTTGGACGGGCAGTTGTTGAGTCGGAGGGGCAGTTGGTGAGTCGTAGAGGAAGTTGGTGAGTCGGAGAGGCAGTTGGTGAGTCGGAGAGGCAGTTGGTGAGTAGGAGGGGCAGTTGGTGAGTCGGAGAGGCAGTTGGTGAGTCGGAGAGGTAGTTGGTGAGTCGGACGGGCAGTTGGTGACTCGGAGGGGCAGTTGGTGAGTCGGAGAGGCAGTTGGTGAGTCGGAGAGGCAGTTGGTGAGTCAGAGAGGCAGTTGGTGATTCGGAGAGGCAGTTGGTGAGTCGGAGAGGCAGTTGATGTGTCGGAGAGGCAGTTGGTGAGTCGGATAGGCAGTTCGTGAGTCGGAGGGGCAGTTGGTGAGTCGGAGAGGCAGTTGGTGATTCGGAGATGCAGTTGGTGAGTCGGAGAGGCAGTTGGTGAGTCGGGGAGGCAGTTGGTGAGTCGGAAGTGCAGTTGGTGAGTCGGAAAGTCAGTTGGTGAGTCGGAGGGGCAGTTGGTGAGTCGGTGAGGCAGTTGGTGAGTCGGAGTGGCAGTTGGTGAGTCGGAGAGGTAGTTGGTGAGTCGGAGAGGCAGTTGGTGAGTCGGAGAGGCAGTTGGTGAGTCGGAGAGGCAGTTGGTGAGTCGGAGAGGCAGTTGGTGAGTCGGAGAGGCAGTTGGTGAGTCGGACAGGCAGTTGGTGAATCGGAGAGTCAGTTGGTGAGTCGGAGAGGCAGTTGGTGAGTCGGAGAGGCAGTTGGTGAGTCGGAGGGGCAGTTGGTGAGTCGGAGAGGCAGTTGGTGACTCGGAGAGGCAGTTGGTGAGTAGGAGGGGCATTTGGTGAGTAGGAGAGGCAGTTGGTGAGTCGGAGGTGCAGTTGGTGAGTCGGAGAGGCAGTTTGTGAGTCGGAGGGGCAGTTGGTGAGTCGGAGTGGCAGTTGGTGAGTCGGAGAGGCAGTTGGTGAGTCGGAGAGGCAGTTGTTGGGTCGGAGAGGCAGTTGGTAAGTCGGAGGGGCAATTGGTGAGTAGGAGAGGTAGTTGATGAGTCGGAGAGGCAGTTGGTGAGTCGGAGAGGCAGTTGGTGAGTCGGAGGGGGAGTTGTTGAGTTGGAGAGGCAGTTGGTGAGTCGGAGTGTCAGTTGGTGAGTCGGAGAGGCAGTTGGTGAGTCGAAGAGGCAGTTGGTGAGTCGGAGAGGCAGTTGGTGAGTCGGAGGGGCAGTTGGTGAGTCGGAGGGGCAGCTGGTGAGTCGGAGAGGTAGTTGGTGAGTCGGACGGGCAGTTGGAGAGTCGGAGAGGCAGTTGGTGAGTCGGAGGGGCAGCTGGTGAGTCGGAGAGGTTGTTGGTGAGTCGGACGGGCAGTTGGTGAGTCGGAGGGGCAGTTGGTGAGTCGGAGAGGCAGTTGCTTAGTCGGAGAGGAAGTTGGTGAGTCGGAGGGGCAGTTGCTGAGTCGGAGAGGCAGTTGGTGAGTCGGAGAGGCAGTTGGTGAGTCGGAGAGGCAGTTGGTGAGTCGGAGAGGCAGTTGGTGAGTCGGAGAGGCAGTTGGTGAGTCGGAATGGCAGTTGGTGAGTCGGAGGGGCAGTTGGTGAGTCGGGGAGGCAGTTGGTGATTCGGAGCTGCAGTTGGTGAGTCGGAGAGGCAGTTGGTGAGTCGGAGAGGCAGTTGGTGAGTCGGAAAGGCATTTGGTGAATCGGAGAGGCAGTTGGTGAGTCGGAGAGGCAGTTGGTGAGTCGGAGGGGCAGTTGGTGATTCGGAGAGGCAGTTGGTGAGTCGGAGAGGCAGTTGTTGAGTCGGAGAGGCAGTTGCTGAGTCGGAGAGGCAGTTGGTGTGTCGGAGGGGCAGTTGGTGAGTCGGAGAGGTAGTTGGTGAGTCGGAGGGTCAGTTGGTGAGTTGGAGAGTCAGTTGGTGAGTCGGAGGGGCAGTTGGTGAGTCGGAAGGGCAGTTGGTGATTCGGAGGGGCAGTTGGTGAGTCGGAGAGGCAGTTGGTGAGTCGGGGAGGCAGTTGCTGAGTCGAAGAGGCAGTTGGTGAGTCGGAGAGGAAGTTGGAGAGTCGGAGAGGCAGTTGGTGAGTCGGAGGGGCAGTTGGTGAGTCGGAGAGGCAGTTGGTGAGTCGGAGAGGAAGTTGGTGAGTCAGAGAGGCAGTTGGTGAGTCGGAGAGGCAGTTGGTGAGTCGGAGGACAGTTGGTGAGTCGGAGAGGCAGTTGGTGAGTCGGAGAGGCAGTTGGTGAGTCGGAGAGGTAGTTGGTGAGGCGGAGAGGCAGTTGGTGAGTCGGACAGGCAGTTGCTGAGTCGGAGAGGCAGTTTGTGAGTCTGAGAGGCAGTTGGTGAGTAGGAGGGGCAGATGGTGAGTCGGAGAGGCAGTTGGTGAGTCGGAGAGGCTGTTGGTGAGTCGGTGAGGCAGTTGGTGAGACGGAGAGGCAGTTGGTGAGTCGGAGAGGCAGTTTGTGAGTCGGAGAGGCAGTTGGTGAGTCGGAGGGGCATTTGGTGAGTCGGAGAGGCAGTTGGTGAGTCGGAGAGGCAGTTGGTGAGTCGGAGAGGCAGTTGGTGAGTCGGAGAGGCAGTTGGTGAGTCGGACAGGCAGTTGGTGAGTCGGAGAGTCAGTTGGTGAGTCGGAGAGGCAGTTGGTGAGTCGGAGAGGCAGTTGGTGAGTCGGAGGGGCAGTTGGTGAGTCGGAGAAGCATTTGGTGAGTCGGAGACGCAGTTGGTGAGTCGGAGAGGCAGTTGGTGAGTCGGCGAGGCAGTTGGTGAGTCGGACAGGCAGTTGGTGTGTCGGAGAGGCAGTTGGTGAGTCGGAGAGGCAGTTGGTGAGTTTGAGGGGCAGTTGGTGAGTCGTAGGGGCAGTTGGTGAGTCGGAGAGGTAGTTGGTGAGTTGGACGGGCAGTTGTTGAGTCGGAGGGGCAGTTGGTGAGTCGGAGAGGCAGTTGGTGAGTCGGAGAGGCAGTTGGTGAGTCGGAGAGGCAGTTGGTGAGTAGGAGGGGCAGTTGGTGAGTCGGAGAGGCAGTTGGTGAGTCGGAGAGGTAGTTGGTGAGTCGGACGGGCAGTTGGTGAATCGGAGGGGCAGTTGGTGAGTCGGAGAGGCAGTTGGTGAGTCGGAGAGGCAGTTGGTGAGTCGGAGAGGCAGTTGGTGAGTCGGAGAGGCAGTTGGTGAGTCGGAGAGGCAGTTGATGAGTCGGAGAGGCAGTTGGTGAGTCGGATAGGCAGTTCGTGAGTCGGAGGGGCAGTTGGTGAGTCGGAGAGGCAGTTGGTGATTCGGAGATGCAGTTGGTGAGTCGGAGAGGCAGTTGGTGAGTCGGGGAGGCAGTTGGTGAGTCGGAAGTGCAGTTGGTGAGTCGGAAAGTCAGTTGGTGAGTCGGAGGGGCAGTTGGTGAGTCGGTGAGGCAGTTGGTGAGTCGGAGTGGCAGTTGGTGAGTCGGAGAGGTAGTTGGTGAGTCGGAGAGGCAGTTGGTGAGTCGGAGAGGCAGTTGGTGAGTCGGAGAGGCAGTTGGTGAGTCGGAGAGGCAGTTGGTGAGTCGGAGAGGCAGTTGGTGAATCGGAGAGTCAGTTGGTGAGTCGGAGAGGCAGTTGGTGAGTCGGAGAGGCAGTTGGTGAGTCGGAGGGGCAGTTGGTGAGTCGGAGAGGCATTTGGTGAGTCGGAGACGCAGTTGGTGAGTCGGAGAGGCAGTTGGTGAGTCGGCGAGGCAGTTGGTGAGTCGGACAGGCAGTTGGTGAGTCGGACGGGCAGTTGGTGAGTCGGAGGGGCAGTTGCTGAGTCGGAGGGGCAGTTGGTGAGTCGGAGAGGCAGTTGGTGATTCGGAGATACAGTTGGTGAGTCGGAGAGGCAGTTGGTGAGTCGGGGAGGCAGTTGGTGAGTCGAAGAGGCAGTTGGTGAGTCGGAGAGGAAGTTGGAGAGTCGGAGAGGCAGTTGGTGAGTCGGAGGGGCAGCTGGTGAGTCGGAGAGGTAGTTGATGAGTCGGACAGGCCGTTGGTGAGTCGGAGGTGCAGTTGGTGAGTCGGAGGGGCAGTTGGTGAGTCGGAGAGGCAGTTGATGAGTCGGAGAGGAAGTTGGTGAGTCGGAGGGGCAGTTGCTGAGTCGGAGAGGAAGTTGGTGAGTCGGAGAGGCAGTTGGTGAGTCGGAGAGGCAGTTGGTGAGTCGGAGAGGCAGTTGGTGAGTCGGAGAGGCAGTTGGTGAGTCGGAACGGGCAGTTGGTGGGTCGGAGAGGCAGTTGGTGATTCGGAGATGCAGTTGGTGAGTCGGAGAGGCAGTTGGTGAGTCGGAGAGGCAGTTGGTGAGTCGGAGAGGCAGTTGGTGAGTCGGAGAGGAAGTTGGAGAGTCGGAGAGGCAGTTGGTGAGTCGGAGGGGCAGCTGGTGAGTCGGAGAGGCAGTTGGTGAGTCGGAAAGGCAGTTGGTGAATCGGAGAGGCAGTTGGTGAGTCGGAGAGGCAGTTGGGGAGTCGGAGAGGCAGTTGGTGAGTCGGAGAGGCAGTTGGTGAGTCGGAGAGGCAGTTGGTGAGTCGGACAGGCAGTTGGTGAGTTGGAGAGTCAGTTGGTGAGTCGGAGAGGCAGTTGGTGAGTCGGAGAGGCAGTTGGTGAGTCGGAGGGGCAGTTGGTGAGTCGGAGAAGCATTTGGTGAGTCGGAGACGCAGTTGGTGAGTCGGCGAGGCAGTTGGTGAGTCGGCGAGGCAGTTGGTGAGTCGGACAGGCAGTTGGTGTGTCGGAGAGGCAGTTGGTGAGTCGGAGAGGCAGTTGGTGAGTCTGAGGGGCAGTTGGTGAGTCGTAGGGGCAGTTGGTGAGTCGGAGAGGTAGTTGGTGAGTTGGACGGGCAGTTGTTGAGTCGGAGGGGCAGTTGGTGAGTCGTAGAGGAAGTTGGTGAGTCGGAGAGGCAGTTGGTGAGTCGGAGAGGCAGTTGGTGAGTAGGAGGGGCAGTTGGTGAGTCGGAGAGGCAGTTGGTGAGTCGGAGAGGTAGTTGGTGAGTCGGACGGGCAGTTGGTGACTCGGAGGGGCAGTTGGTGAGTCGGAGAGGCAGTTGGTGAGTCGGAGAGGCAGTTGGTGAGTCAGAGAGGCAGTTGGTGATTCGGAGAGGCAGTTGGTGAGTCGGAGAGGCAGTTGATGTGTCGGAGAGGCAGTTGGTGAGTCGGATAGGCAGTTCGTGAGTCGGAGGGGCAGTTGGTGAGTCGGAGAGGCAGTTGGTGATTCGGAGATGCAGTTGGTGAGTCGGAGAGGCAGTTGGTGAGTCGGGGAGGCAGTTGGTGAGTCGGAAGTGCAGTTGGTGAGTCGGAAAGTCAGTTGGTGAGTCGGAGGGGCAGTTGGTGAGTCGGTGAGGCAGTTGGTGAGTCGGAGTGGCAGTTGGTGAGTCGGAGAGGTAGTTGGTGAGTCGGAGAGGCAGTTGGTGAGTCGGAGAGGCAGTTGGTGAGTCGGAGAGGCAGTTGGTGAGTCGGAGAGGCAGTTGGTGAGTCGGAGAGGCAGTTGGTGAGTCGGACAGGCAGTTGGTGAATCGGAGAGTCAGTTGGTGAGTCGGAGAGGCAGTTGGTGAGTCGGAGAGGCAGTTGGTGAGTCGGAGGGGCAGTTGGTGAGTCGGAGAGGCATTTGGTGAGTCGGAGACGCAGTTGGTGAGTCGGAGAGGCAGTTGGTGAGTCGGCGAGGCAGTTGGTGAGTCGGACAGGCAGTTGGTGAGTCGGACGGGCAGTTGGTGAGTCGGAGGGGCAGTTGCTGAGTCGGAGGGGCAGTTGGTGAGTCGGAGAGGCAGTTGGTGATTCGGAGATACAGTTGGTGAGTCGGAGAGGCAGTTGGTGAGTCGGGGAGGCAGTTGGTGAGTCGAAGAGGCAGTTGGTGAGTCGGAGAGGAAGTTGGAGAGGCGGAGAGGCAGTTGGTGAGTCGGAGGGGCAGCTGGTGAGTCGGAGAGGTAGTTGATGAGTCGGACAGGCCGTTGGTGAGTCGGAGGTGCAGTTGGTGAGTCGGAGGGGCAGTTGGTGAGTCGGAGAGGCAGTTGCTGAGTCGGAGAGGAAGTTGGTGAGTCGGAAGGGCAGTTGCTGAGTCGGAGAGGAAGTTGGTGAGTCGGAGAGGCAGTTGGTGAGTCGGAGAGGCAGTTGGTGAGTCGGAGAGGCAGTTGGCGAGTCGGAGAGGCAGTTGGTGAGTCGGAGGGGCAGTTGGTGGGTCGGAGAGGCAGTTGGTGATTCGGAGATGCAGTTGGTGAGTCGGAGAGGCAGTTGGTGAGTCGGAGAGGCAGTTGGTGAGTCGGAGAGGCAGTTGGTCAGTCGGAGAGGCAGTTGGTGAGTCGGAGAGGCAGTTGGTGAGTCGGAGGGGCAGTTGGTGAGTCGGAGAGGCAGTTGGTGAGTCGGAGAGGCAGTTGGTGAGTCGGAGAGGCAGTTGGTGTGTCGGAGGGGCAGTTGGTGAGTCGGAGAGGCAGTTGGTGAGTCGGAGGGACAGCTGGTGAGTCGGAGAGGCAGCTGGTGAGTCGGAGAGGTAGTTGGTGAGTCGTAGAGGCAGTTGGTGAGTCGGAGGGGCAGCTGGTGAGTCGGAGAGGTAGTTGATGAGTCGGACAGGCCGTTGGTGAGTCGGAGGTGCAGTTGGTGAGTCGTAGGGGCAGTTGGTGAGTCGGAGAGGCAGTTGCTGAGTCGGAGAGGAAGTTGGTGAGTCGGAGGGGCAGTTGCTGAGTCGGAGAGGAAGTTGGTGAGTCGGAGAGGCAGTTGGTGAGTCGGAGAGGCAGTTGGTGAGTCGGAGAGGCAGTTGGTGAGTCGGAGAGGCAGTTGGTGAGTCGGAGGGGCAGTTGGTGGGTCGGAGAGGCAGTTGGTGATTCGGAGATGCAGTTGGTGAGTCGGAGAGGCAGTTGGTGAGTCGGAGAGGCAGTTGGTGAGTCGGAGAGGCAGTTGGTGAGTCGGAGAGGCAGTTGGTGAGTCGGAGAGGCAGTTGGTGAGTCGGAGGGGCAGTTGGTGAGTCGGAGAGGCAGTTGGTGAGTCGGAGAGGCAGTTGGTGAGTCGGAGAGGCAGTTGGCGTGTCGGAGGGGCAGTTGGTGAGTCGGAGAGGCAGTTGGTGAGTCGGAGGGTCAGCTGGTGAGTCGGAGAGGCAGTTGGTGAGTCGGAGAGGTAGTTGGTGAGTCGTAGAGGCAGTTGGTGAGTCGAAGGGGCAATTGGTGAGTAGGAGAGGTAGTTGATGAGTCGGAGAGGCAGTTGGTGAGTCGGTGAGGCAGTCGGTGAGTCGGAGGGGCAGTTGGTGAGTTGGAGAGGCAGTTGGTGAGTCGGAGTGGCAGTTGGTGAGTCGGAGAGGCAGTTGGTGAGTCGGAGGGGCAGTTGGTGAGTCGGAGAGGCAGTTGGTGAGTCGGAGAGGCAGTTGGTGAGTCGGAGAGGCAGTTGGTGAGACGGAGAGGCAGTTGGTGAGTCGGAGGGACAGTTGGTGAGTCGGAGAGGCAGTTGGTGAGTCGGAGAGGCAGTTGGTGAGTCGGAGAGGTAGTTGGTGAGTCGGAGAGGCAGTTGGTGAGTCGGAGAGGCAGTTTGTGAGTCGGAGAGGCAGTTGGTGAGTAGCAGGGGCAGTTGGTGAGTCGGAGAGGCAGTTGGTGAGTCGGAGAGGCAGTTGGTGAGACGGAGAGGCAGTTGGTGAGTCGGAGAGGCAGTTTGTGAGTCGGAGAGGCAGTTGGTGAGTCGGAGGGGCATTTGGTGAGTCGGAGAGGCAGTTGGTGAGTCGGACAGGCAGTTGCTGAGTCGGAGAGGCAGTTTGTGAGTCTGAGAGGCAGTTGGTGAGTAGGAGGGGCAGTTGGTGAGTCGGAGAGGCAGTTGGTGAGTCGGAGAGGCAGTTTGTGAGTCGGAGAGGCAGTTTGTGAGTCAGAGAGGCAGTTGGTGAGTCGGAGAGGCAGTTGGTGAGTCGGAGAGGCAGTTGGTGAGTCGGAGGGACAGTTGGTGAGTCGGAGAGGCAGTTGGTGAGTCGGAGAGGCAGTTGGTGAGTCGGAGAGGTAGTTGGTGAGGCGGAGAGGCAGTTGGTGAGTCGGACAGGCAGTTGCTGAGTCGGAGAGGCAGTTTGTGAGTCTGAGAGGCAGTTGGTGAGTAGGAGGGGCAGTTGGTGAGTCGGAGAGGCAGTTGGTGAGTCGGAGAGGCAGTTGGTGAGTCGGTGAGGCAGTTGGTGAGACGGAGAGGCAGTTGGTGAGTCGGAGAGGCAGTTTGTGAGTCGGAGAGGCAGTTGGTGAGTCGGAGGGGCATTTGGTGAGTCGGAGAGGCAGTTGGTGAGTCGGAGAGGCAGTTGGTGAGTCGGAGAGGCAGTTGGTGAGTCGGAGAGGCAGTTGGTGAGTCGGACAGGCAGTTGGTGAGTCGGAGAGTCAGTTGGTGAGTCGGAGAGGCAGTTGGTGAGTCGGAGAGGCAGTTGGTGAGTCGGAGGGGCAGTTGGTGAGTCGGAGAAGCATTTGGTGAGTCGGAGACGCAGTTGGTGAGTCGGAGAGGCAGTTGGTGAGTCGGCGAGGCAGTTGGTGAGTCGGACCGGCAGTTGGTGTGTCGGAGAGGCAGTTGGTGAGTCGGAGAGGCAGTTGGTGAGTCTGAGGGGCAGTTGGTGAGTCGTAGGGGCAGTTGGTGAGTCGGAGAGGTAGTTGGTGAGTTGGACGGGCAGTTGTTGTGTCGGAGGGGCAGTTGGTGAGTCGGAGAGGCAGTTGGTGAGTCGGAGAGGCAGTTGGTGAGTCGGAGAGGCAGTTGGTGAGTAGGAGGGGCAGTTGGTGAGTCGGAGAGGCAGTTGGTGAGTCGGAGAGGTAGTTGGTGAGTTGGACGGGCAGTTGGTGAGTCGGAGGGGCAGTTGGTGAGTTGGAGAGGCAGTTGGTGAGTCGGAGAGGCAGTTGGTGAGTCGGAGAGGCAGTTGGTGAGTCGGAGAGGCAGTTGGTGAGTCGGAGAGGCAGTTGATGAGTCGGAGAGGCAGTTGGTGAGTCGGATAGGCAGTTGGTGAGTCGGGGAGGCAGTTGGTGAGTCGGAGGGGCAGTTGGTGAGTCGGAAAGTCAGTTGGTGAGTCGGAGGGGCAGTTGGTGAGTCGGTGAGGCAGTTGGTGAGTCGGAGTGGCAGTTGGTGAGTCGGAGAGGTAGTTGGTGAGTCGGAGAGGCAGTTGGTGAGACGGAGAGGCAGTTGGTGAGTCGGAGAGGCAGTTGGTGAGTCGGAGAGGCAGTTGGTGAGTCGGAGAGGCAGTTGGTGAGTCGGACAGGCAGTTGGTGAATCGGAGAGGCAGTTGGTGAGTCGGAGAGGCAGTTGGTGAGTCGGACAGGCAGTTGGTGAATCGGAGAGTCAGTTGGTGAGTCGGAGAGGCAGTTGGTGAGTCGGAGAGGCAGTTGGTGAGTCGGAGGGGCAGTTGGTGAGTCGGAGAGGCATTTGGTGAGTCGGAGACGCAGTTGGTGAGTCGGAGAGGCAGTTGGTGAGTCGGCGAGGCAGTTGTTGAGTCGGACAGGCAGTTGGTGAGTCGGACGGACAGTTGGTGAGTCGGAGAGGCAGTTGGTGTGTCGGACAGGCAGTTGGTGAGTCGGAGAGGCAGTTGGTGAGTCTGAGGGGCAGTTGGTGAGTCGTTGGGGCAGTTGGTGAGTCGGAGAGGTAGTTGGTGAGTTGGACGGGCAGTTGTTGAGTCGGAGGGGCAGTTGGTGAGTCGGAGAGGCAGTTGTTGATTCGGAGAGGAAGTTGATGAGTCGGAGGGGCAGTTGGTGAGTGGGAGAGGCAGTTGGTGAATCGGAGAGGCAGTTGGTGAGTCGGAGAGGCAGTTGGTGAGTCGGAGAGGCAGTTGGTGAGTCGGAGAGGCAGTTGGTGAGTCAGAGAGGTAGTTGGTGAGTCCGACGGGCAGTTGGTGAGTCGGAGGGGCAGTTGGTGAGTCGGAGAGGCAGTTGCTGAGTCGGAGAGTCAGTTGGTGAGTCGGAGGGGCAGTTGGTGAGTCGGAGAGGCAGTTGGTGAGTCGGAGAGGCAGTTGGTGAGTCGGAAGGGCAGTTGGTGAGTCGGAGAGGCAGTTGGTGATTCGGAGATGCAGTTGGTGCGTCGGAGAGGCAGTTTGTGAGTCGGAGAGGCAGTTGGTGAGTCGGAGGGGCATTTGGTGAGTCGGAGAGGCAGTTGGTGAGTCGGAGGGGCAGTTGGTGAGTCGGATAGGTAGTTGGTGAGTCGGAGAGGTAGTTGGTGAGTCGGAGATGCAGTTGGTGAGTCGGAGAGGCAGTTGGTGAGTCGGAGAGGTAGTTGGTGAGGCGGAGAGGCAGTTGGTGAGTCGGACAGGCAGTTGCTGAGTCGGAGAGGCAGTTTGTGAGTCTGAGAGGCAGTTGGTGAGTAGGAGGGGCAGTTGGTGAGTCGGAGAGGCAGTTGGTGAGTCGGAGAGGCAGTTGGTGAGTCGGTGAGGCAGTTGGTGAGATGGAGAGGCAGTTGGTGAGTCGGAGAGGTAGTTTGTGAGTCGGAGAGGCAGTTGGTGAGTCGGAGGGGCATTTGGTGAGTCGGAGAGGCAGTTGGTGAGTCGGAGAGGCAGTTGGTGAGTCGGAGAGGCAGTTGGTGAGTCGGAGAGGCAGTTGGTGAGTAGGAGGGGCAGTTGGTGAGTCGGAGAGGCAGTTGGTGAGTCGGAGAGCTAGTTGGTGAGTCGGACGGGCAGTTGCTGAGTCGGAGGGGCAGTTGGTGAGTTGGAGAGGCAGTTGGTGAGTCGGAGAGGCAGTTGGTGAGTCGGAGAGGCAGTTGGTGAGTCGCAGAGGCAGTTGGTGAGTCGGAGAGGCAGTTGATGAGTCGGAGAGGCAGTTGGTGAGTCGGATAGGCAGTTGGTGAGTCGGGGAGGCAGTTGGTGAGTCGGAAGGGCAGTTGGTGAGTCGGAATGTCAGTTGGTGAGTCGGAGGGGCAGTTGGTGAGTCGGTGAGGCAGTTGGTGAGTCGGAGTGGCAGTTGGTGAGCCGGAGAGGTAGTTGGTGAGTCGGAGAGGCAGTTGGTGAGTCGGAGAGGCAGTTGGTGAGTCGGAGAGGCAGTTGGTGAGTCGGAGAGGCAGTTGGTGAGTCGGAGAGGCAGTTGGTGAGTCGGACAGGCAGTTGGTGAATCGGAGAGTCAGTTGGTGAGTCGGAGAGGCAGTTGGTGAGTCGGAGAGGCAGTTGGTGAGTCGGAGGGGCAGTTGGTGAGTCGGAGAGGCATTTGGTGAGTCGGAGACGCAGTTGGTGAGTCGGAGAGGCAGTTGGTGAGTCGGACGGGCAGTTGGTGAGTCGGAGAGGCAGTTGGTGTGTCGGACAGGCAGTTGGTGAGTCGGAGAGGCAGTTGGTGAGTCTGAGGGGCAGTTGGTGAGTCGTTGGGGCAGTTGGTGAGTCGGAGAGGTAGTTGGTGAGTTGGACGGGCAGTTGTTGAGTCGGACGGGCAGTTGGTGAGTCGGAGAGGCAGTTGTTGAGTCGGAGAGGAAGTTGATGAGTCGGAGGGGCAGTTGGTGAGTCGGAGAGGCAGTTGGTGAGTCGGAGAGGCAGTTGGTGAGTCGGAGAGGCAGTTGGTGAGTCGGAGAGGCAGTTGGTGAGTCGGAGAGGCAGTTGGTGAGTCAGAGAGGTAGTTGGTGAGTCCGACGGGCAGTTGGTGAGTCGGAGGGGCAGTTGGTGAGTCGGAGAGGCAGTTGCTGAGTCGGAGAGTCAGTTGGTGAGTCGGAGGGGCAGTTGGTGAGTCGGAGAGGCAGTTGGTGAGTCGGAGAGGCAGTTGGTGAGTCGGAAGGGCAGTTGGTGAGTCGGAGAGGCAGTTGGTGATTCGGAGATGCAGTTGGTGAGTCGGAGAGGCAGTTGGTGAGTCGGAGAGGCAGTTGGTAAGTCGGAGAGGCAGTTGGTGAGTCGGAGAGGCAGTTGGTGAGTCGGAGATGCAGTTGGTGAGTCGAAGGGGCCGTTGGTGAGTCGGAGAGGCAGTTGGTGAGTCGGAGAGGCAGTTGGTGAGTCGGAGAGGCAGTTGGTGACTCGGAGAGGCAGTTGGTGAGTCGGAGGGGCATTTGGTGAGTAGGAGAGGCAGTTGGTGAGTCGGAGGTGCAGTTGGTGAGTCGGAGAGGCAGTTTGTGAGTCGGAGGGGCAGTTGGTGAGTCGGAGTGGCAGTTGGTGAGTCGGAGAAGCAGTTGGTGAGTCGGAGAGGCAGTTGTTGGGTCGGAGAGGCAGTTGGTAAGTCGGAGGGGCAATTGGTGAGTAGGAGAGGCAGTTGGTGAGTCGGAGGGGGAGTTGTTGAGTTGGAGAGGCAGTTGGTGAGTCGGAGTGGCAGTTGGTGAGTCGGAGAGGCAGTTGGTGATTCGATGAGGTAGTTGGTGAGTCGGAGGGGCAGTTGGTGAGTCGGAGAGGCAGTTGGTGAGTCGGAGGGGCAATTGGTGAGTAGGAGAGGTAGTTGATGAGTCGGAGCTGTTGGTGAGTCGGAGAGGCAGTTGGTGAGTCGGAGGGGTGTTGGTGAGTCGGAGAGGCAGTTGGTGAGTCGACGAGGTAGTTGGTGAGTCGGAGAGGCAGTTGGTGAGTCGGAGAGGCAGTTGGTGAGTCGGAGAGGCAGTTGGTGAGTCGGACAGGCAGTTGGTGAGTTGGAGAGTCAGTTGGTGTGTCGGAGAGGCAGTTGGTCAGTCGGAGAGGCAGTTGGTGAGTCGGAGGGGCAGTTGGTGAGTCGGAGAAGCATTTGGTGAGTCGGAGACGCAGTTGGTGAGTCGGAGAGGCAGTTGGTGAGTCGGCGAGGCAGTTGGTGAGTCGGACAGGCAGTTGGTGTGTCGGAGAGGCAGTTGGTGAGTCGGAGAGGCAGTTGGTGAGTCTGAGGGGCAGTTGGTGAGTCGTAGGGGCAGTTGGTGAGTCGGAGAGGTAGTTGGTGAGTTGGACGGGCAGTTGTTGAGTCGGAGGGGCAGTTGGTGAGTCGGAGACGCAGTTGGTGAGTCGGAGAGGCAGTTGGTGAGTCGGAGAGGCAGTTGGTGAGTAGGAGGGGCAGTTGGTGAGTCGGAGAGGCAGTTGGTGAGTCGGAGAGGTAGTTGGTGAGTCGGACGGGCAGTTGGTGAGTCGGAGGGGCAGTTGGTGAGTCGGAGAGGCAGTTGGTGAGTCGGAGAGGCAGTTGGTGAGTCGGAGAGGCAGTTGGTGAGTCGGAGAGGCAGTTGGTGAGTCGGAGAGGCAGTTGATGAGTCGGAGAGGCAGTTGGTGAGTCGGATAGGCAGTTGGTGAGTCGGAGGGGCAGTTGGTGAGTCGGAGAGGCAGTTGGTGATTAGGAGATGCAGTTGGTGAGTCGGAGAGGCAGTTGGTGAGTCGGGGAGGCAGTTGGTGAGTCGGAAGGGCAGTTGGTGAGTCGGAAAGTCAGTTGGAGAGTCGGAGGGGCAGTTGGTGAGTCGGTGAGGCAGTTGGTGAGTCGGAGTGGCAGTTGGTGAGTCGGAGAGGTAGTTGGTGAGTCGGAGAGGCAGTTGGTGAGTCGGAGAGGCAGTTGGTGAGTCGGAGAGGCAGTTGGTGAGTCGGAGAGGCAGTTGGTGAGTCGGACAGGCAGTTGGTGAATCGGAGAGTCAGTTGGTGAGTCGGAGAGGCAGTTGGTGAGTCGGAGAGGCAGTTGGTGAGTCGGAGGGGCAGTTGGTGAGTCGGAGAGGCATTTGGTGAGTCGGAGACGCAGTTGGTGAGTCGGAGAGGCAGTTGGTGAGTCGGCGAGGCAGTTGGTGAGTCGGACAGGCAGTTGGTGAGTCGGACGGGCAGTTGGTGAGTCGGAGAGGCAGTTGGTGTGTCGGACAGGCAGTTGGTGAGTCGGAGAGGCAGTTGGTGAGTCTGAGGGGCAGTTGGTGAGTCGTTGGGGCAGTTGGTGAGTCGGAGAGGTAGTTGGTGAGTTGGACGGGCAGTTGTTGAGTCGGAGGGGCAGTTGGTGAGTCGGAGAGGCAGTTGTTGAGTCAGAGAGGAAGTTGATGAGTCGGAGGGGCAGTTGGTGAGTCGGAGAGGCAGTTGGTGAGTCGGAGAGGCAGTTGGTGAGTCGGAGAGGCAGTTGGTGAGTAGGAGGTGCAGTTGGTGAGTCGGAGAGGCAGTTGGTGAGTCAGAGAGGTAGTTGGTGAGTCCGACGGGCAGTTGGTGAGTCGGAGGGGCAGTTGGTGAGTCGGAGAGGCAGTTGCTGAGTCGGAGAGTCAGTTGGTGAGTCGGAGGGGCAGTTGGTGAGTCGGAGAGGCAGTTGGTGAGTCGGAGAGGCAGTTGGTGAGTCGGAAGGGCAGTTGGTGAGTCGGAGAGGCAGTTGGTGATTCGGAGATGCAGTTGGTGAGTCGGAGAGGCAGTTGGTGAGTCGGAGAGGCAGTTGGTGAGTCGGAGAGGCAGTTGGTAAGTCGGAGAGGCAGTTGGTGAGTCGGAGAGGCAGTTGGTGAGTCGGAGAGGCAGTTGGTGAGTCGGAGGGGCAGTTGGTGAGTCGGAGAGGCAGTTGGTGAGTCGGAGAGGCAGTTGGTGAGTCGGAGAGGCAGTTGGTGACTCGGAGAGGGAGTTGGTGAGTCGGAGGGGCATTTGGTGAGTAGGAGAGGCAGTTGGTGAGTCGGAGAGGCAGTTGGTGAGTCGGAGGTGCAGTTGGTGAGTCGGAGAGGCAGTTGGTGATTCGGAGGGGCAGTTGGTGATTTGGAGAGGCAGTTTATGGGTCGGAGAGGCAGTTGGTAAGTCGGAGGGGCAATTGGTGAGTAGGAGAGGTAGTTGATGAGTCGGAGAGGCAGTTGGTGAGTCGGAGAGGCAGTTGGTGAGTCGGAGGGGGAGTTGTTGAGTTGGAGAGGCAGTTGGTGAGTCGGAGTGGCAGTTGGTGAGTCGGAGAGGCAGTTGGTGATTCGATGAGGTAGTTGGTGAGTCGGAGGGGCACTTGGTGAGTCAGAGAGGCAGTTGGTGAGTCGGAGGGGCAATTGGTGAGTAGGAGAAGTAGTTGATGAGTCGGAGAGGCAGTTGGTGAGTCGGAGAGGCAGTTGGTGAGTCGGAGGGGTGTTGGTGAGTTGGAGAGGCAGTTGGTGAGTCGACGAGGTAGTTGGTGAGTCGGAGGGGCAGTTGGTGAGTCGGAGAGGCAGTTGCTGAATCGGAGAGGCAGTTGGTGAGGCGGAAGGGCAGTTGGTGAGTCGGAGAGGCAGTTGGTGAGTTGGAGAGGCAGTTGCTGAGTCGGAGAGGCAGTTGGTGAGTCGGAGGGGCAGTTGGTGAGTCGGAGAGGCAGTTGGTGAGTCGGAGGGTCAGTTGGTGAGTCGGAGAGGCAGTTGGTGAGTCGGAGGGGCAGTTGGTGAGTCGGAGAGGTAGTTGGTGAGTCAGAGGGGCAGTTGGTGAGTCGGAGAAACAGTTGGTGAGTCGGAGAGGCAGTTGGTGAATCGGAGGGGCAGTTAGTGAGTCGGAGAGGTAGTTGGTGAGTCGGAGAGTTACTTGGTGAGTCGAAGAGGCAGTTGGTGAGTCAGAGAGGCAGTTGGTGAGTCGTAGGGGCAGTTGGTGAGTCGGAGAGTCAGTTGGTGAGTCGGAGGGGCAGTTGGTGAGTCGGTGAGGCAGTTGGTGAGTCGGAGGGGCAGTTGGTGAGTCGGAGAGGTAGTTGGTGAGTAGGAGGGGCAGTTGGTGAGTCGGAGAGGCAGTTGGTGAGTCGGAGAGGCAGTTGCTGAGTCGGAGAGGCAGTTGGTGAGTCGGAGGGGCAGTTGGTGAGTCGGAGAGGCAGTTGGTCAGTCGGAGGGTCAGTTGGTAAGTCGGAGAGGCAGTTGGTTAGTCTAAGGGGCAGTTGGTGAGTCGGAGAGGTATTTGATGAGTCGGAGAGGTAGTTGGTGAGTCGGAGAGGCAGTTGGTGTGTCGGAGGGGCAGTTGGTGAGTCGGAGAGGCAGTTGGTGAGTCGGAGAGGCAGTTGGTGCGTTGGAGGGGCAGTTGGTGAAACGGAGAGGCAGTTGGTGAGTAGGAGAGGCAGTTGATGAGTCGGAGAGGCAGTTGGTGAGTCGGAGAGGCAGTTGGTGAGTCAGAGATGTAGTTGGTGAGTCGGAGGAGCAGTTGGTGAGTCGGAGAGGCAGTTGTTGAGTCGGAGAGGCAGTTGGTGAGTCGGAGAGGAAGTTGGAGAGTCGGAGAGGAAGTTGGAGAGTCGGAGAGGCAGTTGGTGAGTCGGAGAGGCAGTTGGTGAGTCGGACAGGCAGTTGGTGAGTCGGACGGGCAGTTGGTGAGTCGGAGAGGCAGTTGGTGAGTAGGAGGGGCAGTTGGTGAGTCGGAGAGGCAGTTGGTGAGTCGGAGAGGTAGTTGGTGAGTCGGACGGGCAGTTGGTGAGTCGGAGGGGCAGTTGGTGAGTCGGAGAGGCAGTTGGTGAGTCGGAGAGGCAGTTGGTGAGTCGGAGAGGCAGTTGGTGAGTCGGAGAGGCAGTTGGTGAGTCGGAGAGGCAGTTGATGAGTCGGAGAGGCAGTTGGTGAGTCGGATAGGCAGTTGGTGAGTCGGAGGGGCAGTTGGTGAGTCGGAGAGGCAGTTGGTGATTCGGAGAGGCAGTTGGTGAGTCGGAGAGGCAGTTGGTGAGTCGGAGAGGCAGTTGGTGAGTCGGAGAGGCAGTTGATGAGTCGGAGAGGCAGTTGGTGAGTCGGATAGGCAGTTGGTGAGTCGGAGGGGCAGTTGGTGAGTCGGAGAGGCAGTTGGTGAGTCGGAGAGGCAGTTGATGAGTCGGAGAGGCAGTTGGTGAGTCCGACGGGCAGTTGGTGAGTCGGAGGGGCAGTTGGTGAGTCGGAGAGGCAGTTGCTGAGTCGGAGAGTCAGTTGGTGAGTCGGAGGGGCAGTTGGTGAGTCGGAGAGGCAGTTGGTGAGTCGGAGAGGCAGTTGGTGAGTCGGAAGGGCAGTTGGTGATTCGGAGATGCAGTTGGTGAGTCGGAGAGGCAGTTGGTGAGTCGGAGAGGCAGTTGGTGAGTCGGAGAGGCAGTTGGTAAGTCGGAGAGGCAGTTGGTGAGTCGGAGAGGCAGTTGGTGAGTCGGAGAGGCAGTTGGTGAGTCGGAGGGGCAGTTGGTGAGTCGGAGAGGCAGTTGGTGAGTCGGAGAGGCAGTTGGTGAGTCGGAGAGGCAGTTGGTGACTCGGAGAGGGAGTTGGTGAGTCGGAGGGGCATTTGGTGAGTAGGAGAGGCAGTTGGTGAGTCGGAGAGGCAGTTGGTGAGTCGGAGGTGCAGTTGGTGAGTCGGAGAGGCAGTTGGTGATTCGGAGGGGCAGTTGGTGATTTGGAGAGGCAGTTTATGGGTCGGAGAGGCAGTTGGTAAGTCGGAGGGGCAATTGGTGAGTAGGAGAGGTAGTTGATGAGTCGGAGAGGCAGTTGGTGAGTCGGAGAGGCAGTTGGTGAGTCGGAGGGGGAGTTGTTGAGTTGGAGAGGCAGTTGGTGAGTCGGAGTGGCAGTTGGTGAGTCGGAGAGGCAGTTGGTGATTCGATGAGGTAGTTGGTGAGTCGGAGGGGCACTTGGTGAGTCAGAGAGGCAGTTGGTGAGTCGGAGGGGCAATTGGTGAGTAGGAGAAGTAGTTGATGAGTCGGAGAGGCAGTTGGTGAGTCGGAGAGGCAGTTGGTGAGTCGGAGGGGTGTTGGTGAGTTGGAGAGGCAGTTGGTGAGTCGACGAGGTAGTTGGTGAGTCGGAGGGGCAGTTGGTGAGTCGGAGAGGCAGTTGCTGAATCGGAGAGGCAGTTGGTGAGGCGGAAGGGCAGTTGGTGAGTCGGAGAGGCAGTTGGTGAGTTGGAGAGGCAGTTGCTGAGTCGGAGAGGCAGTTGGTGAGTCGGAGGGGCAGTTGGTGAGTCGGAGAGGCAGTTGGTGAGTCGGAGGGTCAGTTGGTGAGTCGGAGAGGCAGTTGGTGAGTCGGAGGGGCAGTTGGTGAGTCGGAGAGGTAGTTGGTGAGTCAGAGGGGCAGTTGGTGAGTCGGAGAAACAGTTGGTGAGTCGGAGAGGCAGTTGGTGAATCGGAGGGGCAGTTAGTGAGTCGGAGAGGTAGTTGGTGAGTCGGAGAGTTACTTGGTGAGTCGAAGAGGCAGTTGGTGAGTCAGAGAGGCAGTTGGTGAGTCGTAGGGGCAGTTGGTGAGTCGGAGAGTCAGTTGGTGAGTCGGAGGGGCAGTTGGTGAGTCGGTGAGGCAGTTGGTGAGTCGGAGGGGCAGTTGGTGAGTCGGAGAGGTAGTTGGTGAGTAGGAGGGGCAGTTGGTGAGTCGGAGAGGCAGTTGGTGAGTCGGAGAGGCAGTTGCTGAGTCGGAGAGGCAGTTGGTGAGTCGGAGGGGCAGTTGGTGAGTCGGAGAGGCAGTTGGTCAGTCGGAGGGTCAGTTGGTAAGTCGGAGAGGCAGTTGGTTAGTCTAAGGGGCAGTTGGTGAGTCGGAGAGGTATTTGATGAGTCGGAGAGGTAGTTGGTGAGTCGGAGAGGCAGTTGGTGTGTCGGAGGGGCAGTTGGTGAGTCGGAGAGGCAGTTGGTGAGTCGGAGAGGCAGTTGGTGCGTTGGAGGGGCAGTTGGTGAAACGGAGAGGCAGTTGGTGAGTAGGAGAGGCAGTTGATGAGTCGGAGAGGCAGTTGGTGAGTCGGAGAGGCAGTTGGTGAGTCAGAGATGTAGTTGGTGAGTCGGAGGAGCAGTTGGTGAGTCGGAGAGGCAGTTGTTGAGTCGGAGAGGCAGTTGGTGAGTCGGAGAGGAAGTTGGAGAGTCGGAGAGGAAGTTGGAGAGTCGGAGAGGCAGTTGGTGAGTCGGAGAGGCAGTTGGTGAGTCGGACAGGCAGTTGGTGAGTCGGACGGGCAGTTGGTGAGTCGGAGAGGCAGTTGGTGAGTAGGAGGGGCAGTTGGTGAGTCGGAGAGGCAGTTGGTGAGTCGGAGAGGTAGTTGGTGAGTCGGACGGGCAGTTGGTGAGTCGGAGGGGCAGTTGGTGAGTCGGAGAGGCAGTTGGTGAGTCGGAGAGGCAGTTGGTGAGTCGGAGAGGCAGTTGGTGAGTCGGAGAGGCAGTTGGTGAGTCGGAGAGGCAGTTGATGAGTCGGAGAGGCAGTTGGTGAGTCGGATAGGCAGTTGGTGAGTCGGAGGGGCAGTTGGTGAGTCGGAGAGGCAGTTGGTGATTCGGAGAGGCAGTTGGTGAGTCGGAGAGGCAGTTGGTGAGTCGGAGAGGCAGTTGGTGAGTCGGAGAGGCAGTTGATGAGTCGGAGAGGCAGTTGGTGAGTCGGATAGGCAGTTGGTGAGTCGGAGGGGCAGTTGGTGAGTCGGAGAAGCAGTTGGTGAGTCGGAGAGGCAGTTGATGAGTCGGAGAGGCAGTTGGTGAGTCCGACGGGCAGTTGGTGAGTCGGAGGGGCAGTTGGTGAGTCGGAGAGGCAGTTGCTGAGTCGGAGAGTCAGTTGGTGAGTCGGAGGGGCAGTTGGTGAGTCGGAGAGGCAGTTGGTGAGTCGGAGAGGCAGTTGGTGAGTCGGAAGGGCAGTTGGTGAGTCGGAGAGGCAGTTGGTGATTCGGAGATGCAGTTGGTGAGTCGGAGAGGCAGTTTGTGAGTCGGAGAGGCAGTTGGTGAGTCGGAGGGGCATTTGGTGAGTCGGAGAGGCAGTTGGTGAGTCGGAGGGGCAGTTGGTGAGTCGGATAGGTAGTTGGTGAGTCGGAGAGGTAGTTGGTGAGTCGGAGATGCAGTTGGTGAGTCGGAGAGGCAGTTGGTGAGTCGGAGAGGTAGTTGGTGAGGCGGAGAGGCAGTTGGTGAGTCGGACAGGCAGTTGCTGAGTCGGAGAGGCAGTTTGTGAGTCTGAGAGGCAGTTGGTGAGTAGGAGGGGCAGTTGGTGAGTCGGAGAGGCAGTTGGTGAGTCGGAGAGGCAGTTGGTGAGTCGGTGAGGCAGTTGGTGAGATGGAGAGGCAGTTGGTGAGTCGGAGAGGTAGTTTGTGAGTCGGAGAGGCAGTTGGTGAGTCGGAGGGGCATTTGGTGAGTTGGAGAGGCAGTTGGTGAGTCGGAGAGGCAGTTGGTGAGTCGGAGAGGCAGTTGGTGAGTCGGAGAGGCAGTTGGTGAGTAGGAGGGGCAGTTGGTGAGTCGGAGAGGCAGTTGGTGAGTCGGAGAGGTAGTTGGTGAGTCGGACGGGCAGTTGCTGAGTCGGAGGGGCAGTTGGTGAGTTGGAGAGGCAGTTGGTGAGTCGGAGAGGCAGTTGGTGAGTCGGAGAGGCAGTTGGTGAGTCGCAGAGGCAGTTGGTGAGTCGGAGAGGCAGTTGATGAGTCGGAGAGGCAGTTGGTGAGTCGGATAGGCAGTTGGTGAGTCGGGGAGGCAGTTGGTGAGTCGGAAGGGCAGTTGGTGAGTCGGAATGTCAGTTGGTGAGTCGGAAGGGCAGTTGGTGAGTCGGTGAGGCAGTTGGTGAGTCGGAGTGGCAGTTGGTGAGCCGGAGAGGTAGTTGGTGAGTCGCAGAGGCAGTTGGTGAGTCGGAGAGGCAGTTGGTGAGTCGGAGAGGCAGTTGGTGAGTCGGAGAGGCAGTTGGTGAGTCGGAGAGGCAGTTGGTGAGTCGGACAGGCAGTTGGTGAATCGGAGAGTCAGTTGGTGAGTCGGAGAGGCAGTTGGTGAGTCGGAGAGGCAGTTGGTGAGTCGGAGGGGCAGTTGGTGAGTCGGAGAGGCATTTGGTGAGTCGGAGACGCAGTTGGTGAGTCGGAGAGGCAGTTGGTGAGTCGGACGGGCAGTTGGTGAGTCGGAGAGGCAGTTGGTGTGTCGGACAGGCAGTTGGTGAGTCGGAGAGGCAGTTGGTGAGTCTGAGGGGCAGTTGGTGAGTCGTTGGGGCAGTTGGTGAGTCGGAGAGGTAGTTGGTGAGTTGGACGGGCAGTTGTTGAGTCGGACGGGCAGTTGGTGAGTCGGAGAGGCAGTTGTTGAGTCGGAGAGGAAGTTGATGAGTCGGAGGGGCAGTTGGTGAGTCGGAGAGGCAGTTGGTGAGTCGGAGAGGCAGTTGGTGAGTCGGAGAGGCAGTTGGTGAGTCGGAGAGGCAGTTGGTGAGTCGGAGAGGCAGTTGGTGAGTCAGAGAGGTAGTTGGTGAGTCCGACGGGCAGTTGGTGAGTCGGAGGGGCAGTTGGTGAGTCGGAGAGGCAGTTGCTGAGTCGGAGAGTCAGTTGGTGAGTCGGAGGGGCAGTTGGTGAGTCGGAGAGGCAGTTGGTGAGTCGGAGAGGCAGTTGGTGAGTCGGAAGGGCAGTTGGTGAGTCGGAGAGGCAGTTGGTGATTCGGAGATGCAGTTGGTGAGTCGGAGAGGCAGTTGGTGAGTCGGAGAGGCAGTTGGTAAGTCGGAGAGGCAGTTGGTGAGTCGGAGAGGCAGTTGGTGAGTCGGAGATGCAGTTGGTGAGTCGAAGGGGCCGTTGGTGAGTCGGAGAGGCAGTTGGTGAGTCGGAGAGGCAGTTGGTGAGTCGGAGAGGCAGTTGGTGACTCGGAGAGGCAGTTGGTGAGTCGGAGGGGCATTTGGTGAGTAGGAGAGGCAGTTGGTGAGTCGGAGGTGCAGTTGGTGAGTCGGAGAGGCAGTTTGTGAGTCGGAGGGGCAGTTGGTGAGTCGGAGTGGCAGTTGGTGAGTCGGAGAGGCAGTTGGTGAGTCGGAGAGGCAGTTGTTGGGTCGGAGAGGCAGTTGGTAAGTCGGAGGGGCAATTGGTGAGTAGGAGAGGCAGTTGGTGAGTCGGAGGGGGAGTTGTTGAGTTGGAGAGGCAGTTGGTGAGTCGGAGTGGCAGTTGGTGAGTCGGAGAGGCAGTTGGTGATTCGATGAGGTAGTTGGTGAGTCGGAGGGGCAGTTGGTGAGTCGGAGAGGCAGTTGGTGAGTCGGAGGGGCAATTGGTGAGTAGGAGAGGTAGTTGATGAGTCGGAGCTGTTGGTGAGTCGGAGAGGCAGTTGGTGAGTCGGAGGGGTGTTGGTGAGTCGGAGAGGCAGTTGGTGAGTCGACGAGGTAGTTGGTGAGTCGGAGAGGCAGTTGGTGAGTCGGAGAGGCAGTTGGTGAGTCGGAGAGGCAGTTGGTGAGTCGGACAGGCAGTTGGTGAGTTGGAGAGTCAGTTGGTGTGTCGGAGAGGCAGTTGGTCAGTCGGAGAGGCAGTTGGTGAGTCGGAGGGGCAGTTGGTGAGTCGGAGAAGCATTTGGTGAGTCGGAGACGCAGTTGGTGAGTCGGAGAGGCAGTTGGTGAGTCGGCGAGGCAGTTGGTGAGTCGGACAGGCAGTTGGTGTGTCGGAGAGGCAGTTGGTGAGTCGGAGAGGCAGTTGGTGAGTCTGAGGGGCAGTTGGTGAGTCGTAGGGGCAGTTGGTGAGTCGGAGAGGTAGTTGGTGAGTTGGACGGGCAGTTGTTGAGTCGGAGGGGCAGTTGGTGAGTCGGAGACGCAGTTGGTGAGTCGGAGAGGCAGTTGGTGAGTCGGAGAGGCAGTTGGTGAGTAGGAGGGGCAGTTGGTGAGTCGGAGAGGCAGTTGGTGAGTCGGAGAGGTAGTTGGTGAGTCGGACGGGCAGTTGGTGAGTCGGAGGGGCAGTTGGTGAGTCGGAGAGGCAGTTGGTGAGTCGGAGAGGCAGTTGGTGAGTCGGAGAGGCAGTTGGTGAGTCGGAGAGGCAGTTGGTGAGTCGGAGAGGCAGTTGATGAGTCGGAGAGGCAGTTGGTGAGTCGGATAGGCAGTTGGTGAGTCGGAGGGGCAGTTGGTGAGTCGGAGAGGCAGTTGGTGATTAGGAGATGCAGTTGGTGAGTCGGAGAGGCAGTTGGTGAGTCGGGTTACAGTTGGTGAGTCGGAAGGGCAGTTGGTGAGTCGGAAAGTCAGTTGGTGAGTCGGAGGGGCAGTTGGTGAGTCGGTGAGGCAGTTGGTGAGTCGGAGTGGCAGTTGGTGAGTCGGAGAGGTAGTTGGTGAGTCGGAGAGGCAGTTGGTGAGTCGGAGAGGCAGTTGGTGAGTCGGAGAGGCAGTTGGTGAGTCGGAGAGGCAGTTGGTGAGTCGGACAGGCAGTTGGTGAATCGGAGAGTCAGTTGGTGAGTCGGAGAGGCAGTTGGTGAGTCGGAGAGGCAGTTGGTGAGTCGGAGGGGCAGTTGGTGAGTCGGAGAGGCATTTGGTGAGTCGGAGACGCAGTTGGTGAGTCGGAGAGGCAGTTGGTGAGTCGGCGAGGCAGTTGGTGAGTCGGACAGGCAGTTGGTGAGTCGGACGGGCAGTTGGTGAGTCGGAGAGGCAGTTGGTGTGTCGGACAGGCAGTTGGTGAGTCGGAGAGGCAGTTGGTGAGTCTGAGGGGCAGTTGGTGAGTCGTTGGGGCAGTTGGTGAGTCGGAGAGGTAGTTGGTGAGTTGGACGGGCAGTTGTTGAGTCGGAGGGGCAGTTGGTGAGTCGGAGAGGCAGTTGTTGAGTCAGAGAGGAAGTTGATGAGTCGGAGGGGCAGTTGGTGAGTCGGAGAGGCAGTTGGTGAGTCGGAGAGGCAGTTGGTGAGTCGGAGAGGCAGTTGGTGAGTAGGAGGTGCAGTTGGTGAGTCGGAGAGGCAGTTGGTGAGTCAGAGAGGTAGTTGGTGAGTCCGACGGGCAGTTGGTGAGTCGGAGGGGCAGTTGGTGAGTCGGAGAGGCAGTTGCTGAGTCGGAGAGTCAGTTGGTGAGTCGGAGGGGCAGTTGGTGAGTCGGAGAGGCAGTTGGTGAGTCGGAGAGGCAGTTGGTGAGTCGGAAGGGCAGTTGGTGAGTCGGAGAGGCAGTTGGTGATTCGGAGATGCAGTTGGTGAGTCGGAGAGGCAGTTGGTGAGTCGGAGAGGCAGTTGGTGAGTCGGAGAGGCAGTTGGTAAGTCGGAGAGGCAGTTGGTGAGTCGGAGAGGCAGTTGGTGAGTCGGAGAGGCAGTTGGTGAGTCGGAGGGGCAGTTGGTGAGTCGGAGAGGCAGTTGGTGAGTCGGAGAGGCAGTTGGTGAGTCGGAGAGGCAGTTGGTGACTCGGAGAGGGAGTTGGTGAGTCGGAGGGGCATTTGGTGAGTAGGAGAGGCAGTTGGTGAGTCGGAGAGGCAGTTGGTGAGTCGGAGGTGCAGTTGGTGAGTCGGAGAGGCAGTTGGTGATTCGGAGGGGCAGTTGGTGATTTGGAGAGGCAGTTTATGGGTCGGAGAGGCAGTTGGTAAGTCGGAGGGGCAATTGGTGAGTAGGAGAGGTAGTTGATGAGTCGGAGAGGCAGTTGGTGAGTCGGAGAGGCAGTTGGTGAGTCGGAGGGGGAGTTGTTGAGTTGGAGAGGCAGTTGGTGAGTCGGAGTGGCAGTTGGTGAGTCGGAGAGGCAGTTGGTGATTCGATGAGGTAGTTGGTGAGTCGGAGGGGCACTTGGTGAGTCGGAGAGGCAGTTGGTGAGTCGGAGGGGCAATTGGTGAGTAGGAGAAGTAGTTGATGAGTCGGAGAGGCAGTTGGTGAGTCGGAGAGGCAGTTGGTGAGTCGGAGGGGTGTTGGTGAGTTGGAGAGGCAGTTGGTGAGTCGACGAGGTAGTTGGTGAGTCGGAGGGGCAGTTGGTGAGTCGGAGAGGCAGTTGCTGAATCGGAGAGGCAGTTGGTGAGGCGGAAGGGCAGTTGGTGAGTCGGAGAGGCAGTTGGTGAGTTGGAGAGGCAGTTGCTGAGTCGGAGAGGCAGTTGGTGAGTCGGAGGGGCAGTTGGTGAGTCGGAGAGGCAGTTGGTGAGTCGGAGGGTCAGTTGGTGAGTCGGAGAGGCAGTTGGTGAGTCGGAGGGGCAGTTGGTGAGTCGGAGAGGTAGTTGGTGAGTCAGAGGGGCAGTTGGTGAGTCGGAGAAACAGTTGGTGAGTCGGAGAGGCAGTTGGTGAATCGGAGGGGCAGTTAGTGAGTCGGAGAGGTAGTTGGTGAGTCGGAGAGTTACTTGGTGAGTCGAAGAGGCAGTTGGTGAGTCAGAGAGGCAGTTGGTGAGTCGTAGGGGCAGTTGGTGAGTCGGAGAGTCAGTTGGTGAGTCGGAGGGGCAGTTGGTGAGTCGGTGAGGCAGTTGGTGAGTCGGAGGGGCAGTTGGTGAGTCGGAGAGGTAGTTGGTGAGTAGGAGGGGCAGTTGGTGAGTCGGAGAGGCAGTTGGTGAGTCGGAGAGGCAGTTGCTGAGTCGGAGAGGCAGTTGGTGAGTCGGAGGGGCAGTTGGTGAGTCGGAGAGGCAGTTGGTCAGTCGGAGGGTCAGTTGGTAAGTCGGAGAGGCAGTTGGTTAGTCTAAGGGGCAGTTGGTGAGTCGGAGAGGTATTTGATGAGTCGGAGAGGTAGTTGGTGAGTCGGAGAGGCAGTTGGTGTGTCGGAGGGGCAGTTGGTGAGTCGGAGAGGCAGTTGGTGAGTCGGAGAGGCAGTTGGTGCGTTGGAGGGGCAGTTGGTGAAACGGAGAGGCAGTTGGTGAGTAGGAGAGGCAGTTGATGAGTCGGAGAGGCAGTTGGTGAGTCGGAGAGGCAGTTGGTGAGTCAGAGATGTAGTTGATGAGTCGGAGGAGCAGTTGGTGAGTCGGAGAGGCAGTTGTTGAGTCGGAGAGGCAGTTGGTGAGTCGGAGAGGAAGTTGGAGAGTCGGAGAGGAAGTTGGAGAGTCGGAGAGGCAGTTGGTGAGTCGGAGAGGCAGTTGGTGAGTCGGACAGGCAGTTGGTGAGTCGGACGGGCAGTTGGTGAGTCGGAGAGGCAGTTGGTGAGTAGGAGGGGCAGTTGGTGAGTCGGAGAGGCAGTTGGTGAGTCGGAGAGGTAGTTGGTGAGTCGGACGGGCAGTTGGTGAGTCGGAGGGGCAGTTGGTGAGTCGGAGAGGCAGTTGGTGAGTCGGAGAGGCAGTTGGTGAGTCGGAGAGGCAGTTGGTGAGTCGGAGAGGCAGTTGGTGAGTCGGAGAGGCAGTTGATGAGTCGGAGAGGCAGTTGGTGAGTCGGATAGGCAGTTGGTGAGTCGGAGGGGCAGTTGGTGAGTCGGAGAGGCAGTTGGTGATTCGGAGAGGCAGTTGGTGAGTCGGAGAGGCAGTTGGTGAGTCGGAGAGGCAGTTGGTGAGTCGGAGAGGCAGTTGATGAGTCGGAGAGGCAGTTGGTGAGTCGGATAGGCAGTTGGTGAGTCGGAGGGGCAGTTGGTGAGTCGGAGAGGCAGTTGGTGAGTCGGAAAGTCAGTTGGTGAGTCGGAGGGGCAGTTGGTGAGTCGGTGAGGCAGTTGGTGAGTCGGAGTGGCAGTTGGTGAGTCGGAGAGGTAGTTGGTGAGTCGGAGAGGCAGTTGATGAGTCGGAGAGGCAGTTGGTGAGTCGGAGAGGCAGTTGGTGAGTCGGACAGGCAGTTGGTGAATCGGAGAGTCAGTTGGTGAGTCGGAGAGGCAGTTGGTGAGTCGGAGAGGCAGTTGGTGAGTCGGAGGGGCAGTTGGTGAGTCGGAGAGGCATTTGGTGAGTCGGAGACGCAGTTGGTGAGTCGGAGAGGCAGTTGGTGAGTCGGCGAGGCAGTTGGTGATTCGGACAGGCAGTTGGTGAGTCGGACGGGCAGTTGGTGAGTCGGAGAGGCAGTTGGTGTGTCGGACAGGCAGTTGGTGAGTCGGAGAGGCAGTTGGTGAGTCTGAGGGGCAGTTGGTGAGTCGTTGGGGCAGTTGGTGAGTCGGAGAGGTAGTTGGTGAGTTGGACGGGCAGTTGTTGAGTCGGAGGGGCAGTTGGTGAGTCGGAGAGGCAGTTGTTGAGTCAGAGAGGAAGTTGATGAGTCGGAGGGGCAGTTGGTGAGTCGGAGAGGCAGTTGGTGAGTCGGAGAGGCAGTTGGTGAGTCGGAGAGGCAGTTGGTGAGTAGGAGGTGCAGTTGGTGAGTCGGAGAGGCAGTTGGTGAGTCAGAGAGGTAGTTGGTGAGTCCGACGGGCAGTTGGTGAGTCGGAGGGGCAGTTGGTGAGTCGGAGAGGCAGTTGCTGAGTCGGAGAGTCAGTTGGTGAGTCGGAGGGGCAGTTGGTGAGTCGGAGAGGCAGTTGGTGAGTCGGAGAGGCAGTTGGTGAGTCGGAAGGGCAGTTGGTGAGTCGGAGAGGCAGTTGGTGATTCGGAGATGCAGTTGGTGAGTCGGAGAGGCAGTTGGTAAGTCGGAGAGGCAGTTGGTGAGTCGGAGAGGCAGTTGGTAAGTCGGAGAGGCAGTTGGTGAGTCGGAGAGGCAGTTGGTGAGTCGGAGATGCAGTTGGTGAGTCGGAGGGGCAGTTGGTGAGTCGGAGAGGCAGTTGGTGAGTCGGAGAGGCAGTTGGTGAGTCGGAGAGGCAGTTGGTGACTCGGAGAGGGAGTTGGTGAGTCGGAGGGGCATTTGGTGAGTAGGAGAGGCAGTTGGTGAGTCGGAGAGGCAGTTGGTGAGTCGGAGGTGCAGTTGGTGAGTCGGAGAGGCAGTTGGTGATTCGGAGGGGCAGTTGGTGAGTTGGAGAGGCAGTTTATGGGTCGGAGAGGCAGTTGGTAAGTCGGAGGGGCAATTGGTGAGTAGGAGAGGTAGTTGATGTGTCGGAGAGGCAGTTGGTGAGTCGGAGAGGCAGTTGGTGAGTCGGAGGGGGAGTTGTTGAGTTGGAGAGGCAGTTGGTGAGTCGGAGTGGCAGTTGGTGAGTCGGAGAGGCAGTTGGTGATTCGATGAGTTAGTTGGTGAGTCGGAGGGGCAGTTGGTGAGTCGGAGAGGCAGTTGGTGAGTCGGAGGGGCAATTGGTGAGTAGGAGAAGTAGTTGATGAGTCGGAGAGGCAGTTGGTGAGTCAGAGAGGCAGTTGGTGAGTCGGAGGGGTGTTGGTGAGTTGGAGAGGCAGTTGGTGAGTCGACGAGGTAGTTGGTGAGTCGGAGGGGCAGTTGGTGAGTCGGAGAGGCAGTTGCTGAATCGGAGAGGCAGTTGGTGAGGCGGAAGGGCAGTTGGTGAGTCGGAGAGGCAGTTGGTGAGTTGGAGAGGCAGTTGCTGAGTCGGAGAGGCAGTTGGTGAGTCGGAGGGGCAGTTGGTGAGTCGGAGAGGCAGTTGGTGAGTCGGAGGGTCAGTTGGTGAGTCGGAGAGGCAGTTGGTGAGTCGGAGGGGCAGTTGGTGAGTCGGAGAGGTAGTTGGTGAGTCGGAGGGGCAGTTCGTGAGTCGGAGAGACAGTTGGTGAGTCGGAGAGGCAGTTGGTGAATCGGAGGGGCAGTTAGTGAGTCGGAGAGGTAGTTGGTGAGTCGGAGAGTTACTTGGTGAGTCGAAGAGGCAGTTGGTGAGTCAGAGAGGCAGTTGGTGAGTCGTAGGGGCAGTTGGTGAGTCGGAGAGTCAGTTGGTGAGTCGGATGGGCAGTTGGTGAGTCGGTGAGGCAGTTGGTGAGTCGGAGGGGCAGTTGGTGAGTCGGAGAGGTAGTTGGTGAGTAGGAGGGGCAGTTGGTGAGTCGGAGAGGCAGTTGGTGAGTTGGAGAGGCAGTTGCTGAGTCGGAGAGGCAGTTGGTGAGTCGGAGGGGCAGTTGGTGAGTCGGAGAGGCAGTTGGTCAGTCGGAGGGTCAGTTGGTAAGTCGGAGAGGCAGTTGGTTAGTCTAAGGGGCAGTTGGTGAGTCGGAGAGGTATTTGATGAGTCGGAGAGGTAGTTGGTGAGTCGGAGAGGCAGTTGGTGTGTCGGAGGGGCAGTTGGTGAGTCGGAGAGGCAGTTGGTGAGTCGGAGAGGCAGTTGGTGCGTTGGAGGGGCAGTTGGTGAAACGGAGAGGCAGTTGGTGAGTAGGAGAGGCTGTTGATGAGTCGGAGAGGCAGTTGGTGAGTCGGAGAGGCAGTTGGTGAGTCAGAGATGTAGTTGGTGAGTCGGAGGAGCAGTTGGTGAGTCGGAGAGGCAGTTGGTGAGTCGGAGAGGCAGTTGGTGAGTCGGAGAGGAAGTTGGAGAGTCGGAGAGGAAGTTGGAGAGTCGGAGAGGCAGTTGGTGAGTCGGAGGGGCAGTTGGTGAGTAGGAGAGGCAGTTGGTGAGTCGGAGATGCTGTTTATGAGTCGGAGGGGCAGTTGAGAGTCGGAGAGCTAGTTGGTGAGTCGGAGAGGGCGTTGGTGAGTCGGAGGGGCAGTTGGAGAGTCGGAGAGGCAGTTGGAGAGTCGGAGAAACAGTTGGTGAGTCGGAGAGGTAGTTGGTGAGTCAGAGAGGTAGTTGGTGAGTCGGAGAGGTAGTTGGTGAGTCGGAGAGGTAGTTGGTGAGTCGGAGAGGCAGTTGGTGAGTCGGAGAGGCAGTTGGTGAGTCGGAGAGGCAGTTCGTGAGTCGGAGAGGCAGCTTGTGAGTCGGAGAGGCAGTTAGTGAGTCGGAGGGGCAGTTGGTGAGTCGGAGAGGCAGTTGGTGAGTCGGTGAGGCAATTGGTGAGTCGGAGAGGCAGTTGGTGAGTCGGAGAGGCAGTTGTTGAGTCGGGGGGGCAGTTCGTGAGTCGGAGAGGTAGTTGGTGAGTCGGAGAGGTAGTTGGTGAGTCGGATAGGCAGTTGGTGAGTCGGAGGGGCAGTTGGTGAGTCGGAGGGGCATTTGGTGAGTCGGAGAGGCAGTTGGTGAGTCGGAGGGACAGTTGGTGATTCGGAGAGGCAGTTGGTGAGTCGGAGAGGCAGTTGGTGAGTCGGAGAGGCAGTTGGTGAGTCGGAGGGGCAGTTGGTGAGTCGGAGAAGTAGTTGGTGAGTCGGAGGGGCAGTTGGTGAGTCGGAGAGTCAGTTGGTTAGTTGGAGGGGCAGTTGGTGAGTCGGAGAAGTAGTTGGTGAGTCGGAGGGACAGTTGGTGAGTCGGAGAGGCAGTTGGTGAGTCGGAGAGGTAGTTGGTGAGTCGGAGGGGAATTTGGTAAGACGGTGGGGCAGTTGGTGAGTCGGAGAGCCAGTTGGTGAGTCGGAGAGGCAGTTGGTGCGTCGGAGGGGCAGTTGATGAGTCGGCGAGGCAGTTGGTGAGTCGGAGAGGCAGTTGGTGAGTCGGAGAGGTAGTTGGTGAGTGGGAGAGACAGTTGGTGAGTCGGAGAGGCAGTTGGTGAGTCGGAGAGGTAGTTGGTGAGTCGGAGGGGCAGTTGGTGAGTCGGAGAGGTAGTTGGTGAGTCGGAGAGGGTGTTGGTGAGTCGGAGGGGCAGTTGGCGAGTCGGAGAGGCAGTTGGTGAGTCGGAGAGGCAGTTGGAGAGTCGGAGAGGCAGTTGGTGAGTCGGAGAGGCAGTTGGTGAGTCGGAGCGTTAGTTGGTGAGTCTGAGAGGTACTTGGTGAGTCGGAGAGGTAGTTGGTGAGTCGGAGAGGTAGTTGGTGACTCGGAGAGGCAGTTGGTGAGTCGGAGAGGTAGTTGGTGAGTCGGAGAGGCAGTTGGTGAGTCGCAGAGGCAGTTTGTGAGTCGGAGAGGCAGTTGGTGAGTCGGAGGGGCAGTTGGTGAGTCGGAGAGGCAGTTGGTGAGTCGGAGAGGCAGTTGGTGAGTCGGAGAGGCAGTTGGTGAGTCGGAGAGGTAGTTGGTGACTTGGAGAGGCAGTTGGTGAGTCGGGGAGGCAGTTGGTGAGTCGGAGAGGTAGTTGGTGAGTCGGAGAGGTAGTTGGTGACTCGTAGAGGCAGTTGGTGAGTCAGAGGGGAATTTGGTGAGACGGTGGGGCAGTTGGTGAGTCGGAGAGCCAGTTGGTGAGTCGGAGAGGCAGTTGGTGAGTCGGAGAGGCAGTTGGTGAGTCGGAGAGGCAGTTGGTGAGTCGGAGAGGTAGTTGGTGAGTCGGAGGGGAATTTGGTGAGACGGTGGGGCAGTTGGTGAGACGGAGAGCCAGTTGGTGAGTCGGAGAGGCAGTTGGTGCGTCGGAGGGGCAGTTGATGAGTCGGCGAGGCAGTTGGTGAGTCGGAGAGGCAGTTGGTGAGTCGGAGAGGCAGTTGGTGAGTGGGAGAGGCAGTTGGTGAGTCGGAGAGGCAGTTGGTGAGTCGGAGAGGTAGTTGGTGAGTCGGAGAGGGCGTTGGTGAGTCGGAGGGGCAGTCGGCGAGTCGGAGAGGCAGTTGGTGAGTCGGAGAGGCAGTTGGAGAGTGGGAGAGGCAGTTGGTGAGTCGGAGAGGGCGTTGGTGAGTCGGAGAGGCAGTTGGTGAGTCGTAGAGGCAGTTGGCGAGTCGGAGAGGCAGTTGGTGAGTCGGAGTGGCAGTTGGAGATTCGGAGAGGCAGTTCGTGAGTCGGAGAGGTAGTTGGTGAGTCGGAGAGGCAGTTGGTGATTCGGAGAGGTAGTTGGTGAGTCGGAGAGGCAGTTGGTGAGTCGGAGAGGCAGTTGGTGAGTCGGAGAGGTAGTTGGTGACTCGGAGAGGCAGTTGGTGAGTCGGGGGGGCAGTTGGTGAGTCGGAGAGGTAGTTGGTGAGTCGGAGAGGTATTTGGTGACTCGGAGAGGCAGTTGGTGAGTCGGAGGGGCATTTGGTGAGTCGGAGAGGCAGTTGGTGAGTCGGAGAGGTAGTTGATGAGTCAGAGGGGCAGTTGGTGAGTCGGAGAGGCAGTTGGTGAGTCGGAGAGGCATTTGGTGAGTCGGAGGGGCAGTTGGTGATTCGGAAAGGCAGTTGGTGAGTCGGAGAGGCAGTTGGTGAGTCGGAGAGGCAGTTGGTGAGTCGTAGGGGCAGTTGGTGATTCGGAGAAGCAGTTGGTGAGTCAGGAGAGGCAGTTGGTGAGTTGGAGAGACAGTTGGTGAGTCGGAGAGGTAGTTGGTGAGTAGGAGAGGTAGTTGGTGAGTCGGAGGGGCAGTTGGTGATTCGGAGGGGCAGTTGGTGAGTCGGAGGGGCAGTTGGTGAGTCGGAGAGGCAGTTAGTGATTCGGAGGGGCAGTTGGTGAGTCGGAGGGGCAGTTGGTGAGTCGGAGAGTTAGTTGGTGAGTCGGAGAGGCAGTTGGTGAGTCGGAGAGGCATTTGGTGAGTCGGAGAGGCAGTTGATGAGTCGGAGGGGCAGTTGGTGAGTCGAAGGGGCAATTGGTGAGTAGGAGAGTTAGTTGATGAGTCGGAGAGGCAGTTGGTGAGTCGGAGAGGCAGTTGGTGAGTCGGAGGGGCAGTTGGTGAGTCGGAGAGGCATTTGGTGTGTCGGAGGTGCAGTTGGTGAGTCGGAGAGGCAGTTGGTGAGTCGGAGAGGTAGTTGGTGAGTCGGAGGGGCATTTGGTGAGTCGGAGAGGCAGTTGGTGAGTCGGAGAGGCAGTTGGTGAGTCGGAGACGTAGTTGGTGACTCAGAGAGGCAGTTGGTGAGTCGGCGAGATAGTTGTTGAGTCGGAGAAGGAGTTGGTGAGTCGGAGAGGCAGTTGGTGAGTCGGAGAGGCAGTTGGTGAGTCGGAGAGGCAGTTTGTGAGTCGGAGAGGCAGGTGGTGAGTCGGAGGGGCAGTTGGTGAGTCGGTGAGGCAGTTGGTGAGTCGGAGAGGCAGTTGGTGACTCGGAGAGGCAGTTGGTGAGTCGGAGAGGCAGTTGGTGAGTCGGAGAGGCAGTTGGTGAGTCGGAGTGGCAGTTGGTGAGTCGGAGGGGCAGTTGGTGAGTCGCAGAGGTAGTTGGTGAGTCGTAGAGGAAGTTGGTGAGTCGGAGAGGCAGTTGATGAGTCGGAGGGGCAGTTGGTGAGTCGCAGAGGTAGTTGGTGAGTCGGAGAGGTAGTTTGTGACTCGGAGAGGCAGTTGGTGAATCGGAGAGGCAGTTGGTGAGTCGGAGGCGCAGTTGGTGAGTCGCAGAGGCAGTTGGTGAGTCGGAGGGGCAGTTGGTGTGTCGGTGAGGCAGTTGGTGAGTCGGAGAGGCATTTGGTGATTCAGAGAGGTAGTTGGTGAGTAGGAGGGGCAGTTGGTGAGTCGGAGAGGCAGTTGGTGAGTCAGAGGGGCAGTTGGTGAGTCGGAGAGGCAGTTGGTGAGTCGGAGAGGTAGTTGGTGAGTCGGAGAGGCAGTTGGTGAGTCTGAGGGGCAGTTGGTGAGTCGGAGAGGCAGTTGGTGAGTCGGAGAGGCAGTTGGTGAGTCGGAGTGGCAGTTGGTGAGTCGGAGAGGCAGTTGGTGTGTCGGAAAGGCAGTTGGTGAGTCGGAGAGGCAGTTGGTGAGTCGGAGGGGCAGTTGGTGAGTCGGAGGGGCAGTTGGTGAGTCAGAGAGTTAGTTGGTGAGTCGGCGGGGCAGTTGGTGAGTCGGAGAGGCAGTTGGTGAGTCAGAGAGGCAGTTGGTGAGTCAGAGGGGCAGTTGGTGAGTCAGAGGGGCAGTTGGTGAGTCGGAGGCGCAGTTGGTGTGTCGGAGAGGCAGTTGGTGAGTCGTAGGGGCAGTTGCTGAGTCGGTGGGGCAGTTGGTGAGTCGGAGGGGCAGTTGGTGAGTCGGAGAGGCAGTTGGTGAGTCGGAGAGGCAGTTGGTGAGTCGGAGAGGCAGTTGGTGAGTCGGAGAGCCAGTTGGTGAGTCGGAGAGGCAGTTGCTGAGTCGGAGAGGCAGTTGGTGAGTGGGAGGGGCAGTTGATGAGTCGGAGAGGCAGTTGGTGAGTCGGAAAGGCAGTTGGTGAGTCGGAGAGGTAGTTGGTGAGTCGGAGAGGCAGTTGGTGAGTCAGAGAGGTAGTTGTTGAGTAGGAGGGGTAGTTGGTGAAGCGGAGAGGCAGTTGGTGAGTCGAAGGGCCGTTGGTGAGTCGGAGAGGTAGTTGGTGAGTCGGAGGGGCAGTTGGTGAGTCGGAGAGGCAGTTGGTGAGTCGGAGAGGCAGTTGGTGAGTCGGAGGGGCATTTGGTGAGTCGGAGGGGCAGTTGGTGAGTTGGAGGGTCAGTTGGTGAGTCGGAGAGGCAGTTGGTGAGTCGGAGAGGCAGTTGGTGATTCGGAGAGGTAGTTGGTGAGTAGGAGGGGTAGTTGGTGAATCGGAGAGGCAGTTGGTGAGTCGAAGGGCCGTTGGTGAGTCGGAGAGTTAGTTGGTGAGTCAAAGGGTCAATTGGTGAGTAGGAGAGGTAGTGGATGAGTCGGAGAGGCAGTTCGTGAGTCGGAGAGGCAGTTGGTGAGTCGGAGATGCAGTTGGTGAGTCAGAGGGGCAGTTGGTGAGTCGTAGGGTCAATTGGTGAGTAGGAGAGGTAGTTGATGAGTCAGAGAGTTAGTTGGTGAGTCGGAGAGGCGGTTGGTGAGTCGGTGAGGCAGTTGGTGAGTCGGAGGGGCATTTGGTGAGTCAGAGAGGTAGTTGGTGAGTCGGAGAGGGAGTTGGTGAGTCGGAGGGACAGTTGGTGAGTCAGAGAGGCAGTTGGTGAGTCGCAGAGGCATTTGGTGAGTCGGAGAGGAAGTTGGAGAGTCGGAGAGGCAGTTGGTGAGTCGGAGGGGCAGTTTGTGAGTCGGAGAGGGAGTTGGTGAGTCGGAGGTGCAGTTGGTGAGTCGGTGGGGCAGTTGGTGAGTCGGAGAGGCAGTTGCTGAGTCGGAGAGGCAGTTGGTTAGTCGGAGGGGCAGTTGGTGAGTCAGAGAGGCAGTTGGTGAGTCGGAGAGGCAGTTGGTGAGTCGGAGAGGCAGTTGGTGAGTCGGAGAGGCATTTGGTGAGTCGGAGGGGCAGTTGGTGAGTCGGAGAGGCAGTTGGTGATTCGGAGAGGCAGTTGGTGAGTCGGAGAGGCAGTTGGTGAGTCGGAGAGGCAGTTGGTGAGTCGGAGAGCCAGTTGGTGAGTCGGAGAGGCAGTTGCTGAGTCGGAGAGGCAGTTGGTGAGTTGGAGGGGCAGTTGGTGAGTCGGAGAGGCAGTTGGTGAGTCGGAAAGGCAGTTGGTGAGTCGGAGAGGTAGTTGGTGAGTCGGAGAGGCAGTTGGTGAGTCAGAGAGGTAGTTGTTGAGTAGGAGGGGTAGTTGGTGAATCGGTGCGGCAGTTGCTGAGTCGAAGGGCCGTTGGTGAGTCGGACAGTTAGTTGGTGAGTCGGAGGGGCAGTTGGTGAGTCGGAGAGGCATTTGGTGAGTCGGAGTGGCAGTTGGTGAGTCGGAGGGGCAGTTGGTGAGTCGTAGGGTCAATTGGTGAGTAGGAGAGGTAGTTGATGAGTCAGAGAGGCAGTTGGTGAGTCGGAGAGGCGGTTGGTGAGTCGGTGAGGCAGTTGGTGAGTCGGAGGGGCATTTGGTGAGTCAGAGAGGTAGTTGGTGAGTCGGAGAGGGAGTTGGTGAGTCGGAGGGACAGTTGGTGAGTCAGAGAGGCAGTTGGTGAGTCGCAGAGGCATTTGGTGAGTCGGAGAGAAAGTTGGAGAGTCGGAGAGGCAGTTGGTGAGTCGGAGGGGCAGTTTGTGAGTCGGAGAGGGAGTTGGTGAGTCGGAGGTGCAGTTGGTGAGTCGGTGGGGCAGTTGGTGAGTCGGAGAGGCAGTTGCTGAGTCGGAGAGGCAGTTGGTGAGTCGGAGGGGCAGTTGGTGAGTCAGAGAGGCAGTTGGTGAGTCGGAGAGGCAGTTGGTGAGTCGGAGAGGCAGTTGGTGAGTCGGAGAGGCATTTGGTGAGTCGGAGGGGCAGTTGGTGAGTCGGAGAGGCAGTTGGTGATTCGGAGAGGCAGTTGGTGAGTCGGAGAGGCAGTTGGTGAGTCGGAGAGGCAGTTGGTGAGTCGGAGAGCCGGTTGGTGAGTTGGAGAGGCAGTTGCTGAGTCGGAGAGGCAGTTGGTGAGTTGGAGGGGCAGTTGGTGAGTCGGAGAGGCAGTTGGTGAGTCGGAAAGGCAGTTGGTGAGTCGGAGAGGTAGTTGGTGAGTCGGAGAGGCAGTTGGTGAGTCAGAGAGGTAGTTGTTGAGTAGGAGGGGTAGTTGGTGAATCGGTGCGGCAGTTGCTGAGTCGAAGGGCCGTTGGTGAGTCGGACAGTTAGTTGGTGAGTCGGAGGGGCAGTTGGTGAGTCGGAGAGGCATTTGGTGAGTCGGAGAGGCAGTTGGTGAGTCGGAGGGGCAGTTGGTGAGTCGTAGGGTCAATTGGTGAGTAGGAGAGGTAGTTGATGAGTCAGAGAGGCAGTTGGTGAGTCGGAGAGGCAGTTGGTGAGTCGGAGGGGCAGTTGGTGAGTCGGAGATGCAGTTGGTGAGTCAGAGGGGCAGTTGGTGAGTCGTAGGGTCAATTGGTGAGTAGGAGAGGTAGTTGATGAGTCAGAGAGGCAGTTGGTGAGTCGGAGAGGCAGTTGGTGAGTCGGAGGGGCAGTTGGTGAGTCGGAGAGGCATTTGGTGAGTCGGAGAGGCAGTTGGTGAGTCGGAGGGGCAGTTGGTGAGTCGTAGGGTCAATTGGTGAGTAGGAGAGGTAGTTGATGAGTCAGAGAGGCAGTTGGTGAGTCGGAGAGGCAGTTGGTGAGTCGGAGGGGCAGTTGGTGAGTCGGAGATGCAGTTGGTGAGTCAGAGGGGCAGTTGGTGAGTCGTAGCGTCAATTGGTGAGTAGGAGAGGTAGTTGATGAGTCAGAGAGGCAGTTGGTGAGTCGGAGAGGCAGTTGGTGAGTCGGAGGGGCAGTTGGTGAGTCGGAGAAGCAGTTGGTGAGTCGGAGGGGCAGTTGGTGAGTTGGACAGGCATTTGGTGAGTCGGCGAGATAGTTGGTAAGTCGGACGGGCAGTTGGTGAGTCGGAGAGGCAGTTGGTGAGTCGGAGAGGCAGTTGGTGAGTCGGAGAGGCAGTTGGTGACTCCGAGAGTCAGTTGCTGAGTCGGCGAGACAGTTGGTGAGTCGGAGAGGCAGTTGGTGAGTCGGAGAGGCAGTTGGTGAGTCAGAGGGGCAGTTGGTGAGTCGGAGAGGCAGTTGGTGAGTCGGAGAGGCAGTTGGTGATTCGGAGAGGTAGTTGGTGAGCAGGAGGGGTAGTTGGTGAATCGGAGAGGCATTTGGTGAGTCGAAGGGCCGTTGGTGAGTCGGAGGGTCAGTTGGTGAGTCAGAGAGGCAATTGGTGAGTCGGAGAGGCAGTTGGTGAGTCGGAGATGCAGTTGGTGAGTCGGAGAGGCAGTTGTTGAGTCGGAGGGGCAGTTGGTGAGTCGGAGAGGTAGTTGGTGTGTCGAAGGGTCAATTGGTGAGTAGGAGAGGTAGTTGATGAATCGGAGAGGCAGTTGGTGAGTCGGAGAGGCAGTTGGTGAATCGGAGAGGCAGTTGGTGAGTCGGAGAGGCAGTTGGTGAGTCGGAGAGGCAGTTGGTGAGTCGGAGAGCCAGTTGGTGAGTCGGAAAGGCAGTTGGTGAGTCGGAGAGGTAGTTGGTGAGTCGGAGAGGCAGTTGGTGAGTCGGTGGGGCAGTTGGTGAGTCGGAGAGGCAGTTGGTGAGTCGGAGAGGCAGTTGGTGATTCGGAGAGGTAGTTGGTGAGTAGGAGGGGTAGTAGGTGAATCGGAGAGGCAGTTGGTGAGTCGGAGGGGCATTTGGTGAGTCGGAGAGGTAGTTGGTGAGTCGGAGAGGGAGTTGGTGAGTCGGAGGGGCAGTTGGTGAGTCGGAGAGGCAGTTGGTTAGTCGCAGAGGCATTTGGAGAGGCAGTTGCTGATTCGGAGAGGCAGTTGGTGAGTCGGAGTGGCAGTTGGTGAGTCGGAGAGGCAGTTGGTGAGTCGGAGAGGCAGTTGATGAGTCGGAGAGGCAGTTGGTGAGTCGGAGAGGCATTTGGTGAGTCGGAGGGGTAGTTGGTGAGTCGGAGAGGCAGTTGGTGATTCGGAGAGGCAGTTGGTGAGTAGGAGGGGTAGTTGGTGAATCGGAGAGGCAGTTGGTGAGTCGAAGGGCCGTTGGTGAGTCGGAGAGGTAGTTGGTGAGTCGGAGGGGCAGTTGGTGAGTCGCAGAGGCAGTTGGTGAGTCACAGAGGCAGTTGGTGAGTCGGAGGGGCAGTTGGTGAGTCGGAGAGGCAGTTGGTGAGTCGGAGAGGCAGTTGGTGATTCGGAGAGGTAGTTGGTGAGTAGGAGGGGTAGTTGGTGAATCGGAGAGCCAGTTGGTGAGTCGAAGGGCCGTTGGTGAGTCGGAGAGGTAGTTGGTGAGTCGAAGGGTCAATTGGTGAGTAGGAGAGGTAGTTGATTAGTCGGAGAGGCAGTTGGTGAGTCCGAGAGGTAGTTGGTGAGTAGGAGGGGTAGTTGGTGAATCGGAGAGGCAGTTGGTGAGTCGAAGGGCCGTTGGTGAGTCGGAGAGGTAGTTGGTGAGTCGAAGGGTCAATTGGTGAGTAGGAGAGGTAGTTGATGAGTCGGAGGGGCAGTTGGTGAGTCGGAGAGCCAGTTGGTGAGTCGGAGAGGCAGTTGCTGAGTCGGAGAGGCAGTTGGTGAGTTTGAGGGGCAGTTGGTGAGTCGGAGAGGCAGTTGGTGAGTCGGAGAGGTAGTTGGTGAGTCGGAGAGGGAGTTGGTGAGTCGGAGGGGCAGTTGGTGAGTCAGAGAGGCAGTTGGTGAGTCGCAGAGGCATTTGGTGAGTCGGAGAGGAAGTTGGAGAGTCGGAGAGGCAGTTGGTGAGTGGGAGGGGCAGTTTGTGAGTCGGAGAGGGAGTTGGTTAGTCGGAGGGGGAGTTGGTGAGTCGGTGGGGCAGTTGGTGAGTCGGAGAGGCAGTTGCTGAGTCGGAGAGGCAGTTGGTGAGTCGGAGGGGCAGTTGGTGAGTCAGAGAGGCAGTTGGTGAGTCGCAGAGGCATTTGGTGAGTCGGAGAGGAAGTTGGAGAGTCGGAGAGGCAGTTGGTGAGTCGGAGGGGCAGTTTGTGAGTCAGAGAGGGAGTTGGTGAGTCGGTGGGCAGTTGGTGAGTCGGTGGGGCAGTTGGTGAGTCGAAGGGCCGTTGGTGAGTCGGAGAGGTAGTTGTTGAGTCGGAGGGGCAGTTGGTGAGTCGGAGAGGCAGTTGGTGAGTCGGAGAGGCATTTGGTGAGTCGGAGGGGCAGTTGGTGAGTAGGAGGGGTAGTTGGTGAATCGGAGAGGCAGTTGGTGAGTCCGAGAGATAGTTGGTGAGTAGGAGGGGTAGTTGGTGAATCGGAGAGGCAGTTGATGAGTCGAAGGGCCGTTGGTGAGTCGGAGAGGTAGTTGGTGAGTCGAAGGGTCAATTGGTGAGTAGGAGAGGTAGTTGATGAGTCGGAGGGGCAGTTGGTGAGTCGGAGAGGTAGTTGGTGAGTCAGAGAGGCAGTTGGTGAGTCGGAGAGGCAGTTGGTGAGTCGGAGAGGCAGTTGGTGAGTCGGAGAGGTAGTTGGTGAGTCGGAGAGGGAGTTGGTGAGTCGGAGGGGCAGTTGGTGAGTCAGAGAGGCAGTTGGTGAGTCGCAGAGGCATTTGGTGAGTCGGAGAGGATGTTGGAGAGTCGGAGAGGCAGTTGGTGAGTGGGAGGGGCAGTTTGTGAGTCGGAGAGGTTGTAGGTGAGTCGGAGGGACAGTCGGTGAGTCGGAGAGGCAGTTGGTGAGTCGGAGAGGTAGTTGGTGAGTCGGAGGAGAAGTTGATGCGTCGGAGGGGCAGTAGGTGAGTCGGAGATGCAGTTGGTAAGTCGGAGAGGCAGTTGGTGAGTCGGAGAGACAGTTGGTGAGTCGGAGAGGCAGTTGGTGAGTCGGAGAGGCAGTTGGTGAGTCGGAGATGCAGTTGGTGAGTCAGAGAGGTAGTTGGTGAGTCGGAGAGGCGGTTGGTGAGTCGGTGAGGCAGTTGGTGAGTCGGAGGGGCATTTGGTGAGTCGGAGAGGTAGTTGGTGAGTCGGAGAGGGAGTTCGTGAGTCGGAGGGGCAGTTGGTGAGTCAGAGAGGCAGTTGGTGAGTCGCAGAGGCATTTGGTGAGTCGGAGAGGTAGTTGTTGAGTAGGAGGGGTAGTTGGTGAAGCGGAGAGGCAGTTGGTGAGTCGAAGGGCCGTTGGTGAGTCGGAGAGGTAGTTGGTGAGTCGGAGGGGCAGTTGGTGAGTCGGAGAGGCAGTTGGTGAGTCGGAGGGGCAGTTGGTGAGTCGGTGTGGCAGTTGGTGAGTCGGAGAGGCAGTTGCTGAGTCGGAGAGGCAGTTGGTGAGTCGGAGGGGCAGTTGGTGAGTCGGAGAGGCAGTTGGTGAGTCGGCGAGGCAGTTGGTGAGTCGGAGAGGCAGTTCGTGAGTCGGAGAGCCAGTTGGTGAGTCGGAGAGGCAGTTGCTGAGTCGGAGAGGCAGTTGGTGAGTGGGAGGGGCAGTTGATGAGTCGGAGAGGCAGTTGGTGAGTCGGAAAGGCAGTTGGTGAGTCGGAGAGGTAGTTGGTGAGTCGGAGAGGCAGTTGGTGAGTCAGAGAGGTAGTTGTTGAGTAGGAGGGGTAGTTGGTGAAGCGGAGAGGCAGTTGGTGAGTCGAAGGGCCGTTGGTGAGTCGGAGAGGCAGTTGGTGATTCGGAGAGGCAGTTGGTGAGTCGGAGAGGCAGTTGGTGAGTCGGAGAGGCAGTTGGTGAGTCGGAGAGCCAGTTGGTGAGTCGGAGAGGCAGTTGGTGAGTTGGAGGGGCAGTTGGTGAGTCGGAGAGGCAGTTGGTGAGTCGGAGAGGCAGTTGGTGAGTCGGAAAGGCAGTTGGTGAGTCGGAGAGGTAGTTGGTGAGTCGGAGAGGCAGTTGGTGAGTCAAAGAGGTAGTTGTTGAGTAGGAGGGGTAGTTGGTGAATCGGTGCGGCAGTTGCTGAGTCGAAGGGCCGTTGGTGAGTCGGAGAGGTAGTTGGTGAGTCGGAGGGGCAGTTGGTGAGTCGGAGAGGCATTTGGTGAGTCGGAGAGGCAGTTGGTGAGTCGGAGGGGCAGTTGGTGAGTCGCAGGGTCAATTGGTGAGTAGGAGAGGTAGTTGATGAGTCAGAGAGGCAGTTGGTGAGTCGGAGAGGCAGTTTCTGAGTCGGAGGGGCAGTTGGTGAGTCGGAGATGCAGTTGGTGAGTCAGAGGGGCAGTTGGTGAGTCGTAGGGTCAATTGGTGAGTAGGAGAGGTAGTTGATGAGTCAGAGAGGCAGTTGGTGAGTCGGAGAGGCAGTTGGTGAGTCGCAGGGGCAGTTGGTGAGTCGGAGAAGCAGTTGGTGAGTCGGAGGGGCAGTTGGTAAGTTGGACAGGCATTTGGTGAGTCGGCGAGGTAGTTGGTAAGTCGGACGGGCAGTTGGTGAGTCGGAGAGGCAGTTGGTGAGTCGGAGAGGCAGTTGCTGAGTCGGAGAGGCAGTTGGTGACTCCGAGAGTCAGTTGCTGAGTCGGCGAGACAGTTGGTGAGTCGGAGAGGCAGTTGGTGAGTCGGAGAGGCAGTTGGTGAGTCGGAGGGGCAGTTGGTGAGTCGGAGAGGTAGTTGGTGTGTCGAAGGGTCAATTGGTGAGTAGGCGAGGTAGTTGATGAGTCGGAGAGGCAGTTGGTGAGTCGGAGAGGCAGTTGGTGAATCGGAGAGGCAGTTGGTGAGTCGGAGAGGCAGTTGGTGAGTCGGAGAGGCAGTTGGTGAGTCGGAGAGGCAGTTGGTGAGTCGGAAAGGCAGTTGGTGAGTCGGAGAGGTAGTTGGTGAGTCGGAGAGGCAGTTGGTGAGTCGGAGGGGCAGTTGGTGAGTCGGAGAGGCAGTTGGTGAGTCGGAGAGGCAGTTGGTGATTCGGAGAGGTAGTTGGTGAGTAGGAGGGGTAGTTGGTGAATCGGAGAGGCATTTGGTGAGTCGAAGGGCCGTTGGTGAGTCGGAGGGTCAATTGGTGAGTCAGAGAGGCAGTTGGTGAGTCGGAGAGGCAGTTGGTGAGTCGGAGATGCAGTTGGTGAGTCGGAGGGGCAGTTGGTGAGTCGAAGGGTCAATTGGTGAATAGAAGAGGTAGTTGATGAGTCGGAGAGGCAGTTGGTGAGTCGGAGAGGCAGTTGGTGAGTCGGAGGGGCAGTTGGTGAGTCGGATAGGTAGTTGGTGAGTAGGAGGGGCAGTTGGTGAGTCGGAGAGGCAGTTGGTGAGTCGGAGAGGCAGTTGGTGAGTCGGAGAGGCAATTGGTGAGTCGGAGGGGCAGTTGGTGAGTCGGAGAGTTAGTTGGTGAGTCGGAGAGGCAGTTGGTGAGTCGGAGGGGCAGTTGGTGAGTCGGAGAGGTAGTTGTTGAATCGGGGGGGCAGTTGGTGAGTTGGAGAGGTAGTTGGTGAGTCGGAGAGGCTGTTGGTGACTCGGAAGGGCAGTTGGTGAGTCGGAGAGGTAGTTGGTGAGTCGGAGAGGTAGTTGATGAGTCAGAGAGTTAGTTGGTGAGTCGGAGAGGCGGTTGATGAGTCGGTGAGGCATTTGGTGAGTCGGAGGGGCATTTGGTGAGTCAGAGAGGTAGTTGGTGAGTCGGAGAGGGAGTTGGTGAGTCGGAGGGACAGTTGGTGAGTCAGAGAGGCAGTTGGTGAGTCGCAGAGGCATTTGGTGAGTCGGAGAGGAAGTTGGAGAGTCGGAGAGGCAGTTGGTGAGTCGGAGGGGCAGTTTGTGAGTCGGAGAGGGAGTTGGTGAGTCGGAGGTGCAGTTGGTGAGTCGGTGGGGCAGTTGGTGAGTCGGAGAGGCAGTTGCTGAGTCGGAGAGGCAGTTGGTGAGTCGGAGGGGCAGTTGGTGAGTCAGAGAAGCAGTTGGTGAGTCGGATAGGCAGTTGGTGAGTCGGAGAGGCAGTTGGTGAGTCGGAGAGGCATTTGGTGAGTCGGAGGGGCAGTTGGTGAGTCGGAGAGGCAGTTGGTGATTCGGACAGGCAGTTGGTGAGTCGGAGAGGCAGTTGGTGAGTCGGAGAGGCAGTTGGTGAGTCGGAGAGGCAGTTGGTGAGTCGGAGAGGCAATTGGTGAGTCGGAGGGGCAGTTGGTGAGTCGGAGAGGTAGTTGGTGAGTCGGAGAGGCAGTTGGTGAGTCGGAGGGGCAGTTGGTGAGTCGGAGAGGTAGTTGGTGAATCGGGGGGGCAGTTGGTGAGTTGGAGAGGTAGTTGGTGAGTCGGAGAGGCTGTTGGTGACTCGGAAGGGCAGTTGGTGAGTCGGAGAGGTAGTTGGTGAGTCGGAGAGGTAGTTGATGAGTCAGAGAGTTAGTTGGTGAGTCGGAGAGGCGGTTGATGAGTCGGTGAGGCATTTGGTGAGTCGGAGGGGCATTTGGTGAGTCAGAGAGGTAGTTGGTGAGTCGGAGAGGGAGTTGGTGAGTCGGAGGGACAGTTGGTGAGTCAGAGAGGCAGTTGGTGAGTCGCAGAGGCATTTGGTGAGTCGGAGAGGAAGTTGGAGAGTCGGAGAGGCAGTTGGTGAGTCGGAGGGGCAGTTTGTGAGTCGGAGAGGGAGTTGGTGAGTCGGAGGTGCAGTTGGTGAGTCGGTGGGGCAGTTGGTGAGTCGGAGAGGCAGTTGCTGAGTCGGAGAGGCAGTTGGTGAGTCGGAGGGGCAGTTGGTGAGTCAGAGAGGCAGTTGGTGAGTCGGATAGGCAGTTGGTGAGTCGGAGAGGCAGTTGGTGAGTCGGAGAGGCATTTGGTGAGTCGGAGGGGCAGTTGGTGAGTCGGAGAGGCAGTTGATGATTCGGAGAGGCAGTTGGTGAGTCGGAGAGGCAGTTGGTGAGTCGGAGAGGCAGTTGGTGAGTCGGAGAGCCAGTTGGTGAGTCGGAGAGGCAGTTGGTGAGTCGGAGAGGCAGTTGGTGAGTCGGAGAGGCAGTTGGTGAGTTGGAGGGGCAGTTGGTGAGTCGGAGAGGCAGTTGGTGAGTCGGAAAGGCAGTTGGTGAGTCGGAGAGGTAGTTGGTGAGTCGGAGAGGCAGTTGGTGAGTCAGAGAGGTAGTTGTTGAGTAGGAGGGGTAGTTGGTGAATCGGTGCGGCAGTTGCTGAGTCGAAGGGCCGTTGGTGAGTCGGAGAGGTAGTTGGTGAGTCGGAGGGGCAGTTGGTGAGTCGGATAGGTAGTTGGTGAGTAGGAGGGGCAGTTGGTGAGTCGGAGAGGCAGTTGGTGAGTCGGAGAGGCAGTTGGTGAGTCGGAGAGGCAATTGGTGAGTCGGAGAGGCATTTGGTGAGTCGGAGAGGCAGTTGGTGAGTCGGAGGGGCAGTTGGTGAGTCGTAGGGTCAATTGGTGAGTAGGAGAGGTAGTTGATGAGTCAGACAGGCAGTTGGTGAGTCGGAGAGGCAGTTGGTGAGTCGGAGGGGCAGTTGGTGAGTCGGAGATGCAGTTGGTGAGTCAGAGGGGCAGTTGGTGAGTCGTAGGGTCAATTGGTGAGTAGGAGAGGTTGTTGATGAGTCAGAGAGGCAGTTGGTGAGTCGGAGAGGCAGTTGGTGAGTCGGAGGGGCAGTTGGTGAGTCGGAGAAGCAGTTGGTGAGTCGGAGGGGCAGTTGGTGAGTTGGACAGGCATTTGGTGAGTCGGCGAGATAGTTGGTAAGTCGGACGGGCAGTTGGTGAGTCGGAGAGGCAGTTGGTGAGTCGGAGAGGCAGTTGGTGAGTCGGAGAGGCAGTTGGTGACTCCGAGAGTCAGTTGCTGAGTCGGCGAGACAGTTGGTGAGTCGGAGAGGCAGTTGGTGAGTCGGAGAGGCAGTTGGTGAGTCGGAGGGGCAGTTGGTGAGTCGGAGAGGTAGTTGGTGTGTCGAAGGGTCAATTGGTGAGTAGGAGAGGTAGTTGATGAGTCGGAGAGGCAGTTGGTGAGTCGGAGAGGCAGTTGGTGAATCGGAGAGGCAGTTGGTGAGTCGGAGAGGCAGTTGGTGAGTCGGAGAGGCAGTTGGTGAGTCGGAGAGGCAGTTGGTGAGTCGGAAAGGCAGTTGGTGAGTCGGAGAGGTAGTTGGTGAGTCGGAGAGGCAGTTGGTGAGTCGGAGGGGCAGTTGGTGAGTCGGAGAGGCAGTTGGTGAGTCGGAGAGGCAGTTGGTGATTTGGAGAGGTAGTTGGTGAGTAGGAGGGGTAGTTGGTGAATCGGAGAGGCATTTGGTGAGTCGAAGGGCCGTTGGTGAGTCGGAGGGTCAGTTGGTGAGTCAGAGAGGCAGTTGGTGAGTCAGAGAGGCAGTTGGTGAGTCGGAGATGCAGTTGGTGAGTCGGAGGGGCAGTTGGTGAGTCGAAGGGTCAATTGGTGAATAGAAGAGGTAGTTGATGAGTCGGAGAGGCAGTTGGTGAGTCGGAGAGGCAGTTGGTGAGTCGGAGGGGCAGTTGGTGAGTCGGATAGGTAGTTGGAGAGTAGGAGGGGCAGTTGGTGAGTCGGAGAGGCAGTTGGTGAGTCGGAGAGGCAGTTGGTGAGTCGGAAAGGCAATTGGTGAGTCGGAGGGGCAGTTGGTGAGTCGGAGAGGTAGTTGGTGAGTCGGAGAGGCAGTTGGTGAGTCGGAGGGACAGTTGGTGAGTCGGAGAGGTAGTTGGTGAATCGGGGGGGCAGTTGGTGAGTTGGAGAGGTAGTTGGTGAGTCGGAGAGGCTGTTGGTGACTCGGAAGGGCAGTTGGTGAGTCGGAGAGGTAGTTGGTGAGTCGGAGAGGTAGTTGGTGAGTCGGAGGGGCAGTTGGTGAGTCGGAGAGGTAGTTGGTGATATGGAGAGGTTGTAGGTGAGTCGGAGGCACAGTCGGTGAGTCGGAGAGGCTGTTGGTGAGTCGGAGAGGTAGTTGGTGAGTCGGAGGAGAAGTTGATGCGTCGGAGGGGCAGTAGGTGAGTCGGAGAGGCAGTTGGTGAGTCGGAGAGGCAGTTGGTGAGTCGGAGAGGCAGTTGGTGAGTCAGAGAGGCAGTTGGTGAGTCGGAGATGCAGTTGGTAAGTCAGAGAGGTAGTTGGTGAGTCGGAGAGGCGGTTGGTGAGTCGGTGAGGCAGTTGGTGAGTCGGAGGGGCATTTGGTGAGTCGGAGAGGTAGTTGGTGAGTCGGAGAGGGAGTTGGTGAGTCGGAGGGGCAGTTGGTGAGTCGGAGAGGCAGTTGGTGAGTCGCAGAGGCATTTGGAGAGGCAGTTGCTGATTCGGAGAGGCAGTTGGTGAGTCGGAGGGGCAGTTGGTGAGTCGGAGAGGCAGTTGGTGAGTCGGAGAGGCAGTTGATGAGTCGGAGAGGCAGTTGGTGAGTCGGAGAGGCATTTGGTGAGTCGGAGGGGCAGTTGGTGAGTCGGAGAGGTAGTTGGTGATTCGGAGAGGCAGTTGGTGAGTAGGAGGGTTAGTTGGTGAATCGGAGAGGCAGTTGGTGAGTCGAAGGGCCGTTGGTGAGTCGGAGAGGTAGTTGGTGAGTCGGAGGGGCAGTTGTTGAGTCGGAGAGGCAGTTGGTGAGTCACAGAGGCAGTTGGTGAGTCGGAGGGGCAGTTGGTGAGTCGGAGAGGCAGTTGGTGAGTCGGAGAGGCAGTTGGTGATTCGGAGAGGTAGTTGGTGAGTAGGAGGGTTAGTTGGTGAATCGGAGAGCCAGTTGGTGAGTCGAAGGGCCGTTGGTGAGTCGGAGAGGTAGTTGGTGAGTCGAAGGGTCAATTGGTGAGTAGGAGAGGTAGTTGATTAGTCGGAGAGGCAGTTGGTGAGTCCGAGAGGTAGTTGGTGAGTAGGAGAGGGAGTTGATGAGTCGGAGGGGCAGTTGGTGAGTCGGAGAGCCAGTTGGTGAGTCGGAGAGGCAGTTGCTGAGTCGGAGAGGCAGTTGGTGAGTTGGAGGGGCAGTTGGTGAGTCGGAGAGGCAGTTGGTGAGTCGGAGAGGTAGTTGGTGAGTCGGAGAGGGAGTTGGTGAGTCGGAGGGGCAGTTGGTGAGTCAGAGAGGCAGTTGGTGAGTCGCAGAGGCATTTGGTGAGTCGGAGAGGAAGTTGGAGAGTCGGAGAGGCAGTTGGTGAGTGGGAGGGGCAGTTTGTGAGTCGGAGAGGGAGTTGGTTAGTCGGAGGGGCAGTTGGTGAGTCGGTGGGGCAGTTGGTGAGTCGGAGAGGCAGTTGCTGAGTCGGAGAGGCAGTTGGTGAGTCGGAGGGGCAGTTGGTGAGTCAGAGAGGCAGTTGGTGAGTCGCAGAGGCATTTGGTGAGTCGGAGAGGAAGTTGGAGAGTCGGAGAGGCAGTTGGTGAGTCGGAGGGGCAGTTTGTGAGTCGGAGAAGGAGTTGGTGAGTCGGTGGGCAGTTGGTGAGTCGGTGGGGCAGTTGGTGAGTCGAAGGGCCGTTGGTGAGTCGGAGAGGTAGTTGTTGAGTCGGAGGGGCAGTTGGTGAGTCGGAGAGGCAGTTGGTGAGTCGGAGAGGCAGTTGGTGAGTCGGAGGGGCAGTTGGTGAGTAGGAGGGGTAGTTGGTGAATCGGAGAGGCAGTTGGTGAGTCCGAGAGGTAGTTGGTGAGTAGGAGGGGTAGTTGGTGAATCGGAGAGGCAGTTGATGAGTCGAAGGGCCGTTGGTGAGTCGGAGAGATAGTTGGTGAGTCGAAGGGTCAATTGGTGAGTAGGAGAGGTAGTTGATGAGTCGGAGGGGCAGTTGTTGAGTCGGAGAGCCAGTTGGTGAGTCGGAGAGGCAGTTGCTGGGTCGGAGAGGCAGTTGGTGAGTTGGAGGGGCAGTTGGTGAGTCGGAGAGGCAGTTGGTGAGTCGGAGAGGTAGTTGGTGAGTCGGAGAGGGAGTTGGTGAGTCGGAGGGGCAGTTGGTGAGTCAGAGAGGCAGTTGGTGAGTCACAGAGGCATTTGGTGAGTCGGAGAGGAAGTTGGAGAGTCGGAGAGGCAGTTGGTGAGTGGGAGGGGCAGTTTGTGAGTCGGAGAGGGAGTTGGTTAGTCGGAGGGGCAGTTGGTGAGTCGGTGGGGCAGTTGGTGAGTCGGAGAGGCAGTTGCTGAGTCGGAGAGGCAGTTGGTGAGTCGGAGGGACAGTTGGTGAGTCAGAGAGGCAGTTGGTGAGTCGCAGAGGCATTTGGTGAGTCAGAGAGGAAGTTGGAGAGTCGGAGAGGCAGTTGGTGAGTCGGAGGGGCAGTTTGTGAGTCGGAGAGGGAGTTCGTGAGTCGGAGGGCAGTTGGTGAGTCGGTGGGGCAGTTGGTAAGTCGAAGGGCCGTTGGTGAGTCGGAGAGGTAGTTGGTGAGTCGGAGGGGCAGTTGGTGAGTCGGAGAGGCAGTTGGTGAGTCGGAGAGGCAGTTGGTGAGTCGGAGGGGCAGTTGGTGAGTCGGAGGGGCAGTTGGTGAGTCGGAGGGTCAGTTGGTGAGTCGGAGAGAAAGTTGGTGAGTCGGAGAGGCAGTTGGTGATTCGGAGAGGTAGTTGGTGAGTAGGAGGTGTAGTTGGTGAATCGGAGAGGCAGTTGGTGAGTCGGAGATGCAGTTGGTGAGTCAGAGGGGCAGTTGGTGAGTCGTAGGGTCAATTGGTGAGTAGGAGAGGTAGTTGATGAGTCAGAGAGGCAGTTGGTGAGTCGGAGAGGCAGTTGGTGAGTCGGAGGGGCAGTTGGTGAGTCGGAGAAGCAGTTGGTGAGTCGGAGGGGCAGTTGGTGAGTTGGACAGGCATTTGTTGAGTCGGCGAGGTAGTTGGTAAGTCGGACGGGCAGTTGGTGAGTAGGAGAGGTAGTTGATGAGTCGGAGAGGCAGTTGGTGAGTCGGAGAGGCAGTTGGTGAGTCGGAGAGGCAGTTGGTGAGTCGGAAAGGCAGTTGGTGAGTCGGAGAGGTAGTTGGTGAGTCGGAGAGGCATTTGGTGAGTCGGAGGGGCAGTTGGTGAGTCGGAGAGGCAGTTGGTGAGTCGGAGAGGCAGTTGGTGATTCGGAGAGGTAGTTGGTGAGTAGGAGGGGTAGTTGGTGAATCGGAGAGGCAGTTGTTGAGTCGGAGAGGCAGTTGCTGAGTCGGAGAGGCAGTTGGTGAGTTGGAGGGGCAGTCGGTGAGTCGGAGAGGCAGTTGGTGAGTCGGAAAGGCAGTTGGTGAGTCAGAGAGGTAGTTGGTGAGTCGGAGAGGCAGTTGGTGAGTCAGAGAGGTAGTTGTTGAGTAGGAGAGGTAGTTGGTGAATCGGAGAGGCAGTTGGTGAGTCGAAGGGCCGTTGGTGAGTCGGAGAGGTAGTTGGTGAGTCGGAGGGGCAGTTGGTGAGTCGGAGGGGCAGTTGGTGAGTCGGAGGGTCAGTTGGTGAGTCGGAGAGGCTGTTGGTGAGTCGGAGAGGCAGTTGGTGAGTCGGAGGGGCAGTTGGTGAGTCGGAGGGCAGTTGGTGAGTCGGAGGGTCATTTGGTGAGTCGGAGAGGCAGTTGGTGAGTCGGAGAGACAGTTGGTGATTCGGAGAGGTAGTTGGTGAGTAGGAGGGGTAGTTGGTGAATCGGAGAGACAGTTGGTGAGTCGAAGGGCCGTTGGTGAGTCGGAGAGGTAGTTGGTGAGTCGAAGGGTCAATTGGTGAGTAGGAGAGGTAGTGGATGAGTCGGAGAGGCAGTTCGTGAGTCGGAGAGGCAGTTGGTGAGTCGGAGGGGCAGTTGGTGAGTCGTAGGGTCAATTGGTGAGTAGGAGAGGTAGTTGATGAGTCAGAGAGGCAGTTGGTGAGTCGGAGAGGCAGTTGGTGAGTCGTAGGGTCAATTGGTGAGTAGGAGAGGTAGTTGATGAGTCAGAGAGGCAGTTGGTGAGTCGGAGAGGCAGTTGGTGAGTCGGAAGGGCAGTTGGTGAGTCGGAGAGGCAGTTGGTGAGTCGGAGGGGCAGTTGGTGAGTCGGAGAGGCAGTTCGTGAGTCGGAGAGGCAGTTGGTGAGTCGGAGAGGCAGTTGCTGAGTCGGAGAGGGAGTTCGTGAGTCGGAGGGCAGTTGGTGAGTCGGTGGGGCAGTTGGTAAGTCGAAGGGCCGTTGGTGAGTCGGAGAGGTAGTTGGTGAGTCGGAGGGGCAGTTGGTGAGTCGGAGAGGTAGTTGGTGAGTCGGAGAGGCAGTTGGTGAGTCGGAGGAGCAGTTGGTGAGTCGGAGGGGCAGTTGGTGAGTCGGAGGGTCAGTTGGTGAGTCGGAGAGAAAGTTGGTGAGTCGGAGAGGCAGTTGGTGATTCGGAGAGGTAGTTGGTGAGTAGGAAGGGTGGTTGGTGAATCGGAGAGGCAGTTGGTGAGTCGGAGATGCAGTTGGTGAGTCAGAGGGGCAGTTGGTGAGTCGTAGGGTCAATTGGTGAGTAGGAGAGGTAGTTGATGAGTCAGAGAGGCAGTTGGTGAGTCGAAGGGTCAATTGGTGAGTAGGAGAGGTAGTTGATGAGTCGGAGGGGCAGTTGTTGAGTCGGAGAGCCAGTTGGTGAGTCGGAGAGGCAGTTGCTGGGTCGGAGAGGCAGTTGGTGAGTTGGAGGGGCAGTTGGTGAGTCGGAGAGGCAGTTGGTGAGTCGGAGAGGTAGTTGGTGAGTCGGAGAGGGAGTTGGTGAGTCGGAGGGGCAGTTGGTGAGTCAGAGAGGCAGTTGGTGAGTCACAGAGGCATTTGGTGAGTCGGAGAGGAAGTTGGAGAGTCGGAGAGGCAGTTGGTGAGTGGGAGGGGCAGTTTGTGAGTCGGAGAGGGAGTTGGTTAGTCGGAGGGGCAGTTGGTGAGTCGGTGGGGCAGTTGGTGAGTCGGAGAGGCAGTTGCTGAGTCGGAGAGGCAGTTGGTGAGTCGGAGGGACAGTTGGTGAGTCAGAGAGGCAGTTGGTGAGTCGCAGAGGCATTTGGTGAGTCAGAGAGGAAGTTGGAGAGTCGGAGAGGCAGTTGGTGAGTCGGAGGGGCAGTTTGTGAGTCGGAGAGGGAGTTCGTGAGTCGGAGGGCAGTTGGTGAGTCGGTGGGGCAGTTGGTAAGTCGAAGGGCCGTTGGTGAGTCGGAGAGGTAGTTGGTGAGTCGGAGGGGCAGTTGGTGAGTCGGAGAGGCAGTTGGTGAGTCGGAGAGGCAGTTGGTGAGTCGGAGGGGCAGTTGGTGAGTCGGAGGGGCAGTTGGTGAGTCGGAGGGTCAGTTGGTGAGTCGGAGAGAAAGTTGGTGAGTCGGAGAGGCAGTTGGTGATTCGGAGAGGTAGTTGGTGAGTAGGAGGTGTAGTTGGTGAATCGGAGAGGCAGTTGGTGAGTCGGAGATGCAGTTGGTGAGTCAGAGGGGCAGTTGGTGAGTCGTAGGGTCAATTGGTGAGTAGGAGAGGTAGTTGATGAGTCAGAGAGGCAGTTGGTGAGTCGGAGAGGCAGTTGGTGAGTCGGAGGGGCAGTTGGTGAGTCGGAGAAGCAGTTGGTGAGTCGGAGGGGCAGTTGGTGAGTTGGACAGGCATTTGTTGAGTCGGCGAGGTAGTTGGTAAGTCGGACGGGCAGTTGGTGAGTAGGAGAGGTAGTTGATGAGTCGGAGAGGCAGTTGGTGAGTCGGAGAGGCAGTTGGTGAGTCAGAGAGGTAGTTGTTGAGTAGGAGAGGTAGTTGGTGAATCGGAGAGGCAGTTGGTGAGTCGAAGGGCCGTTGGTGAGTCGGAGAGGTAGTTGGTGAGTCGGAGGGGCAGTTGGTGAGTCGGAGGGGCAGTTGGTGAGTCGGAGGGTCAGTTGGTGAGTCGGAGAGGCTGTTGGTGAGTCGGAGAGGCAGTTGGTGAGTCGGAGGGGCAGTTGGTGAGTCGGAGGGCAGTTGGTGAGTCGGAGGGTCATTTGGTGAGTCGGAGAGGCAGTTGGTGAGTCGGAGAGACAGTTGGTGATTCGGAGAGGTAGTTGGTGAGTAGGAGGGGTAGTTGGTGAATCGGAGAGACAGTTGGTGAGTCGAAGGGCCGTTGGTGAGTCGGAGAGGTAGTTGGTGAGTCGAAGGGTCAATTGGTGAGTAGGAGAGGTAGTGGATGAGTCGGAGAGGCAGTTCGTGAGTCGGAGAGGCAGTTGGTGAGTCGGAGGGGCAGTTGGTGAGTCGTAGGGTCAATTGGTGAGTAGGAGAGGTAGTTGATGAGTCAGAGAGGCAGTTGGTGAGTCGGAGAGGCAGTTGGTGAGTCGTAGGGTCAATTGGTGAGTAGGAGAGGTAGTTGATGAGTCAGAGAGGCAGTTGGTGAGTCGGAGAGGCAGTTGGTGAGTCGGAAGGGCAGTTGGTGAGTCGGAGAGGCAGTTGGTGAGTCGGAGGGGCAGTTGGTGAGTCGGAGAGGCAGTTCGTGAGTCGGAGAGGCAGTTGGTGAGTCGGAGAGGCAGTTGCTGAGTCGGAGAGGGAGTTCGTGAGTCGGAGGGCAGTTGGTGAGTCGGTGGGGCAGTTGGTAAGTCGAAGGGCCGTTGGTGAGTCGGAGAGGTAGTTGGTGAGTCGGAGGGGCAGTTGGTGAGTCGGAGAGGTAGTTGGTGAGTCGGAGAGGCAGTTGGTGAGTCGGAGGAGCAGTTGGTGAGTCGGAGGGGCAGTTGGTGAGTCGGAGGGTCAGTTGGTGAGTCGGAGAGAAAGTTGGTGAGTCGGAGAGGCAGTTGGTGATTCGGAGAGGTAGTTGGTGAGTAGGAAGGGTGGTTGGTGAATCGGAGAGGCAGTTGGTGAGTCGGAGATGCAGTTGGTGAGTCAGAGGGGCAGTTGGTGAGTCGTAGGGTCAATTGGTGAGTAGGAGAGGTAGTTGATGAGTCAGAGAGGCAGTTGGTGAGTCGGAGAGGCAGTTGGTGAGTCGGAGGGGCAGTTGGTGAGTCGGAGAAGCAGTTGGTGAGTCGGAGGGGCAGTTGGTGAGTTGTACAGGCATTTGTTGAGTCGGCGAGGTAGTTGGTAAGTCGGACGGGCAGTTGGTGAGTAGGAGAGGTAGTTGATGAGTCGGAGAGGCAGTTGGTGAGTCGGAGAGACAGTTGGTGAATCAGAGAGGCAGTTGGTGAGTCGGAGAGGCAGTTGGTGAGTCGGAGAGGCAGTTGGTGAGTCGGAGAGGCAGTTGGTGAGTCGGAAAGGCAGTTGGTGAGTCGGAGAGGTAGTTGGTGAGTCGGAGAGGCAGTTGGTGAGTCGGAGGGGCAGTTGGTGAGTCGGAGAGGCAGTTGGTGATTCGGAGAGGTAGTTGGTGAGTAGGAGGGGTAGTTGGTGAATCGGAGAGGCAGTTGTTGAGTCGAAGGGCCGTTGGTGAGTCGGAGGGTCAGTTGGTGAGATCAGAGAGGCAGTTAGTGGGTCGGAGAGGCAGTTGGTGAGTCGGAGGGGCAGTTGGTGAGTCGGCGAGGTAGTTGGTGAGTTGAAGGGTCAATTGGTGAGTAGGAGAGGTATTTGATGAGTCGGAGAGGCAGTTGGTGAGTCGGACAGGCAGTTGGTGAGTCGGAGGGGCAGTTGGTGAGTCGGAGAGGCAGTTGGTGAGTCGGAGAGGCAGTTGGTGAGTCAGAGGGGCAGTTGGTGAGTCGGAGAGGTAGTTGGTGAATCGGAGGGGCAGTTGGTGAGTTGGAGAGGTAGTTGGTGAGTCGGAGAGGCTGTTGGTGACTCGGAGGGGCAGTTGGTGAGTCGGAGAGGTAGTTGGTGAGTCGGAGAGGTAGTTGGTGAGTCGGAGGGGCAGTTGCTGAGTCGGAGAGATAGTTGGTGATAAGGAGAGGTTGTAGGTGAGTCGGAGGGACAGTCGGTGAGTCGGAGAGGCAGTTGGTGAGTCGGAGAGGTAGTTGGTGAGTCGGAGGAGAAGTTGATGCATCGGAGGGGCAGTAGGTGAGTCGGAGAGGTAGTTGGTGAGTCGGAGAGGGAGTTGGTGAGTCGGAGGGGCAGTTGGTGAGTCGGAGAGGCAGTTGGTGAGTCGCAGAGGCATTTGGAGAGGCAGTTGCTGATTCGGAGAGGCAGTTGGTGAGTCAGAGAGGCATTTGGTGAGTCGGAGGGGCAGTTGGTGAGTCGGAGAGGCAGTTGGTGATTCGGAGAGGCAGTTGGTGAGTCGGAGAGGCAGTTGGTGAGTCGGAGAGGCAGTTGATGAGTCGGAGAGCCAGTTGGTGAGTCGGAGAGGCAGTTGCTGAGTCGGAGAGGCAGTTGGTGAGTTGGAGGGGCAGTTGGTGAGTCGGAGAGGCAGTTGGTGAGTCGGAGAGGCAGTTGGTGAGTCGGAGAGGTAGTTGGTGAGTAGGAGGTGTAGTTGGTGAATCGGAGAGGCAGTTGGTGAGTCGAAGGGCCGTTGGTGAGTCGGAGAGGTAGTTGGTGAGTCGGAGGGGCAGTTGGTGAGTCGGAGAGGCAGTTGGTGAGTCAGAGAGGCAGTTGGTGAGTTGGAGGGGCAGTTGGTGAGTCGGAGGGGCAGTTGGTGAGTCGGAGGGGCAGTTGGTGAGTCGGAGAGGCAGTTGGTGAGTCGGAGAGGCAGTTGGTGATTCGGAGAGGTAGTTGGTGAGTAGGAGGGGTAGTTGGTGAATCGGAGAGGTAGTTGGTGAGTCGAAGGGTCAATTGGTGAGTAGGAGAGGTAGTTGATGAGTCGGAGAGGCAGTTGGTGAGTCCGAGAGGTAGTTGGTGAGTAGGAGGGGTAGTTGGTGAATCGGAGAGCCAGTTGGTGAGTCGAAGGGCCGTTGGTGAGTCGGAGAGGTAGTTGGTGAGTCGAAGGGTCAATTGGTGAGTAGGAAAGGTAGTTGATGAGTCGGAGGGGCAGTTGGTGAGTCGGAGAGCCAGTTGGTGAGTCGGAGAGGCTGTTGCTGAGTCGGAGAGGCAGTTGGTGAGTTGGAGGGGCAGTTGGTGAGTCGGAGAGGCAGTTGGTGAGTCGGAAAGGCAGTTGGTGAGTCAGAGAGGTAGTTGGTGAGTCGGAGAGGCAGTTGGTGAGTCAGAGAGGTAGTTGTTGAGTAGGAGAGGTAGTTGGTGAATCGGAGAGGCAGTTGGTGAGTCGAAGGGCCGTTGGTGAGTCGGAGAGGTAGTTGGTGAGTCGGAGGGGCAGTTGGTGAGTCGGAGGGGCAGTTGGTGAGTCGGAGGGTCAGTTGGTGAGTCGGAGGGGCAGTTGGTGAGTCGTAGGGTCAATTGGTGAGTAGGAGAGGTAGTTGATGAGTCAGAGAGGCAGTTGGTGAGTCGGAGAGGCAGTTGGTGAGTCGTAGGGTCAATTGGTGAGTAGGAGAGGTAGTTGATGAGTCAGAGAGGCAGTTGGTGAGTCGGAGAGGCAGTTGGTGAGTCGGAAGGGCAGTTGGTGAGTCGGAGAGGCAGTTGGTGAGTCGGAGGGGCAGTTGGTGAGTCGGAGAGGCAGTTCGTGAGTCGGAGAGGCAGTTGGTGAGTCGGAAGGGCAGTTGGTGAGTCGGAGAGGCAGTTGGTGAGTCGGAGGGGCAGTTGGTGAATCGGAGAGACAGTTGGTGAGTCGAAGGGCCGTTGGTGAGTCGGAGAGGTAGTTGGTGAGTCGAAGGGTCAATTGGTGAGTAGGAGAGGTAGTGGATGAGTCGGAGAGGTAGTTGATGAGTCAGAGAGGCAGTTGGTGAGTCGGAGAGGCAGTTGGTGAGTCGTAGGGTCAATTGGTGATTAGGAGAGGTAGTTGATGAGTCAGAGAGGCAGTTGGTGAGTCGGAGAGGCATTTGGTGAGTCGGAAGGGCAGTTGGTGAGTCGGAGAGGCAGTTGGTGAGTCGGAGGGGCAGTTGGTGAGTCGGAGAGGCAGTTCGTGAGTCGGAGAGGCAGTTGGTGAGTCGGAGAGGCAGTTGGTGACTCCGAGAGTCAGTTGCTGAGTCGGCGAGACAGTTGGTGAGGCGGAGAGGCAGTTGTTGAGTTGGAGAGGCAGTTGGTGAGTCGGAGAGGTAGTTGGTGAGTCGGAGAGGCAGTTTGTGAGTCGGAGAGGCAGTTGGTGAGTCGGAGAGGCAGTTTGTGAGTCGGAGTGGCAGTTGGTGAGTCGGAGAGGCAGTTTGTGAGTCGGAGAGGCAGTTGGTGAGTCGGAGAGGCAGTTGGTGAGTCAGAGAGGCAGTTTGTGAGTCGGAATGGCAGTTGGTGAGTAGGAGGGGCAGTTGGTGAATCGGAGAGGCAGTTGGTGAGTCGGAGAGGCAGTTCGTGAGTCGGAGAGGCAGCTTGTGAGTCGGAGAGGCAGTTGGTGATTCGGAGAGGCAGTTGGTGATTCGGAGAGGCAGTTGGTGAGTCGGAGAGACAGTTGATGAGTCGGAGAGCCAGTTGGTGAGTCGGAGAGGCAGTTGCTGAGTCGGAGAGGCAGTTGGTGAGTTGGAGGGGCAGTTGGTGAGTCGGAGAGGCAGTTGGTGAGTCGGAAAGGCAGTTGGTGAGTCGGAGAGGTAGTTGGTGAGTCGGAGAGGCAGTTGGTGAGTCAGAGAGGTAGTTGGTGAGTAGGAGGGGTAGTTGGTGAATCGGAGAGGCAGTTGGTGAGTCGAAGGGCCGTTGGTGAGTCGGAGAGGTAGTTGGTGAGTCGCAGGGGCAGTTGGTGAGTCGGAGAGGCAGTTGGTGAGTCGGAGAGGCAGTTGGTGAGTCGGAGGGGCAGTTGGTGAGTCGGAGGGGCAGTTGGTGAGTCGGAGGGGCAGTTGGTGAGTCGGAGAGGCAGTTGGTGAGTCGGAGAGGCAGTTGGTGATTCGGAGAGGTAGTTGGTGAGTAGGAGGGATAGTTGGTGAGTCGGAGAGCCAGTTGGTGAGTCGGAGAGGCAGTTGCTGAGTCGGAGAGGCAGTTGGTGAGTAGGAGGGGCAGTTGGTGAGTCGGAGAGGCAGTTGGTGAGTCGGAAAGGCAGTTGGTGAGTCAGAGAGGTAGTTGGTGAGTCGGAGAGGCAGTTGGTGAGTCAGAGAGGTAGTTGTTGAGTAGGAGAGGTAGTTGGTGAATCGGAGAGGCAGTTGGTGAGTCGAAGGGCCGTTGGTGAGTCGGAGAGGTAGTCGGTGAGTCGGAGGGGCAGTTGGTGAGTCGGAGAGGCTGTTGGTGAGTCGGAGAGGCAGTTGGTGAGTCGGAGGGGCAGTTGGTGAGTCGGAGGGGCAGTTGGTGAGTCGGAGGGTCCGTTGGTGAGTCGGAGAGGCAGTTGGTGAGTCGGAGAGACAGTTGGTGATTCGGAGAGGTAGTTGGTGAGTAGGAGGGGTAGTTGGTGAATCGGAGAGGCAGTTGGTGAGTCGAAGGGCCGTTGGTGAGTCGGAGAGGTAGTTGGTGAGTCGAAGGGTCAATTGGTGAGTAGGAGAGGTAGTGGATGAGTCGGAGAGGCAGTTCGTGAGTCGGAGAGGCAGTTGGTGAGTCGGAGGGGCAGTTGGTGAGTCGTAGGGTCAATTGGTGAGTAGGAGAGGTAGTTGATGAGTCAGAGAGGCAGTTGGTGAGTCGGAGAGGCAGTTGGTGAGTCGGAAGGGCAGTTGGTGAGTCGGAGAGGCAGTTGGTGAGTCGGAGAGTCAGTTGCTGAGTCGGCGAGACAGTTGGTGAGGCGGAGAGGCAGTTGTTGAGTCGGAGAGGCAGTTGGTGAGTCGGAGAGGTAGTTGGTGAGTCGGAGAGGCAGTTTGTGAGTCGGAGAGGCAGTTGGTGAGTCGGAGAGGCAGTTTGTGAGTCGGAGTGGCAGTTGGTGAGTCGGAGAGGCAGTTTGTGAGTCGGAGAGGCAGTTGGTGAGTCGGAGAGGCAGTTGGTGAGTCAGAGAGGCAGTTTGTGAGTCGGAGTGGCAGTTGGTGAGTAGGAGGGGCAGTTGGTGAATCGGAGAGGCAGTTGGTGAGTCGGAGAGGCAGTTGGTGAGTCGGAGAGGCAGTTGGTGAGTCGGAGGGGCAGTTGGTGAGTCGGAGAGGTAGTTGGTGAGTTGGAGAGGCAGTTGGTGTGTCGGAGAGGCAGTTGGTGAGTCGGAGGGGCAGTTGGTGAGTCGGAGAGGTATTTGTTGAGTCGGAGAGGTAGTTGGTGAGTCGGAGAGTCAGTTGGTGAGTCGGCGGGGCTGTTGGTGAGTCGTTGAGGCAGTTGGTGAGTCGGAGAGGCAGTTGGTGAGTCAGAGAGGTAGTTGGTGAGTAGGAGGGGCAGTTGGTGAGTCGGAGAGGCAGTTGGTGAGTCGGAGGGGCAGTTGGTGAGTCGGAGGGGCAATTGGTGAGTCGGAGAGGCAGTTGGTGAGTCGGAGAGGCAGTTGGTGAGTCGGAGAGGTTGTTGGTGAGTCGGAGAGGCAGTTGGTGAGTCGGAGAGGCAGTTGGTGAGTCGGAGGGGCAGTTGGTGAGTCGGAGAGGCAGTTGGTGAGTCGGAGAGACAGTTGGTGATTCGGAGGGGCAGTTGGTGTGTCAGAGAGGTAGTTGGTGAGTCGGAGAGGCAGTTGGTGAGTCGGAGAGACAGTTGGTGAGTCGGAGAGGCAGTTGGTGAGTCGGAGGGGCAGTTGGTGAGTCGGAGTGGTAGTTGGTGAGTCGGAGGGACAGTTGGTGAGTCAGAGAGGCAGTTGGTGAGTCGGAGAGGTAGTTGGTGAGTCGGAGGGGAAGTTGGTGAGTCGGCGGGGCAGTTGGTGAGTCGGAGAGGCAGTTGGTGAGTCGGAGAGGCAGTTGGTGCATCGGAGGGGCAGTTGGTGAGTCGGAGAGGCAGTTGGTGAATCGGAGAGGCAGTTGCTGAGTCGGAGAGGCAGTTGGTGTGTCGGAGAGGCAGTTGGTGAGTCGGAGAGGCAGTTGGTGAGTCGGAGAGGCAGTTGGTGAGTCGGAGAGGCAGTTGGTGAGTCGGAGAGGTAGTTGGTGAGTCGGAGAGGAAGTTGGTGAGTCGGAGAGGAAGTTGGTGAGTCGGAGAGGCAGTTGGTGAGTCGGAGAGGCAGTTGGTGAGTCGGAGAGGCAGTCGGTGAGTCGGAGGGGCAGTCGGTGAGTCGGAGAGGCAGTTGGTGAGTCGGAGAGGCAGTTGGCGATTCGGAGAAGCAGTTGGTGATTCGGAGAGGTAGTTGGTGAGTCGGAGAGTTGGTTGGTGAGTCGGAGAGGTAGTTGGTGAATCGGAGGGGCAGTTGGTGAGTTGGAGAGGTAGTTGGTGATTTGGAGAGGCTGTTGGTGACTCGGAGGGGCAGTTGGTGAGTCGGAGAGGTAGTTGGTGAGTCGGAGAGGTTGTTGGTGAGTCGGAGGGGCAGTTGGTGAGTCGGAGAGGTAGTTGGTGATACGGAGAGGTTGTAGGTGAGTCGGAGGGACAGTCGGTGAGTCGGAGAGGCAGTTGGTGAGTCGGAGAGGTAGTTGGTGAGTCGGAGGAGAAGTTGATGCGTCTGAGGGGCAGTAGGTGAGTCGGAGAGGCAGTTGGTCAGTCGGAGAGGCAGTTGGTGAGTCGGAGAGGCAGTTGGTGAGTCAGAGAGGCAGTTGGTGAGTCGGAGATGCAGTTGGTAAGTCAGAGAGGTAGTTGGTGAGTCGGAGAGGCGGTTGGTGAGTCGGTGAGGCAGTTGGTGAGTCGGAAGGGCATTTGGTGAGTCGGAGAGGTAGTTGGTGAGTCGGAGAGGGAGTCGGTGAGTCGGAGGGGCAGTTGGTGAGTCCGAGAGGCAGTTGGTGAGTCGCAGAGGCATTTGGAGAGGCAGTTGCTGATTCGGAGAGGCAGTTGGTGAGTCGGAGGGGCAGTTGGTGAGTCGGAGAGGCAGTTGGTGAGTCGGAGAGGCAGTTGGTGAGTCGGAAAGGCAGTTGGTGAGTCAGAGAGGCATTTGGTGAGTCGGAGGGGCAGTTGGTGAGTCGGAGAGGCAGTTGGTGATTCGGAGAGGCAGTTGGTGAGTCGGAGAGGCAGTTGGTGAGTCGGAGAGGCAGTTGATGAGTCGGAGAGCCAGTTGGTGAGTCGGAGAGGCAGTTGCTGAGTCTGAGAGGCAGTTGGTGAGTAGGAGGGGCAGTTGGTGAGTCGGAGAGGCAGTTGTTGAGTCGGAAAGGCAGTTGGTGAGTCGGAGAGGTAGTTGGTGAGTCGGAGAGGCAGTTGGTGAGTCGGAGAGGTAGTTGGTGAGTAGGAGGGGTAGTTGGTGAATCGGAGAGGCAGTTGGTGAGTCGAAGGGCCGTTGGTGAGTCGGAGAGGTAGTTGGTGAGTCGGAGGGGCAGTTGGTGAGTCGGAGAGGCAGTTGGTGAGTCAGAGAGGCAGTTGGTGAGTCGGAGGGGCAGTTGGTGAGTCGGAGGTGCAGTTGGTGAGTCGGAGGGGCAGTTGGTGAGTCGGAGAGGCAGTTGGTGAGTCGGAGAGGCAGTTGGTGATTCGGAGAGGTAGTTGGTGAGTAGGAGGGGTAGTTGGTGAATCGGAGAGCCAGTTGGTGAGTCGAAGGGCCGTTGGTGAGTCGGAGAGGTAGTTGGTGAGTCGAAGGATCAATTGGTGAGTAGGAGAGGTAGTTGATGAGTCGGAGAGGCAGTTGGTGAGTCCGAGAGGTAGTTGGTGAGTAGGACGGGTAGTTGGTGAATCGGAGAGCCAGTTGGTGAGTCGAAGGGCCGTTGGTGAGTCGGAGAGGTAGTTGGTGAGTCGAAGGGTCAATTGTTGAGTAGGAGAGGTAGTTGATGAGTCGGAGGGGCAGTTGGTGAGTCAGAGAGCCAGTTGGTGAGTCAGAGAGGCAGTTGCTGAGTCGGAGAGGCAGTTGGTGAGTTGGAGGGGCAGTTGGTGAGTCGGAGAGGCAGTTGGTGATTCGGAAAGGCAGTTGGTGAGTCAGAGAGGTAGTTGGTGAGTCGGAGAGGCAGTTGGTGAGTCAGAGAGGTAGTTGTTGAGTAGGAGAGGTAGTTGGTGAATCGGAGAGCCAGTTGGTGAGTCGGAGGGGCAGTTGGTGAGTCGGAGGGGCAGTTGGTGAGTCGGAGGGTCAGTTGGTGAGTCGGAGAGGCAGTTGGTGAGTCGGAGAGACAGTTGGTGATTCGGAGAGGTAGTTGGTGAGTAGGAGGGGTAGTTGGTGAGTCGGAGAGGCTGTTGGTGAGTCGGAGAGGCAGTTGGTGAGTCGGAGGGGCAGTTGGTGAGTCGGAGGGGCAGTTTGTGAGTCGGAGAGGCTGTTGGTGAGTCGGAGAGGCAGTTGGTGAGTCGGAGGGGCAGTTGGTGAGTCGGAGGGGCAGTTGGTGAGTCGGAGGGTCAGTTGGTGAGTCGGAGAGGCAGTTGGTGAGTCGGAGAGACAGTTGGTGATTCGGAGAGGTAGTTGGTGAGTAGGAGGGGTAGTTGGTGAATCGGAGAGGCAGTTGGTGAGTCGAAGGGCCGTTGGTGAGTCGGAGAGGTAGTTGGTGAGTCGAAGGGTCAATTGGTGCGTAGGAGATGGAGTGGATGAGTCGGAGAGGCAGTTGGTGAGTCGGAGAGGCAGTTGGTGAGTCGGAGGGGCAGTTGGTGAGTCGTAGGGTCAATTGGTGAGTAGGAGAGGTAGTTGATGAGTCAGAGAGGCAGTTGGGGAGTCGGAGAGGCAGTTGGTGAGTTGGTGGGGCAGTTGGTGAGTCGGAGAGGCAGTTGGTGAGTCGGAGGGGCAGTTGGTGAGTTGGACAGGCATTTGGTGAGTCGGCGAGGTAGTTGGTAAGTCGGACGAGCAGTTGGTGAGTCGGAGAGGCAGTTGGTGAGTCGGAGAGGCAGTTGGTGAGTCGGAGAGGCAGTTGGTGTCTCCGAGAGTCAGTTGCTGATTCGGCGAGACAGTTGGTGAGGCGGAGAGGCAGTTGGTGAGTCGGAGAGGCAGTTGGTGAGTCGGAGAGGTAGTTGGTGAGTCGGAGAGGCAGTTTGTGAGTCGGAGAGGCAGTTGGTGAGTCGGAGAGGCAGTTTGTGAGTCGGAGTGGCAGTTGGTGAGTCGGAGAGGCAGTTTGTGAGTCGGAGAGGCAGTTGGTGAGTCGGAGAGGCAATTGGTGAGTCGGAGAGGCAGTGTGTGAGTCGGAGTGGCAGTTGGTGAGTAGGAGGGTCATTTGGTGAATCGGAGAGGCAGTTGGTGAGTCTTAGAGGCAGTTGGTGAGTCGGAGAGGCAGTTGGTGAGTCGGAGAGGCAGTTGGTGAGTCGGAGAGGCAGTTTGTGAGTCGGAGAGGCAGTTGGTGAGTCGGAGGGGCAGTTGGTGAGTCGGAGAGGCAGTTGGTGAGTCGGAGGGGCAGTTGGTGAGTCGGAGAGGTAGTTGATGAGTTGGAGAGGCAGTTGGTGTGTCGGAGAGGCAGTTGGTGAGTCGGAGGGGCAGTTGGTGAGTAGGAGAGGTATTTGTTGAGTCGGAGAGGTAGTTGGTGAGTCGGAGAGTCAGTTGGTGAGTCGGCGGGGCTGTTGGTGAGTCGGAGAGGCAGTTGGTGAGTCGGAGAGACAGTTGGTGATTCGGAGGGGCAGTTGGTGAGTCAGAGAGGTTGTTGGTGAGTCGGAGAGGCAGTTGGTGAGTCGGAGAGACAGTTGGTGAGTCGGAGAGGCAGTTGGTGAGTCGGAGGGGCAGTTGGTGAGTCGGAGTGGTAGCTGGTGAGTCGGAGGGACAGTTGGTGAGTCTGAGAGGCAGTTGGTGAGTCGGAGAAGTAGTTGGTGAGTCGGAGGGGAAGTTGGTGAGTCGGCGGGGCAGTTGTTGAGTCGGAGAGGCAGTTGGTGAGTCGGAGAGGCAGTTGGTGCATCGGAGGGGCAGTTGGTGAGTCGAAGAGGCAGTTGGTGAATCGGAGAGGCAGTTGGTGATTCGGAAAGGCAGTTGGTGAGTCAGAGAGGTAGTTGGTGAGTCGGAGAGGCAGTTGGTGAGTCAGAGAGGTAGTTGTTGAGTAGGAGAGGTAGTTGGTGAATCGGAGAGCCAGTTGGTGAGTCGAAGGGCCGTTGGTGAGTCGGAGAGGTAGTTGGTGAGTCGGAGGGGCAGTTGGTGAGTCGGAGAGGCTGTTGGTGAGTCGGAGAGGCAGTTGGTGAGTCGGAGGGGCAGTTGGCGAGTCGGAGGGGCAGTTGGTGAGTCGGAGGGACAGTTGGTGAGTCGGAGAGGCAGTTGGTGAGTCGGAGAGACAGTTGGTGATTCGGAGAGGTAGTTGGTGAGTAGGAGGGGTAGTTGGTGAATCGGAGAGGCAGTTGGTGAGTCGAAGGGCCGTTGGTGAGTCGGAGAGGTAGTTGGTGAGTCGAAGGGTCAATTGGTGCGTAGGAGAGGGAGTGGATGAGTCGGAGAGGCAGTTCGTGAGTCGGAGAGGCAGTTGTTGAGTCGGAGGGGCAGTTGGTGAGTCGTAGGGTCAATTGGTGAGTAGGAGAGGTAGTTGATGAGTCAGAGAGGCAGTTGGGGAGTCGGAGAGGCAGTTGGTGAGTCGGAGGGGCAGTTGGTGAGTCGGAGAGGCAGTTGGTGAGTCGGAGGGGCAGTTGGTGAGTTGGACAGGCATTTGGTGAGTCGGCGAGGTAGTTGGTAAGTCGGACGAGCAGTTGGTGAGTCGGAGAGGCAGTTGGTGAGTCGGAGAGGCAGTTGGTGAGTCGGAGAGGCAGTTGGTGTCTCCGAGAGTCAGTTGCTGAGTCGGCGAGACAGTTGGTGAGGCGGAGAGGCAGTTGGTGAGTCGGAGAGGCAGTTGGTGAGTCGGAGAGGTAGTTGGTGAGTCGGAGAGGCAGTTTGTGAGTCGGAGAGGCAGTTGGTGAGTCGGAGAGGCAGTTTGTGAGTCGGAGTGGCAGTTGGTGATTCGGAGAGGCAGTTTGTGAGTCGGAGAGGCAGTTGGTGAGTCGGAGAGGCAGTTGGTGAGTCGGAGAGGCAGTGTGTGAGTCGGAGTGGCAGTTGGTGAGTAGGAGGGTCAGTTGGTGAATCGGAGAGGTAGTTGATGAGTTGGAGAGGCAGTTGGTGTGTCGGAGAGGCAGTTGGTGAGTCGGAGGGGCAGTTGGTGAGTCGGAGAGGTATTTGTTGAGTCGGAGAGGTAGTTGGTGAGTCGGAGAGTCAGTTGGTAAGTCGGCGGGGCTGTTGGTGAGTCGGAGAGGCAGTTGGTGAGTCGGAGAGACAGTTGGTGATTCGGAGGGGCAGTTGGTGAGTCAGAGAGGTTGTTGGTGAGTCGGAGAGGCAGTTGGTGAGTCGCAGAGACAGTTGGTGAGTCGGAGGGGCAGTTGGTGAGTCGGAGTGGTAGTTGGTGAGTCGGAGGGACAGTTGGTGAGTCTGAGAGGCAGTTGGTGAGTCGGAGAGGTAGTTGGTGAGTCGGAGGGGAAGTTGGTGAGTCGAAGAGGCAGTTGGTGAATCGGACAGGCAGTTGGTGAGTCGGAGAGGCAGTTGGTGAGTCGGAGAGGCAGTTGGTGTGTCGGAGAGGCAGTTGGTGAGTCGGAGAGGCAGTTGGTGAGTCGGAGAGCCAGTTGGTGAGTCGGAGAGGCAGTTGGTGAGTCGGAGAGGTAGTTGGTGAGTCGGAGGGGCAGTTCCTGAGTCGGAGAGTTAGTTGGTGAGTCGGAGAGGGAGTTGGTGAATCGGAGGGGCAGTTGGTGAATCGGATAGGCAGTTGGTGAGTCGGAGAGGCAGTTGGTGAGTCGGAGACGCAGTTGGCGATTCGGAGAAGCAGTTGGTGAGTCGGAGAGGTAGCTGGTGAGTCGGAGAGGTAGTTGGTGAGTCGGAGAGGTAGTTGGTGATTCGGAGAGGAAGTTGGTGAGTCGGAGAGGCAGTTTGTGAGTCGGAGAGGCAGTTGGTGAGTCGGAGAGGCAGTCGGTGAGTCGGAGGGGCAGTCGGTGAGTCGGAGAGGCAGTTGGTGAGTCGGAGAGGCAGTTGGTGAGTCGGAGAGGCAGTCGGTGAGTCGGAGGGGAAGTTTTTGAATCGGAGCGGCAGTTGGTGAGTCGGAGAGGTAGTTGGTGAGTCGGAGAGGCAGTTGGTGAGTCGGAGAGGCAGTTGTTGAGTCGGAGGGGCAGTTGGTGAGTCGGAGCGGCAGTTGGTGATTCGGAGAGGTAGTTGGTGAGTCGGAGAGGAAGTTGGTGAGTCGGAGAGGCAGTTGGTGAGTCGGAGAGGTAGTTGGTGAGTCGGAGAGGCAGTTGGTGAGTCGGGGGGTCAGTTGGTGAGTCGGAGAAGTAGTTGGTGACTCGGAGAGGCAGTTGATGAGTCGGAGGGGCAATTGGTGAGTCGGAGGGGCAGTTGGTGAGTCGGAGAGGCAGTTGGTGAGTCGGAGAGGTAGTTGGTGAGTCGGAGGGGCAGTTGGTGAGTCGGATAGGCAGTTGGTGAGTCGGAGAGGCTGTTTGTGAGTCGGAGAGGCAGTTGGTGAGTCGGAGGGGCAGTTGGTGAGTCGGAGAGGCAGTTGGTGAGTCGGAGAGGCAGTTGGTGAGTCGAAGAGGCAGTTGGTGAGTCGGAGAGGCAGTTGGTGAGTAGGAGGGGTAGTTGGTGAGTCGGAGAGGCAGTTGGTGAGTCGGAGGGGCAGTTGGTGAGTCGGAGGGGCAGTTGGTGAGTCGGAGAGGCAGTTGGTGAGTCGGAGCGGCAGTTGGTGAGTCGGAGAGGCAGTTGGTGATTCGGAGAGGCAGTTGGTGAGTCGGACAGGCAGTTGGTGAGTCGGAGAGGCAGTTGGTGAGTCGGAGAGGCAGTTGGTGAGTCGGAGAAGCAGTTGGTGAGTCGGAGGGGCAGTTGGTGAGTCGGAGCGGCAGTTGGTGAGTCGGAGAGGCAGTTGGTGAGTCGGCGAGTTAGTTGGCGAGTCGGAGAGGCAGTTGGTGAGTCGGAGAGGCAGTTGGTGAGTCGGAGAGGCAGTTTGTGAGTCGGAGAGGCAGTTGGTGATTCGGAGAGGCAGTTTGTGAGTCGGAGTGGCAGTTGGTGAGTCGGAGAGACAGTTTGTGAGTCGGAGAGGCAGTTGGTGAGTCGGAGAGGCAGTTTGTGAGTCGGAGTGGCAGTTGGTGAGTCGGAGAGGCAGTTTGTGAGTCGGAGAGGCAGTTGGTGAGTCGGAGAGGCAGTTGGTGAGTCGGAGAGGCAGTGTGTGAGTCGGAGTGGCAGTTGGTGAGTAGGAGGGTCAGTTGGTGAATCGGAGAGGCAGTTGGTGAGTCTTAGAGGCAGTTGGTGAGTCGGAGAGGCAATTGGTGAGTCGGAGAGGCAGTTGGTGAGTCGGAGAGGCAGTTTGTGAGTCGGAGAGGCAGTTGGTGAGTCGGAGGGGCATTTGGTGAGTCGGAGAGGCAGTTGGTGAGTCGGAGGGGAAGTTGGTGAGTCGGAGAGGTAGTTGATGAGTCGGAGAGGCAGTTGGTGTGTCGGAGAGGCAGTTGGTGAGTCGGAGGGGCAGTTGGTGAGTCGGAGAGGTATTTGTTGAGTCGGAGAGGTAGTTGGTGAGTCGGAGAGTCAGTTGGTGAGTCGGCGGGGCTGTTGGTGAGTCGGAGAGGCAGTTGGTGAGTCGGAGAGACAGTTGGTGATTCGGAGGGGCAGTTGGTGAGTCAGAGAGGTAGTTGGTGAGTCGGAGAGGCAGTTGGTGAGTCGGAGAGACAGTTGGTGAGTCGGAGAGGCAGTTAGTGAGTCGGAGCGGCAGTTGGTGAGTCGGAGTGGTAGTTGATGAGTCGGAGGGACAGTTGGTGAGTCTGAGAGGCAATTGGTGAGTCGGAGAGGTAGTTGGTGAGTCGGAGGGGAAGTTGGTGAGTCGGCGGGGCAGTTGGTGAGTCGGAGAGGCAGTTGGTGAGTCGGAGAGGCAGTTGGTGCATCGGAGGGGCAGTTGGTGAGTCGAAGAGGCAGTTGGTGAATCGGAGAGGCAGTTGGTGAGTCGGAGAGGCAGTTGGTGAGTCGGAGAGGCAGTTGGTGTGTCGGAGAGGCAGTTGGTGAGTCGGAGAGGCAGTTGGTGAGTCGGAGAGCCAGTTGGTGAGTCGGAGAGGCAGTTGGTGAGTCGGAGAGGTAGTTGGTGAGTCGGAGGGGCAGTTCCTGAGTCGGAGAGGTAGTTGGTGAGTCGGAGAGGGAGTTGGTGAATCGGAGGGGCAGTTGGTGAATCGGAGAGGCAGTTGGTGAGTCGGAGAGGCAGTTGGTGAGTCGGAGAGGCAGTTGGCGATTCGGAGAAGCAGTTGGTGAGTCGGAGAGGTAGTTGGTGAGTCGGAGAGGTAGTTGGTGAGTCGGAGAGGTAGTTGGTGAGTCGGAGAGGAAGTTGGTGAGTCGGAGAGGCAGTTTGTGAGTCGGAGAGGCAGTTGGTGAGTCGGAGAGGCAGTCGGTGAGTCGGAGGGGCAGTCGGTGAGTCGGGTAGGCAGTTGGTGAGTCGGAAAGGCAGTTGGTGAGTCGGAGAGGCAGTCGGTGAGTCGGAGGGGAAGTTTTTGAATCGGAGCGGCAGTTGGTGAGTCGGAGAGGTAGTTGGTGAGTCGGAGAGGCAGTTTGTGAGTCGGAGAGGCAGTTGGTGAGTCGGAGAGGCAGTTGGTGAGTCAGAGAGGCAGTTTGTGAGTCGGAATGGCAGTTGGTGAGTAGGAGGGGCAGTTGGTGAATCGGAGAGGCAGTTGGTGAGTCGGAGAGGCAGTTCGTGAGTCGGAGAGGCAGCTTGTGAGTCGGAGAGGCAGTTGGTGATTCGGAGAGGCAGTTGGTGATTCGGAGAGGCAGTTGGTGAGTCGGAGAGACAGTTGATGAGTCGGAGAGCCAGTTGGTGAGTCGGAGAGGCAGTTGCTGAGTCGGAGAGGCAGTTGGTGAGTTGGAGGGGCAGTTGGTGAGTCGGAGAGGCAGTTGGTGAGTCGGAAAGGCAGTTGGTGAGTCGGAGAGGTAGTTGGTGAGTCGGAGAGGCAGTTGGTGAGTCAGAGAGGTAGTTGGTGAGTAGGAGGGGTAGTTGGTGAATCGGAGAGGCAGTTGGTGAGTCGAAGGGCCGTTGGTGAGTCGGAGAGGTAGTTGGTGAGTCGCAGGGGCAGTTGGTGAGTCGGAGAGGCAGTTGGTGAGTCGGAGAGGCAGTTGGTGAGTCGGAGGGGCAGTTGGTGAGTCGGAGGGGCAGTTGGTGAGTCGGAGGGGCAGTTGGTGATTCGGAGAGGCAGTTGGTGAGTCGGAGAGGCAGTTGGTGATTCGGAGAGGTAGTTGGTGAGTAGGAGGGATAGTTGGAGAGTCGGAGAGCCAGTTGGTGAGTCGGAGAGGCAGTTGCTGAGTCGGAGAGGCAGTTGGTGAGTAGGAGGGGCAGTTGGTGAGTCGGAGAGGCAGTTGGTGAGTCGGAAAGGCAGTTGGTGAGTCAGAGAGGTAGTTGGTGAGTCGGAGAGGCAGTTGGTGAGTCAGAGAGGTAGTTGTTGAGTAGGAGAGGTAGTTGGTGAATCGGAGAGGCAGTTGGTGAGTCGAAGGGCCGTTGGTGAGTCGGAGAGGTAGTTGGTGAGTCGAAGGGGCAGTTGGTGAGTCGGAGAGGCTGTTGGTGAGTCGGAGAGGCAGTTGGTGAGTCGGAGGGGCAGTTGGTGAGTCGGAGGGGCAGTTGGTGAGTCGGAGGGTCCGTTGGTGAGTCGGAGAGGCAGTTGGTGAGTCGGAGAGACAGTTGGTGATTCGGAGAGGTAGTTGGTGAGTAGGAGGGGTAGTTGGTGAATCGGAGAGGCAGTTGGTGAGTCGAAGGGCCGTTGGTGAGTCGGAGAGGTAGTTGGTGAGTCGAAGGGTCAATTGGTGAGTAGGAGAGGTAGTGGATGAGTCGGAGAGGCAGTTCGTGAGTCGGAGAGGCAGTTGGTGAGTCGGAGGGGCAGTTGGTGAGTCGTAGGGTCAATTGGTGAGTAGGAGAGGTAGTTGATGAGTCAGAGAGGCAGTTGGTGAGTCGGAGAGGCAGTTGGTGAGTCGGAAGGGCAGTTGGTGAGTCGGAGAGGCAGTTGGTGAGTCGGAGAGTCAGTTGCTGAGTCGGCGAGACAGTTGGTGAGGCGGAGAAGCAGTTGGTGAGTCGGAGGGGCAGTTGGTGAGTCGGAGCGGCAGTTGGTGAGTCGGAGAGGCAGTTGGTGAGTCGGCGAGTTAGTTGGCGAGTCGGAGAGGCAGTTGGTGAGTCGGAGAGGCAGTTGGTGAGTCGGAGAGGCAGTTTGTGAGTCGGAGAGGCAGCTGGTGATTCGGAGAGGCAGTTTGTGAGTCGGAGTGGCAGTTGGTGAGTCGGAGAGGCAGTTGGTGAGTCGGAGAGGCAGTTGGTGAGTCGGAGAGGCAGTTTGTGAGTCGGAGTGGCAGTTGGTGAGTCGGAGAGGCAGTTTGTGAGTCGGAGAGGCAGTTGGTGAGTCGGAGAGGCAGTTGGTGAGTCGGAGAGGCAGTGTGTGAGTCGGAGTGGCAGTTGGTGAGTAGGAGGGTCAGTTGGTGAATCGGAGAGGCAGTTGGTGAGTCTTAGAGGCAGTTGGTGAGTCGGAGAGGCAATTGGTGAGTCGGAGAGGCAGTTGGTGAGTCGGAGAGGCAGTTTGTGAGTCGGAGAGGCAGTTGGTGAGTCGGAGGGGCATTTGGTGAGTCGGAGAGGCAGTTGGTGAGTCGGAGGGGCAGTTGGTGAGTCGGAGAGGTAGTTGATGAGTCGGAGAGGCAGTTGGTGTGTCGGAGAGGCAGTTGGTGAGTCGGAGGGGCAGTTGGTGAGTCGGAGAGGTATTTGTTGAGTCGGAGAGGTAGTTGGTGAGTCGGAGAGTCAGTTGGTGAGTCGGCGGGGCTGTTGGTGAGTCGGAGAGGCAGTTGGTGAGTCGGAGAGACAGTTGGTGATTCGGAGGGGCAGTTGGTGAGTCAGAGAGGTAGTTGGTGAGTCGGAGAGGCAGTTGGTGAGTCGGAGAGACAGTTGGTGAGTCGGAGAGGCAGTTAGTGAGTCGGAGCGGCAGTTGGTGAGTCGGAGTGGTAGTTGATGAGTCGGAGGGACAGTTGGTGAGTCTGAGAGGCAATTGGTGAGTCGGAGAGGTAGTTGGTGAGTCGGAGGGGAAGTTGGTGAGTCGGCGGGGCAGTTGGTGAGTCGGAGAGGCAGTTGGTGAGTCGGAGAGGCAGTTGGTGCATCGGAGGGGCAGTTGGTGAGTCGAAGAGGCAGTTGGTGAATCGGAGAGGCAGTTGGTGAGTCGGAGAGGCAGTTGGTGAGTCGGAGAGGCAGTTGGTGTTTCGGAGAGGCAGTTGGTGAGTCGGAGAGGCAGTTGGTGAGTCGGAGAGCCAGTTGGTGAGTCGGAGAGGCAGTTGGTGAGTCGGAGAGGTAGTTGGTGAGTCGGAGGGGCAGTTCCTGAGTCGGAGAGGTAGTTGGTGAGTCGGAGAGGGAGTTGGTGAATCGGAGGGGCAGTTGGTGAATCGGAGAGGCAGTTGGTGAGTCGGAGAGGCAGTTGGTGAGTCGGAGAGGCAGTTGGCGATTCGGAGAAGCAGTTGGTGAGTCGGAGAGGTAGTTGGTGAGTCGGAGAGGTAGTTGGTGAGTCGGAGAGGTAGTTGGTGAGTCGGAGAGGAAGTTGGTGAGTCGGAGAGGCAGTTTGTGAGTCGGAGAGGCAGTTGGTGAGTCGGAGAGGCAGTCGGTGAGTCGGAGGGGCAGTCGGTGAGTCGGGTAGGCAGTTGGTGAGTCGGAAAGGCAGTTGGTGAGTCGGAGAGGCAGTCGGTGAGTCGGAGGGGAAGTTTTTGAATCGGAGCGGCAGTTGGTGAGTCGGAGAGGTAGTTGGTGAGTCGGAGAGGCAGTTTGTGAGTCGGAGAGGCAGTTGGTGAGTCGGAGAGGCAGTTTGTGAGTCGGAGTGGCAGTTGGTGAGTCGGAGAGGCAGTTTGTGAGTCGGAGAGGCAGTTGGTGAGTCGGAGAGGCAGTTGGTGAGTCAGAGAGGCAGTTTGTGAGTCGGAATGGCAGTTGGTGAGTAGGAGGGGCAGTTGGTGAATCGGAGAGGCAGTTGGTGAGTCGGAGAGGCAGTTCGTGAGTCGGAGAGGCAGCTTGTGAGTCGGAGAGGCAGTTGGTGATTCGGAGAGGCAGTTGGTGATTCGGAGAGGCAGTTGGTGAGTCGGAGAGACAGTTGATGAGTCGGAGAGCCAGTTGGTGAGTCGGAGAGGCAGTTGCTGAGTCGGAGAGGCAGTTGGTGAGTTGGAGGGGCAGTTGGTGAGTCGGAGAGGCAGTTGGTGAGTCGGAAAGGCAGTTGGTGAGTCGGAGAGGTAGTTGGTGAGTCGGAGAGGCAGTTGGTGAGTCAGAGAGGTAGTTGGTGAGTAGGAGGGGTAGTTGGTGAATCGGAGAGGCAGTTGGTGAGTCGAAGGGCCGTTGGTGAGTCGGAGAGGTAGTTGGTGAGTCGCAGGGGCAGTTGGTGAGTCGGAGAGGCAGTTGGTGAGTCGGAGAGGCAGTTGGTGAGTCGGAGGGGCAGTTGGTGAGTCGGAGGGGCAGTTGGTGAGTCGGAGGGGCAGTTGGTGATTCGGAGAGGCAGTTGGTGAGTCGGAGAGGCAGTTGGTGATTCGGAGAGGTAGTTGGTGAGTAGGAGGGATAGTTGGTGAGTCGGAGAGCCAGTTGGTGAGTCGGAGAGGCAGTTGCTGAGTCGGAGAGGCAGTTGGTGAGTAGGAGGGGCAGTTGGTGAGTCGGAGAGGCAGTTGGTGAGTCGGAAAGGCAGTTGGTGAGTCAGAGAGGTAGTTGGTGAGTCGGAGAGGCAGTTGGTGAGTCAGAGAGGTAGTTGTTGAGTAGGAGAGGTAGTTGGTGAATCGGAGAGGCAGTTGGTGAGTCGAAGGGCCGTTGGTGAGTCGGAGAGGTAGTTGGTGAGTCGGAGGGGCAGTTGGTGAGTCGGAGAGGCTGTTGGTGAGTCGGAGAGGCAGTTGGTGAGTCGGAGGGGCAGTTGGTGAGTCGGAGGGGCAGTTGGTGAGTCGGAGGGTCCGTTGGTGAGTCGGAGAGGCAGTTGGTGAGTCGGAGAGACAGTTGGTGATTCGGAGAGGTAGTTGGTGAGTAGGAGGGGTAGTTGGTGAATCGGAGAGGCAGTTGGTGAGTCGAAGGGCCGTTGGTGAGTCGGAGAGGTAGTTGGTGAGTCGAAGGGTCAATTGGTGAGTAGGAGAGGTAGTGGATGAGTCGGAGAGGCAGTTCGTGAGTCGGAGAGGCAGTTGGTGAGTCGGAGGGGCAGTTGGTGAGTCGTAGGGTCAATTGGTGAGTAGGAGAGGTAGTTGATGAGTCAGAGAGGCAGTTGGTGAGTCGGAGAGGCAGTTGGTGAGTCGGAAGGGCAATTGGTGAGTCGGAGAGGCAGTTGGTGAGTCGGAGAGTCAGTTGCTGAGTCGGCGAGACAGTTGGTGAGGCGGAGAGGCAGTTGTTGAGTCGGAGAGGCAGTTGGTGAGTCGGAGAGGTAGTTGGTGAGTCGGAGAGGCAGTTTGTGAGTCGGAGAGGCAGTTGGTGAGTCGGAGAGGCAGTTTGTGAGTCGGAGTGGCAGTTGGTGAGTCGGAGAGGCAGTTTGTGAGTCGGAGAGGCAGTTGGTGAGTCGGAGAGGCAGTTGGTGAGTCAGAGAGGCAGTTTGTGAGTCGGAGTGGCAGTTGGTGAGTAGGAGGGGCAGTTGGTGAATCGGAGAGGCAGTTGGTGAGTCGGAGAGGCAGTTGGTGAGTCGGAGAGGCAGTTGGTGAGTCGGAGGGGCAGTTGGTGAGTCGGAGAGGTAGTTGGTGAGTTGGAGAGGCAGTTGGTGTGTCTGAGAGGCAGTTGGTGAGTCGGAGGGGCAGTTGGTAAGTCGGAGAGGTATTTGTTGAGTCGGAGAGGTAGTTGGTGAGTCGGAGAGTCAGTTGGTGAGTCGGCGGGGCTGTTGGTGAGTCGTTGAGGCAGTTGGTGAGTCGGAGAGGCAGTTGGTGAGTCAGAGAGGTAGTTGGTGAGTAGGAGGGGCAGTTGGTGAGTCGGAGAGGCAGTTGGTGAGTCGGAGGGGCAGTTGGTGAGTCGGAGGGGCAATTGGTGAGTCGGAGAGGCAGTTGGTGAGTCGGAGAGGCAGTTGGTGAGTCGGAGAGGTTGTTGGTGAGTCGGAGAGGCAGTTGGTGAGTCGGAGAGGCAGTTGGTGAGTCGGAGGGGCAGTTGGTGAGTCGGAGAGGCAGTTGGTGAGTCGGAGAGACAGTTGGTGATTCGGAGGGGCAGTTGGTGTGTCAGAGAGGTAGTTGTTGAGTCGGAGAGGCAGTTGGTGAGTCGGAGAGACAGTTGGTGAGTCGGAGAGGCAGTTGGTGAGTCGGAGGGGCAGTTGGTGAGTCGGAGTGGTAGTTGGTGAGTCGGAGGGACAGTTGGTGAGTCAGAGAGGCAGTTGGTGAGTCGGAGAGGTAGTTGGTGAGTCGGAGGGGAAGTTGGTGAGTCGGCGGGGCAGCTGGTGAGTCGGAGAGGCAGTTGGTGAGTCGGAGAGGCAGTTGGTGCATCGGAGGGGCAGTTGGTGAGTCGGAGAGGCAGTTGGTGAATCGGAGAGGCAGTTGCTGAGTCGGAGAGGCAGTTGGTGTGTCGGAGAGGCAGTTGGTGAGTCGGAGAGGCAGTTGGTGAGTCGGAGAGGCAGTTGGTGAGTCGGAGAGGCAGTTGGTGAGTCGGAGAGGTAGTTGGTGAGTCGGAGAGGAAGTTGGTGAGTCGGAGAGGAAGTTGGTGAGTCGGAGAGGCAGTTGGTGAGTCGGAGAGGCAGTTGGTGAGTCGGAGAGGCAGTCGGTGAGTCGGAGGGGCAGTCGGTGAGTCGGAGAGGCAGTTGGTGAGTCGGAGTGGCAGTTGGCGATTCGGAGAAGCAGTTGGTGATTCGGAGAGGTAGTTGGTGAGTCGGAGAGTTGGTTGGTGAGTCGGAGAGGTAGTTGGTGAATCGGAGGGGCAGTTGGTGAGTTGGAGAGGTAGTTGGTGATTTGGAGAGGCTGTTGGTGACTCGGAGGGGCAGTTGGTGAGTCGGAGAGGTAGTTGGTGAGTCGGAGAGGTTGTTGGTGAGTCGGAGGGGCAGTTGGTGAGTCGGAGAGGTAGTTGGTGATACGGAGAGGTTGTAGGTGAGTCGGAGGGACAGTCGGTGAGTCGGAGAGGCAGTTGGTGAGTCGGAGAGGTAGTTGGTGAGTCGGAGGAGAAGTTGATGCGTCGGAGGGGCAGTAGGTGAGTCGGAGAGGCAGTTGGTCAGTCGGAGAGGCAGTTGGTGAGTCGGAGAGGCAGTTGGTGAGTCAGAGATGCAGTTGGTGAGTCGGAGATGCAGTTGGTAAGTCAGAGAGGTAGTTGGTGAGTCGGAGAGGCGGTTGGTGAGTCGGTGAGGCAGTTGGTGAGTCGGAAGGGCATTTGGTGAGTCGGAGAGGTAGTTGGTGAGTCGGAGAGGGAGTTGGTGAGTCGGAGGGGCAGTTGGTGAGTCCGAGAGGCAGTTGGTGAGTCGCAGAGGCATTTGGAGAGGCAGTTGCTGATTCGGAGAGGCAGTTGGTGAGTCGGAGGGGCAGTTGGTGAGTCGGAGAGGCAGTTGGTGAGTCGGAGAGGCAGTTGGTGAGTCGGAAAGGCAGTTGGTGAGTCAGAGAGGCATTTGGTGAGTCGGAGGGGCAGTTGGTGAGTCGGAGAGGCAGTTGGTGATTCGGAGAGGCAGTTGGTGAGTCGGAGAGGCAGTTGGTGAGTCGGAGAGGCAGTTGATGAGTCGGAGAGCCAGTTGGTGAGTCGGAGAGGCAGTTGCTGAGTCGGAGAGGCAGTTGGTGAGTAGGAGGGGCAGTTGGTGAGTCGGAGAGGCAGTTGTTGAGTCGGAAAGGCAGTTGGTGAGTCGGAGAGGTAGTTGGTGAGTCGGAGAGGCAGTTGGTGAGTCGGAGAGGTAGTTGGTGAGTAGGAGGGGTAGTTGGTGAATCGGAGAGGCAGTTGGTGAGTCGAAGGGCCGTTGGTGAGTCGGAGAGGTAGTTGGTGAGTCGGAGGGGCAGTTGGTGAGTCGGAGAGGCAGTTGGTGAGTCAGAGAGGCAGTTGGTGAGTCGGAGGGGCAGTTGGTGAGTCGGAGGTGCAGTTGGTGAGTCGGAGGGGCAGTTGGTGAGTCGGAGAGGCAGTTGGTGAGTCGGAGAGGCAGTTGGTGATTCGGAGAGGTAGTTGGTGAGTAGGAGGGGTAGTTGGTGAATCGGAGAGCCAGTTGGTGAGTCGAAGGGCCGTTGGTGAGTCGGAGAGGTAGTTGGTGAGTCGAAGGATCAATTGGTGAGTAGGAGAGGTAGTTGATGAGTCGGAGAGGCAGTTGGTGAGTCCGAGAGGTAGTTGGTGAGTAGGACGGGTAGTTGGTGAATCGGAGAGCCAGTTGGTGAGTCGAAGGGCCGTTGGTGAGTCGGAGAGGTAGTTGGTGAGTCGAAGGGTCAATTGTTGAGTAGGAGAGGTAGTTGATGAGTCGGAGGGGCAGTTGGTGAGTCAGAGAGCCAGTTGGTGAGTCGGAGAGGCAGTTGCTGAGTCGGAGAGGCAGTTGGTGAGTTGGAGGGGCAGTTGGTGAGTCGGAGAGGCAGTTGGTGATTCGGAAAGGCAGTTGGTGAGTCAGAGAGGTAGTTGGTGAGTCGGAGAGGCAGTTGGTGAGTCAGAGAGGTAGTTGTTGAGTAGGAGAGGTAGTTGGTGAATCGGAGAGCCAGTTGGTGAGTCGAAGGGCCGTTGGTGAGTCGGAGAGGTAGTTGGTGAGTCGGAGGGGCAGTTGGTGAGTCGGAGAGGCTGTTGGTGAGTCGGAGAGGCAGTTGGTGAGTCGGAGGGGCAGTTGGTGAGTCGGAGGGGCAGTTGGTGAGTCGGAGGGTCAGTTGGTGAGTCGGAGAGGCAGTTGGTGAGTCGGAGAGACAGTTGGTGATTCGGAGAGGTAGTTGGTGAGTAGGAGGGGTAGTTGGTGAATCGGAGAGGCAGTTGGTGAGTCGAAGGGCCGTTGGTGAGTCGGAGAGGTAGTTGGTGAGTCGAAGGGTCAATTGGTGCGTAGGAGATGGAGTGGATGAGTCGGAGAGGCAGTTGGTGAGTCGGAGAGGCAGTTGGTGAGTCGGAGGGGCAGTTGGTGAGTCGTAGGGTCAATTGGTGAGTAGGAGAGGTAGTTGATGAGTCAGAGAGGCAGTTGGGGAGTCGGAGAGGCAGTTGGTGAGTTGGAGGGGCAGTTGGTGAGTCGGAGAGGCAGTTGGTGAGTCGGAGGGGCAGTTGGTGAGTTGGACAGGCATTTGGTGAGTCGGCGAGGTAGTTGGTAAGTCGGACGAGCAGTTGGTGAGTCGGAGAGGCAGTTGGTGAGTCGGAGAGGCAGTTGGCGAGTCGGAGAGGCAGTTGGTGTCTCCGAGAGTCAGTTGCTGAGTCGGCGAGACAGTTGGTGAGGCGGAGAGGCAGTTGGTGAGTCGGAGAGGCAGTTGGTGAGTCGGAGAGGTAGTTGGTGAGTCGGAGAGGCAGTTTGTGAGTCGGAGAGGCAGTTGGTGAGTCGGAGAGGCAGTTTGTGAGTCGGAGTGGCAGTTGGTGAGTCGGAGAGGCAGTTTGTGAGTCGGAGAGGCAGTTGGTGAGTCGGAGAGGCAATTGGTGAGTCGGAGAGGCAGTGTGTGAGTCGGAGTGGCAGTTGGTGAGTAGGAGGGTCAGTTGGTGAATCGGAGAGGCAGTTGGTGAGTCTTAGAGGCAGTTGGTGAGTCGGAGAGGCAGTTGGTGAGTCGGAGAGGCAGTTGGTGAGTCGGAGAGGCAGTTTGTGAGTCGGAGAGGCAGTTGGTGAGTCGGAGGGGCAGTTGGTGAGTCGGAGAGGCAGTTGGTGAGTCGGAGGGGCAGTTGGTGAGTCGGAGAGGTAGTTGATGAGTTGGAGAGGCAGTTGGTGTGTCGGAGAGGCAGTTGGTGAGTCGGAGGGGCAGTTGGTGAGTAGGAGAGGTATTTATTGAGTCGGAGAGGTAGTTGGTGAGTCGGAGAGTCAGTTGGTGAGTCGGCGGGGCTGTTGGTGAGTCGGAGAGGCAGTTGGTTAGTCGGAGAGACAGTTGGTGATTCGGAGGGGCAGTTGGTGAGTCAGAGAGGTTGTTGGTGAGTCGGAGAGGCAGTTGGTGAGTCGGAGAGACAGTTGGTGAGTCGGAGAGGCAGTTGGTGAGTCGGAGGGGCAGTTGGTGAGTCGGAGTGGTAGCTGGTGAGTCGGAGGGACAGTTGGTGAGTCTGAGAGGCAGTTGGTGAGTCGGAGAGGTAGTTGGTGAGTCGGAGGGGAAGTTGGTGAGTCGGCGGGGCAGTTGTTGAGTCGGAGAGGCAGTTGGTGAGTCGGAGAGGCAGTTGGTGCATCGGAGGGGCAGTTGGTGAGTCGAAGAGGCAGTTGGTGAATCGGAGAGGCAGTTGGTGATTCGGAAAGGCAGTTGGTGAGTCAGAGAGGTAGTTGGTGAGTCGGAGAGGCAGTTGGTGAGTCAGAGAGGTAGTTGTTGAGTAGGAGAGGTAGTTGGTGAATCGGAGAGCCAGTTGGTGAGTCGAAGGGCCGTTGGTGAGTCGGAGAGGTAGTTGGTGAGTCGGAGGGGCAGTTGGTGAGTCGGAGAGGCTGTTGGTGAGTCGGAGAGGCAGTTGGTGAGTCGGAGGGGCAGTTGGCGAGTCGGAGGGGCAGTTGGTGAGTCGGAGGGACAGTTGGTGAGTCGGAGAGGTAGTTGGTGAGTAGGAGGGGTAGTTGGTGAATCGGAGAGCCAGTTGGTGAGTCGAAGGGCCGTTGGTGAGTCGGAGAGGTAGTTGGTGAGTCGAAGGTTCAATTGGTGAGTAGGAGAGGTAGTTGATGAGTCGGAGAGGCAGTTGGTGAGTCCGAGAGGTAGTTGGTGAGTAGGACGGGTAGTTGGTGAATCGGAGAGCCAGTTGGTGAGTCGAAGGGCCGTTGGTGAGTCGGAGAGGTAGTTGGTGAGTCGAAGGGTCAATTGTTGAGTAGGAGAGGTAGTTGATGAGTCGGAGGGGCAGTTGGTGAGTCAGAGAGCCAGTTGGTGAGTCGGAGAGGCAGTTGCTGAGTCGGAGAGGCAGTTGGTGAGTTGGAGGGGCAGTTGGTGAGTCGGAGAGGCAGTTGGTGATTCGGAAAGGCAGTTGGTGAGTCAGAGAGGTAGTTGGTGAGTCGGAGAGGCAGTTGGTGAGTCAGAGAGGTAGTTGTTGAGTAGGAGAGGTAGTTGGTGAATCGGAGAGCCAGTTGGTGAGTCGAAGGGCCGTTGGTGAGTCGGAGAGGTAGTTGGTGAGTCGGAGGGGCAGTTGGTGAGTCGGAGAGGCTGTTGGTGAGTCGGAGAGGCAGTTGGTGAGTCGGAGGGGCAGTTGGTGAGTCGGAGGGGCAGTTGGTGAGTCGGAGGGTCAGTTGGTGAGTCGGAGAGGCAGTTGGTGAGTCGGAGAGACAGTTGGTGATTCGGAGAGGTAGTTGGTGAGTAGGAGGGGTAGTTGGTGAATCGGAGAGGCAGTTGGTGAGTCGAAGGGCCGTTGGTGAGTCGGAGAGGTAGTTGGTGAGTCGAAGGGTCAATTGGTGCGTAGGAGATGGAGTGGATGAGTCGGAGAGGCAGTTGGTGAGTCGGAGAGGCAGTTGGTGAGTCGGAGGGGCAGTTGGTGAGTCGTAGGGTCAATTGGTGAGTAGGAGAGGTAGTTGATGAGTCAGAGAGGCAGTTGGGGAGTCGGAGAGGCAGTTGGTGAGTTGGAGGGGCAGTTGGTGAGTCGGAGAGGCAGTTGGTGAGTCGGAGGGGCAGTTGGTGAGTTGGACAGGCATTTGGTGAGTCGGCGAGGTAGTTGGTAAGTCGGACGAGCAGTTGGTGAGTCGGAGAGGCAGTTGGTGAGTCGGAGAGGCAGTTGGTGAGTCGGAGAGGCAGTTGGTGTCTCCGAGAGTCAGTTGCTGAGTCGGCGAGACAGTTGGTGAGGCGGAGAGGCAGTTGGTGAGTCGGAGAGGCAGTTGGTGAGTCGGAGAGGTAGTTGGTGAGTCGGAGAGGCAGTTTGTGAGTCGGAGAGGCAGTTGGTGAGTCGGAGAGGCAGTTTGTGAGTCGGAGTGGCAGTTGGTGAGTCGGAGAGGCAGTTTGTGAGTCGGAGAGGCAGTTGGTGAGTCGGAGAGGCAATTGGTGAGTCGGAGAGGCAGTGTGTGAGTCGGAGTGGCAGTTGGTGAGTAGGAGGGTCAGTTGGTGAATCGGAGAGGCAGTTGGTGAGTCTTAGAGGCAGTTGGTGAGTCGGAGAGGCAGTTGGTGAGTCGGAGAGGCAGTTGGTGAGTCGGAGAGGCAGTTTGTGAGTCGGAGAGGCAGTTGGTGAGTCGGAGGGGCAGTTGGTGAGTCGGAGAGGCAGTTGGTGAGTCGGAGGGGCAGTTGGTGAGTCGGAGAGGTAGTTGATGAGTTGGAGAGGCAGTTGGTGTGTCGGAGAGTCAGTTGGTGAGTCGGAGGGGCAGTTGGTGAGTAGGAGAGGTATTTGTTGAGTCGGAGAGGTAGTTGGTGAGTCGGAGAGTCAGTTGGTGAGTCGGCGGGGCTGTTGGTGAGTCGGAGAGGCAGTTGGTGAGTCGGAGAGACAGTTGGTGATTCGGAGGGGCAGTTGGTGAGTCAGAGAGGTTGTTGGTGAGTCGGAGAGGCAGTTGGTGAGTCGGAGAGACAGTTGGTGAGTCGGAGAGGCAGTTGGTGAGTCGGAGGGGCAGTTGGTGAGTCGGAGTGGTAGCTGGTGAGTCGGAGGGACAGTTGGTGAGTCTGAGAGGCAGTTGGTGAGTCGGAGAGGTAGTTGGTGAGTCGGAGGGGAAGTTGGTGAGTCGGCGGGGCAGTTGTTGAGTCGGAGAGGCAGTTGGTGAGTCGGAGAGGCAGTTGGTGCATCGGAGGGGCAGTTGGTGAGTCGAAGAGGCAGTTGGTGAATCGGAGAGGCAGTTGGTGATTCGGAAAGGCAGTTGGTGAGTCAGAGAGGTAGTTGGTGAGTCGGAGAGGCAGTTGGTGAGTCAGAGAGGTAGTTGTTGAGTAGGAGAGGTAGTTGGTGAATCGGAGAGCCAGTTGGTGAGTCGAAGGGCCGTTGGTGAGTCGGAGAGGTAGTTGGTGAGTCGGAGGGGCAGTTGGTGAGTCGGAGAGGCTGTTGGTGAGTCGGAGAGGCAGTTGGTGAGTCGGAGGGGCAGTTGGCGAGTCGGAGGGGCAGTTGGTGAGTCGGAGGGACAGTTGGTGAGTCGGAGAGGCAGTTGGTGAGTCGGAGAGACAGTTGGTGATTCGGAGAGTTAGTTGGTGAGTAGGAGGGGTAGTTGGTGAATCGGAGAGGCAGTTGGTGAGTCGAAGGGCCGTTGGTGAGTCGGAGAGGTAGTTGGTGAGTCGAAGGGTCAATTGGTGCGTAGGAGAGGGAGTGGATGAGTCGGAGAGGCAGTTCGTGAGTCGGAGAGGCAGTTGTTGAGTCGGAGGGGCAGTTGGTGAGTCGTAGGGTCAATTGGTGAGTAGGAGAGGTAGTTGATGAGTCAGAGAGGCAGTTGGGGAGTCGGAGAGGCAGTTGGTGAGTCGGAGGGGCAGTTGGTGAGTCGGAGAGGCAGTTGGTGAGTCGGAGGGGCAGTTGGTGAGTTGGACAGGCATTTGGTGAGTCGGCGAGGTAGTTGGTAAGTCGGACGAGCAGTTGGTGAGTCGGAGAGGCAGTTGGTGAGTCGGAGAGGCAGTTGGTGAGTCGGAGAGGCAGTTGGTGTCTCCGAGAGTCAGTTGCTGAGTCGGCGAGACAGTTGGTGAGGCGGAGAGGCAGTTGGTGAGTCGGAGAGGCAGTTGGTGAGTCGGAGAGGTAGTTGGTGAGTCGGAGAGGCAGTATGTGAGTCGGAGAGGCAGTTGGTGAGTCGGAGAGGCAGTTTGTGAGTCGGAGTGGCAGTTGGTGAGTCGGAGAGGCAGTTTGTGAGTCGGAGAGGCAGTTGGTGAGTCGGAGAGGCAGTTGGTGAGTCGGAGAGGCAGTGTGTGAGTCGGAGTGGCAGTTGGTGAGTAGGAGGGTCAGTTGGTGAATCGGAGAGGTAGTTGATGAGTTGGAGAGGCAGTTGGTGTGTCGGAGAGGCAGTTGGTGAGTCGGAGGGGCAGTTGGTGAGTCGGAGAGGTATTTGTTGAGTCGGAGAGGTAGTTGGTGAGTCGGAGAGTCAGTTGGTAAGTCGGCGGGGCTGTTGGTGAGTCGGAGAGGCAGTTGGTGAGTCGGAGAGACAGTTGGTGATTCGGAGGGGCAGTTGGTGAGTCAGAGAGGTTGTTGGTGAGTCGGAGAGGCAGTTGGTGAGTCGGAGAGACAGTTGGTGAGTCGGAGGGGCAGTTGGTGAGTCGGAGTGGTAGTTGGTGAGTCGGAGGGACAGTTGGTGAGTCTGAGAGGCAGTTGGAGTCGGAGAGGTAGTTGGTGAGTCGGAGGGGAAGTTGGTGAGTCGAAGAGGCAGTTGGTGAATCGGAGAGGCAGTTGGTGAGTCGGAGAGGCAGTTGGTGAGTCGGAGAGGCAGTTGGTGTGTCGGAGAGGCAGTTGGTGAGTCGGAGAGGCAGTTGGTGAGTCGGAGAGCCAGTTGGTGAGTCGGAGAGGCAGTTGGTGAGTCGGAGAGGTAGTTGGTGAGTCGGAGGGGCAGTTCCTGAGTCGGAGAGTTAGTTGGTGAGTCGGAGAGGGAGTTGGTGAATCGGAGGGGCAGTTGGTGAATCGGATAGGCAGTTGGTGAGTCGGAGAGGCAGTTGGTGAGTCGGAGACGCAGTTGGCGATTCGGAGAAGCAGTTGGTGAGTCGGAGAGGTAGCTGGTGAGTCGGAGAGGTAGTTGGTGAGTCGGAGAGGTAGTTGGTGATTCGGAGAGGAAGTTGGTGAGTCGGAGAGGCAGTTTGTGAGTCGGAGAGGCAGTTGGTGAGTCGGAGAGGCAGTCGGTGAGTCGGAGGGGCAGTCGGTGAGTCGGAGAGGCAGTTGGTGAGTCGGAGAGGCAGTTGGTGAGTCGGAGAGGCAGTCGGTGAGTCGGAGGGGAAGTTTTTGAATCGGAGCGGCAGTTGGTGAGTCGGAGAGGTAGTTGGTGAGTCGGAGAGGCAGTTGGTGAGTCGGAGAGGCAGTTGTTGAGTCGGAGGGGCAGTTGGTGAGTCGGAGCGGCAGTTGGTGATTCGGAGAGGTAGTTGGTGAGTCGGAGAGGAAGTTGGTGAGTCGGAGAGGCAGTTGGTGAGTCGGAGAGGTAGTTGGTGAGTCGGAGAGGCAGTTGGTGAGTCGGGGGGTCAGTTGGTGAGTCGGAGAAGTAGTTGGTGACTCGGAGAGGCAGTTGATGAGTCGGAGGGGCAGTTGGTGAGTCGGAGGGGCAGTTGGTGAGTCGGAGAGGCAGTTGGTGAGTCGGAGAGGTAGTTGGTGAGTCGGAGGGGCAGTTGGTGAGTCGGATAGGCAGTTGGTGAGTCGGAGAGGCTGTTTGTGAGTCGGAGAGGCAGTTGGTGAGTCGGAGGGGCAGTTGGTGAGTCGGAGAGGCAGTTGGTGAGTCGGAGAGGCAGTTGGTGAGTCGAAGAGGCAGTTGGTGAGTCGGAGAGGCAGTTGGTGAGTAGGAGGGGTAGTTGGTGAGTCGGAGAGGCAGTTGGTGAGTCGGAGGGGCAGTTGGTGAGTCGGAGGGGCAGTTGGTGAGTCGGAGAGGCAGTTGGTGAGTCGGAGCGGCAGTTGGTGAGTCGGAGAGGCAGTTGGTGATTCGGAGAGGCAGTTGGTGAGTCGGACAGGCAGTTGGTGAGTCGGAGAGGCAGTTGGTGAGTCGGAGAGGCAGTTGGTGAGTCGGAGAAGCAGTTGGTGAGTCGGAGGGGCAGTTGGTGAGTCGGAGCGGCAGTTGGTGAGTCGGAGAGGCAGTTGGTGAGTCGGCGAGTTAGTTGGCGAGTCGGAGAGGCAGTTGGTGAGTCGGAGAGGCAGTTGGTGAGTCGGAGAGGCAGTTTGTGAGTCGGAGAGGCAGTTGGTGATTCGGAGAGGCAGTTTGTGAGTCGGAGTGGCAGTTGGTGAGTCGGAGAGGCAGTTTGTGAGTCGGAGAGGCAGTTGGTGAGTCGGAGAGGCAGTTTGTGAGTCGGAGTGGCAGTTGGTGAGTCGGAGAGGCAGTTTGTGAGTCGGAGAGGCAGTTGGTGAGTCGGCGAGGCAGTTGGTGAGTCGGAGAGGCAGTGTGTGAGTCGGAGTGGCAGTTGGTGAGTAGGAGGGTCAGTTGGTGAATCGGAGAGGCAGTTGGTGAGTCTTAGAGGCAGTTGGTGAGTCGGAGAGGCAATTGGTGAGTCGGAGAGGCAGTTGGTGAGTTGGAGAGGCAGTTTGTGAGTCGGAGAGGCAGTTGGTGAGTCGGAGGGGCATTTGGTGAGTCGGAGAGGCAGTTGGTGAGTCGGAGGGGCAGTTGGTGAGTCGGAGAGGTAGTTGATGAGTCGGAGAGGCAGTTGGTGTGTCGGAGAGGCAGTTGGTGAGTCGGAGGGGCAGTTGGTGAGTCGGAGAGGTATTTGTTGAGTCGGAGAGGTAGTTGGTGAGTCGGAGAGTCAGTTGGTGAGTCGGCGGGGCTGTTGGTGAGTCGGAGAGGCAGTTGGTGAGTCGGAGAGACAGTTGGTGATTCGGAGGGGCAGTTGGTGAGTCAGAGAGGTAGTTGGTGAGTCGGAGAGGCAGTTGGTGAGTCGGAGAGACAGTTGGTGAGTCGGAGAGGCAGTTAGTGAGTCGGAGCGGCAGTTGGTGAGTCGGAGTGGTAGTTGATGAGTCGGAGGGACAGTTGGTGAGTCTGAGAGGCAATTGGTGAGTCGGAGAGGTAGTTGGTGAGTCGGAGGGGAAGTTGGTGAGTCGGCGGGGCAGTTGGTGAGTCGGAGAGGCAGTTGGTGAGTCGGAGAGGCAGTTGGTGCATCGGAGGGGCAGTTGGTGAGTCAAAGAGGCAGTTGGTGAATCGGAGAGGCAGTTGGTGAGTCGGAGAGGCAGTTGGTGAGTCGGAGAGGCAGTTGGTGAGTCGGAGAGGCAGTTGGTGTGTCGGAGAGGCAGTTGGTGAGTCGGAGAGGCAGTTGGTGAGTCGGAGAGCCAGTTGGTGAGTCGGAGAGGCAGTTGGTGAGTCGGAGAGGTAGTTGGTGAGTCGGAGGGGCAGTTCCTGAGTCGGAGAGGTAGTTGGTGAGTCGGAGAGGGAGTTGGTGAATCGGAGGGGCAGTTGGTGAATCGGAGAGGCAGTTGGTGAGTCGGAGAGGCAGTTGGTGAGTCGGAGAGGCAGTTGGCGATTCGGAGAAGCAGTTGGTGAGTCGGAGAGGTAGTTGGTGAGTCGGAGAGGTAGTTGGTGAGTCGGAGAGGTAGTTGGTGAGTCGGAGAGGAAGTTGGTGAGTCGGAGAGGCAGTTTGTGAGTCGGAGAGGCAGTTGGTGAGTCGGAGAGGCAGTCGCTGAGTCGGAGGGGCAGTCGGTGAGTCGGGTAGGCAGTTGGTGAGTCGGAAAGGCAGTTGGTGAGTCGGAGAGGCAGTCGGTGAGTCGGAGGGGAAGTTTTTGAATCGGAGCGGCAGTTGGTGAGTCGGAGAGGTAGTTGGTGAGTCGGAGAGGCAGTTGGTGAGTCGGAGAGGCAGTTGGTGAGTCGGAGGGGCAGTTGGTGAGTCGGAGCGGCAGTTGGTGATTCGGAGAGGTAGTTGGTGAGTCGGAGAGGAAGTTGGTGAGTCGGAGAGGCAGTTGGTGAGTCGGAGAGCTAGTTGGTGAGTCGGAGAGGCAGTTGGTGAGTCGGGGGGGCAGTTGGTGAGTCGGAGAAGTAGTTGGTGACTCGGAGAGGCAGTTGATGAATCGGAGGGGCAGTTGGTGAGTCGGAGGGGCAGTTGGTGAGTCGGAGAGGCAGTTGGTGAGTCGGAGAGGTAGTTGGTGAGTCGGAGGGGCAGTTGGTGAGTCGGATAGGCAGTTGGTGAGTCGGAGAGGCTGTTTGTGAGTCGGAGAGGCAGTTGGTGAGTCGGAGGGGCAGTTGGTGAGTCGGAGAGGCAGTTGGTGAGTCGGAGAGGCAGTTGGTGAGTCGAAGAGGCAGTTGGTGAGTCAGAGAGGCAGTTGGTGAGTAGGAGGGGTAGTTGGTGAGTCGGAGAGGCAGTTGGTGAGTCGGAGGGGCAGTTGATGAGTCGGAGGGGCAGTTGGTGAGTCGGAGAGGCAGTTGTTGATTCGGAGAGGCAGTTGGTGAGTCGGAGGGGCAGTTGGTGAGTCGGAGAGGCAGTTGGTGAGTCGGAGCGGCAGTTGGTGAGTCGGAGAGGCAGTTGGTGATTCGGAGAGGCAGTTGGTGAGTCGGACAGGCAGTTGGTGAGTCGGAGAGGCAGTTGGTGAGTCGGAGAGGCAGTTGGTGAGTCGGAGAAGCAGTTGGTGAGTTGGAGGGGCAGTTGGTGAGTCGGAGCGGCAGTTGGTGAGTCGGAGAGGCAGTTGGTGAGTCGGCGAGGTAGTTGGTGAGTCGGAGAGGCAGTTGGTGAGTCGGAGAGGCAGTTGGTGAGTCGGAGAGGCAGTTGGTGAGTCGGAGAGGCAGTTGGTGAGTCGGAGAGGTAGTTGGTGAGTCGGAGAGGCAGTTGGTGAGTCGGAGGGGCAGTTGGTGAGTCGGAGAGTCAGTTGGTGAGTCGGAGGGGCAGTTGGTGAGTCTGAGAGGTAGGTGGTGAGTCGGAGAGGCAGTTGGTGAGTCGGAGATACAGTTGGTGAGTCGGAGAGGCAGTTGGTGAGTCAGAGGGGCAGTTGGTGAGTCGGAGTGGTAGTTGGTGAGTCGGAGGGACAGTTGGTGAGTCTGAGAGGCAGTTGGTGAGTCGGAGAGGTAGTTGGTGAGTCGGAGGGGAAGTTGGTGAGTCGGCGGGGCAGTTGGTGAGTCGGAGAGGCAGTTGGTGAGTCGGAGGGGCAGTTGGTGCATCGGAGGGGCAGTTGGTGAGTCGGAGAGGCAGTTGGTGAATCGGAGAGGCAGTTGGTGAGTCGGAGAGGCAGTTGGTGAGTCGGAGAGGCAGTTGGTGTGTCGGAGAGGCAGTTGGTGAGTCGGAGAGGCAGTTGGTGAGTCGGAGAGGCAGTTGGTGAGTCGGAGAGGCAGTTGGTGAGTCGGAGAGGTAGTTGGTGAGTCGGTGGGGCAGTTCCTGATTCGGAGAGGTAGTTGGTGAGTCGGAGAGGGAGTTGGTGAATCGGAGGTGCAGTTGGTGAATCGGAGAGGCAGTTGGTGAGTCGGAGAGGCAGTTGGTGAGTCGGAGAGGCAGTTGGCGATTCGGAGAAGCAGTTGGTGAGTCGGAGAGGTAGTTGGTGAGTCGGAGGGGTAGTTGGTGAGTCGGAGAGGTAGTTGGTGAGTCGGAGAGGAAGTTGGTGAGTCGGAGAGGCAGTTGGTGAGTCGGAGAGGCAGTCGGTGAGTCGGAGAGGCAGTCGGTGAGTCGGAGGGGCAGTCGGTGAGTCGGAGAGGCAGTTGGTAAGTCGGAGAGGCAGTTGGTGAGTCGGAGAGGCAGTCGGTGAGTCGGAGGGGATGTTTTTGAATCGGAGCGGCAGTTGGTGAGTCGGAGAGGTAGTTGGTGAGTCGGAGAGGCAGTTGGTGAGTCGGAGAGGCAGTTGGTGAGTCGGAGAGGCAGTTGGTGAGTCGGAGAGCCAGTTGGTGAGTCGGAGAGGCAGTTGGTGAGTCGGAGAGGTAGTTGGTGAGTCGGAGGGGCAGTTCCTGAGTCGGAGAGTTAGTTGGTGAGTCGGAGAGGGAGTTGGTGAATCGGAGGGGCAGTTGGTGAATCGGATAGGCAGTTGGTGAGTCGGAGAGGCAGTTGGTGAGTCGGAGACGCAGTTGGCGATTCGGAGAAGCAGTTGGTGAGTCGGAGAGGTAGCTGGTGAGTCGGAGAGGTAGTTGGTGAGTCGGAGAGGTAGTTGGTGATTCGGAGAGGAAGTTGGTGAGTCGGAGAGGCAGTTTGTGAGTCGGAGAGGCAGTTGGTGAGTCGGAGAGGCAGTCGGTGAGTCGGAGGGGCAGTCGGTGAGTCGGAGAGGCAGTTGGTGAGTCGGAGAGGCAGTTGGTGAGTCGGAGAGGCAGTCGGTGAGTCGGAGGGGAAGTTTTTGAATCGGAGCGGCAGTTGGTGAGTCGGAGAGGTAGTTGGTGAGTCGGAGAGGCAGTTGGTGAGTCGGAGAGGCAGTTGTTGAGTCGGAGGGGCAGTTGGTGAGTCGGAGCGGCAGTTGGTGATTCGGAGAGGTAGTTGGTGAGTCGGAGAGGAAGTTGGTGAGTCGGAGAGGCAGTTGGTGAGTCGGAGAGGTAGTTGGTGAGTCGGAGAGGCAGTTGGTGAGTCGGGGGGTCAGTTGGTGAGTCGGAGAAGTAGTTGGTGACTCGGAGAGGCAGTTGATGAGTCGGAGGGGCAGTTGGTGAGTCGGAGGGGCAGTTGGTGAGTCAGAGAGGCAGTTGGTGAGTCGGAGAGGTAGTTGGTGAGTCGGAGGGGCAGTTGGTGAGTCGGATAGGCAGTTGGTGAGTCGGAGAGGCTGTTTGTGTGTCGGAGAGGCAGTTGGTGAGTCGGAGGGGCAGTTGGTGAGTCGGAGAGGCAGTTGGTGAGTCGGAGAAGCAGTTGGTGAGTCGGAGGGGCAGTTGGTGAGTCGGAGCGGCAGTTGGTGAGTCGGAGAGGCAGTTGGTGAGTCGGCGAGTTAGTTGGCGAGTCGGAGAGGCAGTTGGTGAGTCGGAGAGGCAGTTGGTGAGTCGGAGAGGCAGTTTGTGAGTCGGAGAGGCAGTTGGTGATTCGGAGAGGCAGTTTGTGAGTCGGAGTGGCAGTTGGTGAGTCGGAGAGGCAGTTTGTGAGTCGGAGAGGCAGTTGGTGAGTCGGAGAGGCAGTTTGTGAGTCGGAGTGGCAGTTGGTGAGTCGGAGAGGCAGTTTGTGAGTCGGAGAGGCAGTTGGTGAGTCGGCGAGGCAGTTGGTGAGTCGGAGAGGCAGTGTGTGAGTCGGAGTGGCAGTTGGTGAGTAGGAGGGTCAGTTGGTGAATCGGAGAGGCAGTTGGTGAGTCTTAGAGGCAGTTGGTGAGTCGGAGAGGCAATTGGTGAGTCGGAGAGGCAGTTGGTGAGTCGGAGAGGCAGTTTGTGAGTCGGAGAGGCAGTTGGTGAGTCGGAGGGGCATTTGGTGAGTCGGAGAGGCAGTTGGTGAGTCGGAGGGGCAGTTGGTGAGTCGGAGAGGTAGTTGATGAGTCGGAGAGGCAGTTGGTGTGTCGGAGAGGCAGTTGGTGAGTCGGAGGGGCAGTTGGTGAGTCGGAGAGGTATTTGTTGAGTCGGAGAGGTAGTTGGTGAGTCGGAGAGTCAGTTGGTGAGTCGGCGGGGCTGTTGGTGAGTCGGAGAGGCAGTTGGTGAGTCGGAGAGACAGTTGGTGATTCGGAGGGGCAGTTGGTGAGTCAGAGAGGTAGTTGGTGAGTCGGAGAGGCAGTTGGTGAGTCGGAGAGACAGTTGGTGAGTCGGAGAGGCAGTTAGTGAGTCGGAGCGGCAGTTGGTGAGTCGGAGTGGTAGTTGATGAGTCGGAGGGACAGTTGGTGAGTCTGAGAGGCAATTGGTGAGTCGGAGAGGTAGTTGGTGAGTCGGAGGGGAAGTTGGTGAGTCGGCGGGGCAGTTGGTGAGTCGGAGAGGCAGTTGGTGAGTCGGAGAGGCAGTTGGTGCATCGGAGGGGCAGTTGGTGAGTCAAAGAGGCAGTTGGTGAATCGGAGAGGCAGTTGGTGAGTCGGAGAGGCAGTTGGTGAGTCGGAGAGGCAGTTGGTGTGTCGGAGAGGCAGTTGGTGAGTCGGAGAGGCAGTTGGTGAGTCGGAGAGCCAGTTGGTGAGTCGGAGAGGCAGTTGGTGAGTCGGAGAGGTAGTTGGTGAGTCGGAGGGGCAGTTCCTGAGTCGGAGAGGTAGTTGGTGAGTCGGAGAGGGAGTTGGTGAATCGGAGGGGCAGTTGGTGAATCGGAGAGGCAGTTGGTGAGTCGGAGAGGCAGTTGGTGAGTCGGAGAGGCAGTTGGCGATTCGGAGAAGCAGTTGGTGAGTCGGAGAGGTAGTTGGTGAGTCGGAGAGGTAGTTGGTGAGTCGGAGAGGTAGTAGGTGAGTCGGAGAGGAAGTTGGTGAGTCGGAGAGGCAGTTTGTGAGTCGGAGAGGCAGTTGGTGAGTCGGAGAGGCAGTCGGTGAGTCGGAGGGGCAGTCGGTGAGTCGGGTAGGCAGTTGGTGAGTCGGAAAGGCAGTTGGTGAGTCGGAGAGGCAGTCGGTGAGTCGGAGGGGAAGTTTTTGAATCGGAGCGGCAGTTGGTGAGTCGGAGAGGTAGTTGGTGAGTCGGAGAGGCAGTTGGTGAGTCGGAGAGGCAGTTGGTGAGTCGGAGGGGCAGTTGGTGAGTCGGAACGGCAGTTGGTGATTCGGAGAGGTAGTTGGTGAGTCGGAGAGGAAGTTGGTGAGTCGGAGAGGCAGTTGGTGAGTCGGAGAGCTAGTTGGTGAGTCGGAGAGGCAGTTGGTGAGTCGGGGGGGCAGTTGGTGAGTCGGAGAAGTAGTTGGTGACTCGGAGAGGCAGTTGATGAATCGGAGGGGCAGTTGGTGAGTCGGAGGGGCAGTTGGTGAGTCGGAGAGGCAGTTGGTGAGTCGGAGAGGTAGTTGGTGAGTCGGAGGGGCAGTTGGTGAGTCGGATAGGCAGTTGGTGAGTCGGAGAGGCTGTTTGTGAGTCGGAGAGGCAGTTGGTGAGTCGGAGGGGCAGTTGGTGAGTCGGAGAGGCAGTTGGTGAGTCGGAGAGGCAGTTGGTGAGTCGAAGAGGCAGTTGGTGAGTCAGAGAGGCAGTTGGTGAGTAGGAGGGGTAGTTGGTGAGTCGGAGAGGCAGTTGGTGAATCGGAGGGGCAGTTGATGAGTCGGAGGGGCAGTTGGTGAGTCGGAGAGGCAGTTGTTGATTCGGAGAGGCAGTTGGTGAGTCGGAGGGGCAGTTGGTGAGTCGGAGAGGCAGTTGGTGAGTCGGAGCGGCAGTTGGTGAGTCGGAGAGGCAGTTGGTGATTCGGAGAGGCAGTTGGTGAGTCGGACAGGCAGTTGGTGAGTCGGAGAGGCAGTTGGTGAGTCGGAGAGGCAGTTGGTGAGTCGGAGAGGCAGTTTGTGAGTCGGAGAGGTAGTTGGTGAGTCGGAGGGGCAGTTGGTGAGTCGGAGAGGCAGTTGGTGAGTCGGAGAGGCAGTTGGTGAGTCGGAGAGGCAGTTGGTGAGTCGGAGAGTTAGTTGGTGAGTCGGAGAGGCAGTTGGTGATTCGGGGAGGCAGTTGATGAGTCGGAGAGGTAATTGGTGAGTCGGAGAGGTAGTTGGTGAATCGGAGAGGCAGTTGGTGAGTCGGGGGGGCAGTTGGTGAGTCGGAGAGGTAGTTGGTGAGTCGGAGAGGTAGTTGTTGACTCGGAGAGGAAGTTGGTGAGTCGGAGGGGCAGTTGGTGAGTCGGAGGGGCAGTTGGTGAGTCGGAGAGGCAGTTGGTGAGTCGGAGGAGCAACTGGTGAGTCGGTGAGGCAGTTGGTGAGTCGGAGAGGCAGTTGGTGAGTCGGAGAGGCAGTTGGTGAGTAGGAGGGGCAGTAGGTGAGTCGGAGAGGCAGTTGGTGAGTCGGAGGAGCAGTTGGTGAGTCAGAGAGGCAGTTGGTGAGTCAGAGAGGCAGTTGGTGAGTCGGAGAGGAAGTTGGTGAGTCGGAGAGGCAGTTGGTGAGTTAGAGAGGCAGTTGGTGAGTCGGAGGGGCAGTTGGTGAGTCGGAGAAGTAGTTGGTGAGTCGGAGGGACAGTTGGTGAGTCGGAGTGGCAGTTGGTGAACGGAGAGGTAGTTGGTGAGTCAGAGGGGAAGTTGGTGAGTCGGCGGGGCAGTTGCTGAGTCGGAGAGCCAGTTGGTGAGTCAGAGAGGCAGTTGGTGCATCGGCGGTGCAGTTGGTGAGTCGGAGAGGCAGTTGGTGAGTCGGAGAGGCAGTTGGTGAGTCGGAGAGGCAGTTGGTGAGTGGGAGAGGCAGTTGGTGAGTCGGAGAGGCAGTTGGTGAGTCGGAGGGGCAGTTGGAGAGTCGGAGAGGCAGTTGGAGAGTCGGAGAGGCAGTTGGTGAGTAGGAGAGGTAGTTGGTGAGTCGGAGAGGTAGTTGGTGAGTCGGAGAGGCAGTTGGTGAGTCGGAGAGGCAGTTGGTGAGTCGGAGAGGCAGTTTGTGAGTCGGAGAGGCAGTTAGTGAGTCGGAGGGGCAGTTGGTGAGTCGGAGAGGCAGTTGGTGAGTCGGAGAGGCAGTTGGTGAGTCGGAGAGGCAGTTGGTGAGTCGGGGGGGCAGTTCGTGAGTCAGAGAGGTAGTTGGTGAGTCGGAGAGGTAGTTGCTGACTCGGAGAGGCAATTGGTGAGTCGGAGGGGCAGTTGGTGAGTCAGAGGGGCAGTTGGTGAGTCGGAGAGGCAGTTGGTGAGTCGGAGGGGCAGTTGGTGAGTCGGAGAGGAAGTTGGTGAGTCGGATAGGCAGTTGGTGAGTCGGTGAGGTAGTTGGTGAGTCGGAGGGGCAGTTGGCGAGTCGGAGAAGTAGTTGGTGAGTCGGAGGGACAGTTGGTGAGTCGGAGAGGCAGTTGGTGAGTGGGAGGGGCAGTTGGTGATTCGGAGAGGCAGTTGGTGAGTCGGAGAGGCAGTTGGTGAGTCGGAGAGGCAGTTGGTGAGTCGGAGAGGCAGTTGGTGAGTCCGAGAGGCAATTGGTGAGTAGGCGGGGCAGTTGGTGAGTCGGAGGGGCAGTTGGTGAGTCGGAGAGGCAGTTCGTGAGTCGGAGAGGCAGTTTGTGAGTCGGAGAGGCAGTTAGTGAGTCGGAGGGGCAGTTGGTGAGTCGGAGAGGCAGTTGGTGTGTCAGAGAGGGAGTTGGAGAGTCGGAGGGGCATATGGTGAGTCGGAGAGACAGTTGGTGAGTCGGAGAGGCAGTTGGTGAGTCGGAGAGGCAGTTGGAGAGTCGGAGAGGCATTTGGTGAGTCGGAGAGGTAGTCGGTGAGTCGGAGAGGTAGTAGCTGAGTCGGAGAGGTAGTCGGTGAGTCGGAGAGGTAGTCGGTTAGTCGGAGAGGCAGTCGGTGAGTCGGAGAGGCAGTCGATGAGTCGGAGGCGCAGTCGGTGAGTCGGAGAGGTAGTTGGTGAGTCGGAGGGGCAGTTGGTGTGTCGGAGAGGCAGTTGCTGAGTCGGAGAGGCAGTTGCTGATTCGGAGAGGCAGTTGGAGAGTCGGAGGGGCAGTTGGCGAGTCGGAGAGGCAGTTGGTGAGTCGGAGAGGCAGTTGGTGAGTCGGAGAGGCAGTTGGTGAGTCGGAGAGGCAGTTGGTGAGTCAGAGAGCCAGTTGGTGAGTCGGAGGGGCAGTTGGTGAGTCGGAGAGGCAGTTGGTGAGTCGGAGAGGTGGTTGGTGAGTCTGAGAGGTAGTTGGTGAGTCGGAGAGGAAGTTGGTGAGTCGGAGAGGTAGTTGGTGAGTCGGAGAGGCAGTTGGTGAGTCGGAGAGGTAGTTGGTGAGTCGGAGAGGCAGTTGGTGAGTCGGAGAGGCAGTTTGTGAGTCGGAGAGGTAGTTGGTGAGTCGGAGGGGCAGTTGGTGAGTCGGAGAGGCAGTTGGTGAGTCGGAGAGGCAGTTGGTGAGTCGGAGAGGCAGTTGGTGAGTCGGAGAGTTAGTTGGTGAGTCGGAGAGGCAGTTGGTGATTCGGGGAGGCAGTTGATGAGTCGGAGAGGTAATTGGTGAGTCGGAGAGGTAGTTGGTGAATCGGAGAGGCAGTTGGTGAGTCGGGGGGGCAGTTGGTGAGTCGGAGAGGTAGTTGGTGAGTCGGAGAGGTAGTTGGTGACTCGGAGAGGCAGTTGGTGAGTCGGAGGGGCAGTTGGTGAGTCGGAGGGGCAGTTGGTGAGGCGGAGAGGCAGTTGGTGAGTCGGAGGAGCAACTGGTGAGTCGGTGAGGCAGTTGGTGAGTTGGAGAGGCAGTTGGTGAGTCGGAGAGGCAGTTGGTGAGTAGGAGGGGCAGTAGGTGAGTCGGAGAGGCAGTTGGTGAGTCGGTGGAGCAGTTGGTGAGTCAGAGAGGCAGTTGGTGAGTCGGAGAGGCAGTTGGTGAGTCGGAGAGGCAGTTGGTGAGTCGGACAGGCAGTTGGTGAGTCAGAGAGGCAGTTGGTGAGTCGGAGGGGCAGTTGGTGAGTCGGAGAAGTAGTTGGTGAGTCGGAGGGACAGTTGGTGAGTCGGAGTGGCAGTTGGTGAACGGAGAGGTAGTTGGTGAGTCAGAGGGGAAGTTGGTGAGTCGGCGGGGCAGTTGCTGAGTCGGAGAGCCAGTTGGTGAGTCAGAGAGGCAGTTGGTGCGTCGGAGGTGCAGTTGGTGAGTCGGAGAGGCAGTTGGTGAGTCGGAGAGGCAGTTGGTGAGTCGGAGAGGCAGTTGGTGAGTGGGAGAGGCAGTTGGTGAGTCGGAGAGGCAGTTGGTGAGTCGGAGAGGTAGTTGGTGAGTCGGAGGGGCAGTTGGAGAGTCGGAGAGTTAGTTGGTGAGTCGGAGAGGGCGTTGGTGAGTCGGAGGGGCAGTTGGAGAGTCGGAGAGGCAGTTGGAGAGTCGGAGAGGCAGTTGGTGAGTAGGAGAGGTAGTTGGTGAGTCGGAGAGGTAGTTGGTGAGTCGGAGAGGCAGTTGGTGAGTCGGAGAGGCAGTTGGTGAGTCGGAGAGGCAGTTGGTGAGTCGGAGAGGCAGTTGGTGAGTCGGAGAGGCAGTTCGTGAGTCGGAGAGGCAGTTTGTGAGTCGGAGAGGCAGTTAGTGAGTCGGAGGGGCAGTTGGTGAGTCGGAGAGGCAGTTGGTGAGTCGGAGAGGCAGTTGGTGAGTCGGAGGGGCAGTTGGTGAGTCGGAGAGGCAGTTGGTGAGTCGGGGGGGCAGTTCGTGAGTCAGAGAGGTAGTTGGTGAGTCGGAGAGGTAGTTGCTGACTCGGAGAGGCAATTGGTGAGTCGGAGGGGCAGTTGGTGAGTCAGAGGGGCAGTTGGTGAGTCAGAGAGGCAGTTGGTGAGTCGGAGGGGCAGTTGGTGAGTCGGAGAGGCAGTTGGTGAGTCGGAGAGGCAGTTGGTGAGTCGGTGAGGTAGTTGGTGAGTCGGAGGGGCAGTTGGCGAGTCGGAGAAGTAGTTGGTGAGTCGGAGGGACAGTTGGTGAGTCGGAGAGGCAGTTGGTGAGTGGGAGGGGCAGTTGGTGATTCGGAGAGGCAGTTGGTGAGTCGGAGAGGCAGTTGGTGAGTCGGAGAGGCAGTTGGTGAGTCGGAGAGGCAGTTGGTGAGTCCGAGAGGCAGTTGGTGAGTAGGCGGGGCAGTTGGTGAGTCGGAGGGGCAGTTGGTGAGTCGGAGGGGCAGTTGGTGAGTCAGAGGGGCAGTTGGTGAGTCGGAGAGGCAGTTGGTGAGTCGGAGGGGCAGTTGGTGAGTCGGAGAGGCAGTTGGTGAGTCGGAGATGCAGTTGGTGAGTCGGTGAGGTAGTTGGTGAGTCGGAGGGGCAGTTGGCGAGTCGGAGAAGTAGTTGGTGAGTCGGAGGGACAGTTGGTGAGTCGGAGAGGCAGTTGGTGAGTTGGAGGGGCAGTTGGTGATTCGGAGAGGCAGTTGGTGAGTCGGAGAGGCAGTTGGTGAGACGGAGAGGCAGTTGGTGAGTCCGAGAGGCAGTTGGTGAGTAGGCGGGGCAGTTGGTGAGTCGGAGGGGCATTTGGTGAGTCGGAGAGGTAGTTGGTGAGTCAGAGGGACAGTTGGTGAGTCGGAGAGGCAGTTGGTGAGTCGGAGAGTGAGTTGGAGAGTCGGAGGGGCAGTTGGTGAGTCGGAGAGGCAGTTGGTGAGTCGGAGAGGCAGTTGGTGAGTCGGAGAGGCAGTTGGAGAGTCGGAGAGGCATTTGGTGAGTCGGAGAGGTAGTTGGTGAGTCCGAGAGTTAGTAGGTGAGTCGGAGAGGTAGTCGGTGTGTCGGAGTGGTAGTCGGTGAGTCGGAGAGGCAGTCGGTGAGTCGGAGAGGCAGTCGATGAGTCAGAGGCGCAGTCGGTGAGTCGGAGAGGTAGTTGGTGAGTCGGAGTGGCAGTTGGTGTGGCGGAGAGGTAGTTGGTGACTCAGAGAGGCAGTTGGTGAGTCGGGGGGGCAGTTGGTGAGTCGGAGAGGTAGTTGGTGAGTCGGAGAGGTAGTTGGTGACTCGGTGAGGCAGTTGGTGAGTCGGAGGGGCAGTTGGTGAGTCGGAGCGGCAGTTGGTGAGTCGGAGAGGCAGTTGGTGAGTCGGAGGGGCAGTTGGTGAGTCGGTGAGGCAGTTGGTGAGTCGGAGAGGCAGTTGGTGAGTTGGAGGGGCAGTTGGTGAGTCGGGGAGGCAGTTGATGAGTCGGAGAGGTAGTTGGTGAGTCGGAGAGGTAGTTGGTGACTCGGAGAGGCAGTTGGTGAGTCGGGGGGGCAGTTGGTGAGTCGGAGAGGTAGTTGGTGAGTCGGAGAGGTCGTTGGTGACTTGGTGAGGCAGTTGGTGAGTCGGAGGGGCAGTTGGTGAGTCGGAGGGGGAGTTGTTGAGTCGGAGAGGCAGTTGGTGAGTCGGAGGGGCAGTTGGTGAGTCGGTGAGGCAGTTGGTGAGTCGGAGAGGCAGTTGGTGAGTCGGAGAGGCAGTTGGTGAGTAGGAGGGGCAGTTGGTGAGTCGGAGAGGCAGTTGGTGAGTCAGAGGGGCAGTTGGTGAGTCAGAGCGGCAGTTGGTGAGTCGGAGAGGCAGTTGGTGTGTCGGAGAGGCAGTTGGTGAGTCGGAGAAGCAGTTGGTGAGTCGGAGAGGCAGTTGGTGAGTCGGAGGGGCAGTTGGTGAGTCGGAGAAGTAGTTGGTGAGTCGGAGGGACAGTTGGTGAGTTGGAGAGGCAGTTGGTAAGTCGGAGAGGTAGTTGGTGAGTCGGAGGGGAAGTTGGGGAGTCGGCGGGGCAGTTGGTGAGTCGGAGATCCAGTTGGTGAGTCGGAGAGGCAGTTGGTGCGTCGGAGGTGCAGTTGGTGAGTCGGAGAGGCAGTTGGTGAGTCGGAGAGGCAGTTGGTGAGTCGGAGAGGCAGTTGGTGAGTGGGAGATGCAGTTGGTGAGTCGGAGAGGCAGTTGGTGAGTCGGAGAGGTAGTTGGTGAGTCGGAGGGGCAGTTGGTGAGTCGGAGAGTTAGTTGGTGAGTCGGAGAGGGCGTTTGTGAGTCGGAGGGGCAGTTGGAGAGTCGGAGAGGCAGTTGGAGAGTCGGAGAGGCAGTTGGTGAGTCGGAGAGGTAGTTGGTGAGTCAGAGAGGTAGTTGGTGAGTCGGAGAGGTAGGTGGTGAGTCGGAGAGGCAGTTGGTGAGTCGGAGAGGCAGTTTGTGAGTCGGAGAGGCAGTTTGTGAGTCGGAGAGACAGTTGGTGAGTCGGAGGGGCAGTTGGTGAGTCGGAGAGGCAGTTGGTGAGTCGGAGAGGCAGTTGGTGAGTCGGAGAGGCAGTTGGTGAGTCGGAGAGGCAGTTGGTGAGTCTGAGAGGCAGTTGGTGAGTCGGGGGGGCAGTTCGTTAGTCGGAGGGGCAGTTGGTGAGTCGGAGAGGCAGTTGGTGAGTCGGAGGGGCAGTTGGTGAGTCGGAGAGGCAGTTGGTGAGTCGGAGAGGCAGTTGGTGAGTCGGAGAGGCAGTTGGTGAGTCGGAGGGGCAGTTGGTGAGTCGGAGAAGTATTTGGTGAGTCGGAGGGACAGTTGGTGAGTCGGAGAGGCAGTTGGTGAGTCGGAGAGTTAGCTGGTGAGTCGGAGGGGAATTTGGTGAGACGGTGGGGCAGTTGGTGAGTCGGTGAGCCAGTTGGTGAGTCGGCGAGGCAGTTGGTGAGTCGGAGAGGCAGTTGGTGAGTCGGAGAGGTAGTTGGTGAGTGGGAGAGACAGTTGGTGAGTCGGAGAGGCAGTTGGTGAGTCGGAGATGTAGTTGGTGAGTCGGAGGGGCAGTTGTTGAGTCAGAGAGGTAGTTGGTGAGTCGGAGAGGGTGTTGGTGAGTCGGAGGGGCAGTTGGCGAGTCGGAGAGGCAGTTGGTGAGTCGGAGAGGCAGTTGGAGAGTCGGAGAGGCAGTTGGTGAGTCGGAGAGGGCGTTGGTGAGTCGGAGAGGCACTTGGTGAGTCGGAAAGGCAGTTGGTGAGTCGGAGAGGAAGTTGGTGAGTCGGAGAGGCAGTTGGAGAGTCGGAGAGGCAGTTGGTGAGTCGGAGAGGCAGTTGGTGAGTCGGAGAGGCAGTTGGAGAGTCGGAGAGGCAGTTGGTGAGTCGGAGAGGTAGTTGGTGAGTCTGAGAGGTAGTTTGTGAGTCGGAGAGGTAGTTGGTGAGTCGGAGAGGTAGTTGGTGACTCGGAGAGGCAGTTGGTGAGTCGGAGACGTAGTTGGTGAGTCGGAGTGGCAGTTGGTGAGGCGGAGAGGCAGTTTGTGAGTCGGAGAGGCAGTTGGTGAGTCGGAGGGGCAGTTGGTGAGTCGGAGAGTCAGTTGTTGAGTCGGAGAGGCAGTTGGTGACTCGGAGAGGCAGTTGGTGAGTCGGAGAGGTAGTTGGTGAATTGGAGAGGCAGTTGGTGAGTCGGGCAGGCAGTTGGTGAGTCGGAGAGGTAGTTGGTGAGTCGGAGAGGTAGTTGGTGACTCGGAGAGGCAGTTGGTGAGTCAGAGGGGAATTTGGTGAGACGGTGGGGCAGTTGGTGAGTCGGAGAGCCAGTCGGTGAGTCGGAGAGGCAGTTGGTGAGTCGGAGAGGCAGTTGGAGAGTCGGAGAGGCAGTTGGTGAGTCGTAGAGGGTGTTGGTTAGTCGGAGAGGCAGTTGGTGAGTCGGAGAGGCAGTTGGTGAGTCGGAGAGGCAGTTGGTAAGTCGGAGAGGCAGTTGGAGAGTTGGAGAGGCAGTTGGTGAGTCGGAGAGGCAGTTGGAGAGTCGGAGAGGCTGTTGGTGAGTCGGAGAGGTAGTTGGTGAGTCGGAGAGGTAGATGGTTAGTCGGAGATTTAGTTGGTGAGTCGGAGAGGTAGTTGGTGTGTCGGAGAGGCAGTTGGTGAGTCGGAGAGGAAGTTGGTGAGTTGGAGAGGCAGTTGGTGAGTCGGAGAGGCAGTTTGTGAGTCGGAGAGGCAGTTGGTGAGTCGGAGGGGCTGTTGGTGAGTCGGAGAGGCAGTTGGTGAGTCGGGGAGGAAGTTGGTGAGTTGGAGAGGCAGTTGGTGAGTCGGAGAGGTAGTTGGTGACTTGGAGAGGCAGTTGTTGAGTCGGGGAGGCAGTTGGTGAGTCGGAGAGGTAGTTGGTGAGTCGGAGAGGTAGTTGGTGACTCGGAGAGGCAGTTGGTGAGTCGGGGGGGCAGTTGGTGAGTCGGAGAGGTAGTTGGTGAGTCGGAGAGGTAGTTGGTGACTCGGAGAGGCAGTTGGTGAGTCGGAGGAGCAGTTGCTGAGTCGGAGAGGCAGTTGGTGAGTCGGAGAGGTAGTTGGTGAGTCGGAGGGGCAGTTGGTGAGTTGGAGAGGCAGTTGGTGAGTCGGAGAGGCAGTTGGTGAGTCGGAGGCGCAGTTGGTGAGTCGGAGAGGCAGTTGGTGAGTCGGAGAGGTAGTTGGTGAGTCGGAGAGGTAGTTGGTGACTTGGAGAGGCAGTTGTTGAGTCGGGGGGGGGCAGTTGGTGAGTCGGAGAGGTAGTTGGTGAGTCGGAGAGGTAGTTGGTGACTCGGAGAGGCAGTTGGTGAGTCGGAGGGGCAGTTGGTGAGTCGGAGAGGCAGTTGGTGTGTCAGAGAGGGAGTTGGAGAGTCGGAGGGGCAGTTGGTGAGTCGGAGAGACAGTTGGTGAGTCGGAGAGGCTGTTGGTGAGTCGGAGAGGCATTGGAGAGTCGGAGAGGCATTTGGTGAGTCGGAGAGTTAGTTGGTGAGTCGGAGAGGTAGTAGGTGAGTCGGAGAGGTAGTCGGTGAGTCGAAGAGGTAGTCGGTTAGTCGGAGAGGCAGTCGGTGAGTCGGAGAGGCAGTCGATGAGTCGGAGGCGCAGTCGGTGAGTCGGAGAGGTAGTTGGTGAGTCGGAGGGGCAGTTGGTGTGTCGGAGAGGCAGTTGCTGAGTCGGAGAGGCAGTTGCTGATTCGGAGAGGCAGTTGGAGAGTCGGAGGGGCAGTTGGCGAGTCGGAGAGGCAGTTGGTGAGTCGGAGAGGCAGTTGGTGAGTCGGAGAGGCAGTTGGTGAGTCGGAGAGGCAGTTGGTGAGTCAGAGAGCCAGTTGGTGAGTCGGAGGGGCAGTTGGTGAGTCGGAGAGGCAGTTGGTGAGTCGGAGAGGTGGTTGGTGAGTCTGAGAGGTAGTTGGTGAGTCGTAGAGGAAGTTGGTGAGTCGGAGAGGTAGTTGGTGAGTCGGAGAGGCAGTTGGTGAGTCGGAGAGGTAGTTGGTGAGTCGGAGAGGCAGTTGGTGAGTCGGAGAGGCAGTTTGTGAGTCGGAGAGGTAGTTGGTGAGTCGGAGGGGCAGTTGGTGAGTCGGAGAGGCAGTTGGTGAGTCGGAGAGGCAGTTGGTGAGTCGGAGAGGCAGTTGGTGAGTCGGAGAGTTAGTTGGTGAGTCGGAGAGGCAGTTGGTGATTCGGGGAGGCAGTTGATGAGTCGGAGAGGTAATTTGTGAGTCGGAGAGGTAGTTGGTGAATCGGAGAGGCAGTTGGTGAGTCGGGGGGGCAGTTGGTGAGTCGGAGAGGTAGTTGGTGAGTCGGAGAGGTAGTTGGTGACTCGGAGAGGCAGTTGGTGAGTCGGAGGGGCAGTTGGTGAGTCGGAGGGGCAGTTGGTGAGTCGAAGAGGCAGTTGGTGAGTTGGAGGAGCAACTGGTGAGTCGGTGAGGCAGTTGGTGAGTTGGAGAGGCAGTTGGTGAGTCGGAGAGGCAGTTGGTGAGTAGGAGGGGCAGTAGGTGAGTCGGAGAGGCAGTTGGTGAGTTGGAGAGGCAGTTGGTGTGTCGGAGAGGCAGTTGGTGAGTAGGAGGGGCAGTAGGTGAGTCGGAGAGGCAGTTGGTGAGTCGGAGGAGCAGTTGGTGAGTCAGAGAGGCAGTTGGTGAGTCGGAGAGGCAGTTGGTGAGTCGGAGATGCAGTTGGTGAGTCGGTGAGGTAGTTGGTGAGTCGGAGGGGCAGTTGGCGAGTCGGAGAAGTAGTTGGTGAGTTGGAGGGGCAGTTGGTGATTCGGAGAGGCAGTTGGTGAGTCGGAGAGGCAGTTGGTGAGTCGGAGAGGCAGTTGGTGAGTCCGAGAGGCAGTTGGTGAGTAGGCGGGGCAGTTGGTGAGTCGGAGGGGCATTTGGTGAGTCGGAGAGGTAGTTGGTGAGTCGGAGGGACAGTTGGTGAGTCGGAGAGGCAGTTGGTGAGTCGGAGAGTGAGTTGGAGAGTCGGAGGGGCAGTTGGTGAGTCGGAGAGGCAGTTGGTGAGTCGGAGAGGCAGTTGGTGAGTCGGAGAGGCAGTTGGAGAGTCGGAGAGGCATTTGGTGAGTCGGAGAGGTAGTTGGTGAGTCCGAGAGGTAGTAGGTGAGTCGGAGAGGTAGTCGGTGTGTCGGAGTGGTAGTCGGTGAGTCGGAGAGGCAGTCGGTGAGTCGGAGAGGCAGTCGATGAGTCAGAGGCGCAGTCGGTGAGTCGGAGAGGTAGTTGGTGAGTCGGAGTGGCAGTTGGTGTGGCGGAGAGGTAGTTGGTGACTCAGAGAGGCAGTTGGTGAGTCGGGGGGGCAGTTGGTGAGTCGGAGAGGTAGTTGGTGAGTCGGAGAAGTAGTTGGTGACTCGGTGAGGCAGTTGGTGAGTCAGAGGGGCAGTTGGTGAGTCGGAGCGGCAGTTGGTGAGTCGGAGAGGCAGTTGGTGAGTCGGAGGGGCAGTTGGTGAGTCGGTGAGGCAGTTGGTGAGTCGGAGAGGCAGTTGGTGAGTTGGAGGGGCAGTTGGTGAGTCGGGGAGGCAGTTGATGAGTCGGAGAGGTAGTTGGTGAGTCGGAGAGGTAGTTGGTGACTCGGAGAGGCAGTTGGTGAGTCGGGGGGGCAGTTGGTTAGTCGGAGAGGTAGTTGGTGAGTCGGAGAGGTCGTTGGTGACTTGGTGAGGCAGTTGGTGAGTCGGAGGGGCAGTTGGTGAGTCGGAGGGGCAGTTGTTGAGTCGGAGAGGCAGTTGGTGAGTCGGAGGGGCAGTTGGTGAGTCGGTGAGGCAGTTGGTGAGTCGGAGAGGCAGTTGGTGAGTCGGAGAGGCAGTTGGTGAGTAGGAGGGGCAGTTGGTGAGTCGGAGAGGCAGTTGGTGAGTCAGAGGGGCAGTTGGTGAGTCAGAGCGGCAGTTGGTGAGTCGGAGAGGCAGTTGGTGTGTCGGAGAGGCAGTTGGTGAGTCGGAGAAGCAGTTGGTGAGTCGGAGAGGCAGTTGGTGAGTCGGAGGGGCAGTTGGTGAGTCGGAGAAGTAGTTGGTGAGTCGGAGGGACAGTTGGTGAGTTGGAGAGGCAGTTGGTAAGTCGGAGAGGTAGTTGGTGAGTCGGAGGGGAAGTTGGGGAGTCGGCGGGGCAGTTGCTGAGTCGGAGAGCCAGTTGGTGAGTCGGAGAGGCAGTTGGTGCGTCGGAGGTGCAGTTGGTGAGTCGGAGAGGCAGTTGGTGAGTCGGAGAGGCAGTTGGTGAGTCGGAGAGGCAGTTGGTGAGTGGGAGAGGCAGTTGGTGAGTCGGAGAGGCAGTTGGTGAGTCGGAGAGGTAGTTGGTGAGTCGGAGGGGCAGTTGGTGAGTCGGAGAGTTAGTTGGTGAGTCGGAGAGGGCGTTGGTGAGTCGGAGGGGCAGTTGGAGAGTCGGAGAGGCAGTTGGAGAGTCGGAGAGGCAGTTGGTGAGTCGGAGAGGTAGTTGGTGAGTCAGAGAGGTAGTTGGTGAGTCGGAGAGGTAGGTGGTGAGTCGGAGAGGTAGTTGGTGAGTCGGAGAGGCAGTTGGTGAGTCGGAGAGGCAGTTGGTGAGTCCGAGAGGCAGTTGGTGAGTAGGCGGGGCAGTTGGTGAGTCGGAGGGGCATTTGGTGAGTCGGAGAGGTAGTTGGTGAGTCGGAGGGACAGTTGGTGAGTCGGAGAGGCAGTTGGTGAGTCGGAGAGTGAGTTGGAGAGTCGGAGGGGCAGTTGGTGAGTCGGAGAGGCAGTTGGTGAGTCGGAGAGGCAGTTGGTGAGTCGGAGAGGCAGTTGGAGAGTCGGAGAGGCATTTGGTGAGTCGGAGAGGTAGTTGGTGAGTCCGAGAGGTAGTAGGTGAGTCGGAGAGGTAGTCGGTGTGTCGGAGTGGTAGTCGGTGAGTCGGAGAGGCAGTCGGTGAGTCGGAGAGGCAGTCGATGAGTCAGAGGCGCAGTCGGTGAGTCGGAGAGGTAGTTGGTGAGTCGGAGTGGCAGTTGGTGTGGCGGAGAGGTAGTTGGTGACTCAGAGAGGCAGTTGGTGAGTCGGGGGGGCAGTTGGTGAGTCGGAGAGGTAGTTGGTGAGTCGGAGAGGTAGTTGGTGACTCGGTGAGGCAGTTGGTGAGTCAGAGGGGCAGTTGGTGAGTCGGAGCGGCAGTTGGTGAGTCGGAGAGGCAGTTGGTGAGTCGAAGGGGCAGTTGGTGAGTCGGTGAGGCAGTTGGTGAGTCGGAGAGGCAGTTGGTGAGTTGGAGGGGCAGTTGGTGAGTCGGGGAGGCAGTTGATGAGTCGGAGAGGTAGTTGGTGAGTCGGAGAGGTAGTTGGTGACTCGGAGAGGCAGTTGGTGAGTCGGGGGGGCAGTTGGTGAGTCGGAGAGGTAGTTGGTGAGTCGGAGAGGTCGTTGGTGACTTGGTGAGGCAGTTGGTGAGTCGGAGGGGCAGTTGGTGAGTCGGAGGGGCAGTTGTTGAGTCGGAGAGGCAGTTGGTGAGTCGGAGGGGCAGTTGGTGAGTCGGTGAGGCAGTTGGTGAGTCGGAGAGGCAGTTGGTGAGTCGGAGAGGCAGTTGGTGAGTAGGAGGGGCAGTTGGTGAGTCGGAGAGGCAGTTGGTGAGTCAGAGGGGCAGTTGGTGAGTCAGAGCGGCAGTTGGTGAGTCGGAGAGGCAGTTGGTGTGTCGGAGAGGCAGTTGGTGAGTCGGAGAAGCAGTTGGTGAGTCGGAGAGGCAGTTGGTGAGTCGGAGGGGCAGTTGGTGAGTCGGAGAAGTAGTTGGTGAGTCGGAGGGACAGTTGGTGAGTTGGAGAGGCAGTTGGTAAGTCGGAGAGGTAGTTGGTGAGTCGGAGGGGAAGTTGGGGAGTCGGAGAGGCAGTTGGTGAGTCGGAGAGGTAGTTGGTGAGTCGGAGGGGCAGTTGGTGAGTCGGAGAGTTAGTTGGTGAGTCGGAGAGGGCGTTGGTGAGTCGGAGGGGCAGTTGGAGAGTCGGAGAGGCAGTTGGAGAGTCGGAGAGGCAGTTGGTGAGTCGGAGAGGTAGTTGGTGAGTCAGAGAGGTAGTTGGTGAGTCGGAGAGGTAGGTGGTGAGTCGGAGAGGTAGTTGGTGAGTCGGAGAGCCAGTTGGTGAGTCGGAGGGGCAGTTGGTGAGTCGGAGAGGCAGTTGGTGAGTCGGAGAGGCAGTTGGTGAGTCGGAGAGGCAGTTGGTGAGTCGGAGAGGCAGTTGGTGAGTCTGAGAGGCAGTTGGTGAGTCGGGGGGGCAGTTCGTGAGTCGGAGGGGCAGTTGGTGAGTCGGAGAGGCAGTTGGTGAGTCGGAGGGGCAGTTGGTGAGTCGGAGAGGCAGTTGGTGAGTCGGAGAAGCAGTTGGTGAGTCGGAGAGGCAGTTGGTGAGTCGGAGGGGCAGTTGGTGAGTCGGAGAAGTATTTGGTGAGTCGGAGGGACAGTTGGTGAGTCGGAGAGGCAGTTGGTGAGTCGGAGAGGTAGCTGGTGAGTCGGAGGGGAATTTGGTGAGACGGTGGGGCAGTTGGTGAGTCGGTGAGCCAGTTGGTGAGTCGGCGAGGCAGTTGGTGAGTCGGAGAGGCAGTTGGTGAGTCGGAGAGGTAGTTGGTGAGTGGGAGAGACAGTTGGTGAGTCGGAGAGGCAGTTGGTGAGTCGGAGAGGTAGTTGGTGAGTCGGAGGGGCAGTTGGTGAGTCAGAGAGGTAGTTGGTGAGTCGGAGAGGGTGTTGGTGAGTCGGAGGGGCAGTTGGCGAGTCGGAGAGGCAGTTGGTGAGTCGGAGAGGCAGTTGGAGAGTCGGAGAGGCAGTTGGTGAGTCGGAGAGGGAGTTGGTGAGTCGGAGAGGCACTTGGTGAGTCGGAAAGGCAGTTGGTGAGTCGGAGAGGCAGTTGGTGAGTCGGAGAGGCAGTTGGAGAGTCGGAGAGGCAGTTGGTGAGTCGGAGAGGCAGTTGGTGAGTCGGAGAGGCAGTTGGAGAGTCGGAGAGGCAGTTGGTGAGTCGGAGAGGTAGTTGGTGAGTCTGAGAGGTAGTTTGTGAGTCGGAGAGGTAGTTGGTGAGTCGGAGAGGTAGTTGGTGACTCGGAGAGGCAGTTGGTGAGTCGGAGACGTAGTTGGTGAGTCGGAGTGGCAGTTGGTGAGGCGGAGAGGCAGTTTGTGAGTCGGAGCGGCAGTTGGTGAGTCGGAGGGGCAGTTGGTGAGTCGGAGAGTCAGTTGGTGAGTCGGAGAGGCAGTTGGTGACTCGGAGAGGCAGTTGGTGAGTCGGAGAGGTAGTTGGTGAGTCGGAGAGGTAGTTGGTGAATTGGAGAGGCAGTTGGTGAGTCGGAGAGGTAGTTGGTGAGTCGGAGAGGTAGTTGGTGACTCGGAGAGGCAGTTGGTGAGTCAGAGGGGAATTTGGTGAGATGGTGGGGCAGTTGGTGAGTCGGAGAGCCAGTTGGTGAGTCGGAGAGGCAGTTGGTGAGTCGGAGAGGCAGTTGGAGAGTCGGAGAGGCAGTTGGTGAGTCGTAGAGGGTGTTGGTTAGTCGGAGAGGCAGTTGGTGAGTCGGAGAGGCAGTTGGTGAGTCGGAGAGGCAGTTGGTGAGTCGGAGAGGCAGTTGGAGAGTCGGAGAGGCAGTTGGTGAGTCGGAGAGGCAGTTGGAGAGTCGGAGAGGCTGTTGGTGACTCGGAGAGGTAGTTGGTGAGTCGGAGAGGTAGTTGGTGAGTCGGAGATTTAGTTGGTGAGTCGGAGAGGTAGTTGGTGACTCGGAGAGGCAGTTGGTGAGTCGGGGGGGCAGTTGGTGAGTCGGAGAGGTAGTTGGTGAGTCGGAGAGGTCGTTGGTGACTTGGTGAGGCAGTTGGTGAGTCGGAGGGGCAGTTGGTGAGTCGGAGGGGCAGTTGTTGAGTCGGAGAGGCAGTTGGTGAGTCGGAGGGGCAGTTGGTGAGTCGGTGAGGCAGTTGGTGAGTCGGAGAGGCAGTTGGTGAGTCGGAGAGGTAGTTGGTGAGTCGGAGAGGTAGTTGGTGACTCGGAGAGGCAGTTGGTGAGTCGGGGGGGCAGTTGGTGAGTCGGAGAGGTAGTTGGTGAGTCGGAGAGGTCGTTGGTGACTTGGTGAGGCAGTTGGTGAGTCGGAAGGGCAGTTGGTGAGTCGGAGGGGCAGTTGTTGAGTCGGAGAGGCAGTTGGTGAGTCGGAGGGGCAGTTGGTGAGTCGGTGAGGCAGTTGGTGAGTCGGAGAGGCAGTTGGTGAGTCGGAGAGGCAGTTGGTGAGTAGGAGGGGCAGTTGGTGAGTCGGAGAGGCAGTTGGTGAGTCAGAGGGGCAGTTGGTGAGTCAGAGCGGCAGTTGGTGAGTCGGAGAGGCAGTTGGTGTGTCGGAGAGGCAGTTGGTGAGTCGGAGAAGCAGTTGGTGAGTCGGAGAGGCAGTTGGTGAGTCGGAGGGGCAGTTGGTGAGTCGGAGAAGTAGTTGGTGAGTCGGAGGGACAGTTGGTGAGTTGGAGAGGCAGTTGGTAAGTCGGAGAGGTAGTTGGTGAGTCGGAGGGGAAGTTGGGGAGTCGGCGGGGCAGTTGGTGAGTCGGAGAGCCAGTTGGTGAGTCGGAGAGGCAGTTGGTGCGTCGGAGGTGCAGTTGGTGAGTCGGAGAGGCAGTTGGTGAGTCGGAGAGGCAGTTGGTGAGTCGGAGAGGCAGTTGGTGAGTGGGAGAGGCAGTTGGTGAGTCGGAGAGGCAGTTGGTGAGTCGGAGAGGTAGTTGGTGAGTCGGAGGGGCAGTTGGAGAGTCGGAGAGGCAGTTGGAGAGTCGGAGAGGCAGTTGGTGAGTCGGAGAGGTAGTTGGTGAGTCAGAGAGGTAGTTGGTGAGTCGGAGAGGTAGGTGGTGAGTCGGAGAGGTAGTTGGTGAGTCGGAGAGGCAGTTGGTGAGTCGGAGAGGCAGTTGGTGAGTCCGAGAGGCAGTTGGTGAGTAGGCGGGGCAGTTGGTGAGTCGGAGGGGCATTTGGTGAGTCGGAGAGGTAGTTGGTGAGTCGGAGGGACAGTTGGTGAGTCGGAGAGGCAGTTGGTGAGTCGGAGAGTGAGTTGGAGAGTCGGAGGGGCAGTTGGTGAGTCGGAGAGGCAGTTGGTGAGTCGGAGAGGCAGTTGGTGAGTCGGAGAGGCAGTTGGAGAGTCGGAGAGGCATTTGGTGAGTCGGAGAGGTAGTTGGTGAGTCCGAGAGGTAGTAGGTGAGTCGGAGAGGTAGTCGGTGTGTCGGAGTGGTAGTCGGTGAGTCGGAGAGGCAGTCGGTGAGTCGGAGAGGCAGTCGATGAGTCAGAGGCGCAGTCGGTGAGTCGGAGAGGTAGTTGGTGAGTCGGAGTGGCAGTTGGTGTGGCGGAGAGGTAGTTGGTGACTCAGAGAGGCAGTTGGTGAGTCGGGGGGGCAGTTGGTGAGTCGGAGAGGTAGTTGGTGAGTCGGAGAGGTAGTTGGTGACTCGGTGAGGCAGTTGGTGAGTCAGAGGGGCAGTTGGTGAGTCGGAGCGGCAGTTGGTGAGTCGGAGAGGCAGTTGGTGAGTCGAAGGGGCAGTTGGTGAGTCGGTGAGGCAGTTGGTTAGTCGGAGAGGCAGTTGGTGAGTTGGAGGGGCAGTTGGTGAGTCGGGGAGGCAGTTGATGAGTCGGAGAGGTAGTTGGTGAGTCGGAGAGGTAGTTGGTGACTCGGAGAGGCAGTTGGTGAGTCGGGGGGGCAGTTGGTGAGTCGGAGAGGTAGTTGGTGAGTCGGAGAGGTCGTTGGTGACTTGGTGAGGCAGTTGGTGAGTCGGAGGGGCAGTTGGTGAGTCGGAGGGGCAGTTGTTGAGTCGGAGAGGCAGTTGGTGAGTCGGAGGGGCAGTTGGTGAGTCGGTGAGGCAGTTGGTGAGTCGGAGAGGCAGTTGGTGAGTCGGAGAGGCAGTTGGTGAGTAGGAGGGGCAGTTGGTGAGTCGGAGAGGCAGTTGGTGAGTAGGCGGGGCAGTTGGTGAGTCGGAGGGGCATTTGGTGAGTCGGAGAGGTAGTTGGTGAGTCGGAGGGACAGTTGGTGAGTCGGAGAGGCAGTTGGTGAGTCCGAGAGTGAGTTGGAGAGTCGGAGGGGCAGTTGGTGAGTCGGAGAGGCAGTTGGTGAGTCGGAGAGGCAGTTGGTGAGTCGGAGAGGCAGTTGGAGAGTCGGAGAGGCATTTGGTGAGTCGGAGAGGTAGTTGGTGAGTCCGAGAGGTAGTAGGTGAGTCGGAGAGGTAGTCGGTGTGTCGGAGTGGTAGTCGGTGAGTCGGAGAGGCAGTCGGTGAGTCGGAGAGGCAGTCGATGAGTCAGAGGCGCAGTCGGTGAGTCGGAGAGGTAGTTGGTGAGTCGGAGTGGCAGTTGGTGTGGCGGAGAGGTAGTTGGTGACTCAGAGAGGCAGTTGGTGAGTCGGGGGGGCAGTTGGTGAGTCGGAGAGGTAGTTGGTGAGTCGGAGAGGTAGTTGGTGACTCGGTGAGGCAGTTGGTGAGTCAGAGGGGCAGTTGGTGAGTCGGAGCGGCAGTTGGTGAGTCGGAGAGGCAGTTGGTGAGTCGAAGGGGCAGTTGGTGAGTCGGTGAGGCAGTTGGTGAGTCGGAGAGGCAGTTGGTGAGTTGGAGGGGCAGTTGGTGAGTCGGGGAGGCAGTTGATGAGTCGGAGAGGTAGTTGGTGAGTCGGAGAGGTAGTTGGTGACTCGGAGAGGCAGTTGGTGAGTCGGGGGGGCAGTTGGTGAGTCGGAGAGGTAGTTGGTGAGTCGGAGAGGTCGTTGGTGACTTGGTGAGGCAGTTGGTGAGTCGGAGGGGCAGTTGGTGAGTCGGAGGGGCAGTTGTTGAGTCGGAGAGGCAGTTGGTGAGTCGGAGGGGCAGTTGGTGAGTCGGTGAGGCAGTTGGTGAGTCGGAGAGGCAGTTGGTGAGTCGGAGAGGCAGTTGGTGAGTAGGAGGGGCAGTTGGTGAGTCGGAGAGGCAGTTGGTGAGTCAGAGGGGCAGTTGGTGAGTCAGAGCGGCAGTTGGTGAGTCGGAGAGGCAGTTGGTGTGTCGGAGAGGCAGTTGGTGAGTCGGAGAAGCAGTTGGTGAGTCGGAGAGGCAGTTGGTGAGTCGGAGGGGCAGTTGGTGAGTCGGAGAAGTAGTTGGTGAGTCGGAGGGACAGTTGGTGAGTTGGAGAGGCAGTTGGTAAGTCGGAGGGGTAGTTGGTGAGTCGGATGGGAAGTTGGGGAGTCGGCGGGGCAGTTGGTGAGTCGGAGAGCCAGTTGGTGAGTCGGAGAGGCAGTTGGTGCGTCGGAGGTGCAGTTGGTGAGTCGGAGAGGCAGTTGGTGAGTCGGAGAGGCAGTTGGTGAGTCGGAGAGGCAGTTGGTGAGTGGGAGAGGCAGTTGGTGAGTCGGAGAGGCAGTTGGTGAGTCGGAGAGGTAGTTGGTGAGTCGGAGGGGCAGTTGGTGAGTCGGAGAGGCAGTTGGTGAGTGGGAGGGGCAGTTGGTGATTCGGAGAGGCAGTTGGTGAGTCGGAGAGGCAGTTGGTGAGTCGGAGAGGCAGTTGGTGAGTCGGAGAGGCAGTTGGTGAGTCCGAGAGGCAGTTGGTGAGTAGGCGGGGCAGTTGGTGAGTCGGAGGGGCAGTTGGTGAGTCGGAGAGGCAGTTCGTGAGTCGGAGAGGCAGTTTGTGAGTCGGAGAGGCAGTTAGTGAGTCGGAGGGGCAGTTGGTAAGTCGGAGAGGCACTTGGTGAGTCGGAGAGGCAGTTGGAGAGTCGGAGAGGCAGTTGGTGAGTCGGGGGGGGCAGTTCGTGAGTCAGAGAGGTAGTTGGTGAGTCGGAGAGGTAGTTGGTGACTCGGAGAGGCAATTGGTGAGTCGGAGGGGCAGTTGGTGAGTCAGAGGGGCAGTTGGTGAGTCAGAGAGGCAGTTGGTGAGTCGGAGGGGCAGTTGGTGAGTCGGAGAGGCAGTTGGTGAGTCGGAGATGCAGTTGGTGAGTCGGTGAGGTAGTTGGTGAGTCGGAGGGGCAGTTGGCGAGTCGGAGAAGTAGTTGGTGAGTTGGAGGGGCAGTTGGTGATTCGGAGAGGCAGTTGGTGAGTCGGAGAGGCAGTTGGTGAGTCGGAGAGGCAGTTGGTGAGTCCGAGAGGCAGTTGGTGAGTAGGCGGGGCAGTTGGTGAGTCGGAGGGGCATTTGGTGAGTCGGAGAGGTAGTTGGTGAGTCGGAGGGACAGTTGGTGAGTCGGAGAGGCAGTTGGTGAGTCGGAGAGTGAGTTGGAGAGTCGGAGGGGCAGTTGGTGAGTCGGAGAGGCAGTTGGTGAGTCGGAGAGGCAGTTGGTGAGTCGGAGAGGCAGTTGGAGAGTCGGAGAGGCATTTGGTGAGTCGGAGAGGTAGTTGGTGAGTCCGAGAGGTAGTAGGTGAGTCGGAGAGGTAGTCGGTGTGTCGGAGTGGTAGTCGGTGAGTCGGAGAGGCAGTCGGTGAGTCGGAGAGGCAGTCGATGAGTCAGAGGCGCAGTCGGTGAGTCGGAGAGGTAGTTGGTGAGTCGGAGTGGCAGTTGGTGTGGCGGAGAGGTAGTTGGTGACTCAGAGAGGCAGTTGGTGAGTCGGGGGGGCAGTTGGTGAGTCGGAGAGGTAGTTGGTGAGTCGGGGAGGTAGTTGGTGACTCGGTGAGGCAGTTGGTGAGTCAGAGGGGCAGTTGGTGAGTCGGAGCGGCAGTTGGTGAGTCGGAGAGGCAGTTGGTGAGTCGGAGGGGCAGTTGGTGAGTCGGTGAGGCAGTTGGTGAGTCGGAGAGGCAGTTGGTGAGTTGGAGGGGCAGTTGGTGAGTCGGGGAGGCAGTTGATGAGTCGGAGAGGTAGTTGGTGAGTCGGAGAGGTAGTTGGTGACTCGGAGAGGCAGTTGGTGAGTCGGGGGGGCAGTTGGTGAGTCGGAGAGGTAGTTGGTGAGTCGGAGAGGTCGTTGGTGACTTGGTGAGGCAGTTGGTGAGTCGGAGGGGCAGTTGGTGAGTCGGAGGGGCAGTTGTTGAGTCGGAGAGGCAGTTGGTGAGTCGGAGGGGCAGTTGGTGAGTCGGTGAGGCAGTTGGTGAGTCGGAGAGGCAGTTGGTGAGTCGGAGAGGCAGTTGGTGAGTAGGAGGGGCAGTTGGTGAGTCGGAGAGGCAGTTGGTGAGTCAGAGGGGCAGTTGGTGAGTCAGAGCGGCAGTTGGTGAGTCGGAGAGGCAGTTGGTGTGTCGGAGAGGCAGTTGGTGAGTCGGAGAAGCAGTTGGTGAGTCGGAGAGGCAGTTGGTGAGTCGGAGGGGCAGTTGGTGAGTCGGAGAAGTAGTTGGTGAGTCGGAGGGACAGTTGGTGAGTTGGAGAGGCAGTTGGTAAGTCGGAGAGGTAGTTGGTGAGTCGGAGGGGAAGTTGGGGAGTCGGCGGGGCAGTTGCTGAGTCGGAGAGCCAGTTGGTGAGTCGGAGAGGCAGTTGGTGCGTCGGAGGTGCAGTTGGTGAGTCGGAGAGGCAGTTGGTGAGTCGGAGAGGCAGTTGGTGAGTCGGAGAGGCAGTTGGTGAGTGGGAGAGGCAGTTGGTGAGTCGGAGAGGCAGTTGGTGAGTCGGAGAGGTAGTTGGTGAGTCGGAGGGGCAGTTGGTGAGTCGGAGAGTTAGTTGGTGAGTCGGAGAGGGCGTTGGTGAGTCGGAGGGGCAGTTGGAGAGTCGGAGAGGCAGTTGGAGAGTCGGAGAGGCAGTTGGTGAGTCGGAGAGGTAGTTGGTGAGTCAGAGAGGTAGTTGGTGAGTCGGAGAGGTAGGTGGTGAGTCGGAGAGGTAGTTGGTGAGTCGGAGAGGCAGTTGGTGAGTCGGAGAGGCAGTTGGTGAGTCCGAGAGGCAGTTGGTGAGTAGGCGGGGCAGTTGGTGAGTCGGAGGAGCATTTGGTGAGTCGGAGAGGTAGTTGGTGAGTCGGAGGGACAGTTGGTGAGTCGGAGAGGCAGTTGGTGAGTCGGAGAGTGAGTTGGAGAGTCGGAGGGGCAGTTGGTGAGTCGGAGAGGCAGTTGGTGAGTCGGAGAGGCAGTTGGTGAGTCGGAGAGGCAGTTGGAGAGTCGGAGAGGCATTTGGTGAGTCGGAGAGGTAGTTGGTGAGTCCGAGAGGTAGTAGGTGAGTCGGAGAGGTAGTCGGTGTGTCGGAGTGGTAGTCGGTGAGTCGGAGAGGCAGTCGGTGAGTCGGAGAGGCAGTCGATGAGTCAGAGGCGCAGTCGGTGAGTCGGAGAGGTAGTTGGTGAGTCGGAGTGGCAGTTGGTGTGGCGGAGAGGTAGTTGGTGACTCAGAGAGGCAGTTGGTGAGTCGGGGGGGCAGTTGGTGAGTCGGAGAGGTAGTTGGTGAGTCGGAGAGGTAGTTGGTGACTCGGTGAGGCAGTTGGTGAGTCAGAGGGGCAGTTGGTGAGTCGGAGCGGCAGTTGGTGAGTCGGAGAGGCAGTTGGTGAGTCGAAGGGGCAGTTGGTGAGTCGGTGAGGCAGTTGGTGAGTCGGAGAGGCAGTTGGTGAGTTGGAGGGGCAGTTGGTGAGTCGGGGAGGCAGTTGATGAGTCGGAGAGGTAGTTGGTGAGTCGGAGAGGTAGTTGGTGACTCGGAGAGGCAGTTGGTGAGTCGGGGGGGCAGTTGGTGAGTCGGAGAGGTAGTTGGTGAGTCGGAGAGGTCGTTGGTGACTTGGTGAGGCAGTTGGTGAGTCGGAGGGGCAGTTGGTGAGTCGGAGGGGCAGTTGTTGAGTCGGAGAGGCAGTTGGTGAGTCGGAGGGGCAGTTGGTGAGTCGGTGAGGCAGTTGGTGAGTCGGAGAGGCAGTTGGTGAGTCGGAGAGGCAGTTGGTGAGTAGGAGGGGCAGTTGGTGAGTCGGAGAGGCAGTTGGTGAGTCAGAGGGGCAGTTGGTGAGTCAGAGCGGCAGTTGGTGAGTCGGAGAGGCAGTTGGTGTGTCGGAGAGGCAGTTGGTGAGTCGGAGAAGCAGTTGGTGAGTCGGAGAGGCAGTTGGTGAGTCGGAGGGGCAGTTGGTGAGTCGGAGAAGTAGTTGGTGAGTCGGAGGGACAGTTGGTGAGTTGGAGAGGCAGTTGGTAAGTCGGAGAGGTAGTTGGTGAGTCGGAGGGGAAGTTGGGGAGTCGGCGGGGCAGTTGGTGAGTCGGAGAGCCAGTTGGTGAGTCGGAGAGGCAGTTGGTGCGTCGGAGGTGCAGTTGGTGAGTCGGAGAGGCAGTTGGTGAGTCGGAGAGGCAGTTGGTGAGTCGGAGAGGCAGTTGGTGAGTGGGAGAGGCAGTTGGTGAGTCGGAGAGGCAGTTGGTGAGTCGGAGAGGTAGTTGGTGAGTCGGAGGGGCAGTTGGTGAGTCGGAGAGTTAGTTGGTGAGTCGGAGAGGGCGTTGGTGAGTCGGAGGGGCAGTTGGAGAGTCGGAGAGGCAGTTGGAGAGTCGGAGAGGCAGTTGGTGAGTCGGAGAGGTAGTTGGTGAGTCAGAGAGGTAGTTGGTGAGTCGGAGAGGTAGGTGGTGAGTCGGAGAGGTAGTTGGTGAGTCGGAGAGCCAGTTGGTGAGTCGGAGGGGCAGTTGGTGAGTCGGAGAGGCAGTTGGTGAGTCGGAGAGGCAGTTGGTGAGTCGGAGAGGCAGTTGGTGAGTCGGAGAGGCAGTTGGTGAGTCTGAGAGGCAGTTGGTGAGTCGGGGGGGCAGTTCGTGAGTCGGAGGGGCAGTTGGTGAGTCGGAGAGGCAGTTGGTGAGTCGGAGGGGCAGTTGGTGAGTCGGAGAGGCAGTTGGTGAGTCGGAGAAGCAGTTGGTGAGTCGGAGAGGCAGTTGGTGAGTCGGAGGGGCAGTTGGTGAGTCGGAGAAGTATTTGGTGAGTCGGAGGGACAGTTGGTGAGTCGGAGAGGCAGTTGGTGAGTCGGAGAGGTAGCTGGTGAGTCGGAGGGGAATTTGGTGAGACGGTGGGGCAGTTGGTGAGTCGGTGAGCCAGTTGGTGAGTCGGCGAGGCAGTTGGTGAGTCGGAGAGGCAGTTGGTGAGTCGGAGAGGTAGTTGGTGAGTGGGAGAGACAGTTGGTGAGTCGGAGAGGCAGTTGGTGAGTCGGAGAGGTAGTTGGTGAGTCGGAGGGGCAGTTGGTGAGTCAGAGAGGTAGTTGGTGAGTCGGAGAGGGTGTTGGTGAGTCGGAGGGGCAGTTGGCGAGTCGGAGAGGCAGTTGGTGAGTCGGAGAGGCAGTTGGAGAGTCGGAGAGGCAGTTGGTGAGTCGGAGAGGGAGTTGGTGAGTCGGAGAGGCACTTGGTGAGTCGGAAAGGCAGTTGGTGAGTCGGAGAGGCAGTTGGTGAGTCGGAGAGGCAGTTGGAGAGTCGGAGAGGCAGTTGGTGAGTCGGAGAGGCAGTTGGTGAGTCGGAGAGGCAGTTGGAGAGTCGGAGAGGCAGTTGGTGAGTCGGAGAGGTAGTTGGTGAGTCTGAGAGGTAGTTTGTGAGTCGGAGAGGTAGTTGGTGAGTCGGAGAGGTAGTTGGTGACTCGGAGAGGCAGTTGGTGAGTCGGAGACGTAGTTGGTGAGTCGGAGTGGCAGTTGGTGAGGCGGAGAGGCAGTTTGTGAGTCGGAGCGGCAGTTGGTGAGTCGGAGGGGCAGTTGGTGAGTCGGAGAGTCAGTTGGTGAGTCGGAGAGGCAGTTGGTGACTCGGAGAGGCAGTTGGTGAGTCGGAGAGGTAGTTGGTGAGTCGGAGAGGTAGTTGGTGAATTGGAGAGGCAGTTGGTGAGTCGGAGAGGTAGTTGGTGAGTCGGAGAGGTAGTTGGTGACTCGGAGAGGCAGTTGGTGAGTCAGAGGGGAATTTGGTGAGATGGTGGGGCAGTTGGTGAGTCGGAGAGCCAGTTGGTGAGTCGGAGAGGCAGTTGGTGAGTCGGAGAGGCAGTTGGAGAGTCGGAGAGGCAGTTGGTGAGTCGTAGAGGGTGTTGGTTAGTCGGAGAGGCAGTTGGTGAGTCGGAGAGGCAGTTGGTGAGTCGGAGAGGCAGTTGGTGAGTCGGAGAGGCAGTTGGAGAGTCGGAGAGGCAGTTGGTGAGTCGGAGAGGCAGTTGGAGAGTCGGAGAGGCTGTTGGTGACTCGGAGAGGTAGTTGGTGAGTCGGAGAGGTAGTTGGTGAGTCGGAGATTTAGTTGGTGAGTCGGAGAGGTAGTTGGTGACTCGGAGAGGCAGTTGGTGAGTCGGGGGGGCAGTTGGTGAGTCGGAGAGGTAGTTGGTGAGTCGGAGAGGTCGTTGGTGACTTGGTGAGGCAGTTGGTGAGTCGGAGGGGCAGTTGGTGAGTCGGAGGGGCAGTTGTTGAGTCGGAGAGGCAGTTGGTGAGTCGGAGGGGCAGTTGGTGAGTCGGTGAGGCAGTTGGTGAGTCGGAGAGGCAGTTGGTGAGTCGGAGAGGTAGTTGGTGAGTCGGAGAGGTAGTTGGTGACTCGGAGAGGCAGTTGGTGAGTCGGGGGGGCAGTTGGTGAGTCGGAGAGGTAGTTGGTGAGTCGGAGAGGTCGTTGGTGACTTGGTGAGGCAGTTGGTGAGTCGGAAGGGCAGTTGGTGAGTCGGAGGGGCAGTTGTTGAGTCGGAGAGGCAGTTGGTGAGTCGGAGGGGCAGTTGGTGAGTCGGTGAGGCAGTTGGTGAGTCGGAGAGGCAGTTGGTGAGTCGGAGAGGCAGTTGGTGAGTAGGAGGGGCAGTTGGTGAGTCGGAGAGGCAGTTGGTGAGTCAGAGGGGCAGTTGGTGAGTCAGAGCGGCAGTTGGTGAGTCGGAGAGGCAGTTGGTGTGTCGGAGAGGCAGTTGGTGAGTCGGAGAAGCAGTTGGTGAGTCGGAGAGGCAGTTGGTGAGTCGGAGGGGCAGTTGGTGAGTCGGAGAAGTAGTTGGTGAGTCGGAGGGACAGTTGGTGAGTTGGAGAGGCAGTTGGTAAGTCGGAGAGGTAGTTGGTGAGTCGGAGGGGAAGTTGGGGAGTCGGCGGGGCAGTTGGTGAGTCGGAGAGCCAGTTGGTGAGTCGGAGAGGCAGTTGGTGCGTCGGAGGTGCAGTTGGTGAGTCGGAGAGGCAGTTGGTGAGTCGGAGAGGCAGTTGGTGAGTCGGAGAGGCAGTTGGTGAGTGGGAGAGGCAGTTGGTGAGTCGGAGAGGCAGTTGGTGAGTCGGAGAGGTAGTTGGTGAGTCGGAGGGGCAGTTGGAGAGTCGGAGAGGCAGTTGGAGAGTCGGAGAGGCAGTTGGTGAGTCGGAGAGGTAGTTGGTGAGTCAGAGAGGTAGTTGGTGAGTCGGAGAGGTAGGTGGTGAGTCGGAGAGGTAGTTGGTGAGTCGGAGAGGCAGTTGGTGAGTCGGAGAGGCAGTTGGTGAGTCCGAGAGGCAGTTGGTGAGTAGGCGGGGCAGTTGGTGAGTCGGAGGGGCATTTGGTGAGTCGGAGAGGTAGTTGGTGAGTCGGAGGGACAGTTGGTGAGTCGGAGAGGCAGTTGGTGAGTCGGAGAGTGAGTTGGAGAGTCGGAGGGGCAGTTGGTGAGTCGGAGAGGCAGTTGGTGAGTCGGAGAGGCAGTTGGTGAGTCGGAGAGGCAGTTGGAGAGTCGGAGAGGCATTTGGTGAGTCGGAGAGGTAGTTGGTGAGTCCGAGAGGTAGTAGGTGAGTCGGAGAGGTAGTCGGTGTGTCGGAGTGGTAGTCGGTGAGTCGGAGAGGCAGTCGGTGAGTCGGAGAGGCAGTCGATGAGTCAGAGGCGCAGTCGGTGAGTCGGAGAGGTAGTTGGTGAGTCGGAGTGGCAGTTGGTGTGGCGGAGAGGTAGTTGGTGACTCAGAGAGGCAGTTGGTGAGTCGGGGGGGCAGTTGGTGAGTCGGAGAGGCAGTTGGTGAGTCGGAGAGGTAGTTGGTGAGTGGGAGAGACAGTTGGTGAGTCGGAGAGGCAGTTGGTGAGTCGGAGATTTAGTTGGTGAGTCGGAGGGGCAGTTGGTGAGTCAGAGAGGTAGTTGGTGAGTCGGAGAGGGTGTTGGTGAGTCGGAGGGGCAGTTGGCGAGTCGGAGAGGCAGTTGGTGAGTCGGAGAGGCAGTTGGAGAGTCGGAGAGGCAGTTGGTGAGTCGGAGAGGGAGTTGGTGAGTCGGAGAGGCACTTGGTGAGTCGGAAAGGCAGTTGGTGAGTCGGAGAGGCAGTTGGTGAGTCGGAGAGGCAGTTGGAGAGTCGGAGAGGCAGTTGGTGAGTCGGAGAGGCAGTTGGTGAGTCGGAGAGGCAGTTGGAGAGTCGGAGAGGCAGTTGGTGAGTCGGAGAGGTAGTTGGTGAGTCTGAGAGGTAGTTTGTGAGTCGGAGAGGTAGTTGGTGAGTCGGAGAGGTAGTTGGTGACTCGGAGAGGCAGTTGGTGAGTCGGAGACGTAGTTGGTGAGTCGGAGTGGCAGTTGGTGAGGCGGAGAGGCAGTTTGTGAGTCGGAGCGGCAGTTGGTGAGTCGGAGGGGCAGTTGGTGAGTCGGAGAGTCAGTTGGTGAGTCGGAGAGGCAGTTGGTGACTCGGAGAGGCAGTTGGTGAGTCGGAGAGGTAGTTGGTGAGTCGGAGAGGTAGTTGGTGAATTGGAGAGGCAGTTGGTGAGTCGGAGAGGTAGTTGGTGAGTCGGAGAGGTAGTTGGTGACTCGGAGAGGCAGTTGGTGAGTCAGAGGGGAATTTGGTGAGATGGTGGGGCAGTTGGTGAGTCGGAGAGCCAGTTGGTGAGTCGGAGAGGCAGTTGGTGAGTCGGAGAGGCAGTTGGTGAGTCGGAGAGGCAGTTGGTGAGTCGTAGAGGGTGTTGGTTAGTCGGAGAGGCAGTTGGTGAGTCGGAGAGGCAGTTGGTGAGTCGGAGAGGCAGTTGGTGAGTCGGAGAGGCAGTTGGAGAGTCGGAGAGGCAGTTGGTGAGTCGGAGAGGCAGTTGGAGAGTCGGAGAGGCTGTTGGTGACTCGGAGAGGTAGTTGGTGAGTCGGAGAGGTAGTTGGTGAGTCGGAGATTTAGTTGGTGAGTCGGAGAGGTAGTTGGTGACTCGGAGAGGCAGTTGGTGAGTCGGGGGGGCAGTTGGTGAGTCGGAGAGGTAGTTGGTGAGTCGGAGAGGTCGTTGGTGACTTGGTGAGGCAGTTGGTGAGTCGGAGGGGCAGTTGGTGAGTCGGAGGGGCAGTTGTTGAGTCGGAGAGGCAGTTGGTGAGTCGGAGGGGCAGTTGGTGAGTCGGTGAGGCAGTTGGTGAGTCGGAGAGGCAGTTGGTGAGTCGGAGAGGTAGTTGGTGAGTCGGAGAGGTAGTTGGTGACTCGGAGAGGCAGTTGGTGAGTCGGGGGGGCAGTTGGTGAGTCGGAGAGGTAGTTGGTGAGTCGGAGAGGTCGTTGGTGACTTGGTGAGGCAGTTGGTGAGTCGGAAGGGCAGTTGGTGAGTCGGAGGGGCAGTTGTTGAGTCGGAGAGGCAGTTGGTGAGTCGGAGGGGCAGTTGGTGAGTCGGTGAGGCAGTTGGTGAGTCGGAGAGGCAGTTGGTGAGTCGGAGAGGCAGTTGGTGAGTAGGAGGGGCAGTTGGTGAGTCGGAGAGGCAGTTGGTGAGTCAGAGGGGCAGTTGGTGAGTCAGAGCGGCAGTTGGTGAGTCGGAGAGGCAGTTGGTGTGTCGGAGAGGCAGTTGGTGAGTCGGAGAAGCAGTTGGTGAGTCGGAGAGGCAGTTGGTGAGTCGGAGGGGCAGTTGGTGAGTCGGAGAAGTAGTTGGTGAGTCGGAGGGACAGTTGGTGAGTTGGAGAGGCAGTTGGTAAGTCGGAGAGGTAGTTGGTGAGTCGGAGGGGAAGTTGGGGAGTCGGCGGGGCAGTTGGTGAGTCGGAGAGCCAGTTGGTGAGTCGGAGAGGCAGTTGGTGCGTCGGAGGTGCAGTTGGTGAGTCGGAGAGGCAGTTGGTGAGTCGGAGAGGCAGTTGGTGAGTCGGAGAGGCAGTTGGTGAGTGGGAGAGGCAGTTGGTGAGTCGGAGAGGCAGTTGGTGAGTCGGAGAGGCAGTTGGTGAGTCGGAGAGGTAGTTGGTGAGTCAGAGAGGTAGTTGGTGAGTCGGAGAGGTAGGTGGTGAGTCGGAGAGGTAGTTGGTGAGTCGGAGAGGCAGTTGGTGAGTCGGAGAGGTAGTTGGTGAGTCAGAGAGGTAGTTGGTGAGTCGGAGAGGTAGGTGGTGAGTCGGAGAGGTAGTTGGTGAGTCGGAGAGGCAGTTGGTGTGTCGGAGAGGCAGTTGGTGAGTCGGAGAAGCAGTTGGTGAGTCGGAGAGGCAGTTGGTGAGTCGGAGGGGCAGTTGGTGAGTCGGAGAAGTAGTTGGTGAGTCGGAGGGACAGTTGGTGAGTTGGAGAGGCAGTTGGTAAGTCGGAGAGGTAGTTGGTGAGTCGGAGGGGAAGTTGGGGAGTCGGCGGGGCAGTTGGTGAGTCGGAGAGCCAGTTGGTGAGTCGGAGAGGCAGTTGGTGCGTCGGAGGTGCAGTTGGTGAGTCGGAGAGGCAGTTGGTGAGTCGGAGAGGCAGTTGGTGAGTCGGAGAGGCAGTTGGTGAGTGGGAGAGGCAGTTGGTGAGTCGGAGAGGCAGTTGGTGAGTCGGAGAGGTAGTTGGTGAGTCGGAGGGGCAGTTGGAGAGTCGGAGAGGCAGTTGGAGAGTCGGAGAGGCAGTTGGTGAGTCGGAGAGGTAGTTGGTGAGTCAGAGAGGTAGTTGGTGAGTCGGAGAGGTAGGTGGTGAGTCGGAGAGGTAGTTGGTGAGTCGGAGAGGCAGTTGGTGAGTCGGAGAGGTAGTTGGTGAGTCAGAGAGGTAGTTGGTGAGTCGGAGAGGTAGGTGGTGAGTCGGAGAGGTAGTTGGTGAGTCGGAGAGGCAGTTGGTGAGTCGGAGAGGCAGTTGGTGAGTCCGAGAGGCAGTTGGTGAGTAGGCGGGGCAGTTGGTGAGTCGGAGGGGCATTTGGTGAGTCGGAGAGGTAGTTGGTGAGTCGGAGGGACAGTTGGTGAGTCCGAGAGGCAGTTGGTGAGTAGGCGGGGCAGTTGGTGAGTCGGAGGGGCATTTGGTGAGTCGGAGAGGTAGTTGGTGAGTCGGAGGGACAGTTGGTGAGTCGGAGAGGCAGTTGGTGAGTCGGAGAGTGAGTTGGAGAGTCGGAGGGGCAGTTGGTGAGTCGGAGAGGCAGTTGGTGAGTCGGAGAGGCAGTTGGTGAGTCGGAGAGGCAGTTGGAGAGTCGGAGAGGCATTTGGTGAGTCGGAGAGGTAGTTGGTGAGTCCGAGAGGTAGTAGGTGAGTCGGAGAGGTAGTCGGTGTGTCGGAGTGGTAGTCGGTGAGTCGGAGAGGCAGTCGGTGAGTCGGAGAGGCAGTCGATGAGTCAGAGGCGCAGTCGGTGAGTCGGAGAGGTAGTTGGTGAGTCGGAGTGGCAGTTGGTGTGGCGGAGAGGTAGTTGGTGACTCAGAGAGGCAGTTGGTGAGTCGGGGGGGCAGTTGGTGAGTCGGAGAGGTAGTTGGTGAGTCGGAGAGGTAGTTGGTGACTCGGTGAGGCAGTTGGTGAGTCAGAGGGGCAGTTGGTGAGTCGGAGTGGCAGTTGGTGAGTCGGAGAGGCAGTTGGTGAGTCGAAGGGGCAGTTGGTGAGTCGGTGAGGCAGTTGGTGAGTCGGAGAGGCAGTTGGTGAGTTGGAGGGGCAGTTGGTGAGTCGGGGAGGCAGTTGATGAGTCGGAGAGGTAGTTGGTGAGTCGGAGAGGTAGTTGGTGACTCGGAGAGGCAGTTGGTGAGTCGGGGGGGCAGTTGGTGAGTCGGAGAGGTAGTTGGTGAGTCGGAGAGGTCGTTGGTGACTTGGTGAGGCAGTTGGTGAGTCGGAGGGGCAGTTGGTGAGTCGGAGGGGCAGTTGTTGAGTCGGAGAGGCAGTTGGTGAGTCGGAGGGGCAGTTGGTGAGTCGGTGAGGCAGTTGGTGAGTCGGAGAGGCAGTTGGTGAGTCGGAGAGGCAGTTGGTGAGTAGGAGGGGCAGTTGGTGAGTCGGAGAGGCAGTTGGTGAGTCAGAGGGGCAGTTGGTGAGTCAGAGCGGCAGTTGGTGAGTCGGAGAGGCAGTTGGTGTGTCGGAGAGGCAGTTGGTGAGTCGGAGAAGCAGTTGGTGAGTCGGAGAGGCAGTTGGTGAGTCGGAGGGGCAGTTGGTGAGTCGGAGAAGTAGTTGGTGAGTCGGAGGGACAGTTGGTGAGTTGGAGAGGCAGTTGGTAAGTCGGAGGGGTAGTTGGTGAGTCGGATGGGAAGTTGGGGAGTCGGCGGGGCAGTTGGTGAGTCGGAGAGCCAGTTGGTGAGTCGGAGAGGCAGTTGGTGCGTCGGAGGTGCAGTTGGTGAGTCGGAGAGGCAGTTGGTGAGTCGGAGAGGCAGTTGGTGAGTCGGAGAGGCAGTTGGTGAGTGGGAGAGGCAGTTGGTGAGTCGGAGAGGCAGTTGGTGAGTCGGAGAGGTAGTTGGTGAGTCGGAGGGGCAGTTGGTGAGTCGGAGAGTTAGTTGGTGAGTCGGAGAGGGCGTTGGTGAGTCGGAGGGGCAGTTGGAGAGTCGGAGAGGCAGTTGGAGAGTCGGAGAGGCAGTTGGTGAGTCGGAGAGTTAGTTGGTGAGTCAGAGAGGTAGTTGTTGAGTCGGAGAGGTAGGTGGTGAGTCGGAGAGGTAGTTGGTGAGTCGGAGAGCCAGTTGGTGAGTCGGAGGGGCAGTTGGTGAGTCGGAGAGGCAGTTGGTGAGTCGGAGAGGCAGTTGGTGAGTCGGAGAGGCAGTTGGTGAGTCGGAGAGGCAGTTGGTGAGTCTGAGAGGCAGTTGGTGAGTCGGGGGGGCAGTTCGTGAGTCGGAGGGGCAGTTGGTGAGTCGGAGAGGCAGTTGGTGAGTCGGAGGGGCAGTTGGTGAGTCGGAGAGGCAGTTGGTGAGTCGGAGAGGCAGTTGGTGAGTCGGAGAGGCAGTTGGTGAGTCGGAGGGGCAGTTGGTGAGTCGGAGAAGTATTTGGTGAGTCGGAGGGACAGTTGGTGAGTCGGAGAGGCAGTTGGTGAGTCGGAGAGGTAGCTGGTGAGTCGGAGGGGAATTTGGTGAGACGGTGGGGCAGTTAGTGAGTCGGTGAGCCAGTTGGTGAGTCGGCGAGGCAGTTGGTGAGTCGGAGAGGCAGTTGGTGAGTCGGAGAGGTAGTTGGTGAGTGGGAGAGACAGTTGGTGAGTCGGAGAGGCAGTTGGTGAGTCGGAGAGGTAGTTGGTGAGTCGGAGGGGCAGTTGGTGAGTCAGAGAGGTAGTTGGTGAGTCGGAGAGGGTGTTGGTGAGTCGGAGGGGCAGTTGGCGAGTCGGAGAGGCAGTTGGTGAGTCGGAGAGGCAGTTGGAGAGTCGGAGAGGCAGTTGGTGAGTCGGAGAGGGAGTTGGTGAGTCGGAGAGGCACTTGGTGAGTCGAAAAGGCAGTTGGTGAGTCGGAGAGGCAGTTGGTGAGTCGGAGAGGCAGTTGGAGAGTCGGAGAGGCAGTTGGTGAGTCGGAGAGGCAGTTGGTGAGTCGAAGAGGCAGTTGGAGAGTCGGAGAGGCAGTTGGTGAGTCGGAGAGGTAGTTGGTGAGTCTGAGAGGTAGTTTGTGAGTCGGAGAGGTAGTTGGTGAGTCGGAGAGGTAGTTGGTGACTCGGAGAGGCAGTTGGTGAGTCGGAGACGTAGTTGGTGAGTCGGAGTGGCAGTTGGTGAGGCGGAGAGGCAGTTTGTGAGTCGGAGCGGCAGTTGGTGAGTCGGAGGGGCAGTTGGTGAGTCGGAGAGTCAGTTGGTGAGTCGGAGAGGCAGTTGGTGACTCGGAGAGGCAGTTGGTGAGTCGGAGAGGTAGTTGGTGAGTCGGAGAGGTAGTTGGTGAATTGGAGAGGCAGTTGGTGAGTCGGAGAGGTAGTTGGTGAGTCAGAGAGGTAGTTGGTGACTCGGAGAGGCAGTTGGTGAGTCAGAGGGGAATTTGGTGAGATGGTGGGGCAGTTGGTGAGTCGGAGAGCCAGTTGGTGAGTCGGAGAGGCAGTTGGTGAGTCGGAGAGGCAGTTGGAGAGTCGGAGAGGCAGTTGGTGAGTCGTAGAGGGTGTTGGTTAGTCGGAGAGGCAGTTGGTGAGTCGGAGAGGCAGTTGGTGAGTCGGAGAGGCAGTTAGTGAGTCGGAGAGGCAGTTGGAGAGTCGGAGAGGCAGTTGGTGAGTCGGAGAGGCAGTTGGAGAGTCGGAGAGGCTGTTGGTGAGTCGGAGAGGTAGTTGGTGAGTCGGAGAGGTAGTTGGTGAGTCGGAGATTTAGTTGGTGAGTCGGAGAGGTAGTTGGTGAGTCGGAGTGGCAGTTGGTGAGTCGGAGAGGAAGTTGGTGAGTTGGAGAGGCAGTTGGTGAGTCGGAGAGGCAGTTTGTGAGTCGGAGAGGCAGTTGGTGAGTTGGAGGGGCTGTTGGTGAGTCGGAGAGGCAGTTGGTGAGTCGGGGAGGCAGTTGGTGAGTCGGAGAGGCAGTTGGTGAGTCGGAGAGGTAGTTGGTGACTTGGAGAGGCAGTTGTTGAGTCGGGGAGGCAGTTGGTGAGTCGGAGAGGTAGTTGGTGAGTCGGAGAGGTAGTTGGTGACTCGGAGAGGCAGTTGGTGAGTCGGGGGGGCAGTTGGTGAGTCGGAGAGGTAGTTGGTGAGTCGGAGAGGTAGTTGGTGACTCGGAGAGGCAGTTGGTGAGTCGGAGAGGCAGTTGGTGAGTCGGAGAGGCAGTTGGTGAGTCGGAGAGGCAGTTGGTGAGTCGGAGAGGCAGTTGGAGAGTCGGAGAGGCATTTGGTGAGTCGGAGAGGTAGTTGGTGAGTCCGAGAGGTAGTAGGTGAGTCGGAGAGGTAGTCGGTGTGTCGGAGTGGTAGTCGGTGAGTCGGAGAGGCAGTCGGTGAGTCGGAGAGGCAGTCGATGAGTCAGAGGCGCAGTCGGTGAGTCGGAGAGGTAGTTGGTGAGTCGGAGTGGCAGTTGGTGTGGCGGAGAGGTAGTTGGTGACTCAGAGAGGCAGTTGGTGAGTCGGGGGGGCAGTTGGTGAGTCGGAGAGGTAGTTGGTGAGTCGGAGAGGTAGTTGGTGACTCGGTGAGGCAGTTGGTGAGTCGGAGGGGCAGTTGGTGAGTCGGAGCGGCAGTTGGTGAGTCGGAGAGGCAGTTGGTGAGTCGGAGGGGCAGTTGGTGAGTCGGAGAGGCAGTTGGTGCGTCGGAGGTGCAGTTGGTGAGTCGGAGAGGCAGTTGGTGAGTCGGAGAGGCAGTTGGTGAGTCGGAGAGGCAGTTGGTGAGTGGGAGAGGCAGTTGGTGAGTCGGAGAGGCAGTTGGTGAGTCGGAGAGGTAGTTGGTGAGTCGGAGGGGCAGTTGGTGAGTCGGAGAGTTAGTTGGTGAGTCGGAGAGGGCGTTGGTGAGTCGGAGGGGCAGTTGGAGAGTCGGAGAGGCAGTTGGAGAGTCGGAGAGGCAGTTGGTGAGTCGGCGAGGTAGTTGGTGAGTCAGAGATGTAGTTGGTGAGTCGGAGAGGTAGGTGGTGAGTCGGAGAGGTAGTTGGTGAGTCGGAGAGGCAGTTTGTGAGTCGGAGAGGCAGTTTGTGAGTCGGAGAGACAGTTGGTGAGTCGGAGGGGCAGTTGGTGAGTCGGAGAGGCAGTTGGTGAGTCGGAGAGGCAGTTGGTGAGTCGGAGAGGCAGTTGGTGAGTCGGAGAGGCAGTTGGTGAGTCTGAGAGGCAGTTGGTGAGTCGGGGGGGCAGTTCGTGAGTCGGAGGGGCAGTTGGTGAGTCGGAGAGGCAGTTGGTGAGTCGGAGGGGCAGTTGGTGAGTCGGAGAGGCAGTTGGTGAGTCGGAGAGGCAGTTGGTGAGTCGGAGAGGCAGTTGGTGAGTCGGAGGGGCAGTTGGTGAGTCGGAGAAGTATTTGGTGAGTCGGAGGGACAGTTGGTGAGTCGGAGAGGCAGTTGGTGAGTCGGAGAGGTAGCTGGTGAGTCGGAGGGGAATTTGGTGAGACAGTGGGGCAGTTGGTGAGTCGGTGAGCCAGTTGGTGAGTCGGCGAGGCAGTTGGTGAGTCGGAGAGGCAGTTGGTGAGTCGGAGAGGTAGTTGGTGAGTGGGAGAGACAGTTGGTGAGTCGGAGAGGCAGTTGGAGAGTCGGAGAGGCAGTTGGTGAGTCGGAGAGGTAGTTGGTGAATCAGAGAGGTAGTTGGTGAGTCGGAGAGGTAGGTGGTGAGTCGGAGAGGTAGTTGGTGAGTCGGAGAGGCAATTTGTGAGTCGGAGAGGCAGTTTGTGAGTCGGAGAGACAGTTGGTGAGTCGGAGGGGCAGTTGGTGAGTCGGAGAAGCAGTTGGTGAGTCAGAGAGGCAGTTGGTGAGTCGGAGAGGCAGTTGGTGAGTCGGAGAGGAAGTTGGTGAGTCGGAGAGGCAGTTGGTGAGTCGGAGATGCAGTTGGTGAGTCGGTGAGGTAGTTGGTGAGTCGGAGGGGCAGTTGGCGAGTCGGAGAAGTAGTTGGTGAGTCGGAGGGACAGTTGGTGAGTCGGAGAGGCAGTTGGTGAGTTGGAGGGGCAGTTGGTGATTCGGAGAGGCAGTTGGTGAGTCGGAGAGGCAGTTGGTGAGTCGGAGAGGCAGTTGGTGAGTCCGAGAGGCAGTTGGTGAGTAGGCGGGGCAGTTGGTGAGTCGGAGGGGCATTTGGTGAGTCGGAGAGGTAGTTGGTGAGTCGGAGGGACAGTTGGTGAGTCGGAGAGGCAGTTGGTGAGTCGGAGAGTGAGTTGGAGAGTCGGAGGGGCAGTTGGTGAGTCGGAAGGGCAGTTGGTGAGTCGGAGAGGCAGTTGGTGAGTCGGAGAGGCAGTTGGAGAGTCGGAGAGGCATTTGGTGAGTCGGAGAGGTAGTTGGTGAGTCCGAGAGGTAGTAGGTGAGTCGGAGAGGTAGTCGGTGTGTCGGAGTGGTAGTCGGTGAGTCGGAGAGGCAGTCGGTGAGTCGGAGAGGCAGTCGATGAGTCAGAGGCGCAGTCGGTGAGTCGGAGAGGTAGTTGGTGAGTCGGAGTGGCAGTTGGTGTGGCGGAGAGGTAGTTGGTGACTCAGAGAGGCAGTTGGTGAGTCGGGGGGGCAGTTGGTGAGTCGGAGAGGTAGTTGGTGAGTCGGAGAGGTAGTTGGTGACTCGGTGAGGCAGTTGGTGAGTCAGAGGGGCAGTTGGTGAGTCGGAGCGGCAGTTGGTGAGTCGGAGAGGCAGTTGGTGAGTCGGAGGGCAGTTGGTGAGTCGGTGAGGCAGTTGGTGAGTCGGAGAGGCAGTTGGTGAGTTGGAGGGGCAGTTGGTGAGTCGGGGAGGCAGTTGATGAGTCGGAGAGGTAGTTGGTGAGTCGGAGAGGTAGTTGGTGACTCGGAGAGGCAGTTGGTGAGTCGGGGGGGCAGTTGGTGAGTCGGAGAGGTAGTTGGTGAGTCGGAGAGGTCGTTGGTGACTTGGTGAGGCAGTTGGTGAGTCGGAGGGGCAGTTGGTGAGTCGGAGGGGCAGTTGTTGAGTCGGAGAGGCAGTTGGTGAGTCGGAGGGGCAGTTGGTGAGTCGGTGAGGCAGTTGGTGAGTCGGAGAGGCAGTTGGTGAGTCGGAGAGGCAGTTGGTGAGTAGGAGGGGCAGTTGGTGAGTCGGAGAGGCAGTTGGTGAGTCAGAGGGGCAGTTGGTGAGTCAGAGCGGCAGTTGGTGAGTCGGAGAGGCAGTTGGTGTGTCGGAGAGGCAGTTGGTGAGTCGGAGAAGCAGTTGGTGAGTCGGAGAGGCAGTTGGTGAGTCGGAGGGGCAGTTGGTGAGTTGGAGAGGCAGTTGGTAAGTCGGAGAGGTAGTTGGTGAGTCGGAGGGGAAGTTGGGGAGTCGGCGGGGCAGTTGGTGAGTCGGAGAGCCAGTTGGTGAGTCGGAGAGGCAGTTGGTGCGTCGGAGGTGCAGTTGGTGAGTCGGAGAGGCAGTTGGTGAGTCGGAGAGGCAGTTGGTGAGTCGGAGAGGCAGTTGGTGAGTGGGAGAGGCAGTTGGTGAGTCGGAGAGGCAGTTGGTGAGTCGGAGAGGTGGTTGGTGAGTCGGAGGGGCAGTTGGTGAGTCGGAGAGGGCGTTGGTGAGTCGGAGGGGCAGTTGGAGAGTCGGAGAGGCAGTTGGAGAGTCGGAGAGGCAGTTGGTGAGTCGGAGAGGTAGTTGGTGAGTCAGAGAGGTAGTTGGTGAGTCGGAGAGGTAGGTGGTGAGTCGGAGAGGTAGTTGGTGAGTCGGAGAGCCAGTTGGTGAGTCGGAGGGGCAGTTGGTGAGTCGGAGAGGCAGTTGGTGAGTCGGAGAGGCAGTTGGTGAGTCGGAGAGGCAGTTGGTGAGTCGGAGAGGCAGTTGGTGAGTCTGAGAGGCAGTTGGTGAGTCGGGGGGGCAGTTCGTGAGTCGGAGGGGCAGTTGGTGAGTCGGAGAGGCAGTTGGTGAGTCGGAGGGGCAGTTGGTGAGTCGGAGAGGCAGTTGGTGAGTCGGAGAGGCAGTTGGTGAGTCGGAGAGGCAGTTGGTGAGTCGGAGGGGCAGTTGGTGAGTCGGAGAAGTATTTGGTGAGTCGGAGGGACAGTTGGTGAGTCGGAGAGGCAGTTGGTGAGTCGGAGAGGTAGCTGGTGAGTCGGAGGGGAATTTGGTGAGACGGTGGGGCAGTTGGTGAGTCGGTGAGCCAGTTGGTGAGTCGGCGAGGCAGTTGGTGAGTCGGAGAGGCAGTTGGTGAGTCGGAGAGGTAGTTGGTGAGTGGGAGAGACAGTTGGTGAGTCGGAGAGGCAGTTGGTGAGTCGGAGAGGTAGTTGGTGAGTCGGAGGGGCAGTTGGTGAGTCAGAGAGGTAGTTGGTGAGTCGGAGAGGGTGTTGGTGAGTCGGAGGGGCAGTTGGCGAGTCGGAGAGGCAGTTGGTGAGTCGGAGAGGCAGTTGGAGAGTCGGAGAGGCAGTTGGTGAGTCGGAGAGGGAGTTGGTGAGTCGGAGAGGCACTTGGTGAGTCGGAAAGGCAGTTGGTGAGTCGGAGAGGCAGTTGGTGAGTCGGAGAGGCAGTTGGAGAGTCGGCTAGGCAGTTGGTGAGTCGGAGAGGCAGTTGGTGAGTCGGAGAGGCAGTTGGAGAGTCGGAGAGGCAGTTGGTGAGTCGGAGAGGTAGTTGGTGAGTCTGAGAGGTAGTTTGTGAGTCGGAGAGGTAGTTGGTGAGTCGGAGAGGTAGTTGGTGACTCGGAGAGGCAGTTGGTGAGTCGGAGACGTAGTTGGTGAGTCGGAGTGGCAGTTGGTGAGGCGGAGAGGCAGTTTGTGAGTCGGAGCGGCAGTTGGTGAGTCGGAGGGGCAGTTGGTGAGTCGGAGAGTCAGTTGGTGAGTCGGAGAGGCAGTTGGTGACTCGGAGAGGCAGTTGGTGAGTCGGAGAGGTAGTTGGTGAGTCGGAGAGGTAGTTGGTGAATTGGAGAGGCAGTTGGTGAGTCGGAGAGGTAGTTGGTGAGTCGGAGAGGTAGTTGGTGACTCGGAGAGGCAGTTGGTGAGTCAGAGGGGAATTTGGTGAGATGGTGGGGCAGTTGGTGAGTCGGAGAGGCAGTTGGTGAGTCGGAGAGGCAGTTGGTGAGTCGGAGAGGCAGTTGGAGAGTCGGAGAGGCAGTTGGTGAGTCGTAGAGGGTGTTGGTTAGTCGGAGAGGCAGTTGGTGAGTCGGAGAGGCAGTTGGTGAGTCGGAGAGGCAGTTGGTGAGTCGGAGAGGCAGTTGGACAGTCGGAGAGGCAGTTGGTGAGTCGGAGAGGCAGTTGGAGAGTCGGAGAGGCTGTTGGTGAGTCGGAGAGGTAGTTGGTGAGTCGGAGAGGTAGTTGGTGAGTCGGAGATTTAGTTGGTGAGTCGGAGAGGTAGTTGGTGAGTCGGAGTGGCAGTTGGTGAGTCGGAGAGGAAGTTGGTGAGTTGGAGAGGCAGTTGGTGAGTCGGAGAGGCAGTTTGTGAGTCGGAGAGGCAGTTGGTGAGTTGGAGGGGCTGTTGGTGAGTCGGAGAGGCAGTTGGTGAGTCGGGGAGGCAGTTGGTGAGTCGGAGAGGCAGTTGGTGAGTCGGAGAGGTAGTTGGTGACTTGGAGAGGCAGTTGTTGAGTCGGGGAGGCAGTTGGTGAGTCGGAGAGATAGTTGGTGAGTCGGAGAGGTAGTTGGTGACTCGGAGAGGCAGTTGGTGAGTCGGGGGGGCAGTTGGTGAGTCGGAGAAGTAGTTGGTGAGTCGGAGAGGTAGTTGGTGACTCGGAGAGGCAGTTGGTGAGTCGGAGAGGCAGTTGGTGAGTCGGAGAGGCAGTTGGTGAGTCGGAGAGGCAGTTGGTGAGTCGGAGAGGCAGTTGGAGAGTCGGAGAGGCATTTGGTGAGTCGGAGAGGTAGTTGGTGAGTCCGAGAGGTAGTAGGTGAGTCGGAGAGTTAGTCGGTGTGTCGGAGTGGTAGTCGGTGAGTCGGAGAGGCAGTCGGTGAGTCGGAGAGGCAGTCGATGAGTCAGAGGCGCAGTCGGTGAGTCGGAGAGGTAGTTGGTGAGTCGGAGTGGCAGTTGGTGTGGCGGAGAGGTAGTTGGTGACTCAGAGAGGCAGTTGGTGAGTCGGGGGGGCAGTTGGTGAGTCGGAGAGGTAGTTGGTGAGTCGGAGAGGTAGTTGGTGACTCGGTGAGGCAGTTGGTGAGTCGGAGGGGCAGTTGGTGAGTCGGAGCGGCAGTTGGTGAGTCGGAGAGGCAGTTGGTGAGTCGGAGGGGCAGTTGGTGAGTCGGAGAGGCAGTTGGTGCGTCGGAGGTGCAGTTGGTGAGTCGGAGAGGCAGTTGGTGAGTCGGAGAGGCAGTTGGTGAGTCGGAGAGGCAGTTGGTGAGTGGGAGAGGCAGTTGGTGAGTCGGAGAGGCAGTTGGTGAGTCGGAGAGGTAGTTGGTGAGTCGGAGGGGCAGTTGGTGAGTCGGAGAGTTAGTTGGTGAGTCGGAGAGGGCGTTGGTGAGTCGGAGGGGCAGTTGGAGAGTCGGAGAGGCAGTTGGAGAGTCGGAGAGGCAGTTGGTGAGTCGGAGAGGTAGTTGGTGAGTCAGAGATGTAGTTGGTGAGTCGGAGAGGTAGGTGGTGAGTCGGAGAAGTAGTTGGTGAGTCGGAGAGGCAGTTTGTGAGTCGGAGAGGCAGTTTGTGAGTCGGAGAGACAGTTGGTGAGTCGGAGGGGCAGTTGGTGAGTCGGAGAGGCAGTTGGTGAGTCGGAGAGGCAGTTGGTGAGTCGGAGAGGCAGTTGGTGAGTCGGAGAGGCAGTTGGTGAGTCTGAGAGGCAGTTGGTGAGTCGGGGGGGCAGTTCGTGAGTCGGAGGGGCAGTTGGTGAGTCGGAGAGGCAGTTGGTGAGTCGGAGGGGCAGTTGGTGAGTCGGAGAGGCAGTTGGTGAGTCGGAGAGGCAGTTGGTGAGTCGGAGAGGCAGTTGGTGAGTCGGAGGGGCAGTTGGTGAGTCGGAGAAGTATTTGGTGAGTCGGAGGGACAGTTGGTGAGTCGGAGAGGCAGTTGGTGAGTCGGAGAGGTAGCTGGTGAGTCGGAGGGGAATTTGGTGAGACAGTGGGGCAGTTGGTGAGTCGGTGAGCCAGTTGGTGAGTCGGCGAGGCAGTTGGTGAGTCGGAGAGGCAGTTGGTGAGTCGGAGAGGTAGTTGGTGAGTGGGAGAGACAGTTGGTGAGTCGGAGTGGCAGTTGGAGAGTCGGAGAGGCAGTTGGTGAGTCGGAGAGGTAGTTGGTGAGTCAGAGAGGTAGTTGGTGAGTCGGAGAGGTAGGTGGTGAGTCGGAGAGGTAGTTGGTGAGTCGGAGAGGCAGTTTGTGAGTCGGAGAGGCAGTTTGTGAGTCGGAGAGACAGTTGGTGAGTCGGAGGGGCAGTTGGTGAGTCGGAGAAGCAGTTAGTGAGTCAGAGAGGCAGTTGGTGAGTCGGAGAGGCAGTTGGTGAGTCGGAGAGGCAGTTGGTGAGTCTGAGAGGCAGTTGGTGAGTCGGGGGGGCAGTTCGTGAGTCGGAGGGGCAGTTGGTGAGTCGGAGAGGCAGTTGGTGAGTCGGAGGGGCAGTTGGTGAGTCGGAGAGGCAGTTGGTGAGTCGGAGAGGCAGTTGGTGAGTCGGAGAGGCAGTTGGTGAGTCGGAGGGGCAGTTGGTGAGTCGGAGAAGTATTTGGTGAGTCGGAGGGACAGTTGGTGAGTCGGATAGGCAGTTGGTGAGTCGGAGAGGTAGCTGGTGAGTCGGAGGGGAATTTGGTGAGACGGTGGGGCAGTTGGTGAGTCGGTGAGCCAGTTGGTGAGTCGGCGAGGCAGTTGGTGAGTCGGAGAGGCAGTTGGTGAGTCGGAGAGGTAGTTGGTGAGTGGGAGAGACAGTTGGTGAGTCGGAGAGGCAGTTGGTGAGTCGGAGAGGTAGTTGGTGAGTCGGAGGGGCAGTTGGTGAGTCAGAGAGGTAGTTGGTGAGTCGGAGAGGGTGTTGGTGAGTCGGAGGGGCAGTTGGCGAGTCGGAGAGGCAGTTGGTGAGTCGGAGAGGCAGTTGGAGAGTCGGAGAGGCAGTTGGTGAGTCGGAGAGGGAGTTGGTGAGTCGGAGAGGCACTTGGTGAGTCGGAAAGGCAGTTGGTGAGTCGGAGAGGCAGTTGGTGAGTCGGAGAGGCAGTTGGAGAGTCGGAGAGGCAGTTGGTGAGTCGGAGAGGCAGTTGGTGAGTCGGAGAGGCAGTTGGAGAGTCGGAGAGGCAGTTGGTGAGTCGGAGAGGTAGTTGGTGAGTCTGAGAGGTAGTTTGTGAGTCGGAGAGGTAGTTGGTGAGTCGGAGAGGTAGTTGGTGACTCGGAGAGGCAGTTGGTGAGTCGGAGACGTAGTTGGTGAGTCGGAGTGGCAGTTGGTGAGGCGGAGAGGCAGTTTGTGAGTCGGAGCGGCAGTTGGTGAGTCGGAGGGGCAGTTGGTGAGTCGGAGAGTCAGTTGGTGAGTCGGAGAGGCAGTTGGTGACTCGGAGAGGCAGTTGGTGAGTCGGAGAGGTAGTTGGTGAATTGGAGAGGCAGTTGGTGAGTCGGGGAGGCAGTTGGTGAGTCGGAGAGGTAGTTGGTGAGTCGGAGAGGTAGTTGGTGACTCGGAGAGGCAGTTGGTGAGTCAGAGGGGAATTTGGTGAGACGGTGGGGCAGTTGGTGAGTCGGAGAGCCAGTTGGTGAGTCGGAGAGGCAGTTGGTGAGTCGGAGAGGCAGTTGCAGAGTCGGAGAGGCAGTTGGTGAGTCGTAGAGGGTGTTGGTTAGTCGGAGAGGCAGTTGGTGAGTCGGAGAGGCAGTTGGTGAGTCGGAGAGGCAGTTGGTGAGTCGGAGAGGCAGTTGGAGAGTCGGAGAGGCAGTTGGTGAGTCGGAGAGGCAGTTGGAGAGTCGGAGAGGCTGTTGGTGAGTCGGAGAGGTAGTTGGTGAGTCGGAGAGGTAGTTGGTGAGTCGGAGATTTAGTTGGTGAGTCGGAGAGGTAGTTGGTGAGTCGGAGAGGCAGTTGGTGAGTCGGAGAGGAAGTTGGTGAGTTGGAGAGGCAGTTGGTGAGTCGGAGAGGCAGTTTGTGAGTCGGAGAGGCAGTTGGTGAGTCGGAGGGGCTGTTGGTGAGTCGGAGAGGCAGTTGGTGAGTCGGGGAGGCAGTTGGTGAGTCGGAGAGGCAGTTGGTGAGTCGGAGAGGTAGTTGGTGACTTGGAGAGGCAGTTGTTGAGTCGGGGAGGCAGTTGGTGAGTCGGAGTGGTAGTTGATGAGTCGGAGAGGTAGTTGGTGACTCGGAGAGGCAGTTGGTGAGTCGGGGGGGCAGTTGGTGAGTCGGAGAGGTAGTTGGTGAGTCGGAGAGGTAGTTGGTGACTCGGAGAGGCAGTTGGTGAGTCGGAGGGGCAGTTGGTGAGTCGGAGACGCAGTTGGTGAGTCGGAGAGGTAGTTGGTGAGTCGGAGGGGCAGTTGGTGAGTTGGAGAGGCAGTTGGTGAGTCGGAGAGGCAGTTGGTGAGTCGGAGGGGCAGTTGGTGAGTCGGAGAGGCAGTTGGTGAGTCGGAGAGGTAGTTGGTGAGTCGGAGAGGTAGTTGGTGACTTGGAGAGGCAGTTGTTGAGTCGGGGGGGGCAGTTGGTGACTCGGAGAGGCAGTTGGTGAGTCGGAGAGGCAGTTGGTGAGTCGGAGAGGCAGTTGGTGAGTCGGAGAGGCAGTTGGAGAGTCGGAGAGGCATTTGGTGAGTCGGAGAGGTAGTTGGTGAGTCCGAGAGGTAGTAGGTGAGTCGGAGAGGTAGTCGGTGTGTCGGAGTGGTAGTCGGTGAGTCGGAGAGGCAGTCGGTGAGTCGGAGAGGCAGTCGATGAGTCAGAGGCGCAGTCGGTGAGTCGGAGAGGTAGTTGGTGAGTCGGAGTGGCAGTTGGTGTGGCGGAGAGGTAGTTGGTGACTCAGAGAGGCAGTTGGTGAGTCGGGGGGGCAGTTGGTGAGTCGGAGAGGTAGTTGGTGAGTCGGAGAGGTAGTTGGTGACTCGGTGAGGCAGTTGGTGAGTCGGAGGGGCAGTTGGTGAGTCGGAGCGGCAGTTGGTGAGTCGGAGAGGCAGTTGGTGAGTCGGAGGGGCAGTTGGTGAGTCGGAGAGGCAGTTGGTGCGTCGGAGGTGCAGTTGGTGAGTCGGAGAGGCAGTTGGTGAGTCGGAGAGGCAGTTGGTGAGTCGGAGAGGCAGTTGGTGAGTGGCAGAGGCAGTTGGTGAGTCGGAGAGGCAGTTGGTGAGTCGGAGAGGTAGTTGGTGAGTCGGAGGGGCAGTTGGTGAGTCGGAGAGTTAGTTGGTGAGTCGGAGAGGGCGTTGGTGAGTCGGAGGGGCAGTTGGAGAGTCGGAGAGGCAGTTGGAGAGTCGGAGAGGCAGTTGGTGAGTCGGAGAGGTAGTTGGTGAGTCAGAGATGTAGTTGGTGAGTCGGAGAGGTAGGTGGTGAGTCGGAGAGGTAGTTGGTGAGTCGGAGAGGCAGTTTGTGAGTCGGAGAGGCAGTTTGTGAGTCGGAGAGACAGTTGGTGAGTCGGAGGGGCAGTTGGTGAGTCGGAGAGGCAGTTGGTGAGTCGGAGAGGCAGTTGGTGAGTCGGAGAGGCAGTTGGTGAGTCGGAGAGGCAGTTGGTGAGTCTGAGAGGCAGTTGGTGAGTCGGGGGGGCAGTTCGTGAGTCGGAGGGGCAGTTGGTGAGTCGGAGAGGCAGTTGGTGAGTCGGAGGGGCAGTTGGTGAGTCGGAGAGGCAGTTGGTGAGTCGGAGAGGCAGTTGGTGAGTCGGAGAGGCAGTTGGTGAGTCGGAGGGGCAGTTGGTGAGTCGGAGAAGTATTTGGTGAGTCGGAGGGACAGTTGGTGAGTCGGAGAGGCAGTTGGTGAGTCGGAGAGGTAGCTGGTGAGTCGGAGGGGAATTTGGTGAGACAGTGGGGCAGTTGGTGAGTCGGTGAGCCAGTTGGTGAGTCGGCGAGGCAGTTGGTGAGTCGGAGAGGCAGTTGGTGAGTCGGAGAGGTAGTTGGTGAGTGGGAGAGACAGTTGGTGAGTCGGAGAGGCAGTTGGAGAGTCGGAGAGGCAGTTGGTGAGTCGGAGAGGTAGTTGGTGAGTCAGAGAGGTAGTTGGTGAGTCGGAGAGGTAGGTGGTGAGTCGGAGAGGTAGTTGGTGAGTCGGAGAGGCAGTTTGTGAGTCGGAGAGGCAGTTTGTGAGTCGGAGAGACAGTTGGTGAGTCGGAGGGGCAGTTGGTGAGTCGGAGAAGCAGTTGGTGAGTCAGAGAGGCAGTTGGTGAGTCGGAGAGGCAGTTGGTGAGTCGGAGAGGCAGTTGGTGAGTCTGAGAGGCAGTTGGTGAGTCGGGGGGGCAGTTCGTGAGTCGGAGGGGCAGTTGGTGAGTCGGAGAGGCAGTTGGTGAGTCGGAGGGGCAGTTGGTGAGTCGGAGAGGCAGTTGGTGAGTCGGAGAGGCAGTTGGTGAGTCGGAGAGGCAGTTGGTGAGTCGGAGGGGCAGTTGGTGAGTCGGAGAAGTATTTGGTGAGTCGGAGGGACAGTTGGTGAGTCGGAGAGGCAGTTGGTGAGTCGGAGAGGTAGCTGGTGAGTCGGAGGGGAATTTGGTGAGACGGTGGGGCAGTTGGTGAGTCGGTGAGCCAGTTGGTGAGTCGGCGAGGCAGTTGGTGAGTCGGAGAGGCAGTTGGTGAGTCGGAGAGGTAGTTGGTGAGTGGGAGAGACAGTTGGTGAGTCGGAGAGGCAGTTGGTGAGTCGGAGAGGTAGTTGGTGAGTCGGAGGGGCAGTTGGTGAGTCAGAGAGGTAGTTGGTGAGTCGGAGAGGGTGTTGGTGAGTCGGAGGGGCAGTTGGCGAGTCGGAGAGGCAGTTGGTGAGTCGGAGAGGCAGTTGGAGAGTCGGAGAGGCAGTTGGTGAGTCGGAGAGGGAGTTGGTGAGTCGGAGAGGCACTTGGTGAGTCGGAAAGGCAGTTGGTGAGTCGGAGAGGCAGTTGGTGAGTCGGAGAGGCAGTTGGAGAGTCGGAGAGGCAGTTGGTGAGTCGGAGAGGCAGTTGGTGAGTCGGAGAGGCAGTTGGAGAGTCGGAGAGGCAGTTGGTGAGTCGGAGAGGTAGTTGGTGAGTCTGAGAGGTAGTTTGTGAGTCGGAGAGGTAGTTGGTGAGTCGGAGAGGTAGTTGGTGACTCGGAGAGGCAGTTGGTGAGTCGGAGACGTAGTTGGTGAGTCGGAGTGGCAGTTGGTGAGGCGGAGAGGCAGTTTGTGAGTCGGAGCGGCAGTTGGTGAGTCGGAGGGGCAGTTGGTGAGTCGGAGAGTCAGTTGGTGAGTCGGAGAGGCAGTTGGTGACTCGGAGAGGCAGTTGGTGAGTCGGAGAGGTAGTTGGTGAATTGGAGAGGCAGTTGGTGAGTCGGGGAGGCAGTTGGTGAGTCGGAGAGGTAGTTGGTGAGTCGGAGAGGTAGTTGGTGACTCGGAGAGGCAGTTGGTGAGTCAGAGGGGAATTTGGTGAGACGGTGGGGCAGTTGGTGAGTCGGAGAGCCAGTTGGTGAGTCGGAGAGGCAGTTGGTGAGTCGGAGAGGCAGTTGCAGAGTCGGAGAGGCAGTTGGTGAGTCGTAGAGGGTGTTGGTTAGTCGGAGAGGCAGTTGGTGAGTCGGAGAGGCAGTTGGTGAGTCGGAGAGGCAGTTGGTGAGTCGGAGAGGCAGTTGGAGAGTCGGAGAGGCAGTTGGTGAGTCGGAGAGGCAGTTGGAGAGTCGGAGAGGCTGTTGGTGAGTCGGAGAGGTAGTTGGTGAGTCGGAGAGGTAGTTGGTGAGTCGGAGATTTAGTTGGTGAGTCGGAGAGGTAGTTGGTGAGTCGGAGAGGCAGTTGGTGAGTCGGAGAGGAAGTTGGTGAGTTGGAGAGGCAGTTGGTGAGTCGGAGAGGCAGTTTGCGAGTCGGAGAGGCAGTTGGTGAGTCGGAGGGGCTGTTGGTGAGTCGGAGAGGCAGTTGGTGAGTCGGGGAGGCAGTTGGTGAGTCGGAGAGGCAGTTGGTGAGTCGGAGAGGTAGTTGGTGACTTGGAGAGGCAGTTGTTGAGTCGTGGGAGGCAGTTGGTGAGTCGGAGAGATAGTTGGTGAGTCGGAGAGGTAGTTGGTGACTCGGAGAGGCAGTTGGTGAGTCGGGGGGGCAGTTGGTGAGTCGGAGAGGTAGTTGGTGAGTCGGAGAGGTAGTTGGTGACTCGGAGAGGCAGTTGGTGAGTCGGAGAGGCAGTTGGTGAGTCGGAGAGGCAGTTGGTGAGTCGGAGAGGTAGTTGGTGAGTCGGAGGGGCAGTTGGTGAGTTGGAGAGGCAGTTGGTGAGTCGGAGAGGCAGTTGGTGAGTCGGAGGGGCAGTTGGTGAGTCGGAGAGGCAGTTGGTGAGTCGGAGAGGTAGTTGGTGAGTCGGAGAGGTAGTTGGTGACTTGGAGAGGCAGTTGTTGAGTCGGGGGGGGCAGTTGGTGAGTCGGAGAGGTAGTTGGTGATTCGGAGAGGTAGTTGGTGACTCGGAGAGGCAGTTGGTGAGTCGGAGGGGCAGTTGGTGAGTCGGAGAGGCAGTTGGTGAGTCGGAGAGACAGTTGGTGAGTCGGAGAGGCAGTTGGTGAGTCGGAGAGGCAGTTGGTGAGTCGGAGAGGCAGTTGGTGAGTCATAGGCTCAGTTGGTGAGTCGGAGAGGCAGTTGGTGAGTCGGAGAGGCAGTTGGTGATTCGGAGAGGCAGTTGTTGAGTCGGGGAGGCTGTTTAAGAGTCGGAGGGGCAGTTGGAGAGTCGGCGAGGTAGTTGGTGAGTCGGAGAGGCAGCTTGTGAGTCGGAGAGGCAGTTGGTGAGTCGGAGGGGCAGTTGGTGAGTCGGAGAGGCAGTTGGTGAGTGGGAGAGTCAGTTGGTGAGTCGGAGAGGCAGTTGGTGAGTCGGAGAGGTAGTTGGTGACTTGGAGAGGCAGTTGGTGAGTCGGGGATGCAGTTGGTGAGTCGGAGAGGTAGTTGGTGAGTCGGAGAGGTAGTTGGTGACTCGGAGAGGCAGTTGGTGAGTCGGAGGGGAATTTGGTGAGACGGTGGGGCAGTTGGTGAGTCGGAGAGGCTGTTGGTGAGTCGGAGAGGTAGTTGGTGAATTGGAGAGGCAGTTGGTGAGTCGGGGAGGCAGTTGGTCAGTCGGAGAGGTAGTTGGTGAGTCGGAGGGGAATTTCGTGAGACGGTGGGGCAGTTGGTGAGTTGGAGAGCCAGTTGGTGAGTCGGAGAGGCAGTTGGTGCGTCGGAATGGCAGTTGATGAGTCGGCGAGGCAGTTGGTGAGTCGGAGAGGCAGTTGGTGAGTCGGAGAGGCAGTTGGTGAGTCGGAGAGGCAGTTGGTGACTCGGAGAGGCTGTTGGTGAGTCGGAGAGGTAGTTGGTGAATTGGAGAGGCAGTTGGTGAGTCGGGGAGGCAGTTGGTGAGTCGGAGAGGTAGTTGGTGAGTCGGAGAGGTAGTTGGTGACTCGGAGAGGCAGTTGGTGAGTCAGAGGGGAATTTGGTGAGACGGTGGGGCAGTTGGTGAGTCGGAGAACCAGTTGGTGAGTCGGAGAGGCAGTTGGTGAGTCGGAGAGGCAGTTGGAGAGTCGGAGAGGCAGTTAGTGAGTCGCAGAGGGTGTTGGTTAGTCGGAGAGGCAGTTGGTGAGTCGGAGAGGCAGTTGGTGAGTCGGAGAGGCAGTTGGTGAGTCGGAGAGGCAGTTGGAGAGTCGGAGAGGCAGTTGGTGAGTCGGAGAGGCAGTTGTAGAGTCGGAGAGGCAGTTGGTGAGTCGGAGATGTAGTTGGTGAGTCGGAGAGGTAGTTGGTGAGTCGGAGAGGTAGTTGGTGAGTCGGAGAGGTAGTTGGTGAGTCGGAGAGGCAGTTGGTGAGTCGGAGAGGTAGTTGGTGAGTTGGAGAGGCAGTTGGTGAGTCGGAGAGGCAGTTTGTGAGTCGGAGAGGCAGTTGGTGAGTCGGAGAGGTAGTTGGTGATTCGGAGAGGTACTTGGTGACTCGGAGAGGCAGTTGGTGAGTCGGGGGGGCAGTTGGTGAGTCGGAGAGGTAGTTGGTGAGTCGGAGAGGTCGTTGGTGACTTGGTGAGGCAGTTGGTGAGTCGGAGGGGCAGTTGGTGAGTCGGAGGGGCAGTTGTTGAGTCGGAGAGGCAGTTGGTGAGTCGGAGGGGCAGTTGGTGAGTCGGTGAGGCAGTTGGTGAGTCGGAGAGGCAGTTGGTGAGTCGGAGAGGCAGTTGGTGAGTAGGAGGGGCAGTTGGTGAGTCGGAGAGGCAGTTGGTGAGTCAGAGGGGCAGTTGGTGAGTCAGAGCGGCAGTTGGTGAGTCGGAGAGGCAGTTGGTGTGTCGGAGAGGCAGTTGGTGAGTCGGAGAAGCAGTTGGTGAGTCGGAGAGACAGTTGGTGAGTCGGAGGGGCAGTTGGTGAGTCGGAGAAGTAGTTGGTGAGTCGGAGGGACAGTTGGTGAGTTGGAGAGGCAGTTGGTAAGTCGGAGAGGTAGTTGGTGAGTCGGAGGGGAAGTTGAGTCGGATGGGCAGTTGGTGAGTCGGAGCGCCAGTTGGTGAGTCGGAGAGGCAGTTGGTGCGTCGGAGGTGCAGTTGGTGAGTCGGAGAGGCAGTTGGTGAGTCGGAGAGGCAGTTGGTGAGTCGGAGAGGCAGTTGGTGAGTGGCAGAGGCAGTTGGTGAGTCGGAGAGGCAGTTGGTGAGTCGGAGAGGTAGTTGGTGAGTCAGAGGGGCAGTTGGTGAGTCGGAGAGGTAGTTGGTGAGTCGGAGAGGGCGTTGGTGAGTCGGAGGGGCAGTTGGAGAGTCGGAGAGGCAGTTGGAGAGTCGGAGAGGCAGTTGGTGAGTCGGAGAGGTAGTTGGTGAGTCAGAGAGGTAGTTGGTGAGTCGGAGAGGTAGGTGGTGAGTCGGAGAGGTAGTTGGTGAGTCGGAGAGGCAGTTTGTGAGTCGGAGGGGCAGTTTGTGAGTCGGAGAGACAGTTGGTGAGTCGGAGGCGCAGTTGGTGAGTCGGAGAGGCAGTTGGTGAGTCGGAGAGGCAGTTGGTGAGTCGGAGAGGCAGTTGGTGAGTCTGAGAGGCAGTTGGTGAGTCGGGGGGGCAGTTCGTGAGTCGGAGGGGCAGTTGGTGAGTCGGAGAGGCAGTTGGTGAGTCGGAGGAGCAGTTGGTGAGTCGGAGAGGCAGTTGGTGAGTCGGAGAGGCAGTTGGTGAGTCGGAGAGGCAGTTGGTGAGTCGGAGGGGCAGTTGGTGAGTCGGAGAAGTATTTGGTGAGTCGGAGAGGCAGTTGGTGAGTCGGAGAGGCAGTTGGTGAGTCGGAGAGGTAGTTGGTGAGTCGGAGGGGCAGTTGGTGAGTTGGAGAGGCAGTTGGTGAGTCGGAGAGGCAGTTGGTGAGTCGGAGGGGCAGTTGGTGAGTCGGAGAGGCAGTTGGTGAGTCGGAGAGGTAGTTGGTGAGTCGGAGAGGTAGTTGGTGACTTGGAGAGGCAGTTGTTGAGTCGGGGGGGGCAGTTGGTGAGTCGGAGAGGTAGTTGGTGAGTCGGAGAGGTAGTTGGTGACTCGGAGAGGCAGTTGGTGAGTCGGAGGGGCAGTTGGTGAGTCGGAGAGGCAGTTGGTGAGTCGGAGAGACAGTTGGTGAGTCGGAGAGGCAGTTGGTGAGTCGGAGAGGCAGTTGGTGAGTCGGAGAGGCAGTTGGTGAGTCATAGGCTCAGTTGGTGAGTCGGAGAGGCAGTTGGTGAGTCGGAGAGGCAGTTGGTGATTCGGAGAGGCAGTTGTTGAGTCGGGGAGGCTGTTTAAGAGTCGGAGGGGCAGTTGGAGAGTCGGCGAGGTAGTTGGTGAGTCGGAGAGGCAGCTTGTGAGTCGGAGAGGCAGTTGGTGAGTCGGAGGGGCAGTTGGTGAGTCGGAGAGGCAGTTGGTGAGTGGGAGAGTCAGTTGGTGAGTCGGAGAGGCAGTTGGTGCGTCGGAGAGGTAGTTGGTGACTTGGAGAGGCAGTTGGTGAGTCGGGGATGCAGTTGGTGAGTCGGAGAGGTAGTTGGTGAGTCGGAGAGGTAGTTGGTGACTCGGAGAGGCAGTTGGTGAGTCGGAGGGGAATTTGGTGAGACGGTGGGGCAGTTGGTGAGTCGGAGAGGCTGTTGGTGAGTCGGAGAGGTAGTTGGTGAATTGGAGAGGCAGTTGGTGAGTCGGGGAGGCAGTTGGTCAGTCGGAGAGGTAGTTGGTGAGTCGGAGGGGAATTTCGTGAGACGGTGGGGCAGTTGGTGAGTTGGAGAGCCAGTTGGTGAGTCGGAGAGGCAGTTGGTGCGTCGGAATGGCAGTTGATGAGTCGGCGAGGCAGTTGGTGAGTCGGAGAGGCAGTTGGTGAGTCGGAGAGGCAGTTGGTGAGTCGGAGAGGCAGTTGGTGACTCGGAGAGGCTGTTGGTGAGTCGGAGAGGTAGTTGGTGAATTGGAGAGGCAGTTGGTGAGTCGGGGAGGCAGTTGGTGAGTCGGAGAGGTAGTTGGTGAGTCGGAGAGGTAGTTGGTGACTCGGAGAGGCAGTTGGTGAGTCAGAGGGGAATTTGGTGAGACGGTGGGGCAGTTGGTGAGTCGGAGAACCAGTTGGTGAGTCGGAGAGGCAGTTGGTGAGTCGGAGAGGCAGTTGGAGAGTCGGAGAGGCAGTTAGTGAGTCGCAGAGGGTGTTGGTTAGTCGGAGAGGCAGTTGGTGAGTCGGAGAGGCAGTTGGTGAGTCGGAGAGGCAGTTGGTGAGTCGGAGAGGCAGTTGGAGAGTCGGAGAGGCAGTTGGTGAGTCGGAGAGGCAGTTGTAGAGTCGGAGAGGCAGTTGGTGAGTCGGAGATGTAGTTGGTGAGTCGGAGAGGTAGTTGGTGAGTCGGAGAGGTAGTTGGTGAGTCGGAGAGGTAGTTGGTGAGTCGGAGAGGCAGTTGGTGAGTCGGAGAGGTAGTTGGTGAGTTGGAGAGGCAGTTGGTGAGTCGGAGAGGCAGTTTGTGAGTCGGAGAGGCAGTTGGTGAGTCGGAGAGGTAGTTGGTGATTCGGAGAGGTACTTGGTGACTCGGAGAGGCAGTTGGTGAGTCGGGGGGGCAGTTGGTGAGTCGGAGAGGTAGTTGGTGAGTCGGAGAGGTCGTTGGTGACTTGGTGAGGCAGTTGTTGAGTCGGAGGGGCAGTTGGTGAGTCGGAGGGGCAGTTGTTGAGTCGGAGAGGCAGTTGGTGAGTCGGAGGGGCAGTTGGTGAGTCGGTGAGGCAGTTGGTGAGTCGGAGAGGCAGTTGGTGAGTCGGAGAGGCAGTTGGTGAGTAGGAGGGGCAGTTGGTGAGTCGGAGAGGCAGTTGGTGAGTCAGAGGGGCAGTTGGTGAGTCAGAGCGGCAGTTGGTGAGTCGGAGAGGCAGTTGGTGTGTCGGAGAGGCAGTTGGTGAGTCGGAGAAGCAGTTGGTGAGTCGGAGAGACAGTTGGTGAGTCGGAGGGGCAGTTGGTGAGTCGGAGAAGTAGTTGGTGAGTCGGAGGGACAGTTGGTGAGTTGGAGAGGCAGTTGGTAAGTCGGAGAGGCAGTTGGTGAGTCGGAGAGGCAGTTTGTGAGTCGGAGAGGCAGTTGGTGAGTCGGAGAGGTAGTTGGTGATTCGGAGAGGTACTTGGTGACTCGGAGAGGCAGTTGGTGAGTCGGGGGGGCAGTTGGTGAGTCGGAGAGGTAGTTGGTGAGTCGGAGAGGTCGTTGGTGACTTGGTGAGGCAGTTGGTGAGTCGGAGGGGCAGTTGGTGAGTCGGAGGGGCAGTTGTTGAGTCGGAGAGGCAGTTGGTGAGTCGGAGGGGCAGTTGGTGAGTCGGTGAGGCAGTTGGTGAGTCGGAGAGGCAGTTGGTGAGTCGGAGAGGCAGTTGGTGAGTAGGAGGGGCAGTTGGTGAGTCGGAGAGGCAGTTGGTGAGTCAGAGGGGCAGTTGGTGAGTCAGAGCGGCAGTTGGTGAGTCGGAGAGGCAGTTGGTGTGTCGGAGAAGCAGTTGGTGAGTCGGAGAGACAGTTGGTGAGTCGGAGGGGCAGTTGGTGAGTCGGAGAAGTAGTTGGTGAGTCGGAGGGACAGTTGGTGAGTTGGAGAGGCAGTTGGTAAGTCGGAGAGGTAGTTGGTGAGTCGGAGGGGAAGTTGGGGAGTCGGCGGGGCAGTTGGTGAGTCGGAGAGGCAGTTGGTGAGTCGGAGAGGCAGTTGGTGAGTCGGAGAGGCAGTTGGTGAGTGGCAGAGGCAGTTGGTGAGTCGGAGAGGCAGTTGGTGAGTCGGAGAGGTAGTTGGTGAGTCAGAGGGGCAGTTGGTGAGTCGGAGAGGTAGTTGGTGAGTCGGAGAGGGCGTTGGTGAGTCGGAGGGGCAGTTGGAGAGTCGGAGAGGCAGTTGGAGAGTCGGAGAGGCAGTTGGTGAGTCGGAGAGGTAGTTGGTGAGTCAGAGAGGTAGTTGGTGAGTCGGAGAGGTAGGTGGTGAGTCGGAGAGGTAGTTGGTGAGTCGGAGAGGCAGTTTGTGAGTCGGAGAGGCAGTTTGTGAGTCGGAGAGACAGTTGGTGAGTCGGAGGCGCAGTTGGTGAGTCGGAGAGGCAGTTGGTGAGTCGGAGAGGCAGTTGGTGAGTCGGAGAGGCAGTTGGTGAGTCTGAGAGGCAGTTGGTGAGTCGGGGGGGCAGTTCGTGAGTCGGAGGGGCAGTTGGTGAGTCGGAGAGGCAGTTGGTGAGTCGGAGGAGCAGTTGGTGAGTCGGAGAGGCAGTTGGTGAGTCGGAGAGGCAGTTGGTGAGTCGGAGAGGTAGTTGGTGACTCGGAGAGGCAGTGGGTGAGTCGGAGACGTAGTTGGTGAGTCGGAGTGGCAGTTGGTGAGGCGGAGAGGCAGTTTGTGAGTCGGAGAGGCAGTTGGTGAGTCGGAGGGGCAGTTGGTGAGTCGGAGAGTCAGTTGGTGAGTCGGAGAGGCAGTTGGTGACTCGGAGAGGCAGTTGGTGAGTCGGAGAGGTAGTTGGTGAATTGGAGAGGCAGTTGGTGAGTCGGGGAGGCAGTTGGTGAGTCGGAGAGGTAGTTGGTGAGTCGGAGAGGTAGTTGGTGACTCGGAGAGGCAGTTGGTGAGTCAGAGGGGAATTTGGTGAGATGGTGGGTCAGTTGGTGAGTCGGAGAGGCATTTGGAGAGTCGGAGAGGCAGTTGGTGAGTCGTAGAGGTTGTTGGTTAGTCGGAGAGGCAGTTGGTGAGTCGGAGAGGCAGTTGGTGAGTCGGAGAGGCAGTTGGTGAGTCGGAGAGGCAGTTGGAGAGTCGGAGAGGCAGTTGGTGTGTCGGAGAGGCAGTTGGTGAGTCGGAGAAGCAGTTGGTGAGTCGGAGAGACAGTTGGTGAGTCGGAGGGGCAGTTGGTGAGTCGGAGAAATAGTTGGTGAGTCGGAGGGACAGTTGGTGAGTTGGAGAGGCAGTTGGTAAGTCGGAGAGGTAGTTGGTGAGTCGGAGGGGAAGTTGGGGAGTCGGCGGGGCAGTTGGTGAGTCGGAGCGCCAGTTGGTGAGTCGGAGAGGCAGTTGGTGCGTCGGAGGTGCAGTTGGTGAGTCGGAGAGGCAGTTGGTGAGTCGGAGAGGCAGTTGGTGAGTCGGAGAGGCAGTTGGTGAGTGGCAGAGGCAGTTGGTGAGTCGGAGAGGCAGTTGGTGAGTCGGAGAGGTAGTTGGTGAGTCAGAGGGGCAGTTGGTGAGTCGGAGAGGTAGTTGGTGAGTCGGAGAGGGCGTTGGTGAGTCGGAGGGGCAGTTGGAGAGTCGGAGAGGCAGTTGGAGAGTCGGAGAGGCAGTTGGTGAGTCGGAGAGGTAGTTGGTGAGTCAGAGAGGTAGTTGGTGAGTCGGAGAGGTAGGTGGTGATTCGGAGAGGTAGTTGGTGAGTCGGAGAGGCAGTTTGTGAGTCGGAGAGGCAGTTTGTGAGTCGGAGAGACAGTTGGTGAGTCGGAGGCGCAGTTGGTGAGTCGGAGGGGCAGTTGGTGAGTCGGAGAAGTATTTGGTGAGTCGGAGAGGCAGTTGGTGAGTCGGAGAGGCAGTTGGTGAGTCGGAGAGGTAGTTGGTGAGTCGGAGGGGCAGTTGGTGAGTTGGAGAGGCAGTTGGTGAGTCGGAGAGGCAGTTGGTGAGTCGGAGGGGCAGTTGGTGAGTCGGAGAGGCAGTTGGTGAGTCTGAGAGGCAGTTGGTGAGTCGGGGGGGCAGTTCGTGAGTCGGAGGGGCAGTTGGTGAGTCGGAGAGGCAGTTGGTGAGTCGGAGGAGCAGTTGGTGAGTCGGAGAGGCAGTTGGTGAGTCGGAGAGGCAGTTGGTGAGTCGGAGAGGCAGTTGGTGAGTCGGAGGGGCAGTTGGTGAGTCGGAGAAGTATTTGGTGAGTCGGAGAGGCAGTTGGTGAGTCGGAGAGGCAGTTGGTGAGTCGGAGAGGTAGTTGGTGAGTCGGAGGGGCAGTTGGTGAGTTGGAGAGGCAGTTGGTGAGTCGGAGAGGCAGTTGGTGAGTCGGAGGGGCAGTTGGTGAGTCGGAGAGGCAGTTGGTGAGTCGGAGAGGTAGTTGGTGAGTCGGAGAGGTAGTTGGTGACTTGGAGAGGCAGTTGTTGAGTCGGGGGGGGCAGTTGGTGAGTCGGAGAGGTAGTTGGTGAGTCGGAGAGGTAGTTGGTGACTCGGAGAGGCAGTTGGTGAGTCGGAGGGGCAGTTGGTGAGTCGGAGAGGCAGTTGGTGAGTCGGAGAGACAGTTGGTGAGTCGGAGAGGCAGTTGGTGAGTCGGAGAGGCAGTTGGTGAGTCGGAGAGGCAGTTGGTGAGTCATAGGCTCAGTTGGTGAGTCGGAGAGGCAGTTGGTGAGTCGGAGAGGCAGTTGGTGATTCGGAGAGGCAGTTGTTGAGTCGGGGAGGCTGTTTAAGAGTCGGAGGGGCAGTTGGAGAGTCGGCGAGGTAGTTGGTGAGTCGGAGAGGCAGCTTGTGAGTCGGAGAGGCAGTTGGTGAGTCGGAGGGGCAGTTGGTGAGTCGGAGAGGCAGTTGGTGAGTGGGAGAGTCAGTTGGTGAGTCGGAGAGGCAGTTGGTGCGTCGGAGAGGTAGTTGGTGACTTGGAGAGGCAGTTGGTGAGTCGGAGATGTAGTTGGTGAGTCGGAGAGGTAGTTGGTGAGTTGGAGAGGCAGTTGGTGAGTCGGAGAGGCAGTTTGTGAGTCGGAGAGGCAGTTGGTGAGTCATAGGCTCAGTTGGTGAGTCGGAGAGGCAGTTGGTGAGTCGGAGAGGCAGTTAGTGAGTCGCAGAGGGTGTTGGTTAGTCGGAGAGGCAGTTGGTGAGTCGGAGAGGCAGTTGGTGAGTCGGAGAGGCAGTTGGTGAGTCGGAGAGGCAGTTGGAGAGTCGGAGAGGCAGTTGGTGAGTCGGAGAGGCAGTTGTAGAGTCGGAGAGGCAGTTGGTGAGTCGGAGATGTAGTTGGTGAGTCGGAGAGGTAGTTGGTGAGTCGGAGAGGTAGTTGGTGAGTCGGAGAGGTAGTTGGTGAGTCGGAGAGGCAGTTGGTGAGTCGGAGAGGTAGTTGGTGAGTTGGAGAGGCAGTTGGTGAGTCGGAGAGGCAGTTTGTGAGTCGGAGAGGCAGTTGGTGAGTCGGAGAGGTAGTTGGTGATTCGGAGAGGTACTTGGTGACTCGGAGAGGCAGTTGGTGAGTCGGGGGGGCAGTTGGTGAGTCGGAGAGGTAGTTGGTGAGTCGGAGAGGTCGTTGGTGACTTGGTGAGGCAGTTGTTGAGTCGGAGGGGCAGTTGGTGAGTCGGAGGGGCAGTTGTTGAGTCGGAGAGGCAGTTGGTGAGTCGGAGGGGCAGTTGGTGAGTCGGTGAGGCAGTTGGTGAGTCGGAGAGGCAGTTGGTGAGTCGGAGAGGCAGTTGGTGAGTAGGAGGGGCAGTTGGTGAGTCGGAGAGGCAGTTGGTGAGTCAGAGGGGCAGTTGGTGAGTCAGAGCGGCAGTTGGTGAGTCGGAGAGGCAGTTGGTGTGTCGGAGAGGCAGTTGGTGAGTCGGAGAAGCAGTTGGTGAGTCGGAGAGACAGTTGGTGAGTCGGAGGGGCAGTTGGTGAGTCGGAGAAGTAGTTGGTGAGTCGGAGGGACAGTTGGTGAGTTGGAGAGGCAGTTGGTAAGTCGGAGAGGCAGTTGGTGAGTCGGAGAGGCAGTTTGTGAGTCGGAGAGGCAGTTGGTGAGTCGGAGAGGTAGTTGGTGATTCGGAGAGGTACTTGGTGACTCGGAGAGGCAGTTGGTGAGTCGGGGGGGCAGTTGGTGAGTCGGAGAGGTAGTTGGTGAGTCGGAGAGGTCGTTGGTGACTTGGTGAGGCAGTTGGTGAGTCGGAGGGGCAGTTGGTGAGTCGGAGGGGCAGTTGTTGAGTCGGAGAGGCAGTTGGTGAGTCGGAGGGGCAGTTGGTGAGTCGGTGAGGCAGTTGGTGAGTCGGAGAGGCAGTTGGTGAGTCGGAGAGGCAGTTGGTGAGTAGGAGGGGCAGTTGGTGAGTCGGAGAGGCAGTTGGTGAATCAGAGGGGCAGTTGGTGAGTCAGAGCGGCAGTTGGTGAGTCGGAGAGGCAGTTGGTGTGTCGGAGAAGCAGTTGGTGAGTCGGAGAGACAGTTGGTGAGTCGGAGGGGCAGTTGGTGAGTCGGAGAAGTAGTTGGTGAGTCGGAGGGACAGTTGGTGAGTTGGAGAGGCAGTTGGTAAGTCGGAGAGGTAGTTGGTGAGTCGGAGGGGAAGTTGGGGAGTCGGCGGGGCAGTTGGTGAGTCGGAGAGGCAGTTGGTGAGTCGGAGAGGCAGTTGGTGAGTCGGAGAGGCAGTTGGTGAGTGGCAGAGGCAGTTGGTGAGTCGGAGAGGCAGTTGGTGAGTCGGAGAGGTAGTTGGTGAGTCAGAGGGGCAGTTGGTGAGTCGGAGAGGTAGTTGGTGAGTCGGAGAGGGCGTTGGTGAGTCGGAGGGGCAGTTGGAGAGTCGGAGAGGCAGTTGGAGAGTCGGAGAGGCAGTTGGTGAGTCGGAGAGGTAGTTGGTGAGTCAGAGAGGTAGTTGGTGAGTCGGAGAGGTAGGTGGTGAGTCGGAGAGGTAGTTGGTGAGTCGGAGAGGCAGTTTGTGAGTCGGAGAGGCAGTTTGTGAGTCGGAGAGACAGTTGGTGAGTCGGAGGCGCAGTTGGTGAGTCGGAGAGGCAGTTGGTGAGTCGGAGAGGCAGTTGGTGAGTCGGAGAGGCAGTTGGTGAGTCTGAGAGGCAGTTGGTGAGTCGGGGGGGCAGTTCGTGAGTCGGAGGGGCAGTTGGTGAGTCGGAGAGGCAGTTGGTGAGTCGGAGGAGCAGTTGGTGAGTCGGAGAGGCAGTTGGTGAGTCGGAGAGGCAGTTGGTGAGTCGGAGAGGTAGTTGGTGACTCGGAGAGGCAGTGGGTGAGTCGGAGACGTAGTTGGTGAGTCGGAGTGGCAGTTGGTGAGGCGGAGAGGCAGTTTGTGAGTCGGAGAGGCAGTTGGTGAGTCGGAGGGGCAGTTGGTGAGTCGGAGAGTCAGTTGGTGAGTCGGAGAGGCAGTTGGTGACTCGGAGAGGCAGTTGGTGAGTCGGAGAGGTAGTTGGTGAATTGGAGAGGCAGTTGGTGAGTCGGGGAGGCAGTTGGTGAGTCGGAGAGGTAGTTGGTGAGTCGGAGAGGTAGTTGGTGACTCGGAGAGGCAGTTGGTGAGTCAGAGGGGAATTTGGTGAGATGGTGGGTCAGTTGGTGAGTCGGAGAGGCATTTGGAGAGTCGGAGAGGCAGTTGGTGAGTCGTAGAGGTTGTTGGTTAGTCGGAGAGGCAGTTGGTGAGTCGGAGAGGCAGTTGGTGAGTCGGAGAGGCAGTTGGTGAGTCGGAGAGGCAGTTGGAGAGTCGGAGAGGCAGTTGGTGTGTCGGAGAGGCAGTTGGTGAGTCGGAGAAGCAGTTGGTGAGTCGGAGAGACAGTTGGTGAGTCGGAGGGGCAGTTGGTGAGTCGGAGAAATAGTTGGTGAGTCGGAGGGACAGTTGGTGAGTTGGAGAGGCAGTTGGTAAGTCGGAGAGGTAGTTGGTGAGTCGGAGGGGAAGTTGGGGAGTCGGCGGGGCAGTTGGTGAGTCGGAGCGCCAGTTGGTGAGTCGGAGAGGCAGTTGGTGCGTCGGAGGTGCAGTTGGTGAGTCGGAGAGGCAGTTGGTGAGTCGGAGAGGCAGTTGGTGAGTCGGAGAGGCAGTTGGTGAGTGGCAGAGGCAGTTGGTGAGTCGGAGAGGCAGTTGGTGAGTCGGAGAGGTAGTTGGTGAGTCAGAGGGGCAGTTGGTGAGTCGGAGAGGTAGTTGGTGAGTCGGAGAGGGCGTTGGTGAGTCGGAGGGGCAGTTGGAGAGTCGGAGAGGCAGTTGGAGAGTCGGAGAGGCAGTTGGTGAGTCGGAGAGGTAGTTGGTGAGTCAGAGAGGTAGTTGGTGAGTCGGAGAGGTAGGTGGTGATTCGGAGAGGTAGTTGGTGAGTCGGAGAGGCAGTTTGTGAGTCGGAGAGGCAGTTTGTGAGTCGGAGAGACAGTTGGTGAGTCGGAGGCGCAGTTGGTGAGTCGGAGGGGCAGTTGGTGAGTCGGAGAAGTATTTGGTGAGTCGGAGAGGCAGTTGGTGAGTCGGAGAGGCAGTTGGTGAGTCGGAGAGGTAGTTGGTGAGTCGGAGGGGCAGTTGGTGAGTTGGAGAGGCAGTTGGTGAGTCGGAGAGGCAGTTGGTGAGTCGGAGGGGCAGTTGGTGAGTCGGAGAGGCAGTTGGTGAGTCTGAGAGGCAGTTGGTGAGTCGGGGGGGCAGTTCGTGAGTCGGAGGGGCAGTTGGTGAGTCGGAGAGGCAGTTGGTGAGTCGGAGGAGCAGTTGGTGAGTCGGAGAGGCAGTTGGTGAGTCGGAGAGGCAGTTGGTGAGTCGGAGAGGCAGTTGGTGAGTCGGAGGGGCAGTTGGTGAGTCGGAGAAGTATTTGGTGAGTCGGAGAGGCAGTTGGTGAGTCGGAGAGGCAGTTGGTGAGTCGGAGAGGTAGTTGGTGAGTCGGAGGGGCAGTTGGTGAGTTGGAGAGGCAGTTGGTGAGTCGGAGAGGCAGTTGGTGAGTCGGAGGGGCAGTTGGTGAGTCGGAGAGGCAGTTGGTGAGTCGGAGAGGTAGTTGGTGAGTCGGAGAGGTAGTTGGTGACTTGGAGAGGCAGTTGTTGAGTCGGGGGGGGCAGTTGGTGAGTCGGAGAGGTAGTTGGTGAGTCGGAGAGGTAGTTGGTGACTCGGAGAGGCAGTTGGTGAGTCGGAGGGGCAGTTGGTGAGTCGGAGAGGCAGTTGGTGAGTCGGAGAGACAGTTGGTGAGTCGGAGAGGCAGTTGGTGAGTCGGAGAGGCAGTTGGTGAGTCGGAGAGGCAGTTGGTGAGTCATAGGCTCAGTTGGTGAGTCGGAGAGGCAGTTGGTGAGTCGGAGAGGCAGTTGGTGATTCGGAGAGGCAGTTGTTGAGTCGGGGAGGCTGTTTAAGAGTCGGAGGGGCAGTTGGAGAGTCGGCGAGGTAGTTGGTGAGTCGGAGAGGCAGCTTGTGAGTCGGAGAGGCAGTTGGTGAGTCGGAGGGGCAGTTGGTGAGTCGGAGAGGCAGTTGGTGAGTGGGAGAGTCAGTTGGTGAGTCGGAGAGGCAGTTGGTGCGTCGGAGAGGTAGTTGGTGACTTGGAGAGGCAGTTGGTGAGTCGGGGATGCAGTTGGTGAGTCGGAGAGGTAGTTGGTGAGTCGGAGAGGTAGTTGGTGACTCGGAGAGGCAGTTGGTGAGTCGGAGGGGAATTTGGTGAGACGGTGGGGCAGTTGGTGAGTCGGAGAGGCTGTTGGTGAGTCGGAGAGGTAGTTGGTGAATTGGAGAGGCAGTTGGTGAGTCGGGGAGGCAGTTGGTCAGTCGGAGAGGTAGTTGGTGAGTCGGAGGGGAATTTCGTGAGACGGTGGGGCAGTTGGTGAGTTGGAGAGCCAGTTGGTGAGTCGGAGAGGCAGTTGGTGCGTCGGAATGGCAGTTGATGAGTCGGCGAGGCAGTTGGTGAGTCGGAGAGGCAGTTGGTGAGTCGGAGAGGCAGTTGGTGAGTCGGAGAGGCAGTTGGTGACTCGGAGAGGCTGTTGGTGAGTCGGAGAGGTAGTTGGTGAATTGGAGAGGCAGTTGGTGAGTCGGGGAGGCAGTTGGTGAGTCGGAGAGGTAGTTGGTGAGTCGGAGAGGTAGTTGGTGACTCGGAGAGGCAGTTGGTGAGTCAGAGGGGAATTTGGTGAGACGGTGGGGCAGTTGGTGAGTCGGAGAACCAGTTGGTGAGTCGGAGAGGCAGTTGGTGAGTCGGAGAGGCAGTTGGAGAGTCGGAGAGGCAGTTAGTGAGTCGCAGAGGGTGTTGGTTAGTCGGAGAGGCAGTTGGTGAGTCGGAGAGGCAGTTGGTGAGTCGGAGAGGCAGTTGGTGAGTCGGAGAGGCAGTTGGAGAGTCGGAGAGGCAGTTGGTGAGTCGGAGAGGCAGTTGTAGAGTCGGAGAGGCAGTTGGTGAGTCGGAGATGTAGTTGGTGAGTCGGAGAGGTAGTTGGTGAGTCGGAGAGGTAGTTGGTGAGTCGGAGAGGTAGTTGGTGAGTCGGAGAGGCAGTTGGTGAGTCGGAGAGGTAGTTGGTGAGTTGGAGAGGCAGTTGGTGAGTCGGAGAGGCAGTTTGTGAGTCGGAGAGGCAGTTGGTGAGTCGGAGAGGTAGTTGGTGATTCGGAGAGGTACTTGGTGACTCGGAGAGGCAGTTGGTGAGTCGGGGGGGCAGTTGGTGAGTCGGAGAGGTAGTTGGTGAGTCGGAGAGGTCGTTGGTGACTTGGTGAGGCAGTTGGTGAGTCGGAGGGGCAGTTGGTGAGTCGGAGGGGCAGTTGTTGAGTCGGAGAGGCAGTTGGTGAGTCGGAGGGGCAGTTGGTGAGTCGGTGAGGCAGTTGGTGAGTCGGAGAGGCAGTTGGTGAGTCGGAGAGGCAGTTGGTGAGTAGGAGGGGCAGTTGGTGAGTCGGAGAGGCAGTTGGTGAGTCAGAGGGGCAGTTGGTGAGTCAGAGCGGCAGTTGGTGAGTCGGAGAGGCAGTTGGTGTGTCGGAGAGGCAGTTGGTGAGTCGGAGAAGCAGTTGGTGAGTCGGAGAGACAGTTGGTGAGTCGGAGGGGCAGTTGGTGAGTCGGAGAAGTAGTTGGTGAGTCGGAGGGACAGTTGGTGAGTTGGAGAGGCAGTTGGTAAGTCGGAGAGGCAGTTGGTGAGTCGGAGAGGCAGTTTGTGAGTCGGAGAGGCAGTTGGTGAGTCGGAGAGGTAGTTGGTGATTCGGAGAGGTACTTGGTGACTCGGAGAGGCAGTTGGTGAGTCGGGGGGGCAGTTGGTGAGTCGGAGAGGTAGTTGGTGAGTCGGAGAGGTCGTTGGTGACTTGGTGAGGCAGTTGGTGAGTCGGAGGGGCATTTGGTGAGTCGGAGGTGCAGTTGTTGAGTCGGAGAGGCAGTTGGTGAGTCGGAGGGGCAGTTGGTGAGTCGGTGAGGCAGTTGGTGAGTCGGAGAGGCAGTTGGTGAGTCGGAGAGGCAGTTGGTGAGTAGGAGGGGCAGTTGGTGAGTCGGAGAGGCAGTTGGTGAGTCAGAGGGGCAGTTGGTGAGTCAGAGCGGCAGTTGGTGAGTCGGAGAGGCAGTTGGTGTGTCGGAGAGGCAGTTGGTGAGTCGGAGAAGCAGTTGGTGAGTCGGAGAGACAGTTGGTGAGTCGGAGGGGCAGTTGGTGAGTCGGAGAAGTAGTTGGTGAGTCGGAGGGACAGTTGGTGAGTTGGAGAGGCAGTTGGTAAGTCGGAGAGGTATTTGGTGAGTCGGAGGGGAAGTTGGGGAGTCGGCGGGGCAGTTGGTGAGTCGGAGCGCCAGTTGGTGAGTCGGAGAGGCAGTTGGTGCGTCGGAGGTGCAGTTGGTGAGTCGGAGAGGCAGTTGGTGAGTCGGAGAGGCAGTTGGTGAGTCGGAGAGGCAGTTGGTGAGTGGCAGAGGCAGTTGGTGAGTCGGAGAGGCAGTTGGTGAGTCGGAGAGGTAGTTGGTGAGTCAGAGGGGCAGTTGGTGAGTCGGAGAGGTAGTTGGTGAGTCGGAGAGGGCGTTGGTGAGTCGGAGGGGCAGTTGGAGAGTCGGAGAGGCAGTTGGAGAGTCGGAGAGGCAGTTGGTGAGTCGGAGAGGTAGTTGGTGAGTCAGAGAGGTAGTTGGTGAGTCGGAGAGGTAGGTGGTGAGTCGGAGAGGTAGTTGGTGAGTCGGAGAGGCAGTTTGTGAGTCGGAGAGGCAGTTTGTGAGTCGGAGAGACAGTTGGTGAGTCGGAGGCGCAGTTGGTGAGTCGGAGAGGCAGTTGGTGAGTCGGAGAGGCAGTTGGTGAGTCGGAGAGGCAGTTGGTGAGTCTGAGAGGCAGTTGGTGAGTCGGGGGGGCAGTTCGTGAGTCGGAGGGGCAGTTGGTGAGTCGGAGAGGCAGTTGGTGAGTCGGAGGAGCAGTTGGTGAGTCGGAGAGGCAGTTGGTGAGTCGGAGAGGCAGTTGGTGAGTCGGAGAGGTAGTTGGTGACTCGGAGAGGCAGTGGGTGAGTCGGAGACGTAGTTGGTGAGTCGGAGTGGCAGTTGGTGAGGCGGAGAGGCAGTTTGTGAGTCGGAGAGGCAGTTGGTGAGTCGGAGGGGCAGTTGGTGAGTCGGAGAGTCAGTTGGTGAGTCGGAGAGGCAGTTGGTGACTCGGAGAGGCAGTTGGTGAGTCGGAGAGGTAGTTGGTGAATTGGAGAGGCAGTTGGTGAGTCGGGGAGGCAGTTGGTGAGTCGGAGAGGTAGTTGGTGAGTCGGAGAGGTAGTTGGTGACTCGGAGAGGCAGTTGGTGAGTCAGAGGGGAATTTGGTGAGATGGTGGGTCAGTTGGTGAGTCGGAGAGCCAGTTGGTGAGTCGGAGAGGCAGTTGGTGAGTCGGAGAGGCATTTGGAGAGTCGGAGAGGCAGTTGGTGAGTCGTAGAGGGTGTTGGTTAGTCGGAGAGGCAGTTGGTGAGTCGGAGAGGCAGTTGGTGAGTCGGAGAGGCAGTTGGTGAGTCGGAGAGGCAGTTGGAGAGTCGGAGAGGCAGTTGGTGAGTCGGAGAGGCAGTTGGAGAGTCGGAGAGGCAGTTGGTGAGTCGGAGAGGTAGTTGGTGAGTCGGAGAGGTAGTTGGTGAGTCTGAGAGTTAGTTGGTGAGTCGGAGAGGTTGTTGGTGAGTCGGAGAGGCAGTTGGTGAGTCGGAGAAGTAGTTGGTGAGTTGGAGAGGCAGTTGGTGAGTCGGAGAGGCAGTTTGTGAGTCGGAGAGGCAGTTGGTGAGTCGGAGGGGCTGTTGGTGAGTCGGAGAGGCAGTTGGTGAGTCGGGGAGGCAGTTGGTGAGTCGGAGAGGCAGTTGGTGAGTCGGAGAGGTAGTTGGTGACTTGGAGAGGCAGTTGTTGAGTCGGGGAGGCAGTTGGTGAATCGGAGAGATAGTTGGTGAGTCGGAGAGGTAGTTGGTGACTCGGAGAGGCAGTTGGTGAGTCGGGAGGGCAGTTGGTGAGTCGGAGAGGTAGTTGGTGAGTCGGAGAGGTAGTTGGTGACTCGGAGAGGCAGTTGGTGAGTCGGAGGGGCAGTTGGTGAGTCGGAGAGGCAGCTGGTGAGTCGGAGAGGTAGTTGGTGAGTCGGAGGGGCAGTTGGTGAGTTGGAGAGGCAGTTGGTGAGTCGGAGAGGCAGTTGGTGAGTCGGAGGGGCAGTTGGTGCGTCGGAGAGGCAGTTGGTCAGTCGGAGAGGTAGTTGGTGAGTCGGAGAGGTAGTTGGTGACTTGGAGAGGCAGTTGTTGAGTCGGGGGGGGCAGTTGGTGAGTCGGAGAGGTAGTTGGTGAGTCGGAGAGGTAGTTGGTGACTCGGAGAGGCAGTTGGTGAGTCGGAGGGGCAGTTGGTGAGTCGGAGAGGCAGTTGGTGAGTCGGAGAGGCAGTTGGTGAGTCGGAGAGGCAGTTGGTGAGTCGGAGAGGCAGTTGGTGAGTCGGAGAGGCAGTTGGTGAGTCATAGGCTCAGTTGGTGAGTCGGAGAGGCAGTTGGTGAGTCGGAGAGGCAGTTGGTGATTCGGAGAGGCAGTTGGTGAGTCGGGGAGGCTGTTTATGAGTCGGAGGGGCAGTTGGAGAGTTGGCGAGGTAGTTGGTGAGTCGGAGAGGCAGCTTGTGAGTCGGATAGGCAGTTGGTGAGTCGGAGGGGCAGTTGGTGAGTCGGAGAGGCAGTTGGTGAGTGGGAGAGGCTGTTGGTGAGTCGGAGAGGCAGTTGATGAGTCGGAGAGGTAGTTGGTGACTTGGAGAGGCAGTTGGTGAGTCGGGGAGGCAGTTGGTGAGTCGGAGAGGTAGTTGGTGAGTCGGAGAGGTAGTTGGTGACTCGGAGAGGCAGTTGGTGAGTCGGAGGGGAATTTGGTGAGACGGTGGGGCAGTTGGTGAGTTGGAGAGCCAGTTGGTGAGTCGGAGAGGCAGTTGGTGAGTCGGAGAAGCAGTTGGTGAGTCGGAGAGGCAGTTGGTCAGTCAGAGAGGTAGTTGGTGAGTCGGAGGGGAATTTCGTGAGACGGTGGGGCAGTTGGTGAGTCGGAGAGCCAGTTGGTGAGTCGGAGAGGCAGTTGGTGCGTCGGAGGGGCAGTTGATGAGTCGGCGAGGCAGTTGGTGAGTCGGAGAGGCAGTTGGTGAGTCGGAGAGGCAGTTGGTGAGTCGGAGAGGTATTTGGTGACTTGGAGAGGCAGTTGATGAGTCGGGGAGGCAGTTGGTGAGTCGGAGAGGCAGTTGGTGAGTCGGGGAGGCAGTTGGTGAGTCGGAGAGGTAGTTGGTGAGTCGGAGGGGAATTTGGTGAGACGGTGGGGCAGTTGGTGAGTCGGAGAGCCAGTTGGTGAGTCGGAGAGGCAGTTGGTGAGTCGGAGAGGCAGTTGGAGAGTCGGAGAGGCAGTTGGTGAGTCGGAGAGGCAGTTGGAGAGTCGGAGAGGTAGTTGGTGACTCGGAGAGGCAGTTGGAGAGTCGTGGGGGCAGTTGGTGAGTCGGAGAGGTAGTTGGTGAGTCGGAGAGGTAGTTGGTGACTCGGAGAGGCAGTTGGTGAGTCGGAGGGGCAGTTGGTGAGTCGGATTGGCAGTTGGTGAGTCGGAGAGGTAGTTGGTGAATCGGAGGGGCAGTTGGTGAGTTGGAGAGGCAGTTGGTGAGTCGGAGAGGCAGTTGGTGAGTCGGAGGGGCAGTTGGTGAGTCGGAGAGGCAGTTGGTGAGTCGGAGAGGTAGTTGGTGAGTCGGAGAGGTAGTTGGTGACTTGGAGAGGCAGTTGTTGAGTCGGGAGGGGCAGTTGGTGAGTCGGAGAGGTAGTTGGTGAGTCGGAGAGGTAGCTGGTGACTCGGAGAGGCAGTTGGTGAGTCGGAGGGGCAGTTGGTGAGTCGGAGAGGCAGTTGGTGAGTCGGAGAGGCAGTTGGTGAGTCGGAGAGGCAGTTGGTGAGTCGGAGAGGCAGTTGGTGAGTCGGAGAGGCAGTTGGTGAGTCATAGGCTCAGTTGGTGAGTCGGAGAGGCAGTTGGTGAGTCGGAGAGGCAGTTGGTGATTCGGAGAGGCAGTTGGTGAGTCGGGGAGGCTGTTTATGAGTCGGAGGGGCAGTTGGAGAGTCGGCGAGGTAGTTGGTGAGTCGGAGAGGCAGTTTGTGAGTCGGAGAGGCAGTTGGTGAGTCGGAGGGGCAGTTGGTGAGTCGGAGAGGCAGTTGGTGAGTGGCAGAGGCAGTTGGTGAGTCGGAGAGGCAGTTGGTGAGTCGGAGAGGTAGTTGGTGACTTGGAGAGGCAGTTGGTGAGTCGGGGAGGCAGTTGGTGAGTCGGAGAGGTAGTTGGTGAGTCGGAGAGGTAGTTGGTGACTCGGAGAGGCAGTTGGTGAGTCGGAGGGGAATTTGGTGAGACGGTGGGGCAGTTGGTGAGTTGGAGAGCCAGTTGGTGAGTCGGAGAGGCAGTTGGTGAGTCGGAGAAGCAGTTGGTGAGTCGGAGAGGCAGTTGGTCAGTCGGAGAGGTAGTTGGTGAGTCGGAGGGGAATTTCGTGAGACGGTGGGGCAGTTGGTGAGTCGGAGAGCCAGTTGGTGAGTCGGAGAGGTAGTTGGTGAGTCGGAGGGGCAGTTGATGAGTCGGAGAGGTAGATGGTGAGTCGGAGAGGGCGTTGGTGAGTCGGAGAGGCAGTTGGTGAGTGGGAGAGGCAGTTGGTGAGTCGGAGAGGCAGTTGGTGAGTCGGAGAGGTAGTTGGTGAGTCGGAGGGGCAGTTGATGAGTCGGAGAGGTAGATGGTGAGTCGGAGAGGGCGTTGGTGAGTCGGAGGGGCAGTCGGCGAGTCGGAGAGGCAGTTGGTGAGTCGGAGAGGCAGTTGGTGAGTCGGAGAGGCAGTTGGTGAGTCGGAGGGGCAGTTGCTAAGTCGGAGAGGCAGTTGGTGAGTGGGAGAGGCAGTTGGTGAGTCGGAGAGTCAGTTGGTGAGTCGGAGAGGCAGTTGGAGAGTCGGAGAGGCAGTTGGTGAGTCGGAGAGGTAGTTGGTGACTCTGAGAGGTAGTTGGTGAGTCGGAGAGGTAGTTGGTGAGTCGGAGAGGCTGTTGGTGAGTCGGAGAGGCAGTTGGTGAGTCGGAGAGGTAGTTGGTGAGTCGGAGAGGCAGTTGGTGAGTCGGAGAGGCAGTTTGTGAGTCGGAGAGGCAGTTGATGAGTCGGAGGGGCTGTTGGTGAGTCGGGGAGGCAGTTGGTGAGTTGGAGAGGCAGTTGGTGAGTCGGAGAGGTAGTTGGTGACTTGGAGAGGCAGTTGTTGAGTCGGGGAGACAGTTGGTGAGTCGGAGAGGTAGTTGGTGAGTCGGAGAGGTAGTTGGAGACTCGGAGAGGCAGTTGGTGAGTCGGGGGGGCAGTTGGTGAGTCGGAGAGGTAGTTGGTGAGTCGGAGAGGCAGTTGGTGAGTCGGAGGGGCAGTTGGTGAGTCAGAGAGGCAGTTGGTGAGTCGGAGAGGTAGTTGGTGAGTCGGAGGGGCAGTTGGTGAGTCGGAGAGGCAGTTGGTGAGTCGGAGAGGCAGTTGGTGAGTCGGAGGGGCAGTTGGTGAGTCGGAGGGGCAGTTGGTGAGTCGGAGAGGTAGTTGGTGAGTCGGAGAGGTAGTTGGTGACTTGGAGAGGCAGTTGTTGAGTCGGGGGAGCAGTTGGTGAGTCGGAGAGGTAGTTGGTGAGTCGGAGAGGTAGTTGGTGACTCGGAGAGGCAGTTGGTGAGTCGGAGGGGCAGTTGGTGAGTCGGAGAGGCAGTTGGTGAGTCGGAGAGGTAGTTGGTGAGTCGGAGAGGTAGTTGGTGACTCGGAGAGGCAGTTGGTGAGTCGGAGGGGCAGTTGTTGAGTCGGAGAGGCAGTTGGTGAGTCGGAGAGGCAGTTGGTGAGTCGGAGAGGCAGTTGGTGAGTCGGAGAGGCAGTTGGTGAGTCGGAGAGGCAGTTGGTGAGTCGGAGAGGCAGTTGGTGAGTCATAGGCTCAGTTGGTGAGTTGGAGAGGCAGTTGGTGAGTCGGAGAGGCAGTTGGTGATTCGGAGAGGCAGTTGGTGAGTCGGACAGGCTGTTTATGAGTCGGAGGGGCAGTTGAGAGTCGGAGAGCTAGTTGGTGAGTCGGAGAGGGCGTTGGTGAGTCGGAGGGGCAGTTGGAGAGTCGGAGAGGAAGTTGGAGAGTCGGAGAGGCAGTTGGTGAGTCGGAGAGGCAGTTGGTGAGTCGGAGAGGTAGTTGGTGAGTCAGAGAGGTAGTTGGTGAGTCGGAGAGGCAGTTGGTGAGTCGGAGAGGCAGTTGGTGAGTCGGAGAGGCAGTTGGTGAGTCGGAGAGGCAGTTCGTGAGTCGGAGAGGCAGCTTGTGAGTCGGAGAGGCAATTCGTGAGTCGGAGGGGCAGTTGGTGAGTCGGAGAGGCAGTTGGTGAGTCGGAGAGGCAGTTGGTGAGTCGGAGAGGTAGTTGGTGATTCGGAGGGACAGTTGGTGAGTCGGAGAGGCAGTTGGTGAGTCGGAGAGTGAGTTGGAGAGTCGGAGGGGCAGTTGGTGAGTGGGTGAGGCAGTTGGTGAGTCGGAGAGGCAGTTGGTGAGTCGGAGGGGTAGTTGGTGAGTCGGAGGGGCAGTTGGTGAGTCGGAGAGGTAGTTGGTGAGTCGGAGAGGGCGTTGGTGAGTCGGAGGGGCAGTTGGAGAGTCGGAGAGGCAGTTGGAGAGTCGGAGAGACAGTCGGTGAGTCGGAGAGGTAGTTGGTGAGTCAGAGAGGTAGTTGGTGAGTCGGAGAGGTAGGTGGTGAGTCGGAGAGGTAGTTGGTGAGTCGGAGAGGCAGTTCGTGAGTCGGAGAGGCAGTTTATGAGTCGGAGAGACAGTTGGTGAGTCGAAGGGGCAGTTGGTGAGTCGGAGAGGCAGTTGGTGAGTCGGAGAGGCAGTTGGTGAGTCGGAGAGGCAGTTGGTGAGTCGGAGAGGCAGTTGGTGAGTGTGAGAGGCAGTTGGTGAGTCGGGGGGGCAGTTCGTGAGTCGGAGGGGCAGTTGGTGAGTCGGAGAGGCAGTTGGTGAGTCGGAGGGACAGTTGGTGAGTCGGAGAGGCAGTTGGTGAGTCGGAGAGGTAGTTGGTGAGTCGGAGGGGAATTTGGTGAGACGGTGGGGCAGTTGGTGAGTCGGTGAGCCAGTTGGTGAGTCGGCGAGGCAGTTGGTGAGTCGGAGAGGCAGTTGGTGAGTCGGAGAGGTAGTTGGTGAGTGGGAGAGACAGTTGGTGAGTCGGAGAGGCAGTTGGTGAGTCGGAGAGGTAGTTGGCGAGTCGGAGGGGCAGTTGGTGAGTCGGAGAGGTAGTTGGTGAGTCGGAGAGGGTGTTGGTGAGTCGGAGGGGCAGTTGGCAAGTCGGAGAGGCAGTTGGTGAGTCGGAGAGGCAGTTGGAGAGTCGGAGAGGCAGTTGGTGAGTCGGAGAGGCAGTTGGTGAGTCGGAGAGGCAGTTGGTGAGTGGGAGAGGCAGTTGGTGAGTCGGAGAGGCAGTTGGTGAGTCGGAGAGGTAGTTGGTGAGTCGGAGGGGCAGTTGGTGAATCGGAGAGGTAGTTGGTGAGTCGGAGAGGGCGTTGGTGAGTCGGAGGGGCAGTTGGAGAGTCGGAGAGGCAGTTGGAGAGTCGGAGAGGTAGTTGGTGAGTCAGAGAGGTAGTTGGTGAGTCGGAGAGGTAGGTGGTGAGTCGGAGAGGTAGTTGGTGAGTTGGAGAGGCAGTTCGTGAGTCGGAGAGGCAGTTTGTGAGTCGGAGAGACAGTTGGTGAGTCGGAGGGGCAGTTGGTGAGTCGGAGAGGCAGTTGGTGAGTCGGAGAGGCAGTTGGTGAGTCGGAGAGGCAGTTGGTGAGTCGGAGAGGCAGTTGGTGTGTGTGAGAGGCAGTTGGTGAGTCGGGGGGGCAGTTCGTGATTCGGAGGGGCAGTTGGTGTGTCGGAGAGGCAGTTGGTGAGTCGGAGGGGCAGTTGGTGAGTCGGAGAGGCAGTTGGCGAGTCGGAGAGGCAGTTGGTGAGTCGGAGAGGCAGTTGGTGAGTCGGAGGGGCAGTTGGTGAGTCGGAGAAGTAGTTGGTGAGTCGGAGGGACAGTTGGTGAGTCGGAGAGGCAGTTGGTGAGTCGGTGAGTCGGAGGGGAATTTGGTGAGACGGTGGGGCAGTTGGTGAGTCGGTGAGCCAGTTGGTGAGTCGGCGAGGCAGTTGGTGAGTCGGAGAGGCAGTTGGTGAGTCGGAGAGGTAGTTGGTGAGTGGGAGAGACAGTTGGTGAGTCGGAGAGGCAGTTGGTGAGTCGGAGAGGTAGTTGGCGAGTCGGAGGGGCAGTTGGTGAGTCGGAGAGGTAGTTGATGAGTCGGAGAGGGTGTTGGTGAGTCGGAGGGGCAGTTGGCGAGTCGGAGAGGCAGTTGGTGAGTCGGAGAGGCAGTTGGAGAGTCGGAGAGGCAGTTGGTGAGTCGGAGAGGGCATTGGTGAGTCGGAGAGGCAGTTGGTGAGTCGGAGAGGCAGTTGGTGAGTCGGAGAGGTAGTTGGTGAGTCTGAGAGGTAGTTTGTGAGTCGGAGAGGTAGTTGGTGAGTCGGAGAGTTAGTTGGTGACTCGGAGAGGCAGTTGGTGAGTCGGAGAGGTAGTTGGTGAGTCGGAGAGGCAGTTGGTGAGTCGGAGAGGCAGTTTGTGAGTCGGAGAGGCAGTTGGTGAGTCGGAGGGGCAGTTGGTTACTCGGAGAGGCAGTTGGTGAGTCGGAGAGGCAGTTGGTGAGTCGGAGAGGCAGTTGGTGAGTCGGAGAGGTATTTGGTGACTTGGAGAGGCAGTTGATGAGTCGGGGAGGCAGTTGGTGAGTCGGAGAGGTAGTTGGTGAGTCGGAGAGGTAGTTGGTGACTCGGAGAGGCAGTTGGTGAGTCGGAGGGGAATTTGGTGAGATGGTGGGGCAGTTGGTGAGTCGGAGAGCCAGTTGGTGAGTCGGAGAGGCAGTTGGTGAGTCGGAGAGGCAGTTGGAGAGTCGGAGAGGCAGTTGGTGAGTCGTAGAGGGCGTTGGTTAGTCGGAGAGGCAGTTGGTGAGTCGGAGAGGCAGTTGGTGAGTCGGAGAGGCAGTTGGTGAGTCGGAGAGGCAGTTGGAGAGTCGGAGAGGCAGTTGGTGAGTCGGAGAGGCAGTTGGTGAGTCGGAGAGGCAGTTGGAGAGTCGGAGAGGCAGTTGGTGAGTCGGAGAGGTAGTTGGTGAGTCTGAGAGGTAGTTGGTGAGACGGAGAGGTAGTTGGTGAGTCGGAGAGGTAGTTGGTGAGTCGGAGAGGCAGTTGGTGAGTCGGAGAGGCAGTTGGTGAGTCGGAGGGGAATTTGGTGAGACAGTGGGGCAGTTGGTGAGTCGGTGATCCAGTTGGTGAGTCGGCGAGGCAGTTGGTGAGTCGGAGAGGCAGTTGGTGAGTCGGAGAGGTAGTTGGTGAGTGGGAGAGACAGTTGGTGAGTCGGAGAGGCAGTTGGTGAGTCGGAGAGGTAGTTGGCGAGTCGGAGGGGCAGTTGGTGAGTCGGAGAGGCAGTTGGTGAGTCGGAGAGGCAGTTGGTGAGTCGGAGAGGCAGTTGGTGAGTGGGAGAGGCAGTTGGTGAGTCGGAGAGGCAGTTGGTGAGTCGGAGAGGTAGTTGGTGAGTCGGAGGGGCAGTTGGTGAATCGGAGAGGTAGTTGGTGAGTCGGAGAGGGCGTTGGTGAGTCGGAGGGGCAGTTGGAGAGTCGGAGAGGCAGTTGGAGAGTCGGAGAGGTAGTTGGTGAGTCAGAGAGGTAGTTGGTGAGTCGGAGAGGTAGGTGGTGAGTCGGAGAGGTAGTTGGTGAGTTGGAGAGGCAGTTCGTGAGTCGGAGAGGCAGTTTGTGAGTCGGAGAGACAGTTGGTGAGTCGGAGGGGCAGTTGGTGAGTCGGAGAGGCAGTTGGTGAGTCGGAGAGGCAGTTGGTGAGTTGGAGAGGCAGTTGGTGAGTCGGAGAGGCAGTTGGTGAGTCGGAGAGGTATTTGGTGACTTGGAGAGGCAGTTGATGAGTCGGGGAGGCAGTTGGTGAGTCGGAGAGGTAGTTGGTGAGTCGGAGAGGTAGTTGGTGACTCGGAGAGGCAGTTGGTGAGTCGGAGGGGAATTTGGTGAGACGGTGGGGCAGTTGGTGAGTCGGAGAGCCAGTTGGTGAGTCGGAGAGGCAGTTGGTGAGTCGGAGAGGCAGTTGGAGAGTCGGAGAGGCAGTTGGTGAGTCGTAGAGGGCGTTGGTTAGTCGGAGAGGCAGTTGGTGAGTCGGAGAGGCAGTTGGTGAGTCGGAGAGGCAGTTGGTGAGTCGGAGAGGCAGTTGGAGAGTCGGAGAGGCAGTTGGTGAGTCGGAGAGGCAGTTGGTGAGTCGGACAGGCAGTTGGAGAGTCGGAGAGGCAGTTGGTGAGTCGGAGAGGTAGTTGGTGAGTCTGAGAGGTAGTTGGTGAGATGGAGAGGTAGTTGGTGAGTCGGAGAGGTAGTTGGTGAGTCGGAGAGGCAGTTGGTGAGTCGGAGAGGCAGTTGGTGAGTCGGAGGGGAATTTGGTGAGACGGTGGGGCAGTTGGTGAGTCGGTGAACCAGTTGGTGAGTCGGCGAGGCAGTTGGTGAGTCGGAGAGGCAGTTGGTGAGTCGGAGAGGTAGTTGGTGAGTGGGAGAGACAGTTGGTGAGTCGGAGAGGCAGTTGGTGAGTCGGAGAGGTAGTTGGCGAGTCGGAGGGGCAGTTGGTGAGTCGGAGAGATACTTGGTGAGTCGGAGAGGGTGTTGGTGAGTCGGAGGGGCAGTTGGCAAGTCGGAGAGGCAGTTGGTGAGTCGGAGAGGCAGTTGGAGAGTCGGAGAGGCAGTTGGTGAGTCGGAGAGGCAGTTGGTGAGTCGGAGAGGCAGTTGGTGAGTGGGAGAGGCAGTTGGTGAGTCGGAGAGGCAGTTGGTGAGTCGGAGAGGTAGTTGGTGAGTCGGAGGGGCAGTTGGTGAATCGTAGAGGTAGTTGGTGAGTCGGAGAGGGCGTTGGTGAGTCGGAGGGGCAGTTGGAGAGTCGGAGAGGCAGTTGGAGAGTCGGAGAGGTAGTTGGTGAGTCAGAGAGGTAGTTGGTGAGTCGGAGAGGTAGGTGGTGAGTCGGAGAGGTAGTTGGTGAGTTGGAGAGGCAGTTCGTGAGTCGGAGAGGCAGTTTGTGAGTCGGAGAGACAGTTGGTGAGTCGGAGGGGCAGTTGGTGAGTCGGAGAGGCAGTTGGTGAGTCGGAGAGGCAGTTGGTGAGTCGGAGAGGCAGTTGGTGAGTCGGAGAGGCAGTTGGTGTGTGTGAGAGGCAGTTGGTGAGTCGGGGGGGCAGTTCGTGAGTCGGAGGGGCAGTTGGTGAGTCGGAGAGGCAGTTGGTGAGTCGGAGGGGCAGTTGGTGAGTCGGAGAGGCAGTTGGTGAGTCGGAGAGGCAGTTGGTGAGTCGGAGAGGCAGTTGGTGAGTCGGAGGGGCAGTTGGTGAGTCGGAGAAGTAGTTGGTGAGTCGGAGGGACAGTTGGTGAGTCGGAGAGGCAGTTGGTGAGTCGGTGAGTCGGAGGGGAATTTGGTGAGACGGTGGGGCAGTTGGTGAGTCGGTGAGCCAGTTGGTGAGTCGGCGAGGCAGTTGGTGAGTCGGAGAGGCAGTTGGTGAGTCGGAGAGGTATTTGGTGACTTGGAGAGGCAGTTGATGAGTCGGGGAGGCAGTTGGTGAGTCGGAGAGGTAGTTGGTGAGTCGGAGAGGGTGTTGGTGAGTCGGAGGGGCAGTTGGCGAGTCGGAGAGGCAGTTGGTGAGTCGGAGAGGCAGTTGGAGAGTCGGAGAGGCAGTTGGTGAGTCGGAGAGGGCATTGGTGAGTCGGAGAGGCAGTTGGTGAGTCGGAGAGGCAGTTGGTGAGTCGGAGAGGTAGTTGGTGAGTCTGACAGGTAGTTTGTGAGTCGGAGAGGTAGTTGGTGAGTCGGAAAGTTAGTTGGTGACTCGGAGAGGCAGTTGGTGAGTCGGAGAGGTAGTTGGTGAGTCGGAGAGGCAGTTGGTGAGTCGGAGAGGCAGTTTGTGAGTCGGAGAGGCAGTTGGTGAGTCGGAGGGGCAGTTGGTTACTCGGAGAGGCAGTTGGTGAGTCGGAGAGGCAGTTGGTGAGTCGGAGAGGCAGTTGGTGAGTCGGAGAGGTAGTTGGTGAGTCTGAGAGGTAGTTTGTGAGTCGGAGAGGTAGTTGGTGAGTCGCAGAGTTAGTTGTTGACTCGGAGAGGCAGTTGGTGAGTCGGAGAGGTAGTTGGTGAGTCGGAGAGGCAGTTGGTGAGTCGGAGAGGCAGTTTGTGAGTCGGAGAGGCAGTTGGTGAGTCGGAGGGGCAGTTGGTTACTCGGAGAGGCAGTTGGTGAGTCGGAGAGGCAGTTGGTGAGTCGGAGAGGCAGTTGGTGAGTCGGAGAGGTATTTGGTGACTTGGAGAGGCAGTTGATGAGTCGGGGAGGCAGTTGGTGAGTCGGAGAGGTAGTTGGTGAGTCGGAGAGGTAGTTGGTGACTCGGAGAGGCAGTTGGTGAGTCGGAGGGGAATTTGGTGAGACGGTGGGGCAGTTGGTGAGTCGGAGAGCCAGTTGGTGAGTCGGAGAGGCAGTTGGTGAGTCGGAGAGGCAGTTGGAGAGTCGGAGAGGCAGTTGGTGAGTCGTAGAGGGCGTTGGTTAGTCGGAGAGGCAGTTGGTGAGTCGTAGAGGCAGTTGGTGAGTCGGAGAGGCAGTTGGTGAGTCGAAGAGGCAGTTGGAGAGTCGGAGAGGCAGTTGGTGAGTCGGAGAGGCAGTTGGTGAGTCGGAGAGGCAGTTGGAGAGTCGGAGAGGCAGTTGGTGAGTCGGAGAGGTAGTTGGTGAGTCTGAGAGGTAGTTGGTGAGACGGAGAGGTAGTTGGTGAGTCGGAGAGGTAGTTGGTGAGTCGGAGAGGCAGTTGGTGAGTCGGAGAGGTAGTTGGTGAGTCGGAGAGGCAGTTGGTGAGTCGGAGAGGCAGTTTGTGAGTCGGAGAGGCAGTTGGTGAGTCGGAGGGGCTGTTGGTGAGTCGGAGAGGCAGTTGGTGAGTCGGGGAGGCAGTTGGTGAGTCGGAGAGACAGTTGGTGAGTCGGAGAGGTAGTTGGTGACTTGGAGAGGCAGTTGTTGAGTCGGGGAGGCAGTTGATGAGTCGGAGATGTAGTTGGTGAGTCGGAGAGGTAGTTGGTGACTCGGAGAGGCAGTTGGTGAGTCGGGGGGGCAGTTGGTGAGTCGGAGAGGTAGTTGGTGAGTCGGAGAGGTAGTTGGTGACTCGGAGAGGCAGTTGGTGAGTCGGAGGGGCAGTTGGTGAGTCGGAGAGGCAGTTGGTGAGTCGGAGAGGTAGTTGGTGAGTCGGAGAGGCAGTTGGTGAGTCGGAGAGGCAGTTGGTGAGTCGGAGAGGCAGTTGGTGAGTCGGAGAGGCAGTTGGTGAGTCGGAGAGGCAGTTGGTGAGTCATAGGCTCAGTTGGTGAGTCGGAGAGGCAGTTGGTGAGTCGGAGAGGCAGTTGGTGATTCGGAGAGGCAGTTGGTGAGTCGGACAGGCTGTTTATGAGTCGGAGGGGCAGTTGAGAGTCGGAGAGCTAGTTGGTGAGTCGGAGAGGGCGTTGGTGAGTCGGAGGGGCAGTTGGAGAGTCGGAGAGGCAGTTGGAGAGTCGGAGAGGCAGTTGGTGAGTCGGAGAGGCAGTTGGTGAGTCGGAGAGCTAGTTGGTGAGTCAGAGAGGTAGTTGGTGAGTCGGAGAGGCAGTTGGTGAGTCGGAGAGGCAGTTGGTGAGTCGGAGAGGCAGTTGGTGAGTCGGAGAGGCAGTTCGTGAGTCGGAGAGGCAGCTTGTGAGTCGGAGAGGCAATTCGTGAGTCGGAGGGGCAGTTGGTGAGTCGGAGAGGCAGTTGGTGAGTCGGAGAGGCAGTTGGTGAGTCGGAGAGGTAGTTGGTGAGTCGGAGGGACAGTTGGTGAGTCGGAGAGGCAATTGGTGAGTCGGAGAGTGAGTTGGAGAGTCGGAGGGGCAGTTGGTGAGTGGGAGAGGCAGTTGGTGAGTCGGAGAGGCAGTTGGTGAGTCGGAGAGGTAGTTGGTGAGTCGGAGAGGCAGTTGGTGAGTCGGAGGGGCAGTTGGTGAGTCGGAGAAGTAGTTGGTGAGTCGGAGGGACAGTTGGTGTGTCGGAGAGGCAGTTGGTGAGTCGGAGAGGTAGTTGGTGAGTCGGAGGGGAATTTGGTGAGACGGTGGGGCAGTTGGTGAGTCGGTGAGCCAGTTGGTGAGTCGGCGAGGCAGTTGGTGAGTCGGAGAGGCAGTTGGTGAGTCGGAGAGGTAGTTGGTGAGTGGGAGAGACAGTTGGTGAGTCGGAGAGGCAGTTGGTGAGTCGGAGAGGTAGTTGGCGAGTCGGAGGGGCAGTTGGTGAGTCGGAGAGGTAGTTGGTGAGTCGGAGAGGGTGTTGGTGAGTCGGAGGGGCAGTTGGCAAGTCGGAGAGGCAGTTGGTGAGTCGGAGAGGCAGTTGGAGAGTCGGAGAGGCAGTTGGTGAGTCGGAGAGGCAGTTGGTGAGTCGGAGAGGCAGTTGGTGAGTGGGAGAGGCAGTTGGTGAGTGGGAGAGGCAGTTGGTGAGTCGGAGAGGCAGTTGAGAGTCGGAGAGCTAGTTGGTGAGTCGGAGAGGGCGTTGGTGAGTCGGAGGGGCAGTTGGAGAGTCGGAGAGGCAGTTGGAGAGTCGGAGAGGCAGTTGGTGAGTCGGAGAGGCAGTTGGTGAGTCGGAGAGCTAGTTGGTGAGTCAGAGAGGTAGTTGGTGAGTCGGAGAGGCAGTTGGTGAGTCGGAGAGGCAGTTGGTGAGTCGGAGAGGCAGTTGGTGAGTCGGAGAGGCAGTTCGTGAGTCGGAGAGGCAGCTTGTGAGTCGGAGAGGCAATTCGTGAGTCGGAGGGGCAGTTGGTGAGTCGGAGAGGCAGTTGGTGAGTCGGAGAGGCAGTTGGTGAGTCGGAGAGGTAGTTGGTGAGTCGGAGGGACAGTTGGTGAGTCGGAGAGGCAATTGGTGAGTCGGAGAGTGAGTTGGAGAGTCGGAGGGGCAGTTGGTGAGTGGGAGAGGCAGTTGGTGAGTCGGAGAGGCAGTTGGTGAGTCGGAGAGGTAGTTGGTGAGTCGGAGAGGCAGTTGGTGAGTCGGAGGGGCAGTTGGTGAGTCGGAGAAGTAGTTGGTGAGTCGGAGGGACAGTTGGTGTGTCGGAGAGGCAGTTGGTGAGTCGGAGAGGTAGTTGGTGAGTCGGAGGGGAATTTGGTGAGACGGTGGGGCAGTTGGTGAGTCGGTGAGCCAGTTGGTGAGTCGGCGAGGCAGTTGGTGAGTCGGAGAGGCAGTTGGTGAGTCGGAGAGGTAGTTGGTGAGTGGGAGAGACAGTTGGTGAGTCGGAGAGGCAGTTGGTGAGTCGGAGAGGTAGTTGGCGAGTCGGAGGGGCAGTTGGTGAGTTGGAGAGGTAGTTGGTGAGTCGGAGAGGGTGTTGGTGAGTCGGAGGGGCAGTTGGCAAGTCGGAGAGGCAGTTGGTGAGTCGGAGAGGCAGTTGGAGAGTCGGAGAGGCAGTTGGTGAGTCGGAGAGGCAGTTGGTGAGTCGGAGAGGCAGTTGGTGAGTGGGAGAGGCAGTTGGTGAGTCGGAGAGGCAGTTGGTGAGTCGGAGAGGTAGTTGGTGAGTCGGAGAGACAGTTGGTGAGTCGGAGGGGCAGTTGGTGAGTCGGAGAGGCAGTTGGTGAGTCGGAGAGGCAGTTGGTGAGTCGGAGAGGCAGTTGGTGTGTGTGAGAGGCAGTTGGTGAGTCGGGGGGGCAGTTCGTGAGTCGGAGGGGCAGTTGGTGAGTCGGAGAGGCAGTTGGTGAGTCGGAGAGGCAGTTGGTGAGTCGGAGAGGCAGTTGGTGAGTCGGAGAGGCAGTTGGAGAGTCGGAGAGGCATTTGGTGAGTCGGAGAGGTAGTTGGTGAGTCCGAGAGGTAGTAGGTGAGTCGGAGAGGTAGTCGGTGTGTCGGAGTGGTAGTCGGTGAGTCGGAGAGGCAGTCGGTGAGTCGGAGAGGCAGTCGATGAGTCAGAGGCGCAGTCGGTGAGTCGGAGAGGTAGTTGGTGAGTCGGAGTGGCAGTTGGTGTGGCGGAGAGGTAGTTGGTGACTCAGAGAGGCAGTTGGTGAGTCGGGGGGGCAGTTGGTGAGTCGGAGAGGTAGTTGGTGAGTCGGAGAGGTAGTTGGTGACTCGGTGAGGCAGTTGGTGAGTCGGAGGGGCAGTTGGTGAGTCGGAGCGGCAGTTGGTGAGTCGGAGAGGCAGTTGGTGAGTCGGAGGGGCAGTTGGTGAGTCGGAGAGGCAGTTGGTGCGTCGGAGGTGCAGTTGGTGAGTCGGAGAGGCAGTTGGTGAGTCGGAGAGGCAGTTGGTGAGTCGGAGAGGCAGTTGGTGAGTGGGAGAGGCAGTTGGTGAGTCGGAGAGGCAGTTGGTGAGTCGGAGAGGTAGTTGGTGAGTCGGAGGGGCAGTTGGTGAGTCGGAGAGTTAGTTGGTGAGTCGGAGAGGGCGTTGGTGAGTCGGAGGGGCAGTTGGAGAGTCGGAGAGGCAGTTGGAGAGTCGGAGAGGCAGTTGGTGAGTCGGAGAGGTAGTTGGTGAGTCAGAGATGTAGTTGGTGAGTCGGAGAGGTAGGTGGTGAGTCGGAGAGGTAGTTGGTGAGTCGGAGAGGCAGTTTGTGAGTCGGAGAGGCAGTTTGTGAGTCGGAGAGACAGTTGGTGAGTCGGAGGGGCAGTTGGTGAGTCGGAGAGGCAGTTGGTGAGTTGGAGAGGCAGTTGGTGAGTCGGAGAGGCAGTTGGTGAGTCGGAGAGGCAGTTGGTGAGTCTGAGAGGCAGTTGGTGAGTCGGGGGGGCAGTTCGTGAGTCGGAGGGGCAGTTGGTGAGTCGGAGAGGCAGTTGGTGAGTCGGAGGGGCAGTTGGTGAGTCGGAGAGGCAGTTGGTGAGTCGGAGAGGCAGTTGGTGAGTCGGAGAGGCAGTTGGTGAGTCGGAGGGGCAGTTGGTGAGTCGGAGAAGTATTTGGTGAGTCGGAGGGACAGTTGGTGAGTCGGAGAGGCAGTTGGTGAGTCGGAGAGGTAGCTGGTGAGTCGGAGGGGAATTTGGTGAGACAGTGGGGCAGTTGGTGAGTCGGTGAGCCAGTTGGTGAGTCGGCGAGGCAGTTGGTGAGTCGGAGAGGCAGTTGGTGAGTCGGAGAGGTAGTTGGTGAGTGGGAGAGACAGTTGGTGAGTCGGAGAGGCAGTTGGAGAGTCGGAGAGGCAGTTGGTGAGTCGGAGAGGTAGTTGGTGAGTCAGAGAGGTAGTTGGTGAGTCGGAGAGGTAGGTGGTGAGTCGGAGAGGTAGTTGGTGAGTCGGAGAGGCAGTTTGTGAGTCGGAGAGGCAGTTTGTGAGTCGGAGAGACAGTTGGTGAGTCGGAGGGGCAGTTGGTGAGTCGGAGAAGCAGTTAGTGAGTCAGAGAGGCAGTTGGTGAGTCGGAGAGGCAGTTGGTGAGTCGGAGAGGCAGTTGGTGAGTCTGAGAGGCAGTTGGTGAGTCGGGGGGGCAGTTCGTGAGTCGGAGGGGCAGTTGGTGAGTCGGAGAGGCAGTTGGTGAGTCGGAGGGGCAGTTGGTGAGTCGGAGAGGCAGTTGGTGAGTCGGAGAGGCAGTTGGTGAGTCGGAGAGGCAGTTGGTGAGTCGGAGGGGCAGTTGGTGAGTCGGAGAAGTATTTGGTGAGTCGGTGGGACAGTTGGTGAGTCGGAGAGGCAGTTGGTGAGTCGGAGAGGTAGCTGGTGAGTCGGAGGGGAATTTGGTGAGACGGTGGGGCAGTTGGTGAGTCGGTGAGCCAGTTGGTGAGTCGGCGAGGCAGTTGGTGAGTCGGAGAGGCAGTTGGTGAGTCGGAGAGGTAGTTGGTGAGTGGGAGAGACAGTTGGTGAGTCGGAGAGGCAGTTGGTGAGTCGGAGAGGTAGTTGGTGAGTCGGAGGGGCAGTTGGTGAGTCAGAGAGGTAGTTGGTGAGTCGGAGAGGGTGTTGGTGAGTCGGAGGGGCAGTTGGCGAGTCGGCGAGGCAGTTGGTGAGTCGGAGAGGCAGTTGGAGAGTCGGAGAGGCAGTTGGTGAGTCGGAGAGGGAGTTGGTGAGTCGGAGAGGCACTTGGTGAGTCGGAAAGGCAGTTGGTGAGTCGGAGAGGCAGTTGGTGAGTCGGAGAGGCAGTTGGAGAGTCGGAGAGGCAGTTGGTGAGTCGGAGAGGCAGTTGGTGAGTCGGAGAGGCAGTTGGAGAGTCGGAGAGGCAGTTGGTGAGTCGGAGAGGTAGTTGGTGAGTCTGAGAGGTAGTTTGTGAGTCGGAGAGGTAGTTGGTGAGTCGGAGAGGTAGTTGGTGACTCGGAGAGGCAGTTGGTGAGTCGGAGACGTAGTTGGTGAGTCGGAGTGGCAGTTGGTGAGGCGGAGAGGCAGTTTGTGAGTCGGAGCGGCAGTTGGTGAGTCGGAGGGGCAGTTGGTGAGTCGGAGAGTCAGTTGGTGAGTCGGAGAGGCAGTTGGTGACTCGGAGAGGCAGTTGGTGAGTCGGAGAGGTAGTTGGTGAATTGGAGAGGCAGTTGGTGAGTCGGGGAGGCAGTTGGTGAGTCGGAGAGGTAGTTGGTGAGTCGGAGAGGTAGTTGGTGACTCGGAGAGGCAGTTGGTGAGTCAGAGGGGAATTTGGTGAGACGGTGGGGCAGTTGGTGAGTCGGAGAGCCAGTTGGTGAGTCGGAGAGGCAGTTGGTGAGTCGGAGAGGCAGTTGCAGAGTCGGAGAGGCAGTTGGTGAGTCGTAGAGGGTGTTGGTTAGTCGGAGAGGCAGTTGGTGAGTCGGAGAGGCAGTTGGTGAGTCGGAGAGGCAGTTGGTGAGTCGGAGAGGCAGTTGGAGAGTCGGAGAGGCAGTTGGTGAGTCGGAGAGGCAGTTGGAGAGTCGGAGAGGCTGTTGGTGAGTCGGAGAGGTAGTTGGTGAGTCGGAGAGGTAGTTGGTGAGTCGGAGATTTAGTTGGTGAGTCGGAGAGGTAGTTGGTGAGTCGGAGAGGCAGTTGGTGAGTCGGAGAGGAAGTTGGTGAGTTGGAGAGGCAGTTGGTGAGTCGGAGAGGCAGTTTGTGAGTCGGAGAGGCAGTTGGTGAGTCGGAGGGGCTGTTGGTGAGTCGGAGAGGCAGTTGGTGAGTCGGGGAGGCAGTTGGTGAGTCGGAGAGGCAGTTGGTGAGTCGGAGAGGTAGTTGGTGACTTGGAGAGGCAGTTGTTGAGTCGGGGAGGCAGTTGGTGAGTCGGAGAGGTAGTTGATGAGTCGGAGAGGTAGTTGGTGAGTCGGAGGGGCAGTTGGTGAGTTGGAGAGGCAGTTGGTGAGTCGGAGAGGCAGTTGGTGAGTCGGAGGGGCAGTTGGTGAGTCGGAGAGGCAGTTGGTGAGTCGGAGAGGTAGTTGGTGAGTCGGAGAGGTAGTTGGTGACTTGGAGAGGCAGTTGTTGAGTCGGGGGGGGCAGTTGGTGAGTCGGAGAGGCAGTTGGAGAGTCGGAGAGGCATTTGGTGAGTCGGAGAGGTAGTTGGTGAGTCCGAGAGGTAGTAGGTGAGTCGGAGAGGTAGTCGGTGTGTCGGAGTGGTAGTCGGTGAGTCGGAGAGGCAGTCGGTGAGTCGGAGAGGCAGTCGATGAGTCAGAGGCGCAGTCGGTGAGTCGGAGAGGTAGTTGGTGAGTCGGAGTGGCAGTTGGTGTGGCGGAGAGGTAGTTGGTGACTCAGAGAGGCAGTTGGTGAGTCGGGGGGGCAGTTGGTGAGTCGGAGAGGTAGTTGGTGAGTCGGAGAGGTAGTTGGTGACTCGGTGAGGCAGTTGGTGAGTCGGAGGGGCAGTTGGTGAGTCGGAGCGGCAGTTGGTGAGTCGGAGAGGCAGTTGGTGAGTCGGAGGGGCAGTTGGTGAGTCGGAGAGGCAGTTGGTGCGTCGGAGGTGCAGTTGGTGAGTCGGAGAGGCAGTTGGTGAGTCGGAGAGGCAGTTGGTGAGTCGGAGAGGCAGTTGGTGAGTGGCAGAGGCAGTTGGTGAGTCGGAGAGGCAGTTGGTGAGTCGGAGAGGTAGTTGGTGAGTTGGAGGGGCAGTTGGTGAGTCGGAGAGTTAGTTGGTGAGTCGGAGAGGGCGTTGGTGAGTCGGAGGGGCAGTTGGAGAGTCGGAGAGGCAGTTGGAGAGTCGGAGAGGCAGTTGGTGAGTCGGAGAGGTAGTTGGTGACTCAGAGATGTAGTTGGTGAGTCGGAGAGGTAGGTGGTGAGTCGGAGAGGCAGTTGGTGAGTCGGAGAGGCAGTTGGAGAGTCGGAGAGGCAGTTGGTGAGTCGGAGAGACAGTTGGTGAGTCGGAGAGGCAGTTGGTGAGTCGGAGAGGCAGTTGGTGAGTCGGAGAGGCAGTTGGTGAGTCATAGGCTCAGTTGGTGAGTCGGAGAGGCAGTTGGTGAGTCGGAGAGGCAGTTGGTGATTCGGAGAGGCAGTTGTTGAGTCGGGGAGGCTGTTTAAGAGTCGGAGGGGCAGTTGGAGAGTCGGCGAGGTAGTTGGTGAGTCGGAGAGGCAGCTTGTGAGTCGGAGAGGCAGTTGGTGAGTCGGAGGGGCAGTTGGTGAGTCGGAGAGGCAGTTGGTGAGTGGGAGAGTCAGTTGGTGAGTCGGAGAGGCAGTTGGTGAGTCGGAGAGGTAGTTGGTGACTTGGAGAGGCAGTTGGTGAGTCGGGGATGCAGTTGGTGAGTCGGAGAGGTAGTTGGTGAGTCGGAGAGGTAGTTGGTGACTCGGAGAGGCAGTTGGTGAGTCGGAGGGGAATTTGGTGAGACGGTGGGGCAGTTGGTGAGTCGGAGAGGCTGTTGGTGAGTCGGAGAGGTAGTTGGTGAATTGGAGAGGCAGTTGGTGAGTCGGGGAGGCAGTTGGTCAGTCGGAGAGGTAGTTGGTGAGTCGGAGGGGAATTTCGTGAGACGGTGGGGCAGTTGGTGAGTTGGAGAGCCAGTTGGTGAGTCGGAGAGGCAGTTGGTGCGTCGGAATGGCAGTTGATGAGTCGGCGAGGCAGTTGGTGAGTCGGAGAGGCAGTTGGTGAGTCGGAGAGGCAGTTGGTGAGTCGGAGAGGCAGTTGGTGAGTCTGAGAGGCAGTTGGTGAGTCGGGGGGGCAGTTCGTGAGTCGGAGGGGCAGTTGGTGAGTCGGAGAGGCAGTTGGTGAGTCGGAGGGGCAGTTGGTGAGTCGGAGAGGCAGTTGGTGAGTCGGAGAGGCAGTTGGTGAGTCGGAGAGGCAGTTGGTGAGTCGGAGGGGCAGTTGGTGAGTCGGAGAAGTATTTGGTGAGTCGGAGGGACAGTTGGTGAGTCGGAGAGGCAGTTGGTGAGTCGGAGAGGTAGCTGGTGAGTCGGAGGGGAATTTGGTGAGACAGTGGGGCAGTTGGTGAGTCGGTGAGCCAGTTGGTGAGTCGGCGAGGCAGTTGGTGAGTCGGAGAGGCAGTTGGTGAGTCGGAGAGGTAGTTGGTGAGTGGGAGAGACAGTTGGTGAGTCGGAGAGGCAGTTGGAGAGTCGGAGAGGCAGTTGGTGAGTCGGAGAGGTAGTTGGTGAGTCAGAGAGGTAGTTGGTGAGTCGGAGAGGTAGGTGGTGAGTCGGAGAGGTAGTTGGTGAGTCGGAGAGGCAGTTTGTGAGTCGGAGAGGCAGTTTGTGAGTCGGAGAGACAGTTGGTGAGTCGGAGGGGCAGTTGGTGAGTCGGAGAAGCAGTTGGTGAGTCAGAGAGGCAGTTGGTGAGTCGGAGAGGCAGTTGGTGAGTCGGAGAGGCAGTTGGTGAGTCTGAGAGGCAGTTGGTGAGTCGGGGGGGCAGTTCGTGAGTCGGAGGGGCAGTTGGTGAGTCGGAGAGGCAGTTGGTGAGTCGGAGGGGCAGTTGGTGAGTCGGAGAGGCAGTTGGTGAGTCGGAGAGGCAGTTGGTGAGTCGGAGAGGCAGTTGGTGAGTCGGAGGGGCAGTTGGTGAGTCGGAGAAGTATTTGGTGAGTCGGAGGGACAGTTGGTGAGTCGGAGAGGCAGTTGGTGAGTCGGAGAGGTAGCTGGTGAGTCGGAGGGGAATTTGGTGAGACGGTGGGGCAGTTGGTGAGTCGGTGAGCCAGTTGGTGAGTCGGCGAGGCAGTTGGTGAGTCGGAGAGGCAGTTGGTGAGTCGGAGAGGTAGTTGGTGAGTGGGAGAGACAGTTGGTGAGTCGGAGAGGCAGTTGGTGAGTCGGAGAGGTAGTTGGTGAGTCGGAGGGGCAGTTGGTGAGTCAGAGAGGTAGTTGGTGAGTCGGAGAGGGTGTTGGTGAGTCGGAGGGGCAGTTGGCGAGTCGGAGAGGCAGTTGGTGAGTCGGAGAGGCAGTTGGAGAGTCGGAGAGGCAGTTGGTGAGTCGGAGAGGGAGTTGGTGAGTCGGAGAGGCACTTGGTGAGTCGGAAAGGCAGTTGGTGAGTCGGAGAGGCAGTTGGTGAGTCGGAGAGGCAGTTGGAGAGTCGGAGAGGCAGTTGGTGAGTCGGAGAGGCAGTTGGTGAGTCGGAGAGGCAGTTGGAGAGTCGGAGAGGCAGTTGGTGAGTCGGAGAGGTAGTTGGTGATTCTGAGAGGTAGTTTGTGAGTCGGAGAGGTAGTTGGTGAGTCGGAGAGGTAGTTGGTGACTCGGAGAGGCAGTTGGTGAGTCGGAGACGTAGTTGGTGAGTCGGAGTGGCAGTTGGTGAGGCGGAGAGGCAGTTTGTGAGTCGGAGCGGCAGTTGGTGAGTCGGAGGGCCAGTTGGTGAGTCGGAGAGTCAGTTGGTGAGTCGGAGAGGCAGTTGGTGACTCGGAGAGGCAGTTGGTGAGTCGGAGAGGTAGTTGGTGAATTGGAGAGGCAGTTGGTGAGTCGGGGAGGCAGTTGGTGAGTCGGAGAGGTAGTTGGTGAGTCGGAGAGGTAGTTGGTGACTCGGAGAGGCAGTTGGTGAGTCAGAGGGGAATTTGGTGAGACGGTGGGGCAGTTGGTGAGTCGGAGAGCCAGTTGGTGAGTCGGAGAGGCAGTTGGTGAGTCGGAGAGGCAGTTGCAGAGTCGGAGAGGCAGTTGGTGAGTCGTAGAGGGTGTTGGTTAGTCGGAGAGGCAGTTGGTGAGTCGGAGAGGCAGTTGGTGAGTCGGAGAGGCAGTTGGTGAGTCGGAGAGGCAGTTGGAGAGTCGGAGAGGCAGTTGGTGAGTCGGAGAGGCAGTTGGAGAGTCGGAGAGGCTGTTGGTGAGTCGGAGAGGTAGTTGGTGAGTCGGAGAGGTAGTTGGTGAGTCGGAGATTTAGTTGGTGAGTCGGAGAGGTAGTTGGTGAGTCGGAGAGGCAGTTGGTGAGTCGGAGAGGAAGTTGGTGAGTTGGAGAGGCAGTTGGTGAGTCGGAGAGGCAGTTTGTGAGTCGGAGAGGCAGTTGGTGAGTCGGAGGGGCTGTTGGTGAGTCGGAGAGGCAGTTGGTGAGTCGGGGAGGCAGTTGGTGAGTCGGAGAGGCAGTTGGTGAGTCGGAGAGGTAGTTGGTGACTTGGAGAGGCAGTTGTTGAGTCGGGGAGGCAGTTGGTGAGTCGGAGAGATAGTTGGTGAGTCGGAGAGGTAGTTGGTGACTCGGAGAGGCAGTTGGTAAGTCGGGGGGGCAGTTGGTGAGTCGGAGAGGTAGTTGGTGAGTCGGAGAGGTAGTTGGTGACTCGGAGAGGCAGTTGGTGAGTCGGAGAGGCAGTTGGTGAGTCGGAGAGGTAGTTGGTGAGTCGGAGGGGCAGTTGGTGAGTTGGAGAGGCAGTTGGTGAGTCGGAGAGGCAGTTGGTGAGTCGGAGGGGCAGTTGGTGAGTCGGAGAGGCAGTTGGTGAGTCGGAGAGGTAGTTGGTGAGTCGGAGAGGTAGTTGGTGACTTGGAGAGGCAGTTGTTGAGTCGGGGGGGGCAGTTGGTGAGTCGGAGAGGTAGTTGGTGAGTCGGAGAGGTAGTTGGTGACTCGGAGAGGCAGTTGGTGAGTCGGAGGGGCAGTTGGTGAGTCGGAGAGGCAGTTGGTGAGTCGGAGAGACAGTTGGTGAGTCGGAGAGGCAGTTGGTGAGTCGGAGAGGCAGTTGGTGAGTCGGAGAGGCAGTTGGTGAGTCATAGGCTCAGTTGGTGAGTCGGAGAGGCAGTTGGTGAGTCGGAGAGGCAGTTGGTGATTCGGAGAGGCAGTTGTTGAGTCGGGGAGGCTGTTTAAGAGTCGGAGGGGCAGTTGGAGAGTCGGCGAGGTAGTTGGTGAGTCGGAGAGGCAGCTTGTGAGTCGGAGAGGCAGTTGGTGAGTCAGAGGGGCAGTTGGTGAGTCGGAGAGGCAGTTGGTGAGTGGGAGAGTCAGTTGGTGAGTCGGAGAGGCAGTTGGTGAGTCGGAGAGGTAGTTGGTGACTTGGAGAGGCAGTTGGTGAGTCGGGGATGCAGTTGGTGAGTCGGAGAGGTAGTTGGTGAGTCGGAGAGGTAGTTGGTGACTCGGAGAGGCAGTTGGTGAGTCGGAGGGGAATTTGGTGAGACGGTGGGGCAGTTGGTGAGTCGGAGAGGCTGTTGGTGAGTCGGAGAGGTAGTTGGTGAATTGGAGAGGCAGTTGGTGAGTCGGGGAGGCAGTTGGTCAGTCGGAGAGGTAGTTGGTGAGTCGGAGGGGAATTTCGTGAGACGGTGGGGCAGTTGGTGAGTTGGAGAGCCAGTTGGTGAGTCGGAGAGGCAGTTGGTGCGTCGGAATGGCAGTTGATGAGTCGGCGAGGCAGTTGGTGAGTCGGAGAGGCAGTTGGTGAGTCGGAGAGGCAGTTGGTGAGTCGGAGAGGCAGTTGGTGACTCGGAGAGGCTGTTGGTGAGTCGGAGAGGTAGTTGGTGAATTGGAGAGGCAGTTGGTGAGTCGGGGAGGCAGTTGGTGAGTCGGAGAGGTAGTTGGTGAGTCGGAGAGGTAGTTGGTGACTCGGAGAGGCAGTTGGTGAGTCAGAGGGGAATTTGGTGAGACGGTGGGGCAGTTGGTGAGTCGGAGAACCAGTTGGTGAGTCGGAGAGGCAGTTGGTGAGTCGGAGAGGCAGTTGGAGAGTCGGAGAGGCAGTTAGTGAGTCGCAGAGGGTGTTGGTTAGTCGGAGAGGCAGTTGGTGAGTCGGAGAGGCAGTTGGTGAGTCGGAGAGGCAGTTGGTGAGTCGGAGAGGCAGTTGGAGAGTCGGAGAGGCAGTTGGTGAGTCGGAGAGGCAGTTGTAGAGTCGGAGAGGCAGTTGGTGAGTCGGAGATGTAGTTGGTGAGTCGGAGAGGTAGTTGGTGAGTCGGAGAGGTAGTTGGTGAGTCGGAGAGGTAGTTGGTGAGTCGGAGAGGCAGTTGGTGAGTCGGAGAGGTAGTTGGTGAGTTGGAGAGGCAGTTGGTGAGTCGGAGAGGCAGTTTGTGAGTCGGAGAGGCAGTTGGTGAGTCGGAGAGGTAGTTGGTGATTCGGAGAGGTACTTGGTGACTCGGAGAGGCAGTTGGTGAGTCGGGGGGGCAGTTGGTGAGTCGGAGAGGTAGTTGGTGAGTCGGAGAGGTCGTTGGTGACTTGGTGAGGCAGTTGGTGAGTCGGAGGGGCAGTTGGTGAGTCGGAGGGGCAGTTGTTGAGTCGGAGAGGCAGTTGGTGAGTCGGAGGGGCAGTTGGTGAGTCGGTGAGGCAGTTGGTGAGTCGGAGAGGCAGTTGGTGAGTCGGAGAGGCAGTTGGTGAGTAGGAGGGGCAGTTGGTGAGTCGGAGAGGCAGTTGGTGAGTCAGAGGGGCAGTTGGTGAGTCAGAGCGGCAGTTGGTGAGTCGGAGAGGCAGTTGGTGTGTCGGAGAGGCAGTTGGTGAGTCGGAGAAGCAGTTGGTGAGTCGGAGAGACAGTTGGTGAGTCGGAGGGGCAGTTGGTGAGTCGGAGAAGTAGTTGGTGAGTCGGAGGGACAGTTGGTGAGTTGGAGAGGCAGTTGGTAAGTCGGAGAGGTAGTTGGTGAGTCGGAGGGGAAGTTGGGGAGTCGGATGGGCAGTTGGTGAGTCGGAGCGCCAGTTGGTGAGTCGGAGAGGCAGTTGGTGCGTCGGAGGTGCAGTTGGTGAGTCGGAGAGGCAGTTGGTGAGTCGGAGAGGCAGTTGGTGAGTCGGAGAGGCAGTTGGTGAGTGGCAGAGGCAGTTGGTGAGTCGGAGAGGCAGTTGGTGAGTCGGAGAGGTAGTTGGTGAGTCAGAGGGGCAGTTGGTGAGTCGGAGAGGTAGTTGGTGAGTCGGAGAGGGCGTTGGTGAGTCGGAGGGGCAGTTGGAGAGTCGGAGAGGCAGTTGGAGAGTCGGAGAGGCAGTTGGTGAGTCGGAGAGGTAGTTGGTGAGTCAGAGAGGTAGTTGGTGAGTCGGAGAGGTAGGTGGTGAGTCGGAGAGGTAGTTGGTGAGTCGGAGAGGCAGTTTGTGAGTCGGAGAGGCAGTTTGTGAGTCGGAGAGACAGTTGGTGAGTCGGAGGCGCAGTTGGTGAGTCGGAGAGGCAGTTGGTGAGTCGGAGAGGCAGTTGGTGAGTCGGAGAGGCAGTTGGTGAGTCTGAGAGGCAGTTGGTGAGTCGGGGGGGCAGTTCGTGAGTCGGAGGGGCAGTTGGTGAGTCGGAGAGGCAGTTGGTGAGTCGGAGGAGCAGTTGGTGAGTCGGAGAGGCAGTTGGTGAGTCGGAGAGGCAGTTGGTGAGTCGGAGAGGCAGTTGGTGAGTCGGAGGGGCAGTTGGTGAGTCGGAGAAGTATTTGGTGAGTCGGAGAGGCAGTTGGTGAGTCGGAGAGGCAGTTGGTGAGTCGGAGAGGTAGTTGGTGAGTCGGAGGGGCAGTTGGTGAGTTGGAGAGGCAGTTGGTGAGTCGGAGAGGCAGTTGGTGAGTCGGAGGGGCAGTTGGTGAGTCGGAGAGGCAGTTGGTGAGTCGGAGAGGTAGTTGGTGAGTCGGAGAGGTAGTTGGTGACTTGGAGAGGCAGTTGTTGAGTCGGGGGGGGCAGTTGGTGAGTCGGAGAGGTAGTTGGTGAGTCGGAGAGGTAGTTGGTGACTCGGAGAGGCAGTTGGTGAGTCGGAGGGGCAGTTGGTGAGTCGGAGAGGCAGTTGGTGAGTCGGAGAGACAGTTGGTGAGTCGGAGAGGCAGTTGGTGAGTCGGAGAGGCAGTTGGTGAGTCGGAGAGGCAGTTGGTGAGTCATAGGCTCAGTTGGTGAGTCGGAGAGGCAGTTGGTGAGTCGGAGAGGCAGTTGGTGATTCGGAGAGGCAGTTGTTGAGTCGGGGAGGCTGTTTAAGAGTCGGAGGGGCAGTTGGAGAGTCGGCGAGGTAGTTGGTGAGTCGGAGAGGCAGCTTGTGAGTCGGAGAGGCAGTTGGTGAGTCGGAGGGGCAGTTGGTGAGTCGGAGAGGCAGTTGGTGAGTGGGAGAGTCAGTTGGTGAGTCGGAGAGGCAGTTGGTGCGTCGGAGAGGTAGTTGGTGACTTGGAGAGGCAGTTGGTGAGTCGGGGATGCAGTTGGTGAGTCGGAGAGGTAGTTGGTGAGTCGGAGAGGTAGTTGGTGACTCGGAGAGGCAGTTGGTGAGTCGGAGGGGAATTTGGTGAGACGGTGGGGCAGTTGGTGAGTCGGAGAGGCTGTTGGTGAGTCGGAGAGGTAGTTGGTGAATTGGAGAGGCAGTTGGTGAGTCAGAGGGGCAGTTGGTGAGTCGGAGAGGTAGTTGGTGAGTCGGAGAGGGCGTTGGTGAGTCGGAGGGGGAGTTGGAGAGTCGGAGAGGCAGTTGGTGAGTCGGAGAGGCAGTTGGTGAGTCGGAGAGGTAGTTGGTGAGTCAGAGGGGCAGTTGGTGAGTCGGAGAGGTAGTTGGTGAGTCGGAGAGGGCGTTGGTGAGTCGGAGAGGCAGTTGGTGAGTCGGAGAGGCAGTTGGTGAGTGGCAGAGGCAGTTGGTGAGTCGGAGAGGCAGTTGGTGAGTCGGAGAGGTAGTTGGTGAGTCAGAGGGGCAGTTGGTGAGTCGGAGAGGTAGTTGGTGAGTCGGAGAGGGCGTTGGTGAGTCGGAGGGGCAGTTGGAGAGTCGGAGAGGCAGTTGGAGAGTCGGAGAGGCAGTTGGTGAGTCGGAGAGGTAGTTGGTGAGTCAGAGAGGTAGTTGGTGAGTCGGAGAGGTAGGTGGTGAGTCGGAGAGGTAGTTGGTGAGTCGGAGAGGCAGTTTGTGAGTCGGAGAGGCAGTTTGTGAGTCGGAGAGACAGTTGGTGAGTCGGAGGCGCAGTTGGTGAGTCGGAGAGGCAGTTGGTGAGTCGGAGAGGCAGTTGGTGAGTCGGAGAGGCAGTTGGTGAGTCTGAGAGGCAGTTGGTGAGTCGGGGGGGCAGTTCGTGAGTCGGAGGGGCAGTTGGTGAGTCGGAGAGGCAGTTGGTGAGTCGGAGGAGCAGTTGGTGAGTCGGAGAGGCAGTTGGTGAGTCGGAGAGGCAGTTGGTGAGTCGGAGAGGCAGTTGGTGAGTCGGAGGGGCAGTTGGTGAGTCGGAGAAGTATTTGGTGAGTCGGAGAGGCAGTTGGTGAGTCGGAGAGGCAGTTGGTGAGTCGGAGAGGTAGTTGGTGAGTCGGAGGGGCAGTTGGTGAGTTGGAGAGGCAGTTGGTGAGTCGGAGAGGCAGTTGGTGAGTCGGAGGGGCAGTTGGTGAGTCGGAGAGGCAGTTGGTGAGTCGGAGAGGTAGTTGGTGAGTCGGAGAGGTAGTTGGTGACTTGGAGAGGCAGTTGTTGAGTCGGGGGGGGCAGTTGGTGAGTCGGAGAGGTAGTTGGTGAGTCGGAGAGGTAGTTGGTGACTCGGAGAGGCAGTTGGTGAGTCGGAGGGGCAGTTGGTGAGTCGGAGAGGCAGTTGGTGAGTCGGAGAGACAGTTGGTGAGTCGGAGAGGCAGTTGGTGAGTCGGAGAGGCAGTTGGTGAGTCGGAGAGGCAGTTGGTGAGTCATAGGCTCAGTTGGTGAGTCGGAGAGGCAGTTGGTGAGTCGGAGAGGCAGTTGGTGATTCGGAGAGGCAGTTGTTGAGTCGGGGAGGCTGTTTAAGAGTCGGAGGGGCAGTTGGAGAGTCGGCGAGGTAGTTGGTGAGTCGGAGAGGCAGCTTGTGAGTCGGAGAGGCAGTTGGTGAGTCGGAGGGGCAGTTGGTGAGTCGGAGAGGCAGTTGGTGAGTGGGAGAGTCAGTTGGTGAGTCGGAGAGGCAGTTGGTGCGTCGGAGAGGTAGTTGGTGACTTGGAGAGGCAGTTGGTGAGTCGGGGATGCAGTTGGTGAGTCGGAGAGGTAGTTGGTGAGTCGGAGAGGTAGTTGGTGACTCGGAGAGGCAGTTGGTGAGTCGGAGGGGAATTTGGTGAGACGGTGGGGCAGTTGGTGAGTCGGAGAGGCTGTTGGTGAGTCGGAGAGGTAGTTGGTGAATTGGAGAGGCAGTTGGTGAGTCGGGGAGGCAGTTGGTCAGTCGGAGAGGTAGTTGGTGAGTCGGAGGGGAATTTCGTGAGACGGTGGGGCAGTTGGTGAGTTGGAGAGCCAGTTGGTGAGTCGGAGAGGCAGTTGGTGCGTCGGAATGGCAGTTGATGAGTCGGCGAGGCAGTTGGTGAGTCGGAGAGGCAGTTGGTGAGTCGGAGAGGCAGTTGGTGAGTCGGAGAGGCAGTTGGTGACTCGGAGAGGCTGTTGGTGAGTCGGAGAGGTAGTTGGTGAATTGGAGAGGCAGTTGGTGAGTCGGGGAGGCAGTTGGTGAGTCGGAGAGGTAGTTGGTGAGTCGGAGAGGTAGTTGGTGACTCGGAGAGGCAGTTGGTGAGTCAGAGGGGAATTTGGTGAGACGGTGGGGCAGTTGGTGAGTCGGAGAACCAGTTGGTGAGTCGGAGAGGCAGTTGGTGAGTCGGAGAGGCAGTTGGAGAGTCGGAGAGGCAGTTAGTGAGTCGCAGAGGGTGTTGGTTAGTCGGAGAGGCAGTTGGTGAGTCGGAGAGGCAGTTGGTGAGTCGGAGAGGCAGTTGGTGAGTCGGAGAGGCAGTTGGAGAGTCGGAGAGGCAGTTGGTGAGTCGGAGAGGCAGTTGTAGAGTCGGAGAGGCAGTTGGTGAGTCGGAGATGTAGTTGGTGAGTCGGAGAGGTAGTTGGTGAGTCGGAGAGGTAGTTGGTGAGTCGGAGAGGTAGTTGGTGAGTCGGAGAGGCAGTTGGTGAGTCGGAGAGGTAGTTGGTGAGTTGGAGAGGCAGTTGGTGAGTCGGAGAGGCAGTTTGTGAGTCGGAGAGGCAGTTGGTGAGTCGGAGAGGTAGTTGGTGATTCGGAGAGGTACTTGGTGACTCGGAGAGGCAGTTGGTGAGTCGGGGGGGCAGTTGGTGAGTCGGAGAGGTAGTTGGTGAGTCGGAGAGGTCGTTGGTGACTTGGTGAGGCAGTTGGTGAGTCGGAGGGGCAGTTGGTGAGTCGGAGGGGCAGTTGTTGAGTCGGAGAGGCAGTTGGTGAGTCGGAGGGGCAGTTGGTGAGTCGGTGAGGCAGTTGGTGAGTCGGAGAGGCAGTTGGTGAGTCGGAGAGGCAGTTGGTGAGTAGGAGGGGCAGTTGGTGAGTCGGAGAGGCAGTTGGTGAGTCAGAGGGGCAGTTGGTGAGTCAGAGCGGCAGTTGGTGAGTCGGAGAGGCAGTTGGTGTGTCGGAGAGGCAGTTGGTGAGTCGGAGAAGCAGTTGGTGAGTCGGAGAGACAGTTGGTGAGTCGGAGGGGCAGTTGGTGAGTCGGAGAAGTAGTTGGTGAGTCGGAGGGACAGTTGGTGAGTTGGAGAGGCAGTTGGTAAGTCGGAGAGGCAGTTGGTGAGTCGGAGAGGCAGTTTGTGAGTCGGAGAGGCAGTTGGTGAGTCGGAGAGGTAGTTGGTGATTCGGAGAGGTACTTGGTGACTCGGAGAGGCAGTTGGTGAGTCGGGGGGGCAGTTGGTGAGTCGGAGAGGTAGTTGGTGAGTCGGAGAGGTCGTTGGTGACTTGGTGAGGCAGTTGGTGAGTCGGAGGGGCAGTTGGTGAGTCGGAGGGGCAGTTGTTGAGTCGGAGAGGCAGTTGGTGAGTCGGAGGGGCAGTTGGTGAGTCGGTGAGGCAGTTGGTGAGTCGGAGAGGCAGTTGGTGAGTCGGAGAGGCAGTTGGTGAGTAGGAGGGGCAGTTGGTGAGTCGGAGAGGCAGTTGGTGAGTCAGAGGGGCAGTTGGTGAGTCAGAGCGGCAGTTGGTGAGTCGGAGAGGCAGTTGGTGTGTCGGAGAGGCAGTTGGTGAGTCGGAGAAGCAGTTGGTGAGTCGGAGAGACAGTTGGTGAGTCGGAGGGGCAGTTGGTGAGTCGGAGAAGTAGTTGGTGAGTCGGAGGGACAGTTGGTGAGTTGGAGAGGCAGTTGGTAAGTCGGAGAGGTAGTTGGTGAGTCGGAGGGGAAGTTGGGGAGTCGGCGGGGCAGTTGGTGAGTCGGAGCGCCAGTTGGTGAGTCGGAGAGGCAGTTGGTGCGTCGGAGGTGCAGTTGGTGAGTCGGAGAGGCAGTTGGTGAGTCGGAGAGGCAGTTGGTGAGTCGGAGAGGCAGTTGGTGAGTGGCAGAGGCAGTTGGTGAGTCGGAGAGGCAGTTGGTGAGTCGGAGAGGTAGTTGGTGAGTCAGAGGGGCAGTTGGTGAGTCGGAGAGGTAGTTGGTGAGTCGGAGAGGGCGTTGGTGAGTCGGAGGGGCAGTTGGAGAGTCGGAGAGGCAGTTGGAGAGTCGGAGAGGCAGTTGGTGAGTCGGAGAGGTAGTTGGTGAGTCAGAGAGGTAGTTGGTGAGTCGGAGAGGTAGGTGGTGAGTCGGAGAGGTAGTTGGTGAGTCGGAGAGGCAGTTTGTGAGTCGGAGAGGCAGTTTGTGAGTCGGAGAGACAGTTGGTGAGTCGGAGGCGCAGTTGGTGAGTCGGAGAGGCAGTTGGTGAGTCGGAGAGGCAGTTGGTGAGTCGGAGAGGCAGTTGGTGAGTCTGAGAGGCAGTTGGTGAGTCGGGGGGGCAGTTCGTGAGTCGGAGGGGCAGTTGGTGAGTCGGAGAGGCAGTTGGTGAGTCGGAGGAGCAGTTGGTGAGTCGGAGAGGCAGTTGGTGAGTCGGAGAGGCAGTTGGTGAGTCGGAGAGGTAGTTGGTGACTCGGAGAGGCAGTGGGTGAGTCGGAGACGTAGTTGGTGAGTCGGAGTGGCAGTTGGTGAGGCGGAGAGGCAGTTTGTGAGTCGGAGAGGCAGTTGGTGAGTCGGAGGGGCAGTTGGTGAGTCGGAGAGTCAGTTGGTGAGTCGGAGAGGCAGTTGGTGACTCGGAGAGGCAGTTGGTGAGTCGGAGAGGTAGTTGGTGAATTGGAGAGGCAGTTGGTGAGTCGGGGAGGCAGTTGGTGAGTCGGAGAGGTAGTTGGTGAGTCGGAGAGGTAGTTGGTGACTCGGAGAGGCAGTTGGTGAGTCAGAGGGGAATTTGGTGAGATGGTGGGTCAGTTGGTGAGTCGGAGAGCCAGTTGGTGAGTCGGAGAGGCAGTTGGTGAGTCGGAGAGGCATTTGGAGAGTCGGAGAGGCAGTTGGTGAGTCGTAGAGGGTGTTGGTTAGTCGGAGAGGCAGTTGGTGAGTCGGAGAGGCAGTTGGTGAGTCGGAGAGGCAGTTGGTGAGTCGGAGAGGCAGTTGGAGAGTCGGAGAGGCAGTTGGTGTGTCGGAGAGGCAGTTGGTGAGTCGGAGAAGCAGTTGGTGAGTCGGAGAGACAGTTGGTGAGTCGGAGGGGCAGTTGGTGAGTCGGAGAAGTAGTTGGTGAGTCGGAGGGACAGTTGGTGAGTTGGAGAGGCAGTTGGTAAGTCGGAGAGGTAGTTGGTGAGTCGGAGGGGAAGTTGGGGAGTCGGCGGGGCAGTTGGTGAGTCGGAGCGCCAGTTGGTGAGTCGGAGAGGCAGTTGGTGCGTCGGAGGTGCAGTTGGTGAGTCGGAGAGGCAGTTGGTGAGTCGGAGAGGCAGTTGGTGAGTCCGAGAGGCAGTTGGTGAGTGGCAGAGGCAGTTGGTGAGTCGGAGAGGCAGTTGGTGAGTCGGAGAGGTAGTTGGTGAGTCAGAGGGGCAGTTGGTGAGTCGGAGAGGTAGTTGGTGAGTCGGAGAGGGCGTTGGTGAGTCGGAGGGGCAGTTGGAGAGTCGGAGAGGCAGTTGGAGAGTCGGAGAGGCAGTTGGTGAGTCGGAGAGGTAGTTGGTGAGTCAGAGAGGTAGTTGGTGAGTCGGAGAGGTAGGTGGTGAGTCGGAGAGGTAGTTGGTGAGTCGGAGAGGCAGTTTGTGAGTCGGAGAGGCAGTTTGTGAGTCGGAGAGACAGTTGGTGAGTCGGAGGCGCAGTTGGTGAGTCGGAGAGGCAGTTGGTGAGTCGGAGAGGCAGTTGGTGAGTCGGAGAGGCAGTTGGTGAGTCTGAGAGGCAGTTGGTGAGTCGGGGGGGCAGTTCGTGAGTCGGAGGGGCAGTTGGTGAGTCGGAGAGGCAGTTGGTGAGTCGGAGGAGCAGTTGGTGAGTCGGAGAGGCAGTTGGTGAGTCGGAGAGGCAGTTGGTGAGTCGGAGAGGCAGTTGGTGAGTCGGAGGGGCAGTTGGTGAGTCGGAGAAGTATTTGGTGAGTCGGAGAGGCAGTTGGTGAGTCGGAGAGGCAGTTGGTGAGTCGGAGAGGTAGTTGGTGAGTCGGAGGGGCAGTTGGTGAGTTGGAGAGGCAGTTGGTGAGTCGGAGAGGCAGTTGGTGAGTCGGAGGGGCAGTTGGTGAGTCGGAGAGGCAGTTGGTGAGTCGGAGAGGTAGTTGGTGAGTCGGAGAGGTAGTTGGTGACTTGGAGAGGCAGTTGTTGAGTCGGGGGGGGCAGTTGGTGAGTCGGAGAGGTAGTTGGTGAGTCGGAGAGGTAGTTGGTGACTCGGAGAGGCAGTTGGTGAGTCGGAGGGGCAGTTGGTGAGTCGGAGAGGCAGTTGGTGAGTCGGAGAGACAGTTGGTGAGTCGGAGAGGCAGTTGGTGAGTCGGAGAGGCAGTTGGTGAGTCGGAGAGGCAGTTGGTGAGTCATAGGCTCAGTTGGTGAGTCGGAGAGGCAGTTGGTGAGTCGGAGAGGCAGTTGGTGATTCGGAGAGGCAGTTGTTGAGTCGGGGAGGCTGTTTAAGAGTCGGAGGGGCAGTTGGAGAGTCGGCGAGGTAGTTGGTGAGTCGGAGAGGCAGCTTGTGAGTCGGAGAGGCAGTTGGTGAGTCGGAGGGGCAGTTGGTGAGTCGGAGAGGCAGTTGGTGAGTGGGAGAGTCAGTTGGTGAGTCGGAGAGGCAGTTGGTGCGTCGGAGAGGTAGTTGGTGACTTGGAGAGGCAGTTGGTGAGTCGGGGATGCAGTTGGTGAGTCGGAGAGGTAGTTGGTGAGTCGGAGAGGTAGTTGGTGACTCGGAGAGGCAGTTGGTGAGTCGGAGGGGAATTTGGTGAGACGGTGGGGCAGTTGGTGAGTCGGAGAGGCTGTTGGTGAGTCGGAGAGGTAGTTGGTGAATTGGAGAGGCAGTTGGTGAGTCGGGGAGGCAGTTGGTCAGTCGGAGAGGTAGTTGGTGAGTCGGAGGGGAATTTCGTGAGACGGTGGGGCAGTTGGTGAGTTGGAGAGCCAGTTGGTGAGTCGGAGAGGCAGTTGGTGCGTCGGAATGGCAGTTGATGAGTCGGCGAGGCAGTTGGTGAGTCGGAGAGGCAGTTGGTGAGTCGGAGAGGCAGTTGGTGAGTCGGAGAGGCAGTTGGTGACTCGGAGAGGCTGTTGGTGAGTCGGAGAGGTAGTTGGTGAATTGGAGAGGCAGTTGGTGAGTCGGGGAGGCAGTTGGTGAGTCGGAGAGGTAGTTGGTGAGTCGGAGAGGTAGTTGGTGACTCGGAGAGGCAGTTGGTGAGTCAGAGGGGAATTTGGTGAGACGGTGGGGCAGTTGGTGAGTCGGAGAACCAGTTGGTGAGTCGGAGAGGCAGTTGGTGAGTCGGAGAGGCAGTTGGAGAGTCGGAGAGGCAGTTAGTGAGTCGCAGAGGGTGTTGGTTAGTCGGAGAGGCAGTTGGTGAGTCGGAGAGGCAGTTGGTGAGTCGGAGAGGCAGTTGGTGAGTCGGAGAGGCAGTTGGAGAGTCGGAGAGGCAGTTGGTGAGTCGGAGAGGCAGTTGTAGAGTCGGAGAGGCAGTTGGTGAGTCGGAGATGTAGTTGGTGAGTCGGAGAGGTAGTTGGTGAGTCGGAGAGGTAGTTGGTGAGTCGGAGAGGTAGTTGGTGAGTCGGAGAGGCAGTTGGTGAGTCGGAGAGGTAGTTGGTGAGTTGGAGAGGCAGTTGGTGAGTCGGAGAGGCAGTTTGTGAGTCGGAGAGGCAGTTGGTGAGTCGGAGAGGTAGTTGGTGATTCGGAGAGGTACTTGGTGACTCGGAGAGGCAGTTGGTGAGTCGGGGGGGCAGTTGGTGAGTCGGAGAGGTAGTTGGTGAGTCGGAGAGGTCGTTGGTGACTTGGTGAGGCAGTTGGTGAGTCGGAGGGGCAGTTGGTGAGTCGGAGGGGCAGTTGTTGAGTCGGAGAGGCAGTTGGTGAGTCGGAGGGGCAGTTGGTGAGTCGGTGAGGCAGTTGGTGAGTCGGAGAGGCAGTTGGTGAGTCGGAGAGGCAGTTGGTGAGTAGGAGGGGCAGTTGGTGAGTCGGAGAGGCAGTTGGTGAGTCAGAGGGGCAGTTGGTGAGTCAGAGCGGCAGTTGGTGAGTCGGAGAGGCAGTTGGTGTGTCGGAGAGGCAGTTGGTGAGTCGGAGAAGCAGTTGGTGAGTCGGAGAGACAGTTGGTGAGTCGGAGGGGCAGTTGGTGAGTCGGAGAAGTAGTTGGTGAGTCGGAGGGACAGTTGGTGAGTTGGAGAGGCAGTTGGTAAGTCGGAGAGGCAGTTGGTGAGTCGGAGAGGCAGTTTGTGAGTCGGAGAGGCAGTTGGTGAGTCGGAGAGGTAGTTGGTGATTCGGAGAGGTACTTGGTGACTCGGAGAGGCAGTTGGTGAGTCGGGGGGGCAGTTGGTGAGTCGGAGAGGTAGTTGGTGAGTCGGAGAGGTCGTTGGTGACTTGGTGAGGCAGTTGGTGAGTCGGAGGGGCAGTTGGTGAGTCGGAGGGGCAGTTGTTGAGTCGGAGAGGCAGTTGGTGAGTCGGAGGGGCAGTTGGTGAGTCGGTGAGGCAGTTGGTGAGTCGGAGAGGCAGTTGGTGAGTCGGAGAGGCAGTTGGTGAGTAGGAGGGGCAGTTGGTGAGTCGGAGAGGCAGTTGGTGAGTCAGAGGGGCAGTTGGTGAGTCAGAGCGGCAGTTGGTGAGTCGGAGAGGCAGTTGGTGTGTCGGAGAGGCAGTTGGTGAGTCGGAGAAGCAGTTGGTGAGTCGGAGAGACAGTTGGTGAGTCGGAGGGGCAGTTGGTGAGTCGGAGAAGTAGTTGGTGAGTCGGAGGGACAGTTGGTGAGTTGGAGAGGCAGTTGGTAAGTCGGAGAGGTAGTTGGTGAGTCGGAGGGGAAGTTGGGGAGTCGGCGGGGCAGTTGGTGAGTCGGAGCGCCAGTTGGTGAGTCGGAGAGGCAGTTGGTGCGTCGGAGGTGCAGTTGGTGAGTCGGAGAGGCAGTTGGTGAGTCGGAGAGGCAGTTGGTGAGTCGGAGAGGCAGTTGGTGAGTGGCAGAGGCAGTTGGTGAGTCGGAGAGGCAGTTGGTGAGTCGGAGAGGTATTTGGTGAGTCAGAGGGGCAGTTGGTGAGTCGGAGAGGTAGTTGGTGAGTCGGAGAGGGCGTTGGTGAGTCGGAGGGGCAGTTGGAGAGTCGGAGAGGCAGTTGGAGAGTCGGAGAGGCAGTTGGTGAGTCGGAGAGGTAGTTGGTGAGTCAGAGAGGTAGTTGGTGAGTCGGAGAGGTAGGTGGTGAGTCGGAGAGGTAGTTGGTGAGTCGGAGAGGCAGTTTGTGAGTCGGAGAGGCAGTTTGTGAGTCGGAGAGACAGTTGGTGAGTCGGAGGCGCAGTTGGTGAGTCGGAGAGGCAGTTGGTGAGTCGGAGAGGCAGTTGGTGAGTCGGAGAGGCAGTTGGTGAGTCTGAGAGGCAGTTGGTGAGTCGGGGGGGCAGTTCGTGAGTCGGAGGGGCAGTTGGTGAGTCGGAGAGGCAGTTGGTGAGTCGGAGGAGCAGTTGGTGAGTCGGAGAGGCAGTTGGTGAGTCGGAGAGGCAGTTGGTGAGTCGGAGAGGTAGTTGGTGACTCGGAGAGGCAGTGGGTGAGTCGGAGACGTAGTTGGTGAGTCGGAGTGGCAGTTGGTGAGGCGGAGAGGCAGTTTGTGAGTCGGAGAGGCAGTTGGTGAGTCGGAGGGGCAGTTGGTGAGTCGGAGAGTCAGTTGGTGAGTCGGAGAGGCAGTTGGTGACTCGGAGAGGCAGTTGGTGAGTCGGAGAGGTAGTTGGTGAATTGGAGAGGCAGTTGGTGAGTCGGGGAGGCAGTTGGTGAGTCGGAGAGGTAGTTGGTGAGTCGGAGAGGTAGTTGGTGACTCGGAGAGGCAGTTGGTGAGTCAGAGGGGAATTTGGTGAGATGGTGGGTCAGTTGGTGAGTCGGAGAGCCAGTTGGTGAGTCGGAGAGGCAGTTGGTGAGTCGGAGAGGCATTTGGAGAGTCGGAGAGGCAGTTGGTGAGTCGTAGAGGGTGTTGGTTAGTCGGAGAGGCAGTTGGTGAGTCGGAGAGGCAGTTGGTGAGTCGGAGAGGCAGTTGGTGAGTCGGAGAGGCAGTTGGAGAGTCGGAGAGGCAGTTGGTGAGTCGGAGAGGCAGTTGGAGAGTCGGAGAGGCAGTTGGTGAGTCGGAGAGGTAGTTGGTGAGTCGGAGAGGTAGTTGGTGAGTCTGAGAGTTAGTTGGTGAGTCGGAGAGGTTGTTGGTGAGTCGGAGAGGCAGTTGGTGAGTCGGAGAAGTAGTTGGTGAGTTGGAGAGGCAGTTGGTGAGTCGGAGAGGCAGTTTGTGAGTCGGAGAGGCAGTTGGTGAGTCGGAGGGGCTGTTGGTGAGTCGGAGAGGCAGTTGGTGAGTCGGGGAGGCAGTTGGTGAGTCGGAGAGGCAGTTGGTGAGTCGGAGAGGTAGTTGGTGACTTGGAGAGGCAGTTGTTGAGTCGGGGAGGCAGTTGGTGAATCGGAGAGGTAGTTGGTGAGTCGGAGAGGTAGTTGGTGACTCGGAGAGGCAGTTGGTGAGTCGGGAGGGCAGTTGGTGAGTCGGAGAGGTAGTTGGTGAGTCGGAGAGGTAGTTGGTGACTCGGAGAGGCAGTTGGTGAGTCGGAGGGGCAGTTGGTGAGTCGGAGAGGCAGCTGGTGAGTCGGAGAGGTAGTTGGTGAGTCGGAGGGGCAGTTGGTGAGTTGGAGAGGCAGTTGGTGAGTCGGAGAGGCAGTTGGTGAGTCGGAGGGGCAGTTGGTGCGTCGGAGAGGCAGTTGGTCAGTCGGAGAGGTAGTTGGTGAGTCGGAGAGGTAGTTGGTGACTTGGAGAGGCAGTTGTTGAGTCGGGGGGGGCAGTTGGTGAGTCGGAGAGGTAGTTGGTGAGTCGGAGAGGTAGTTGGTGACTCGGAGAGGCAGTTGGTGAGTCGGAGGGGCAGTTGGTGAGTCGGAGAGGCAGTTGGTGAGTCGGAGAGGCAGTTGGTGAGTCGGAGAGGCAGTTGGTGAGTCGGAGAGGCAGTTGGTGAGTCGGAGAGGCAGTTGGTGAGTCATAGGCTCAGTTGGTGAGTCGGAGAGGCAGTTGGTGAGTCGGAGAGGCAGTTGGTGATTCGGAGAGGCAGTTGGTGAGTCGGGGAGGCTGTTTATGAGTCGGAGGGGCAGTTGGAGAGTCGGCGAGGTAGTTGGTGAGTCGGAGAGGCAGCTTGTGAGTCGGATAGGCAGTTGGTGAGTCGGAGGGGCAGTTGGTGAGTCGGAGAGGCAGTTGGTGAGTGGGAGAGGCTGTTGGTGAGTCGGAGAGGCAGTTGATGAGTCGGAGAGGTAGTTGGTGACTTGGAGAGGCAGTTGGTGAGTCGGGGAGGCAGTTGGTGAGTCGGAGAGGTAGTTGGTGAGTCGGAGAGGTAGTTGGTGACTCGGAGAGGCAGTTGGTGAGTCGGAGGGGAATTTGGTGAGACGGTGGGGCAGTTGGTGAGTTGGAGAGCCAGTTGGTGAGTCGGAGAGGCAGTTGGTGAGTCGGAGAAGCAGTTGGTGAGTCGGAGAGGCAGTTGGTCAGTCAGAGAGGTAGTTGGTGAGTCGGAGGGGAATTTCGTGAGACGGTGGGGCAGTTGGTGAGTCGGAGAGCCAGTTGGTGAGTCGGAGAGGCAGTTGGTGCGTCGGAGGGGCAGTTGATGAGTCGGCGAGGCAGTTGGTGAGTCGGAGAGGCAGTTGGTGAGTCGGAGAGGCAGTTGGTGAGTCGGAGAGGTATTTGGTGACTTGGAGAGGCAGTTGATGAGTCGGGGAGGCAGTTGGTGAGTCGGAGAGGCAGTTGGTGAGTCGGGGAGGCAGTTGGTGAGTCGGAGAGGTAGTTGGTGAGTCGGAGGGGAATTTGGTGAGACGGTGGGGCAGTTGGTGAGTCGGAGAGCCAGTTGGTGAGTCGGAGAGGCAGTTGGTGAGTCGGAGAGGCAGTTGGAGAGTCGGAGAGGCAGTTGGTGAGTCGGAGAGGCAGTTGGAGAGTCGGAGAGGTAGTTGGTGACTCGGAGAGGCAGTTGGAGAGTCGTGGGGGCAGTTGGTGAGTCGGAGAGGTAGTTGGTGAGTCGGAGAGGTAGTTGGTGACTCGGAGAGGCAGTTGGTGAGTCGGAGGGGCAGTTGGTGAGTCGGATTGGCAGTTGGTGAGTCGGAGAGGTAGTTGGTGAATCGGAGGGGCAGTTGGTGAGTTGGAGAGGCAGTTGGTGAGTCGGAGAGGCAGTTGGTGAGTCGGAGGGGCAGTTGGTGAGTCGGAGAGGCAGTTGGTGAGTCGGAGAGGTAGTTGGTGAGTCGGAGAGGTAGTTGGTGACTTGGAGAGGCAGTTGTTGAGTCGGGAGGGGCAGTTGGTGAGTCGGAGAGGTAGTTGGTGAGTCGGAGAGGTAGCTGGTGACTCGGAGAGGCAGTTGGTGAGTCGGAGGGGCAGTTGGTGAGTCGGAGAGGCAGTTGGTGAGTCGGAGAGGCAGTTGGTGAGTCGGAGAGGCAGTTGGTGAGTCGGAGAGGCAGTTGGTGAGTCGGAGAGGCAGTTGGTGAGTCATAGGCTCAGTTGGTGAGTCGGAGAGGCAGTTGGTGAGTCGGAGAGGCAGTTGGTGATTCGGAGAGGCAGTTGGTGAGTCGGGGAGGCTGTTTATGAGTCGGAGGGGCAGTTGGAGAGTCGGCGAGGTAGTTGGTGAGTCGGAGAGGCAGTTTGTGAGTCGGAGAGGCAGTTGGTGAGTCGGAGGGGCAGTTGGTGAGTCGGAGAGGCAGTTGGTGAGTGGCAGAGGCAGTTGGTGAGTCGGAGAGGCAGTTGGTGAGTCGGAGAGGTAGTTGGTGACTTGGAGAGGCAGTTGGTGAGTCGGGGAGGCAGTTGGTGAGTCGGAGAGGTAGTTGGTGAGTCGGAGAGGTAGTTGGTGACTCGGAGAGGCAGTTGGTGAGTCGGAGGGGAATTTGGTGAGACGGTGGGGCAGTTGGTGAGTTGGAGAGCCAGTTGGTGAGTCGGAGAGGCAGTTGGTGAGTCGGAGAAGCAGTTGGTGAGTCGGAGAGGCAGTTGGTCAGTCGGAGAGGTAGTTGGTGAGTCGGAGGGGAATTTCGTGAGACGGTGGGGCAGTTGGTGAGTCGGAGAGCCAGTTGGTGAGTCGGAGAGGTAGTTGGTGAGTCGGAGGGGCAGTTGATGAGTCGGAGAGGTAGATGGTGAGTCGGAGAGGGCGTTGGTGAGTCGGAGAGGCAGTTGGTGAGTGGGAGAGGCAGTTGGTGAGTCGGAGAGGCAGTTGGTGAGTCGGAGAGGTAGTTGGTGAGTCGGAGGGGCAGTTGATGAGTCGGAGAGGTAGATGGTGAGTCGGAGGTGCAGTCGGCGAGTCGGAGAGGCAGTTGGTGAGTCGGAGAGGCAGTTGGTGAGTCGGAGAGGCAGTTGGTGAGTCGGAGGGGCAGTTGCTAAGTCGGAGAGGCAGTTGGTGAGTGGGAGAGGCAGTTGGTGAGTCGGAGAGTCAGTTGGTGAGTCGGAGAGGCAGTTGGAGAGTCGGAGAGGCAGTTGGTGAGTCGGAGAGGTAGTTGGTGACTCTGAGAGGTAGTTGGTGAGTCGGAGAGGTAGTTGGTGAGTCGGAGAGGCTGTTGGTGAGTCGGAGAGGCAGTTGGTGAGTCGGAGAGGTAGTTGGTGAGTCGGAGAGGCAGTTGGTGAGTCGGAGAGGCAGTTTGTGAGTCGGAGATGCAGTTGATGAGTCGGAGGGGCTGTTGGTGAGTCGGGGAGGCAGTTGGTGAGTTGGAGAGGCAGTTGGTGAGTCGGAGAGGTAGTTGGTGACTTGGAGAGGCAGTTGTTGAGTCGGGGAGACAGTTGGTGAGTCGGAGAGGTAGTTGGTGAGTCGGAGAGGTAGTTGGAGACTCGGAGAGGCAGTTGGTGAGTCGGGTGGGCAGTTGGTGAGTCGGAGAGGTATTTGGTGAGTCGGAGAGGCAGTTGGTGAGTCGGAGGGGCAGTCGGTGAGTCAGAGAGGCAGTTGGTGAGTCGGAGAGGTAGTTGGTGAGTCGGAGGGGCAGTTGGTGAGTCGGAGAGGCAGTTGGTGAGTCGGAGAGGCAGTTGGTGAGTCGGAGGGGCAGTTGGTGAGTCGGAGGGGCAGTTGGTGAGTCGGAGAGGTAGTTGGTGAGTCGGAGAGGTAGTTGGTGACTTGGAGAGGCAGTTGTTGAGTCGGGGGAGCAGTTGGTGAGTCGGAGAGGTAGTTGGTGAGTCGGAGAGGTAGTTGGTGACTCGGAGAGGCAGTTGGTGAGTCGGAGGGGCAGTTGGTGAGTCGGAGAGGCAGTTGGTGAGTCGGAGAGGTAGTTGGTGAGTCGGAGAGGTAGTTGGTGACTCGGAGAGGCAGTTGGTGAGTCGGAGGGGCAGTTGTTGAGTCGGAGAGGCAGTTGGTGAGTCGGAGAGGCAGTTGGTGAGTCGGAGAGGCAGTTGGTGAGTCGGAGAGGCAGTTGGTGAGTCGGAGAGGCAGTTGGTGAGTCGGAGAGGCAGTTGGTGAGTCATAGGCTCAGTTGGTGAGTCGGAGAGGCAGTTGGTGAGTCGGAGAGGCAGTTGGTGATTCGGAGAGGCAGTTGGTGAGTCGGACAGGCTGTTTATGAGTCGGAGGGGCAGTTGAGAGTCGGAGAGCTAGTTGGTGAGTCGGAGAGGGCGTTGGTGAGTCGGAGGGGCAGTTGGAGAGTCGGAGAGGAAGTTGGAGAGTCGGAGAGGCAGTTGGTGAGTCGGAGAGGCAGTTGGTGAGTCGGAGAGGTAGTTGGTGAGTCAGAGAGGTAGTTGGTGAGTCGGAGAGGCAGTTGGTGAGTCGGAGAGGCAGTTGGTGAGTCGGAGAGGCAGTTGGTGAGTCGGAGAGGCAGTTCGTGAGTCGGAGAGGCAGCTTGTGAGTCGGAGAGGCAATTCGTGAGTCGGAGGGGCAGTTGGTGAGTCGGAGAGGCAGTTGGTGAGTCGGAGAGGCAGTTGGTGAGTCGGAGAGGTAGTTGGTGAGTCGGAGGGACAGTTGGTGAGTCGGAGAGGCAGTTGGTGAGTCGGAGAGTGAGTTGGAGAGTCGGAGGGGCAGTTGGTGAGTGGGTGAGGCAGTTGGTGAGTCGGAGAGGCAGTTGGTGAGTCGGAGAGGTAGTTGGTGAGTCGGAGGGGCAGTTGGTGAGTCGGAGAGGTAGTTGGTGAGTCGGAGAGGGCGTTGGTGAGTCGGAGGGGCAGTTGGAGAGTCGGAGAGGCAGTTGGAGAGTCGGAGAGACAGTCGGTGAGTCGGAGAGGTAGTTGGTGAGTCAGAGAGGTAGTTGGTGAGTCGGAGAGGTAGGTGGTGAGTCGGAGAGGTAGTTGGTGAGTCGGAGAGGCAGTTCGTGAGTCGGAGAGGCAGTTTATGAGTCGGAGAGACAGTTGGTGAGTCGAAGGGGCAGTTGGTGAGTCGGAGAGGCAGTTGGTGAGTCGGAGAGGCAGTTGGTGAGTCGGAGAGGCAGTTGGTGAGTCGGAGAGGCAGTTGGTGAGTGTGAGAGGCAGTTGGTGAGTCGGGGGGGCAGTTCGTGAGTCGGAGGGGCAGTTGGTGAGTCGGAGAGGCAGTTGGTGAGTCGGAGGGGCAGTTGGTGAGTCGGAGAGGCAGTTGGTGAGTCGGAGAGGCAGTTGGTGAGTCGGAGAGGCAGTTGGTGAGTCGGAGGGGCAGTTGGTGAGTCGGAGAAGTAGTTGGTGAGTCGGAGGGACAGTTGGTGAGTCGGAGAGGCAGTTGGTGAGTCGGAGAGGTAGTTGGTGAGTCGGAGGGGAATTTGGTGAGACGGTGGGGCAGTTGGTGAGTCGGTGAGCCAGTTGGTGAGTCGGCGAGGCAGTTGGTGAGTCGGAGAGGCAGTTGGTGAGTCGGAGAGGTAGTTGGTGAGTGGGAGAGACAGTTGGTGAGTCGGAGAGGCAGTTGGTGAGTCGGAGAGGTAGTTGGCGAGTCGGAGGGGCAGTTGGTGAGTCGGAGAGGTAGTTGGTGAGTCGGAGAGGGTGTTGGTGAGTCGGAGGGGCAGTTGGCAAGTCGGAGAGGCAGTTGGTGAGTCGGAGAGGCAGTTGGAGAGTCGGAGAGGCAGTTGGTGAGTCGGAGAGGCAGTTGGTGAGTCGGAGAGGCAGTTGGTGAGTGGGAGAGGCAGTTGGTGAGTCGGAGAGGCAGTTGGTGAGTCGGAGAGGTAGTTGGTGAGTCGGAGGGGCAGTTGGTGAATCGGAGAGGTAGTTGGTGAGTCGGAGAGGGCGTTGGTGAGTCGGAGGGGCAGTTGGAGAGTCGGAGAGGCAGTTGGAGAGTCGGAGAGGTAGTTGGTGAGTCAGAGAGGTAGTTGGTGAGTCGGAGAGGTAGGTGGTGAGTCGGAGAGGTAGTTGGTGAGTTGGAGAGGCAGTTCGTGAGTCGGAGAGGCAGTTTGTGAGTCGGAGAGACAGTTGGTGAGTCGGAGGGGCAGTTGGTGAGTCGGAGAGGCAGTTGGTGAGTCGGAGAGGCAGTTGGTGAGTCGGAGAGGCAGTTGGTGAGTCGGAGAGGCAGTTGGTGTGTGTGAGAGGCAGTTGGTGAGTCGGGGGGGCAGTTCGTGATTCGGAGGGGCAGTTGGTGTGTCGGAGAGGCAGTTGGTGAGTCGGAGGGGCAGTTGGTGAGTCGGAGAGGCAGTTGGCGAGACGGAGAGGCAGTTGGTGAGTCGGAGAGGCAGTTGGTGAGTCGGAGGGGCAGTTGGTGAGTCGGAGAAGTAGTTGGTGAGTCGGAGGGACAGTTGGTGAGTCGGAGAGGCAGTTGGTGAGTCGGTGAGTCGGAGGGGAATTTGGTGAGACGGTGGGGCAGTTGGTGAGTCGGTGAGCCAGTTGGTGAGTCGGCGAGGCAGTTGGTGAGTCGGAGAGGCAGTTGGTGAGTCGGAGAGGTAGTTGGTGAGTGGGAGAGACAGTTGGTGAGTCGGAGAGGCAGTTGGTGAGTCGGAGAGGTAGTTGGCGAGTCGGAGGGGCAGTTGGTGAGTCGGAGAGGTAGTTGATGAGTCGGAGAGGGTGTTGGTGAGTCGGAGGGGCAGTTGGCGAGTCGGAGAGGCAGTTGGTGAGTCGGAGAGGCAGTTGGAGAGTCGGAGAGGCAGTTGGTGAGTCGGAGAGGGCATTGGTGAGTCGGAGAGGCAGTTGGTGAGTCGGAGAGGCAGTTGGTGAGTCGGAGAGGTAGTTGGTGAGTCTGAGAGGTAGTTTGTGAGTCGGAGAGGTAGTTGGTGAGTCGGAGAGTTAGTTGGTGACTCGGAGAGGCAGTTGGTGAGTCGGAGAGGTAGTTGGTGAGTCGGAGAGGCAGTTGGTGAGTCGGAGAGGCAGTTTGTGAGTCGGAGAGGCAGTTGGTGAGTCGGAGGGGCAGTTGGTTACTCGGAGAGGCAGTTGGTGAGTCGGAGAGGCAGTTGGTGAGTCGGAGAGGCAGTTGGTGAGTCGGAGAGGTATTTGGTGACTTGGAGAGGCAGTTGATGAGTCGGGGAGGCAGTTGGTGAGTCGGAGAGGTAGTTGGTGAGTCGGAGAGGTAGTTGGTGACTCGGAGAGGCAGTTGGTGAGTCGGAGGGGAATTTGGTGAGATGGTGGGGCAGTTGGTGAGTCGGAGAGCCAGTTGGTGAGTCGGAGAGGCAGTTGGTGAGTCGGAGAGGCAGTTGGAGAGTCGGAGAGGCAGTTGGTGAGTCGTAGAGGGCGTTGGTTAGTCGGAGAGGCAGTTGGTGAGTCGGAGAGGCAGTTGGTGAGTCGGAGAGGCAGTTGGTGAGTCGGAGAGGCAGTTGGAGAGTCGGAGAGGCAGTTGGTGAGTCGGAGAGGCAGTTGGTGAGTCGGAGAGGCAGTTGGAGAGTCGGAGAGGCAGTTGGTGAGTCGGAGAGGTAGTTGGTGAGTCTGAGAGGTAGTTGGTGAGACGGAGAGGTAGTTGGTGAGTCGGAGAGGTAGTTGGTGAGTCGGAGAGGCAGTTGGTGAGTCGGAGAGGCAGTTGGTGAGTCGGAGGGGAATTTGGTGAGACGGTGGGGCAGTTGGTGAGTCGGTGAGCCAGTTGGTGAGTCGGCGAGGCAGTTGGTGAGTCGGAGAGGCAGTTGGTGAGTCGGAGAGGTAGTTGGTGAGTGGGAGAGACAGTTGGTGAGTCGGAGAGGCAGTTGGTGAGTCGGAGAGGTAGTTGGCGAGTCGGAGGGGCAGTTGGTGAGTCGGAGAGGCAGTTGGTGAGTCGGAGAGGCAGTTGGTGAGTCGGAGAGGCAGTTGGTGAGTGGGAGAGGCAGTTGGTGAGTCGGAGAGGCAGTTGGTGAGTCGGAGAGGTAGTTGGTGAGTCGGAGGGGCAGTTGGTGAATCGGAGAGGTAGTTGGTGAGTCGGAGAGGGCGTTGGTGAGTCGGAGGGGCAGTTGGAGAGTCGGAGAGGCAGTTGGAGAGTCGGAGAGGTAGTTGGTGAGTCAGAGAGGTAGTTGGTGAGTCGGAGAGGTAGGTGGTGAGTCGGAGAGGTAGTTGGTGAGTTGGAGAGGCAGTTCGTGAGTCGGAGAGGCAGTTTGTGAGTCGGAGAGACAGTTGGTGAGTCGGAGGGGCAGTTGGTGAGTCGGAGAGGCAGTTGGTGAGTCGGAGAGGCAGTTGGTGAGTTGGAGAGGCAGTTGGTGAGTCGGAGAGGCAGTTGGTGAGTCGGAGAGGTATTTGGTGACTTGGAGAGGCAGTTGATGAGTCGGGGAGGCAGTTGGTGAGTCGGAGAGGTAGTTGGTGAGTCGGAGAGGTAGTTGGTGACTCGGAGAGGCAGTTGGTGAGTCGGAGGGGAATTTGGTGAGACGGTGGGGCAGTTGGTGAGTCGGAGAGCCAGTTGGTGAGTCGGAGAGGCAGTTGGTGAGTCGGAGAGGCAGTTGGAGAGTCGGAGAGGCAGTTGGTGAGTCGTAGAGGGCGTTCGTTAGTCGGAGAGGCAGTTGGTGAGTCGGAGAGGCAGTTGGTGAGTCGGAGAGGCAGTTGGTGAGTCGGAGAGGCAGTTGGAGAGTCGGAGAGGCAGTTGGTGAGTCGGAGAGGCAGTTGGTGAGTCGGACAGGCAGTTGGAGAGTCGGAGAGGCAGTTGGTGAGTCGGAGAGGTAGTTGGTGAGTCTGAGAGGTAGTTGGTGAGATGGAGAGGTAGTTGGTGAGTCGGAGAGGTAGTTGGTGAGTCGGAGAGGCAGTTGGTGAGTCGGAGAGGCAGTTGGTGAGTCGGAGGGGAATTTGGTGAGACGGTGGGGCAGTTGGTGAGTCGGTGAGCCAGTTGGTGAGTCGGCGAGGCAGTTGGTGAGTCGGAGAGGCAGTTGGTGAGTCGGAGAGGTAGTTGGTGAGTGGGAGAGACAGTTGGTGAGTCGGAGAGGCAGTTGGTGAGTCGGAGAGGTAGTTGGCGAGTCGGAGGGGCAGTTGGTGAGTCGGAGAGATACTTGGTGAGTCGGAGAGGGTGTTGGTGAGTCGGAGGGGCAGTTGGCAAGTCGGAGAGGCAGTTGGTGAGTCGGAGAGGCAGTTGGAGAGTCGGAGAGGCAGTTGGTGAGTCGGAGAGGCAGTTGGTGAGTCGGAGAGGCAGTTGGTGAGTGGGAGAGGCAGTTGGTGAGTCGGAGAGGCAGTTGGTGAGTCGGAGAGGTAGTTGGTGAGTCGGAGGGGCAGTTGGTGAATCGTAGAGGTAGTTGGTGAGTCGGAGAGGGCGTTGGTGAGTCGGAGGGGCAGTTGGAGAGTCGGAGAGGCAGTTGGAGAGTCGGAGAGGTAGTTGGTGAGTCAGAGAGGTAGTTGGTGAGTCGGAGAGGTAGGTGGTGAGTCGGAGAGGTAGTTGGTGAGTTGGAGAGGCAGTTCGTGAGTCGGAGAGGCAGTTTGTGAGTCGGAGAGACAGTTGGTGAGTCGGAGGGGCAGTTGGTGAGTCGGAGAGGCAGTTGGTGAGTCGGAGAGGCAGTTGGTGAGTCGGAGAGGCAGTTGGTGAGTCGGAGAGGCAGTTGGTGTGTGTGAGAGGCAGTTGGTGAGTCGGGGGGGCAGTTCGTGAGTCGGAGGGGCAGTTGGTGAGTCGGAGAGGCAGTTGGTGAGTCGGAGGGGCAGTTGGTGAGTCGGAGAGGCAGTTGGTGAGTCGGAGAGGCAGTTGGTGAGTCGGAGAGGCAGTTGGTGAGTCGGAGGGGCAGTTGGTGAGTCGGAGAAGTAGTTGGTGAGTCGGAGGGACAGTTGGTGAGTCGGAGAGGCAGTTGGTGAGTCGGTGAGTCGGAGGGGAATTTGGTGAGACGGTGGGGCAGTTGGTGAGTCGGTGAGCCAGTTGGTGAGTCGGCGAGGCAGTTGGTGAGTCGGAGGGGCAGTTGGTGAGTCGGAGAGGCAGTTGGTGAGTCGGAGAGGCAGTTGGTGAGTTGGAGAGGCAGTTGGTGAGTCGGAGAGGCAGTTGGTGAGTCGGAGAGGTATTTGGTGACTTGGAGAGGCAGTTGATGAGTCGGGGAGGCAGTTGGTGAGTCGGAGAGGTAGTTGGTGAGTCGGAGAGGTAGTTGGTGACTCGGAGAGGCAGTTGGTGAGTCGGAGGGGAATTTGGTGAGACGGTGGGGCAGTTGGTGAGTCGGAGAGCCAGTTGGTGAGTCGGAGAGGCAGTTGGTGAGTCGGAGAGGCAGTTGGAGAGTCGGAGAGGCAGTTGGTGAGTCGTAGAGGGCGTTCGTTAGTCGGAGAGGCAGTTGGTGAGTCGGAGAGGCAGTTGGTGAGTCGGAGAGGCAGTTGGTGAGTCGGAGAGGCAGTTGGAGAGTCGGAGAGGCAGTTGGTGAGTCGGAGAGGCAGTTGGTGAGTCGGACAGGCAGTTGGAGAGTCGGAGAGGCAGTTGGTGAGTCGGAGAGGTAGTTGGTGAGTCTGAGAGGTAGTTGGTGAGATGGAGAGGTAGTTGGTGAGTCGGAGAGGTAGTTGGTGAGTCGGAGAGGCAGTTGGTGAGTCGGAGAGGCAGTTGGTGAGTCGGAGGGGAATTTGGTGAGACGGTGGGGCAGTTGGTGAGTCGGTGAGCCAGTTGGTGAGTCGGCGAGGCAGTTGGTGAGTCGGAGAGGCAGTTGGTGAGTCGGAGAGGTAGTTGGTGAGTGGGAGAGACAGTTGGTGAGTCGGAGAGGCAGTTGGTGAGTCGGAGAGGTAGTTGGCGAGTCGGAGGGGCAGTTGGTGAGTCGGAGAGATACTTGGTGAGTCGGAGAGGGTGTTGGTGAGTCGGAGGGGCAGTTGGCAAGTCGGAGAGGCAGTTGGTGAGTCGGAGAGGCAGTTGGAGAGTCGGAGAGGCAGTTGGTGAGTCGGAGAGGCAGTTGGTGAGTCGGAGAGGCAGTTGGTGAGTGGGAGAGGCAGTTGGTGAGTCGGAGAGGCAGTTGGTGAGTCGGAGAGGTAGTTGGTGAGTCGGAGGGGCAGTTGGTGAATCGTAGAGGTAGTTGGTGAGTCGGAGAGGGCGTTGGTGAGTCGGAGGGGCAGTTGGAGAGTCGGAGAGGCAGTTGGAGAGTCGGAGAGGTAGTTGGTGAGTCAGAGAGGTAGTTGGTGAGTCGGAGAGGTAGGTGGTGAGTCGGAGAGGTAGTTGGTGAGTTGGAGAGGCAGTTCGTGAGTCGGAGAGGCAGTTTGTGAGTCGGAGAGACAGTTGGTGAGTCGGAGGGGCAGTTGGTGAGTCGGAGAGGCAGTTGGTGAGTCGGAGAGGCAGTTGGTGAGTCGGAGAGGCAGTTGGTGAGTCGGAGAGGCAGTTGGTGTGTGTGAGAGGCAGTTGGTGAGTCGGGGGGGCAGTTCGTGAGTCGGAGGGGCAGTTGGTGAGTCGGAGAGGCAGTTGGTGAGTCGGAGGGGCAGTTGGTGAGTCGGAGAGGCAGTTGGTGAGTCGGAGAGGCAGTTGGTGAGTCGGAGAGGCAGTTGGTGAGTCGGAGGGGCAGTTGGTGAGTCGGAGAAGTAGTTGGTGAGTCGGAGGGACAGTTGGTGAGTCGGAGAGGCAGTTGGTGAGTCGGTGAGTCGGAGGGGAATTTGGTGAGACGGTGGGGCAGTTGGTGAGTCGGTGAGCCAGTTGGTGAGTCGGCGAGGCAGTTGGTGAGTCGGAGAGGCAGTTGGTGAGTCGGAGAGGTATTTGGTGACTTGGAGAGGCAGTTGATGAGTCGGGGAGGCAGTTGGTGAGTCGGAGAGGTAGTTGGTGAGTCGGAGAGGGTGTTGGTGAGTCGGAGGGGCAGTTGGCGAGTCGGAGAGGCAGTTGGTGAGTCGGAGAGGCAGTTGGAGAGTCGGAGAGGCAGTTGGTGAGTCGGAGAGGGCATTGGTGAGTCGGAGAGGCAGTTGGTGAGTCGGAGAGGCAGTTGGTGAGTCGGAGAGGTAGTTGGTGAGTCTGACAGGTAGTTTGTGAGTCGGAGAGGTAGTTGGTGAGTCGGAAAGTTAGTTGGTGACTCGGAGAGGCAGTTGGTGAGTCGGAGAGGTAGTTGGTGAGTCGGAGAGGCAGTTGGTGAGTCGGAGAGGCAGTTTGTGAGTCGGAGAGGCAGTTGGTGAGTCGGAGGGGCAGTTGGTTACTCGGAGAGGCAGTTGGTGAGTTGGAGAGGCAGTTGGTGAGTCGGAGAGGCAGTTGGTGAGTCGGAGAGGTAGTTGGTGAGTCTGAGAGGTAGTTTGTGAGTCGGAGAGGTAGTTGGTGAGTCGGAGAGTTAGTTGTTGACTCGGAGAGGCAGTTGGTGAGTCGGAGAGGTAGTTGGTGAGTCGGAGAGGCAGTTGGTGAGTCGGAGAGGCAGTTTGTGAGTCGGAGAGGCAGTTGGTGAGTCGGAGGGGCAGTTGGTTACTCGGAGAGGCAGTTGGTGAGTCGGAGAGGCAGTTGGTGAGTCGGAGAGGCAGTTGGTGAGTCGGAGAGGTATTTGGTGACTTGGAGAGGCAGTTGATGAGTCGGGGAGGCAGTTGGTGAGTCGGAGAGGTAGTTGGTGAGTCGGAGAGGTAGTTGGTGACTCGGAGAGGCAGTTGGTGAGTCGGAGGGGAATTTGGTGAGACGGTGGGGCAGTTGGTGAGTCGGAGAGCCAGTTGGTGAGTCGGAGAGGCAGTTGGTGAGTCGGAGAGGCAGTTGGAGAGTCGGAGAGGCAGTTGGTGAGTCGTAGAGGGCGTTGGTTAGTCGGAGAGGCAGTTGGTGAGTCGTAGAGGCAGTTGGTGAGTCGGAGAGGCAGTTGGTGAGTCGAAGAGGCAGTTGGAGAGTCGGAGAGGCAGTTGGTGAGTCGGAGAGGCAGTTGGTGAGTCGGAGAGGCAGTTGGAGAGTCGGAGAGGCAGTTGGTGAGTCGGAGAGGTAGTTGGTGAGTCTGAGAGGTAGTTGGTGAGACGGAGAGGTAGTTGGTGAGTCGGAGAGGTAGTTGGTGAGTCGGAGAGGCAGTTGGTGAGTCGGAGAGGTAGTTGGTGAGTCGGAGAGGCAGTTGGTGAGTCGGAGAGGCAGTTTGTGAGTCGGAGAGGCAGTTGGTGAGTCGGAGGGGCTGCTGGTGAGTCGGAGAGGCAGTTGGTGAGTCGGGGAGGCAGTTGGTGAGTCGGAGAGACAGTTGGTGAGTCGGAGAGGTAGTTGGTGACTTGGAGAGGCAGTTGTTGAGTCGGGGAGGCAGTTGGTGAGTCGGAGATGTAGTTGGTGAGTCGGAGAGGTAGTTGGTGACTCGGAGAGGCAGTTGGTGAGTCGGGGGGGCAGTTGGTGAGTCGGAGAGGTAGTTGGTGAGTCGGAGAGGTAGTTGGTGACTCGGAGAGGCAGTTGGTGAGTCGGAGGGGCAGTTGGTGAGTCGGAGAGGCAGTTGGTGAGTCGGAGAGGTAGTTGGTGAGTCGGAGAGGCAGTTGGTGAGTCGGAGAGGCAGTTGGTGAGTCGGAGAGGCAGTTGGTGAGTCGGAGAGGCAGTTGGTGAGTCGGAGAGGCAGTTGGTGAGTCATAGGCTCAGTTGGTGAGTCGGAGAGGCAGTTGGTGAGTCGGAGAGGCAGTTGGTGATTCGGAGAGGCAGTTGGTGAGTCGGACAGGCTGTTTATGAGTCGGAGGGGCAGTTGAGAGTCGGAGAGCTAGTTGGTGAGTCGGAGAGGGCGTTGGTGAGTCGGAGGGGCAGTTGGAGAGTCGGAGAGGCAGTTGGAGAGTCGGAGAGGCAGTTGGTGAGTCGGAGAGGCAGTTGGTGAGTCGGAGAGCTAGTTGGTGAGTCAGAGAGGTAGTTGGTGAGTCGGAGAGGCAGTTGGTGAGTCGGAGAGGCAGTTGGTGAGTCGGAGAGGCAGTTGGTGAGTCGGAGAGGCAGTTCGTGAGTCGGAGAGGCAGCTTGTGAGTCGGAGAGGCAATTCGTGAGTCGGAGGGGCAGTTGGTGAGTTGGAGAGGCAGTTGGTGAGTCGGAGAGGCAGTTGGTGAGTCGGAGAGGTAGTTGGTGAGTCGGAGGGACAGTTGGTGAGTCGGAGAGGCAATTGGTGAGTCGGAGAGTGAGTTGGAGAGTCGGAGGGGCAGTTGGTGAGTGGGAGAGGCAGTTGGTGAGTCGGAGAGGCAGTTGGTGAGTCGGAGAGGTAGTTGGTGAGTCGGAGAGGCAGTTGGTGAGTCGGAGGGGCAGTTGGTGAGTCGGAGAAGTAGTTGGTGAGTCGGAGGGACAGTTGGTGTGTCGGAGAGGCAGTTGGTGAGTCGGAGAGGTAGTTGGTGAGTCGGAGGGGAATTTGGTGAGACGGTGGGGCAGTTGGTGAGTCGGTGAGCCAGTTGGTGAGTCGGCGAGGCAGTTGGTGAGTCGGAGAGGCAGTTGGTGAGTCGGAGAGGTAGTTGGTGAGTGGGAGAGACAGTTGGTGAGTCGGAGAGGCAGTTGGTGAGTCGGAGAGGTAGTTGGCGAGTCGGAGGGGCAGTTGGTGAGTCGGAGAGGTAGTTTGTGAGTCGGAGAGGGTGTTGGTGAGTCGGAGGGGCAGTTGGCAAGTCGGAGAGGCAGTTGGTGAGTCGGAGAGGCAGTTGGAGAGTCGGAGAGGCAGTTGGTGAGTCGGAGAGGCAGTTGGTGAGTCGGAGAGGCAGTTGGTGAGTGGGAGAGGCAGTTGGTGAGTCGGAGAGGCAGTTGGTGAGTCGGAGAGGTAGTTGGTGAGTCGGAGAGACAGTTGGTGAGTCGGAGGGGCAGTTGGTGAGTCGGAGAGGCAGTTGGTGAGTCGGAGAGGCAGTTGGTGAGTCGGAGAGGCAGTTGGTGAGTCGGAGAGGCAGTTGGTGTGTGTGAGAGGCAGTTGGTGAGTCGGGGGGGCAGTTCGTGAGTCGGAGGGGCAGTTGGTGAGTCGGAGAGGCAGTTGGTGAGTCGGAGGGGCAGTTGGTGAGTCGGAGAGGCAGTTGGTGAGTCGGAGAGGCAGTTGGTGAGTCGGAGAGGCAGTTGGTGAGTCGGAGGGGCAGTTGGTGAGTCGGAGAAGTAGTTGGTGAGTCGGAGGGACAGTTGGTGAGTCGGAGAGGCAGTTGGTGAGTCGGTGAGTCGGAGGGGAATTTGGTGAGACGGTGGGGCAGTTGGTGAGTCGGTGAGCCAGTTGGTGAGTCGGCGAGGCAGTTGGTGAGTCGGAGAGGCAGTTGGTGAGTCGGAGAGGTAGTTGGTGAGTGGGAGAGACAGTTGGTGAGTCGGAGAGGCAGTTGGTGAGTCGGAGAGGTAGTTGGCGAGTCGGAGGGGCAGTTGGTGAGTCGGAGAGGTAGTTGATGAGTCGGAGAGGGTGTTGGTGAGTCGGAGGGGCAGTTGGCGAGTCGGAGAGGCAGTTGGTGAGTCGGAGAGGCAGTTGGAGAGTCGGAGAGGCAGTTGGTGAGTCGGAGAGGGCATTGGTGAGTCGGAGAGGCAGTTGGTGAGTCGGAGAGGCAGTTGGTGAGTCGGAGAGGTAGTTGGTGAGTCTGAGAGGTAGTTTGTGAGTCGGAGAGGTAGTTGGTGAGTCGGAGAGTTAGTTGGTGACTCGGAGAGGCAGTTGGTGAGTCGGAGAGGTAGTTGGTGAGTCGGAGAGGCAGTTGGTGAGTTGGAGAGGCAGTTTGTGAGTCGGAGAGGCAGTTGGTGAGTCGGAGGGGCAGTTGGTTACTCGGAGAGGCAGTTGGTGAGTCGGAGAGGCAGTTGGTGAGTCGGAGAGGCAGTTGGTGAGTCGGAGAGGTATTTGGTGACTTGGAGAGGCAGTTGATGAGTCGGGGAGGCAGTTGGTGAGTCGGAGAGGTAGTTGGTGAGTCGGAGAGGTAGTTGGTGACTCGGAGTGGCAGTTGGTGAGTCGGAGGGGAATTTGGTGAGACGGTGGGGTAGTTGGTGAGTCGGAGAGCCAGTTGGTGAGTCGGAGAGGCAGTTGGTGAGTCGGAGAGGCAGTTGGAGAGTCGGAGAGGCAGTTGGTGAGTCGTAGAGGGCGTTGGTTAGTCGGAGAGGCAGTTGGTGAGTCGGAGAGGCAGTTGGTGAGTCGGAGAGGCAGTTGGTGAGTCGGAGAGGCAGTTGGAGAGTCGGAGAGGCAGTTGGTGAGTCGGAGAGGCAGTTGGTGAGTCGGAGAGGCAGTTGGAGAGTTGGAGAGGCAGTTGGTGAGTCGGAGAGGTAGTTGGTGAGTCTGAGAGGTAGTTGGTGAGACGGAGAGGTAGTTGGTGAGTCGGAGAGGTAGTTGGTGAGTCGGAGAGGCAGTTGGTGAGTCGGAGAGGCAGTTGGTGAGTCGGAGGGGAATTTGGTGAGACGGTGGGGCAGTTGGTGAGTCGGTGAGCCAGTTGGTGAGTCGGCGAGGCAGTTGGTGAGTCGGAGAGGCAGTTGGTGAGTCGGAGAGGTAGTTGGTGAGTGGGAGAGACAGTTGGTGAGTCGGAGAGGCAGTTGGTGAGTCGGAGAGGTAGTTGGCGAGTCGGAGGGGCAGTTGGTGAGTCGGAGAGGTAGCTGGTGAGTCGGAGAGGGTGTTGGTGAGTCGGAGGGGCAGTTGGCAAGTCGGAGAGGCAGTTGGTGAGTCGGAGAGGCAGTTGGAGAGTCGGAGAGGCAGTTGGTGAGTCGGAGAGGCAGTTGGTGAGTCGGAGAGGTAGTTGGTGAGTCGGAGGGGCAGTTGGTGAATCGGAGACGTAGTTGGTGAGTCGGAGAGGGCGTTGGTGAGTCGGAGGGGCAGTTGGAGAGTCGGAGAGGCAGTTGGAGAGTCGGAGAGGTAGTTGGTGAGTCAGAGAGGTAGTTGGTGAGTCGGAGAGGTAGGTGGTGAGTCGGAGAGGTAGTTGGTGAGTTGGAGAGGCAGTTCGTGAGTCGGAGAGGCAGTTTGTGAGTCGGAGAGACAGTTGGTGAGTCGGAGGGGCAGTTGGTGAGTCGGAGAGGCAGTTGGTGAGTCGGAGAGGCAGTTGGTGAGTCGGAGAGGCAGTTGGTGAGTCGGAGAGGCAGTTGGTGTGTGTGAGAGGCAGTTGGTGAGTCGGGGGGGCAGTTCGTGAGTCGGAGGGGCAGTTGGTGAGTCGGAGAGGCAGTTGGTGAGTCGGAGGGGCAGTTGGTGAGTCGGAGAGGCAGTTGGTGAGTCGGAGAGGCAGTTGGTGAGTCGGAGAGGCAGTTGGTGAGTCGGAGGGGCAGTTGGTGAGTCGGAGAAGTAGTTGGTGAGTCGGAGGGACAGTTGGTGAGTCGGAGAGGCAGTTGGTGAGTCGGTGAGTCGGAGGGGAATTTGGTGAGACGGTGGGGCAGTTGGTGAGTCGGTGAGCCAGTTGGTGAGTCGGCGAGGCAGTTGGTGAGTCGGAGAGGCAGTTGGTGAGTCGGAGAGGTATTTGGTGACTTGGAGAACCAGTTGATGAGTCGGGGAGGCAGTTGGTGAGTCGGAGAGGTAGTTGGTGAGTCGGAGAGGTAGTTGGTGACTCGGAGAGGCAGTTGGTGAGTCGGAGGGGAATTTGGTGAGACGGTGGGGCAGTTGGTGAGTCGGAGAGCCAGTTGGTGAGTCGGAGAGGCAGTTGGTGAGTCGGAGAGGCAGTTGGAGAGTCGGAGAGGCAGTTGGTGAGTCGTAGAGGGCGTTGGTTAGTCGGAGAGGCAGTTGGTGAGTCGTAGAGGCAGTTGGTGAGTCGGAGAGGCAGTTGGTGAGTCGAAGAGGCAGTTGGAGAGTCGGAGAGGCAGTTGGTGAGTCGGAGAGGCAGTTGGTGAGTCGGAGAGGCAGTTGGAGAGTCGGAGAGGCAGTTGGTGAGTCGGAGAGGTAGTTGGTGAGTCTGAGAGGTAGTTGGTGAGACGGAGAGGTAGTTGGTGAGTCGGAGAGGTAGTTGGTGAGTCGGAGAGGCAGTTGGTGAGTCGGAGAGGTAGTTGGTGAGTCGGAGAGGCAGTTGGTGAGTCGGAGAGGCAGTTTGTGAGTCGGAGAGGCAGTTGGTGAGTCGGAGGGGCTGTTGGTGAGTCGGAGAGGCAGTTGGTGAGTCGGGGAGGCAGTTGGTGAGTCGGAGAGACAGTTGGTGAGTCGGAGAGGTAGTTGGTGACTTGGAGAGGCAGTTGTTGAGTCGGGGAGGCAGTTGGTGAGTCGGAGATGTAGTTGGTGAGTCGGAGAGGTAGTTGGTGACTCGGAGAGGCAGTTGGTGAGTCGGGGGGGCAGTTGGTGAGTCGGAGAGGTAGTTGGTGAGTCGGAGAGGTAGTTGGTGACTCGGAGAGGCAGTTGGTGAGTCGGAGGGGCAGTTGGTGAGTCGGAGAGGCAGTTGGTGAGTCGGAGAGGTAGTTGGTGAGTCGGAGAGGCAGTTGGTGAGTCGGAGAGGCAGTTGGTGAGTCGGAGAGGCAGTTGGTGAGTCGGAGAGGCAGTTGGTGAGTCGGAGAGGCAGTTGGTGAGTCATAGGCTCAGTTGGTGAGTCGGAGAGGCAGTTGGTGAGTCGGAGAGGCAGTTGGTGATTCGGAGAGGCAGTTGGTGAGTCGGACAGGCTGTTTATGAGTCGGAGGGGCAGTTGAGAGTCGGAGAGCTAGTTGGTGAGTCGGAGAGGGCGTTGGTGAGTCGGAGGGGCAGTTGGAGAGTCGGAGAGGCAGTTGGAGAGTCGGAGAGGCAGTTGGTGAGTCGGAGAGGCAGTTGGTGAGTCGGAGAGCTAGTTGGTGAGTCAGAGAGGTAGTTGGTGAGTCGGAGAGGCAGTTGGTGAGTCGGAGAGGCAGTTGGTGAGTCGGAGAGGCAGTTGGTGAGTCGGAGAGGCAGTTCGTGAGTCGGAGAGGCAGCTTGTGAGTCGGAGAGGCAATTCGTGAGTCGGAGGGGCAGTTGGTGAGTCGGAGAGGCAGTTGGTGAGTCGGAGAGGCAGTTGGTGAGTCGGTGAGTCGGAGGGGAATTTGGTGAGACGGTGGGGCAGTTGGTGAGTCGGTGAGCCAGTTGGTGAGTCGGCGAGGCAGTTGGTGAGTCGGAGAGGCAGTTGGTGAGTCGGAGAGGTAGTTGGTGAGTGGGAGAGACAGTTGGTGAGTCGGAGAGGCAGTTGGTGAGTCGGAGAGGTAGTTGGCGAGTCGGAGGGGCAGTTGGTGAGTCGGAGAGGTAGTTGATGAGTCGGAGAGGGTGTTGGTGAGTCGGAGGGGCAGTTGGCGAGTCGGAGAGGCAGTTGGTGAGTCGGAGAGGCAGTTGGAGAGTCGGAGAGGCAGTTGGTGAGTCGGAGAGGGCATTGGTGAGTCGGAGAGGCAGTTGGTGAGTCGGAGAGGCAGTTGGTGAGTCGGAGAGGTAGTTGGTGAGTCTGAGAGGTAGTTTGTGAGTCGGAGAGGTAGTTGGTGAGTCGGAGAGTTAGTTGGTGACTCGGAGAGGCAGTTGGTGAGTCGGAGAGGTAGTTGGTGAGTCGGAGAGGCAGTTGGTGAGTCGGAGAGGCAGTTTGTGAGTCGGAGAGGCAGTTGGTGAGTCGGAGGGGCAGTTGGTTACTCGGAGAGGCAGTTGGTGAGTCGGAGAGGCAGTTGGTGAGTCGGAGAGGCAGTTGGTGAGTCGGAGAGGTATTTGGTGACTTGGAGAGGCAGTTGATGAGTCGGGGAGGCAGTTGGTGAGTCGGAGAGGTAGTTGGTGAGTCGGAGAGGTAGTTGGTGACTCGGAGAGGCAGTTGGTGAGTCGGAGGGGAATTTGGTGAGACGGTGGGGTAGTTGGTGAGTCGGAGAGCCAGTTGGTGAGTCGGAGAGGCAGTTGGTGAGTCGGAGAGGCAGTTGGAGAGTCGGAGAGGCAGTTGGTGAGTCGTAGAGGGCGTTGGTTAGTCGGAGAGGCAGTTGGTGAGTCGGAGAGGCAGTTGGTGAGTCGGAGAGGCAGTTGGTGAGTCGGAGAGGCAGTTGGAGAGTCGGAGAGGCAGTTGGTGAGTCGGAGAGGCAGTTGGTGAGTCGGAGAGGCAGCTGGAGAGTTGGAGAGGCAGTTGGTGAGTCGGAGAGGTAGTTGGTGAGTCTGAGAGGTAGTTGGTGAGACGGAGAGGTAGTTGGTGAGTCGGAGAGGTAGTTGGTGAGTCGGAGAGGCAGTTGGTGAGTCGGAGAGGCAGTTGGTGAGTCGGAGGGGAATTTGGTGAGACGGTGGGGCAGTTGGTGAGTCGGTGAGCCAGTTGGTGAGTCGGCGAGGCAGTTGGTGAGTCGGAGAGGCAGTTGGTGAGTCGGAGAGGTAGTTGGTGAGTGGGAGAGACAGTTGGTGAGTCGGAGAGGCAGTTGGTGAGTCGGAGAGGTAGTTGGCGAGTCGGAGGGGCAGTTGGTGAGTCGGAGAGGTAGCTGGTGAGTCGGAGAGGGTGTTGGTGAGTCGGAGGGGCAGTTGGCAAGTCGGAGAGGCAGTTGGTGAGTCGGAGAGGCAGTTGGAGAGTCGGAGAGGCAGTTGGTGAGTCGGAGAGGCAGTTGGTGAGTCGGAGAGGTAGTTGGTGAGTCGGAGGGGCAGTTGGTGAATCGGAGACGTAGTTGGTGAGTCGGAGAGGGCGTTGGTGAGTCGGAGGGGCAGTTGGAGAGTCGGAGAGGCAGTTGGAGAGTCGGAGAGGTAGTTGGTGAGTCAGAGAGGTAGTTGGTGAGTCGGAGAGGTAGGTGGTGAGTCGGAGAGGTAGTTGGTGAGTTGGAGAGGCAGTTCGTGAGTCGGAGAGGCAGTTTGTGAGTCGGAGAGACAGTTGGTGAGTCGGAGGGGCAGTTGGTGAGTCGGAGAGGCAGTTGGTGAGTCGGAGAGGCAGTTGGTGAGTCGGAGAGGCAGTTGGTGAGTCGGAGAGGCAGTTGGTGTGTGTGAGAGGCAGTTGGTGAGTCGGGGGGGCAGTTCGTGAGTCGGAGGGGCAGTTGGTGAGTCGGAGAGGCAGTTGGTGAGTCGGAGGGGCAGTTGGTGAGTCGGAGAGGCAGTTGGTGAGTCGGAGAGGCAGTTGGTGAGTCGGAGAGGCAGTTGGTGAGTCGGAGGGGCAGTTGGTGAGTCGGAGAAGTAGTTGGTGAGTCGGAGGGACAGTTGGTGAGTCGGAGAGGCAGTTGGTGAGTCGGTGAGTCGGAGGGGAATTTGGTGAGACGGTGGGGCAGTTGGTGAGTCGGTGAGCCAGTTGGTGAGTCGGCGAGGCAGTTGGTGAGTCGGAGAGGCAGTTGGTGAGTCAGAGAGGTATTTGGTGACTTGGAGAGGCAGTTGATGAGTCGGGGAGGCAGTTGGTGAGTCGGAGAGGTAGTTGGTGAGTCGGAGAGGTAGTTGGTGACTCGGAGAGGCAGTTGGTGAGTCGGAGTGGAATTTGGTGAGACGGTGGGGCAGTTGGTGAGTCGGAGAGCCAGTTGGTGAGTCGGAGAGGCAGTTGGTGAGTCGGAGATGCAGTTGGAGAGTCGGAGAGGCAGTTGGTGAGTCGTAGAGGGCGTTGGTTAGTCGGAGAGGCAGTTGGTGAGTCGGAGAGGCAGTTGGTGAGTCGGAGAGGCAGTTGGTGAGTCGGAGAGGCAGTTGGAGAGTCGGAGAGGCAGTTGGTGAGTCGGAGAGGCAGTTGGTGAGTCGGAGAGGCAGTTGGAGAGTCGGAGAGGCAGTTGGTGAGTCGGAGAGGTAGTTGGTGAGTCTGAGAGGTAGTTGGTGAGACGGAGAGGTAGTTGGTGAGTCGGAGAGGTAGTTGGTGAGTCGGAGAGGCAGTTGGTGAGTCGGAGAGGCAGTTGGTGAGTCGGAGGGGAATTTGGTGAGACGGTGGGGCAGTTGGTGAGTCGGTGAGCCAGTTGGTGAGTCGGCGAGGCAGTTGGTGAGTCGGAGAGGCAGTTGGTGAGTCGGAGAGGTAGTTGGTGAGTGGGAGAGACAGTTGGTGAGTCGGAGAGGCAGTTGGTGAGTCGGAGAGGTAGTTGGCGAGTCGGAGGGGCAGTTGGTGAGTCGGAGAGGTAGTTGGTGAGTCGGAGAGGGTGTTGGTGAGTCAGAGGGGCAGTTGGCAAGTCGGAGAGGCAGTTGGTGAGTCGGAGAGGCAGTTGGAGTGTCGGAGAGGCAGTTGGTGAGTCGGAGAGGCAGTTGGTGAGTCGGAGAGGCAGTTGGTGAGTGGGAGAGGCAGTTGGTGAGTCGGAGAGGCAGTTGGTGAGTCGGAGAGGTAGTTGGTGAGTCGGAGGGGCAGTTGGTGAACCGGAGAGGTAGTTGGTGAGTCGGAGAGGGCGTTGGTGAGTCGGAGGGGCAGTTGGAGAGTCGGAGAGGCAGTTGGAGAGTCGGAGAGGTAGTTGGTGAGTCAGAGAGGTAGTTGGTGAGTCGGAGAGGTAGGTGGTGAGTCGGAGAGGTAGTTGGTGAGTTGGAGAGGCAGTTCGTGAGTCGGAGAGGCAGTTTGTGAGTCGGAGAGACAGTTGGTGAGTCGGAGGGGCAGTTGGTGAGTCGGAGAGGCAGTTGGTGAGTCGGAGAGGCAGTTGGTGAGTCGGAGAGGCAGTTGGTGAGTCGGAGAGGCAGTTGGTGTGTGTGAGAGGAAGTTGGTGAGTCGGGGGGGCAGTTCGTGAGTCGGAGGGGCAGTTGGTGAGTCGGAGAGGCAGTTGGTGAGTCGGAGGGGCAGTTGGTGAGTCGGAGAGGCAGTTGGTGAGTCGGAGAGGCAGTTGGTGAGTCGGAGAGGCAGTTGGTGAGTCGGAGGGGCAGTTGGTGAGTCGGAGAAGTAGTTGGTGAGTCGGAGGGACAGTTGGTGAGTCGGAGAGGCAGTTGGTGAGTCGGTGAGTCGGAGGGGAATTTGGTGAGACGGTGGGGCAGTTGGTGAGTCGGTGAGCCAGTTGGTGAGTCGGCGAGGCAGTTGGTGAGTCGGAGAGGCAGTTGGTGAGTCGGAGAGGTAGTTGGTGAGTGGGAGAGACAGTTGGTGAGTCGGAGAGGCAGTTGGTGAGTCGGAGAGGTAGTTGGCGAGTCGGAGGGGCAGTTGGTGAGTCGGAGAGGTAGTTGATGAGTCGGAGAGGGTGTTGGTGAGTCGGAGGGGCAGTTGGCGAGTCGGAGAGGCAGTTGGTGAGTCGGAGAGGCAGTTGGAGAGTCGGAGAGGCAGTTGGTGAGTCGGAGAGGGCATTGGAGAGTCGGAGAGGCAGTTGGTGAGTCGGAGAGGCAGTTGGTGAGTCGGAGAGGTAGTTGGTGAGTCTGAGAGGTAGTTTGTGAGTCGGAGAGGTAGTTGGTGAGTCGGAAAGTTAGTTGGTGACTCGGAGAGGCAGTTGGTGAGTCGGAGAGGTAGTTGGTGAGTCGGAGAGGCAGTTGGTGAGTCGGAGAGGCAGTTTGTGAGTCGGAGAGGCAGTTGGTGAGTCGGAGGGGCAGTTGGTTACTCGGAGAGGCAGTTGGTGAGTCGGAGAGGCAGTTGGTGAGTCGGAGAGGCAGTTGGTGAGTCGGAGAGGTAGTTGGTGAGTCTGAGAGGTAGTTTGTGAGTCGGAGAGGTAGTTGGTGAGTCGGAGAGTTAGTTGGTGACTCGGAGAGGCAGTTGGTGAGTCGGAGAGGTAGTTGGTGAGTCGGAGAGGCAGTTGGTGAGTCGGAGAGGCAGTTTGTGAGTCGGAGAGGCAGTTGGTGAGTCGGAGGGGCAGTTGGTTACTCGGAGAGGCAGTTGGTGAGTCGGAGAGGCAGTTGGTGAGTCGGAGAGGCAGTTGATGAGTCGGAGAGGTATTTGTTGACTTGGAGAGGCAGTTGATGAGTCGGGGAGGCAGTTGGTGAGTCGGAGAGGTAGTTGGTGAGTCGGAGAGGTAGTTGGTGACTCGGAGAGGCAGTTGGTGAGTCGGAGGGGAATTTGGTGAGACGGTGGGGCAGTTGGTGAGTCGGAGAGCCAGTTGGTGAGTCGGAGAGGCAGTTGGTGAGTCGGAGAGGCAGTTGGAGAGTCGGAGAGGCAGTTGGTGAGTCGTAGAGGGCGTTGGTTAGTCGGAGAGGCAGTTGGTGAGTCGTAGAGGCAGTTGGTGAGTCGGAGAGGCAGTTGGAGAGTCGGAGAGGCAGTTGGTGAGTCGGAGAGGCAGTTGGTGAGTCGGAGAGGCAGTTGGAGAGTCGGAGAGGCAGTTGGTGAGTCGGAGAGGTAGTTGGTGAGTCTGAGAGGTAGTTGGTGAGACGGAGAGGTAGTTGGTGAGTCGGAGAGGTAGTTGGTGAGTCGGAGAGGCAGTTGGTGAGTCGGAGAGGCAGTTGGTGAGTCGGAGAGGCAGTTGGTGAGTCGGAGAGGCAGTTTGTGAGTCGGAGAGGCAGTTGGTGAGTCGGAGGGGCTGTTGGTGAGTCGGAGAGGCAGTTGGTGAGTCGGGGAGGCAGTTGGTGAGTCGGAGAGACAGTTGGTGAGTCGGAGAGGTAGTTGGTGACTTGGAGAGGCAGTTGTTGAGTCGGGGAGGCAGTTGGTGAGTCGGAGATGTAGTTGGTGAGTCGGAGAGGTAGTTGGTGACTCGGAGAGGCAGTTGGTGAGTCGGGGGGGCAGTTGGTGAGTCGGAGAGGTAGTTGGTGAGTCGGAGAGGTAGTTGGTGACTCGGAGAGGCAGTTGGTGAGTCGGAGGGGCAGTTGGTGTGTCGGAGAGGCAGTTGGTGAGTCGGAGAGGTAGTTGGTGAGACGGAGGGGCAGTTGGTGTGTCGGAGAGGCAGTTGTTGAGTCGGAGAGGCAGTTGGTGAGTCGGAGGGGCAGTTGGCGAGTCGGAGAGGCAGTTGGTGAGTCGGAGAGGTAGTTGGTGAGTCGGAGAGGTAGTTGGTGACTTGGAGAGGCAGTTGTTGAGTCGGGGGGGCAGTTGGTGAGTCGGAGAGGTAGTTGGTGAGTCGGAGAGGTAGTTGGTGATTCGGAGAGGCAGTTGGTGAGTCGGAGGGGCAGTTGGTGAGTCGGAGAGGCAGTTGGTGAGTCGAAGAGGCAGTTGGTGAGTCGGAGAGGCAGTTGGTGAGTCGGAGAGGCAGTTGGTGAGTCGGAGAGGCAGTTGGTGAGTCGGAGAGGCAGTTGGTGAGTCATAGGCTCAGTTGGTGAGTCGGAGAGGCAGTTGGTGAGTCGTAGAGGCAGTTGGTGATTCGGAGATGCAGTTGGTGAGTCGGAGAGGCTGTTTATGAGTCGGAGAGGCAGTTTGTGAGTCGGAGAGGCAGTTGGTGAGTCGGAGGGGCAGTTGGGTACTCGGAGAGACAGTTGGTGAGTCGGAGAGGCAGTTGGTGAGTCGGAGAGGCAGTTGGTGAGTCGGAGAGGTATTTGGTGACTTGGAGAGGCAGTTGATGAGTCGGGGAGGCAGTTGGTGAGTCGGAGAGGTAGTTGGTGAGTCGGAGAGGTAGTTGGTGACTCGGAGAGGCAGTTGTTAAGTCGGAGGGGAATTTGGTGAGACGGTGGGGCAGTTGGTGAGTCGGAGAGCCAGTTGGTGAGTCGGAGAGGCAGTTGGTGAGTCGGAGAGGCAGTTGGTGATTCGGAGAGGCAGTTGGTGAGTCGTAGAGGGCGTTGGTTAGTCGGAGAGGCAGTTGGTGAGTCGTAGAGGCAGTTGGTGAGTCGGAGAGGCAGTTGGTGAGTCGAAGAGGCAGTTGGAGAGTCGGAGAGGCAGTTGGTGAGTCGGAGAGGCAGTTGGTGAGTCGGAGAGGCAGTTGGAGAGTCGGAGAGGCAGTTGGTGAGTCGGAGAGGTAGTTGGTGAGTCTGAGAGGTAGTTGGTGAGACGGAGAGGTAGTTGGTGAGTCGGAGAGGTAGTTGGTGAGTCGGAGAGGCAGTTGGTGAGTCGGAGAGGTAGTTGGTGAGTCGGAGAGGCAGTTGGTGAGTCGGAGAGGCAGTTTGTGAGTCGGAGAGGCAGTTGGTGAGTCGGAGGGGCTGTTGGTGAGTCGGAGAGGCAGTTGGTGAGTCGGGGAGGCAGTTGGTGAGTCGGAGAGACAGTTGGTGAGTCGGAGAGGTAGTTGGTGACTTGGAGAGGCAGTTGTTGAGTCGGGGAGGCAGTTGGTGAGTCGGAGATGTAGTTGGTGAGTCGGAGAGGTAGTTGGTGACTCGGAGAGGCAGTTGGTGAGTCGGGGGGGCAGTTGGTGAGTCGGAGAGGTAGTTGGTGAGTCGGAGAGGTAGTTGGTGAGTGGGAGAGGCAGTTGGTGAGTCGGAGGGGCAGTTGGTGAGTCGGAGAGGCAGTTGGTGAGTCGGAAAGGGAGTTGGTGAGACGGAGGGGCAGTTGGTGTGTCGGAGAGGCAGTTGTTGAGTCGGAGAGGCAGTTGGTGAGTCGGAGGGGCAGTTGGCGAGTCGGAGAGGCAGTTGGTGAGTCGGAGAGGTAGTTGGTGAGTCGGAGAGGTAGTTGGTGACTTGGAGAGGCAGTTGTTGAGTCGGGGGGGCAGTTGGTGAGTCGGAGAGGTAGTTGGTGAGTCGGAGAGGTAGTTGGTGATTCGGAGAGGCAGTTGGTGAGTCGGAGGGGCAGTTGGTGAGTCGGAGAGGCAGTTGGTGAGTCGAAGAGGCAGTTGGTGAGTCGGAGAGGCAGTTGGTGAGTCGGAGAGGCAGTTGGTGAGTCGGAGAGGCAGTTGGTGAGTCGGAGAGGCAGTTGGTGAGTCATAGGCTCAGTTGGTGAGTCGGAGAGGCAGTTGGTGAGTCGTAGAGGCAGTTGGTGATTCGGAGATGCAGTTGGTGAGTCGGAGAGGCTGTTTATGAGTCGGAGGGGCAGTTGGAGAGTCGGCGAGGTAGTTGGTGAGTCGGAGAGGCAGTTTGTGAGTCGGAGAGGCAGTTGGTGAGTCGGAGGTGCAGTTGGTGAGTCAGAGAGGCAGTTGGTGAGTCGGAGAGGCAGTTGGTGAGTCGGAGAGGCAGTTGGTGAGTCGGAGAGGCAGTTGGTGAGTCGGAGAGGTAGTTGGTGACTTGGAGAGGCAGTTGGTGAGTCGGGGAGGCAGTTGGTGAGTCGGAGAGGTAGTTGGTGAGTCGGAGAGGTAGTTGGTGAATCGGAGAGGCAGTTGGTGAGTCGGAGGGGAATTTGGTGAGACGGTGGGGCAGTTGGTGAGTCGGAGAGCCAGTTGGTGAGTCGGAGAGCCAGTTGGTGAGTCGGAGAGGCAGTTGGTGAGTGGGAGAGGCAGTTGGTGAGTCGGATAGGCAGTTGGTGAGTCGGAGAGGTAGTTGGTGAGTCGGAGGGGCAGTTGATGAGTCGGAGAGGTAGTTGGTGAGTCGGAGAGGGCGTTGGTGAGTCGGAGGGGCAGTCGGCGAGTCGGAGAGGCAGTTGGTGAGTCGGAGAGGCAGTTGGTGAGTCGGAGAAGCAGTTGGTGAGTCGGAGAGGCAGTTGGTGAGTCGGAGAGTTAGTTGGTGAGTCGGAGGGGAATTTCGTGAGACGGTGGGGCAGTTGGTGAGTCGGAGAGGCAGTTGGTGAGTCGGAGAGCCAGTTGGTGAGTCGGAGAGGCAGTTGGTGCATCGGAGGGGCAGTTGATGAGTCGGCGAGGCAGTTGGTGAGTCGGAGAGGCAGTTGGTGAGTCGGAGAGGCAGTTGGTGAGTGGGAGAGGCAGTTGGTGAGTCGGAGAGGCAGTTGGTGAGTCGGAGGTGCTGTTGGTGAGTCGGAGGGGCAGTTGGTGAGTCGGAGAGGCAGTTGGTGAGTCGGAGAGGTATTTGGTGAGTCGGAGAGGTAGTTGGTGACTTGGAGAGGCAGTTGTTGAGTCGGGGGATCAGTTGGTGAGTCGGAGAGCCAGTTGGTGAGTCGGAGAGGCAGTTGGTGCATCGGAGGGGCAGTTGATGAGTCGGCGAGGCAGTTGGTGAGTCGGAGAGCTAGTTGGTGAGTCGGAGAGGGCGTTGGTGAGTCGGAGGGGCTGTTGGTGAGTCGGAGAGGCAGTTGGTGAGTCGGAGAGGCCGTTGGTGAGTCGGAGAGGCAGTTGGAGAGTCGGAGAGTCATTTGGTGAGTCGGAGAGGTAGTTGGTGAGTCGGAGAGGTAATAGGTGAGTCGGAGAGGTAGTCGGTGTGTCGGAGTGGTAGTCGGTGAGTCGGAGAGGCAGTCGGTGAGTCGGAGAGGCAGTCGATGAGTCGGAGGCGCTGTCGGTGAGTCGGAGAGGTAGTTAGTGAGTCGGAGTGGCAGTTGGTGTGGCGGAGAGGTAGTTGGTGACTTGGAGAGGCAGTTGGTGAGTCGGGGAGGCAGTTGGTGAGTCGGAGAGGTAGTTGGTGAGTCGGAGAGGTAGTTGGTGAATCGGAGAGGCAGTTGGTGAGTCGGAGGGGAATTTGGTGAGACGGTGGGGCAGTTGGTGAGTCGGAGAGCCAGTTGGTGAGTCGGAGAGGCAGTTGGTGAGTGGGAGAGGCAGTTGGTGAGTCGGAGAGGCAGTTGGTGAGTCGGAGGGGCAGTTGATGAGTCGGAGAGGTAGTTGGTGAGTCGGAGAGGTAGTTGGTGAGTCGGAGGGGCAGTCGGCGAGTCGGAGAGGCAGTTGGTGAGTCGGAGAGGCAGTTGGTGAGTCGGAGAAGCAGTTGGTGAGTCGGAGAGGCAGTTGGTGAGTCGGAGAGTTAGTTGGTGAGTCGGAGGGGAATTTCGTGAGACGGTGGGGCAGTTGGTGAGTCGGAGAGGCAGTTGGTGAGTCGGAGAGCCAGTTGGTGAGTCGGAGAGGCAGTTGGTGCATCGGAGGGGCAGTTGATGAGTCGGCGAGGCAGTTGGTGAGTCGGAGAGGCAGTTGGTGAGTCGGAGAGGCAGTTGGTGAGTGGGAGAGGCAGTTGGTGAGTCGGAGAGGCAGTTGGTGAGTCGGAGGTGCTGTTGGTGAGTCGGAGGGGCAGTTGGTGAGTCGGAGAGGCAGTTGGTGAGTCGGAGAGGTATTTGGTGAGTCGGAGAGGTAGTTGGTGACTTGGAGAGGCAGTTGTTGAGTCGGGGGATCAGTTGGTGAGTCGGAGAGGTAGTTGGTGAGTCGGAGAGGTAGTTGGTGACTCGGAGAGGCAGTTGGTGAATCGGAGGGGCAGTTGGTGAGTCGGAGAGGCAGTTGGTGAGTCGGAGAGGCAGTTGGTGAGTCGGAGAGGCAGCTGGTGAGTCGGAGAGGCAGTTGGTGAGTCATAGGCTCAGTTGATGAGTCGGAGAGGCAGTTGGTGAGTCGGAGAGGCAGTTGGTGATTCGGAGAGGCAGTTGGTGAGTCGGAGAGGCTGTTTATGAGTCGGAGAGGCAGTTGAGAGTCGGAGAGCTAGTTGGTGAGTCGGAGAGGGCGTTGGTGAGTCGGAGGGGCAGTTGGAGCGTCGGAGAGGCAGTTGGAGAGTCGGAGAGGCAGTTGGTGAGTCGGAGAGGTAGTTGGTGAGTCCGAGAGGTAGTTGGTGAGTCGGAGAGGTAGTTGGTGAGTCGGAGAGGCAGTTAGTGAGTCGGAGGGGCAGTTGGTGAGACGGAGAGGCAGTTGGTGAGTCGGAGAGGCAGTTGGTGAGTCGGAGAGGTAGTTGGTGAGTCGGAGGGACAGTTGGTGAGTCGGAGAGGCAGTTGGTGAGTCGGAGAGTGAGTTGGAGAGTCGGAGGGGCAGTTGGTGAGTCGGAGAGGCAGTTGGTGAGTCGGAGAGGCCGTTGGTGAGTCGGAGAGGCAGTTGGAGAGTCGGAGAGGCATTTGGTGAGTCGGAGAGGTAGTTGGTGAGTCGGAGAGGTAATAGGTGAGTCGGAGAGGTAGTCGGTGTGTCGGAGTGGTAGTCGGTGAGTCGGAGAGGCAGTCGGTGAGTTGGAGAGGCAGTCGATGAGTCGGAGGCGCAGTCGGTGAGTCGGAGAGGTAGTTAGTGAGTCGGAGTGGCAGTTGGTGTGGCGGAGAGGTAGTTGGTGACTCGGAGAGGCAGTTGGTGAGTCGGAGAGGTAGTTGGTGACTCGGTGAGGCAGTTGGTGAGTCGGAGGGGCAGTTGGCGATTCGGAGAGGCAGTTGGTGAGTCGGAGAGGCAGTTGGAGAGTCGGAGAGGCAGTTGGTGAGTCGGAGAGGGCGTTGGTGAGTCGGAGAGGCAGTTGGTGAGTCGGAGAGGCAGTTGGTGAGTCGGAGAGGCAGTTGGAGAGTCGGAGAGGCAGTTGGTGAGTCGGAGAGGCAGTTGGTGAGTCGGAGAGGCAGTTGGAGAGTCGGAGAGGCAGTTGGTGAGTCGGAGAGGTAGTTGGTGAGTCGGAGAGGTAGTTTGTGAGTCGGAGAGGTAGTTGGTGAGTCGGAGAGGTAGTTGGTGACTCGGAAAGGCAGTTGGTGAGTCGGAGAGGTAGTTGGTGAGTCGGAGAGGCAGTTGGTGAGTCGGAGAGGCAGTTTGTGAGTCGGAGAGGCAGTTGGTGAGTCGGAGGGGCAGTTGGTTACTCGGAGAGGCAGTTGGTGAGTCGGAGAGGCAGTTGATGAGTCGGAGAGGCAGTTGGTGAGTCGGAGAGGTAGTTGGTGACTTGGAGAGGCAGTTGATGAGTCGGGGAGGCAGTTGGTGAGTCGGAGAGGTAGTTGGTGAGTCGGAGAGGTAGTTGGTGACTCGGAGAGGCAGTTGGTGAGTCGGAGGGGAATTTGGTGAGACGGTGGGGCAGTTGATGAGTCGGAGAGCCAGTTGGTGAGTCGGAGAGGCAGTTGGTGAGTCGGAGAGGGCATTGGAGAGTCGGAGAGGCAGTTGGTGAGTCGGAGAGGCAGTTGGTGAGTCGGAGAGGTAGTTGGTGAGTCTGAGAGGTAGTTTGTGAGTCGGAGAGGTAGTTGGTGAGTCGGAAAGTTAGTTGGTGACTCGGAGAGGCAGTTGGTGAGTCGGAGAGGTAGTTGGTGAGTCGGAGAGGCAGTTGGTGAGTCGGAGAGGCAGTTTGTGAGTCGGAGAGGCAGTTGGTGAGTCGGAGGGGCAGTTGGTTACTCGGAGAGGCAGTTGGTGAGTCGGAGAGGCAGTTGGTGAGTCGGAGAGGCAGTTGGTGAGTCGGAGAGGTAGTTGGTGAGTCTGAGAGGTAGTTTGTGAGTCGGAGAGGTAGTTGGTGAGTCGGAGAGTTAGTTGGTGACTCGGAGAGGCAGTTGGTGAGTCGGAGAGGTAGTTGGTGAGTCGGAGAGGCAGTTGGTGAGTCGGAGAGGCAGTTTGTGAGTCGGAGAGGCAGTTGGTGAGTCGGAGGGGCAGTTGGTTACTCGGAGAGGCAGTTGGTGAGTCGGAGAGGCAGTTGGTGAGTCGGAGAGGCAGTTGATGAGTCGGAGAGGTATTTGTTGACTTGGAGAGGCAGTTGATGAGTCGGGGAGGCAGTTGGTGAGTCGGAGAGGTAGTTGGTGAGTCGGAGAGGTAGTTGGTGACTCGGAGAGGCAGTTGGTGAGTCGGAGGGGAATTTGGTGAGACGGTGGGGCAGTTGGTGAGTCGGAGAGCCAGTTGGTGAGTCGGAGAGGCAGTTGGTGAGTCGGAGAGGCAGTTGGAGAGTCGGAGAGGCAGTTGGTGAGTCGTAGAGGGCGTTGGTTAGTCGGAGAGGCAGTTGGTGAGTCGTAGAGGCAGTTGGTGAGTCGGAGAGGCAGTTGGAGAGTCGGAGAGGCAGTTGGTGAGTCGGAGAGGCAGTTGGTGAGTCGGAGAGGCAGTTGGAGAGTCGGAGAGGCAGTTGGTGAGTCGGAGAGGTAGTTGGTGAGTCTGAGAGGTAGTTGGTGAGACGGAGAGGTAGTTGGTGAGTCGGAGAGGTAGTTGGTGAGTCGGAGAGGCAGTTGGTGAGTCGGAGAGGCAGTTGGTGAGTCGGAGAGGCAGTTGGTGAGTCGGAGAGGCAGTTTGTGAGTCGGAGAGGCAGTTGGTGAGTCGGAGGGGCTGTTGGTGAGTCGGAGAGGCAGTTGGTGAGTCGGGGAGGCAGTTGGTGAGTCGGAGAGACAGTTGGTGAGTCGGAGAGGTAGTTGGTGACTTGGAGAGGCAGTTGTTGAGTCGGGGAGGCAGTTGGTGAGTCGGAGATGTAGTTGGTGAGTCGGAGAGGTAGTTGGTGACTCGGAGAGGCAGTTGGTGAGTCGGGGGGGCAGTTGGTGAGTCGGAGAGGTAGTTGGTGAGTCGGAGAGGTAGTTGGTGACTCGGAGAGGCAGTTGGTGAGTCGGAGGGGCAGTTGGTGTGTCGGAGAGGCAGTTGGTGAGTCGGAGAGGTAGTTGGTGAGACGGAGGGGCAGTTGGTGTGTCGGAGAGGCAGTTGTTGAGTCGGAGAGGCAGTTGGTGAGTCGGAGGGGCAGTTGGCGAGTCGGAGAGGCAGTTGGTGAGTCGGAGAGGTAGTTGGTGAGTCGGAGAGGTAGTTGGTGACTTGGAGAGGCAGTTGTTGAGTCGGGGGGGCAGTTGGTGAGTCGGAGAGGTAGTTGGTGAGTCGGAGAGGTAGTTGGTGATTCGGAGAGGCAGTTGGTGAGTCGGAGGGGCAGTTGGTGAGTCGGAGAGGCAGTTGGTGAGTCGAAGAGGCAGTTGGTGAGTCGGAGAGGCAGTTGGTGAGTCGGAGAGGCAGTTGGTGAGTCGGAGAGGCAGTTGGTGAGTCGGAGAGGCAGTTGGTGAGTCATAGGCTCAGTTGGTGAGTCGGAGAGGCAGTTGGTGAGTCGTAGAGGCAGTTGGTGATTCGGAGATGCAGTTGGTGAGTCGGAGAGGCTGTTTATGAGTCGGAGAGGCAGTTTGTGAGTCGGAGAGGCAGTTGGTGAGTCGGAGGGGCAGTTGGGTACTCGGAGAGACAGTTGGTGAGTCGGAGAGGCAGTTGGTGAGTCGGAGAGGCAGTTGGTGAGTCGGAGAGGTATTTGGTGACTTGGAGAGGCAGTTGATGAGTCGGGGAGGCAGTTGGTGAGTCGGAGAGGTAGTTGGTGAGTCGGAGAGGTAGTTGGTGACTCGGAGAGGCAGTTGTTAAGTCGGAGGGGAATTTGGTGAGACGGTGGGGCAGTTGGTGAGTCGGAGAGCCAGTTGGTGAGTCGGAGAGGCAGTTGGTGAGTCGGAGAGGCAGTTGGTGATTCGGAGAGGCAGTTGGTGAGTCGTAGAGGGCGTTGGTTAGTCGGAGAGGCAGTTGGTGAGTCGTAGAGGCAGTTGGTGAGTCGGAGAGGCAGTTGGTGAGTCGAAGAGGCAGTTGGAGAGTCGGAGAGGCAGTTGGTGAGTCGGAGAGGCAGTTGGTGAGTCGGAGAGGCAGTTGGAGAGTCGGAGAGGCAGTTGGTGAGTCGGAGAGGTAGTTGGTGAGTCTGAGAGGTAGTTGGTGAGACGGAGAGGTAGTTGGTGAGTCGGAGAGGTAGTTGGTGAGTCGGAGAGGCAGTTGGTGAGTCGGAGAGGTAGTTGGTGAGTCGGAGAGGCAGTTGGTGAGTCGGAGAGGCAGTTTGTGAGTCGGAGAGGCAGTTGGTGAGTCGGAGGGGCTGTTGGTGAGTCGGAGAGGCAGTTGGTGAGTCGGGGAGGCAGTTGGTGAGTCGGAGAGACAGTTGGTGAGTCGGAGAGGTAGTTGGTGACTTGGAGAGGCAGTTGTTGAGTCGGGGAGGCAGTTGGTGAGTCGGAGATGTAGTTGGTGAGTCGGAGAGGTAGTTGGTGACTCGGAGAGGCAGTTGGTGAGTCGGGGGGGCAGTTGGTGAGTCGGAGAGGTAGTTGGTGAGTCGGAGAGGTAGTTGGTGAGTGGGAGAGGCAGTTGGTGAGTCGGAGGGGCAGTTGGTGAGTCGGAGAGGCAGTTGGTGAGTCGGAAAGGGAGTTGGTGAGACGGAGGGGCAGTTGGTGTGTCGGAGAGGCAGTTGTTGAGTCGGAGAGGCAGTTGGTGAGTCGGAGGGGCAGTTGGCGAGTCGGAGAGGCAGTTGGTGAGTCGGAGAGGTAGTTGGTGAGTCGGAGAGGTAGTTGGTGACTTGGAGAGGCAGTTGTTGAGTCGGGGGGGCAGTTGGTGAGTCGGAGAGGTAGTTGGTGAGTCGGAGAGGTAGTTGGTGATTCGGAGAGGCAGTTGGTGAGTCGGAGGGGCAGTTGGTGAGTCGGAGAGGCAGTTGGTGAGTCGAAGAGGCAGTTGGTGAGTCGGAGAGGCAGTTGGTGAGTCGGAGAGGCAGTTGGTGAGTCGGAGAGGCAGTTGGTGAGTCGGAGAGGCAGTTGGTGAGTCATAGGCTCAGTTGGTGAGTCGGAGAGGCAGTTGGTGAGTCGTAGAGGCAGTTGGTGATTCGGAGATGCAGTTGGTGAGTCGGAGAGGCTGTTTATGAGTCGGAGGGGCAGTTGGAGAGTCGGCGAGGTAGTTGGTGAGTCGGAGAGGCAGTTTGTGAGTCGGAGAGGCAGTTGGTGAGTCGGAGGTGCAGTTGGTGAGTCAGAGAGGCAGTTGGTGAGTCGGAGAGGCAGTTGGTGAGTCGGAGAGGCAGTTGGTGAGTCGGAGAGGCAGTTGGTGAGTCGGAGAGGTAGTTGGTGACTTGGAGAGGCAGTTGGTGAGTCGGGGAGGCAGTTGGTGAGTCGGAGAGGTAGTTGGTGAGTCGGAGAGGTAGTTGGTGAATCGGAGAGGCAGTTGGTGAGTCGGAGGGGAATTTGGTGAGACGGTGGGGCAGTTGGTGAGTCGGAGAGCCAGTTGGTGAGTCGGAGAGCCAGTTGGTGCGTCGGAGAGGCAGTTGGTGAGTGGGAGAGGCAGTTGGTGAGTCGGATAGGCAGTTGGTGAGTCGGAGAGGTAGTTGGTGAGTCGGAGGGGCAGTTGATGAGTCGGAGAGGTAGTTGGTGAGTCGGAGAGGGCGTTGGTGAGTCGGAGGGGCAGTCGGCGAGTCGGAGAGGCAGTTGGTGAGTCGGAGAGGCAGTTGGTGAGTCGGAGAAGCAGTTGGTGAGTCGGAGAGGCAGTTGGTGAGTCGGAGAGTTAGTTGGTGAGTCGGAGGGGAATTTCGTGAGACGGTGGGGCAGTTGGTGAGTCGGAGAGGCAGTTGGTGAGTCGGAGAGCCAGTTGGTGAGTCGGAGAGGCAGTTGGTGCATCGGAGGGGCAGTTGATGAGTCGGCGAGGCAGTTGGTGAGTCGGAGAGGCAGTTGGTGAGTCGGAGAGGCAGTTGGTGAGTGGGAGAGGCAGTTGGTGAGTCGGAGAGGCAGTTGGTGAGTCGGAGGTGCTGTTGGTGAGTCGGAGGGGCAGTTGGTGAGTCGGAGAGGCAGTTGGTGAGTCGGAGAGGTATTTGGTGAGTCGGAGAGGTAGTTGGTGACTTGGAGAGGCAGTTGTTGAGTCGGGGGATCAGTTGGTGAGTCGGAGAGCCAGTTGGTGAGTCGGAGAGGCAGTTGGTGCATCGGAGGGGCAGTTGATGAGTCGGCGAGGCAGTTGGTGAGTCGGAGAGCTAGTTGGTGAGTCGGAGAGGGCGTTGGTGAGTCGGAGGGGCTGTTGGTGAGTCGGAGAGGCAGTTGGTGAGTCGGAGAGGCCGTTGGTGAGTCGGAGAGGCAGTTGGAGAGTCGGAGAGTCATTTGGTGAGTCGGAGAGGTAGTTGGTGAGTCGGAGAGGTAATAGGTGAGTCGGAGAGGTAGTCGGTGTGTCGGAGTGGTAGTCGGTGAGTCGGAGAGGCAGTCGGTGAGTCGGAGAGGCAGTCGATGAGTCGGAGGCGCTGTCGGTGAGTCGGAGAGGTAGTTAGTGAGTCGGAGTGGCAGTTGGTGTGGCGGAGAGGTAGTTGGTGACTTGGAGAGGCAGTTGGTGAGTCGGGGAGGCAGTTGGTGAGTCGGAGAGGTAGTTGGTGAGTCGGAGAGGTAGTTGGTGAATCGGAGAGGCAGTTGGTGAGTCGGAGGGGAATTTGGTGAGACGGTGGGGCAGTTGGTGAGTCGGAGAGCCAGTTGGTGAGTCGGAGAGGCAGTTGGTGAGTGGGAGAGGCAGTTGGTGAGTCGGAGAGGCAGTTGGTGAGTCGGAGGGGCAGTTGATGAGTCGGAGAGGTAGTTGGTGAGTCGGAGAGGTAGTTGGTGAGTCGGAGGGGCAGTCGGCGAGTCGGAGAGGCAGTTGGTGAGTCGGAGAGGCAGTTGGTGAGTCGGAGAAGCAGTTGGTGAGTCGGAGAGGCAGTTGGTGAGTCGGAGAGTTAGTTGGTGAGTCGGAGGGGAATTTCGTGAGACGGTGGGGCAGTTGGTGAGTCGGAGAGGCAGTTGGTGAGTCGGAGAGCCAGTTGGTGAGTCGGAGAGGCAGTTGGTGCATCGGAGGGGCAGTTGATGAGTCGGCGAGGCAGTTGGTGAGTCGGAGAGGCAGTTGGTGAGTCGGAGAGGCAGTTGGTGAGTGGGAGAGGCAGTTGGTGAGTCGGAGAGGCAGTTGGTGAGTCGGAGGTGCTGTTGGTGAGTCGGAGGGGCAGTTGGTGAGTCGGAGAGGCAGTTGGTGAGTCGGAGAGGTATTTGGTGAGTCGGAGAGGTAGTTGGTGACTTGGAGAGGCAGTTGTTGAGTCGGGGGATCAGTTGGTGAGTCGGAGAGGTAGTTGGTGAGTCGGAGAGGTAGTTGGTGACTCGGAGAGGCAGTTGGTGAATCGGAGGGGCAGTTGGTGAGTCGGAGAGGCAGTTGGTGAGTCGGAGAGGCAGTTGGTGAGTCGGAGAGGCAGCTGGTGAGTCGGAGAGGCAGTTGGTGAGTCATAGGCTCAGTTGATGAGTCGGAGAGGCAGTTGGTGAGTCGGAGAGGCAGTTGGTGATTCGGAGAGGCAGTTGGTGAGTCGGAGAGGCTGTTTATGAGTCGGAGAGGCAGTTGAGAGTCGGAGAGCTAGTTGGTGAGTCGGAGAGGGCGTTGGTGAGTCGGAGGGGCAGTTGGAGCGTCGGAGAGGCAGTTGGAGAGTCGGAGAGGCAGTTGGTGAGTCGGAGAGGTAGTTGGTGAGTCCGAGAGGTAGTTGGTGAGTCGGAGAGGTAGTTGGTGAGTCGGAGAGGCAGTTAGTGAGTCGGAGGGGCAGTTGGTGAGACGGAGAGGCAGTTGGTGAGTCGGAGAGGCAGTTGGTGAGTCGGAGAGGTAGTTGGTGAGTCGGAGGGACAGTTGGTGAGTCGGAGAGGCAGTTGGTGAGTCGGAGAGTGAGTTGGAGAGTCGGAGGGGCAGTTGGTGAGTCGGAGAGGCAGTTGGTGAGTCGGAGAGGCCGTTGGTGAGTCGGAGAGGCAGTTGGAGAGTCGGAGAGGCATTTGGTGAGTCGGAGAGGTAGTTGGTGAGTCGGAGAGGTAATAGGTGAGTCGGAGAGGTAGTCGGTGTGTCGGAGTGGTAGTCGGTGAGTCGGAGAGGCAGTCGGTGAGTTGGAGAGGCAGTCGATGAGTCGGAGGCGCAGTCGGTGAGTCGGAGAGGTAGTTAGTGAGTCGGAGTGGCAGTTGGTGTGGCGGAGAGGTAGTTGGTGACTCGGAGAGGCAGTTGGTGAGTCGGAGAGGTAGTTGGTGACTCGGTGAGGCAGTTGGTGAGTCGGAGGGGCAGTTGGCGATTCGGAGAGGCAGTTGGTGAGTCGGAGAGGCAGTTGGAGAGTCGGAGAGGCAGTTGGTGAGTCGGAGAGGGCGTTGGTGAGTCGGAGAGGCAGTTGGTGAGTCGGAGAGGCAGTTGGTGAGTCGGAGAGGCAGTTGGAGAGTCGGAGAGGCAGTTGGTGAGTCGGAGAGGCAGTTGGTGAGTCGGAGAGGCAGTTGGAGAGTCGGAGAGTCAGTTGGTGAGTCGGAGAGGTAGTTGGTGAGTCGGAGAGGTAGTTTGTGAGTCGGAGAGGTAGTTGGTGAGTCGGAGAGGTAGTTGGTGACTCGGAAAGGCAGTTGGTGAGTCGGAGAGGTAGTTGGTGAGTCGGAGAGGCAGTTGGTGAGTCGGAGAGGCAGTTTGTGAGTCGGAGAGGCAGTTGGTGAGTCGGAGGGGCAGTTGGTTACTCGGAGAGGCAGTTGGTGAGTCGGAGAGGCAGTTGATGAGTCGGAGAGGCAGTTGGTGAGTCGGAGAGGTAGTTGGTGACTTGGAGAGGCAGTTGATGAGTCGGGGAGGCAGTTGGTGAGTCGGAGAGGTAGTTGGTGAGTCGGAGAGGTAGTTGGTGACTCGGAGAGGCAGTTGGTGAGTCGGAGGGGAATTTGGTGAGACGGTGGGGCAGTTGATGAGTCGGAGAGCCAGTTGGTGAGTCGGAGAGGCAGTTGGTGAGTCGGAGAGGCAGTTGGAGAGTCGGAGAGGCAGTTGGTGAGTCGGAGAGGTAGTTGGTGAGTCGGATAGGCAGTTGGTGAGTCGTAGAGGCAGTTGGTGAGTCGGAGGGGCAGTTGGTGAGTCGGAGAGGCAGTTGGTGAGTCGGAGAGGTAGTTGGTGAGTCGGAGGGGCAGTTGGTGAGGCGGAGAGGCAGTTGGTGAGTCGGAGAGGTAGTTGGTGAGTCGGAGAGGTAGTTGGTGACTGGGAGAGGCAGTTGTTGAGTCGGGGGGGCAGTTGGTGAGTCGGAGAGGTAGTTGGTGAGTCGGAGAGGTAGTTGGTGACTCGGAGAGGCAGTTGGTGAGTCGGAGGGGCAGTTGGTGAGTCGGAGAGGCAGTTGGTGAGTCGGAGAGGCAGTTGGTGAGTCGGAGAGGCAGTTGGTGAGTCGGAGAGGCAGTTGGTGAGTCGGAGAGGCAGTTGGTGAGTCGGAGAGGTAGTTGGTGACTCATAGGCTCAGTTGGTGAGTCGGAGAGGCAGTTGGTGAGTCGTAGAGGCAGTTGGTGATTCGGAGATGCAGTTGGTGAGTCGGAGAGGCTGTTTATGAGTCGGAGGGGCAGTTGGAGAGTTGGCGAGGTAGTTGGTGAGTCGGAGAGGCAGTTTGTGAGTCGGAGAGGCAGTTGGTGAGTCGGAGGGGCAGTTGGTGAGTCGGAGAGGCAGTTGGTGAGTCGGAGAGGCAGTTGGTGAGTCGGAGAGGCTGTTGGTGAGTCGGAGAGGTAGTTGGTGACTTGGAGAGGCAGTTGGTGAGTCGGGGAGGCAGTTGGTGAGTCGGAGAGGTAGTTGGTGAGTCGGAGAGGTAGTTGGTGAATCGGAGAGGCAGTTGGTGAGTCGGAGGGGAATTTGGTGAGACGGTGGGGCAGTTGGTGAGTCGGAGAGCCAGTTGGTGAGTCGGAGAGGCAGTTGGTGAGTCGGAGAAGCAGTTGGTGAGTCGGAGAGGCAGTTGGTGAGTCGGAGAGGTAGTTGGTGAGTCGGAGGGGAATTTCGTGAGACGGTGGGGCAGTTGGTGAGTCGGAGAGCCAGTTGGTGAGTCGGAGAGGCAGTTGGTGCGTCGGAGGGGCAGTTGATGAGTCGGCGAGGAAGTTGGTGAGTCGGAGAGGCAGTTGGTGAGTCGGAGAGGCAGTTGGTGAGTGGGAGAGGCAGTTGGTGAGTCGGAGAGGCAGTTGGTGAGTCGGAGAGGTAGTTGGTGAGTCGGAGGGGCAGTTGATGAGTCGGTGAGGTAGTTGGTGAGTCGGAGAGGGCGTTGGTGATTCGGAGGGGCAGTCGGCGAGTCGGAGAGGCAGTTGGTGAGTCGGAGAGGCAGTTGGTGAGTCGGAGAAGCAGTTGGTGAGTCGGAGAGGCAGTTGGTGAGTCGGAGAGTTAGTTGGTGAGTCGGAGGGGAATTTCGTGAGACGGTGGGGCAGTTGGTGAGTCGGAGAGCCAGTTGGTGAGTCGGAGAGGCAGTTGGTGCATCGGAGGGGCAGTTGATGAGTCGGCGAGGCAGTTGGTGAGTCGGAGAGGCAGTTGGTGAGTCGGAGAGGCAGTTGGTGAGTGGGAGAGGCAGTTGGTGAGTCGGAGAGGCAGTTGGTGAGTCGGAGGGGCAGTTGGTGAGTCGGAGGGGCAGTTGGTGAGTCGGAGAGGCAGTTGGTGAGTCGGAGAGGTAGTTGGTGAGTCGGAGAGGTAGTTGGTGACTTGGAGAGGCAGTTGTTGAGTCGGGGGAGCAGTTGGTGAGTCGGAGAGGTAGTTGGTGAGTCGGAGAGGTAGTTGGTGACTCGGAGAGGCAGTTGGTGAATCGGAGGGGCAGTTGGTGAGTCGGAGAGGCAGTTGGTGAGTCGGAGAGGCAGTTGGTGAGTCGGAGAGGCAGTTGGTGATTCGGAGAGGCAGTTGGTGAGTCATAGGCTCAGTTGTTGAGTCGGAGAGGCAGTTGGTGAGTCGGAGAGGCAGTTGGTGATTCGGAGAGGCAGTTGGTGAGTCGGAGAGGCTGTTTATGAGTCGGAGGGGCAGTTGAGAGTCGGAGAGCTAGTTGGTGATTCGGAGCGGGCGTTGGTGAGTCGGAGGGGCAGTTGGAGAGTCGGAGAGGCAGTTGGAGAGTCGGAGAGGCAGTTGGTGAGTCGGAGAGGTAGTTGGTGAGTCCGAGAGGTAGTTGGTGAGTCGGAGAGGTAGTTGGTGAGTCGGCGAGGCAGTTAGTGAGTCGGAGGGGCAGTTGGTGAGTCGGAGAGGCAGTTGGTGAGTCGGAGAGGCAGTTGGTGAGTCAGAGAGGTAGTTGGTGAGTCGGAGGGACAGTTGGTGAGTCGGAGAGGCAGTTGGTGAGTCGGAGAGTGAGTTGGAGAGTCGGAGGGGCAGTTGGTGAGTCGGAGAGGCAGTTGGTGAGTCGGAGAGGCCGTTGGTGAGTCGGAGAGGCAGTTGGAGAGTCGGAGAGGCATTTGGTGAGTCGGAGAGGTAGTTGGTGAGTCGGAGAGGTAATAGTTGAGTCAGAGAGGTAGTCGGTGTGTCGGAGTGGTAGTCGGTGAGTCGGAGAGGCAGTCGGTGAGTCGGAGAGGCAGTCGATGAGTCGGAGAGGCAGTCGGTGAGTCGGAGAGGTAGTTGGTGAGTCGGAGTGGCAGTTGGTGTGGCGGAGAGATAGTTGGTGATTCGGAGAGGCAGTTGGTGAGTCGGGGGGGCAGTTGGTGAGTCGGAGAGGTAGTTGGTGAGTCGGAGAGGTAGTTGGTGACTCGGTGAGGCAGTTGGTGAGTCGGAGGGGCAGTTGGTGAGTCGGAGCGGCAGTTGGTGAGTCGGAGAGGCAGTTGGTGAGTCGGAGGGGCAGTTGGTGAGTCGGTGAGGCAGTTGCTGAGTCGGAGAGGCAGTTGGTGAGTTGGAGGGGCAGTTGGTGAGTCGGGGAGGCAGTTGATGAGTCGGAGAGGTAGTTGGTGAGTCGGAGAGGTAGTTGGTGACTCGGAGAGGCAGTTGGTGAGTCGGGGGGGCAGTTGGTGAGTCGGAGAGGTAGTTGGTGAGTCGGAGAGGTAGTTGGTGACTCGGTGAGGCAGTTGGTGAGTCGGAGGGGCAGTTGGTGAGTCGGAAGGGCAGTTGTTGAGTCGGAGAGGCAGTTGGTGAGTCGGAGGGGCAGTTGGTGAGTCGGTGAGGCAGTTGGTGAGTCGGAGAGGCAGTTGGTGTGTGGGAGAGGCAGTTGGTGAGTAGGAGGGGCAGTTGGTGTGTCGGAGAGGCAGTTGGTGAGTCAGAGGGGCAGTTGGTGAGTCAGAGCGGCAGTTGGTGAGTCACAGAGGCAGTTGGTGTGTCGGAGAGGCAGTTGGTGAGTCGGAGAAGCAGTTGATGAGTCGGAGGGGCAGTTGGAGAGTTGGCGAGGTAGTTGGTGAGTCGGAGAGGCAGTTTGTGAGTCGGAGAGGCAGTTGGTGAGTCGGAGGGGCAGTTGGTGAGTCGGAGAGGCAGTTGGTGAGTCGGAGAGGCAGTTGGTGAGTCGGAGAGGCTGTTGGTGAGTCGGAGAGGTAGTTGGTGAATTGGAGAGGCAGTTGGTGAGTCGGGGAGGCAGTTGGTGAGTCGGAGAGGTAGTTGGTGAGTCGGAGAGGTAGTTGGTGAATCGGAGAGGCAGTTGGTGAGTCGGAGGTGAATTTGGTGAGACGGTGGCGCAGTTGGTGAGTCGGAGAGCCAGTTGGTGAGTCGGAGAGGCAGTTGGTGAGTCGGAGAAGCAGTTGGTGAGTCGGAGAGGCAGTTGGTGAGTCGGAGAGGTAGTTGGTGAGTCGAAGGGGAATTTCGTGAGACGGTGGGGCAGTTGGTGAGTCGGAGAGCCAGTTGGTGAGTCGGAGAGGCAGTTGGTGAGTCGGAGAGGCAGTTGGTGAGTGGGAGAGGCAGTTGGTGAGTCGGAGAGGCAGTTGGTGAGTCGGAGAGGTAGTTGGTGAGTCGGAGGGGCAGTTGATGAGTCGGAGAGGTAGTTGGTGAGTCGGAGAGGGCGTTGGTAAGTCGGAGGGGCAGTCGGCGAGTCGGAGAGGCAGTTGGTGAGTCGGAGAGGCAGTTGGTGAGTCGGAGAAGCAGTTGGTGAGTCGGAGAGGCAGTTGGTGAGTCGGAGAGTTAGTTGGTGAGTCGGAGGGGAATTTCGTGAGACGGTAGGTCAGTTGGTGAGTCGGAGAGGCAGTTGGTGAGTCGGAGAGGTAGTTGGTGAGTCGGAGAGGTAGTTGGTGACTTGGAGAGGCAGTTGTTGAGTCGGGGGAGCAGTTGGTGAGTCGGAGAGGTAGTTGGTGAGTCGGAGAGGTAGTTGGTGACTCGGAGAGGCAGTTGGTGAATCGGAGGGGCAGTTGGTGAGTCGGAGAGGCAGTTGGTGAGTCGGAGAGGCAGTTGGTGAGTCGGAGAGGCAGTTGGTGAGTCGGAGAGGCAGTTGGTGAGTCATAGGCTCAGTTGGTGAGTCGGAGAGGCAGTTGGTGAGTCGGAGAGGCAGTTGGTGATTCGGAGAGGCAGTTGGTGAGTCGGAGAGGCTGTTTATGAGTCGGAGGGGCAGTTGAGAGTCGGAGAGCTAGTTGGTGATTCGGAGAGGGCGTTGGTGAGTCGGAGGGGCAGTTGGAGAGTCGGAGAGGCAGTTGGAGAGTCGGAGAGGCAGTTGGTGAGTCGGAGAGGTAGTTGGTGAGTCCGAGAGGTAGTTGGTGAGTCGGAGAGGTAGTTGGTGAGTCGGAGAGGCAGTTAGTGAGTCGGAGGGGCAGTTGGTGAGTCGGAGAGGCAGTTGGTGAGTCGGAGAGGCAGTTGGTGAGTCGGAGAGGTAGTTGGTGAGTCGGAGGGACAGTTGGTGAGTCGGAGAGGCAGTTGGTGAGTCGGAGAGTGAGTTGGAGAGTCGGAGGGGCAGTTGGTGAGTCGGAGAGGCAGTTGGTGAGTCGGAGAGGCCGTTGGTGAGTCGGAGAGGCAGTTGGAGAGTCGGAGAGGCATTTGGTGAGTCGGAGATGTAGTTGGTGAGTCGGAGAGGTAATAGGTGAGTCGGAGAGGTAGTCGGTGTGACGGAGTGGTAGTCGGTGAGTCGGAGAGGCAGTCGGTGAGTCGGAGAGGCAGTCGATGAGTCGGAGGCGCAGTCGGTGAGTCGGAGAGGTAGTTGGTGAGTCGGAGTGGCAGTTGGTGTGGCGGAGAGGTAGTTGGTGACTCGGAGAGGCAGTTGGTGAGTCGGGGGGGCAGTTGGTGAGTCGGAGAGGTAGTTGGTGAGTCGGAGAGGTAGTTGGTGACTCGGTGAGGCAGTTGGTGAGTCGGAGGGGCAGTTGGTGAGTCGGAGCGGCAGTTGGTGAGTCGGAGAGGCAGTTGGTGAGTCGGAGGGGCAGTTGGTGAGTCGGAGAAGCAGTTGGTGAGTCGGAGAGGCAGTTGGTGAGTCGGAGAGTTAGTTGGTGAGTCGGAGGGGAATTTCGTGAGACGGTGGGGCAGTTGGTGAGTCGGAGAGCCAGTTGGTGAGTCGGAGAGGCAGTTGGTGCATCGGAGGGGCAGTTGATGAGTCGGCGAGGCAGTTGGTGAGTCGGAGAGGCAGTTGGTGAGTCGGAGAGGCAGTTGGTGAGTGGGAGAGGCAGTTGGTGAGTCGGAGAGGCAGTTGGTGAGTCGGAGGGGCAGTTGGTGAGTCGGAGGGGCAGTTGGTGAGTCGGAGAGGCAGTTGGTGAGTCGGAGAGGTAGTTGGTGAGTCGGAGAGGTAGTTGGTGACTTGGAGAGGCAGTTGTTGAGTCGGGGGAGCAGTTGGTGAGTCGGAGAGGTAGTTGGTGAGTCGGAGAGGTAGTTGGTGACTCGGAGAGGCAGTTGGTGAATCGGAGGGGCAGTTGGTGAGTCGGAGAGGCAGTTGGTGAGTCGGAGAGGCAGTTGGTGAGTCGGAGAGGCAGTTGGTGATTCGGAGAGGCAGTTGGTGAGTCATAGGCTCAGTTGTTGAGTCGGAGAGGCAGTTGGTGAGTCGGAGAGGCAGTTGGAGAGTCGGAGAGGCAGTTGGTGAGTCGGAGAGGTAGTTGGTGAGTCCGAGAGGTAGTTGGTGAGTCGGAGAGGTAGTTGGTGAGTCGGAGAGGCAGTTAGTGAGTCGGAGGGGCAGTTGGTGAGTCGGAGAGGCAGTTGGTGAGTCGGAGAGGCAGTTGGTGAGTCAGAGAGGTAGTTGGTGAGTCGGAGGGACAGTTGGTGAGTCGGAGAGGCAGTTGGTGAGTCGGAGAGTGAGTTGGAGAGTCGGAGGGGCAGTTGGTGAGTCGGAGAGGCAGTTGGTGAGTCGGAGAGGCCGTTGGTGAGTCGGAGAGGCAGTTGGAGAGTCGGAGAGGCATTTGGTGAGTCGGAGAGGTAGTTGGTGAGTCGGAGAGGTAATAGGTGAGTCGGAGAGGTAGTCGGTGTGTCGGAGTGGTAGTCGGTGAGTCGGAGAGGCAGTCGGTGAGTCGGAGAGGCAGTCGATGAGTCGGAGAGGCAGTCGGTGAGTCGGAGAGGTAGTTGGTGAGTCGGAGTGGCAGTTGGTGTGGCGGAGAGATAGTTGGTGACTCGGAGAGGCAGTTGGTGAGTCGGGGGGGCAGTTGGTGAGTCGGAGAGGTAGTTGGTGAGTCGGAGAGGTAGTTGGTGACTCGGTGAGGCAGTTGGTGAGTCGGAGGGGCAGTTGGTGAGTCGGAGCGGCAGTTGGTGAGTCGGAGAGGCAGTTGGTGAGTCGGAGGGGCAGTTGGTGAGTCGGTGAGGCAGTTGCTGAGTCGGAGAGGCAGTTGGTGAGTTGGAGGGGCAGTTGGTGAGTCGGGGAGGCAGTTGATGAGTCGGAGAGGTAGTTGGTGAGTCGGAGAGGTAGTTGGTGACTCGGAGAGGCAGTTGGTGAGTCGGGGGGGCAGTTGGTGAGTCGGAGAGGTAGTTGGTGAGTCGGAGAGGTAGTTGGTGACTCGGTGAGGCAGTTGGTGAGTCGGAGGGGCAGTTGGTGAGTCGGAAGGGCAGTTGTTGAGTCGGAGAGGCAGTTGGTGAGTCGGAGGGGCAGTTGGTGAGTCGGTGAGGCAGTTGGTGAGTCGGAGAGGCAGTTGGTGTGTGGGAGAGGCAGTTGGTGAGTAGGAGGGGCAGTTGGTGTGTCGGAGAGGCAGTTGGTGAGTCAGAGGGGCAGTTGGTGAGTCAGAGCGGCAGTTGGTGAGTCACAGAGGCAGTTGGTGTGTCGGAGAGGCAGTTGGTGAGTCGGAGAAGCAGTTGGTGAGTCGGAGGGGCAGTTGGAGAGTTGGCGAGGTAGTTGGTGAGTCGGAGAGGCAGTTTGTGAGTCGGAGAGGCAGTTGGTGAGTCGGAGGGGCAGTTGGTGAGTCGGAGAGGCAGTTGGTGAGTCGGAGAGGCAGTTGGTGAGTCGGAGAGGCTGTTGGTGAGTCGGAGAGGTAGTTGGTGAATTGGAGAGGCAGTTGGTGAGTCGGGGAGGCAGTTGGTGAGTCGGAGAGGTAGTTGGTGAGTCGGAGAGGTAGTTGGTGAATCGGAGAGGCAGTTGGTGAGTCGGAGGTGAATTTGGTGAGACGGTGGCGCAGTTGGTGAGTCGGAGAGCCAGTTGGTGAGTCGGAGAGGCAGTTGGTGAGTCGGAGAAGCAGTTGGTGAGTCGGAGAGGCAGTTGGTGAGTCGGAGAGGTAGTTGGTGAGTCGAAGGGGAATTTCGTGAGACGGTGGGGCAGTTGGTGAGTCGGAGAGCCAGTTGGTGAGTCGGAGAGGCAGTTGGTGAGTCGGAGAGGCAGTTGGTGAGTGGGAGAGGCAGTTGGTGAGTCGGAGAGGCAGTTGGTGAGTCGGAGAGGTAGTTGGTGAGTCGGAGGGGCAGTTGATGAGTCGGAGAGGTAGTTGGTGAGTCGGAGAGGGCCTTGGTAAGTCAGAGGGGCAGTCGGCGAGTCGGAGAGGCAGTTGGTGAGTCGGAGAGGCAGTTGGTGAGTCGGAGAAGCAGTTGGTGAGTCGGAGAGGCAGTTGGTGAGTCGGAGAGTTAGTTGGTGAGTCGGAGGGGAATTTCGTGAGACGGTAGGTCAGTTGGTGAGTCGGAGAGGCAGTTGGTGAGTCGGAGAGGTAGTTGGTGAGTCGGAGAGGTAGTTGGTGACTTGGAGAGGCAGTTGTTGAGTCGGGGGAGCAGTTGGTGAGTCGGAGAGGTAGTTGGTGAGTCGGAGAGGTAGTTGGTGACTCGGAGAGGCAGTTGGTGAATCGGAGGGGCAGTTGGTGAGTCGGAGAGGCAGTTGGTGAGTCGGAGAGGCAGTTGGTGAGTCGGAGAGGCAGTTGGTGAGTCGGAGAGGCAGTTGGTGAGTCATAGGCTCAGTTGGTGAGTCGGAGAGGCAGTTGGTGAGTCGGAGAGGCAGTTGGTGATTCGGAGAGGCAGTTGGTGAGTCGGAGAGGCTGTTTATGAGTCGGAGGGGCAGTTGAGAGTCGGAGAGCTAGTTGGTGATTCGGAGAGGGCGTTGGTGAGTCGGAGGGGCAGTTGGAGAGTCGGAGAGGCAGTTGGAGAGTCGGAGAGGCAGTTGGTGAGTCGGAGAGGTAGTTGGTGAGTCCGAGAGGTAGTTGGTGAGTCGGAGAGGTAGTTGGTGAGTCGGAGAGGCAGTTAGTGAGTCGGAGGGGCAGTTGGTGAGTCGGAGAGGCAGTTGGTGAGTCGGAGAGGCAGTTGGTGAGTCGGAGAGGTAGTTGGTGAGTCGGAGGGACAGTTGGTGAGTCGGAGAGGCAGTTGGTGAGTCGGAGAGTGAGTTGGAGAGTCGGAGGGGCAGTTGGTGAGTCGGAGAGGCAGTTGGTGAGTCGGAGAGGCCGTTGGTGAGTCGGAGAGGCAGTTGGAGAGTCGGAGAGGCATTTGGTGAGTCGGAGATGTAGTTGGTGAGTCGGAGAGGTAATAGGTGAGTCGGAGAGGTAGTTGGTGTGACGGAGTGGTAGTCGGTGAGTCGGAGAGGCAGTCGGTGAGTCGGAGAGGCAGTCGATGAGTCGGAGGCGCAGTCGGTGAGTCGGAGAGGTAGTTGGTGAGTCGGAGTGGCAGTTGGTGTGGCGGAGAGGTAGTTGGTGACTCGGAGAGGCAGTTGGTGAGTCGGGGGGGCAGTTGGTGAGTCGGAGAGGTAGTTGGTGAGTCGGAGAGGTAGTTGGTGACTCGGTGAGGCAGTTGGTGAGTCGGAGGGGCAGTTGGTGAGTCGGAGCGGCAGTTGGTGAGTCGGAGAGGCAGTTGGTGAGTCGGAGGGGCAGTTGGTGAGTCGGTGAGGCAGTTGCTGAGTCGGAGAGGCAGTTGGTGAGTTGGAGGGGCAGTTGGTGAGTCGGGGAGGCAGTTGATGAGTCGGAGAGGTAGTTGGTGAGTCGGAGAGGTAGTTGGTGACTCGGAGAGGCAGTTGGTGAGTCGGGGGGGCAGTTGGTGAGTCGGAGAGGTAGTTGGTGAGTCGGAGAGGTAGTTGGTGACTCGGTGAGGCAGTTGGTGAGTCGGAGGGGCAGTTGGTGAGTCGGAAGGGCAGTTGTTGAGTCGGAGAGGCAGTTGGTGATTCGGAGGGGCAGTTGGTGAGTCGGTGAGGCAGTTGGTGAGTCGGAGAGGCAGTTGGTGTGTGGGAGAGGCAGTTGGTGAGTAGGAGGGGCAGTTGGTGAGTCGGAGAGGCAGTTGGTGAGTCAGAGGGGCAGTTGGTGAGTCAGAGCGGTAGTTGGTGAGTCACAGAGGCAGTTGGTGTGTCGGAGAGGCAGTTGGTGAGTCGGAGAAGCAGTTGGTGAGTCGGAGGGGCAGTTGGAGAGTTGGCGAGGTAGTTGGTGAGTCGGAGAGGCAGTTTGTGAGTCGGAGAGGCAGTTGGTGAGTCGGAGGGGCAGTTGGTGAGTCGGAGAGGCAGTTGGTGAGTCGGAGAGGCAGTTGGTGAGTCGGAGAGGCTGTTGGTGAGTCGGAGAGGCAGTTGGTGAGTCGGAGAGGCAGTTGGTGAGTCGGAGAGGCAGTTGGTGAGTCGGAGAGGCAGTTGGTGAGTCATAGGCTCAGTTGGTGAGTCGGAGAGGCAGTTGGTGAGTCGGAGAGGCAGTTGGTGATTCGGAGAGGCAGTTGGTGAGTCGGACAGGCTGTTTATGAGTCGGAGGGGCAGTTGAGAGTCGGAGAGCTAGTTGGTGAGTCGGAGAGGGCGTTGGTGAGTCGGAGGGGCAGTTGGAGAGTCGGAGAGGCAGTTGGAGAGTCGGAGAGGCAGTTGGTGAGTCGGAGAGGCAGTTGGTGAGTCGGAGAGGTAGTTGGTGAGTCAGAGAGGTAGTTGGTGAGTCGGAGAGGCAGTTGGTGAGTCGGAGAGGCAGTTGGTGAGTCGGAGAGGCAGTTGGTGAGTCGGAGAGGCAGTTGGTGAGTCGGAGAGGCAGCTTGTGAGTCGGAGAGGCAATTCGTGAGTCGGAGGGGCAGTTGGTGAGTCGGAGAGGCAGTTGGTGAGTCGGAGAGGCAGTTGGTGAGTCGGAGAGGTAGTTGGTGAGTCGGAGGGACAGTTGGTGAGTCGGAGAGGCAGTTGGTGAGTCGGAGAGTGAGTTGGAGAGTCGGAGGGGAAGTTGGTGAGTGGGAGAGGCAGTTGGTGAGTCGGAGAGGCAGTTGGTGAGTCGGAGAGGTAGTTGGTGAGTCGGAGGGGCAGTTGGTGAGTCGGAGAGGTAGTTGGTGAGTCGGAGAGGGCGTTGGTGAGTCGGAGGGGCAGTTGGAGAGTCGGAGAGGCAGTTGGAGAGTCGGAGAGGCAGTCGGTGAGTCGGAGAGGTAGTTGGTGAGTCAGAGAGGTAGTTGGTGAGTCGGAGAGGTAGGTGGTGAGTCGGAGAGGCAGTTGGTGAGTCGGAGAGGCAGTTCGTGAGTCGGAGAGGCAGTTTATGAGTCGGAGAGACAGTTGGTGAGTCGAAGGGGCAGTTGGTGAGTCGGAGAGGCAGTTGGTGAGTCGGAGAGGCAGTTGGTGAGTCGGAGAGGCAGTTGGTGAGTCGGAGAGGCAGTTGGTGAGTGTGAGAGGCAGTTGGTGAGTCGGGGGGGCAGTTCGTGAGTCGGAGGGGCAGTTGGTGAGTCGGAGAGGCAGTTGGTGAGTCGGAGGGGCAGTTGGTGAGTCAGAGAGGCAGTTGGTGAGTCGGAGAGGCAGTTGGTGAGTCGGAGAGGCAGTTGGTGAGTCGGAGGGGCAGTTGGTGAGTCGGAGAAGTAGTTGGTGAGTCGGAGGGACAGTTGGTGAGTCGGAGAGGCAGTTGGTGAGTCGGAGAGTTAGTTGGTGAGTCGGAGGGGAATTTGGTGAGACGGTGGGGCAGTTGGTGAGTCGGTGAGCCAGTTGGTGAGTCGGCGAGGCAGTTGATGAGTCGGAGAGGCAGTTGGTGAGTCGGAGAGGTAGTTGGTGAGTGGGAGAGACAGTTGGTGAGTCGGAGAGGCAGTTGGTGAGTCGGAGAGGTAGTTGGCGAGTCGGAGGGGCAGTTGGTGAGTCGGAGAGGTAGTTGGTGAGTCGGAGAGGGTGTTGGTGAGTCGGAGGGGCAGTTGGCAAGTCGGAGAGGCAGTTGGTGAGTCGGAGAGGCAGTTGGAGAGTCGGAGAGGCAGTTGGTGAGTCGGAGAGACAGTTGGTGAGTCGGAGAGGCAGTTGGTGAGTGGGAGAGGCAGTTGGTGAGTCGGAGAGGCAGTTGGTGAGTCGGAGAGGTAGTTGGTGAGTCGGAGGGGCAGTTGGTGAATCGGAGAGGTAGTTGGTGAGTCGGAGAGGGCGTTGGTGAGTCGGAGGGGCAGTTGGTGAGTCGGAGTGGCAGTTGGTGAGTCGGAGAGGCAGTTGGTGAGTCGGAGGGGCAGTTGGTGAGTCGGTGAGGCAGTTGCTGAGTCGGAGAGGCAGTTGGTGAGTTGGAGGGGCAGTTGGTGAGTCGGGGAGGCAGTTGATGAGTCGGAGAGGTAGTTGGTGAGTCGGAGAGGTAGTTGGTGACTCGGAGAGGCAGTTGGTGAGTCGGGGGGGCAGTTGGTGAGTCGGAGAGGTAGTTGGTGAGTCGGAGAGGTAGTTGGTGACTCGGTGAGGCAGTTGGTGAGTCGGAGGGGCAGTTGGTGAGTCGGAAGGGCAGTTGTTGAGTCGGAGAGGCAGTTGGTGATTCGGAGGGGCAGTTGGTGAGTCGGTGAGGCAGTTGGTGAGTCGGAGAGGCAGTTGGTGAGTCGGAGAGGTAGTTGGTGAGTCAGAGAGGTAGTTGGTGAGTCGGAGAGGCAGTTGGTGAGTCGGAGAGGCAGTTGGTGAGTCGGAGAGGCAGTTGGTGAGTCGGAGGGGCAGTTGGTGAGTCAGAGAGGCAGTTGGTGAGTCGGAGAGGCAGTTGGTGAGTCGGAGAGGCAGTTGGTGAGTCGGAGGGGCAGTTGGTGAGTCGGAGAAGTAGTTGGTGAGTCGGAGGGACAGTTGGTGAGTCGGAGAGGCAGTTGGTGAGTCGGAGAGTTAGTTGGTGAGTCGGAGGGGAATTTGGTGAGACGGTGGGGCAGTTGGTGAGTCGGTGAGCCAGTTGGTGAGTCGGCGAGGCAGTTGATGAGTCGGAGAGGCAGTTGGTGAGTCGGAGAGGTAGTTGGTGAGTGGGAGAGACAGTTGGTGAGTCGGAGAGGCAGTTGGTGAGTCGGAGAGGTAGTTGGCGAGTCGGAGGGGCAGTTGTTGAGTCTGAGAGGTAGTTGGTGAGTCGGAGAGGGTGTTGGTGAGTCGGAGGGGCAGTTGGCAAGTCGGAGAGGCAGTTGGTGAGTCGGAGAGGCAGTTGGAGAGTCGGAGAGGCAGTTGGTGAGTCGGAGAGGCAGTTGGTGAGTCGGAGAGGCAGTTGGTGAGTGGGAGAGGCAGTTGGTGAGTCGGAGAGGCAGTTGGTGAGTCGGAGAGGTAGTTGGTGAGTCGGAGGGGCAGTTGGTGAATCGGAGAGGTAGTTGGTGAGTCGGAGAGGGCGTTGGTGAGTCGGAGGGGCAGTTGGAGAGTCGGAGAGGCAGTTGGAGAGTCGGAGAGGTAGTTGGTGAGTCAGAGAGGTAGTTGGTGAGTCGGAGAGGTAGGTGGTGAGTCGGAGAGGTAGTTGGTGAGTTGGAGAGGCAGTTCGTGAGTCGGAGAGGCAGTTTGTGAGTCGGAGAGACAGTTGGTGAGTCGGAGGGGCAGTTGGTGAGTCGGAGAGGCAGTTGGTGAGTCGGAGAGGCAGTTCGTGAGTCGGAGAGGCAGTTGGTGAGTCGGAGAGGCAGTTGGTGTGTGTGAGAGGCAGTTGGTGAGTCGGGGGGGCAGTTCGTGAGTCGGAGGGGCAGTTGGTGAGTCGGAGAGGCAGTTGGTGAGTCGGAGGGGCAGTTGGTGAGTCGGAGAGGCAGTTGGTGAGTCGGAGAGGCAGTTGGTGAGTCGGAGAGGCAGTTGGTGAGTCGGAGGGGCAGTTGGTGAGTCGGAGAAGTAGTTGGTGAGTCGGAGGGACAGTTGGTGAGTCGGAGAGGCAGTTGGTGAGTCGGTGAGTCGGAGGGGAATTTGGTGAGACGGTGGGGCAGTTGGTGAGTCGGTGAGCCAGTTGGTGAGTCGGCGAGGCAGTTGGTGAGTCGGAGAGGCAGTTGGTGAGTCGGAGAGGTAGTTGGTGAGTGGGAGAGACAGTTGGTGAGTCGGAGAGGCAGTTGGTGAGTCGGAGAGGTAGTTGGCGAGTCGGAGGGGCAGTTGGTGAGTCGGAGAGGTAGTTGATGAGTCGGAGAGGGTGTTGGTGAGTCGGAGGGGCAGTTGGCGAGTCGGAGAGGCAGTTGGTGAGTCGGAGAGGCAGTTGGAGAGTCGGAGAGGCAGTTGGTGAGTCGGAGAGGGCATTGGTGAGTCGGAGAGGCAGTTGGTGAGTCGGAGAGGCAGTTGGTGAGTCGGAGAGGTAGTTGGTGAGTCTGAGAGGTAGTTTGTGAGTCGGAGAGGTAGTTGGTGAGTCGGAGAGTTAGTTGGTGACTCGGAGAGGCAGTTGGTGAGTCGGAGAGGTAGTTGGTGAGTCGGAGAGGCAGTTGGTGAGTCGGAGAGGCAGTTTGTGAGTCGGAGAGGCAGTTGGTGAGTCGGAGGGGCAGTTGGTTACTCGGAGAGGCAGTTGGTGAGTCGGAGAGGCAATTGGTGAGTCGGAGAGGCAGTTGGTGAGTCGGAGAGGTATTTGGTGACTTGGAGAGGCAGTTGATGAGTCGGGGAGGCAGTTGGTGAGTCGGAGAGGTAGTTGGTGAGTCGGAGAGGTAGTTGGTGACTCGGAGAGGCAGTTGGTGAGTCGGAGGGGAATTTGGTGAGACGGTGGGGCAGTTGGTGAGTCGGAGAGCCAGTTGGTGAGTCGGAGAGGCAGTTGGTGAGTCGGAGAGGCAGTTGGAGAGTCGGAGAGGCAGTTGGTGAGTCGTAGAGGGCGTTGGTTAGTCGGAGAGGCAGTTGGTGAGTCGGAGAGGCAGTTGGTGTGTGTGAGAGGCAGTTGGTGAGTCGGGGGGGCAGTTCGTGAGTCGGAGGGGCAGTTGGTGAGTCGGAGAGGCAGTTGGTGAGTCGGAGGGGCAGTTGGTGAGTCGGAGAGGCAGTTGGTGAGTCGGAGAGGCAGTTGGTGAGTCGGAGAGGCAGTTGGTGAGTCGGAGGGGCAGTTGGTGAGTCGGAGAAGTAGTTGGTGAGTCGGAGGGACAGTTGGTGAGTCGGAGAGGCAGTTGGTGAGTCGGTGAGTCGGAGGGGAATTTGGTGAGACGGTGGGGCAGTTGGTGAGTCGGTGAGCCAGTTGGTGAGTCGGCGAGGCAGTTGGTGAGTCGGAGAGGCAGTTGGTGAGTCGGAGAGGTATTTGGTGACTTGGAGAGGCAGTTGATGAGTCGGGGAGGCAGTTGGTGAGTCGGAGAGGTAGTTGGTGAGTCGGAGAGGTAGTTGGTGACTCGGAGAGGCAGTTGGTGAGTCGGAGGGGAATTTGGTGAGACGGTGGGGCAGTTGGTGAGTCGGAGAGCCAGTTGGTGAGTCGGAGAGGCAGTTGGTGAGTCGGAGAGGCAGTTGGAGAGTCGGAGAGGCAGTTGGTGAGTCGTAGAGGGCGTTGGTTAGTCGGAGAGGCAGTTGGTGAGTCGGAGAGGCAGTTGGTGAGTCGGAGAGGCAGTTGGTGAGTCGGAGAGGCAGTTGGAGAGTCGGAGAGGCAGTTGGTGAGTCGGAGAGGCAGTTGGTGAGTCGGAGAGGCAGTTGGAGAGTCGGAGAGGCAGTTGGTGAGTCGGAGAGGTAGTTGGTGAGTCTGAGAGGTAGTTGGTGAGACGGAGAGGTAGTTGGTGAGTCGGAGAGTCAGTTGGTGAGTCGGAGAGGCAGTTGGTGAGTCGGAGAGGCAGTTGGTGAGTCGGAGGGGATTTTGGTGAGACGGTTGGGCAGTTGGTGAGTCGGTGAGCCAGTTGGTGAGTCGGCGAGGCAGTTGGTGAGTCGGAGAGGCAGTTGGTGAGTCGGAGAGGTAGTTGGTGAGTGGGAGAGACAGTTGGTGAGTCGGAGAGGCAGTTGGTGAGTCGGAGAGGTAGTTGGCGAGTCGGAGGGGCAGTTGGTGAGTCGGAGAGGTAGTTGGTGAGTCGGAGAGGGTGTTGGTGAGTCAGAGGGGCAGTTGGCAAGTCGGAGAGGCAGTTGGTGAGTCGGAGAGGCAGTTGGAGAGTCGGAGAGGCAGTTGGTGAGTCGGAGAGGCAGTTGGTGAGTCGGAGAGGCAGTTGGTGAGTGGGAGAGGCAGTTGGTGAGTCGGAGAGGCAGTTGGTGAGTCGGAGAGGTAGTTGGTGAGTCGGAGGGGCAGTTGGTGAATCGGAGAGGTAGTTGGTGAGTCGGAGAGGGCGTTGGTGAGTCGGAGGGGCAGTTGGAGAGTCGGAGAGGCAGTTGGAGAGTCGGAGAGGTAGTTGGTGAGTCAGAGAGGTAGTTGGTGAGTCGGAGAGGTAGGTGGTGAGTCGGAGAGGTAGTTGGTGAGTTGGAGAGGCAGTTCGTGAGTCGGAGAGGCAGTTTGTGAGTCGGAGAGACAGTTGGTGAGTCGGAGGGGCAGTTGGTGAGTCGGAGAGGCAGTTGGTGAGTCGGAGAGGCAGTTGGTGAGTCGGAGAGGCAGTTGGTGAGTCGGAGAGGCAGTTGGTGTGTGTGAGAGGCAGTTGGTGAGTCGGGGGGGCAGTTCGTGAGTCGGAGGGGCAGTTGGTGAGTCGGAGAGGCAGTTGGTGAGTCGGAGGGGCAGTTGGTGAGTCGGAGAAGTAGTTGGTGAGTCGGAGGGACAGTTGGTGAGTCGGAGAGGCAGTTGGTGAGTCGGTGAGTCGGAGGGGAATTTGGTGAGACGGTGGGGCAGTTGGTGAGTCGGTGAGCCAGTTGGTGAGTCGGCGAGGCAGTTGGTGAGTCGGAGAGGCAGTTGGTGAGTCGGAGAGGTAGTTGGTGATTGGGAGAGACAGTTGGTGAGTCGGAGAGGCAGTTGGTGAGTCGGACAGGTAGTTGGCGAGTCGGAGGGGCAGTTGGTGAGTCGGAGAGGTAGTTGATGAGTCGGAGAGGGTGTTGGTGAGTCGGAGGGGCAGTTGGCGAGTCGGAGAGGCAGTTGGTGAGTCGGAGAGGCAGTTGGAGAGTCGGAGAGGCAGTTGGTGAGTCGGAGAGGGCATTGGTGAGTCGGAGAGGCAGTTGGTGAGTCGGAGAGGCAGTTGGTGAGTCGGAGAGGTAGTTGGTGAGTCTGAGAGGTAGTTTGTGAGTCGGAGAGGTAGTTGGTGAGTCGGAAAGTTAGTTGGTGACTCGGAGAGGCAGTTGGTGAGTCGGAGAGGTAGTTGGTGAGTCGGAGAGGCAGTTGGTGAGTCGGAGAGGCAGTTTGTGAGTCGGAGAGGCAGTTGGTGAGTCGGAGGGGCAGTTGATTACTCGGAGAGGCAGTTGGTGAGTCGGAGAGGCAGTTGGTGAGTCGGAGAGGCAGTTGGTGAGTCGGAGAGGTATTTGGTGACTTGGAGAGGCAGTTGATGAGTCGGAGAGGCAGTTGGTGAGTCGGAGAGGCAGTTGGTGATTCGGAGAGGTAGTTGGCGAGTCGGAGGGGCAGTTGGTGAGTCGGGGAGGTAGTTGATGAGTCGGAGAGGGTGTTGGTGAGTCGGAGGGGCAGTTGGCGAGTCGGAGAGGCAGTTGGTGAGTCGGAGAGGCAGTTGGAGAGTCGGAGAGGCAGTTGGTGAGTCGGAGAGGGCATTGGTGAGTCGGAGAGGCAGTTGGTGAGTCGGAGAGGCAGTTGGTGAGTCGGAGAGGTAGTTGGTGAGTCTGAGAGGTAGCTGGTGAGTCGGAGAGGTAGTTGGTGAGTCGGAAAGTTAGTTGGTGACTCGGAGAGGCAGTTGGTGAGTCGGAGAGGTAGTTGGTGAGTCGGAGAGGCAGTTGGTGAGTCGGAGAGGCAGTTTGTGAGTCGGAGAGGCAGTTGGTGAGTCGGAGGGGCAGTTGGTTACTCGGAGAGGCAGTTGGTGAGTCGGAGAGGCAGTTGGTGAGTCGGAGAGGCAGTTGGTGAGTCGGAGAGGTATTTGGTGACTTGGAGAGGCAGTTGATGAGTCGGGGAGGCAGTTGGTGAGTCGGAGAGGTAGTTGGTGAGTCGGAGAGGTAGTTGGTAACTCGGAGAGGCAGTTGGTGAGTCGGAGGGGAATTTGGTGAGACGGTGGGGCAGTTGGTGAGTCGGAGAGCCAGTTGGTGAGTCGGAGAGGCAGTTGGTGAGTCGGAGAGGCAGTTGGAGAGTCGGAGAGGCAGTTGGTGAGTCGTAGAGGGCGTTGGTTAGTCGGAGAGGCAGTTGGTGAGTCGTAGAGGCAGTTGGTGAGTCGGAGAGGCAGTTGGTGAGTCGAAGAGGCAGTTGGAGAGTCGGAGAGGCAGTTGGTGAGTCGGAGAGGCAGTTGGTGAGTCGGAGAGGCAGTTGGAGAGTCGGAGAGGCAGTTGGTGAGTCAGAGAGGTAGTTGGTGAGTCTGAGAGGTAGTTGGTGAGACGGAGAGGTAGTTGGTGAGTCGGAGAGGTAGTTGTTGAGTCGGAGAGGCAGTTGGTGAGTCGGAGAGGTAGTTGGTGAGTCGGAGAGGCAGTTGGTGAGTCGGAGAGGCAGTTTGTGAGTCGGAGAGGCAGTTGGTGAGTCGGAGGGGCTGTTGGTGAGTCGGAGAGGCAGTTGGTGAGTCGGGGAGGTAGTTGGTGAGTTGGAGAGACAGTTGGTGAGTCGGAGAGGTAGTTGGTGACTTGGAGAGGCAGTTGTTGAGTCGGGGAGGCAGTTGGTGAGTCGGAGATGTAGTTGGTGAGTCGGAGATGTAGTTGGTGACTCGGAGAGGCAGTTGGTGAGTCGGGGGTGCAGTTGGTGAGTCGGAGAGGTAGTTGGTGAGTCGGAGAGGTAGTTGGTGACTCGGAGAGGCAGTTGGTGAGTCGGAGGGGCAGTTGGTGAGTCGGAGAGGCAGTTGGTGAGTCGGAGAGGCAGTTGGTGAGTCGGAGGGGAATTTGGTGAGACGGTGGGGCAGTTGGTGAGTCGGTGAGCCAGTTGGTGAGTCGGCGAGGCAGTTGGTGAGTCGGAGAGGCAGTTGGTGAGTCGGAGAGGTAGTTGGTGAGTGGGAGAGACAGTTGGTGAGTCGGAGAGGCAGTTGGTGAGTCGGAGAGGTAGTTGGCGAGTCGGAGGGGCAGTTGGTGAGTCGGAGAGGCAGTTGGAGAGTCGGAGAGGTAGTTGGTGAGTCAGAGAGGTAGTTGGTGAGTCGGAGAGGTAGGTGATGAGTCGGAGAGGTAGTTGGTGAGTTGGAGAGGCAGTTCGTGAGTCGGAGAGGCAGTTTGTGAGTCGGAGAGACAGTTGGTGAGTCGGAGGGGCAGTTGGTGAGTCGGAGAGGCAGTTGGTGAGTCGGAGAGGCAGTTGGTGAGTCGGAGAGGCAGTTGGTGAGTCGGAGAGGCAGTTGGTGTGTGTGAGAGGCAGTTGGTGAGTCGGGGGGGCAGTTCGTGAGTCGGAGGGGCAGTTGGTGAGTCGGAGAGGCAGTTGGTGAGTCGGAGGGGCAGTTGGTGAGTCGGAGAGGCAGTTGGTGAGTCGGAGAGGCAGTTGGTGAGTCGGCGGGGCAGTTGGTGAGTCGGAGAAGTAGTTGGTGAGTCGGAGGGACAGTTGGTGAGTCGGAGAGGCAGTTGGTGAGTCGGTGAGTCGGAGGGGAATTTGGTGAGACGGTGGGGCAGTTGGTGAGTCGGTGAGCCAGTTGGTGAGTCGGCGAGGCAGTTGGTGAGTCGGAGAGGCAGTTGGTGAGTCGGAGAGGTAGTTGGTGATTGGGACAGACAGTTGGTGAGTCGGAGAGGCAGTTGGTGAGTCGGAGAGGTAGTTGGCGAGTCGGAGGGGCAGTTGGTGAGTCGGAGAGGTAGTTGATGAGTCGGAGAGGGTGTTGGTGAGTCGGAGGGGCAGTTGGCGAGTCGGAGAGGCAGTTGGTGAGTCGGAGAGGCAGTTGGAGAGTCGGAGAGGCAGTTGGTGAGTCGGAGAGGGCATTGGTGAGTCGGAGAGGCAGTTGGTGAGTCGGAGAGGCAGTTGGTGAGTCGGAGAGGTAGTTGGTGAGTCTGAGAGGTAGTTTGTGAGTCGGAGAGGCAGTTGGTGAGTCGGAGAGGCAGTTGGTGAGTCGGAGGGGCAGTTGGTGAGTCGGAGAAGTAGTTGGTGAGTCGGAGGGACAGTTGGTGAGTCGGAGAGGCAGTTGGTGAGTCGGAGAGTTAGTTGGTGAGTCGGAGGGGAATTTGGTGAGACGGTGGGGCAGTTGGTGAGTCGGTGAGCCAGTTGGTGAGTCGGCGAGGCAGTTGATGAGTCGGAGAGGCAGTTGGTGAGTCGGAGAGGTAGTTGGTGAGTGGGAGAGACAGTTGGTGAGTCGGAGAGGCAGTTGGTGAGTCGGAGAGGTAGTTGGCGAGTCGGAGGGGCAGTTGGTGAGTCGGAGAGGTAGTTGGTGAGTCGGAGAGGGTGTTGGTGAGTCGGAGGAGCAGTTGGCAAGTCGGAGAGGCAGTTGGTGAGTCGGAGAGGCAGTTGGAGAGTCGGAGAGGCAGTTGGTGAGTCGGAGAGGCAGTTGGTGAGTCGGAGAGGCAGTTGGTGAGTGGGAGAGGCAGTTGGTGAGTCGGAGAGGCAGTTGGTGAGTCGGAGAGGTAGTTGGTGAGTCGGAGGGGCAGTTGGTGAATCAGAGAGGTAGTTGGTGAGTCGGAGAGGGCGTTGGTGAGTCGGAGGGGCAGTTGGAGAGTCGGAGAGGCAGTTGGAGAGTCGGAGAGGTAGTTGGTGAGTCAGAGAGGTAGTTGGTGAGTCGGAGAGGTAGGTGGTGAGTCGGAGAGGTAGTTGGTGAGTTGGAGAGGCAGTTCGTGAGTCGGAGAGGCAGTTTGTGAGTCGGAGAGACAGTTGGTGAGTCGGAGGGGCAGTTGGTGAGTCGGAGAGGCAGTTGGTGAGTCGGAGAGGCAGTTGGTGAGTCGGAGAGGCAGTTGGTGAGTCGGAGAGGCAGTTGGTGTGTGTGAGAGGCAGTTGGTGAGTCGGGGGGGCAGTTCGTGAGTCGGAGGGGCAGTTGGTGAGTCGGAGAGGCAGTTGGTGAGTCGGAGGGGCAGTTGGTGAGTCGGAGAGGCAGTTGGTGAGTCGGAGAGGCAGTTGGTGAGTCGGAGAGGCAGTTGGTGAGTCGGAGGGGCAGTTGGTGAGTCGGAGAAGTAGTTGGTGAGTCGGAGGGACAGTTGGTGAGTCGGAGAGGCAGTTGGTGAGTCGGTGATTCGGAGGGGAATTTGGTGAGACGGTGGGGCAGTTGGTGAGTCGGTGAGCCAGTTGGTGAGTCGGCGAGGCAGTTGGTGAGTCGGAGAGGCAGTTGGTGAGTCGGAGAGGTAGTTGGTGAGTGGGAGAGACAGTTGGTGAGTCGGAGAGGCAGTTGGTGAGTCGGAGAGGTAGTTGGCGAGTCGGAGGGGCAGTTGGTGAGTCGGAGAGGTAGTTGATGAGTCGGAGAGGGTGTTGGTGAGTCGGAGGGGCAGTTGGCGAGTCGGAGAGGCAGTTGGTAAGTCGGAGAGGCAGTTGGAGAGTCGGAGAGGCAGTTGGTGAGTCGGAGAGGGCATTGGTGAGTCGGAGAGGCAGTTGGTGAGTCGGAGAGGCAGTTGGTGAGTCGGAGAGGTAGTTGGTGAGTCTGAGAGGTAGTTTGTGAGTCGGAGAGGTAGTTGGTGAGTCGGAGAGTTAGTTGGTGACTCGGAGAGGCAGTTGGTGAGTCGGAGAGGTAGTTGGTGAGTCGGAGAGGCAGTTGGTGAGTCGGAGAGGCAGTTTGTGAGTCGGAGAGGCAGTTGGTGAGTCGGAGGGGCAGTTGGTTACTCGGAGAGGCAGTTGGTGAGTCGGAGAGGCAGTTGGTGAGTCGGAGAGGCAGTTGGTGAGTCGGAGAGGTATTTGGTGACTTGGAGAGGCAGTTGATGAGTCGGGGAGGCAGTTGGTGAGTCGGAGAGGTAGTTGGTGAGTCGGAGAGGTAGTTGGTGACTCGGAGAGGCAGTTGGTGAGTCGGAGGGGAATTTGGTGAGACGGTGGGGCAGTTGGTGAGTCGGAGAGCCAGTTGGTGAGTCGGAGAGGCAGTTGGTGAGTCGGAGAGGCAGTTGGAGAGTCGGAGAGGCAGTTGGTGAGTCGTAGAGGGCGTTGGTTAGTCGGAGAGGCAGTTGGTGAGTCGGAGAGGCAGTTGGTGTGTGTGAGAGGCAGTTGGTGAGTCGGGGGGGCAGTTCGTGAGTCGGAGGGGCAGTTGGTGAGTCGGAGAGGCAGTTGGTGAGTCGGAGGGGCAGTTGGTGAGTCGGAGAGGCAGTTGGTGAGTCGGAGAGGCAGTTGGTGAGTCGGAGAGGCAGTTGGTGAGTCGGAGGGGCAGTTGGTGAGTCGGAGAAGTAGTTGGTGAGTCGGAGGGACAGTTGGTGAGTCGGAGAGGCAGTTGGTGAGTCGGTGAGTCGGAGGGGAATTTGGTGAGACGGTGGGGCAGTTGGTGAGTCGGTGAGCCAGTTGGTGAGTCGGCGAGGCAGTTGGTGAGTCGGAGAGGCAGTTGGTGAGTTGGAGAGGTATTTGGTGACTTGGAGAGGCAGTTGATGAGTCGGGGAGGCAGTTGGTGAGTCGGAGAGGTAGTTGGTGAGTCGGAGAGGTAGTTGGTGACTCGGAGAGGCAGTTGGTGAGTCGGAGGGGAATTTGGTGAGACGGTGGGGCAGTTGGTGAGTCGGAGAGCCAGTTGGTTAGTCGGAGAGGCAGTTGGTGAGTCGGAGAGGCAGTTGGTGAGTCGGAGAGGCAGTTGGTGAGTCGGAGAGGCAGTTGGAGAGTCGGAGAGGCAGTTGGTGAGTCGGAGAGGCAGTTGGTGAGTCGGAGAGGCAGTTGGAGAGTCGGAGAGGCAGTTGGTGAGTCGGAGAGGTAGTTGGTGAGTCTGAGAGGTAGTTGGTGAGACGGAGAGGTAGTTGGTGAGTCGGAGAGTCAGTTGGTGAGTCGGAGAGGCAGTTGGTGAGTCGGAGAGGCAGTTGGTGAGTCGGAGGGGAATTTGGTGAGACGGTGGGGCAGTTGGTGAGTCGGTGAGCCAGTTGGTGAGTCGGCGAGGCAGTTGGTGAGTCGGAGAGGCAGTTGGTGAGTCGGAGAGGTAGTTGGTGAGTGGGAGAGACAGTTGGTGAGTCGGAGAGGCAGTTGGTGAGTCGGAGAGGTAGTTGGCGAGTCGGAGGGGCAGTTGGTGAGTCGGAGAGGTAGTTGGTGAGTCGGAGAGGGTGTTGGTGAGTCAGAGGGGCAGTTGGCAAGTCGGAGAGGCAGTTGGTGAGTCGGAGAGGCAGTTGGAGAGTCGGAGAGGCAGTTGGTGAGTCGGAGAGGCAGTTGGTGAGTCGGAGAGGCAGTTGGTGAGTGGGAGAGGCAGTTGGTGAGTCGGAGAGGCAGTTGGTGAGTCGGAGAGGTAGTTGGTGAGTCGGAGGGGCAGTTGGTGAATCGGAGAGGTAGTTGGTGAGTCGGAGAGGGCGTTGGTGAGTCGGAGGGGCAGTTGGAGAGTCGGAGAGGCAGTTGGAGAGTCGGAGAGGTAGTTGGTGAGTCAGAGAGGTAGTTGGTGAGTCGGAGAGGTAGGTGGTGAGTCGGAGAGGTAGTTGGTGAGTTGGAGAGGCAGTTCGTGAGTCGGAGAGGCAGTTTGTGAGTCGGAGAGACAGTTGGTGAGTCGGAGGGGCAGTTGGTGAGTCGGAGAGGCAGTTGGTGAGTCGGAGAGGCAGTTGGTGAGTCGGAGAGGCAGTTGGTGAGTCGGAGAGGCAGTTGGTGTGTGTGAGAGGCAGTTGGTGAGTCGGGGGGGCAGTTCGTGAGTCGGAGGGGCAGTTGGTGAGTCGGAGAGGCAGTTGGTGAGTCGGAGGGGCAGTTGGTGAGTCGGAGAGGCAGTTGGTGAGTCGGAGAGGCAGTTGGTGAGTCGGAGAGGCAGTTGGTGAGTCGGAGGGGCAGTTGGTGAGTCGGAGAAGTAGTTGGTGAGTCGGAGGGACAGTTGGTGAGTCGGAAAGGCAGTTGGTGAGTCGGTGAGTCGGAGGGGAATTTGGTGAGACGGTGGGGCAGTTGGTGAGTCGGTGAGCCAGTTGGTGAGTCGGCGAGGCAGTTGGTGAGTCGGAGAGGCAGTTGGTGAGTCGGAGAGGTAGTTGGTGATTGGGAGAGACAGTTGGTGAGTCGGAGAGGCAGTTGGTGAGTCGGAGAGGTAGTTGGCGAGTCGGAGGGGCAGTTGGTGAGTCGGAGAGGTAGTTGATGAGTCGGAGAGGGTGTTGGTGAGTCGGAGGGGCAGTTGGCGAGTCGGAGAGGCAGTTGGTGAGTCGGAGAGTCAGTTGGAGAGTCGGAGAGGCAGTTGGTGAGTCGGAGAGGGCATTGGTGAGTCGGAGAGGCAGTTGGTGAGTCGGAGAGGCAGTTGGTGAGTCGGAGAGGTAGTTGGTGAGTCTGAGAGGTAGTTTGTGAGTCGGAGAGGTAGTTGGTGAGTTGGAAAGTTAGTTGGTGACTTCGAGAGGCAGTTGGTGAGTCGGAGAGGTAGTTGGTGAGTCGGAGAGGCAGTTGGTGAGTCGGAGAGGCAGTTTGTGAGTCGGAGAGGCAGTTGGTGAGTCGGAGGGGCAGTTGGTTACTCGGAGAGGCAGTTGGTGAGTCGGAGAGGCAGTTGGTGAGTCGGAGAGGCAGTTGGTGAGTCGGAGAGGTATTTGGTGACTTGGAGAGGCAGTTGATGAGTCGGGGAGGCAGTTGGTGAGTCGGAGAGGTAGTTGGTGAGTCGGAGAGGTAGTTGGTGACTCGGAGAGGCAGTTGGTGAGTCGGAGGGGAATTTGGTGAGACGGTGGGGCAGTTGGTGAGTCGGAGAGCCAGTTGGTGAGTCGGAGAGGCAGTTGGTGAGTCGGAGAGGCAGTTGGAGAGTCGGAGAGGCAGTTGGTGAGTCGTAGAGGGCGTTGGTTAGTCGGAGAGGCAGTTGGTGAGTCGTAGAGGCAGTTGGTGAGTCGGAGAGGCAGTTGGTGAGTCGAAGAGGCAGTTGGAGAGTCGGAGAGGCAGTTGGTGAGTCGGAGAGGCAGTTGGTGAGTCGGAGAGGCAGTTGGAGAGTCGGAGAGGCAGTTGGTGAGTCAGAGAGGTAGTTGGTGAGTCTGAGAGGTAGTTGGTGAGACGGAGAGGTAGTTGGTGAGTCGGAGAGGTAGTTGGTGAGTCGGAGAGGCAGTTGGTGAGTCGGAGAGGTAGTTGGTGAGTCGGAGAGGCAGTTGGTGAGTCGGAGAGGCAGTTTGTGAGTCGGAGAGGCAGTTGGTGAGTCGGAGGGGCTGTTGGTGAGTCGGAGAGGCAGTTGGTGAGTCGGGGAGGCAGTTGGTGAGTCGGAGAGACAGTTGGTGAGTCGGAGAGGTAGTTGGTGACTTGGAGAGGCAGTTGTTGAGTCGGGGAGGCAGTTGGTGAGTCGGAGATGTAGTTGGTGAGTCGGACATGTAGTTGGTGACTCGGAGAGGCAGTTGGTGAGTCGGGGGTGCAGTTGGTGAGTCGGAGAGGTAGTTGGTGAGTCGGAGAGGTAGTTGGTGACTCGGAGAGGCAGTTGGTCAGTCGGAGGGGCAGTTGGTGAGTCGGAGAGGCAGTTGGTGAGTCGGAGAGGCAGTTGGTGAGTCGGAGGGGAATTTGGTGAGACGGTGGGGCAGTTGGTGAGTCGGTGAGCCAGTTGGTGAGTCGGCGAGGCAGTTGGTGAGTCGGAGAGGCAGTTGGTGAGTCGGAGAGGTAGTTGGTGAGTGGGAGAGACAGTTGGTGAGTCGGAGAGGCAGTTGGTGAGTCGGAGAGGTAGTTGGCGAGTCGGAGGGGCAGTTGGTGAGTCGGAGAGGTAGTTGGTGAGTCGGAGAGGGTGTTGGTGAGTCAGAGGGGCAGTTGGCAAGTCGGAGAGGCAGTTGGTGAGTCGGAGAGGCAGTTGGAGAGTCGGAGAGGCAGTTGGTGAGTCGGAGAGGCAGTTGGTGAGTCGGAGAGGCAGTTGGTGAGTGGGAGAGGCAGTTGGTGAGTCGGAGAGGCAGTTGGTGAGTCGGAGAGGTAGTTGGTGAGTCGGAGGGGCAGTTGGTGAATCGGAGAGGTAGTTGGTGAGTCGGAGAGGGCGTTGGTGAGTCGGAGGGGCAGTTGGAGAGTCGGAGAGGCAGTTGGAGAGTCGGAGAGGTAGTTGGTGAGTCAGAGAGGTAGTTGGTGAGTCGGAGAGGTAGGTGGTGAGTCGGAGAGGTAGTTGGTGAGTTGGAGAGGCAGTTCGTGAGTCGGAGAGGCAGTTTGTGAGTCGGAGAGACAGTTGGTGAGTCGGAGGGGCAGTTGGTGAGTCGGAGAGGCAGTTGGTGAGTCGGAGAGGCAGTTGGTGAGTCGGAGAGGCAGTTGGTGAGTCGGAGAGGCAGTTGGTGTGTGTGAGAGGCAGTTGGTGAGTCGGGGGGGCAGTTCGTGAGTCGGAGGGGCAGTTGGTGAGTCGGAGAGGCAGTTGGTGAGTCGGAGGGGCAGTTGGTGAGTCGGAGAGGCAGTTGGTGAGTCGGAGAGGCAGTTGGTGAGTCGGAGAGGCAGTTGGTGAGTCGGAGGGGCAGTTGGTGAGTCGGAGAAGTAGTTGGTGAGTCGGAGGGACAGTTGGTGAGTCGGAGAGGCAGTTGGTGAGTCGGTGAGTCGGAGGGGAATTTGGTGAGACGGTGGGGCAGTTGGTGAGTCGGTGAGCCAGTTGGTGAGTCGGCGAGGCAGTTGGTGAGTCGGAGAGGCAGTTGGTGAGTCGGAGAGGTAGTTGGTGATTGGGAGAGACAGTTGGTGAGTCGGAGAGGCAGTTGGTGAGTCGGAGAGGTAGTTGGCGAGTCGGAGGGGCAGTTGGTGAGTCGGAGAGGTAGTTGATGAGTCGGAGAGGGTGTTGGTGAGTCGGAGGGGCAGTTGGCGAGTCGGAGAGGCAGTTGGTGAGTCGGAGAGGCAGTTGGAGAGTCGGAGAGGCAGTTGGTGAGTCGGAGAGGGCATTGGTGAGTCGGAGAGGCAGTTGGTGAGTCGGTGAGGCAGTTGGTGAGTCGGAGAGGCAGTTGGTGTGTGGGAGAGGCAGTTGGTGAGTAGGAGGGGCAGTTGGTGAGTCGGAGAGGCAGTTGGTGAGTCAGAGGGGCAGTTGGTGAGTCAGAGCGGTAGTTGGTGAGTCACAGAGGCAGTTGGTGTGTCGGAGAGGCAGTTGGTGAGTCGGAGAAGCAGTTGGTGAGTCGGAGGGGCAGTTGGAGAGTTGGCGAGGTAGTTGGTGAGTCGGAGAGGCAGTTTGTGAGTCGGAGAGGCAGTTGGTGAGTCGGAGGGGCAGTTGGTGAGTCGGAGAGGCAGTTGGTGAGTCGGAGAGGCAGTTGGTGAGTCGGAGAGGCTGTTGGTGAGTCGGAGAGGCAGTTGGTGAGTCGGAGAGGCAGTTGGTGAGTCGGAGAGGCAGTTGGTGAGTCGGAGAGGCAGTTGGTGAGTCATAGGCTCAGTTGGTGAGTCGGAGAGGCAGTTGGTGAGTCGGAGAGGCAGTTGGTGATTCGGAGAGGCAGTTGGTGAGTCGGACAGGCTGTTTATGAGTCGGAGGGGCAGTTGAGAGTCGGAGAGCTAGTTGGTGATTCGGAGAGGGCGTTGGTGAGTCGGAGGGGCAGTTGGAGAGTCGGAGAGGCAGTTGGAGAGTCGGAGAGGCAGTTGGTGAGTCGGAGAGGCAGTTGGTGAGTCGGAGAGGTAGTTGGTGAGTCAGAGAGGTAGTTGGTGAGTCGGAGAGGCAGTTGGTGAGTCGGAGAGGCAGTTGGTGAGTCGGAGAGGCAGTTGGTGAGTCGGAGAGGCAGTTGGTGAGTCGGAGAGGCAGCTTGTGAGTCAGAGAGGCAATTCGTGAGTCGGAGGGGCAGTTGGTGAGTCGGAGAGGCAGTTGGTGAGTCGGAGAGGCAGTTGGTGAGTCGGAGAGGTAGTTGGTGAGTCGGAGGGACAGTTGGTGAGTCGGAGAGGCAGTTGGTGAGTCGGAGAGTGAGTTGGAGAGTCGGAGGGGAAGTTGGTGAGTGGGAGAGGCAGTTGGTGAGTCGGAGAGGCAGTTGGTGAGTCGGAGAGGTAGTTGGTGAGTCGGAGGGGCAGTTGGTGAGTCGGAGAGGTAGTTGGTGAGTCGGAGAGGGCGTTGGTGAGTCGGAGGGGCAGTTGGAGAGTCGGAGAGGCAGTTGGAGAGTCGGAGAGGCAGTCGGTGAGTCGGAGAGGTAGTTGGTGAGTCAGAGAGGTAGTTGGTGAGTCGGAGAGGTAGGTGGTGAGTCGGAGAGGTAGTTGGTGAGTCGGAGAGGCAGTTCGTGAGTCGGAGAGGCAGTTTATGAGTCGGAGAGACAGTTGGTGAGTCGAAGGGGCAGTTGGTGAGTCGGAGAGGCAGTTGGTGAGTCGGAGAGGCAGTTGGTGAGTCGGAGAGGCAGTTGGTGAGTCGGAGAGGCAGTTGGTGAGTGTGAGAGGCAGTTGGTGAGTCGGGGGGGCAGTTCGTGAGTCGGAGGGGCAGTTGGTGAGTCGGAGAGGCAGTTGGTGAGTCGGAGGGGCAGTTGGTGAGTCAGAGAGGCAGTTGGTGAGTCGGAGAGGCAGTTGGTGAGTCGGAGAGGCAGTTGGTGAGTCGGAGGGGCAGTTGGTGATTCGGAGAAGTAGTTGGTGAGTCGGAGGGACAGTTGGTGAGTCGGAGAGGCAGTTGGTGAGTCGGAGAGTTAGTTGGTGAGTCGGAGGGGAATTTGGTGAGACGGTGGGGCAGTTGGTGAGTCGGTGAGCCAGTTGGTGAGTCGGCGAGGCAGTTGATGAGTCGGAGAGGCAGTTGGTGAGTCGGAGAGGTAGTTGGTGAGTGGGAGAGACAGTTGGTGAGTCGGAGAGGCAGTTGGTGAGTCGGAGAGGTAGTTGGCGAGTCGGAGGGGCAGTTGGTGAGTCGGAGAGGTAGTTGGTGAGTCGGAGAGGGTGTTGGTGAGTCGGAGGGGCAGTTGGCAAGTCGGAGAGGCAGTTGGTGAGTCGGAGAGGCAGTTGGAGAGTCGGAGAGGCAGTTGGTGAGTCGGAGAGGCAGTTGGTGAGTCGGAGAGGCAGTTGGTGAGTGGGAGAGGCAGTTGGTGAGTCGGAGAGGCAGTTGGTGAGTCGGAGAGGTAGTTGGTGAGTCGGAGGGGCAGTTGGTGAATCGGAGAGGTAGTTGGTGAGTCGGAGAGGGCGTTGGTGAGTCGGAGGGGCAGTTGGTGAGTCGGAGTGGCAGTTGGTGAGTCGGAGAGGCAGTTGGTGAGTCGGAGGGGCAGTTGGTGAGTCGGTGAGGCAGTTGCTGAGTCGGAGAGGCAGTTGGTGAGTTGGAGGGGCAGTTGGTGAGTCGGGGAGGCAGTTGATGAGTCGGAGAGGTAGTTGGTGAGTCGGAGAGGTAGTTGGTGACTCGGAGAGGCAGTTGGTGAGTCGGGGGGGCAGTTGGTGAGTCGGAGAGGTAGTTGGTGAGTCGGAGAGGTAGTTGGTGACTCGGTGAGGCAGTTGGTGAGTCGGAGGGGCAGTTGGTGAGTCGGAAGGGCAGTTGTTGAGTCGGAGAGGCAGTTGGTGATTCAGAGGGGCAGTTGGTGAGTCGGTGAGGCAGTTGGTGAGTCGGAGAGGCAGTTGGTGTGTGGGAGAGGCAGTTGGTGAGTAGGAGGGGCAGTTGGTGAGTCGGAGAGGCAGTTGGTGAGTCAGAGGGGCTGTTGGTGAGTCAGAGCGGTAGTTGGTGAGTCACAGAGGCAGTTGGTGTGTCGGAGAGGCAGTTGGTGAGTCGGAGAAGCAGTTGGTGAGTCGGAGGGGCAGTTGGAGAGTTGGCGAGGTAGTTGGTGAGTCGGAGAGGCAGTTTGTGAGTCGGAGAGGCAGTTGGTGAGGCGGAGGGGCAGTTGGTGAGTCGGAGAGGCAGTTGGTGAGTCGGAGAGGCAGTTGGTGAGTCGGAGAGGCTGTTGGTGAGTCGGAGAGGCAGTTGGTGAGTCGGAGAGGCAGTTGGTGAGTCGGAGAGGCAGTTGGTGAGTCGGAGAGGCAGTTGGTGAGTCATAGGCTCAGTTGGTGAGTCGGAGAGGCAGTTGGTGAGTCGGAGAGGCAGTTGGTGATTCGGAGAGGCAGTTGGTGAGTCGGACAGGCTGTTTATGAGTCGGAGGGGCAGTTGAGAGTCGGAGAGCTAGTTGGTGAGTCGGAGAGGGCGTTGGTGAGTCGGAGGGGCAGTTGGAGAGTCGGAGAGGCAGTTGGAGAGTCGGAGAGGCAGTTAGTGAGTCGGAGAGGCAGTTGGTGAGTCGGAGAGGTAGTTGGTGAGTCAGAGAGGTAGTTGGTGAGTCGGAGAGGCAGTTGGTGAGTCGGAGAGGCAGTTGGTGAGTCGGAGAGGCAGTTGGTGAGTCGGAGAGGCAGTTGGTGAGTCGGAGAGGCAGCTTGTGAGTCGGAGAGGCAATTCGTGAGTCGGAGGGGCAGTTGGTGAGTCGGAGAGGCAGTTGGTGAGTCGGAGAGGCAGTTGGTGAGTCGGAGAGGTAGTTGGGGAGTCGGAGGGACAGTTGGTGAGTCGGAGAGGCAGTTGGTGAGTCGGAGAGGTAGTTGGTGAGTCGGAGGGGCAGTTGGTGAGTCGGAGAGGTAGTTGGTGAGTCGGAGAGGGCGTTGGTGAGTCGGAGGGGCAGTTGGAGAGTCGGAGAGGCAGTTGGAGAGTCGGAGAGGCAGTCGGTGAGTCGGAGAGGTAGTTGGTGAGTCAGAGAGGTAGTTGGTGAGTCGGAGAGGTAGGTGGTGAGTCGGAGAGGTAGTTGGTGAGTCGGAGAGGCAGTTCGTGAGTCGGAGAGGCAGTTTATGAGTCGGAGAGACAGTTGGTGAGTCGAAGGGGCAGTTGGTGAGTCGGAGAGGCAGTTGGTGAGTCGGAGAGGCAGTTGGTGAGTCGGAGAGGCAGTTGGTGAGTCGGAGAGGCAGTTGGTGAGTGTGAGAGGCAGTTGGTGAGTCGGGGGGGCAGTTCGTGAGTCGGAGGGGCAGTTGGTGAGTCGGAGAGGCAGTTGGTGAGTCGGAGGGGCAGTTGGTGAGTCGGAGGGGCAGTTGGTGAGTCGGAGAGGCAGTTGGTGAGTCGGAGAGGCAGTTGGTGAGTCGGAGGGGCAGTTGGTGAGTCGGAGAAGTAGTTGGTGAGTCGGAGGGACAGTTGGTGAGTCGGAGAGGCAGTTGGTGAGTCGGAGAGTTAGTTGGTGAGTCGGAGGGGAATTTGGTGAGACGGTGGGGCAGTTGGTGAGTCGGTGAGCCAGTTGGTGAGTCGGCGAGGCAGTTGATGAGTCGGAGAGGCAGTTGGTGAGTCGGAGAGGTAGTTGGTGAGTGGGAGAGACAGTTGGTGAGTCGGAGAGGCAGTTGGTGAGTCGGAGAGGTAGTTGGCGAGTCGGAGGGGCAGTTGGTGAGTCGGAGAGGTAGTTGGTGAGTCGGAGAGGGTGTTGGTGAGTCGGAGGGGCAGTTGGCAAGTCGGAGAGGCAGTTGGTGAGTCGGAGAGGCAGTTGGAGAGTCGGAGAGGCAGTTGGTGAGTCGGAGAGGCAGTTGGTGAGTCGGAGAGGCAGTTGGTGAGTGGGAGAGGCAGTTGGTGAGTCGGAGAGGCAGTTGGTGAGTCGGAGAGGTAGTTGGTGAGTCGGAGGGGCAGTTGGTGAATCGGAGAGGTAGTTGGTGAGTCGGAGAGGGCGTTGGTGAGTCGGAGGGGCAGTTGGAGAGTCGGAGAGGCAGTTGGAGAGTCGGAGAGGTAGTTGGTGAGTCAGAGAGGTAGTTGGTGAGTCGGAGAGGTAGGTGGTGAGTCGGAGAGGTAGTTGGTGAGTTGGAGAGGCAGTTCGTGAGTCGGAGAGGCAGTTTGTGAGTCGGAGAGACAGTTGGTGAGTCGGAGGGGCAGTTGGTGAGTCGGAGAGGCAGTTGGTGAGTCGGAGAGGCAGTTGGTGAGTCGGAGAGGCAGTTGGTGAGTCGGAGAGGCAGTTGGTGTGTGTGAGAGGCAGTTGGTGAGTCGGGGGGGCAGTTCGTGAGTCGGAGGGGCAGTTGGTGAGTCGGAGAGGCAGTTGGTGAGTCGGAGGGGCAGTTGGTGAGTCGGAGAGGCAGTTGGTGAGTCGGAGAGGCAGTTTGTGAGTCGGAGAGGCAGTTGGTGAGTCGGAGGGGCAGTTGGTGAGTCGGAGAAGTAGTTGGTGAGTCGGAGGGACAGTTGGTGAGTCGGAGAGGCAGTTGGTGAGTCGGTGAGTCGGAGGGGAATTTGGTGAGACGGTGGGGCAGTTGGTGAGTCGGTGAGCCAGTTGGTGAGTCGGCGAGGCAGTTGGTGAGTCGGAGAGGCAGTTGGTGAGTCGGAGAGGTAGTTGGTGAGTGGGAGAGACAGTTGGTGAGTCGGAGAGGCAGTTGGTGAGTCGGAGAGGTAGTTGGCGAGTCGGAGGGGCAGTTGGTGAGTCGGAGAGGTAGTTGATGAGTCGGAGAGGGTGTTGGTGAGTCGGAGGGGCAGTTGGCGAGTCAGAGAGGCAGTTGGTGAGTCGGAGAGGCAGTTGGAGAGTCGGAGAGGCAGTTGGTGAGTCGGAGAGGGCATTGGTGAGTCGGAGAGGCAGTTGGTGAGTCGGAGAGGCAGTTGGTGAGTCGGAGAGGTAGTTGGTGAGTCTGAGAGGTAGTTTGTGAGTCGGAGAGGTAGTTGGTGAGTCGGAGAGTTAGTTGGTGACTCGGAGAGGCAGTTGGTGAGTCGGAGAGGTAGTTGGTGAGTCGGAGAGGCAGTTGGTGAGTCGGAGAGGCAGTTTGTGAGTCGGAGAGGCAGTTGGTGAGTCGGAGGGGCAGTTGGTTACTCGGAGAGGCAGTTGGTGAGTCGGAGAGGCAATTGGTGAGTCGGAGAGGCAGTTGGTGAGTCGGAGAGGTATTTGGTGACTTGGAGAGGCAGTTGATGAGTCGGGGAGGCAGTTGGTGAGTCGGAGAGGTAGTTGGTGAGTCGGAGAGGTAGTTGGTGACTCGGAGAGGCAGTTGGTGAGTCGGAGGGGAATTTGGTGAGACGGTGGGGCAGTTGGTGAGTCGGAGAGCCAGTTGGTGAGTCGGAGAGGCAGTTGGTGAGTCGGAGAGGCAGTTGGAGAGTCGGAGAGGCAGTTGGTGAGTCGTAGAGGGCGTTGGTTAGTCGGAGAGGCAGTTGGTGAGTCGGAGAGGCAGTTGGTGTGTGTGAGAGGCAGTTGGTGAGTCGGGGGGGCAGTTCGTGAGTCGGAGGGGCAGTTGGTGAGTCGGAGAGGCAGTTGGTGAGTCGGAGAGGCAGTTGGTGAGTCGGAGAGGCAGTTGGTGAGTCGGAGAGGCAGTTGGTGAGTCGGAGGGGCAGTTGGTGAGTCGGAGAAGTAGTTGGTGAGTCGGAGGGACAGTTGGTGAGTCGGAGAGGCAGTTGGTGAGTCGGTGAGTCGGAGGGGAATTTGGTGAGACGGTGGGGCAGTTGGTGAGTCGGTGAGCCAGTTGGTGAGTCGGCGAGGCAGTTGGTGAGTCGGAGAGGCAGTTGGTGAGTCGGAGAGGTATTTGGTGACTTGGAGAGGCAGTTGATGAGTCGGGGAGGCAGTTGGTGAGTCGGAGAGGTAGTTGGTGAGTCGGAGAGGTAGTTGGTGACTCGGAGAGGCAGTTGGTGAGTCGGAGGGGAATTTGGTGAGACGGTGGGGCAGTTGGTGAGTCGGAGAGCCAGTTGGTGAGTCGGAGAGGCAGTTGGTGAGTCGGAGAGGCAGTTGGAGAGTCGGAGAGGCAGTTGGTGAGTCGTAGAGGGCGTTGGTTAGTCGGAGAGGCAGTTGGTGAGTCGGAGAGGCAGTTGGTGAGTCGGAGAGGCAGTTGGTGAGTCGGAGAGGCAGTTGGAGAGTCGGAGAGGCAGTTGGTGAGTCGGAGAGGCAGTTGGTGAGTCGGAGAGGCAGTTGGAGAGTCGGAGAGGCAGTTGGTGAGTCGGAGAGGTAGTTGGTGAGTCTGAGAGGTAGTTGGTGAGACGGAGAGGTAGTTGGTGAGTCGGAGAGTCAGTTGGTGAGTCGGAGAGGCAGTTGGTGAGTCGAAGAGGCAGTTGGTGAGTCGGAGGGGAATTTGGTGAGACGGTTGGGCAGTTGGTGAGTCGGTGAGCCAGTTGGTGAGTCGGCGAGGCAGTTGGTGAGTCGGAGAGGCAGTTGGTGAGTCGGAGAGGTAGTTGGTGAGTGGGAGAGACAGTTGGTGAGTCGGAGAGGCAGTTGGTGAGTCGGAGAGGTAGTTGGCGAGTCGGAGGGGCAGTTGGTGAGTCGGAGAGGTAGTTGGTGAGTCGGAGAGGGTGTTGGTGAGTCAGAGGGGCAGTTGGCAAGTCGGAGAGGCAGTTGGTGAGTCGGAGAGGCAGTTGGAGAGTCGGAGAGGCAGTTGGTGAGTCGGAGAGGCAGTTGGTGAGTCGGAGAGGCAGTTGGTGAGTGGGAGAGGCAGTTGGTGAGTCGGAGAGGCAGTTGGTGAGTCGGAGAGGTAGTTGGTGAGTCGGAGGGGCAGTTGGTGAATCGGAGAGGTAGTTGGTGAGTCGGAGAGGGCGTTGGTGAGTCGGAGGGGCAGTTGGAGAGTCGGAGAGGCAGTTGGAGAGTCGGAGAGGTAGTTGGTGAGTCAGAGAGGTAGTTGGTGAGTCGGAGAGGTAGGTGGTGAGTCGGAGAGGTAGTTGGTGAGTTGGAGAGGCAGTTCGTGAGTCGGAGAGGCAGTTTGTGAGTCGGAGAGACAGTTGGTGAGTCGGAGGGGCAGTTGGTGAGTCGGAGAGGCAGTTGGTGAGTCGGAGAGGCAGTTGGTGAGTCGGAGAGGCAGTTGGTGAGTCGGAGAGGCAGTTGGTGTGTGTGAGAGGCAGTTGGTGAGTCGGGGGGGCAGTTCGTGAGTCGGAGGGGCAGTTGGTGAGTCGGAGAGGCAGTTGGTGAGTCGGAGGGGCAGTTGGTGAGTCGGAGAAGTAGTTGGTGAGTCGGAGGGACAGTTGGTGAGTCGGAGAGGCAGTTGGTGAGTCGGTGAGTCGGAGGGGAATTTGGTGAGACGGTGGGGCAGTTGGTGAGTCGGTGAGCCAGTTGGTGAGTCGGCGAGGCAGTTGGTGAGTCGGAGAGGCAGTTGGTGAGTCGGAGAGGTAGTTGGTGATTGGGAGAGACAGTTGGTGAGTCGGAGAGGCAGTTGGTGAGTCGGACAGGTAGTTGGCGAGTCGGAGGGGCAGTTGGTGAGTCGGAGAGGTAGTTGATGAGTCGGAGAGGGTGTTGGTGAGTCGGAGGGGCAGTTGGCGAGTCGGAGAGGCAGTTGGTGAGTCGGAGAGGCAGTTGGAGAGTCGGAGAGGCAGTTGGTGAGTCGGAGAGGGCATTGGTGAGTCGGAGAGGCAGTTGGTGAGTCGGAGAGGCAGTTGGTGAGTCGGAGAGGTAGTTGGTGAGTCTGAGAGGTAGTTTGTGAGTCGGAGAGGTAGTTGGTGAGTCGGAAAGTTAGTTGGTGACTCGGAGAGGCAGTTGGTGAGTCGGAGAGGTAGTTGGTGAGTCGGAGAGGCAGTTGGTGAGTCGGAGAGGCAGTTTGTGAGTCGGAGAGGCAGTTGGTGAGTCGGAGGGGCAGTTGGTTACTCGGAGAGGCAGTTGGTGAGTCGGAGAGGCAGTTGGTGAGTCGGAGAGGCAGTTGGTGAGTCGGAGAGGTATTTGGTGACTTGGAGAGGCAGTTGATGAGTCGGAGAGGCAGTTGGTGAGTCGGAGAGGCAGTTGGTGATTCGGAGAGGTAGTTGGCGAGTCGGAGGGGCAGTTGGTGAGTCGGGGAGGTAGTTGATGAGTCGGAGAGGGTGTTGGTGAGTCGGAGGGGCAGTTGGCGAGTCGGAGAGGCAGTTGGTGAGTCGGAGAGGCAGTTGGAGAGTCGGAGAGGCAGTTGGTGAGTCGGAGAGGGCATTGGTGAGTCGGAGAGGCAGTTGGTGAGTCGGAGAGGCAGTTGGTGAGTCGGAGAGGTAGTTGGTGAGTCTGAGAGGTAGCTGGTGAGTCGGAGAGGTAGTTGGTGAGTCGGAAAGTTAGTTGGTGACTCGGAGAGGCAGTTGGTGAGTCGGAGAGGTAGTTGGTGAGTCGGAGAGGCAGTTGGTGAGTCGGAGAGGCAGTTTGTGAGTCGGAGAGGCAGTTGGTGAGTCGGAGGGGCAGTTGGTTACTCGGAGAGGCAGTTGGTGAGTCGGAGAGGCAGTTGGTGAGTCGGAGAGGCAGTTGGTGAGTCGGAGAGGTATTTGGTGACTTGGAGAGGCAGTTGATGAGTCGGGGAGGCAGTTGGTGAGTCGGAGAGGTAGTTGGTGAGTCGGAGAGGTAGTTGGTGACTCGGAGAGGCAGTTGGTGAGTCGGAGGGGAATTTGGTGAGACGGTGGGGCAGTTGGTGAGTCGGAGAGCCAGTTGGTGAGTCGGAGAGGCAGTTGGTGAGTCGGAGAGGCAGTTGGAGAGTCGGAGAGGCAGTTGGTGAGTCGTAGAGGGCGTTGGTTAGTCGGAGAGGCAGTTGGTGAGTCGTAGAGGCAGTTGGTGAGTCGGAGAGGCAGTTGGTGAGTCGAAGAGGCAGTTGGAGAGTCGGAGAGGCAGTTGGTGAGTCGGAGAGGCAGTTGGTGAGTCGGAGAGGCAGTTGGAGAGTCGGAGAGGCAGTTGGTGAGTCAGAGAGGTAGTTGGTGAGTCTGAGAGGTAGTTGGTGAGACGGAGAGGTAGTTGGTGAGTCGGAGAGGTAGTTGGTGAGTCGGAGAGGCAGTTGGTGAGTCGGAGAGGTAGTTGGTGAGTCGGAGAGGCAGTTGGTGAGTCGGAGAGCCAGTTTGTGAGTCGGAGAGGCAGTTGGTGAGTCGGAGGGGCTGTTGGTGAGTCGGAGAGGCAGTTGGTGAGTCGGGGAGGTAGTTGGTGAGTCGGAGAGACAGTTGGTGAGTCGGAGAGGTAGTTGGTGACTTGGAGAGGCAGTTGTTGAGTCGGGGAGGCAGTTGGTGAGTCGGAGATGTAGTTGGTGAGTCGGAGATGTAGTTGGTGACTCGGAGAGGCAGTTGGTGAGTCGGGGGTGCAGTTGGTGAGTCGGAGAGGTAGTTGGTGAGTCGGAGAGGTAGTTGGTGACTCGGAGAGGCAGTTGGTGAGTCGGAGGGGCAGTTGGTGAGTCGGAGAGGCAGTTGGTGAGTCGGAGAGGCAGTTGGTGAGTCGGAGGGGAATTTGGTGAGACGGTGGGGCAGTTGGTGAGTCGGTGAGCCAGTTGGTGAGTCGGCGAGGCAGTTGGTGAGTCGGAGAGGCAGTTGGTGAGTCGGAGAGGTAGTTGGTGAGTGGGAGAGACAGTTGGTGAGTCGGAGAGGCAGTTGGTGAGTCGGAGAGGTAGTTGGCGAGTCGGAGGGGCAGTTGGTGAGTCGGAGAGGCAGTTGGAGAGTCGGAGAGGCAGTTGGTGAGTCGTAGAGGGCGTTGGTTAGTCGGAGAGGCAGTTGGTGAGTCGTAGAGGCAGTTGGTGAGTCGGAGAGGCAGTTGGTGAGTCGAAGAGGCAGTTGGAGAGTCGGAGAGGCAGTTGGTGAGTCGGAGAGGCAGTTGGTGAGTCGGAGAGGCAGTTGGAGAGTCGGAGAGGCAGTTGGTGAGTCAGAGAGGTAGTTGGTGAGTCTGAGAGGTAGTTGGTGAGACGGAGAGGTAGTTGGTGAGTCGGAGAGGTAGTTGGTGAGTCGGAGAGGCAGTTGGTGAGTCGGAGAGGTAGTTGGTGAGTCGGAGAGGCAGTTGGTGAGTCGGAGAGGCAGTTTGTGAGTCGGAGAGGCAGTTGGTGAGTCGGAGGGGCTGTTGGTGAGTCGGAGAGGCAGTTGGTGAGTCGGGGAGGCAGTTGGTGAGTCGGAGAGACAGTTGGTGAGTCGGAGAGGTAGTTGGTGACTTGGAGAGGCAGTTGTTGAGTCGGGGAGGCAGTTGGTGAGTCGGAGATGTAGTTGGTGAGTCGGAGATGTAGTTGGTGACTCGGAGAGGCAGTTGGTGAGTCGGGGGTGCAGTTGGTGAGTCGGAGAGGTAGTTGGTGAGTCGGAGAGGTAGTTGGTGACTCGGAGAGGCAGTTGGTCAGTCGGAGGGGCAGTTGGTGAGTCGGAGAGGCAGTTGGTGAGTCGGAGAGGCAGTTGGTGAGTCGGAGGGGAATTTGGTGAGACGGTGGGGCAGTTGGTGAGTCGGTGAGCCAGTTGGTGAGTCGGCGAGGCAGTTGGTGAGTCGGAGAGGCAGTTGGTGAGTCGGAGAGGTAGTTGGTGAGTGGGAGAGACAGTTGGTGAGTCGGAGAGGCAGTTGGTGAGTCGGAGAGGTAGTTGGCGAGTCGGAGGGGCAGTTGGTGAGTCGGAGAGGTAGTTGGTGAGTCGGAGAGGGTGTTGGTGAGTCAGAGGGGCAGTTGGCAAGTCGGAGAGGCAGTTGGTGAGTCGGAGAGGCAGTTGGAGAGTCGGAGAGGCAGTTGGTGAGTCGGAGAGGCAGTTGGTGAGTCGGAGAGGCAGTTGGTGAGTGGGAGAGGCAGTTGGTGAGTCGGAGAGGCAGTTGGTGAGTCGGAGAGGTAGTTGGTGAGTCGGAGGGGCAGTTGGTGAATCGGAGAGGTAGTTGGTGAGTCGGAGAGGGCGTTGGTGAGTCGGAGGGGCAGTTGGAGAGTCGGAGAGGCAGTTGGAGAGTCGGAGAGGTAGTTGGTGAGTCAGAGAGGTAGTTGGTGAGTCGGAGAGGTAGGTGGTGAGTCGGAGAGGTAGTTGGTGAGTTGGAGAGGCAGTTCGTGAGTCGGAGAGGCAGTTTGTGAGTCGGAGAGACAGTTGGTGAGTCGGAGGGGCAGTTGGTGAGTTCGAGAGGCAGTTGGTGAGTCGGAGAGGCAGTTGGTGAGTCGGAGAGGCAGTTGGTGAGTCGGAGAGGCAGTTGGTGTGTGTGAGAGGCAGTTGGTGAGTCGGGGGGGCAGTTCGTGAGTCGGAGGGGCAGTTGGTGAGTCGGAGAGGCAGTTGGTGAGTCGGAGGGGCAGTTGGTGAGTCGGAGAGGCAGTTGGTGAGTCGGAGAGGCAGTTGGTGAGTCGGAGAGGCAGTTGGTGAGTCGGAGGGGCAGTTGGTGAGTCGGAGAAGTAGTTGGTGAGTCGGAGGGACAGTTGGTGAGTCGGAGAGGCAGTTGGTGAGTCGGTGAGTCGGAGGGGAATTTGGTGAGACGGTGGGGCAGTTGGTGAGTCGGTGAGCCAGTTGGTGAGTCGGCGAGGCAGTTGGTGAGTCGGAGAGGCAGTTGGTGAGTCGGAGAGGTAGTTGGTGATTGGGAGAGACAGTTGGTGAGTCGGAGAGGCAGTTGGTGAGTCGGAGAGGTAGTTGGCGAGTCGGAGGGGCAGTTGGTGAGTCGGAGAGGTAGTTGATGAGTCGGAGAGGGTGTTGGTGAGTCGGAGGGGCAGTTGGCGAGTCGGAGAGGCAGTTGGTGAGTCGGAGAGGCAGTTGGAGAGTCGGAGAGGCAGTTGGTGAGTCGGAGAGGGCATTGGTGAGTCGGAGAGGCAGTTGGTGAGTCGGTGAGGCAGTTGGTGAGTCGGAGAGGCAGTTGGTGTGTGGGAGAGGCAGTTGGTGAGTAGGAGGGGCAGTTGGTGAGTCGGAGAGGCAGTTGGTGAGTCAGAGGGGCAGTTGGTGAGTCAGAGCGGTAGTTGGTGAGTCACAGAGGCAGTTGGTGTGTCGGAGAGGCAGTTGGTGAGTCGGAGAAGCAGTTGGTGAGTCGGAGGGGCAGTTGGAGAGTTGGCGAGGTAGTTGGTGAGTCGGAGAGGCAGTTTGTGAGTCGGAGAGGCAGTTGGTGAGTCGGAGGGGCAGTTGGTGAGTCGGAGAGGCAGTTGGTGAGTCGGAGAGGCAGTTGGTGAGTCGGAGAGGCTGTTGGTGAGTCGGAGAGGCAGTTGGTGAGTCGGAGAGGCAGTTGGTGAGTCGGAGAGGCAGTTGGTGAGTCGGAGAGGCAGTTGGTGAGTCATAGGCTCAGTTGGTGAGTCGGAGAGGCAGTTGGTGAGTCGGAGAGGCAGTTGGTGATTCGGAGAGGCAGTTGGTGAGTCGGACAGGCTGTTTATGAGTCGGAGGGGCAGTTGAGAGTCGGAGAGCTAGTTGGTGAGTCGGAGAGGGCGTTGGTGAGTCGGAGGGGCAGTTGGAGAGTCGGAGAGGCAGTTGGAGAGTCGGAGAGGCAGTTGGTGAGTCGGAGAGGCAGTTGGTGAGTCGGAGAGGTAGTTGGTGAGTCAGAGAGGTAGTTGGTGAGTCGGAGAGGCAGTTGGTGAGTCGGAGAGGCAGTTGGTGAGTCGGAGAGGCAGTTGGTGAGTCGGAGAGGCAGTTGGTGAGTCGGAGAGGCAGCTTGTGAGTCGGAGAGGCAATTCGTGAGTCGGAGGGGCAGTTGGTGAGTCGGAGAGGCAGTTGGTGAGTCGGAGAGGCAGTTGGTGAGTCGGAGAGGTAGTTGGTGAGTCGGAGGGACAGTTGGTGAGTCGGAGAGGCAGTTGGTGAGTCGGAGAGTGAGTTGGAGAGTCGGAGGGGAAGTTGGTGAGTGGGAGAGGCAGTTGGTGAGTCGGAGAGGCAGTTGGTGAGTCGGAGAGGTAGTTGGTGAGTCGGAGGGGCAGTTGGTGAGTCGGAGAGGTAGTTGGTGAGTCGGAGAGGGCGTTGGTGAGTCGGAGGGGCAGTTGGAGAGTCGGAGAGGCAGTTGGAGAGTCGGAGAGGCAGTCGGTGAGTCGGAGAGGTAGTTGGTGAGTCAGAGAGGTAGTTGGTGAGTCGGAGAGGTAGGTGGTGAGTCGGAGAGGTAGTTGGTGAGTCGGAGAGGCAGTTCGTGAGTCGGAGAGGCAGTTTATGAGTCGGAGAGACAGTTGGTGAGTCGAAGGGGCAGTTGGTGAGTCGGAGAGGCAGTTGGTGAGTCGGAGAGGCAGTTGGTGAGTCGGAGAGGCAGTTGGTGAGTCGGAGAGGCAGTTGGTGAGTGTGAGAGGCAGTTGGTGAGTCGGGGGGGCAGTTCGTGAGTCGGAGGGGCAGTTGGTGAGTCGGAGAGGCAGTTGGTGAGTCGGAGGGGCAGTTGGTGAGTCAGAGAGGCAGTTGGTGAGTCGGAGAGGCAGTTGGTGAGTCGGAGAGGCAGTTGGTGAGTCGGAGGGGCAGTTGGTGAGTCGGAGAAGTAGTTGGTGAGTCGGAGGGACAGTTGGTGAGTCGGAGAGGCAGTTGGTGAGTCGGAGAGTTAGTTGGTGAGTCGGAGGGGAATTTGGTGAGACGGTGGGGCAGTTGGTGAGTCGGTGAGCCAGTTGGTGAGTCGGCGAGGCAGTTGATGAGTCGGAGAGGCAGTTGGTGAGTCGGAGAGGTAGTTGGTGAGTGGGAGAGACAGTTGGTGAGTCGGAGAGGCAGTTGGTGAGTCGGAGAGGTAGTTGGCGAGTCGGAGGGGCAGTTGGTGAGTCGGAGAGGTAGTTGGTGAGTCGGAGAGGGTGTTGGTGAGTCGGAGGGGCAGTTGGCAAGTCGGAGAGGCAGTTGGTGAGTCGGAGAGGCAGTTGGAGAGTCGGAGAGGCAGTTGGTGAGTCGGAGAGGCAGTTGGTGAGTCGGAGAGGCAGTTGGTGAGTGGGAGAGGCAGTTGGTGAGTCGGAGAGGCAGTTGGTGAGTCGGAGAGGTAGTTGGTGAGTCGGAGGGGCAGTTGGTGAATCGGAGAGGTAGTTGGTGAGTCGGAGAGGGCGTTGGTGAGTCGGAGGGGCAGTTGGTGAATCGGAGTGGCAGTTGGTGAGTCGGAGAGGCAGTTGGTGAGTCGGAGGGGCAGTTGGTGAGTCGGTGAGGCAGTTGCTGAGTCGGAGAGGCAGTTGGTGAGTTGGAGGGGCAGTTGGTGAGTCGGGGAGGCAGTTGATGAGTCGGAGAGGTAGTTGGTGAGTCGGAGAGGTAGTTGGTGACTCGGAGAGGCAGTTGGTGAGTCGGGGGGGCAGTTGGTGAGTCGGAGAGGTAGTTGGTGAGTCGGAGAGGTAGTTGGTGACTCGGTGAGGCAGTTGGTGAGTCGGAGGGGCAGTTGGTGAGTCGGAAGGGCAGTTGTTGAGTCGGAGAGGCAGTTGGTGATTCGGAGGGGCAGTTGGTGAGTCGGTGAGGCAGTTGGTGAGTCGGAGAGGCAGTTGGTGTGTGGGAGAGGCAGTTGGTGAGTAGGAGGGGCAGTTGGTGAGTCGGAGAGGCAGTTGGTGAGTCAGAGGGGCAGTTGGTGAGTCAGAGCGGTAGTTGGTGAGTCACAGAGGCAGTTGGTGTGTCGGAGAGGCAGTTGGTGAGTCGGAGAAGCAGTTGGTGAGTCGGAGGGGCAGTTGGAGAGTTGGCGAGGTAGTTGGTGAGTCGGAGAGGCAGTTTGTGAGTCGGAGAGGCAGTTGGTGAGGCGGAGGGGCAGTTGGTGAGTCGGAGAGGCAGTTGGTGAGTCGGAGAGGCAGTTGGTGAGTCGGAGAGGCTGTTGGTGAGTCGGAGAGGCAGTTGGTGAGTCGGAGAGGCAGTTGGTGAGTCGGAGAGGCAGTTGGTGAGTCGGAGAGGCAGTTGGTGAGTCATAGGCTCAGTTGGTGAGTCGGAGAGGCAGTTGGTGAGTCGGAGAGGCAGTTGGTGATTCGGAGAGGCAGTTGGTGAGTCGGACAGGCTGTTTATGAGTCGGAGGGGCAGTTGAGAGTCGGAGAGCTAGTTGGTGAGTCGGAGAGGGCGTTGGTGAGTCGGAGGGGCAGTTGGAGAGTCGGAGAGGCAGTTGGAGAGTCGGAGAGGCAGTTAGTGAGTCGGAGAGGCAGTTGGTGAGTCGGAGAGGTAGTTGGTGAGTCAGAGAGGTAGTTGGTGAGTCGGAGAGGCAGTTGGTGAGTCGGAGAGGCAGTTGGTGAGTCGGAGAGGCAGTTGGTGAGTCGGAGAGGCAGTTGGTGAGTCGGAGAGGCAGCTTGTGAGTCGGAGAGGCAATTCGTGAGTCGGAGGGGCAGTTGGTGAGTCGGAGAGGCAGTTGGTGAGTCGGAGAGGCAGTTGGTGAGTCGGAGAGGTAGTTGGTGAGTCGGAGGGACAGTTGGTGAGTCGGAGAGGCAGTTCGTGAGTCGGAGAGGTAGTTGGTGAGTCGGAGGGGCAGTTGGTGAGTCGGAGAGGTAGTTGGTGAGTCGGAGAGGGCGTTGGTGAGTCGGAGGGGCAGTTGGAGAGTCGGAGAGGCAGTTGGAGAGTCGGAGAGGCAGTCGGTGAGTCGGAGAGGTAGTTGGTGAGTCAGAGAGGTAGTTGGTGAGTCGGAGAGGTAGGTGGTGAGTCGGAGAGGTAGTTGGTGAGTCGGAGAGGCAGTTCGTGAGTCGGAGAGGCAGTTTATGAGTCGGAGAGACAGTTGGTGAGTCGAAGGGGCAGTTGGTGAGTCGGAGAGGCAGTTGGTGAGTCGGAGAGGCAGTTGGTGAGTCGGAGAGGCAGTTGGTGAGTCGGAGAGGCAGTTGGTGAGTGTGAGAGGCAGTTGGTGAGTCGGGGGGGCAGTTCGTGAGTCGGAGGGGCAGTTGGTGAGTCGGAGAGGCAGTTGGTGAGTCGGAGGGGCAGTTGGTGAGTCAGAGAGGCAGTTGGTGAGTCGGAGAGGCAGTTGGTGAGTCGGAGAGGCAGTTGGTGAGTCGGAGGGGCAGTTGGTGAGTCGGAGAAGTAGTTGGTGAGTCGGAGGGACAGTTGGTGAGTCGGAGAGGCAGTTGGTGAGTCGGAGAGTTAGTTGGTGAGTCGGAGGGGAATTTGGTGAGACGGTGGGGCAGTTGGTGAGTCGGTGAGCCAGTTGGTGAGTCGGCGAGGCAGTTGATGAGTCGGAGAGGCAGTTGGTGAGTCGGAGAGGTAGTTGGTGAGTGGGAGAGACAGTTGGTGAGTCGGAGAGGCAGTTGGTGAGTCGGAGAGGTAGTTGGCGAGTCGGAGGGGCAGTTGGTGAGTCGGAGAGGTAGTTGGTGAGTCGGAGAGGGTGTTGGTGAGTCGGAGGGGCAGTTGGCAAGTCGGAGAGGCAGTTGGTGAGTCGGAGAGGCAGTTGGAGAGTCGGAGAGGCAGTTGGTGAGTCGGAGAGGCAGTTGGTGAGTCGGAGAGGCAGTTGGTGAGTGGGAGAGGCAGTTGGTGAGTCGGAGAGGCAGTTGGTGAGTCGGAGAGGTAGTTGGTGAGTCGGAGGGGCAGTTGGTGAATCGGAGAGGTAGTTGGTGAGTCGGAGAGGGCGTTGGTGAGTCGGAGGGGCAGTTGGAGAGTCGGAGAGGCAGTTGGAGAGTCGGAGAGGTAGTTGGTGAGTCAGAGAGGTAGTTGGTGAGTCGGAGAGGTAGGTGGTGAGTCGGAGAGGTAGTTGGTGAGTTGGAGAGGCAGTTCGTGAGTCGGAGAGGCAGTTTGTGAGTCGGAGAGACAGTTGGTGAGTCGGAGGGGCAGTTGGTGAGTCGGAGAGGCAGTTGGTGAGTCGGAGAGGCAGTTGGTGAGTCGGAGAGGCAGTTGGTGAGTCGGAGAGGCAGTTGGTGTGTGTGAGAGGCAGTTGGTGAGTCGGGGGGGCAGTTCGTGAGTCGGAGGGGCAGTTGGTGAGTCGGAGAGGCAGTTGGTGAGTCGGAGGGGCAGTTGGTGAGTCGGAGAGGCAGTTGGTGAGTCGGAGAGGCAGTTTGTGAGTCGGAGAGGCAGTTGGTGAGTCGGAGGGGCAGTTGGTGAGTCGGAGAAGTAGTTGGTGAGTCGGAGGGACAGTTGGTGAGTCGGAGAGGCAGTTGGTGAGTCGGTGAGTCGGAGGGGAATTTGGTGAGACGGTGGGGCAGTTGGTGAGTCGGTGAGCCAGTTGGTGAGTCGGCGAGGCAGTTGGTGAGTCGGAGAGGCAGTTGGTGAGTCGGAGAGGTAGTTGGTGAGTGGGAGAGACAGTTGGTGAGTCGGAGAGGCAGTTGGTGAGTCGGAGAGGTAGTTGGCGAGTCGGAGGGGCAGTTGGTGAGTCGGAGAGGTAGTTGATGAGTCGGAGAGGGTGTTGGTGAGTCGGAGGGGCAGTTGGCGAGTCAGAGAGGCAGTTGGTGAGTCGGAGAGGCAGTTGGAGAGTCGGAGAGGCAGTTGGTGAGTCGGAGAGGGCATTGGTGAGTCGGAGAGGCAGTTGGTGAGTCGGAGAGGCAGTTGGTGAGTCGGAGAGTTAGTTGGTGAGTCTGAGAGGTAGTTTGTGAGTCGGAGAGGTAGTTGGTGAGTCGGAGAGTTAGTTGGTGACTCGGAGAGGCAGTTGGTGAGTCGGAGAGGTAGTTGGTGAGTCGGAGAGGCAGTTGGTGAGTCGGAGAGGTAGTTTGTGAGTCGGAGAGGCAGTTGGTGAGTCGGAGGGGCAGTTGGTTACTCGGAGAGGCAGTTGGTGAGTCGGAGAGGCAATTGGTGAGTCGGAGAGGCAGTTGGTGAGTCGGAGAGGTATTTGGTGACTTGGAGAGGCAGTTGATGAGTCGGGGAGGCAGTTGGTGAGTCGGAGAGGTAGTTGGTGAGTCGGAGAGGTAGTTGGTGACTCGGAGAGGCAGTTGGTGAGTCGGAGGGGAATTTGGTGAGACGGTGGGGCAGTTGGTGAGTCGGAGAGCCAGTTGGTGAGTCGGAGAGGCAGTTGGTGAGTCGGAGAGGCAGTTGGAGAGTCGGAGAGGCAGTTGGTGAGTCGTAGAGGGCGTTGGTTAGTCGGAGAGGCAGTTGGTGAGTCGGAGAGGCAGTTGGTGTGTGTGAGAGGCAGTTGGTGAGTCGGGGGGGCAGTTCGTGAGTCGGAGGGGCAGTTGGTGAGTCGGAGAGGCAGTTGGTGAGTCGGAGAGGCAGTTGGTGAGTCGGAGAGGCAGTTGGTGAGTCGGAGAGGCAGTTGGTGAGTCGGAGGGGCAGTTGGTGAGTCGGAGAAGTAGTTGGTGAGTCGGAGGGACAGTTGGTGAGTCGGAGAGGCAGTTGGTGAGTCGGTGAGTCGGAGGGGAATTTGGTGAGACGGTGGGGCAGTTGGTGAGTCGGTGAGCCAGTTGGTGAGTCGGCGAGGCAGTTGGTGAGTCGGAGAGGCAGTTGGTGAGTCGGAGAGGTATTTGGTGACTTGGAGAGGCAGTTGATGAGTCGGGGAGGCAGTTGGTGAGTCGGAGAGGTAGTTGGTGAGTCGGAGAGTTAGTTGGTGACTCGGAGAGGCAGTTGGTGAGTCGGAGGGGAATTTGGTGAGACGGTGGGGCAGTTGGTGAGTCGGAGAGCCAGTTGGTGAGTCGGAGAGGCAGTTGGTGAGTCGGAGAGGCAGTTGGAGAGTCGGAGAGGCAGTTGGTGAGTCGTAGAGGGCGTTGGTTAGTCGGAGAGGCAGTTGGTGAGTCGGAGAGGCAGTTGGTGAGTCGGAGAGGCAGTTGGTGAGTCGGAGAGGCAGTTGGAGAGTCGGAGAGGCAGTTGGTGAGTCGGAGAGGCAGTTGGTGAGTCGGAGAGGCAGTTGGAGAGTCGGAGAGGCAGTTGGTGAGTCGGAGAGGTAGTTGGTGAGTCTGAGAGGTAGTTGGTGAGACGGAGAGGTAGTTGGTGAGTCGGAGAGTCAGTTGGTGAGTCGGAGAGGCAGTTGGTGAGTCGGAGAGGCAGTTGGTGAGTCGGAGGGGAATTTGGTGAGACGGTTGGGCAGTTGGTGAGTCGGTGAGCCAGTTGGTGAGTCGGCGAGGCAGTTGGTGAGTCGGAGAGGCAGTTGGTGAGTCGGAGAGGTAGTTGGTGAGTGGGAGAGACAGTTGGTGAGTCGGAGAGGCAGTTGGTGAGTCGGAGAGGTAGTTGGCGAGTCGGAGGGGCAGTTGGTGAGTCGGAGAGGTAGTTGGTGAGTCGGAGAGGGTGTTGGTGAGTCAGAGGGGCAGTTGGCAAGTCGGAGAGGCAGTTGGTGAGTCGGAGAGGCAGTTGGAGAGTCGGAGAGGCAGTTGGTGAGTCGGAGAGGCAGTTGGTGAGTCGGAGAGGCAGTTGGTGAGTGGGAGAGGCAGTTGGTGAGTCGGAGAGGCAGTTGGTGAGTCGGAGAGGTAGTTGGTGAGTCGGAGGGGCAGTTGGTGAATCGGAGAGGTAGTTGGTGAGTCGGAGAGGGCGTTGGTGAGTCGGAGGGGCAGTTGGAGAGTCGGAGAGGCAGTTGGAGAGTCGGAGAGGTAGTTGGTGAGTCAGAGAGGTAGTTGGTGAGTCGGAGAGGTAGGTGGTGAGTCGGAGAGGTAGTTGGTGAGTTGGAGAGGCAGTTCGTGAGTCGGAGAGGCAGTTTGTGAGTCGGAGAGACAGTTGGTGAGTCGGAGGGGCAGTTGGTGAGTCGGAGAGGCAGTTGGTGAGTCGGAGAGGCAGTTGGTGAGTCGGAGAGGCAGTTGGTGAGTCGGAGAGGCAGTTGGTGTGTGTGAGAGGCAGTTGGTGAGTCGGGGGGGCAGTTCGTGAGTCGGAGGGGCAGTTGGTGAGTCGGAGAGGCAGTTGGTGAGTCGGAGGGGCAGTTGGTGAGTCGGAGAAGTAGTTGGTGAGTCGGAGGGACAGTTGGTGAGTCGGAGAGGCAGTTGGTGAGTCGGTGAGTCGGAGGGGAATTTGGTGAGACGGTGGGGCAGTTGGTGAGTCGGTGAGCCAGTTGGTGAGTCGGCGAGGCAGTTGGTGAGTCGGAGAGGCAGTTGGTGAGTCGGAGAGGTAGTTGGTGATTGGGAGAGACAGTTGGTGAGTCGGAGAGGCAGTTGGTGAGTCGGACAGGTAGTTGGCGAGTCGGAGGGGCAGTTGGTGAGTCGGAGAGGTAGTTGATGAGTCGGAGAGGGTGTTGGTGAGTCGGAGGGGCAGTTGGCGAGTCGGAGAGGCAGTTGGTGAGTCGGAGAGGCAGTTGGAGAGTCGGAGAGGCAGTTGGTGAGTCGGAGAGGGCATTGGTGAGTCGGAGAGGCAGTTGGTGAGTCGGAGAGGCAGTTGGTGAGTCGGAGAGGTAGTTGGTGAGTCTGAGAGGTAGTTTGTGAGTCGGAGAGGTAGTTGGTGAGTCGGAAAGTTAGTTGGTGACTCGGAGAGGCAGTTGGTGAGTCGGAGAGGTAGTTGGTGAGTCGGAGAGGCAGTTGGTGAGTCGGAGAGGCAGTTTGTGAGTCGGAGAGGCAGTTGGTGAGTCGGAGGGGCAGTTGGTTACTCGGAGAGGCAGTTGGTGAGTCGGAGAGGCAGTTGGTGAGTCGGAGAGGCAGTTGGTGAGTCGGAGAGGTATTTGGTGACTTGGAGAGGCAGTTGATGAGTCGGAGAGGCAGTTGGTGAGTCGGAGAGGCAGTTGGTGATTCGGAGAGGTAGTTGGCGAGTCGGAGGGGCAGTTGGTGAGTCGGGGAGGTAGTTGATGAGTCGGAGAGGGTGTTGGTGAGTCGGAGGGGCAGTTGGCGAGTCGGAGAGGCAGTTGGTGAGTCGGAGAGGCAGTTGGAGAGTCGGAGAGGCAGTTGGTGAGTCGGAGAGGGCATTGGTGAGTCGGAGAGGCAGTTGGTGAGTCGGAGAGGCAGTTGGTGAGTCGGAGAGGTAGTTGGTGAGTCTGAGAGGTAGCTGGTGAGTCGGAGAGGTAGTTGGTGAGTCGGAAAGTTAGTTGGTGACTCGGAGAGGCAGTTGGTGAGTCGGAGAGGTAGTTGGTGAGTCGGAGAGGCAGTTGGTGAGTCGGAGAGGCAGTTTGTGAGTCGGAGAGGCAGTTGGTGAGTCGGAGGGGCAGTTGGTTACTCGGAGAGGCAGTTGGTGAGTCGGAGAGGCAGTTGGTGAGTCGGAGAGGCAGTTGGTGAGTCGGAGAGGTATTTGGTGACTTGGAGAGGCAGTTGATGAGTCGGGGAGGCAGTTGGTGAGTCGGAGAGGTAGTTGGTGAGTCGGAGAGGTAGTTGGTGACTCGGAGAGGCAGTTGGTGAGTCGGAGGGGAATTTGGTGAGACGGTGGGGCAGTTGGTGAGTCGGAGAGCCAGTTGGTGAGTCGGAGAGGCAGTTGGTGAGTCGGAGAGGCAGTTGGAGAGTCGGAGAGGCAGTTGGTGAGTCGTAGAGGGCGTTGGTTAGTCGGAGAGGCAGTTGGTGAGTCGTAGAGGCAGTTGGTGAGTCGGAGAGGCAGTTGGTGAGTCGAAGAGGCAGTTGGAGAGTCGGAGAGGCAGTTGGTGAGTCGGAGAGGCAGTTGGTGAGTCGGAGAGGCAGTTGGAGAGTCGGAGAGGCAGTTGGTGAGTCAGAGAGGTAGTTGGTGAGTCTGAGAGGTAGTTGGTGAGACGGAGAGGTAGTTGGTGAGTCGGAGAGGTAGTTGGTGAGTCGGAGAGGCAGTTGGTGAGTCGGAGAGGTAGTTGGTGAGTCGGAGAGGCAGTTGGTGAGTCGGAGAGGCAGTTTGTGAGTCGGAGAGGCAGTTGGTGAGTCGGAGGGGCTGTTGGTGAGTCGGAGAGGCAGTTGGTGAGTCGGGGAGGTAGTTGGTGAGTCGGAGAGACAGTTGGTGAGTCGGAGAGGTAGTTGGTGACTTGGAGAGGCAGTTGTTGAGTCGGGGAGGCAGTTGGTGAGTCGGAGATGTAGTTGGTGAGTCGGAGATGTAGTTGGTGACTCGGAGAGGCAGTTGGTGAGTCGGGGGTGCAGTTGGTGAGTCGGAGAGGTAGTTGGTGAGTCGGAGAGGTAGTTGTTGACTCGGAGAGGCAGTTGGTGAGTCGGAGGGGCAGTTGGTGAGTCGGAGAGGCAGTTGGTGAGTCGGAGAGGCAGTTGGTGAGTCGGAGGGGAATTTGGTGAGACGGTGGGGCAGTTGGTGAGTCGGTGAGCCAGTTGGTGAGTCGGCGAGGCAGTTGGTGAGTCGGAGAGGCAGTTGGTGAGTCGGAGAGGTAGTTGGTGAGTGGGAGAGACAGTTGGTGAGTCGGAGAGGCAGTTGGTGAGTCGGAGAGGTAGTTGGCGAGTCGGAGGGGCAGTTGGTGAGTCGGAGAGGCAGTTGGAGAGTCGGAGAGGTAGTTGGTGAGTCAGAGAGGTAGTTGGTGAGTCGGAGAGGTAGGTGGTGAGTCGGAGAGGTAGTTGGTGAGTTGGAGAGGCAGTTCGTGAGTCGGAGAGGCAGTTTGTGAGTCGGAGAGACAGTTGGTGAGTCGGAGGGGCAGTTGGTGAGTCGGAGAGGCAGTTGGTGAGTCGGAGAGGCAGTTGGTGAGTCGGAGAGGCAGTTGGTGAGTCGGAGAGGCAGTTGGTGTGTGTGAGAGGCAGTTGGTGAGTCGGGGGGGCAGTTCGTGAGTCGGAGGGGCAGTTGGTGAGTCGGAGAGGCAGTTGGTGAGTCGGAGGGGCAGTTGGTGAGTCGGAGAGGCAGTTGGTGAGTCGGAGAGGCAGTTGGTGAGTCGGAGAGGCAGTTGGTGAGTCGGAGGGGCAGTTGGTGAGTCGGAGAAGTAGTTGGTGAGTCGGAGGGACAGTTGGTGAGTCGGAGAGGCAGTTGGTGAGTCGGTGAGTCGGAGGGGAATTTGGTGAGACGGTGGGGCAGTTGGTGAGTCGGTGAGCCAGTTGGTGAGTCGGCGAGGCAGTTGGTGAGTCGGAGAGGCAGTTGGTGAGTCGGAGAGGTAGTTGGTGATTGGGAGAGACAGTTGGTGAGTCGGAGAGGCAGTTGGTGAGTCGGAGAGGTAGTTGGCGAGTCGGAGGGGCAGTTGGTGAGTCGGAGAGGTAGTTGATGAGTCGGAGAGGGTGTTGGTGAGTCGGAGGGGCAGTTGGCGAGTCGGAGAGGCAGTTGGTGAGTCGGAGAGGCAGTTGGAGAGTCGGAGAGGCAGTTGGTGAGTCGGAGAGGGCATTGGTGAGTCGGAGAGGCAGTTGGTGAGTCGGAGAGGCAGTTGGTGAGTCGGAGAGGTAGTTGGTGAGTCTGAGAGGTAGTTTGTGAGTCGGAGAGGCAGTTGGTGAGTCGGAGAGGCAGTTGGTGAGTCGGAGGGGCAGTTGGTGAGTCGGAGAAGTAGTTGGTGAGTCGGAGGGACAGTTGGTGAGTCGGAGAGGCAGTTGGTGAGTCGGAGAGTTAGTTGGTGAGTCGGAGGGGAATTTGGTGAGACGGTGGGGCAGTTGGTGAGTCGGTGAGCCAGTTGGTGAGTCGGCGAGGCAGTTGATGAGTCGGAGAGGCAGTTGGTGAGTCGGAGAGGTAGTTGGTGAGTGGGAGAGACAGTTGATGAGTCGGAGAGGCAGTTGGTGAGTCGGAGAGGTAGTTGGCGAGTCGGAGGGGCAGTTGGTGAGTCGGAGAGGTAGTTGGTGAGTCGGAGAGGGTGTTGGTGAGTCGGAGGAGCAGTTGGCAAGTCGGAGAGGCAGTTGGTGAGTCGGAGAGGCAGTTGGAGAGTCGGAGAGGCAGTTGGTGAGTCGGAGAGGCAGTTGGTGAGTCGGAGAGGCAGTTGGTGAGTGGGAGAGGCAGTTGGTGAGTCGGAGAGGCAGTTGGTGAGTCGGAGAGGTAGTTGGTGAGTCGGAGGGGCAGTTGGTGAATCAGAGAGGTAGTTGGTGAGTCGGAGAGGGCGTTGGTGAGTCGGAGGGGCAGTTGGAGAGTCGGAGAGGCAGTTGGAGAGTCGGAGAGGTAGTTGGTGAGTCAGAGAGGTAGTTGGTGAGTCGGAGAGGTAGGTGGTGAGTCGGAGAGGTAGTTGGTGAGTTGGAGAGGCAGTTCGTGAGTCGGAGAGGCAGTTTGTGAGTCGGAGAGACAGTTGGTGAGTCGGAGGGGCAGTTGGTGAGTCGGAGAGGCAGTTGGTGAGTCGGAGAGGCAGTTGGTGAGTCGGAGAGGCAGTTGGTGAGTCGGAGAGGCAGTTGGTGTGTGTGAGAGGCAGTTGGTGAGTCGGGGGGGCAGTTCGTGAGTCGGAGGGGCAGTTGGTGAGTCGGAGAGGCAGTTGGTGAGTCGGAGGGGCAGTTGGTGAGTCGGAGAGGCAGTTGGTGAGTCGGAGAGGCAGTTGGTGAGTCGGAGAGGCAGTTGGTGAGTCGGAGGGGCAGTTGGTGAGTCGGAGAAGTAGTTGGTGAGTCGGAGGGACAGTTGGTGAGTCGGAGAGGCAGTTGGTGAGTCGGTGATTCGGATGGGAATTTGGTGAGACGGTGGGGCAGTTGGTGAGTCGGTGAGCCAGTTGGTGAGTCGGCGAGGCAGTTGGTGAGTCGGAGAGGCAGTTGGTGAGTCGGAGAGGTAGTTGGTGAGTGGGAGAGACAGTTGGTGAGTCGGAGAGGCAGTTGGTGAGTCGGAGAGGTAGTTGGCGAGTCGGAGGGGCAGTTGGTGAGTCGGAGAGGTAGTTGATGAGTCGGAGAGGGTGTTGGTGAGTCGGAGGGGCAGTTGGCGAGTCGGAGAGGCAGTTGGTAAGTCGGAGAGGCAGTTGGAGAGTCGGAGAGGCAGTTGGTGAGTCGGAGAGGGCATTGGTGAGTCGGAGAGGCAGTTGGTGAGTCGGAGAGGCAGTTGGTGAGTCGGAGAGGTAGTTGGTGAGTCTGAGAGGTAGTTTGTGAGTCGGAGAGGTAGTTGGTGAGTCGGAGAGTTAGTTGGTGACTCGGAGAGGCAGTTGGTGAGTCGGAGAGGTAGTTGGTGAGTCGGAGAGGCAGTTGGTGAGTCGGAGAGGCAGTTTGTGAGTCGGAGAGGCAGTTGGTGAGTCGGAGGGGCAGTTGGTTACTCGGAGAGGCAGTTGGTGAGTCGGAGAGGCAGTTGGTGAGTCGGAGAGGCAGTTGGTGAGTCGGAGAGGTATTTGGTGACTTGGAGAGGCAGTTGATGAGTCGGGGAGGCAGTTGGTGAGTCGGAGAGGTAGTTGGTGAGTCGGAGAGGTAGTTGGTGACTCGGAGAGGCAGTTGGTGAGTCGGAGGGGAATTTGGTGAGACGGTGGGGCAGTTGGTGAGTCGGAGAGCCAGTTGGTGAGTCGGAGAGGCAGTTGGTGAGTCGGAGAGGCAGTTGGAGAGTCGGAGAGGCAGTTGGTGAGTCGTAGAGGGCGTTGGTTAGTCGGAGAGGCAGTTGGTGAGTCGGAGAGGCAGTTGGTGTGTGTGAGAGGCAGTTGGTGAGTCGGGGGGGCAGTTCGTGAGTCGGAGGGGCAGTTGGTGAGTCGGAGAGGCAGTTGGTGAGTCGGAGGGGCAGTTGGTGAGTCGGAGAGGCAGTTGGTGAGTCGGAGAGGCAGTTGGTGAGTCGGAGAGGCAGTTGGTGAGTCGGAGGGGCAGTTGGTGAGTCGGAGAAGTAGTTGGTGAGTCGGAGGGACAGTTGGTGAGTCGGAGAGGCAGTTGGTGAGTCGGTGAGTCGGAGGGGAATTTGGTGAGACGGTGGGGCAGTTGGTGAGTCGGTGAGCCAGTTGGTGAGTCGGCGAGGCAGTTGGTGAGTCGGAGAGGCAGTTGGTGAGTCGGAGAGGTATTTGGTGACTTGGAGAGGCAGTTGATGAGTCGGGGAGGCAGTTGGTGAGTCGGAGAGGTAGTTGGTGAGTCGGAGAGGTAGTTGGTGACTCGGAGAGGCAGTTGGTGAGTCGGAGGGGAATTTGGTGAGACGGTGGGGCAGTTGGTGAGTCGGAGAGCCAGTTGGTTAGTCGGAGAGGCAGTTGGTGAGTCGGAGAGGCAGTTGGTGAGTCGGAGAGGCAGTTGGTGAGTCGGAGAGGCAGTTGGAGAGTCGGAGAGGCAGTTGGTGAGTCGGAGAGGCAGTTGGTGAGTCGGAGAGGCAGTTGGAGAGTCGGAGAGGCAGTTGGTGAGTCGGAGAGGTAGTTGGTGAGTCTGAGAGGTAGTTGGTGAGACGGAGAGGTAGTTGGTGAGTCGGAGAGTCAGTTGGTGAGTCGGAGAGGCAGTTGGTGAGTCGGAGAGGCAGTTGGTGAGTCGGAGGGGAATTTGGTGAGACGGTGGGGCAGTTGGTGAGTCGGTGAGCCAGTTGGTGAGTCGGCGAGGCAGTTGGTGAGTCGGAGAGGCAGTTGGTGAGTCGGAGAGGTAGTTGGTGAGTGGGAGAGACAGTTGGTGAGTCGGAGAGGCAGTTGGTGAGTCGGAGAGGTAGTTGGCGAGTCGGAGGGGCAGTTGGTGAGTCGGAGAGGTAGTTGGTGAGTCGGAGAGGGTGTTGGTGAGTCAGAGGGGCAGTTGGCAAGTCGGAGAGGCAGTTGGTGAGTCGGAGAGGCAGTTGGAGAGTCGGAGAGGCAGTTGGTGAGTCGGAGAGGCAGTTGGTGAGTCGGAGAGGCAGTTGGTGAGTGGGAGAGGCAGTTGGTGAGTCGGAGAGGCAGTTGGTGAGTCGGAGAGGTAGTTGGTGAGTCGGAGGGGCAGTTGGTGAATCGGAGAGGTAGTTGGTGAGTCGGAGAGGGCGTTGGTGAGTCGGAGGGGCAGTTGGAGAGTCGGAGAGGCAGTTGGAGAGTCGGAGAGGTAGTTGGTGAGTCAGAGAGGTAGTTGGTGAGTCGGAGAGGTAGGTGGTGAGTCGGAGAGGTAGTTGGTGAGTTGGAGAGGCAGTTCGTGAGTCGGAGAGGCAGTTTGTGAGTCGGAGAGACAGTTGGTGAGTCGGAGGGGCAGTTGGTGAGTCGGAGAGGCAGTTGGTGAGTCGGAGAGGCAGTTGGTGAGTCGGAGAGGCAGTTGGTGAGTCGGAGAGGCAGTTGGTGTGTGTGAGAGGCAGTTGGTGAGTCGGGGGGGCAGTTCGTGAGTCGGAGGGGCAGTTGGTGAGTCGGAGAGGCAGTTGGTGAGTCGGAGGGGCAGTTGGTGAGTCGGAGAGGCAGTTGGTGAGTCGGAGAGGCAGTTGGTGAGTCGGAGAGGCAGTTGGTGAGTCGGAGGGGCAGTTGGTGAGTCGGAGAAGTAGTTGGTGAGTCGGAGGGACAGTTGGTGAGTCGGAAAGGCAGTTGGTGAGTCGGTGAGTCGGAGGGGAATTTGGTGAGACGGTGGGGCAGTTGGTGAGTCGGTGAGCCAGTTGGTGAGTCGGCGAGGCAGTTGGTGAGTCGGAGAGGCAGTTGGTGAGTCGGAGAGGTAGTTGGTGATTGGGAGAGACAGTTGGTGAGTCGGAGAGGCAGTTGGTGAGTCGGAGAGGTAGTTGGCGAGTCGGAGGGGCAGTTGGTGAGTCGGAGAGGTAGTTGATGAGTCGGAGAGGGTGTTGGTGAGTCGGAGGGGCAGTTGGCGAGTCGGAGAGGCAGTTGGTGAGTCGGAGAGGCAGTTGGAGAGTCGGAGAGGCAGTTGGTGAGTCGGAGAGGGCATTGGTGAGTCGGAGAGGCAGTTGGTGAGTCGGAGAGGCAGTTGGTGAGTCGGAGAGGTAGTTGGTGAGTCTGAGAGGTAGTTTGTGAGTCGGAGAGGTAGTTGGTGAGTCGGAAAGTTAGTTGGTGACTTCGAGAGGCAGTTGGTGAGTCGGAGAGGTAGTTGGTGAGTCGGAGAGGCAGTTGGTGAGTCGGAGAGGCAGTTTGTGAGTCGGAGAGGCAGTTGGTGAGTCGGAGGGGCAGTTGGTTACTCGGAGAGGCAGTTGGTGAGTCGGAGAGGCAGTTGGTGAGTCGGAGAGGCAGTTGGTGAGTCGGAGAGGTATTTGGTGACTTGGAGAGGCAGTTGATGAGTCGGGGAGGCAGTTGGTGAGTCGGAGAGGTAGTTGGTGAGTCGGAGAGGTAGTTGGTGACTCGGAGAGGCAGTTGGTGAGTCGGAGGGGAATTTGGTGAGACGGTGGGGCAGTTGGTGAGTCGGAGAGCCAGTTGGTGAGTCGGAGAGGCAGTTGGTGAGTCGGAGAGGCAGTTGGAGAGTCGGAGAGGCAGTTGGTGAGTCGTAGAGGGCGTTGGTTAGTCGGAGAGGCAGTTGGTGAGTCGTAGAGGCAGTTGGTGAGTCGGAGAGGCAGTTGGTGAGTCGAAGAGGCAGTTGGAGAGTCGGAGAGGCAGTTGGTGAGTCGGAGAGGCAGTTGGTGAGTCGGAGAGGCAGTTGGAGAGTCGGAGAGGCAGTTGGTGAGTCAGAGAGGTAGTTGGTGAGTCTGAGAGGTAGTTGGTGAGACGGAGAGGTAGTTGGTGAGTCGGAGAGGTAGTTGGTGAGTCGGAGAGGCAGTTGGTGAGTCGGAGAGGTAGTTGGTGAGTCGGAGAGGCAGTTGGTGAGTCGGAGAGGCAGTTTGTGAGTCGGAGAGGCAGTTGGTGAGTCGGAGGGGCTGTTGGTGAGTCGGAGAGGCAGTTGGTGAGTCGGGGAGGCAGTTGGTGAGTCGGAGAGACAGTTGGTGAGTCGGAGAGGTAGTTGGTGACTTGGAGAGGCAGTTGTTGAGTCGGGGAGGCAGTTGGTGAGTCGGAGATGTAGTTGTTGAGTCGGAGATGTAGTTGGTGACTCGGAGAGGCAGTTGGTGAGTCGGGGGTGCAGTTGGTGAGTCGGAGAGGTAGTTGGTGAGTCGGAGAGGTAGTTGGTGACTCGGAGAGGCAGTTGGTCAGTCGGAGGGGCAGTTGGTGAGTCGGAGAGGCAGTTGGTGAGTCGGAGAGGCAGTTGGTGAGTCGGAGGGGAATTTGGTGAGACGGTGGGGCAGTTGGTGAGTCGGTGAGCCAGTTGGTGAGTCGGCGAGGCAGTTGGTGAGTCGGAGAGGCAGTTGGTGAGTCGGAGAGGTAGTTGGTGAGTGGGAGAGACAGTTGGTGAGTCGGAGAGGCAGTTGGTGAGTCGGAGAGGTAGTTGGCGAGTCGGAGGGGCAGTTGGTGAGTCGGAGAGGTAGTTGGTGAGTCGGAGAGGGTGTTGGTGAGTCAGAGGGGCAGTTGGCAAGTCGGAGAGGCAGTTGGTGAGTCGGAGAGGCAGTTGGAGAGTCGGAGAGGCAGTTGGTGAGTCGGAGAGGCAGTTGGTGAGTCGGAGAGGCAGTTGGTGAGTGGGAGAGGCAGTTGGTGAGTCGGAGAGGCAGTTGGTGAGTCGGAGAGGTAGTTGGTGAGTCGGAGGGGCAGTTGGTGAATCGGAGAGGTAGTTGGTGAGTCGGAGAGGGCGTTGGTGAGTCGGAGGGGCAGTTGGAGAGTCGGAGAGGCAGTTGGAGAGTCGGAGAGGTAGTTGGTGAGTCAGAGAGGTAGTTGGTGAGTCGGAGAGGTAGGTGGTGAGTCGGAGAGGTAGTTGGTGAGTTGGAGAGGCAGTTCGTGAGTCGGAGAGGCAGTTTGTGAGTCGGAGAGACAGTTGGTGAGTCGGAGGGGCAGTTGGTGAGTCGGAGAGGCAGTTGGTGAGTCGGAGAGGCAGTTGGTGAGTCGGAGAGGCAGTTGGTGAGTCGGAGAGGCAGTTGGTGTGTGTGAGAGGCAGTTGGTGAGTCGGGGGGGCAGTTCGTGAGTCGGAGGGGCAGTTGGTGAGTCGGAGAGGCAGTTGGTGAGTCGGAGAGGCAGTTGGTGAGTCGGAGAGGCAGCTGGTGAGTCGGAGAGGCAGTTGGTGAGTCGGAGAGGCAGTTGGTGAGTCGGAGGGGCAGTTGGTGAGTCGGAGAAGTAGTTGGTGAGTCGGAGGGACAGTTGGTGAGTCGGAGAGGCAGTTGGTGAGTCGGTGAGTCGGAGGGGAATTTGGTGAGACGGTGGGGCAGTTGGTGAGTCGGTGAGCCAGTTGGTGAGTCGGCGAGGCAGTTGGTGAGTCGGAGAGGCAGTTGGTGAGTCGGAGAGGTAGTTGGTGATTGGGAGAGACAGTTGGTGAGTCGGAGAGGCAGTTGGTGAGTCGGAGAGGTAGTTGGCGAGTCGGAGGGGCAGTTGGTGAGTCGGAGAGGTAGTTGATGAGTCGGAGAGGGTGTTGGTGAGTCGGAGGGGCAGTTGGCGAGTCGGAGAGGCAGTTGGTGAGTCGGAGAGGCAGTTGGAGAGTCGGAGAGGCAGTTGGTGAGTCGGAGAGGGCATTGGTGAGTCGGAGAGGCAGTTGGTGAGTCGGAGAGGCAGTTGGTGAGTCGGAGAGGTAGTTGGTGAGTCTGAGAGGTAGTTTGTGAGTCGGAGAGGTAGTTGGTGAGTCGGAAAGTTAGTTGGTGACTCGGAGAGGCAGTTGGTGAGTCGGAGAGGTAGTTGGTGAGTCGGAGAGGCAGTTGGTGAGTCGGAGAGGCAGTTTGTGATTCGGAGAGGCAGTTGGTGAGTCGGAGGGGCAGTTGGTTACTCGGAGAGGCAGTTGGTGAGTCGGAGAGGCAGTTGGTGAGTCGGAGAGGGAGTTGGTGAGTCGGAGAGGCAGTTGGTGAGTCGGAGAGGTAGTTGGTGAGTCTGAGAGGTAGTTTGTGAGTCGGAGAGGTAGTTGGTGAGTCGGAGAGTTAGTTGGTGACTCGGAGAGGCAGTTGGTGAGTCGGAGAGGTAGTTGGTGAGTCGGAGAGGCAGTTGGTGAGTCGGAGAGGCAGTTTGTGAGTCGGAGAGGCAGTTGGTGAGTCGGAGGGGCAGTTGGTTACTCGGAGAGGCAGTTGGTGAGTCGGAGAGGCAGTTGGTGAGTCGGAGAGGCAGTTGGTGAGTCGGAGAGGTATTTGGTGACTTGGAGAGGCAGTTGATGAGTCGGGGAGGCAGTTGGTGAGACGGAGAGGTAGTTGGTGAGTCGGAGAGGTAGTTGTTGACTCGGAGAGGCAGTTGGTGAGTCGGAGGGGAATTTGGTGAGACGGTGGGGCAGTTGGTGAGTCGGAGAGCCAGTTGGTGAGTCGGAGAGGCAGTTGGTGAGTTGGAGAGGCAGTTCGTGAGTCGGAGAGACAGTTGGTGAGTCGGAGGGGCAGTTGGTGAGTCGGAGAGGCAGTTGGTGAGTCGGAGAGGCAGTTGGTGAGTCGGAGAGGCAGTTGGTGAGTCGGAGAGGCAGTTGGTGTGTGTGAGAGGCAGTTGGTGAGTCGGGGGGGCAGTTCGTGAGTCGGAGGGGCAGTTGGTGAGTCGGAGAGGCAGTTGGTGAGTCGGAGGGGCAGTTGGTGAGTCGGAGAGGCAGTTGGTGAGTCGGAGAGGCAGTTGGTGAGTCGGAGAGGCAGTTGGTGAGTCGGAGGGGCAGTTGGTGAGTCGGAGAAGTAGTTGGTGAGTCGGAGGGACAGTTGTTGAGTCGGAGAGGCAGTTGGTGAGTCGGTGATTCGGAGGGGAATTTGGTGAGACGGTGGGGCAGTTGGTGAGTCGGTGAGCCAGTTGGTGAGTCGGCGAGGCAGTTGGTGAGTCGGAGAGGCAGTTGGTGAGTCGGAGAGGTAGTTGGTGAGTGGGAGAGACAGTTGGTGAGTCGGAGAGGCAGTTGGTGAGTCGGAGAGGTAGTTGGCGAGTCGGAGGGGCAGTTGGTGAGTCGGAGAGGTAGTTGATGAGTCGGAGAGGGTGTTGGTGAGTCGGAGGGGCAGTTGGCGAGTCGGAGAGGCAGTTGGTAAGTCGGAGAGGCAGTTGGAGAGTCGGAGAGGCAGTTGGTGAGTCGGAGAGGGCATTGGTGAGTCGGAGAGGCAGTTGGTGAGTCGGAGAGGCAGTTGGTGAGTCGGAGAGGTAGTTGGTGAGTCTGAGAGGTAGTTTGTGAGTCGGAGAGGTAGTTGGTGAGTCGGAGAGTTAGTTGGTGACTCGGAGAGGCAGTTGGTGAGTCGGAGAGGTAGTTGGTGAGTCGGAGAGGCAGTTGGTGAGTCGGAGAGGCAGTTTGTGAGTCGGAGAGGCAGTTGGTGAGTCGGAGGGGCAGTTGGTTACTCGGAGAGGCAGTTGGTGAGTCGGAGAGGCAGTTGGTGAGTCGGAGAGGCAGTTGGTGAGTCGGAGAGGTATTTGGTGACTTGGAGAGGCAGTTGATGAGTCGGGGAGGCAGTTGGTGAGTCGGAGAGGTAGTTGGTGAGTCGGAGAGGTAGTTGGTGACTCGGAGAGGCAGTTGGTGAGTCGGAGGGGAATTTGGTGAGACGGTGGGGCAGTTGGTGAGTCGGAGAGCCAGTTGGTGAGTCGGAGAGGCAGTTGGTGAGTCGGAGAGGCAGTTGGAGAGTCGGAGAGGCAGTTGGTGAGTCGTAGAGGGCGTTGGTTAGTCGGAGAGGCAGTTGGTGAGTCGGAGAGGCAGTTGGTGTGTGTGAGAGGCAGTTGGTGAGTCGGGGGGGCAGTTCGTGAGTCGGAGGGGCAGTTGGTGAGTCGGAGAGGCAGTTGGTGAGTCGGAGGGGCAGTTGGTGAGTCGGAGAGGCAGTTGGTGAGTCGGAGAGGCAGTTGGTGAGTCGGAGAGGCAGTTGGTGAGTCGGAGGGGCAGTTGGTGAGTCGGAGAAGTAGTTGGTGAGTCGGAGGGACAGTTGGTGAGTCGGAGAGGCAGTTGGTGAGTCGGTGAGTCGGAGGGGAATTTGGTGAGACGGTGGGGCAGTTGGTGAGTCGGTGAGCCAGTTGGTGAGTCGGCGAGGCAGTTGGTGAGTCGGAGAGGCAGTTGGTGAGTCGGAGAGGTATTTGGTGACTTGGAGAGGCAGTTGATGAGTCGGGGAGGCAGTTGGTGAGTCGGAGAGGTAGTTGGTGAGTCGGAGAGGTAGTTGGTGACTCGGAGAGGCAGTTGGTGAGTCGGAGGGGAATTTGGTGAGACGGTGGGGCAGTTGGTGAGTCGGAGAGGTAGTTGGTGATTGGGAGAGACAGTTGGTGAGTCGGAGAGGCAGTTGGTGAGTCGGAGAGGTAGTTGGCGAGTCGGAGGGGCAGTTGGTGAGTCGGAGAGGTAGTTGATGAGTCGGAGAGGGTGTTGGTGAGTCGGAGGGGCAGTTGGCGAGTCGGAGAGGCAGTTGGTGAGTCGGAGAGACAGTTGGAGAGTCGGAGAGGCAGTTGGTGAGTCGGAGAGGGCATTGGTGAGTCGGAGAGGCAGTTGGTGAGTCGGAGAGGCAGTTGGTGAGTCGGAGAGGTAGTTGGTGAGTCTGAGAGGTAGTTTGTGAGTCGGAGAGGTAGTTGGTGAGTCGGAAAGTTAGTTGGTGACTCGGAGAGGCAGTTGGTGAGTCGGAGAGGTAGTTGGTGAGTCGGAGAGGCAGTTGGTGAGTCGGAGAGGCAGTTTGTGAGTCGGAGAGGCAGTTGGTGAGTCGGAGGGGCAGTTGGTTACTCGGAGAGGCAGTTGGTGAGTCGGAGAGGCAGTTGGTGAGTCGGAGAGGGAGTTGGTGAGTCGGAGAGGCAGTTGGTGAGTCGGAGAGGTAGTTGGTGAGTCTGAGAGGTAGTTTGTGAGTCGGAGAGGTAGTTGGTGAGTCGGAGAGTTAGTTGGTGACTCGGAGAGGCAGTTGGTGAGTCGGAGAGGTAGTTGGTGAGTCGGAGAGGCAGTTGGTGAGTCGGAGAGGCAGTTTGTGAGTCGGAGAGGCAGTTGGTGAGTCGGAGGGGCAGTTGGTTACTCGGAGAGGCAGTTGGTGAGTCGGAGAGGCAGTTGGTGAGTCGGAGAGGCAGTTGGTGAGTCGGAGAGGTATTTGGTGACTTGGAGAGGCAGTTGATGAGTCGGGGAGGCAGTTGGTGAGACGGAGAGGTAGTTGGTGAGTCGGAGAGGTAGTTGGTGACTCGGAGAGGCAGTTGGTGAGTCGGAGGGGAATTTGGTGAGACGGTGGGGCAGTTGGTGAGTCGGAGAGCCAGTTGGTGAGTCGGAGAGGCAGTTGGTGAGTTGGAGAGGCAGTTCGTGAGTCGGAGAGACAGTTGGTGAGTCGGAGGGGCAGTTGGTGAGTCGGAGAGGCAGTTGGTGAGTCGGAGAGGCAGTTGGTGAGTCGGAGAGGCAGTTGGTGAGTCGGAGAGGCAGTTGGTGTGTGTGAGAGGCAGTTGGTGAGTCGGGGGGGCAGTTCGTGAGTCGGAGGGGCAGTTGGTGAGTCGGAGAGGCAGTTGGTGAGTCGGAGGGGCAGTTGGTGAGTCGGAGAGGCAGTTGGTGAGTCGGAGAGGCAGTTGGTGAGTCGGAGAGGCAGTTGGTGAGTCGGAGGGGCAGTTGGTGAGTCGGAGAAGTAGTTGGTGAGTCGGAGGGACAGTTGGTGAGTCGGAGAGGCAGTTGGTGAGTCGGTGATTCGGAGGGGAATTTGGTGAGACGGTGGGGCAGTTGGTGAGTCGGTGAGCCAGTTGGTGAGTCGGCGAGGCAGTTGGTGAGTCGGAGAGGCAGTTGGTGAGTCGGAGAGGTAGTTGGTGAGTGGGAGAGACAGTTGGTGAGTCGGAGAGGCAGTTGGTGAGTCGGAGAGGTAGTTGGCGAGTCGGAGGGGCAGTTGGTGAGTCGGAGAGGTAGTTGATGAGTCGGAGAGGGTGTTGGTGAGTCGGAGGGGCAGTTGGCGAGTCGGAGAGGCAGTTGGTAAGTCGGAGAGGCAGTTGGAGAGTCGGAGAGGCAGTTGGTGAGTCGGAGAGGGCATTGGTGAGTCGGAGAGGCAGTTGGTGAGTCGGAGAGGCAGTTGGTGAGTCGGAGAGGTAGTTGGTGAGTCTGAGAGGTAGTTTGTGAGTCGGAGAGGTAGTTGGTGAGTCGGAGAGTTAGTTGGTGACTCGGAGAGGCAGTTGGTGAGTCGGAGAGGTAGTTGGTGAGTCGGAGAGGCAGTTGGTGAGTCGGAGAGGCAGTTTGTGAGTCGGAGAGGCAGTTGGTGAGTCGGAGGGGCAGTTGGTTACTCGGAGAGGCAGTTGGTGAGTCGGAGAGGCAGTTGGTGAGTCGGAGAGGCAGTTGGTGAGTCGGAGAGGTATTTGGTGACTTGGAGAGGCAGTTGATGAGTCGGGGAGGCAGTTGGTGAGTCGGAGAGGTAGTTGGTGAGTCGGAGAGGTAGTTGGTGACTCGGAGAGGCAGTTGGTGAGTCGGAGGGGAATTTGGTGAGACGGTGGGGCAGTTGGTGAGTCGGAGAGCCAGTTGGTGAGTCGGAGAGGCAGTTGGTGAGTCGGAGAGGCAGTTGGAGAGTCGGAGAGGCAGTTGGTGAGTCGTAGAGGGCGTTGGTTAGTCGGAGAGGCAGTTGGTGAGTCGGAGAGACAGTTGGTGTGTGTGAGAGGCAGTTGGTGAGTCGGGGGGGCAGTTCGTGAGTCGGAGGGGCAGTTGGTGAGTCGGAGAGGCAGTTGGTGAGTCGGAGGGGCAGTTGGTGAGTCGGAGAGGCAGTTGGTGAGTCGGAGAGGCAGTTGGTGAGTCGGAGAGGCAGTTGGTGAGTCGGAGGGGCAGTTGGTGAGTCGGAGAAGTAGTTGGTGAGTCGGAGGGACAGTTGGTGAGTCGGAGAGGCAGTTGGTGAGTCGGTGAGTCGGAGGGGAATTTGGTGAGACGGTGGGGCAGTTGGTGAGTCGGTGAGCCAGTTGGTGAGTCGGCGAGGCAGTTGGTGAGTCGGAGAGGCAGTTGGTGAGTCGGAGAGGTATTTGGTGACTTGGAGAGGCAGTTGATGAGTCGGGGAGGCAGTTGGTGAGTCGGAGAGGTAGTTGGTGAGTCGGAGAGGTAGTTGGTGACTCGGAGATGCAGTTGGTGAGTCGGAGGGGAATTTGGTGAGACGGTGGGGCAGTTGGTGAGTCGGAGAGCCAGTTGGTTAGTCGGAGAGGCAGTTGGTGAGTCGGAGAGGCAGTTGGTGAGTCGGAGAGGCAGTTGGTGAGTCGGAGAGGCAGTTGGAGAGTCGGAGAGGCAGTTGGTGAGTCGGAGAGGCAGTTGGTGAGTCGGAGAGGCAGTTGGAGAGTCGGAGAGGCAGTTGGTGAGTCGGAGAGGTAGTTGGTGAGTCTGAGAGGTAGTTGGTGAGACGGAGAGGTAGTTGGTGAGTCGGAGAGTCAGTTGGTGAGTCGGAGAGGCAGTTGGTGAGTCGGAGAGGCAGTTGGTGAGTCGGAGGGGAATTTGGTGAGACGGTGGGGCAGTTGGTGAGTCGGTGAGCCAGTTGGTGAGTCGGCGAGGCAGTTGGTGAGTCGGAGAGGCAGTTGGTGAGTCGGAGAGGTAGTTGGTGAGTGGGAGAGACAGTTGGTGAGTCGGAGAGGCAGTTGGTGAGTCGGAGAGGTAGTTGGCGAGTCGGAGGGGCAGTTGGTGAGTCGGAGAGGTAGTTGGTGAGTCGGAGAGGGTGTTGGTGAGTCAGAGGGGCAGTTGGCAAGTCGGAGAGGCAGTTGGTGAGTCGGAGAGGCAGTTGGAGAGTCGGAGAGGCAGTTGGTGAGTCGGAGAGGCAGTTGGTGAGTCGGAGAGGCAGTTGGTGAGTGGGAGAGGCAGTTGGTGAGTCGGAGAGGCAGTTGGTGAGTCGGAGAGGTAGTTGGTGAGTCGGAGGGGCAGTTGGTGAATCGGAGAGGTAGTTGGTGAGTCGGAGAGGGCGTTGGTGAGTCGGAGGGGCAGTTGGAGAGTCGGAGAGGCAGTTGGAGAGTCGGAGAGGTAGTTGGTGAGTCAGAGAGGTAGTTGGTGAGTCGGAGAGGTAGGTGGTGAGTCGGAGAGGTAGTTGGTGAGTTGGAGAGGCAGTTCGTGAGTCGGAGAGGCAGTTTGTGAGTCGGAGAGACAGTTGGTGAGTCGGAGGGGCAGTTGGTGAGTCGGAGAGGCAGTTGGTGAGTCGGAGAGGCAGTTGGTGAGTCGGAGAGGCAGTTGGTGAGTCGGAGAGGCAGTTGGTGTGTGTGAGAGGCAGTTGGTGAGTCGGGGGGGCAGTTCGTGAGTCGGAGGGGCAGTTGGTGAGTCGGAGAGGCAGTTGGTGAGTCGGAGGGGCAGTTGGTGAGTCGGAGAGGCAGTTGGTGAGTCGGAGAGGCAGTTGGTGAGTCGGAGAGGCAGTTGGTGAGTCGGAGGGGCAGTTGGTGAGTCGGAGAAGTAGTTGGTGAGTCGGAGGGACAGTTGGTGAGTCGGAAAGGCAGTTGGTGAGTCGGTGAGTCGGAGGGGAATTTGGTGAGACGGTGGGGCAGTTGGTGAGTCGGTGAGCCAGTTGGTGAGTCGGCGAGGCAGTTGGTGAGTCGGAGAGGCAGTTGGTGAGTCGGAGAGGTAGTTGGTGATTGGGAGAGACAGTTGGTGAGTCGGAGAGGCAGTTGGTGAGTCGGAGAGGTAGTTGGCGAGTCGGAGGGGCAGTTGGTGAGTCGGAGAGGTAGTTGATGAGTCGGAGAGGGTGTTGGTGAGTCGGAGGGGCAGTTGGCGAGTCGGAGAGGCAGTTGGTGAGTCGGAGAGGCAGTTGGAGAGTCGGAGAGGCAGTTGGTGAGTCGGAGAGGGCATTGGTGAGTCGGAGAGGCAGTTGGTGAGTCGGAGAGGCAGTTGGTGAGTCGGAGAGGTAGTTGGTGAGTCTGAGAGGTAGTTTGTGAGTCGGAGAGGTAGTTGGTGAGTCGGAAAGTTAGTTGGTGACTTCGAGAGGCAGTTGGTGAGTCGGAGAGGTAGTTGGTGAGTCGGAGAGGCAGTTGGTGAGTCGGAGAGGCAGTTTGTGAGTCGGAGAGGCAGTTGGTGAGTCGGAGGGGCAGTTGGTTACTCGGAGAGGCAGTTGGTGAGTCGGAGAGGCAGTTGGTGAGTCGGAGAGGCAGTTGGTGAGTCGGAGAGGTATTTGGTGACTTGGAGAGGCAGTTGATGAGTCGGGGAGGCAGTTGGTGAGTCGGAGAGGTAGTTGGTGAGTCGGAGAGGTAGTTGGTGACTCGGAGAGGCAGTTGGTGAGTCGGAGGGGAATTTGGTGAGACGGTGGGGCAGTTGGTGAGTCGGAGAGCCAGTTGGTGAGTCGGAGAGGCAGTTGGTGAGTCGGAGAGGCAGTTGGAGAGTCGGAGAGGCAGTTGGTGAGTCGTAGAGGGCGTTGGTTAGTCGGAGAGGCAGTTGGTGAGTCGGGGGGGCAGTTGGTGAGTCGGAGAGGCAGTTGGTGAGTCGAAGAGGCAGTTGGAGAGTCGGAGAGGCAGTTGGTGAGTCGGAGAGGCAGTTGGTGAGTCGGAGAGGCAGTTGGAGAGTCGGAGAGGCAGTTGGTGAGTCAGAGAGGTAGTTGGTGAGTCTGAGAGGTAGTTGGTGAGACGGAGAGGTAGTTGGTGAGTCGGAGAGGTAGTTGGTGAGTCGGAGAGGCAGTTGGTGAGTCGGAGAGGCAGTTTGTGAGTCGGAGAGGCAGTTGGTGAGTCGGAGGGGCTGTTGGTGAGTCGGAGAGGCAGTTGGTGAGTCGGGGAGGCAGTTGGTGAGTCGGAGAGACAGTTGGTGAGTCGGAGAGGTAGTTGGTGACTTGGAGAGGCAGTTGTTGAGTCGGGGAGGCAGTTGGTGAGTCGGAGATGTAGTTGGTGAGTCGGAGATGTAGTTGGTGACTCGGAGAGGCAGTTGGTGAGTCGGGGGTGCAGTTGGTGAGTCGGAGAGGTAGTTGGTGAGTCGGAGAGGTAGTTGGTGACTCGGAGAGGCAGTTGGTCAGTCGGAGGGGCAGTTGGTGAGTCGGAGAGGCAGTTGGTGAGTCGGAGAGGCAGTTGGTGAGTCGGAGGGGAATTTGGTGAGACGGTGGGGCAGTTGGTGAGTCGGTGAGCCAGTTGGTGAGTCGGCGAGGCAGTTGGTGAGTCGGAGAGGCAGTTGGTGAGTCGGAGAGGTAGTTGGTGAGTGGGAGAGACAGTTGGTGAGTCGGAGAGGCAGTTGGTGAGTCGGAGAGGTAGTTGGCGAGTCGGAGGGGCAGTTGGTGAGTCGGAGAGGTAGTTGGTGAGTCGGAGAGGGTGTTGGTGAGTCAGAGGGGCAGTTGGCAAGTCGGAGAGGCAGTTGGTGAGTCGGAGAGGCAGTTGGAGAGTCGGAGAGGCAGTTGGTGAGTCGGAGAGGCAGTTGGTGAGTCGGAGAGGCAGTTGGTGAGTGGGAGAGGCAGTTGGTGAGTCGGAGAGGCAGTTGGTGAGTCGGAGAGGTAGTTGGTGAGTCGGAGGGGCAGTTGGTGAATCGGAGAGGTAGTTGGTGAGTCGGAGAGGGCGTTGGTGAGTCGGAGGGGCAGTTGGAGAGTCGGAGAGGCAGTTGGAGAGTCGGAGAGGTAGTTGGTGAGTCAGAGAGGTAGTTGGTGAGTCGGAGAGGTAGGTGGTGAGTCGGAGAGGTAGTTGGTGAGTTGGAGAGGCAGTTCGTGAGTCGGAGAGGCAGTTTGTGAGTCGGAGAGACAGTTGGTGAGTCGGAGGGGCAGTTGGTGAGTCGGAGAGGCAGTTGGTGAGTCGGAGAGGCAGTTGGTGAGTCGGAGAGGCAGTTGGTGAGTCGGAGAGGCAGTTGGTGTGTGTGAGAGGCAGTTGGTGAGTCGGGGGGGCAGTTCGTGAGTCGGAGGGGCAGTTGGTGAGTCGGAGAGGCAGTTGGTGAGTCGGAGGGGCAGTTGGTGAGTCGGAGAGGCAGCTGGTGAGTCGGAGAGGCAGTTGGTGAGTCGGAGAGGCAGTTGGTGAGTCGGAGGGGCAGTTGGTGAGTCGGAGAAGTAGTTGGTGAGTCGGAGGGACAGTTGGTGAGTCGGAGAGGCAGTTGGTGAGTCGGTGAGTCGGAGGGGAATTTGGTGAGACGGTGGGGCAGTTGGTGAGTCGGTGAGCCAGTTGGTGAGTCGGCGAGGCAGTTGGTGAGTCGGAGAGGCAGTTGGTGAGTCGGAGAGGTAGTTGGTGATTGGGAGAGACAGTTGGTGAGTCGGAGAGGCAGTTGGTGAGTCGGAGAGGTAGTTGGCGAGTCGGAGGGGCAGTTGGTGAGTCGGAGAGGTAGTTGATGAGTCGGAGAGGGTGTTGGTGAGTCGGAGGGGCAGTTGGCGAGTCGGAGAGGCAGTTGGTGAGTCGGAGAGGCAGTTGGAGAGTCGGAGAGGCAGTTGGTGAGTCGGAGAGGGCATTGGTGAGTCGGAGAGGCAGTTGGTGAGTCGGAGAGGCAGTTGGTGAGTCGGAGAGGTAGTTGGTGAGTCTGAGAGGTAGTTTGTGAGTCGGAGAGGTAGTTGGTGAGTCGGAAAGTTAGTTGGTGACTCGGAGAGGCAGTTGGTGAGTCGGAGAGGTAGTTGGTGAGTCGGAGAGGCAGTTGGTGAGTCGGAGAGGCAGTTTGTGAGTCGGAGAGGCAGTTGGTGAGTCGGAGGGGCAGTTGGTTACTCGGAGAGGCAGTTGGTGAGTCGGAGAGGCAGTTGGTGAGTCGGAGAGGGAGTTGGTGAGTCGGAGAGGCAGTTGGTGAGTCGGAGAGGTAGTTGGTGAGTCTGAGAGGTAGTTTGTGAGTCGGAGAGGTAGTTGGTGAGTCGGAGAGTTAGTTGGTGACTCGGAGAGGCAGTTGGTGAGTCGGAGAGGTAGTTGGTGAGTCGGAGAGGCAGTTGGTGAGTCGGAGAGGCAGTTTGTGAGTCGGAGAGGCAGTTGGTGAGTCGGAGGGGCAGTTGGTTACTCGGAGAGGCAGTTGGTGAGTCGGAGAGGCAGTTGGTGAGTCGGAGAGGCAGTTGGTGAGTCGGAGAGGTATTTGGTGACTTGGAGAGGCAGTTGATGAGTCGGGGAGGCAGTTGGTGAGACGGAGAGGTAGTTGGTGAGTCGGAGAGGTAGTTGGTGACTCGGAGAGGCAGTTGGTGAGTCGGAGGGGAATTTGGTGAGACGGTGGGGCAGTTGGTGAGTCGGAGAGCCAGTTGGTGAGTCGGAGAGGCAGTTGGTGAGTCGGAGAGGCAGTTGGAGAGTCGGAGAGGCAGTTGGTGAGTCGTAGAGGGCGTTGGTTAGTCGGAGAGGCAGTTGGTGAGTCGGAGAGGCAGTTGGTGTGTGTGAGAGGCAGTTGGTGAGTCGGGGGGGCAGTTCGTGAGTCGGAGGGGCAGTTGGTGAGTCGGAGAGGCAGTTGGTGAGTCGGAGGGGCAGTTGGTGAGTCGGAGAGGCATTTGGTGAGTCGGAGAGGCAGTTGGTGAGTCGGAGAGGCAGTTGGTGAGTCGGAGGGGCAGTTGGTGAGTCGGAGAAGTAGATGGTGAGTCGGAGGGACAGTTGGTGAGTCGGAGAGGCAGTTGGTGAGTCGGTGAGTCGGAGGGGAATTTGGTGAGACGGTGGGGCAGTTGGTGAGTCGGTGAGCCAGTTGGTGAGTCGGCGAGGCAGTTGGTGAGTCGGAGAGGCAGTTGGTGAGTCGGAGAGGTATTTGGTGACTTGGAGAGGCAGTTGATGAGTCGGGGAGGCAGTTGGTGAGTCGGAGAGGTAGTTGGTGAGTCGGAGAGGTAGTTGGTGACTCGGAGAGGCAGTTGGTGAGTCGGAGGGGAATTTGGTGAGACGGTGGGGCAGTTGGTGAGTCGGAGAGCCAGTTGGTGAGTCGGAGAGGCAGTTGGTGAGTCGGAGAGGCAGTTGGAGAGTCGGAGAGGCAGTTGGTGAGTCGTAGAGGGCGTTGGTTAGTCGGAGAGGCAGTTGGTGAGTCGGAGAGGCAGTTGGTGAGTCGGAGAGGCAGTTGGTGAGTCGGAGAGGCAGTTGGAGAGTCGGAGAGGCAGTTGGTGAGTCGGAGAGGCAGTTGGTGAGTCGGAGAGGCAGTTGGAGAGTCGGAGAGGCAGTTGGTGAGTCGGAGAGGTAGTTGGTGAGTCTGAGAGGTAGTTGGTGAGACGGAGAGGTAGTTGGTGAGTCGGAGAGTCAGTTGGTGAGTCGGAGAGGCAGTTGGTGAGTCGGAGAGGCAGTTGGTGAGTCGGAGGGGAATTTGGTGAGACGGTGGGGCAGTTGGTGAGTCGGTGAGCCAGTTGGTGAGTCGGCGAGGCAGTTGGTGAGTCGGAGAGGCAGTTGGTGAGTCGGAGAGGTAGTTGGTGAGTGGGAGAGACAGTTGGTGAGTCGGAGAGGCAGTTGGTGAGTCGGAGAGGTAGTTGGCGAGTCGGAGGGGCAGTTGGTGAGTCGGAGAGGTAGTTGGTGAGTCGGAGAGGGTGTTGGTGAGTCAGAGGGGCAGTTGGCAAGTCGGAGAGGCAGTTGGTGAGTCGGAGAGGCAGTTGGAGAGTCGGAGAGGCAGTTGGTGAGTCGGAGAGGCAGTTGGTGAGTCGGAGAGGCAGTTGGTGAGTGGGAGAGGCAGTTGGTGAGTCGGAGAGGCAGTTGGTGAGTCGGAGAGGTAGTTGGTGAGTCGGAGGGGCAGTTGGTGAATCGGAGAGGTAGTTGGTGAGTCGGAGAGGGCGTTGGTGAGTCGGAGGGGCAGTTGGAGAGTCGGAGAGGCAGTTGGAGAGTCGGAGAGGTAGTTGGTGAGTCAGAGAGGTAGTTGGTGAGTCGGAGAGGTAGGTGGTGAGTCGGAGAGGTAGTTGGTGAGTTGGAGAGGCAGTTCGTGAGTCGGAGAGGCAGTTTGTGAGTCGGAGAGACAGTTGGTGAGTCGGAGGGGCAGTTGGTGAGTCGGAGAGGCAGTTGGTGAGTCGGAGAGGCAGTTGGTGAGTCGGAGAGGCAGTTGGTGAGTCGGAGAGGCAGTTGGTGTGTGTGAGAGGCAGTTGGTGAGTCGGGGGGGCAGTTCGTGAGTCGGAGGGGCAGTTGGTGAGTCGGAGAGGCAGTTGATGAGTCGGAGGGGCAGTTGGTGAGTCGGAGAGGCAGTTGGTGAGTCGGAGAGGCAGTTGGTGAGTCGGAGAGGCAGTTGGTGAGTCGGAGGGGCAGTTGGTGAGTCGGAGAAGTAGTTGGTGAGTCGGAGGGACAGTTGGTGAGTCGGAGAGGCAGTTGGTGAGTCGGTGAGTCGGAGGGGAATTTGGTGAGACGGTGGGGCAGTTGGTGAGTCGGTGAGCCAGTTGGTGAGTCGGCGAGGCAGTTGGTGAGTCGGAGAGGCAGTTGGTGAGTCGGAGAGGTAGTTGGTGATTGGGAGAGACAGTTGGTGAGTCGGAGAGGCAGTTGGTGAGTCGGAGAGGTAGTTGGCGAGTCGGAGGGGCAGTTGGTGAGTCGGAGAGGTAGTTGATGAGTCGGAGAGGGTGTTGGTGAGTCGGAGGGGCAGTTGGCGAGTCGGAGAGGCAGTTGGTGAGTTGGAGAGGCAGTTGGAGAGTCGGAGAGGCAGTTGGTGAGTCGGAGAGGGCATTGGTGAGTCGGAGAGGCAGTTGGTGAGTCGGAGAGGCAGTTGGTGAGTCGGAGAGGTAGTTGGTGAGTCTGAGAGGTAGTTTGTGAGTCGGAGAGGTAGTTGGTGAGTCGGAAAGTTAGTTGGTGACTCGGAGAGGCAGTTGGTGAGTCGGAGAGGTAGTTGGTGAGTCGGAGAGGCAGTTGGTGAGTCGGAGAGGCAGTTTGTGAGTCGGAGAGGCAGTTGGTGAGTCGGAGGGGCAGTTGGTTACTCGGAGAGGCAGTTGGTGAGTCGGAGAGGCAGTTGGTGAGTCGGAGAGGCAGTTGGTGAGTCGGAGAGGTATTTGGTGACTTGGAGAGGCAGTTGATGAGTCGGGGAGGCAGTTGGTGAGTCGGAGAGGTAGTTGGTGAGTCGGAGAGGTAGTTGGTGACTCGGAGAGGCAGTTGGTGAGTCGGAGGGGAATTTGGTGAGACGGTGGGGCAGTTGGTGAGTCGGAGAGGCAGTTGGAGAGTCGGAGAGGCAGTTGGTGAGTCGTAGAGGGCGTTGGTTAGTCGGAGAGGCAGTTGGTGAGTCGGAGAGGCAGTTGGTGTGTGTGAGAGGCAGTTGGTGAGTCGGGGGGGCAGTTCGTGAGTCGGAGGGGCAGTTGGTGAGTCGGAGAGGCAGTTGGTGAGTCGGAGGGGCAGTTGGTGAGTCGGAGAGGCAGTTGGTGAGTCGGAGAGGCAGTTGGTGAGTCGGAGAGGCAGTTGGTGAGTCGGAGGGGCAGTTGGTGAGTCGGAGAAGTAGTTGGTGAGTCGGAGGGACAGTTGGTGAGTCGGAGAGGCAGTTGGTGAGTCGGTGAGTCGGAGGGGAATTTGGTGAGACGGTGGGGCAGTTGGTGAGTCGGTGAGCCAGTTGGTGAGTCGGCGAGGCAGTTGGTGAGTCGGAGAGGCAGTTGGTGAGTCGGAGAGGTATTTGGTGACTTGGAGAGGCAGTTGATGAGTCGGGGAGGCAGTTGGTGAGTCGGAGAGGTAGTTGGTGAGTCGGAGAGGTAGTTGGTGACTCGGAGAGGCAGTTGGTGAGTCGGAGGGGAATTTGGTGAGACGGTGGGGCAGTTGGTGAGTCGGAGAGCCAGTTGGTTAGTCGGAGAGGCAGTTGGTGAGTCGGAGAGGCAGTTGGTGAGTCGGAGAGGCAGTTGGTGAGTCGGAGAGGCAGTTGGAGAGTCGGAGAGGCAGTTGGTGAGTCGGAGAGGCAGTTGGTGAGTCGGAGAGGCAGTTGGAGAGTCGGAGAGGCAGTTGGTGAGTCGGAGAGGTAGTTGGTGAGTCTGTGAGGTAGTTGGTGAGACGGAGAGGTAGTTGGTGAGTCGGAGAGTCAGTTGGTGAGTCGGAGAGGCAGTTGGTGAGTCGGAGAGGCAGTTGGTGAGTCGGAGGGGAATTTGGTGAGACGGTGGGGCAGTTGGTGAGTCGGTGAGCCAGTTGGTGAGTCGGCGAGGCAGTTGGTGAGTCGGAGAGGCAGTTGGTGAGTCGGAGAGGTAGTTGGTGAGTGGGAGAGACAGTTGGTGAGTCGGAGAGGCAGTTGGTGAGTCGGAGAGGTAGTTGGCGAGTCGGAGGGGCAGTTGGTGAGTCGGAGAGGTAGTTGGTGAGTCGGATAGGGTGTTGGTGAGTCAGAGGGGCAGTTGGCAAGTCGGAGAGGCAGTTGGTGAGTCGGAGAGGCAGTTGGAGAGTCGGAGAGGCAGTTGGTGAGTCGGAGAGGCAGTTGGTGAGTCGGAGAGGCAGTTGGTGAGTGGGAGAGGCAGTTGGTGAGTCGGAGAGGCAGTTGGTGAGTCGGAGAGGTAGTTGGTGAGTCGGAGGGGCAGTTGGTGAATCGGAGAGGTAGTTGGTGAGTCGGAGAGGGCGTTGGTGAGTCGGAGGGGCAGTTGGAGAGTCGGAGAGGCAGTTGGAGAGTCGGAGAGGTAGTTGGTGAGTCAGAGAGGTAGTTGGTGAGTCGGAGAGGTAGGTGGTGAGTCGGAGAGGTAGTTGGTGAGTTGGAGAGGCAGTTCGTGAGTCGGAGAGGCAGTTTGTGAGTCGGAGAGACAGTTGGTGAGTCGGAGGGGCAGTTGGTGAGTCGGAGAGGCAGTTGGTGAGTCGGAGAGGCAGTTGGTGAGTCGGAGAGGCAGTTGGTGAGTCGGAGAGGCAGTTGGTGTGTGTGAGAGGCAGTTGGTGAGTCGGGGGGGCAGTTCGTGAGTCGGAGGGGCAGTTGGTGAGTCGGAGAGGCAGTTGGTGAGTCGGAGGGGCAGTTGGTGAGTCGGAGAGGCAGTTGGTGAGTCGGAGAGGCAGTTGGTGAGTCGGAGAGGCAGTTGGTGAGTCGGAGGGGCAGTTGGTGAGTCGGAGAAGTAGTTGGTGAGTCGGAGGGACAGTTGGTTAGTCGGAAAGGCAGTTGGTGAGTCGGTGAGTCGGAGGGGAATTTGGTGAGACGGTGGGGCAGTTGGTGAGTCGGTGAGCCAGTTGGTGAGTCGGCGAGGCAGTTGGTGAGTCGGAGAGGCAGTTGGTGAGTCGGAGAGGTAGTTGGTGATTGGGAGAGACAGTTGGTGAGTCGGAGAGGCAGTTGGTGAGTCGGAGAGGTAGTTGGCGAGTCGGAGGGGCAGTTGGTGAGTCGGAGAGGTAGTTGATGAGTCGGAGAGGGTGTTGGTGAGTCGGAGGGGCAGTTGGCGAGTCGGAGAGGCAGTTGGTGAGTCGGAGAGGCAGTTGGAGAGTCGGAGAGGCAGTTGGTGAGTCGGAGAGGGCATTGGTGAGTCGGAGAGGCAGTTGGTGAGTCGGAGAGGCAGTTGGTGAGTCGGAGAGGTAGTTGGTGAGTCTGAGAGGTAGTTTGTGAGTCGGAGAGGTAGTTGGTGAGTCGGAAAGTTAGTTGGTGACTCGGAGAGGCAGTTGGTGAGTCGGAGAGGTAGTTGGTGAGTCGGAGAGGCAGTTGGTGAGTCGGAGAGGCAGTTTGTGAGTCGGAGAGGCAGTTGGTGAGTCGGAGGGGCAGTTGGTTACTCGGAGAGGCAGTTGGTGAGTCGGAGAGGCAGTTGGTGAGTCGGAGAGGCAGTTGGTGAGTCGGAGAGGTATTTGGTGACTTGGAGAGGCAGTTGATGAGTCGGGGAGGCAGTTGGTGAGTCGGAGAGGTAGTTGGTGAGTCGGAGAGGTAGTTGGTGACTCGGAGAGGCAGTTGGTGAGTCGGAGGGGAATTTGGTGAGACGGTGGGGCAGTTGGTGAGTCGGAGAGCCAGTTGGTGAGTCGGAGAGGCTGTTGGTGAGTCGGAGAGGCAGTTGGAGAGTCGGAGAGGCAGTTGGTGAGTCGTAGAGGGCGTTGGTTAGTCGGAGAGGCAGTTGGTGAGTCGTAGAGGCAGTTGGTGAGTCGGAGAGGCAGTTGGTGAGTCGAAGAGGCAGTTGGAGAGTCGGAGAGGCAGTTGGTGAGTCGGAGAGGCAGTTGGTGAGTCGGAGAGGCAGTTGGAGAGTCGGAGAGGCAGTTGGTGAGTCAGAGAGGTAGTTGGTGAGTCTGAGAGGTAGTTGGTGAGACGGAGAGGTAGTTGGTGAGTCGGAGAGGTAGTTGGTGAGTCGGAGAGGCAGTTGGTGAGTCGGAGAGGTAGTTGGTGAGTCGGAGAGGCAGTTGGTGAGTCGGAGAGGCAGTTTGTGAGTCGGAGAGGCAGTTGGTGAGTCGGAGGGGCTGTTGGTGAGTCGGAGAGGCAGTTGGTGAGTCGGGGAGGCAGTTGGTGAGTCGGAGAGACAGTTGGTGAGTCGGAGAGGTAGTTGGTGACTTGGAGAGGCAGTTGTTGAGTCGGGGAGGCAGTTGGTGAGTCGGAGATGTAGTTGGTGAGTCGGAGATGTAGTTGGTGACTCGGAGAGGCAGTTGGTGAGTCGGGGGTGCAGTTGGTGAGTCGGAGAGGTAGTTGGTGAGTCGGAGAGGTAGTTGGTGACTCGGAGAGGCAGTTGGTCAGTCGGAGGGGCAGTTGGTGAGTCGGAGAGGCAGTTGGTGAGTCGGAGAGGCAGTTGGTGAGTCGGAGGGGAATTTGGTGAGACGGTGGGGCAGTTGATGAGTCGGTGAGCCAGTTGGTGAGTCGGCGAGGCAGTTGGTGAGTCGGAGAGGCAGTTGGTGAGTCGGAGAGGTAGTTGGTGAGTGGGAGAGACAGTTGGTGAGTCGGAGAGGCAGTTGGTGAGTCGGAGAGGTAGTTGGCGAGTCGGAGGGGCAGTTGGTGAGTCGGAGAGGTAGTTGGTGAGTCGGAGAGGGTGTTGGTGAGTCAGAGGGGCAGTTGGCAAGTCGGAGAGGCAGTTGGTGAGTCGGAGAGGCAGTTGGTGAGTCGGAGAGGTAGTTGGCGAGTCGGAGGGGCAGTTGGTGAGTCGGAGAGGTAGTTGGTGAGTCGGATAGGGTGTTGGTGAGTCAGAGGGGCAGTTGGCAAGTCGGAGAGGCAGTTGGTGAGTCGGAGAGGCAGTTGGAGAGTCGGAGAGGCAGTTGGTGAGTCGGAGAGGCAGTTGGTGAGTCGGAGAGGCAGTTGGTGAGTGGGAGAGGCAGTTGGTGAGTCGGAGAGGCAGTTGGTGAGTCGGAGAGGTAGTTGGTGAGTCGGAGGGGCAGTTGGTGAATCGGAGAGGTAGTTGGTGAGTCGGAGAGGGCGTTGGTGAGTCGGAGGGGCAGTTGGAGAGTCGGAGAGGCAGTTGGAGAGTCGGAGAGGTAGTTGGTGAGTCAGAGAGGTAGTTGGTGAGTCGGAGAGGTAGGTGGTGAGTCGGAGAGGTAGTTGGTGAGTTGGAGAGGCAGTTCGTGAGTCGGAGAGGCAGTTTGTGAGTCGGAGAGACAGTTGGTGAGTCGGAGGGGCAGTTGGTGAGTCGGAGAGGCAGTTGGTGAGTCGGAGAGGCAGTTGGTGAGTCGGAGAGGCAGTTGGTGAGTCGGAGAGGCAGTTGGTGTGTGTGAGAGGCAGTTGGTGAGTCGGGGGGGCAGTTCGTGAGTCGGAGGGGCAGTTGGTGAGTCGGAGAGGCAGTTGGTGAGTCGGAGGGGCAGTTGGTGAGTCGGAGAGGCAGTTGGTGAGTCGGAGAGGCAGTTGGTGAGTCGGAGAGGCAGTTGGTGAGTCGGAGGGGCAGTTGGTGAGTCGGAGAAGTAGTTGGTGAGTCGGAGGGACAGTTGGTTAGTCGGAAAGGCAGTTGGTGAGTCGGTGAGTCGGAGGGGAATTTGGTGAGACGGTGGGGCAGTTGGTGAGTCGGTGAGCCAGTTGGTGAGTCGGCGAGGCAGTTGGTGAGTCGGAGAGGCAGTTGGTGAGTCGGAGAGGTAGTTGGTGATTGGGAGAGACAGTTGGTGAGTCGGAGAGGCAGTTGGTGAGTCGGAGAGGTAGTTGGCGAGTCGGAGGGGCAGTTGGTGAGTCGGAGAGGTAGTTGATGAGTCGGAGAGGGTGTTGGTGAGTCGGAGGGGCAGTTGGCGAGTCGGAGAGGCAGTTGGTGAGTCGGAGAGGCAGTTGGAGAGTCGGAGAGGCAGTTGGTGAGTCGGAGAGGGCATTGGTGAGTCGGAGAGGCAGTTGGTGAGTCGGAGAGGCAGTTGGTGAGTCGGAGAGGTAGTTGGTGAGTCTGAGAGGTAGTTTGTGAGTCGGAGAGGTAGTTGGTGAGTCGGAAAGTTAGTTGGTGACTCGGAGAGGCAGTTGGTGAGTCGGAGAGGTAGTTGGTGAGTCGGAGAGGCAGTTGGTGAGTCGGAGAGGCAGTTTGTGAGTCGGAGAGGCAGTTGGTGAGTCGGAGGGGCAGTTGGTTACTCGGAGAGGCAGTTGGTGAGTCGGAGAGGCAGTTGGTGAGTCGGAGAGGCAGTTGGTGAGTCGGAGAGGTATTTGGTGACTTGGAGAGGCAGTTGATGAGTCGGGGAGGCAGTTGGTGAGTCGGAGAGGTAGTTGGTGAGTCGGAGAGGTAGTTGGTGACTCGGAGAGGCAGTTGGTGAGTCGGAGGGGAATTTGGTGAGACGGTGGGGCAGTTGGTGAGTCGGAGAGCCAGTTGGTGAGTCGGAGAGGCTGTTGGTGAGTCGGAGAGGCAGTTGGAGAGTCGGAGAGGCAGTTGGTGAGTCGTAGAGGGCGTTGGTTAGTCGGAGAGGCAGTTGGTGAGTCGTAGAGGCAGTTGGTGAGTCGGAGAGGCAGTTGGTGAGTCGAAGAGGCAGTTGGAGAGTCGGAGAGGCAGTTGGTGAGTCGGAGAGGCAGTTGGTGAGTCGGAGAGGCAGTTGGAGAGTCGGAGAGGCAGTTGGTGAGTCAGAGAGGTAGTTGGTGAGTCTGAGAGGTAGTTGGTGAGACGGAGAGGTAGTTGGTGAGTCGGAGAGGTAGTTGGTGAGTCGGAGAGGCAGTTGGTGAGTCGGAGAGGTAGTTGGTGAGTCGGAGAGGCAGTTGGTGAGTCGGAGAGGCAGTTTGTGAGTCGGAGAGGCAGTTGGTGAGTCGGAGGGGCTGTTGGTGAGTCGGAGAGGCAGTTGGTGAGTCGGGGAGGCAGTTGGTGAGTCGGAGAGACAGTTGGTGAGTCGGAGAGGTAGTTGGTGACTTGGAGAGGCAGTTGTTGAGTCGGGGAGGCAGTTGGTGAGTCGGAGATGTAGTTGGTGAGTCGGAGATGTAGTTGGTGACTCGGAGAGGCAGTTGGTGAGTCGGGGGTGCAGTTGGTGAGTCGGAGAGGTAGTTGGTGAGTCGGAGAGGTAGTTGGTGACTCGGAGAGGCAGTTGGTCAGTCGGAGGGGCAGTTGGTGAGTCGGAGAGGCAGTTGGTGAGTCGGAGAGGCAGTTGGTGAGTCGGAGGGGAATTTGGTGAGACGGTGGGGCAGTTGATGAGTCGGTGAGCCAGTTGGTGAGTCGGCGAGGCAGTTGGTGAGTCGGAGAGGCAGTTGGTGAGTCGGAGAGGTAGTTGGTGAGTGGGAGAGACAGTTGGTGAGTCGGAGAGGCAGTTGGTGAGTCGGAGAGGTAGTTGGCGAGTCGGAGGGGCAGTTGGTGAGTCGGAGAGGTAGTTGGTGAGTCGGAGAGGGTGTTGGTGAGTCAGAGGGGCAGTTGGCAAGTCGGAGAGGCAGTTGGTGAGTCGGAGAGGCAGTTGGAGAGTCGGAGAGGCAGTTGGTGAGTCGGAGAGGCAGTTGGTGAGTCGGAGAGGCAGTTGGTGAGTGGGAGAGGCAGTTGGTGAGTCGGAGAGGCAGTTGGTGAGTCGGAGAGGTAGTTGGTGAGTCGGAGGGGCAGTTGGTGAATCGGAGAGGTAGTTGGTGAGTCGGAGAGGGCGTTGGTGAGTCGGAGGGGCAGTTGGAGAGTCGGAGAGGCAGTTGGAGAGTCGGAGAGGTAGTTGGTGAGTCAGAGAGGTAGTTGGTGAGTCGGAGAGGTAGGTGGTGAGTCGGAGAGGTAGTTGGTGAGTTGGAGAGGCAGTTCGTGAGTCGGAGAGGCAGTTTGTGAGTCGGAGAGACAGTTGGTGAGTCGGAAGGGCAGTTGGTGAGTCGGAGAGGCAGTTGGTGAGTCGGAGAGGCAGTTGGTGAGTCGGAGAGGCAGTTGGTGAGTCGGAGAGGCAGTTGGTGTGTGTGAGAGGCAGTTGGTGAGTCGGGGGGGCAGTTCGTGAGTCGGAGGGGCAGTTGGTGAGTCGGAGAGGCAGTTGGTGAGTCGGAGGGGCAGTTGGTGAGTCGGAGAGGCAGTTGGTGAGTCGGAGAGGCAGTTGGTGAGTCGGAGAGGCAGTTGGTGAGTCGGAGGGGCAGTTGGTGAGTCGGAGAAGTAGTTGGTGAGTCGGAGGGACAGTTGGTGAGTCGGAGAGGCAGTTGGTGAGTCGGTGAGTCGGAGGGGAATTTGGTGAGACGGTGGGGCAGTTGGTGAGTCGGTGAGCCAGTTGGTGAGTCGGCGAGGCAGTTGGTGAGTCGGAGAGGCAGTTGGTGAGTCGGAGAGGTAGTTGGTGATTGGGAGAGACAGTTGGTGAGTCGGAGAGGCAGTTGGTGAGTCGGAGAGGTAGTTGGCGAGTCGGAGGGGCAGTTGGTGAGTCGGAGAGGTAGTTGATGAGTCGGAGAGGGTGTTGGTGAGTCGGAGGGGCAGTTGGCGAGTCGGAGAGGCAGTTGGTGAGTCGGAGAGGCAGTTGGAGAGTCGGAGAGGCAGTTGGTGAGTCGGAGAGGGCATTGGTGAGTCGGAGAGGCAGTTGGTGAGTCGGAGAGGCAGTTGGTGAGTCGGAGAGGTAGTTGGTGAGTCTGAGAGGTAGTTTGTGAGTCGGAGAGGTAGTTGGTGAGTCGGAAAGTTAGTTGGTGACTCGGAGAGGCAGTTGGTGAGTCGGAGAGGTAGTTGGTGAGTCGGAGAGGCAGTTGGTGAGTCGGAGAGGCAGTTTGTGAGTCGGAGAGGCAGTTGGTGAGTCGGAGGGGCAGTTGGTTACTCGGAGAGGCAGTTGGTGAGTCGGAGAGGCAGTTGGTGAGTCGGAGAGGGAGTTGGTGAGTCGGAGAGGCAGTTGGTGAGTCGGAGAGGTAGTTGGTGAGTCTGAGAGGTAGTTTGTGAGTCGGAGAGGTAGTTGGTGAGTCGGAGAGTTAGTTGGTGACTCGGAGAGGCAGTTGGTGAGTCGGAGAGGTAGTTGGTGAGTCGGAGAGGCAGTTGGTGAGTCGGAGAGGCAGTTTGTGAGTCGGAGAGGCAGTTGGTGAGTCGGAGGGGCAGTTGGTTACTCGGAGAGGCAGTTGGTGAGTCGGAGAGGCAGTTGGTGAGTCGGAGAGGCAGTTGGTGAGTCGGAGAGGTATTTGGTGACTTGGAGAGGCAGTTGATGAGTCGGGGAGGCAGTTGGTGAGTCGGAGAGGTAGTTGGTGAGTCGGAGAGGTAGTTGGTGACTCGGAGAGGCAGTTGGTGAGTCGGAGGGGAATTTGGTGAGACGGTGGGGCAGTTGGTGAGTCGGAGAGCCAGTTGGTGAGTCGGAGAGGCAGTTGGTGAGTCGGAGAGGCAGTTGGAGAGTCGGAGAGGCAGTTGGTGAGTCGTAGAGGGCGTTGGTTAGTCGGAGAGGCAGTTGGTGAGTCGGAGAGGCAGTTGGTGTGTGTGAGAGGCAGTTGGTGAGTCGGGGGGGCAGTTCGTGAGTCGGAGGGGCAGTTGGTGAGTCGGAGAGGCAGTTGGTGAGTCGGAGGGGCAGTTGGTGAGTCGGAGAGGCATTTGGTGAGTCGGAGAGGCAGTTGGTGAGTCGGAGAGGCAGTTGGTGAGTCGGAGGGGCAGTTGGTGAGTCGGAGAAGTAGTTGGTGAGTCGGAGGGACAGTTGGTGAGTCGGAGAGGCAGTTGGTGAGTCGGTGAGTCGGAGGGGAATTTGGTGAGACGGTGGGGCAGTTGGTGAGTCGGTGAGCCAGTTGGTGAGTCGGCGAGGCAGTTGGTGAGTCGGAGAGGCAGTTGGTGAGTCGGAGAGGTATTTGGTGACTTGGAGAGGCAGTTGATGAGTCGGGGAGGCAGTTGGTGAGTCGGAGAGGTAGTTGGTGAGTCGGAGAGGTAGTTGGTGACTCGGAGAGGCAGTTGGTGAGTCGGAGGGGAATTTGGTGAGACGGTGGGGCAGTTGGTGAGTCGGAGAGCCAGTTGGTGAGTCGGAGAGGCAGTTGGTGAGTCGGAGAGGCAGTTGGAGAGTCGGAGAGGCAGTTGGTGAGTCGTAGAGGGCGTTGGTTAGTCGGAGAGGCAGTTGGTGAGTCGGAGAGGCAGTTGGTGAGTCGGAGAGGCAGTTGGTGAGTCGGAGAGGCAGTTGGAGAGTCGGAGAGGCAGTTGGTGAGTCGGAGAGGCAGTTGGTGAGTCGGAGAGGCAGTTGGAGAGTCGGAGAGGCAGTTGGTGAGTCGGAGAGGTAGTTGGTGAGTCTGAGAGGTAGTTGGTGAGACGGAGAGGTAGTTGGTGAGTCGGAGAGTCAGTTGGTGAGTCGGAGAGGCAGTTGGTGAGTCGGAGAGGCAGTTGGTGAGTCGGAGGGGAATTTGGTGAGACGGTGGGGCAGTTGGTGAGTCGGTGAGCCAGTTGGTGAGTCGGCGAGGCAGTTGGTGAGTCGGAGAGGCAGTTGGTGAGTCGGAGAGGTAGTTGGTGAGTGGGAGAGACAGTTGGTGAGTCGGAGAGGCAGTTGGTGAGTCGGAGAGGTAGTTGGCGAGTCGGAGGGGCAGTTGGTGAGTCGGAGAGGTAGTTGGTGAGTCGGAGAGGGTGTTGGTGAGTCAGAGGGGCAGTTGGCAAGTCGGAGAGGCAGTTGGTGAGTCGGAGAGGCAGTTGGAGAGTCGGAGAGGCAGTTGGTGAGTCGGAGAGGCAGTTGGTGAGTCGGAGAGGCAGTTGGTGAGTGGGAGAGGCAGTTGGTGAGTCGGAGAGGCAGTTGGTGAGTCGGAGAGGTAGTTGGTGAGTCGGAGGGGCAGTTGGTGAATCGGAGAGGTAGTTGGTGAGTCGGAGAGGGCGTTGGTGAGTCGGAGGGGCAGTTGGAGAGTCGGAGAGGCAGTTGGAGAGTCGGAGAGGTAGTTGGTGAGTCAGAGAGGTAGTTGGTGAGTCGGAGAGGTAGGTGGTGAGTCGGAGAGGTAGTTGGTGAGTTGGAGAGGCAGTTCGTGAGTCGGAGAGGCAGTTTGTGAGTCGGAGAGACAGTTGGTGAGTCGGAGGGGCAGTTGGTGAGTCGGAGAGGCAGTTGGTGAGTCGGAGAGGCAGTTGGTGAGTCGGAGAGGCAGTTGGTGAGTCGGAGAGGCAGTTGGTGTGTGTGAGAGGCAGTTGGTGAGTCGGGGGGGCAGTTCGTGAGTCGGAGGGGCAGTTGGTGAGTCGGAGAGGCAGTTGGTGAGTCGGAGGGGCAGTTGGTGAGTCGGAGAGGCAGTTGGTGAGTCGGAGAGGCAGTTGGTGAGTCGGAGAGGCAGTTGGTGAGTCGGAGGGGCAGTTGGTGAGTCGGAGAAGTAGTTGGTGAGTCGGAGGGACAGTTGGTGAGTCGGAGAGGCAGTTGGTGAGTCGGTGAGTCGGAGGGGAATTTGGTGAGACGGTGGGGCAGTTGGTGAGTCGGTGAGCCAGTTGGTGAGTCGGCGAGGCAGTTGGTGAGTCGGAGAGGCAGTTGGTGAGTCGGAGAGGTAGTTGGTGATTGGGAGAGACAGTTGGTGAGTCGGAGAGGCAGTTGGTGAGTCGGAGAGGTAGTTGGCGAGTCGGAGGGGCAGTTGGTGAGTCGGAGAGGTAGTTGATGAGTCGGAGAGGGTGTTGGTGAGTCGGAGGGGCAGTTGGCGAGTCGGAGAGGCAGTTGGTGAGTTGGAGAGGCAGTTGGAGAGTCGGAGAGGCAGTTGGTGAGTCGGAGAGGGCATTGGTGAGTCGGAGAGGCAGTTGGTGAGTCGGAGAGGCAGTTGGTGAGTCGGAGAGGTAGTTGGTGAGTCTGAGAGGTAGTTTGTGAGTCGGAGAGGTAGTTGGTGAGTCGGAAAGTTAGTTGGTGACTCGGAGAGGCAGTTGGTGAGTCGGAGAGGTAGTTGGTGAGTCGGAGAGGCAGTTGGTGAGTCGGAGAGGCAGTTTGTGAGTCGGAGAGGCAGTTGGTGAGTCGGAGGGGCAGTTGGTTACTCGGAGAGGCAGTTGGTGAGTCGGAGAGGCAGTTGGTGAGTCGGAGAGGCAGTTGGTGAGTCGGAGAGGTATTTGGTGACTTGGAGAGGCAGTTGATGAGTCGGGGAGGCAGTTGGTGAGTCGGAGAGGTAGTTGGTGAGTCGGAGAGGTAGTTGGTGACTCGGAGAGGCAGTTGGTGAGTCGGAGGGGAATTTGGTGAGACGGTGGGGCAGTTGGTGAGTCGGAGAGCCAGTTGGTGAGTCGGAGAGGCAGTTGGTGAGTCGGAGAGGCAGTTGGAGAGTCGGAGAGGCAGTTGGTGAGTCGTAGAGGGCGTTGGTTAGTCGGAGAGGCAGTTGGTGAGTCGTAGAGGCAGTTGGTGAGTCGGAGAGGCAGTTGGTGAGTCGAAGAGGCAGTTGGAGAGTCAGAGAGGCAGTTGGTGAGTCGGAGAGGCAGTTGGTGAGTCGGAGAGGCAGTTGGAGAGTCGGAGAGGCAGTTGGTGAGTCAGAGAGGTAGTTGGTGAGTCTGAGAGGCAGTTGGTGAGTCGGAGAGGCAGTTTGTGAGTCGGAGAGGCAGTTGGTGAGTCGGAGGGGCTGTTGGTGAGTCGGAGAGGCAGTTGGTGAGTCGGGGAGGCAGTTGGTGAGTCGGAGAGACAGTTGGTGAGTCGGAGAGGTAGTTGGTGACTTGGAGAGGCAGTTGTTGAGTCGGGGAGGCAGTTGGTGAGTCGGAGATGTAGTTGGTGAGTCGGAGATGTAGTTGGTGACTCGGAGAGGCAGTTGGTGAGTCGGGGGTGCAGTTGGTGAGTCGGAGAGGTAGTTGGTGAGTCGGAGAGGAAGTTGGTGACTCGGAGAGGCAGTTGGTGAGTCGGAGGGGCAGTTGGTGAGTCGGAGAGGCAGTTGGTGAGTCGGAGAGGTAGTTGGTGAGACGGAGGGGCAGTTGGTGTGTCGGAGAGGCAGTTGTTGAGTCGGAGAGGCAGTTGGTGAGTCGGAGGGGCAGTTGGCGAGTCGGAGAGGCAGTTGGTGAGTCGGAGAGGTAGTTGGTGAGTCGGAGAGGTAGTTGGTGACTTGGAGAGGCAGTTGTTGAGTCGGGGGGGCAGTTGGTGAGTCGGAGAGGTAGTTGGTGAGTCGGAGAGGTAGTTGGTGATTCGGAGAGGCAGTTGGTGAGTCGGAGGGGCAGTTGGTGAGTCGGAGAGGCAGTTGGTGAGTCGAAGAGGCAGTTGGTGAGTCGGAGAGGCAGTTGGTGAGTCGGAGAGGAAGTTGGTGAGTCGGAGAGGCAGTTGGTGAGTCGGAGAGGCAGTTGGTGAGTAATAGGCTCAGTTGGTGAGTCGGAGAGGCAGTTGGTGAGTCGTAGAGGCAGTTGGTGATTCGGAGATGCAGTTGGTGAGTCGGAGAGGCTGTTTATGAGTCGGAGGGGCAGTTGGAGAGTCGGCGAGGTAGTTGGTGAGTCGGAGAGGCAGTTTGTGAGTCGGAGAGGCAGTTGGTGAGTCGGAGGGGCAGTTGGTGAGTCAGAGAGGCAGTTGGTGAGTCGGAGAGGCAGTTGGTGAGTCGGAGAGGCAGTTGGTGAGTCGGAGAGGCAGTTGGTGAGTCGGAGAGGTAGTTGGTGACTTGGAGAGGCAGTTGGTGAGTCTGGGAGGCAGTTGGTGAGTTGGAGAGGTAGTTGGTGAGTCGGAGAGGTAGTTGGTGAATCGGAGAGGCAGTTGGTGAGTCGGAGGGGAATTTGGTGAGACGGTGGGGCAGTTGGTGAGTCGGAGAGCCAGTTGGTGAGTCGGAGAGGCAGTTGGTGAGTGGGAGAGGCAGTTGGTGAGTCGGAGAGGCAGTTGGTGAGTCGGAGAGGTAGTTGGTGATTCGGAGGGGCAGTTGATGAGTCGGAGAGGTAGTTGGTGAGTCGGAGAGGGCGTTGGTGAGTCGGAGGGGCAGTCGGCGAGTCGGAGAGGCAGTTGGTGAGTCGGAGAGGCAGTTGGTGAGTCGGAGAAGCAGTTGGTGTGTCGGAGAGGCAGTTGGTGAGTCGGAGAGTTAGTTGGTGAGTCGGAGGGGAATTTCGTGAGACGGTGGGGCAGTTGGTGAGTCGGAGAGGCAGTTGGTGAGTCGGAGAGCCAGTTGGTGAGTCGGAGAGGCAGTTGGTGCATCGGAGGGGCAGTTGATGAGTCGGCGAGGCAGTTGGTGAGTCGGAGAGGCAGTTGGTGAGTCGGAGAGGCAGTTGGTGAGTGGGAGAGGCAGTTGGTGAGTCGGAGAGGCAGTTGGTGAGTCGGAGGTGCTGTTGGTGAGTCGGAGGGGCAGTTGGTGAGTCGGAGAGGCAGTTGGTGAGTCGGAGAGGTATTTGGTGAGTCGGAGAGGTAGTTGGTGACTTGGAGAGGCAGTTGTTGAGTCGGGGGATCAGTTGGTGAGTCGGAGAGGTAGTTGGTGAGTCGGAGAGGTAGTTGGTGACTCGGAGAGGCAGTTGGTGAATCGGAGGGGCAGTTGGTGAGTCGGAGAGGCAGTTGGTGAGTCGGAGAGGCAGTTGGTGAGTCGGAGAGGCAGCTGGTGAGTCGGAGAGGCAGTTGGTGAGTCATAGGCTCAGTTGATGAGTCGGAGAGGCAGTTGGTGAGTCGGAGAGGCAGTTGGTGATTCGGAGAGGCAGTTGGTGAGTCGGAGAGGCTGTTTATGAGTCGGAGGGGCAGTTGAGAGTCGGAGAGCTAGTTGGTGAGTCGGAGAGGGCGTTGGTGAGTCGGAGGGGCAGTTGGAGAGTCGGAGAGGCAGTTGGAGAGTCGGAGAGGCAGTTGGTGAGTCGGAGAGGTAGTTGGTGAGTCCGAGATGTAGTTGGTGAGTCGGAGAGGTAGTTGGTGATTCGGAGAGGCAGTTAGTGAGTCGGAGGGGCAGTTGGTGAGACGGAGAGGCAGTTGGTGAGTCGGAGAGGCAGTTGGTGAGTCGGAGAGGTAGTTGGTGAGTCGGAGGGACAGTTGGTGAGTCGGAGAGGCAGTTGGTGAGTCGGAGAGTGAGTTGGAGAGTCGGAGGGGCAGTTGGTGAGTCGGAGAGGCAGTTGGTGAGTCGGAGAGGCCGTTGGTGAGTCGGAGAGGCAGTTGGAGAGTCGGAGAGGCATTTGGTGAGTCGGAGAGGTAGTTGGTGAGTCGGAGAGGTAATAGGTGAGTCGGAGAGGTAGTCGGTGTGTCGGAGTGGTAGTCGGTGAGTCGGAGAGGCAGTCGGTGAGTTGGAGAGGCAGTCGATGAGTCGGAGGCGCAGTCGGTGAGTCGGAGAGGTAGTTAGTGAGTCGGAGTGGCAGTTGGTGTGGCGGAGAGGTAGTTGGTGACTTGGAGAGGCAGTTGGTGAGTCGGGGAGGCAGTTGGTGAGTCGGAGAGGTAGTTGGTGAGTCGGAGAGGTAGTTGGTGAATCGGAGAGGCAGTTGGTGAGTCGGAGGGGAATTTGGTGAGACGGTGGGGCAGTTGGTGAGTCGGAGAGCCAGTTGGTGAGTCGGAGAGGCAGTTGGTGAGTGGGAGAGGCAGTTGGTGAGTCGGAGAGGCAGTTGGTGAGTCGGAGAGGTAGTTGGTGAGTCGGAGGGGCAGTTGATGAGTCGGAGAGGTAGTTGGTGAGTCGGAGAGGGCGTTGGTGAGTCGGAGGGGCAGTCGGCGAGTCGGAGAGGCAGTTGGTGAGTCGGAGAGGCAGTTGGTGAGTCGGAGAAGCAGTTGGTGAGTCGGAGAGGCAGTTGGTGAGTCGGAGAGTTAGTTGGTGAGTCGGAGGGGAATTTCGTGAGACGGTGGGGCAGTTGGTGAGTCGGAGAGGCAGTTGGTGAGTCGGAGAGCCAGTTGGTGAGTCGGAGAGGCAGTTGGTGAGTCGGAGAGGCAGTTGGTGAGTGGGAGAGGCAGTTGGTGAGTCGGAGAGGCAGTTGGTGAGTCGGAGGTGCTGTTGGTGAGTCGGAGGGGCAGTTGGTGAGTCGGAGAGGCAGTTGGTGAGTCGGAGAGGTATTTGGTGAGTCGGAGAGGTAGTTGGTGACTTGGAGAGGCAGTTGTTGAGTCGGGGGATCAGTTGGTGAGTCGGAGAGGTAGTTGGTGAGTCGGAGAGGTAGTTGGTGACTCGGAGAGGCAGTTGGTGAATCGGAGGGGCAGTTGGTGAGTCGGAGAGGCAGTTGGTGAGTCGGAGAGGCAGTTGGTGAGTCGGAGAGGCAGTTGGTGAGTCATAGGCTCAGTTGATGAGTCGGAGAGGCAGTTGGTGAGTCGGAGAGGCAGTTGGTGATTCGGAGAGGCAGTTGGTGAGTCGGAGAGGCTGTTTATGAGTCGGAGGGGCAGTTGAGAGTCGGAGAGCTAGTTGGTGAGTCGGAGAGGGCGTTGGTGAGTCGGAGGGGCAGTTGGAGCGTCGGAGAGGCAGTTGGAGAGTCGGAGAGGCAGTTGGTGAGTCGGAGAGGTAGTTGGTGAGTCCGAGAGGTAGTTGGTGAGTCGGAGAGGTAGTTGGTGAGTCGGAGAGGCAGTTAGTGAGTCGGAGGGGCAGTTGGTGAGACGGAGAGGCAGTTGGTGAGTCGGAGAGGCAGTTGGTGAGTCGGAGAGGTAGTTGGTGAGTCGGAGGGACAGTTGGTGAGTCGGAGAGGCAGTTGGTGAGTCGGAGAGTGAGTTGGAGAGTCGGAGGGGCAGTTGGTGAGTCGGAGAGGCAGTTGGTGAGTCGGAGAGGCCGTTGGTGAGTCGGAGAGGCAGTTGGAGAGTCGGAGAGGCATTTGGTGAGTCGGAGAGGTAGTTGGTGAGTCGGAGAGGTAATAGGTGAGTCGGAGAGGTAGTCGGTGTGTCGGAGTGGTAGTCGGTGAGTCGGAGAGGCAGTCGGTGAGTTGGAGAGGCAGTCGATGAGTCGGAGGCGCAGTCGGTGAGTCGGAGAGGTAGTTAGTGAGTCGGAGTGGCAGTTGGTGTGGCGGAGAGGTAGTTGGTGACTCGGAGAGGCAGTTGGTGAGTCGGGGGGGCAGTTGGTGAGTCGGAGAGGTAGTTGGTGAGTCGGAGAGATAGTTGGTGACTCGGTGAGGCAGTTGGTGAGTCGGAGGGGCAGTTGGCGAGTCGGAGAGGCAGTTGGTGAGTCGGAGAGGCAGTTGGAGAGTCGGAGAGGCAGTTGGTGAGTCGGAGAGGGCGTTGGTGAGTCGGAGAGGCAGTTGGTGAGTCGGAGAGGCAGTTGGTGAGTCGGAGAGGCAGTTGGAGAGTCGGAGAGGCAGTTGGTGAGTCGGAGAGGCAGTTGGTGAGTCGGAGAGGCAGTTGGAGAGTCGGAGAGGCAGTTGGTGAGTCGGAGAGGTAGTTGGTGAGTCTGAGAGGTAGTTTGTGAGTCGGAGAGGTAGTTGGTGAGTCGGAGAGGTAGTTGGTGACTCGGAGAGGCAGTTGGTGAGTCGGAGAGGTAGTTGGTGAGTCGGAGAGGCAGTTGGTGAGTCGGAGAGGCAGTTTGTGAGTCGGAGAGGCAGTTGGTGAGTCGGAGGGGCAGTTGGTTACTCGGAGAGGCAGTTGGTGAGTCGGAGAGGCAGTTGATGAGTCGGAGAGGCAGTTGGTGAGTCGGAGAGGTAGTTGGTGACTTGGAGAGGCAGTTGATGAGACGGGGAGGCAGTTGGTGAGTCGGAGAGGTAGTTGGTGAGTCGGAGAGGTAGTTGGTGACTCGGAGAGGCAGTTGGTGAGTCGGAGGGGAATTTGGTGAGACGGTGGGGCAGTTGGTGAGTCGGAGAGCCAGTTGGTGAGTCGGAGAGGCAGTTGGTGAGTCGGAGAGGCAGTTGGAGAGTCGGAGAGGCAGTTGGTGAGTCGGAGAGGTAGTTGGTGAGTCGGAGAGGCAGTTGGTGAGTCGTAGAGGCAGTTGGTGAGTCGGAGGGGCAGTTGGTGAGTCGGAGAGGCAGTTGGTGAGTCGGAGAGGTAGTTGGTGAGTCGGAGGGGCAGTTGGTGAGTCGGAGAGGCAGTTGGTGAGTCGGAGAGGTAGTTGGTGAGTCGGAGAGGTAGTTGGTGACTTGGAGAGGCAGTTGTTGAGTCGGGGGGGCAGTTGGTGAGTCGGAGAGGTAGTTGGTGAGTCGGAGAGGTAGTTGGTGACTCGGAGAGGCAGTTGGTGAGTCGGATGGGCAGTTGGTGAGTCGGAGAGGCAGTTGGTGAGTCGGAGCGGCAGTTGGTGAGTCGGAGAGGCAGTTGGTGAGTCGGAGAGGCAGTTGGTGAGTCGGAGAGGTAGTTGGTGAGTCGGAGAGGTAGTTGGTGACTCGGAGAGGCAGTTGGTGAGTCGGAGAGGCAGTTGGTGAGTCGTAGAGGCAGTTGGTGATTCGGAGATGCAGTTGGTGAGTCGGAGAGGCTGTTTATGAGTCGGAGGGGCAGTTGGAGAGTTGGCGAGGTAGTTGGTGAGTCGGAGAGGCAGTTTGTGAGTCGGAGAGGCAGTTGGTGAGTCGGAGGGGCAGTTGGTGAGTCGGAGAGGCAGTTGGTGAGTCGGAGAGGCAGTTGGTGAGTCGGAGAGTCTGTTGGTGAGTCGGAGAGGTAGTTGGTGAGTCGGAGAGGTAGTTGGTGAATCGGAGAGGCAGTTGGTGAGTCGGAGGGGAATTTGGTGAGACGGTGGGGCAGTTGGTGAGTCGGAGAGCCAGTTGGTGAGTCGGAGAGGCAGTTGGTGAGTCGGAGAAGCAGTTGGTGAGTCGGAGAGGCAGTTGGTGAGTCGGAGAGGTAGTTGGTGAGTCGGAGGGGAATTTCGTGAGACGGTGGGGCAGTTGGTGAGTCGGAGAGCCAGTTGGTGAGTCGGAGAGGCAGTTGGTGCGTCGGAGGGGCAGTTGATGAGTCGGCGAGGAAGTTGGTGAGTCGGAGAGGCAGTTGGTGAGTCGGAGAGGCAGTTGGTGAGTGGGAGAGGCAGTTGGTGAGTCGGAGAGGCAGTTGGTGAGTCGGAGAGGTAGTTGGTGAGTCGGAGGGGCAGTTGATGAGTCGGAGAGGTAGTTGGTGAGTCGGAGGGGCAGTTGGTGAGTCGGAGGGGCAGTTGGTGAGTCGGAGAGGCAGTTGGTGAGTCGGAGAGGTAGTTGGTGAGTCGGAGAGGTAGTTGGTGACTTGGAGAGGCAGTTGTTGAGTCGGGGGAGCATTTGGTGAGTCGGAGAGGTAGTTGGTGAGTCGGAGAGGTAGTTGGTGACTCGGAGAGGCAGTTGGTGAATCGGAGGGGCAGTTGGTGAGTCGGAGAGGCAGTTGGTGAGTCGGAGAGGCAGTTGGTGAGTCGGAGAGGCAGTTGGTGATTCGGAGAGGCAGTTGGTGAGTCATAGGCTCAGTTGGTGAGTCGGAGAGGCAGTTGGTGAGTCGGAGAGGCAGTTGGTGATTCGGAGAGGCAGTTGGTGAGTCGGAGAGGCTGTTTATGAGTCGGAGGGGCAGTTGAGAGTCGGAGAGCTAGTTGGTGATTCGGAGAGGGCGTTGGTGAGTCGGAGGGGCAGTTGGAGAGTCGGAGAGGCATTTGGAGAGTCGGAGAGGCAGTTGGTGAGTCGGAGAGGTAGTTGGTGAGTCCGAGAGGTAGTTGGTGAGTCGGAGAGGTAGTTGGTGAGTCGGAGAGGCAGTTAGTGAGTCGGAGGGGCAGTTGGTGAGTCGGAGAGGCAGTTGGTGAGTCGGAGAGGTAGTTGGTGAGTCGGAGAGGTAGTTGGTGAGTCGGAGGGACAGTTGGTGAGTCGGAGAGGCAGTTGGTGAGTCGGAGAGTGAGTTGGAGAGTCGGAGGGGCAGTTGGTGAGTCGGAGAGGCAGTTGGTGAGTCGGAGAGGCCGTTGGTGAGTCGGAGAGGCAGTTGGAGAGTCGGAGAGGCATTTGGTGAGTCGGAGAGGTAGTTGGTGAGTCGGAGAGGTAATAGGTGAGTCGGAGAGGTAGTCGGTGTGTCGGAGTGGTAGTCGGTGAGTCGGAGAGGCAGTCGGTGAGTCGGAGAGGCAGTCGATGAGTCGGAGGCGCAGTCGGTGAGTCGGAGAGGTAGTTGGTGAGTCGGAGTGGCAGTTGGTGTGGCGGAGAGATAGTTGGTGACTCGGAGAGGCAGTTGGTGAGTCGGGGGGGCAGTTGGTGAGTCGGAGAGGTAGTTGGTGAGTCGGAGAGGTAGTTGGTGACTCGGTGAGGCAGTTGGTGAGTCGGAGGGGCAGTTGGTGAGTCGGAGCGGCAGTTGGTGAGTCGGAGAGGCAGTTGGTGAGTCGGAGGGGCAGTTGGTGAGTCGGTGAGGCAGTTGCTGAGTCGGAGAGGCAGTTGGTGAGTTGGAGGGGCAGTTGGTGAGTCGGGGAGGCAGTTGATGAGTCGGAGAGGTAGTTGGTGAGTCGGAGAGGTAGTTGGTGACTCGGAGAGGCAGTTGGTGAGTCGGGGGGGCAGTTGGTGAGTCGGAGAGGTAGTTGGTGAGTCGGAGAGGTAGTTGGTGACTCGGTGAGGCAGTTGGTGAGTCGGAGGGGCAGTTGGTGAGTCGGAAGGGCAGTTGTTGAGTCGGAGAGGCAGTTGGTGAGTCGGAGGGGCAGTTGGTGAGTCGGTGAGGCAGTTGGTGAGTCGGAGAGGCAGTTGGTGTGTGGGAGAGGCAGTTGGTGAGTAGGAGGGGCAGTTGGTGAGTCGGAGAGGCAGTTGGTGAGTCAGAGGGGCAGTTGGTGAGTCAGAGCGGCAGTTGGTGAGTCACAGAGGCAGTTGGTGTGTCGGAGAGGCAGTTGGTGAGTCGGAGAAGCAGTTGGTGAGTCGGAGGGGCAGTTGGAGAGTTGGCGAGGTAGTTGGTGAGTCGGAGAGGCAGTTTGTGAGTCGGAGAGGCAGTTGGTGAGTCGGAGGGGCAGTTGGTGAGTCGGAGAGGCAGTTGGTGAGTCGGAGAGGCAGTTGGTGAGTCGGAGAGGCTGTTGGTGAGTCGGAGAGGTAGTTGGTGACTTGGAGAGGCAGTTGGTGAGTCGGGGAGGCAGTTGGTGAGTCGGAGAGGTAGTTGGTGAGTCGGAGAGGTAGTTGGTGAATCGGAGAGGCAGTTGGTGAGTCGGAGGTGAATTTGGTGAGACGGTGGCGCAGTTGGTGAGTCGGAGAGCCAGTTGGTGAGTCGGAGAGGCAGTTGGTGAGTCGGAGAAGCAGTTGGTGAGTCGGAGAGGCAGTTGGTGAGTCGGAGAGGTAGTTGGTGAGTCGGAGGGGAATTTCGTGAGACGGTGGGGCAGTTGGTGAGTCGGAGAGCCAGTTGGTGAGTCGGAGAGGCAGTTGGTGCGTCGGAGGGGCAGTTGATGAGTCGGCGAGGAAGTTGGTGAGTCGGAGAGGCAGTTGGTGAGTCGGAGAGGCAGTTGGTGAGTGGGAGAGGCAGTTGGTGAGTCGGAGAGGCAGTTGGTGAGTCGGAGAGGTAGTTGGTGAGTCGGAGGGGCAGTTGGTGAGTCGGAGGGGCAGTTGATGAGTCGGAGAGGTAGTTGGTGAGTCGGAGAGGGCGTTGGTGAGTCGGAGGGGCAGTCGGCGAGTCGGAGAGGCAGTTGGTGAGTCGGAGAGGCAGTTGGTGAGTCGGAGAAGCAGTTGGTGAGTCGGAGAGGCAGTTGGTGAGTCGGAGAGTTAGTTGGTGAGTCGGAGGGGAATTTCGTGAGACGGTAGGGCAGTTGGTGAGTCGGAGAGGCAGTTGGTGAGTCGGAGAGGTAGTTGGTGAGTCGGAGAGGTAGTTGGTGACTTGGAGAGGCAGTTGTTGAGTCGGGGGAGCAGTTGGTGAGTCGGAGAGGTAGTTGGTGAGTCGGAGAGGTAGTTGGTGACTCGGAGAGGCAGTTGGTGAATCGGAGGGGCAGTTGGTGAGTCGGAGAGGCAGTTGGTGAGTCGGAGAGGCAGTTGGTGAGTCGGAGAGGCAGTTGGTGAGTCGGAGAGGCAGTTGGTGAGTCATAGGCTCAGTTGGTGAGTCGGAGAGGCAGTTGGTGAGTCGGAGAGGCAGTTGGTGATTCGGAGAGGCAGTTGGTGAGTCGGAGAGGCTGTTTATGAGTCGGAGGGGCAGTTGAGAGTCGGAGAGCTAGTTGGTGATTCGGAGAGGGCGTTGGTGAGTCGGAGGGGCAGTTGGAGAGTCGGAGAGGCAGTTGGAGAGTTGGAGAGGCAGTTGGTGAGTCGGAGAGGTAGTTGGTGAGTCCGAGTAGTTGGTGAGTCGGAGAGGTAGTTGGTGAGTCGGAGAGGCAGTTAGTGAGTCGGAGGGGCAGTTGGTGAGTCGGAGAGGCAGTTGGTGAGTCGGAGAGGCAGTTGGTGAGTCGGAGAGGTAGTTGGTGAGTCGGAGGGACAGTTGGTGAGTCGGAGAGGCAGTTGGTGAGTCGGAGAGTGAGTTGGAGAGTCGGAGGGGCAGTTGGTGAGTCGGAGAGGCAGTTGGTGAGTCGGAGAGGCCGTTGGTGAGTCGGAGAGGCAGTTGGAGAGTCGGAGAGGCATTTGGTGAGTCGGAGAGGTAGTTGGTGAGTCGGAGAGGTAATAGGTGAGTCGGAGAGGTAGTCGGTGTGACGGAGTGGTAGTCGGTGAGTCGGAGAGGCAGTCGGTGAGTCGGAGAGGCAGTCGATGAGTCGGAGGCGCAGTCGGTGAGTCGGAGAGGTAGTTGGTGAATCGGAGTGGCAGTTGGTGTGGCGGAGAGGTAGTTGGTGACTCGGAGAGGCAGTTGGTGAGTCGGGGGGGCAGTTGGTGAGTCGGAGAGGTAGTTGGTGAGTCGGAGAGGTAGTTGGTGACTCGGTGAGGCAGTTGGTGAGTCGGAGGGGCAGTTGGTGAGTCGGAGCGGCAGTTGGTGAGTCGGAGAGGCAGTTGGTGAGTCGGAGGGGCAGTTGGTGAGTCGGTGAGGCAGTTGCTGAGTCGGAGAGGCAGTTGGTGAGTTGGAGGGGCAGTTGGTGAGTCGGGGAGGCAGTTGATGAGTCGGAGAGGTAGTTGGTGAGTCGGAGAGGTAGTTGGTGACTCGGGGAGGCAGTTGGTGAGTCGGGGGGGCAGTTGGTGAGTCTGAGAGGTAGTTGGTGAGTCGGAGAGGTAGTTGGTGACTCGGTGAGGCAGTTGGTGAGTCGGAGGGGCAGTTGGTGAGTCGGAAGGGCAGTTGTTGAGTCGGAGAGGCAGTTGGTGATTCGGAGGGGCAGTTGGTGAGTCGGTGAGGCAGTTGGTGAGTCGGAGAGGCAGTTGGTGTGTGGGAGAGGCAGTTGGTGAGTAGGAGGGGCAGCTGGTGAGTCGGAGAGGCAGTTGGTGAGTCAGAGGGGCAGTTGGTGAGTCAGAGCGGCAGTTGGTGAGTCACAGAGGCAGTTGGTGTGTCGGAGAGGCAGTTGGTGAGTCGGAGAAGCAGTTGGTGAGTCGGAGGGGCAGTTGGAGAGTTGGCGAGGTAGTTGGTGAGTCGGAGAGGCAGTTTGTGAGTCGGAGAGGCAGTTGGTGAGTCGGAGGGGCAGTTGGTGAGTCGGAGAGGCAGTTGGTGAGTCGGAGAGGCAGTTGGTGAGTCGGAGAGGCTGTTGGTGAGTCGGAGAGGTAGTTGGTGACTTGGAGAGGCAGTTGGTGAGTCGGGGAGGCAGTTGGTGAGTCGGAGAGGTAGTTGGTGAGTCGGAGAGGTAGTTGGTGAATCGGAGAGGCAGTTGGTGAGTCGGAGGGGAATTTGGTGAGACGGTGGGGCAGTTGGTGAGTCGGAGAGCCAGTTGGTGAGTCGGAGAGGCAGTTGGTGAGTCGGAGAAGCAGTTGGTGAGTCGGAGAGGCAGTTGGTGAGTCGGAGAGGTAGTTGGTGAGTCGGAGGGGAATTTCGTGAGACGGTGGGGCAGTTGGTGAGTCGGAGAGCCAGTTGGTGAGTCGGAGAGGCAGTTGGTGCGTCGGAGGGGCAGTTGATGAGTCGGCGAGGAAGTTGGTGAGTCGGAGAGGCAGTTGGTGAGTCGGAGAGGCAGTTGGTGAGTGGGAGAGGCAGTTGGTGAGTCGGAGAGGCAGTTGGTGAGTCGGAGAGGTAGTTGGTGAGTCGGAGGGGCAGTTGATGAGTCGGAGAGGTAGTTGGTGAGTCGGAGAGGGCGTTGGTGAGTCGGAGGGGCAGTCGGTGAGTCGGAGAGGCAGTTGGTGAGTCGGAGAGGCAGTTGGTGAGTCGGAGAAGCAGTTGGTGAGTCGGAGAGGCAGTTGGTGAGTCGGAGAGTTAGTTGGTGAGTCGGAGGGGAATTTCGTGAGACGGTAGGGCAGTTGGTGAGTCGGAGAGCCAGTTGGTGAGTCGGAGAGGCAGTTGGTGCATCGGAGGGGCAGTTGATGAGTCGGCGAGGCAGTTGGTGAGTCGGAGAGGCAGTTGGTGAGTCGGAGAGGCAGTTGGTGAGTGGGAGAGGCAGTTGGTGAGTCGGAGAGGCAGTTGGTGAGTCGGAGGGGCAGTTGGTGAGTCGGAGGGGCAGTTGGTGAGTCGGAGAGGCAGTTGGTGAGTCGGAGAGGTAGTTGGTGAGTCGGAGAGGTAGTTGGTGACTTGGAGAGGCAGTTGTTGAGTCGGGGGAGCAGTTGGTGAGTCGGAGAGGTAGTTGGTGAGTCGGAGAGGTAGTTGGTGACTCGGAGAGGCAGTTGGTGAATCGGAGGGGCAGTTGGTGAGTCGGAGAGGCAGTTGGTGAGTCGGAGAGGCAGTTGGTGAGTCGGAGAGGCAGTTGGTGAGTCGGAGAGGCAGTTGGTGAGTCATAGGCTCAGTTGGTGAGTCGGAGAGGCAGTTGGTGAGTCGGAGAGGCAGTTGGTGATTCGGAGAGGCAGTTGGTGAGTCGGAGAGGCTGTTTATGAGTCGGAGGGGCAGTTGAGAGTCGGAGAGCTAGTTGGTGATTCGGAGAGGGCGTTGGTGAGTCGGAGGGGCAGTTGGAGAGTCGGAGAGGCAGTTGGAGAGTCGGAGAGGCAGTTGGTGAGTCGGAGAGGTAGTTGGTGAGTCCGAGAGGTAGTTGGTGAGTCGGAGAGGTAGTTGGTGAGTCGGAGAGGCAGTTAGTGAGTCGGAGGGGCAGTTGGTGAGTCGGAGAGGCAGTTGGTGAGTCGGAGAGGCAGTTGGTGAGTCGGAGAGGTAGTTGGTGAGTCGGAGGGACAGTTGGTGAGTCGGAGAGGCAGTTCGTGAGTCGGAGAGTGAGTTGGAGAGTCGGAGGGGCAGTTGGTGAGTCGGAGAGGCAGTTGGTGAGTCGGAGAGGCCGTTGGTGAGTCGGAGAGGCAGTTGGAGAGTCGGAGAGGCATTTGGTGAGTCGGAGAGGTAGTTGGTGAGTCGGAGAGGTAATAGGTGAGTCGGATAGGTAGTCGGTGTGTCGGAGTGGTAGTCGGTGAGTCGGAGAGGCAGTCGGTGAGTCGGAGAGGCAGTCGATGAGTCGGAGGCGCAGTCGGTGAGTCGGAGAGGTAGTTGGTGAGTCGGAGTGGCAGTTGGTGTGGCGGAGAGGTAGTTGGTGACTCGGAGAGGCAGTTGGTGAGTCGGGGGGGCAGTTGGTGAGTCGGAGTGGTAGTTGGTGAGTCGGAGAGGTAGTTGGTGACTCGGTGAGGCAGTTGGTGAGTCGGAGGGGCAGTTGGTGAGTCGGAGCGGCAGTTGGTGAGTCGGAGAGGCAGTTGGTGAGTCGGAGGGGCAGTTGGTGAGTCGGTGAGGCAGTTGCTGAGTCGGAGAGGCAGTTGGTGAGTTGGAGGGGCAGTTGGTGAGTCGGGGAGGCAGTTGATGAGTCGGAGAGGTAGTTGGTGAGTCGGAGAGGTAGTTGGTGACTCGGAGAGGCAGTTTGTGAGTCGGGGTGGCAGTTGGTGAGTCGGAGAGGTAGTTGGTGAGTCGGAGAGGTAGTTGGTGACTCGGTGAGGCAGTTGGTGAGTCGGAGGGGCAGTTGGTGAGTCGGAAGGGCAGTTGTTGTGTCGGAGAGGCAGTTGGTGAGTCGGAGGGGCAGTTGGTGAGTCGGTGAGGCAGTTGGTGAGTCGGAGAGGCAGTTGGTGTGTCGGAGAGGCAGTTGGTGAGTAGGAGGGGCAGTTGGTGAGTCGGAGAGGCAGTTGGTGAGTCAGAGGGGCAGTTGGTGAGTCAGAGCGGCAGTTGGTGAATCAGAGAGGCAGTTGGTGTGTCGGAGAGGCAGTTGGTGAGTCGGAGAAGCAGTTGGTGAGTCGGAGAGGCAGTTGGTGAGTCGGAGGGGCAGATGGTGAGTCGGAGAAGTAGTTGGTGAGTCGGAGGGACAGTTGGTGAGTCGGAGAGGCAGTTGGTGAGTCGGAGAGGTAGTTGGTGAGTCGGAGGGGAAGTTGGTGAGTCGGCGGGGCAGTTGGTGAGTCGGAGAGCCAGTTGGTGAGTCGGAGAGGCAGTTGGTGCGTCGGAGGTGCAGTTGGTGAGTCGGAGATGCAGTTGGTGAGTCGGAGAGGCAGTTGGTGAGTGGGAGAGGCAGTTGGTGAGTCGGAGAGGCAGTTGCTGAGTCGGAGAGGTAGTTGGTGAGTCGGAGGGGCAGTTGGTGAGTCGGAGAGGTAGTTGGTGAGTCGGAGAGGGCGTTGGTGAGTCGGAGGGGCAGTTGGAGAGTCGGAGAGGCAGTTGGAGAGTCGGAGAGGCAGTTGGTGAGTCGGAGAGGTAGTTGGTGAGTCAGAGAGGTAGTTGGTGAGTCGGAGAGGTAGGTGGTGAGTCGGAGAGGTAGTTGGTGAGTCGGAGAGGCAGTTCATGAGTCGGAGAAGCAGTTTGTGAGTCGGAGAGACAGTTGGTGAGTCGGAGGGGTAGTTGGTGAGTCGGAGAGGCAGTTGGTGAGTCGGAGAGGCAGTTGGTGAGTCGGAGAGGCAGCTGGTGAGTCGGAGAGGCAGTTGGTGAGTCTGAGAGGCAGTTGGTGAGTCGGGGGGGCAGTTCGTGAGTCGGAGGCGCAGTTGGTGAGTCAGAGAGGCAGTTGGTGAGTCGGAGGGGCAGTTGGTGAGTCGGAGAGGCAGTTGGTGAGTCGGAGAGGCAGTTGGTGAGTCGGAGAGGCAGTTGGTGAGTCGGAGGGGCAGTTGGTGAGTCGGAGAAGTAGTTGGTGAGTCGGAGGGACAGTTGGTGAGTCGGAGAGGCAGTTGGTGAGTCGGAGAGGTAGTTGGTGAGTCGGAGGGGAATTTGGTGAGACGGTGGGGCAGTTGGTGAGTCGGTGAGCCAGTTGGTGAGTCGGCGAGGCAGTTGGTGAGTCGGAGAGGCAGTTGGTGAGGCGGAGAGGTAGTTGGTGAGTGGGAGAGACAGTTGGTGAGTCGGAGAGGCAGTTGGTCAGTCGGAGAGGTAGTTGGTGAGTCGGAGGGGCAGTTGGTGAGTCGGAGAGGTAGTTGGTGAGTCGGAGAGGGTGTTGGTGAGTCGGAGGGGCAGTTGGCGAGTCGGAGAGGCAGTTGGTGAGTCGGAGAGGCAGTTGGAGAGTCGGAGAGGCAGTTGGTGAGTCGGAGAGGGCGTTGGTGAGTCGGAGAGGCAGTTGGTGAGTCGGAGAGGCTGTTGGTGAGTCGGAGAGGCAGTTGGTGAGTCGGAGAGGCAGTTGGAGAGTCGGAGAGGCAGTTGGTGAGTCGGAGTGGCAGTTGGTGAGTCGGAGAGGCAGTTGGAGAGTCGGAGAGGCAGTTGGTGAGTCGGAGAGGAAGTTGGTGAGTCTGAGAGGTAGTTTGTGAGTCGGAGAGGTAGTTGGTGAGTCGGAGAGGTAGTTGGTGACTCGGAGAGGCAGTTGGTGAGTCGGAGAGGTAGTTGGTGAGTCGGAGAGGCAGTTGGTGAGTCGGAGAGGCAGTTTCTGAGTCGGAGAGGCAGTTGGTGAGTCGGAGGGGCAGTTGGTTAGTCGGAGAGGCAGTTGGTGAGTCGGAGAGGCAGTTGGTGAGTCGGAGAGGCAGTTGGTGAGTCGGAGAGGTAGTTGGTGACTTGGAGAGGCAGTTGGTGAGTCGGGGAGGCAGTTGGTGAGTCGGAGAGGTAGTTGGTGAGTCGGAGAGGTAGTTGGTGACTTGGAGAGGCAGTTGGTGAGTCGGAGGGGAATTTGGTGAGACGGTGGGGCAGTTGGTGAGTCGGAGAGCTAGTTGGTGAGTCGGAGAGGCAGTTGGTGAGTCGGAGAGGCAGTTGGAGAGTCGGAGAGGCAGTTGGTGAGTCGTAGAGGGCGTTGGTGAGTCGGAGAGGCAGTTGGTGAGTCGGAGAGACAGTTGGTGAGTCGGAGAGGCAGTTGGAGAGTCGGAGAGGCAGTTGGTGAGTCGGAGAGGCAGTTGGTGAGTTGGAGGGGCAGTTGGTGAGTCGGAGAGGCAGTTGGTGAGTCGGAGAGGTAGTTGGTGAGTCGGAGAGGTAGTTGGTGAATGGGAGAGGCATTTGTTGAGTCGGGGGGGCAGTTGGTGAGTCGGAGAGGTAGTTGGTGAGTCGGAGAGGTAGTTGGTGACTCGGAGAGGCAGTTGGTGAGTCGGAGGGGCAGTTGGTGAGTCGGAGAGGCAGTTGGTGAGTCGGAGAGGCAGTTGGTGAGTCGGAGAGGCAGTTGGTGAGTCGGAGAGGCATTTGGTGAGTCGGAGAGGCAGTTGGTGAGTCATAGGCTCAGTTGGTGAGTCGGAGAGGCAGTTGGTGAGTCGTAGAGGCAGTTGGTGATTCGGAGAGGCAGTTGGTGAGTCGGAGAGGCTGTTTATGAGTCGGAGGGGCAGTTGGAGAGTCGGCGAGGTAGTTGGTGAGTCGGAGAGGCAGTTTGTGAGTCGGAGAGGCAGTTGGTGAGTCGGAGGGGCAGTTGGTGAGTCGGAGAGGCAGTTGGTGAGTCGGAGAGGCAGTTGGTGAGTCGGAGAGGCAGTTGGTGAGTCGGAGAGGTAGTTGGTGACTTGGAGAGGCAGTTTGTGAGTCGGGGAGGCAGTTGGTGAGTCGGAGAGGTAGTTGTTGAGTCGGAGAGGTAGTTGGTGACTCGGAGAGGCAGTTGGTGAGTCGGAGGGGAATTTGGTGAGACGGTGGGGCAGTTGGTGAGTCGGATAGCCAGTTGGTGAGTCGGAGAGGCAGTTGGTGAGTCGGAGAAGCAGTTTGTGAGTCGGAGAGGCAGTTGGTGAGTCGGAGATAGTTGATGAGTCGGAGGGGATTTTCTTGAGACGGTGGGGCAGTTGGTGAGTCGGAGAGCCAGTTGGTGAGTCGGAGAGGCAGTTGGTGCGTCGGAGGGGCAGTTGATGAATCGGCGAGACAGTTGGTGAGTCGGAGAGGCAGTTGGTGAGTCGGAGGGGCAGTTGGTGAGTGGGAGAGGTAGTTGGTGAGTCGGAGAGGCAGTTGGTGAGTCGGAGAGGTAGTTGGTGAGTCGGAGGGGCAGTTGATGAGTCGGAGAGGTAGTTGGTGAGTCAGAGAGGGCGTTGGTGAGTCGGAGGGGCAGTCGGCGAGTCGGAGAGGCAGTTGATGAGTGGGAGAGGCAGTTGGTGAGTCGGAGAGGCAGTTGATGAGTCGGAGAGGTAGTTGGTGAGTCGGAGGGGCAGTTGATGAGTCGGAGAGATAGTTGGTGAGTCGGAGAGGGCGTTGGTGAGTCGGAGGGGCAGACGGCGAGTCGGAGAGAGGCAGTTGGTGAGTCGGAGAGGCAGTTGGTGAGTCGTAGAGGGCGTTGGTTAGTCGGAGAGGCAGTTGGTGAGTCGGAGAGGCAGTTGGTGAGTCGGAGAGGCAGTTGGTGAGTCGGAGAGGCAGTTGGAGAGTCGGAGAGGCAGTTGGTGAGTCGGAGAGATAACTGGTGAGTCAGAGAGGTAGTTGGTGAGTCGGAGATGTAGTTGGTGAGGCAGAGAGGTAGTTGGTGTGTCGGAGAGGCAGTTGGTGAGTCGGAGAGGCAGTTGGTGAGTCGGAGAGGCAGTTCGTGAGTCGCAGAGGCAGTTGGTGAGTCGGAGAGGCAGTTGGTGAGTCGGAGGGGCAGTTGGTGAGTCGGAGAAGTAGTTGGTGAGTCGGAGGGACAGTTGGTGAGTCGGAGAGGCAGTTGGTGAGTCGGAGAGGTAGTTGGTGAGTCGGAGGGGAATTTGGTGAGACGGTGGGGCAGTTGGTGAGTCGGTGAGCCAGTTGGTGAGTCGGAGAGGCAGTTGGTGAGTCGGAGAGGCAGTTGGAGAGTCGGAGAGGCAGTTGGTGAGTCGGAGAGGGCGTTGGTGAGTCGGAGAGGCAGTTGGTGAGTCGGAGAGGCTGTTGGTGAGTCGGAGAGGCAGTTGGTGAGTCGGAGAGGCAGTTGGAGAGTCGGAGAGGCAGTTGGTGAGTCGGAGAGGCAGTTGGTGAGTCGGAGGCGCAGTCGGTGAGTCGGAGAGGTAGTTGGTGAGTCGGAGTGGCAGTTGGTGTGGCGGAGAGATAGTTGGTGACTCGGAGAGGCAGTTGGTGAGTCGGGGGGGCAGTTGGTGAGTCGGAGAGGTAGTTGGTGAGTCGGAGAGGTAGTTGGTGACTCGGTGAGGCAGTTGGTGAGTCGGAGGGGCAGTTGGTGAGTCGGAGCGGCAGTTGGTGAGTCGGAGAGGCAGTTGGTGAGTCGGAGGGGCAGTTGGTGAGTCGGTGAGGCAGTTGCTGAGTCGGAGAGGCAGTTGGTGAGTTGGAGGGGCAGTTGGTGAGTCGGGGAGGCAGTTGATGAGTCGGAGAGGTAGTTGGTGAGTCGGAGAGGTAGTTGGTGACTCGGAGAGGCAGTTGGTGAGTCGGGGGGGCAGTTGGTGAGTCGGAGAGGTAGTTGGTGAGTCGGAGAGGTAGTTGGTGACTCGGTGAGGCAGTTGGTGAGTCGGAGGGGCAGTTGGTGAGTCGGAAGGGCAGTTGTTGAGTCGGAGAGGCAGTTGGTGAGTCGGAGGGGCAGTTGGTGAGTCGGTGAGGCAGTTGGTGAGTCGGAGAGGCAGTTGGTGTGTGGGAGAGGCAGTTGGTGAGTAGGAGGGGCAGTTGGTGAGTCGGAGAGGCAGTTGGTGAGTCAGAGGGGCAGTTGGTGAGTCAGAGCGGCAGTTGGTGAGTCACAGAGGCAGTTGGTGTGTCGGAGAGGCAGTTGGTGAGTCGGAGAAGCAGTTGGTGAGTCGGAGGGGCAGTTGGAGAGTTGGCGAGGTAGTTGGTGAGTCGGAGAGGCAGTTTGTGAGTCGGAGAGGCAGTTGGTGAGTCGGAGGGGCAGTTGGTGAGTCGGAGAGGCAGTTGGTGAGTCGGAGAGGCAGTTGGTGAGTCGGAGAGGCTGTTGGTGAGTCGGAGAGGTAGTTGGTGACTTGGAGAGGCAGTTGGTGAGTCGGGGAGGCAGTTGGTGAGTCGGAGAGGTAGTTGGTGAGTCGGAGAGGTAGTTGGTGAATCGGAGAGGCAGTTGGTGAGTCGGAGGTGAATTTGGTGAGACGGTGGCGCAGTTGGTGAGTCGGAGAGCCAGTTGGTGAGTCGGAGAGGCAGTTGGTGAGTCGGAGAAGCAGTTGGTGAGTCGGAGAGGCAGTTGGTGAGTCGGAGAGGTAGTTGGTGAGTCGGAGGGGAATTTCGTGAGACGGTGGGGCAGTTGGTGAGTCGGAGAGCCAGTTGGTGAGTCGGAGAGGCAGTTGGTGCGTCGGAGGGGCAGTTGATGAGTCGGCGAGGAAGTTGGTGAGTCGGAGAGGCAGTTGGTGAGTCGGAGAGGCAGTTGGTGAGTGGGAGAGGCAGTTGGTGAGTCGGAGAGGCAGTTGGTGAGTCGGAGAGGTAGTTGGTGAGTCGGAGGGGCAGTTGGTGAGTCGGAGGGGCAGTTGATGAGTCGGAGAGGTAGTTGGTGAGTCGGAGAGGGCGTTGGTGAGTCGGAGGGGCAGTCGGCGAGTCGGAGAGGCAGTTGGTGAGTCGGAGAGGCAGTTGGTGAGTCGGAGAAGCAGTTGGTGAGTCGGAGAGGCAGTTGGTGAGTCGGAGAGTTAGTTGGTGAGTCGGAGGGGAATTTCGTGAGACGGTAGGGCAGTTGGTGAGTCGGAGAGGCAGTTGGTGAGTCGGAGAGGTAGTTGGTGAGTCGGAGAGGTAGTTGGTGACTTGGAGAGGCAGTTGTTGAGTCGTGGGAGCAGTTGGTGAGTCGGAGAGGTAGTTGGTGAGTCGGAGAGGTAGTTGGTGACTCGGAGAGGCAGTTGGTGAATCGGAGGGGCAGTTGGTGAGTCGGAGAGGCAGTTGGTGAGTCGGAGAGGCAGTTGGTGAGTCGGAGAGGCAGTTGGTGAGTCGGAGAGGCAGTTGGTGAGTCATAGGCTCAGTTGGTGAGTCGGAGAGGCAGTTGGTGAGTCGGAGAGGCAGTTGGTGATTCGGAGAGGCAGTTGGTGAGTCGGAGAGGCTGTTTATGAGTCGGAGGGGCAGTTGAGAGTCGGAGAGCTAGTTGGTGATTCGGAGAGGGCGTTGGTGAGTCGGAGGGGCAGTTGGAGAGTCGGAGAGGCAGTTGGAGAGTCGGAGAGGCAGTTGGTGAGTCGGAGAGGTAGTTGGTGAGTCCGAGTAGTTGGTGAGTCGGAGAGGTAGTTGGTGAGTCGGAGAGGCAGTTAGTGAGTCGGAGGGGCAGTTGGTGAGTCGGAGAGGCAGTTGGTGAGTCGGAGAGGCAGTTGGTGAGTCGGAGAGGTAGTTGGTGAGTCGGAGGGACAGTTGGTGAGTCGGAGAGGCAGTTGGTGAGTCGGAGAGTGAGTTGGAGAGTCGGAGGGGCAGTTGGTGAGTCGGAGAGGCAGTTGGTGAGTCGGAGAGGCCGTTGGTGAGTCGGAGAGGCAGTTGGAGAGTCGGAGAGGCATTTGGTGAGTCGGAGAGGTAGTTGGTGAGTCGGAGAGGTAATAGGTGAGTCGGAGAGGTAGTCGGTGTGACGGAGTGGTAGTCGGTGAGTCGGAGAGGCAGTCGGTGAGTCGGAGAGGCAGTCGATGAGTCGGAGGCGCAGTCGGTGAGTCGGAGAGGTAGTTGGTGAATCGGAGTGGCAGTTGGTGTGGCGGAGAGGTAGTTGGTGACTCGGAGAGGCAGTTGGTGAGTCGGGGGGGCAGTTGGTGAGTCGGAGAGGTAGTTGGTGAGTCGGAGAGGTAGTTGGTGACTCGGTGAGGCAGTTGGTGAGTCGGAGGGGCAGTTGGTGAGTCGGAGCGGCAGTTGGTGAGTCGGAGAGGCAGTTGGTGAGTCGGAGGGGCAGTTGGTGAGTCGGTGAGGCAGTTGCTGAGTCGGAGAGGCAGTTGGTGAGTTGGAGGGGCAGTTGGTGAGTCGGGGAGGCAGTTGATGAGTCGGAGAGGTAGTTGGTGAGTCGGAGAGGTAGTTGGTGACTCGGGGAGGCAGTTGGTGAGTCGGGGGGGCAGTTGGTGAGTCGGAGAGGTAGTTGGTGAGTCGGAGAGGTAGTTGGTGACTCGGTGAGGCAGTTGGTGAGTCGGAGGGGCAGTTGGTGAGTCGGAAGGGCAGTTGTTGAGTCGGAGAGGCAGTTGGTGATTCGGAGGGGCAGTTGGTGAGTCGGTGAGGCAGTTGGTGAGTCGGAGAGGCAGTTGGTGTGTGGGAGAGGCAGTTGGTGAGTAGGAGGGGCAGCTGGTGAGTCGGAGAGGCAGTTGGTGAGTCAGAGGGGCAGTTGGTGAGTCAGAGCGGCAGTTGGTGAGTCACAGAGGCAGTTGGTGTGTCGGAGAGGCAGTTGGTGAGTCGGAGAAGCAGTTGGTGAGTCGGAGGGGCAGTTGGAGAGTTGGCGAGGTAGTTGGTGAGTCGGAGAGGCAGTTTGTGAGTCGGAGAGGCAGTTGGTGAGTCGGAGGGGCAGTTGGTGAGTCGGAGAGGCAGTTGGTGAGTCGGAGAGGCAGTTGGTGAGTCGGAGAGGCTGTTGGTGAGTCGGAGAGGTAGTTGGTGACTTGGAGAGGCAGTTGGTGAGTCGGGGAGGCAGTTGGTGAGTCGGAGAGGTAGTTGGTGAGTCGGAGAGGTAGTTGGTGAATCGGAGAGGCAGTTGGTGAGTCGGAGGGGAATTTGGTGAGACGGTGGGGCAGTTGGTGAGTCGGAGAGCCAGTTGGTGAGTCGGAGAGGCAGTTGGTGAGTCGGAGAAGCAGTTGGTGAGTCGGAGAGGCAGTTGGTGAGTCGGAGAGGTAGTTGGTGAGTCGGAGGGGAATTTCGTGAGACGGTGGGGCAGTTGGTGAGTCGGAGAGCCAGTTGGTGAGTCGGAGAGGCAGTTGGTGCGTCGGAGGGGCAGTTGATGAGTCGGCGAGGAAGTTGGTGAGTCGGAGAGGCAGTTGGTGAGTCGGAGAGGCAGTTGGTGAGTGGGAGAGGCAGTTGGTGAGTCGGAGAGGCAGTTGGTGAGTCGGAGAGGTAGTTGGTGAGTCGGAGGGGCAGTTGATGAGTCGGAGAGGTAGTTGGTGAGTCGGAGAGGGCGTTGGTGAGTCGGAGGGGCAGTCGGTGAGTCGGAGAGGCAGTTGGTGAGTCGGAGAGGCAGTTGGTGAGTCGGAGAAGCAGTTGGTGAGTCGGAGAGGCAGTTGGTGAGTCGGAGAGTTAGTTGGTGAGTCGGAGGGGAATTTCGTGAGACGGTAGGGCAGTTGGTGAGTCGGAGAGCCAGTTGGTGAGTCGGAGAGGCAGTTGGTGCATCGGAGGGGCAGTTGATGAGTCGGCGAGGCAGTTGGTGAGTCGGAGAGGCAGTTGGTGAGTCGGAGAGGCAGTTGGTGAGTGGGAGAGGCAGTTGGTGAGTCGGAGAGGCAGTTGGTGAGTCGGAGGGGCAGTTGGTGAGTCGGAGGGGCAGTTGGTGAGTCGGAGAGGCAGTTGGTGAGTCGGAGAGGTAGTTGGTGAGTCGGAGAGGTAGTTGGTGACTTGGAGAGGCAGTTGTTGAGTCGGGGGAGCAGTTGGTGAGTCGGAGAGGTAGTTGGTGAGTCGGAGAGGTAGTTGGTGACTCGGAGAGGCAGTTGGTGAATCGGAGGGGCAGTTGGTGAGTCGGAGAGGCAGTTGGTGAGTCGGAGAGGCAGTTGGTGAGTCGGAGAGGCAGTTGGTGAGTCGGAGAGGCAGTTGGTGAGTCATAGGCTCAGTTGGTGAGTCGGAGAGGCAGTTGGTGAGTCGGAGAGGCAGTTGGTGATTCGGAGAGGCAGTTGGTGAGTCGGAGAGGCTGTTTATGAGTCGGAGGGGCAGTTGAGAGTCGGAGAGCTAGTTGGTGATTCGGAGAGGGCGTTGGTGAGTCGGAGGGGCAGTTGGAGAGTCGGAGAGGCAGTTGGAGAGTCGGAGAGGCAGTTGGTGAGTCGGAGAGGTAGTTGGTGAGTCCGAGAGGTAGTTGGTGAGTCGGAGAGGTAGTTGGTGAGTCGGAGAGGCAGTTAGTGAGTCGGAGGGGCAGTTGGTGAGTCGGAGAGGCAGTTGGTGAGTCGGAGAGGCAGTTGGTGAGTCGGAGAGGTAGTTGGTGAGTCGGAGGGACAGTTGGTGAGTCGGAGAGGCAGTTCGTGAGTCGGAGAGTGAGTTGGAGAGTCGGAGGGGCAGTTGGTGAGTCGGAGAGGCAGTTGGTGAGTCGGAGAGGCCGTTGGTGAGTCGGAGAGGCAGTTGGAGAGTCGGAGAGGCATTTGGTGAGTCGGAGAGGTAGTTGGTGAGTCGGAGAGGTAATAGGTGAGTCGGATAGGTAGTCGGTGTGTCGGAGTGGTAGTCGGTGAGTCGGAGAGGCAGTCGGTGAGTCGGAGAGGCAGTCGATGAGTCGGAGGCGCAGTCGGTGAGTCGGAGAGGTAGTTGGTGAGTCGGAGTGGCAGTTGGTGTGGCGGAGAGGTAGTTGGTGACTCGGAGAGGCAGTTGGTGAGTCGGGGGGGCAGTTGGTGAGTCGGAGTGGTAGTTGGTGAGTCGGAGATGTAGTTGGTGACTCGGTGAGGCAGTTGGTGAGTCGGAGGGGCAGTTGGTGAGTCGGAGCGGCAGTTGGTGAGTCGGAGAGGCAGTTGGTGAGTCGGAGGGGCAGTTGGTGAGTCGGTGAGGCAGTTGCTGAGTCGGAGAGGCAGTTGGTGAGTTGGAGGGGCAGTTGGTGAGTCGGGGAGGCAGTTGATGAGTCGGAGAGGTAGTTGGTGAGTCGGAGAGGTAGTTGGTGACTCGGAGAGGCAGTTGGTGAGTCGGGGTGGCAGTTGGTGAGTCGGAGAGGTAGTTGGTGAGTCGGAGAGGTAGTTGGTGACTCGGTGAGGCAGTTGGTGAGTCGGAGGGGCAGTTGGTGAGTCGGAAGGGCAGTTGTTGTGTCGGAGAGGCAGTTGGTGAGTCGGAGGGGCAGTTGGTGAGTCGGTGAGGCAGTTGGTGAGTCGGAGAGGCAGTTGGTGTGTCGGAGAGGCAGTTGGTGAGTAGGAGGGGCAGTTGGTGAGTCGGAGAGGCAGTTGGTGAGTCAGAGGGGCAGTTGGTGAGTCAGAGCGGCAGTTGGTGAATCAGAGAGGCAGTTGGTGTGTCGGAGAGGCAGTTGGTGAGTCGGAGAAGCAGTTGGTGAGTCGGAGAGGCAGTTGGTGAGTCGGAGGGGCAGATGGTGAGTCGGAGAAGTAGTTGGTGAGTCGGAGGGACAGTTGGTGAGTCGGAGAGGCAGTTGGTGAGTCGGAGAGGTAGTTGGTGAGTCGGAGGGGAAGTTGGTGAGTCGGCGGGGCAGTTGGTGAGTCGGAGAGCCAGTTGGTGAGTCGGAGAGGCAGTTGGTGCGTCGGAGGTGCAGTTGGTGAGTCGGAGATGCAGTTGGTGAGTCGGAGAGGCAGTTGGTGAGTGGGAGAGGCAGTTGGTGAGTCGGAGAGGCAGTTGCTGAGTCGGAGAGGTAGTTGGTGAGTCGGAGGGGCAGTTGGTGAGTCGGAGAGGTAGTTGGTGAGTCGGAGAGGGCGTTGGTGAGTCGGAAGGGCAGTTGGAGAGTCGGAGAGGCAGTTGGAGAGTCGGAGAGGCAGTTGGTGAGTCGGAGAGGTAGTTGGTGAGTCAGAGAGGTAGTTGGTGAGTCGGAGAGGTAGGTGGTGAGTCGGAGAGGTAGTTGGTGAGTCGGAGAGGCAGTTCATGAGTCGGAGAAGCAGTTTGTGAGTCGGAGAGACAGTTGGTGAGTCGGAGGGGTAGTTGGTGAGTCGGAGAGGCAGTTGGTGAGTCGGAGAGGCAGTTGGTGAGTCGGAGAGGCAGCTGGTGAGTCGGAGAGGCAGTTGGTGAGTCTGAGAGGCAGTTGGTGAGTCGGGGGGGCAGTTCGTGAGTCGGAGGCGCAGTTGGTGAGTCAGAGAGGCAGTTGGTGAGTCGGAGGGGCAGTTGGTGAGTCGGAGAGGCAGTTGGTGAGTCGGAGAGGCAGTTGGTGAGTCGGAGAGGCAGTTGGTGAGTCGGAGGGGCAGTTGGTGAGTCGGAGAAGTAGTTGGTGAGTCGGAGGGACAGTTGGTGAGTCGGAGAGGCAGTTGGTGAGTCGGAGAGGTAGTTGGTGAGTCGGAGGGGAATTTGGTGAGACGGTGGGGCAGTTGGTGAGTCGGTGAGCCAGTTGGTGAGTCGGCGAGGCAGTTGGTGAGTCGGAGAGGCAGTTGGTGAGGCGGAGAGGTAGTTGGTGAGTGGGAGAGACAGTTGGTGAGTCGGAGAGGCAGTTGGTCAGTCGGAGAGGTAGTTGGTGAGTCGGAGGGGCAGTTGGTGAGTCGGAGAGGTAGTTGGTGAGTCGGAGAGGGTGTTGGTGAGTCGGAGGGGCAGTTGGCGAGTCGGAGAGGCAGTTGGTGAGTCGGAGAGGCAGTTGGAGAGTCGGAGAGGCAGTTGGTGAGTCGGAGAGGGCGTTGGTGAGTCGGAGAGGCAGTTGGTGAGTCGGAGAGGCTGTTGGTGAGTCGGAGAGGCAGTTGGTGAGTCGGAGAGGCAGTTGGAGAGTCGGAGAGGCAGTTGGTGAGTCGGAGTGGCAGTTGGTGAGTCGGAGAGGCAGTTGGAGAGTCGGAGAGGCAGTTGGTGAGTCGGAGAGGAAGTTGGTGAGTCTGAGAGGTAGTTTGTGAGTCGGAGAGGTAGTTGGTGAGTCGGAGAGGTAGTTGGTGACTCGGAGAGGCAGTTGGTGAGTCGGAGAGGTAGTTGGTGAGTCGGAGAGGCAGTTGGTGAGTCGGAGAGGCAGTTTCTGAGTCGGAGAGGCAGTTGGTGAGTCGGAGGGGCAGTTGGTTAGTCGGAGAGGCAGTTGGTGAGTCGGAGAGGCAGTTGGTGAGTCGGAGAGGCAGTTGGTGAGTCGGAGAGGTAGTTGGTGACTTGGAGAGGCAGTTGGTGAGTCGGGGAGGCAGTTGGTGAGTCGGAGAGGTAGTTGGTGAGTCGGAGAGGTAGTTGGTGACTTGGAGAGGCAGTTGGTGAGTCGGAGGGGAATTTGGTGAGACGGTGGGGCAGTTGGTGAGTCGGAGAGCTAGTTGGTGAGGCGGAGAGGCAGTTGGTGAGTCGGAGAGGCAGTTGGAGAGTCGGAGAGGCAGTTGGTGAGTCGTAGAGGGCGTTGGTGAGTCGGAGAGGCAGTTGGTGAGTCGGAGAGGCAGTTGGTGAGTCGGAGAGGCAGTTGGAGAGTCGGAGAGGCAGTTGGTGAGTCGGAGAGGCAGTTGGTGAGTTGGAGGGGCAGTTGGTGAGTCGGAGAGGCAGTTGGTGAGTCGGAGAGGTAGTTGGTGAGTCGGAGAGGTAGTTGGTGAACGGGAGAGGCATTTGTTGAGTCGGGGGGGCAGTTGGTGAGTCGGAGAGGTAGTTGGTGAGTCGGAGAGGTAGTTGGTGACTCGGAGAGGCAGTTGGTGAGTCGGAGGGGCAGTTGGTGAGTCGGAGAGGCAGTTGGTGAGTCGGAGAGGCAGTTGGTGAGTCGGAGAGGCAGTTGGTGAGTCGGAGAGGCATTTGGTGAGTCGGAGAGGCAGTTGGTGAGTCATAGGCTCAGTTGGTGAGTCGGAGAGGCAGTTGGTGAGTCGTAGAGGCAGTTGGTGATTCGGAGAGGCAGTTGGTGAGTCGGAGAGGCTGTTTATGAGTCGGAGGGGCAGTTGGAGAGTCGGCGAGGTAGTTGGTGAGTCGGAGAGGCAGTTTGTGAGTCGGAGAGGCAGTTGGTGAGTCGGAGGGGCAGTTGGTGAGTCGGAGAGGCAGTTGGTGAGTCGGAGAGGCAGTTGGTGAGTCGGAGAGGCAGTTGGTGAGTCGGAGAGGTAGTTGGTGACTTGGAGAGGCAGTTTGTGAGTCGGGGAGGCAGTTGGTGAGTCGGAGAGGTAGTTGGTGAGTCGGAGAGGTAGTTGGTGACTCGGAGAGGCAGTTGGTGAGTCGGAGGGGAATTTGGTGAGACGGTGGGGCAGTTGGTGAGTCGGATAGCCAGTTGGTGAGTCGGAGAGGCAGTTGGTGAGTCGGAGAAGCAGTTTGTGAGTCGGAGAGGCAGTTGGTGAGTCGGAGATAGTTGATGAGTCGGAGGGGAATTTCTTGAGACGGTGGGGCAGTTGGTGAGTCGGAGAGCCAGTTGGTGAGTCGGAGAGGCAGTTGGTGCGTCGGAGGGGCAGTTGATGAATCGGCGAGACAGTTGGTGAGTCGGAGAGGCAGTTGGTGAGTCGGAGGGGCAGTTGGTGAGTGGGAGAGGTAGTTGGTGAGTCGGAGAGGCAGTTGGTGAGTCGGAGAGGTAGTTGGTGAGTCGGAGGGGCAGTTGATGAGTCGGAGAGGTAGTTGGTGAGTCAGAGAGGGCGTTGGTGAGTCGGAGGGGCAGTCGGCGAGTCGGAGAGGCAGTTGATGAGTGGGAGAGGCAGTTGGTGAGTCGGAGAGGCAGTTGATGAGTCGGAGAGGTAGTTGGTGAGTCGGAGGGGCAGTTGATGAGTCGGAGAGATAGTTGGTGAGTCGGAGAGGGCGTTGGTGAGTCGGAGGGGCAGACGGCGAGTCGGAGAGAGGCAGTTGGTGAGTCGGAGAGGCAGTTGGTGAGTCGTAGAGGGCGTTGGTTAGTCGGAGAGGCAGTTGGTGAGTCGGAGAGGCAGTTGGTGAGTCGGAGAGGCAGTTGGTGAGTCGGAGAGGCAGTTGGAGAGTCGGAGAGGCAGTTGGTGAGTCGGAGAGATAACTGGTGAGTCAGAGAGGTAGTTGGTGAGTCGGAGATGTAGTTGGTGAGTCAGAGAGGTAGTTGGTGTGTCGGAGAGGCAGTTGGTGAGTCGGAGAGGCAGTTGGTGAGTCGGAGAGGCAGTTCGTGAGTCGCAGAGGCAGTTGGTGAGTCGGAGAGGCAGTTGGTGAGTCGGAGGGGCAGTTGGTGAGTCGGAGAAGTAGTTGGTGAGTCGGAGGGACAGTTGGTGAGTCGGAGAGGCAGTTGGTGAGTCGGAGAGGTAGTTGGTGAGTCGGAGGGGAATTTGGTGAGACGGTGGGGCAGTTGGTGAGTCGGTGAGCCAGTTGGTGAGTCGGCGAGGCAGTTGGTGAGTCGGAGAGGCAGTTGGTGAGTCGGAGAGGCAGTTGGAGAGTCGGAGAGGCAGTTGGTGAGTCGGAGAGGGCGTTGGTGAGTCGGAGAGGCAGTTGGTGAGTCGGAGAGGCTGTTGGTGAGTCGGAGAGGCAGTTGGTGAGTCGGAGAGGCAGTTGGAGAGTCGGAGAGGCACTTGGTGAGTCGGAGAGGCAGTTGGTGAGTCGGAGAGGCAGTTGGAGAGTCGGAGAGGCAGTTGGTGAGTCGGAGAGGAAGTTGGTGAGTCTGAGAGGTAGTTTGTGAGTCGGAGAGGTAGTTGGTGAGTAGGAGAGGTAGTTGGTGACTCGGAGAGGCAGTTGGTGAGTCGGAGAGGTAGTTGGTGAGTCGGAGAGGCAGTTGGTGAGTCGGAGAGGCAGTTTGTGAGTCGGAGAGGCAGTTGGTGAGTCGGAGGGGCAGTTGGTTAGTCGGAGAGGCAGTTGGTGAGTCGGAGAGGCAGTTGGTGAGTCGGAGAGGCAGTTGGTGAGTCGGAGAGGTAGTTGGTGACTTGGAGAGGCAGTTGGTGAGTCGGGGAGGCAGTTGGTGAGTCGGAGAGGTAGTTGGTGAGTCGGAGAGGTAGTTGGTGACTTGGAGAGGCAGTTGGTGAGTCGGAGGGGAATTTGGTGAGACGGTGGGGCAGTTGGTGAGTCGGAGAGCTAGTTGGTGAGTCGGAGAGGCAGTTGGTGAGTCGGAGAGGCAGTTGGAGAGTCGGAGAGGCAGTTGGTGAGTCGTAGAGGGCGTTGGTGAGTCGGAGAGGCAGTTGGTGAGTCGGAGAGGCAGTTGGTGAGTCGGAGAGGCAGTTGGAGAGTCGGAGAGGCAGTTGGTGAGTCGGAGAGGCAGTTGGTGAGTTGGAGGGGCAGTTGGTGAGTCGGAGAGGCAGTTGGTGAGTCGGAGAGGTAGTTGGTGAGTCGGAGAGGTAGTTGGTGAATGGGAGAGGCATTTGTTGAGTCGGGGGGGCAGTTGGTGAGTCGGAGAGGTAGTTGGTGAGTCGGAGAGGTAGTTGGTGACTCGGAGAGGCAGTTGGTGAGTCGGAGGGGCAGTTGGTGAGTCGGAGAGGCAGTTGGTGAGTCGGAGAGCCAGTTGGTGAGTCGGAGAGGCAGTTGGTGAGTCGGAGAGGCAGTTGGTGAGTCGGAGAGGCATTTGGTGAGTCGGAGAGGCAGTTGGTGAGTCATAGGCTCAGTTGGTGAGTCGGAGAGGCAGTTGGTGAGTCGTAGAGGCAGTTGGTGATTCGGAGAGGCAGTTGGTGAGTCGGAGAAGCTGTTTATGAGTCGGAGGGGCAGTTGGAGAGTCGGCGAGGTAGTTGGTGAGTCGGAGAGGCAGTTTGTGAGTCGGAGAGGCAGTTGGTGAGTCGGAGGGGCAGTTGGTGAGTCGGAGAGGCAGTTGGTGAGTCGGAGAGGCAGTTGGTGAGTCGGAGAGGCAGTTGGTGAGTCGGAGAGGTAGTTGGTGACTTGGAGAGGCAGTTTGTGAGTCGGGGAGGCAGTTGGTGAGTCGGAGAGGTAGTTGGTGAGTCGGAGAGGTAGTTGGTCACTCGGAGAGGCAGTTGGTGAGTCGGAGGGGAATTTGGTGAGACGGTGGGGCAGTTGGTGAGTCGGATAGCCAGTTGGTGAGTCGGAGAGGCAGTTGGTGAGTCGGAGAAGCAGTTTGTGAGTCGGAGAGGCAGTTGGTGAGTCGGAGATAGTTGATGAGTCGGAGGGGAATTTCGTGAGACGGTGGGGCAGTTGGTGAGTCGGAGAGCCAGTTGGTGAGTCGGAGAGGCAGTTGGTGCGTCGGAGGGGCAGTTGATGAATCGGCGAGACAGTTGGTGAGTCGGAGAGGCAGTTGGTGAGTCGGAGGGGCAGTTGGTGAGTGGGAGAGGTAGTTGGTGAGTCGGAGAGGCAGTTGGTGAGTCGGAGAGGTAGTTGGTGAGTCGGAGGGGCAGTTGATGAGTCGGAGAGCTAGTTGGTGAGTCGGAGAGGGCGTTGGTGAGTCGGAGGGGCAGTCGGCGAGTCGGAGAGGCAGTTGGTGAGTCGGAGAGGCAGTTGGTGAGTCGGAGAAGCAGTTGGTGAGTCGGAGAGGCAGTTGGTGAGTCGGAGAGGTAGTTGGTGAGTCGGAGGGGAATTTCGTGAGACGGTGGGGCAGTTGGTGAGTCGGAGAGCCAGTTGGTGAGTCGGAGATGCAGTTGGTGCATCGGAGGGGCAGTTGATGAGTAGGCGAGGCAGTCGGTGAGTCGGAGAGGCAGTTGGTGAGTCGGAGAGGCAGTTGATGAGTGGGAGAGTCAGTTGGTGAGTCGGAGAGGCAGTTGATGAGTCGGAGAGGTAGTTGGTGAGTCGGAGGGGCAGTTGATGAGTCGGAGAGATAGTTGGTGAGTCGGAGAGGGCGTTGGTGAGTCGGAGGCGCAGACGGCGAGTCGGAGAGAGGCAGTTGGTGAGTCGGAGAGGCAGTTGGTGAGTCGTAGAGGGCGTTGGTTAGTCGGAGAGGCAGTTGGTGAGTCGGAGAGGCAGTTGGTGAGTCGGAGAGGCAGTTGGTGAGTCGGAGAGGCAGTTGGAGAGTCGGAGAGGCAGTTGGTGAGTCGGAGAGATAACTGGTGAGTCAGAGAGGTAGTTGTTGAGTCGGAGAGGTAGTTGGTGAGTCAGAGAGGTAGTTGGTGTGTCGGAGAGGCAGTTGGTGAGTCGGAGAGGCAGTTGGTGAGTCGGAGAGGCAGTTCGTGAGTCGCAGAGGCAGCTTGTGAGTCGGAGAGGCAGTTAGTGAGTCGGAGGGGCAGTTGGTGAGTCAGAGAGGCAGTTGGTGAGTCGGAGAGGCAGTTGGTGAGTCGGAGAGGTAGTTGGTGAGTCGGAGGGACAGTTGGTGAGTCGGAGAGGCAGTTGGTGAGTCGGAGAGTGAGTTGGAGAGTCGGAGGGGCAGTTGGTGAGTCGGAGAGGCAGTTGATGAGTCGGAGAGGCAGTTGGTGAGTCGGAGAGGCAGTTGGAGAGTCGGAGAGGCATTTGGTGAGTCGGAGAGGTAGTTGGTGAGTCGGAGAGGTAGTAGGTGAGTCGGAGAGGTAGTCGGTGTGTCGGAGCGGCAGTTGGTGAGTCGGAGAGGCAGTTGGTGAGTCGGAGAGGTAGTTGGTGAGTCGGAGAGGTAGTTGGTGACTCGGAGAGGCAGTTGGTGAGTCGGGGGGGCAGTTGGTGAGTCGGAGAGGTAGTTGGTGAGACGGAGAGGTAGTTGGTGACTCGGTGAGGCAGTTGGTGAGTCGGAGGGGCAGTTGGTGAGTCGGAGGGGCAGTTGTTGAGTCGGAGAGGCAGTTGGTGAGTCGGAGGGGCAGTTGGTGAGTCGGTGAGGCAGTTGGTGAGTCGGAGAGGCAGTTGGTGAGTCGGAGAGGCAGTTGGTGAGTAGGAGGGGCAGTTGGTGAGTCGGAGAGGCAGTTGGTGAGTCAGAGGGCAGTTGGTGAGTCAGAGCGGCAGTTGGTGAGTCAGAGAGGCAGTTGATGTGTCGGAGAGGCAGTTGGTGAGTCGGAGAAGCAGTTGGTGAGTCGGAGAGGCAGTTGGTGAGTCGGAGGGGCAGATGGTGAGTCGGAGAAGTAGTTGGTGAGTCGGAGGGACAGTTGGTGAGTCGGAGAGGCAGTTGGTGAGTTGGAGAGGTAGTTGGTGAGTCGGAGGGGAAGTTGGTGAGTCGGCGGGGCAGTTGGTGAGTCGGAGAGCCAGTTGGTGAGTCGGAGAGGCAGTTGGTGCGTCGGAGGTGCAGTTGGTGAGTCGGAGAGGCAGTTGGTGAGTCGGAGAGGCAGTTGGTGAGTCGGAGAGGCAGTTGATGAGTGGGAGAGGCAATTGGTGAGTCGGAGAGGCAGTTGGTGAGTCGGAGAGGTAGTTGGTGAGTCGGAGGGGCAGTTGGTGAGTCGGAGAGGTAGTTGGTGAGTCGGAGAGGGCGTTGGTGAGTCGGAGGGGCAGTTGGAGAGTCGGAGAGGCAGTTGGAGAGTCGGAGAGGCAGTTGGTGAGTCGGAGAGGTATTTGGTGAGTCAGAGAGGTAGTTGGTGAGTCGGAGAGGTAGGTGGTGAGTCGGAGAGGTAGTTGGTGAGTCGGAGAGGCAGTTCGTGAGTCGGAGAGGCAATTTGTGAGTCGGAGAGACAGTTGGTGAGTCGGAGGGGCAGTTGGTGAGTCGGAGAGGCAGTTGGTGAGTCGGAGAGGCAGTTGGTGAGTCGGAGAGGCAGTTGGTGAGTCTGAGAGGAAGTTGGTGAGTCGGGGGGGCAGTTCATGAGTCGAAGGGGCAGTTGGTGAGTCAGAGAGGCAATTTGGTGAGTCGGAGGGGCAGTTGGTGAGTCGGAGAGGCAGTTGGTGAGTCGGAGAGGCAGTTGGTGAGTCGGAGAGGCAGTTGGTGAGTCGGAGGGGCAGTTGGTGAGTCGGAGAAGTAGTTGGTGAGTCGGAGGGACAGTTGGTGAGTCGGAGAGGCAGTTGGTGAGTCGGAGAGGTAGTTGGTGAGTCGGAGGGGAATTTGGTGAGACGGTGGGGCAGTTGGTGAGTCGGTGAGCCAGTTGGTGAGTCGGCGAGGCAGTTGGTGAGTCGGAGAGGCAGTTGGTGAGTCGGAGAGGTAGTTGGTGAGTGGGAGAGACAGTTGGTGAGTCGGAGAGGCAGTTGGTGAGTCTGAGAGGTAGTTGGTGAGTCGGAGGGGCAGTTGGTGAGTCGGAGAGGTAGTTGGTGAGTCGGAGAGGGTGTTGGTGAGTCGGAGGGGCAGTTGGCGAGTCGGAGAGGCAGTTGGTGAGTCGGAGAGGCAGTTGGAGAGTCGGAGAGGCAGTTGGTGAGTCGGAGAGGGCGTTGGTGAGTCGGAGAGGCAGTTGGTGAGTCGGAGAGGCAGTTGGTGAGTCGGAGAGGCAGTTGGAGAGTCGGAGAGGCAGTTGGTGAGTCGGAGAGGCAGTTGGTGAGTCGGAGAGGCAGTTGGAGAGTCGGAGAGGCAGTTGGTGAGTCGGAGAGGTAGTTGGTGAGTCTGAGAGGTAGTTTGTGAGTCGGAGAGGTAGTTGGTGAGTCGGAGAGGTAGTTGGTGACTCGGAGAGGCAGTTGGTGAGTCGGAGAGGTAGTTGGTGAGTCGGAGAGGCAGTTGGTGAGTCGGAGAGGCAGTTTGTGAGTCGGAGAGGCAGTTGGTGAGTCGGGGAGGCAGTTGGTGAGTCGGAGAGGTAGTTGGTGAGTCGGAGAGGCAGTTGGTGAGTCGGAGAGGTAGTTGGTGACTTGGAAAGGCAGTTTGTGAGTCGGGGAGGCAGTTGGTGAGTCGGAGAGGTAGTTGGTGAGTCGGAGAGGTAGTTGGTGACTCGGAGAGGCAGTTGGTGAGTCGGAGGGGAATTTGGTGAGACGGTGGGGCAGTTGGTGAGTCGGAGAGCCAGTTGGTGAGTCGGAGAGGCAGTTGGTGAGTCGGAGAAGCAGTTTGTGAGTCGGAGAGGCAGTTGGTGAGTCGGAGATAGTTGGTGAGTCGGAGGGGATTTTCGTGAGACGGTGGGGCAATTGGTGAGTCGGAGAGCCAGTTGGTGAGTCGGAGAGGCAGTTGGTGCGTCGGAGGGGCAGTTGATGAATCGGCGAGACAGTTGGTGAGTCGGAGAGGCAGTTGGTGAGTCGGAGGGGCAGTTGGTGAGTGGGAGAGGCAGTTGGTGAGTCGGAGAGGCAGTTGGTGAGTCGGAGAGGTAGTTGGTGAGTCGGAGGGGCAGTTGATGAGTCGGAGAGATAGTTGGTGAGTCGGAGAGGGCGTTGGTGAGTCGGAGGGGCAGACGGCGAGTCGGAGAGAGGCAGTTGGTGAGTCGGAGAGGCAGTTGGTGAGTCGTAGAGGGCGTTGGTTAGTCGGAGAGGCAGTTGGTGAGTCGGAGAGGCAGTTGGTGAGTCGGAGAGGCAGTTGGTGAGTCGGAGAGGCAGTTGGAGAGTCGGAGAGGCAGTTGTTGAGTCGGAGAGGCAGTTGGTGAGTCGGAGAGGTAGTTGATGAGTCGGAGATGTAGTTGGTGACTTGGAGAGGCAGTTGTTGAGTCGGGGAAGCAGTTGGTGAGTCGGAGAGGTAGTTGGTGAGTCGGAGAGGTAGTTGGTGACTCGGCGAGGCAGTTGGTGAGTCGGAGGGGCAGTTGGTGAGTCGGAGAGGCAGTTGGTGAGTCGGAGAGGCAGTTGGTGAGTCTGAGAGGCAGTTGGTGAGTCGGGGGGGCAGTTCATGAGTCGAAGGGGCAGTTGGTGAGTCAGAGAGGCAGTTGGTGAGTCGGAGGGGCAGTTGGTGAGTCGGAGAGGCAGTTGGTGAGTCGGAGAGGCAGTTGGTGAGTCGGAGAGGCAGTTGGTGAGTCGGAGGGGCAGTTGGTGAGTCGGAGAAGTAGTTGGTGAGTCGGAGGGACAGTTGGTGAGTCGGAGAGGCAGTTGGTGAGTCGGAGAGGTAGTTGGTGAGTCGGAGGGGAATTTGGTGAGACGGTGGGGCAGTTGGTGAGTCGGTGAGCCAGTTGGTGAGTCGGCGAGGCAGTTGGTGAGTCGGAGAGGCAGTTGGTGAGTCGGAGAGGTAGTTGGTGAGTGGGAGAGACAGTTGGTGAGTCGGAGAGGCAGTTGGTGAGTCTGAGAGGTAGTTGGTGAGTCGGAGGGGCAGTTGGTGAGTCGGAGAGGTAGTTGGTGAGTCGGAGAGGGTGTTGGTGAGTCGGAGGGGCAGTTGGCGAGTCGGAGAGGCAGTTGGTGAGTCGGAGAGGCAGTTGGAGAGTCGGAGAGGCAGTTGGTGAGTCGGAGAGGGCGTTGGTGAGTCGGAGAGGCAGTTGGTGAGTCGGAGAGGCAGTTGGTGAGTCGGAGAGGCAGTTGGAGAGTCGGAGAGGCAGTTGGTGAGTCGGAGAGGCAGTTGGTGAGTCGGAGAGGCAGTTGGAGAGTCGGAGAGGCAGTTGGTGAGTCGGAGAGGTAGTTGGTGAGTCTGAGAGGTAGTTTGTGAGTCGGAGAGGTAGTTGGTGAGTCGGAGAGGTAGTTGGTGACTCGGAGAGGCAGTTGGTGAGTCGGAGAGGTAGTTGGTGAGTCGGAGAGGCAGTTGGTGAGTCGGAGAGGCAGTTTGTGAGTCGGAGAGGCAGTTGGTGAGTCGGGGAGGCAGTTGGTGAGTCGGAGAGGTAGTTGGTGAGTCGGAGAGGCAGTTGGTGAGTCGGAGAGGTAGTTGGTGACTTGGAAAGGCAGTTTGTGAGTCGGGGAGGCAGTTGGTGAGTCGGAGAGGTAGTTGGTGAGTCGGAGAGGTAGTTGGTGACTCGGAGAGGCAGTTGGTGAGTCGGAGGGGAATTTGGTGAGACGGTGGGGCAGTTGGTGAGTCGGAGAGCCAGTTGGTGAGTCGGAGAGGCAGTTGGTGAGTCGGAGAAGCAGTTTGTGAGTCGGAGAGGCAGTTGGTGAGTCGGAGATAGTTGGTGAGTCGGAGGGGATTTTCGTGAGACGGTGGGGCAATTCGTGAGTCGGAGAGCCAGTTGGTGAGTCGGAGAGGCAGTTGGTGCGTCGGAGGGGCAGTTGATGAATCGGCGAGACAGTTGGTGAGTCGGAGAGGCAGTTGGTGAGTCGGAGGGGCAGTTGGTGAGTGGGAGAGGCAGTTGGTGAGTCGGAGAGGCAGTTGGTGAGTCGGAGAGGTAGTTGGTGAGTCGGAGGGGCAGTTGATGAGTCGGAGAGGTAGTTGGTGAGTCGGAGAGGGCGTTGGTGAGTCGGAGGGGCAGTCGGCGAGTCGGAGAGGCAGTTGGTGAGTCGGAGAGGCAGTTGGTGAGTCGGAGAAGCAGTTGGTGAGTCGGAGAGGCAGTTGGTGAGTCGGAGAGGTAGTTGGTGAGTCGGAGGGGAATTTCGTGAGACGGTGGGGCAGTTGGTGAGTCGGAGAGCCAGTTGGTGAGTCGGAGAGGCAGTTGGTGCATCGGAGGGGCAGTTGATGAGTAGGCGAGGCAGTCGGTGAGTCGGAGAGGCAGTTGGTGAGTCGGAGAGGCAGTTGATGAGTGGGAGAGGCAGTTGGTGAGTCGGAGAGGCAGTTGTTGAGTCGGAGAGGTAGTTGGTGAGTCGGAGGGGCAGTTGATGAGTCGGAGAGATAGTTGGTGAGTCGGAGAGGGCGTTGGTGAGTCGGAGGGGCAGACGGCGAGTCGGAGAGAGGCAGTTGGTGAGTCGGAGAGGCAGTTGGTGAGTCGTAGAGGGCGTTGGTTAGTCGGAGAGGCAGTTGGTGAGTCGGAGAGGCAGTTGGTGAGTCGGAGAGGCAGTTGGTGAGTCGGAGAGGCAGTTGGAGAGTCGGAGAGGCAGTTGTTGAGTCGAAGAGGCAGTTGGTGAGTCGGAGAGGTAGTTGATGAGTCGGAGATGTAGTTGGTGACTTGGAGAGGCAGTTGTTGAGTCGGGGAAGCAGTTGGTGAGTCGGAGAGGTAGTTGGTGAGTCGGAGAGGTAGTTGGTGACTCGGCGAGGCAGTCGGTGTGTCGGAGCGGCAGTTGGTGAGTCGGAGAGGCAGTTGGTGAGTCGGAGAGGCAGTTGGTGAGTTGGAGGGGCAGTTGGTGAGTCGGGGAGGCAGTTGATGAGTCGGAGAGGTAGTTGGTGAGTCGGAGAGGCAGTTGGAGAGTCGGAGAGGCAGTTGTTGAGTCGGAGAGGCAGTTGGTGAGTCGGAGAGGTAGTTGATGAGTCGGAGATGTAGTTGGTGACTTGGAGAGGCAGTTGTTGAGTCGGGGAAGCAGTTGGTGAGTCGGAGAGGTAGTTGGTGAGTCGGAGAGGTAGTTGGTGACTCGGCGAGGCAGTTGGTGAGTCGGAGGGGCAGTTGGTGAGTCGGAGAGGCAGTTGGTGAGTCGGAGAGGCAGTTGGTGAGTCTGAGAGGCAGTTGGTGAGTCGGGGGGGCAGTTCATGAGTCGAAGGGGCAGTTGGTGAGTCAGAGAGGCAGTTGGTGAGTCGGAGGGGCAGTTGGTGAGTCGGAGAGGCAGTTGGTGAGTCGGAGAGGCAGTTAGTGAGTCGGAGGGGCAGTTGGTGAGTCGGAGAGGCAGTTGGTGAGTCGGAGAGGCAGTTGGTGAGTCGGAGAGGTAGTTGGTGAGTCGGAGGGACAGTTGGTGAGTCGGAGAGGCAGTTGGTGAGTCGGAGAGTGAGTTGGAGAGTCGGAGGGGCAGTTGGTGAGTCGGAGAGGCAGTTGGTGAGTCGGAGAGGCAGTTGGTGAGTCAGAGAGGCAGTTGGAGAGTCGGAGAGGTAGTTGGTGAGTGGGAGAGACAGTTGGTGAGTCGGAGAGGCAGTTGGTGAGTCTGAGAGGTAGTTGGTGAGTCGGAGGGGCAGTTGGTGAGTCGGAGAGGTAGTTGGTGAGTCGGAGAGGGTCTTGGTGAGTCGGAGGGGCAGTTGGCGAGTCGGAGAGGCAGTTGGTGAGTCGGAGAGGCAGTTGGAGAGTCGGAGAGGCAGTTGGTGAGTCGGAGAGGGCGTTGGTGAGTCGGAGAGGCAGTTGGTGAGTCGGAGAGGCAGTTGGTGAGTCGGAGAGGCAGTTGGAGAGTCGGAGAGGCAGTTGGTGAGTCGGAGAGGCAGTTGGTGAGTCGGAGAGGCAGTTGGAGAGTCGGAGAGGCAGTTGGTGAGTCGGAGAGGTAGTTGGTGAGTCTGAGAGGTAGTTTGTGAGTCGGAGAGGTAGTTGGTGAGTCGGAGAGGTAGTTGGTGACTCGGAGAGGCAGTTGGTGAGTCGGAGAGGTAGTTGGTGAGTCGGAGAGGCAGTTGGTGAGTCGGAGAGGCAGTTTGTGAGTCGGAGAGGCAGTTGGTGAGTCGGGGAGGCAGTTGGTGAGTCGGAGAGGTAGTTGGTGAGTCGGAGAGGCAGTTGGTGAGTCGGAGAGGTAGTTGGTGACTTGGAAAGGCAGTTGGTGAGTCGGAGAGCCAGTTGGTGAGTCGGAGAGGTAGTTGGTGAGTCGGAGAGGTAGTTGGTGACTCGGAGAGGCAGTTGGTGAGTCGGAGGGGAATTTGGTGAGACGGTGGGGCAGTTGGTGAGTCGGAGAGCCAGTTGGTGAGTCGGAGAGGCAGTTGGTGAGTCGGAGAAGCAGTTTGTGAGTCGGAGAGGCAGTTGGTGAGTCGGAGATAGTTGGTGAGTCGGAGGGGATTTTCGTGAGACGGTGGGGCAATTGGTGAGTCGGAGAGCCAGTTGGTGAGTCGGAGAGGCAGTTGGTGCGTCGGAGGGGCAGTTGATGAATCGGCGAGACAGTTGGTGAGTCGGAGAGGCAGTTGGTGAGTCGGAGGGGCAGTTGGTGAGTGGGAGAGGCAGTTGGTGAGTCGGAGAGGCAATTTGTGAGTCGGAGAGGTAGTTGGTGAGTCGGAGGGGCAGTTGATGAGTCGGAGAGGCAGTTGGTGAGTCGGAGAGGCAGTTGGTGAGTCGGAGGGGCAGTCGGCGAGTCGGAGAGGCAGTTGGTGAGTCGGAGAGGCAGTTGGTGAGTCGGAGAAGCAGTTGGTGAGTCGGAGAGGCAGTTGGTGAGTCGGAGAGGTAGTTGGTGAGTCGGAGGGGAATTTCGTGAGACGGTGGGGCAGTTGGTGAGTCGGAGAGCCAGTTGGTGAGTCGGAGAGGCAATTGGTGCATCGGAGGGGCAGTTGATGAGTAGGCGAGGCAGTCGGTGAGTCGGAGAGGCAGTTGGTGAGTCGGAGAGGCAGTTGATGAGTGGGAGAGGCAGTTGGTGAGTCGGAGAGGCAGTTGGTGAGTCGGAGAGGTAGTTGGTGAGTCGGAGGGGCAGTTGATGAGTCGGAGAGATAGTTGGTGAGTCGGAGAGGTAGTTGGTGAGTCGGAGGGGCAGACGGCGAGTCGGAGAGAGGCAGTTGGTGAGTCGGAGTGGCAGTTGGTGAGTCGTAGAGGGCGTTGGTTAGTCGGAGAGGTAGTTGGTGAGTCGGAGAGGCAGTTGGTGAGTCGGAGAGGCAGTTGGTGAGTCGGAGAGGCAGTTGGAGAGTCGGAGAGGCAGTTGTTGAGTCGAAGAGGCAGTTGGTGAGTCGGAGAGGTAGTTGATGAGTCGGAGATGTAGTTGGTGACTTGGAGAGGCAGTTGTTGAGTCGGGGAAGCAGTTGGTGAGTCGGAGAGGTAGTTGGTGAGTCGGAGAGGTAGTTGGTGACTCGGCGAGGCAGTTGGTGAGTCGGAGGGGCAGTTGGTGAGTCGGAGAGGCAGTTGGCGAGTCGGAGAGGCAGTTGGTGAGTCGGAGAGGCAGTTGGTGAGTCGGAGAGGCAGTTGGTGAGTCGGAGAGGCAGTTGGTGAGTCGGAGAGGCAGTTGGTGAGTCGGAGAGGCAGTTGGTGAGTCATAGGCTCAGTTGGTGAGTCGGAGAGGCAGTTGGTGATTCGGAGAGGCAGTTGGTGAGTCGGAGAGGCTGTTTATGAGTCGGAGGGGCAGTTGAGAGTCGGAGAGCTAGTTGGTGAGTCGGAGAGGGCGTTGGTGAGTCGGAGGGGCAGTTGGAGAGTCGGAGAGGCAGTTGGAGAGTCGGAGAGGCAGTTGGTGAGTCGGAGAGATAACTGGTGAGTCGGAGAGGTAGTTGGTGAGTCGGAGAGGTAGTCGGTGTGTCGGAGAGGCAGTTGGTGAGTCGGAGAGGCAGTTGGTGAGTCGGAGAGGCAGTTCGTGAGTCGGAGAGGCAGCTTGTGAGTCGGAGAGGCAGTTAGTGAGTCGGAGGGGCAGTTGGTGAGTCGGAGAGGCAGTTGGTGAGTCGGAGAGGTAGTTGGTGAGTCGGAGGGACAGTTGGTGAGTCGGAGAGGCAGTTGGTGAGTCGGAGAGTGAGTTGGAGAGTCGGAGGGGCAGTTGGTGAGTCGGAGAGGCAGTTGGTGAGTCGGAGAGGCAGTTGGTGAGTCAGAGAGGCAGTTGGAGAGTCGGAGAGGCATTTGGTGAGTCGGAGAGGTAGTTGGTGAGTCGGAGAGGTAGTAGGTGAGTCGGAGAGGTAGTCGGTGTGTCGGAGCGGCAGTTGGTGAGTCGGAGAGGCAGTTGGTGAGTCGGAGAGGCAGTTGGTGAGTTGGAGGGGCAGTTGGTGAGTCGGGGAGGCAGTTGATGAGTCGGAGAGGTAGTTGGTGAGTCGGAGAGGTAGTTGGTGACTCGGAGGGGCAGTTGGTGAGTCGGAGGGACAGTTGGTGAGTCGGAGAGGTAGTTGGTGGGACGGAGAGGTAGTTGGTGACTCGGTGAGGCAGTTGGTGAGTCGGAGAGGCAGTTGGTGAGTCGGAGAGGCAGTTGGTGAGTAGGAGGGGCAGTTGGTGAGTCGGAGAGGCAGTTGGTGAGTCAGAGGGCAGTTGGTGAGTCAGAGCGGCAGTTGGTGAGTCAGAGAGGCAGTTGATGTGTCGGAGAGGCAGTTGGTGAGTCGGAGAAGCAGTTGGTGAGTCGGAGAGGCAGTTGGTGAGTCGGAGGGGCAGATGGTGAGTCGGAGAAGTAGTTGGTGAGTCGGAGGGACAGTTGGTGAGTCGGAGAGGCAGTTGGTGAGTCGGAGAGGTAGTTGGTGAGTCGGAGGGGAAGTTGGTGAGTCGGCGGGGCAGTTGGTGAGTCGGAGAGCCAGTTGGTGAGTCGGAGAGGCAGTTGGTGCGTCGGAGGTGCAGTTGGTGAGTCGGAGAGGCAGTTGGTGAGTCGGAGAGGCAGTTGGTGAGTCGGAGAGGCAGTTGATGAGTGGGAGAGGCAATTGGTGAGTCGGAGAGGCAGTTGGTGAGTCGGAGAGGTAGTTGGTGAGTCGGAGGGGCGGTTGGTGAGTCGGAGAGGTAGTTGGTGAGTCGGAGAGGGCGTTGGTGAGTCGGAGGGGCAGTTGGAGAGTCGGAGAGGCACTTGGAGAGTCGGAGAGGCAGTTGGTGAGTCGGAGAGGTATTTGGTGAGTCAGAGAGGTAGTTGGTGAGTCGGAGAGGTAGGTGGTGAGTCGGAGAGGTAGTTGGTGAGTCGGAGAGGCAGTTCGTGAGTCGGAGAGGCAACTTGTGAGTCGGAGAGACAGTTGGTGAGTCGGAGGGGCAGTTGGTGAGTCGGAGAGGCAGTTGGTGAGTCGGAGAGGCAGTTGGTGAGTCGGAGAGGCAGTTGGTGAGTCTGAGAGGCAGTTGGTGAGTCGGGGGGGCAGTTCATGAGTCGAAGGGGCAGTTGATGAGTCAGAGAGGCAGTTGGTGAGTCGGAGGGGCAGTTGGTGAGTCGGAGAGGCAGTTGGTGAGTCGGAGAGGCAGTTGGTGAGTCGGAGAGGCAGTTGGTGAGTCGGAGGGGCAGTTGGTGAGTCGGAGAAGTAGTTGGTGAGTCGGAGGGACAGTTGGTGAGTCGGAGAGGCAGTTGGTGAGTCGGAGAGGTAGTTGGTGAGTCGGAGGGGAATTTGGTGAGACGGTGGGGCAGTTGGTGAGTCGGTGAGCCAGTTGGTGAGTCGGCGAGGCAGTTGGTGAGTCGGAGAGGCAGTTGGTGAGTCGGAGAGGTAGTTGGTGAGTGGGAGAGACAGTTGGTGAGTCGGAGAGGCAGTTGGTGAGTCTGAGAGGTAGTTGGTGAGTCGGAGGGGCAGTTGGTGAGTCGGAGAGCTAGTTGGTGAGTCGGAGAGGGTGTTGGTGAGTCGGAGGGGCAGTTGGCGAGTCGGAGAGGCAGTTGGTGAGTCGGAGAGGCAGTTGGAGAGTCGGAGAGGCAGTTGGTGAGTCGGAGAGGGCGTTGGTGAGTCGGAGAGGCAGTTGGTGAGTCGGAGAGGCAGTTGGTGAGTCGGAGAGGCAGTTGGAGAGTCGGAGAGGCAGTTGGTGAGTCGGAGAGGCAGTTGGTGAGTCGGAGAGGCAGTTGGAGAGTCGGAGAGGCAGTTGGTGAGTCGGAGAGGTAGTTGGTGAGTCTGAGAGGTAGTTTGTGAGTCGGAGAGGTAGTTGGTGAGTCGGAGAGGTAGTTGGTGACTCGGAGAGGCAGTTGGTGAGTCGGAGAGGTAGTTGGTGAGTCGGAGAGGCAGTTCGTGAGTCGGAGAGGCAGTTTGTGAGTCGGAGAGGCAGTTGGTGAGTCGGAGGGGCTGTTGGTTAGTCGGAGAGGCAGTTGGTGAGTCGGAGAGGTAGTTGGTGAGTCGGAGAGGCAGTTGGTGAGTCGGAGAGGTAGTTGGTGACTTGGAGAGGCAGTTGGTGAGTCGGGCAGGCAGTTGGTGAGTCGGAGAGGTAGTTGGTGAGTCGGAGAGGTAGTTGGTGACTCGGAGAGGCAGTTGGTGAGTCGGAGGGGAATTTGGTGAGACGGTGGGGAAGTTGGTGAGTCGGAGAGACAGTTGGTGAGTCGGAGAGGCAGTTGGTGAGTCGGAGAGGCAGTTGGAGTGTCGGAGAGGCAGTTGGTGAGTCGGAGAGGCAGTTGGTGAGTCGGAGAGGTAGTTGGTGAGTCGGAGAGGCAGTTGGTGAGTCGGAGAGGTAGTTGGTGAGTCGGAGAGGTAGTTGGTGACTCGGCGAGGCAGTTGGTGAGTCGGGGGGGCAGTTGGTGAGTCGGAGAGATAGTTGGTGAGTCGGAGAGGTAGTTGGTGACTCGGAGAGGCAGTTGGTGAGTCGGAGGGGCAGTTGGTGAGTCGGAGAGGCAGTTGGTGAGTCGGAGAGGTAGTTGGTGAGTCGGAGGGGCAGTTGGTGAGTCGGAGAGGCAGTTGGTGAGTCGGAGAGGCAGTTGGTGAGTCGGAGGGGCAGTTGGTGAGTCGGAGAGGCAGTTGGTGAGTCGGAGAGGTAGTTGGTGAGTCGGAGAGGTAGTTGGTGACTTGGAGAGGCAGTTGTTGAGTCGGGGGGGCAGTTGGTGAGTCGGAGAGGTAGTTGGTGAGTCGGAGAGGTAGTTGGTGACTCGGAGAGGCAGTTGGTGAGTCGGAGGGGCAGTTGGTGAGTCGGAGAGGCAGTTGGTGAGTCGGAGAGGTAGTTGGTGAGTCGGAGAGGCAGTTGGTGAGTCGGAGAGGCAGTTGGTGAGTCGGAGAGGCAGTTGGTGAGTCGGAGAGGCAGTTGGTGAGTCGGAGAGGCAGTTGGTGAGTCATAGGCTCAGTTGGTGAGTCGGAGAGGCAGTTGGTGAGTCGTAGAGGCAGTTGGTGATTTGGAGAGGCAGTTGGTGAGTCGGAGAGGCTGTTTATGAGTCGGAGGGGCAGTTGGAGAGTCGGCGAGGTAGTTGGTGAGTCGGAGAGGCAGTTTGTGAGTCGGAGAGGCAGTTGGTGAGTCGGAGGGGCAGTTGGTGAGTCGGAGAGGCAGTTGGTGAGTCGGAGAGGCAGTTGGTGAGTCGGAGAGGCAGTTGGTTGAGTCGGAGAAGCAGTTGGTGAGTCGGAGAGGCAGTTGGTGCGTCGGAGGGGCAGTTGATGAGTCGGCGAGGCAGTTGGTGAGTCGGAGAGGCAGTTGGTGAGTCGGAGAGGCAGTTGGTGAGTGGGAGAGGCAGTTGGTGAGTCGGAGAGGCAGTTGGTGAGTCGGAGAGGTAGTTGGTGAGTCGGAGGGGCAGTTGATGAGTCGGAGAGGTAGTTGGTGAGTCGGAGAGGGCGTTGGTGAGTCGGAGGGGCAGTCGGTGAGTCGGAGAGGCAGTTGGTGAGTCGGAGAGGCAGTTGGTGAGTCGGAGAAGCAGTTGGTGAGTCGGAGAGGCAGTTGGTGAGTCGGAGAGGTAGTTGGTGAGTCGGAGGGGCAGCTGGTGAGTCGGAGAGGCAGTTGGTGAGTCGGAGAGGCAGTTGGTGAGTCGGAGAGGCAGTTGGTGAGTCGGAGAGGTAGTTGGTGAGTCGGAGGGGCTGTTGATGAGTCGGAGAGGTAGTTGGTGAGTCGGAGAGGGCGTTGGTGAGTCGGAGGGGCAGACGGCGAGTCGGAGAGGCAGTTGGTGAGTCAGAGAGGCAGTTGGTGAGTCGTAGAGGGCGTTGGTTAGTCGGAGAGGCAGTTGGTGAGTCGGAGAGGCAGTAGGTGAGTCGGAGAGGCAGTTGGTGAGTCGGAGAGGCAGTTGGAGAGTTGGAGAGGCAGTTGGTGAGTCGGAGAGGCAGTTGGTGAGTCGGAGAGGCAGTTGGAGAGTCGGAGAGGCAGTTGGTGAGTCGGAGAGGTAGTTGGTGAGTCTGAGAGGTAGTTGGTGAGTCAGAGAGGTGGTTGGTGAGTCGGAGAGGTAGTTGGTGAGTCGGAGAGGCAGTTGGTGAGTCGGAGAGGTAGTTGATGAGTAGGAGAGGCAGTTGGTGAGTCGGAGAGGCAGTTTGTGAGTCGGAGAGGCAGTTGGTGAGTCGGAGGGGCTGTTGGTGAGTCGGAGAGGCAGTTGGTGAGTCGGGGAGGCAGTTGGTGAGTCGGAGAGGCAGTTGGTGAGTCGGAGAGGTAGTTGGTGACTTGGAGAGGCAGTTGTTGAGTCGGGGAGACAGTTGGTGAGTCGGAGAGGTAGTTGGTGAGTCGGAGAGGCAGTTGGTGAGTCGGAGATGTAGTTGGTGACTTGGAGAGGCAGTTGGTGAGTCGGGCAGGCAGTTGGTGAGTCGGAGAGGTAGTTGGTGAGTCGGAGAGGTAGTTGGTGACTCGGAGAGGCAGTTGGTGAGTCGGAGGGGAATTTGGTGAGACGGTGGGGCAGTTGGTGAGTCGGAGAGACAGTTGGTGAGTCGGAGAGGCAGTTGGTGAGTCGGAGAGGCAGTTGGAGTGTCGGAGAGGCAGTTGGTGAGTCATAGAGGGCGTTGGTTAGTCGGAGAGGCAGTTGGTGAGTCGGAGAGGCAGTTGGAGAGTCGCAGAGGCAGTTGGTGAGTCCGAGAGGCAGTTGGAGAGTCGGAGAGGCAGTTGGTGAGTCGGAGAGGCATTTTGGAGAGTCGGAGAGGCAGTTGGTGAGTCGGAGAGGTAGTTGGTGAGTCGGAGAGGCAGTTGGTGAGTCGGAGAGGTAGTTGGTGAGTCGGAGAGGCAGTTGGTGAGTCGGAGAGGCAGTTTGTGAGTCGGAGAGGCAGTTGGTGAGTTGGAGGGGCTGTTGGTGAGTCGGAGAGGCAGTTGGTGAGTCGGGGAGGCAGTTGGTGAGTCGGAGAGGCAGTTGGTGAGTCGGAGAGTTAGTTGGTGACTTGGAGAGGCAGTTGTTGAGTCGGGGAGGCAGTTGGTGAGTCGGAGAGGTAGTTGGTGAGTCGGAGAGGTAGTTGGTGACTCGGCGAGGCAGTTGGTGAGTCGGGGGGGCAGTTGGAGAGTCGGAGAGATAGTTGGTGAGTCGGAGAGGTAGTTGGTGACTCGGAGAGGCAGTTGGTGAGTCGGAGGGGCAGTTGGTGAGTCGGAGAGGCAGTTGGTGAGTCGGAGAGGTAGTTGGTGAGTCGGAGGGGCAGTTGGTGAGTCGGAGAGGCAGTTGGTGAGTCGGAGAGGCAGTTGGTGAGTCGGAGGGGCAGTTGGTGAGTCGGAGAGGCAGTTGGTGAGTCGGAGAGGTAGTTGGTGAGTCGGAGAGGTAGTTGGTGACTTGGAGAGGCAGTTGTTGAGTCGGGGGGGCAGTTGGTGAGTCGGAGAGGTAGTTGGTGAGTCGGAGAGGTAGTTGGTGACTCGGAGAGACAGTTGGTGAGTCGGAGGGGCAGTTGGTGAGTCGGAGAGGCAGTTGGTGAGTCGGAGAGGTAGTTGGTGAGTCGGAGAGGCAGTTGGTGAGTCGGAGAGGCAGTTGGTGAGTCGGAGAGGCAGTTGGTGAGTCGGAGAGGCAGTTGGTGAGTCATAGGCTCAGTTGGTGAGTCGGAGAGGCAGTTGGTGAGTCGTAGAGGCAGTTGGTGATTCGGAGAGGCAGTTGGTGAGTCGGAGAGGCTGTTTATGAGTCGGAGGGGCAGTTGGAGAGTCGGCGAGGTAGTTGGTGAGTCGGAGAGGCAGTTTGTGAGTCGGAGAGGCAGTTGGTGAGTCGGAGGGGCAGTTGGTGAGTCGGAGAGGCAGTTGGTGAGTCGGAGAGGCAGTTGGTGAGTCGGAGAGGCAGTTGGTGAGTCGGAGAAGCAGTTGGTGAGTCGGAGAGGCAGTTGGTGCGTCGGAGGGGCAGTTGATGAGTCGGCGAGGCAGTTGGTGAGTCGGAGAGGCAGTTGGTGATTCGGAGAGGCAGTTGGTGAGTGGGAGAGGCAGTTGGTGAGTCGGAGAGGCAGTTGGTGAGTCGGAGAGGTAGTTGGTGAGTCGGAGGGGCAGTTGATGAGTCGGAGAGGTAGTTGGTGAGTCGGAGAGGCCGTTGGTGAGTCGGAGGGGCAGTCGGCGAGTCGGAGAGGCAGTTGGTGAGTCGGAGAGGCAGTTGGTGAGTCGGAGAAGCAGTTGGTGAGTCGGAGAGGCAGTTGGTGAGTCGGAGAGGTAGTTGGTGAGTCGGAGGGGCAGTTGGTGAGTCGGAGAGGCAGTTGGTGAGTCGGAGAGGCAGTTGGTGAGTCGGAGAGGCAGTTGGTGAGTCGGAGAGGTAGTTGGTGAGTCGGAGGGGCTGTTGATGAGTCGGAGAGGTAGTTGGTGAGTCGGAGAGGGCGTTGGTGAGTCGGAGGGGCAGACGGCGAGTCGGAGAGGCAGTTGGTGAGTCAGAGAGGCAGTTGGTGAGTCATAGAGGGCGTTGGTTAGTCGGAGAGGCAGTTGGTGAGTCGGAGAGGCAGTAGGTGAGTCGGAGAGGCAGTTGGTGAGTCGGAGAGGCAGTTGGAGAGTTGGAGAGGCAGTTGGTGAGTCGGAGAGGCAGTTGGTGAGTCGGAGAGGCAGTTGGAGAGTCGGAGAGGCAGTTGGTGAGTCGGAGAGGTAGTTGGTGAGTCTGAGAGGTAGTTGGTGAGTCGGAGAGGTGCTTGGTGAGTCGGAGAGGTAGTTGGTGAGTCGGAGAGGCAGTTGGTGAGTCGGAGAGGTAGTTGATGAGTAGGAGAGGCAGTTGGTGAGTCGGAGAGGCAGTTTGTGAGTCGGAGAGGCAGTTGGTGAGTCGGAGGGGCTGTTGGTGAGTCGGTGAGGCAGTTGGTGAGTCGGGGAGGCAGTTGGTGAGTCGGAGAGGCAGTTGGTGAGTCGGAGAGGTAGTTGGTGACTTGGAGAGGCAGTTGTTGAGTCGGGGAGACAGTTGGTGAGTCGGAGAGGTAGTTGGTGAGTCGGAGAGGTAGTTGGTGACTCGGAGAGGCAGTTGGTGAATCGGGGGGGCAGTTGGTGAGTCGGAGAGGTAGTTGGTGAGTCGGAGAGGTAGTTGGTGACTCGGAGAGGCAGTTGGTGAGTCGGATGGGCAGTTGGTGAGTCGGAGAGGCAGTTGGTGAGTCGGAGAGGTAGTTGGTGAGTCGGAGGGGCAGTTGGTGAGTCGGAGAGGCAGTTGGTGAGTCGGAGAGGCAGTTGGTGAGTCGGAGGGGCAGTTGGTGAGTCGGAGAGGCAGTTGGTGAGTCGGAGAGGTAGTTGGTGAGTCGGAGAGGTAGTTGGTGACTTGGAGAGGCAGTTGTTGAGTCGGGGGGGCAGTTGGTGAGTCGGAGAGGTAGTTGGTGAGTCGGAGAGGTAGTTGGTGACTTGGAGAGGCAGTTGGTGAGTCGGAGGGGCAGTTGGTGAGTCGGAGAGGCAGTTGGTGAGTCGGAGAGGCAGTTGGTGAGTCGGAGAGGCAGTTGGTGAGTCGGAGAGGCAGTTGGTGAGTCGGAGAGGCAGTTGGTGAGTCGCAGAGGCAGTTGGTGAGTCATAGGCTCAGTTGGTGAGTCGGAGAGGCAGTTGGTGAGTCGGAGAGGCAGTTGGTGATTCGGAGAGGCAGTTGGTGAGTCGGAGAGGCTGTTTATGAGTCGGAGGGGCAGTTGAGAGTCGGAGAGCTAGTTGGTGATTCGGAGAGGGCGTTGGTGAGTCGGAGGGGCAGTTGGAGAGTCGGAGAGGCAGTTGGAAAGTCGGAGAGGCAGTTAGTGAGTCGGAGGGACAGTTGGTGAGTCGGAGAGGCAGTTGGTGAGTCGGAGAGTCAGTTGGTGAGTCGGAATGGTAGTTGGTGAGTCGGAGGGACAGTTGGTGAGTCGGAGAGGCAGTTGGTGAGTCGGAGAGTGAGTTGGAGAGTCGGAGGGGCAGTTGGTGAGTCGGAAAGGCAGTTGGTGAGTCGGAGAGGCAGTTGGTGAGTCGGAGAGGCAGTTGGAGAGTCGGAGAGGCATTTGGTGAGTCGGAGAGGTAGTTGGTGAGTCGGAGAGGTAGTAGGTGAGTCGGAGAGGTAGTCGGTGTGTCGGAGTGTTAGTCGGTGAGTCGGAGAGGCAGTCGGTGAGTCGGAGAGGCAGTCGATGAGTCGGAGGCGCAGTCGGTGAGTCGGAGAGGTAGTTGGTGAGTCGGAGTGGCAGTTGGTGTGGCGGAGAGGTAGTTGGTGACTCGGAGAGGCAGTTGGTGAGTCGGGGGGGCAGTTGGTGAGTCGGAGAGGTAGTTGGTGAGTCGGAGAGGTAGTTGGTAACTCGGTGAGGCAGTTGGTGAGTCGGAGGGGCAATTGGTGAGTCGGAGGGGCAGTTGTTGAGTCGGAGAGGCAGTTGGTGAGTCGGAGGGGCAGTTGGTGAGTCGGTGAGGCAGTTGGTGAGTCGGAGAGGCAGTTGGTGAGTCGGAGAGGCAGTTGGTGAGTAGGAGGGGCAGTTGGTGAGTCGGAGAGGCAGTTGGTGAGTCAGATGGGCAGTTGGTGAGTCAGAGCGGCAGTTGGTGAGTCGGAGAGGCAGTTGGTGTGTCGGAGAGGCAGTTGGTGAGTCGGAGAAGCAGTTGGTGAGTCGGAGAGGCAGTTGGTGAGTCGGAGGGGCAGTTGGTGAGTCGGAGAAGTAGTTGGTGAGTCGGAGGGACAGTTGGTGAGTCGGAGAGGCAGTTGGTGAGTCGGAGAGGTAGTTGGTGAGTCGGAGGGGAAGTTGGTGAGTCGGCGGGGCAGTTGGTGAGTCGGAGAGCCAGTTGGTGAGTCGCAGAGGCAGTTGGTGCGTCGGAGGTGCAGTTGGTGAGTCGGAGAGGCAGTTGGTGAGTCGGAGAGGCAGTTGGTGAGTCGGAGAGGCAGTTGGTGAGTGGGAGAGGCAGTTGGTGAGTCGGAGAGGCAGTTGGTGAGTCGGAGAGGCAGTTGTTGAGTCGGAGGGGCAGTTGGTGAGTCGGAGAGGTAGTTGGTGAGTTGTAGAGGGCGTTGGTGAGTCGGAGAGGTAGTTGGTGAGTGGGAGAGACAGTTGGTGAGTCGGAGAGGCAGTTGGTGAGTCGGAGAGGTAGTTGGTGAGTCAGAGAGGTATTTGGTGAGTCGGAGAGCTAGTTGGTGAGTCGGAGAGGGCGTTGGTGAGTCGGAGGGGCAGTTGGAGAGTCGGAGAGGCAGTTGGAGAGTCGGAGAGGCAGTTGGTGAGTCGGAGAGGTAGTTGGTGAGTCAGAGAGGTAGTTGGTGAGTCGGAGAGGTAGTTGGTGAGTCGGAGAGGTAGTTGGTGAGTCGGAGAGGCAGTTGCTGAGTCGGAGAGGCAGTTGGTGAGTCGGAGAGGCAGTTCGTGAGTCGGAGAGGCAGTTGGTGAGTCGGAGAGGCAGTTGGAGAGTCGGAGAGGCATTTGGTGAGTCGGAGAGGTAGTTGGTGAGTCGGAGAGGTAGTAGTTGAGTCGGAGAGGTAGTCGGTGTGTCGGAGTGTTAGTCGGTGAGTCGGAGAGGCAGTCGGTGAGTCGGAGAGGCAGTCGATGAGTCGGAGGCGCAGTCGGTGAGTCGGAGAGGTAGTTGGTGAGTCGGAGTGGCAGTTGGTGTGGCGGAGAGGTAGTTGGTGACTCGGAGAGCCAGTTGGTGAGTCGGGGGGGCAGTTGGTGAGTCGGAGAGGTAGTTGGTGAGTCGGAGAGGTAGTTGGTGACTCGGTGAGGCAGTTGGTGAGTCGGAGGGGCAATTGGTGAGTCGGAGGGGCAGTTGTTGAGTCGGAGAGGCAGTTGGTGAGTCGGAGGGGCAGTTGGTGAGTCGGTGAGGCAGTTGGTGAGTCGGAGAGGCAGTTGGTGAGTCGGAGAGGCAGTTGGTGAGTAGGAGGGGCAGTTGGTGAGTCGGAGAGGCAGTTGGTGAGTAGGAGGGGCAGTTGGTGAGTCAGAGCGGCAGTTGCTGAGTCGGAGAGGCAGTTGGTGTGTCGGAGAGGCAGTTGGTGAGTCGGAGAAGCAGTTGGTGAGTCGGAGAGGCAGTTGGTGAGTCGGAGGGGCAGTTGGTGAGTCGGAGAAGTAGTTGGTGAGTCGGAGGGACAGTTGGTGAGTCGGAGAGGCAGTTGGTGAGTCGGAGAGGTAGTTGGTGAGTCGGAGGGGAAGTTGGTGAGTCGGCGGGGCAGTTGGTGAGTCGGAGAGCCAGTTGGTGAGTCGGAGAGGCAGTTGGTGCGTCAGAGGTGCAGTTGGTGAGTCGGAGAGGCAGTTGGTGAGTCGGAGAGGCAGTTGGTGGGTCGGAGAGGCAGTTGGTGAGTGGGAGAGGCAGTTGGTGAGTCGGAGAGGCAGTTGGTGAGTCGGAGAGGTAGTTGGTGAGTCGGAGGGGAAGTTGGTGAGTCGGCTGGGCAGTTGGTGAGTCGGAGAGCCAGTTGGTGAGTCGGAGAGGCAGTTGGTGCGTCAGAGGTGCAGTTGGTGAGTCGGAGAGGCAGTTGGTGAGTCGGAGAGGCAGTTGGTGGGTCGGAGAGGCAGTTGGTGAGTGGGAGAGGCAGTTGGTGAGTCGGAGAGGCAGTTGGTGAGTCGGAGAGGTAGTTGGTGAGTCGGAGGGGCAGTTGGTGAGTCGGAGAGGTAGTTGGTGAGTTGTAGAGGGCGTTGGTGAGTCGGAGGGGCAGTTGGAGAGTCGGAGAGGCAGTTGGAGAGTCGGAGAGGCAGTTGGTGAGTCGGAGAGGTAGTTGGTGAGTCAGAGAGGTATTTGGTGAGTCGGAGAGGTAGGTGGTGAGTCGGAGAGGTAGTTGGTGAGTCGGAGAGGCAGTTCGTGAGTCGGAGAGGCAGTTTGTGAGTCGGAGAGACAGTTGGTGAGTCGGAGGGGCAGTTGGTGAGTCGGAGAGGCAGTTGGTGAGTCGGAGAGGCAGTTGGTGAGTCGGAGAGGCAGTTGGTGAGTCTGAGAGGCAGTTGGTGAGTCTGAGAGGCAGTTGGTGAGTCGGGGGGCAGTTCGTGAGTCGGAGGGGCAGTTGGTCAGTCGGAGAGGCAGTTGGTGAGTCGGAGGGGCAGTTGGTGAGTCGGAGAGGCAGTTGGTGAGTCGGAGAGGCAGTTGGTGAGTCGGAGAGGCAGTTGGTGAGTCGGAGGGGCAGTTGGTGAGTCGGAGAGGGCGTTGGTGAGTCGGAGGGGCAGTTGGAGAGTCGGAGAGGCAGTTGGAGAGTCGGAGAGGCAGTTGGTGAGTCGGAGAGGTATTCGGTGAGTCAGAGAGGTAGTTGGTGAGTCGGAGAGGTAGGTGGTGAGTCGGAGAGGTAGTTGGTGAGACGGAGAGGCAGTTCGTGAGTCGGAGAGGCAATTTGTGAGTCGGAGAGACAGTTGGTGTGTCGGAGGGGCAGTTGGTGAGTCGGAGAGGCAGTTGGTGAGTCGGAGAGGCAGTTGGTAAGTCGGAGAGGCAGTTGGTGAGTCTGAGAGGCAGTTGGTGAGTCGGGGGGGCAGTTCGTGAGTCGAAGGGGCAGTTGGTGAGTCAGAGAGGCAGTTGGTGAGTCGGAGGGGCAGTTGGTGAGTCGGAGAGGCAGTTGGTGAGTCGGAGAGGCAGTTGGTGAGTCGGAGAGGCAGTTGGTGAGTCGCAGAGGCAGTTGGTGAGTCATAGGCTCAGTTGGTGAGTCGGAGAGGCAGTTGGTGAGTCGGAGAGGCAGTTGGTGATTCGGAGAGGCAGTTGGTGAGTCGGAGAGGCTGTTTATGAGTCGGAGGGGCAGTTGAGAGTCGGAGAGCTAGTTGGTGATTCGGAGAGGGCGTTGGTGAGTCGGAGGGGCAGTTGGAGAGTCGGAGAGGCAGTTGGAGAGTCGGAGAGGCAGTTAGTGAGTCGGAGGGACAGTTGGTGAGTCGGAGAGGCAGTTGGTGAGTCGGAGAGTCAGTTGGTGAGTCGGAGAGGTAGTTGGTGAGTCGGAGGGACAGTTGGTGAGTCGGAGAGGCAGTTGGTGAGTCGGAGAGTGAGTTGGAGAGTCGGAGGGGCAGTTGGTGAGTCGGAGAGGCAGTTGGTGAGTCGGAGAGGCAGTTGGTGAGTCGGAGAGGCAGTTGGAGAGTCGGAGAGGCATTTGGTGAGTCGGAGAGGTAGTTGGTGAGTCGGAGAGGTAGTAGGTGAGTCGGAGAGGTAGTCGGTGTGTCGGAGTGTTAGTCGGTGAGTCGGAGAGGCAGTCGGTGAGTCGGAGAGGCAGTCGATGAGTCGGAGGCGCAGTCGGTGAGTCGGAGAGGTAGTTGGTGAGTCGGAGTGGCAGTTGGTGTGGCGGAGAGGTAGTTGGTGACTCGGAGAGGCAGTTGGTGAGTCGGGGGGGCAGTTGGTGAGTCGGAGAGGTAGTTGGTGAGTCGGAGAGGTAGTTGGTAACTCGGTGAGGCAGTTGGTGAGTCGGAGGGGCAATTGGTGAGTCGGAGGGGCAGTTGTTGAGTTGGAGAGGCAGTTGGTGAGTCGGAGGGGCAGTTGGTGAGTCGGTGAGGCAGTTGGTGAGTCGGAGAGGCAGTTGGTGAGTCGGAGAGGCAGTTGGTGAGTAGGATGGGCAGTTGGTGAGTCGGAGAGGCAGTTGGTGAGTCAGATGGGCAGTTGGTGAGTCGGAGAGGCAGTTCGTGAGTCGGAGAGGCAGCTTGTGAGTCGGAGAGGCAGTTAGTGAGTCGGAGGGACAGTTGGTGAGTCGGAGAGGCAGTTGGTGAGTCGGAGAGTCAGTTGGTGAGTCGGAGAGGTAGTTGGTGAGTCGGAGGGACAGTTGGTGAGTCGGAGAGGCAGTTGGTGAGTCGGAGAGTGAGTTGGAGAGTCGGAGGGGCAGTTGGTGAGTCGGAGAGGCAGTTGGTGAGTCGGAGAGGCAGTTGGTGAGTCGGAGAGGCAGTTGGAGAGTCGGAGAGGCATTTGGTGAGTCGGAGAGGTAGTTGGTGAGTCGGAGAGGTAGTAGTTGAGTCGGAGAGGTAGTCGGTGTGTCGGAGTGTTAGTCGGTGAGTCGGAGAGGCAGTCGGTGAGTCGGAGAGGCAGTCGATGATTCGGAGGCGCAGTCGGTGAGTCGGAGAGGTAGTTGGTGAGTCGGAGTGGCAGTTGGTGTGGCGGAGAGGTAGTTGGTGACTCGGAGAGGCAGTTGGTGAGTCGGGGGGGCAGTTGGTGAGTCGGAGAGGTAGTTGGTGAGTCGGAGAGGTAGTTGGTGACTCGGTGAGGCAGTTGGTGAGTCGGAGGGGCAATTGGTGAGTCGGAGGGGCAGTTGTTGAGTCGGAGAGGCAGTTGGTGAGTCGGAGGGGCAGTTGGTGAGTCGGTGAGGCGGTTGGTGAGTCGGAGAGGCAGTTGGTGAGTCGGAGAGGCAGTTGGTGAGTAGGAGGGGCAGTTGGTGAGTCGGAGAGGCAGTTGGTGAGTCAGAGGGGCAGTTGGTGAGTCAGAGCGGCAGTTGGTGAGTCGGAGAGGCAGTTGGTGTGTCGGAGAGGCAGTTGGTGAGTCGGAGAAGCAGTTGGTGAGTCGGAGAGGCAGTTGGTGAGTCGGAGGGGCAGTTGGTGAGTCGGAGAAGTAGTTGGTGAGTCGGAGGGACAGTTGGTGAGTCGGAGAGGCAGTTGGTGAGTCGGAGAGGTAGTTGGTGAGTCGGAGGGGAAGTTGGTGAGTCGGCGGGGCAGTTGGTGAGTCGGAGAGCCAGTTGGTGAGTCGGAGAGGCAGTTGGTGCGTCAGAGGTGCAGTTGGTGAGTCGGAGAGGCAGTTGGTGAGTCGGAGAGGCAGTTGGTGGGTCGGAGAGGCAGTTGGTGAGTGGGAGAGGCAGTTGGTGAGTCGGAGAGGCAGTTGGTGAGTCGGAGAGGTAGTTGGTGAGTCGAAGGGGAAGTTGGTGAGTCGGCGGGGCAGTTGGTGAGTCGGAGAGCCAGTTGGTGAGTCGGAGAGGCAGTTGGTGCGTCAGAGGTGCAGTTGGTGAGTCGGAGAGGCAGTTGGTGAGTCGGAGAGGCAGTTGGTGGGTCGGAGAGGCAGTTGGTGAGTGGGAGAGGCAGTTGGTGAGTCGGAGAGGCAGTTGGTGAGTCGGAGAGGTAGTTGGTGAGTCGGAGGGGCAGTTGGTGAGTCGGAGAGGTAGTTGGTGAGTTGTAGAGGGCGTTGGTGAGTCGGAGGGGCAGTTGGAGAGTCGGAGAGGCAGTTGGAGAGTCGGAGAGGCAGTTGGTGAGTCGGAGAGGTAGTTGGTGAGTCAGAGAGGTATTTGGTGAGTCGGAGAGGTAGGTGGTGAGTCGGAGAGGTAGTTGGTGAGTCGGAGAGGCAGTTCGTGAGTCGGAGAGGCAGTTTGTGAGTCGGAGAGACAGTTGGTGAGTCGGAGGGGCAGTTGGTGAGTCGGAGAGGCAGTTGGTGAGTCGGAGAGGCAGTTGGTGAGTCGGAGAGGCAGTTGGTGAGTCGGAGTGGCAGTTGGTGAGTCTGAGAGGCAGTTGGTGAGTCGGGGGGCAGTTCGTGAGTCGGAGGGGCAGTTGGTCAGTCGGAGAGGCAGTTCGTGAGTCGGAGGGGCAGTTGGTGAGTCGGAGAGGCAGTTGGTGAGTCGGAGAGGCAGTTGGTGAGTCGGAGAGGCAGTTGGTGAGTCGGAGGGGCAGTTGGTGAGTCGGAGAGGGCGTTGGTGAGTCGGAGGGGCAGTTGGAGAGTCGGAGAGGCAGTTGGAGAGTCGGAGAGGCAGTTGGTGAGCCGGAGAGGTATTTGGTGAGTCAGAGAGGTAGTTGGTGAGTCGGAGAGGTAGGTGGTGAGTCGGAGAGGTAGTTGGTGAGTCGGAGAGGCAGTTCGTGAGTCGGAGAGGCAATTTGTGATTCGGAGAGACAGTTGGTGAGTCGGAGGGGCAGTTGGTGAGTCGGAGAGGCAGTTGGTGAGTCGGAGAGGCAGTTGGTGAGTCGGAGAGGCAGTTGGTGAGTCTGAGAGGCAGTTGGTGAGTCGGGGGGGCAGTTCGTGAGTCGAAGGGGCAGTTGGTGAGTCAGAGAGGCAGTTGGTGAGTCGGAGGGGCAGTTGGTGAGTCGGAGAGGCAGTTGGTGAGTCGGAGAGGCAGTTGGTGAGTCGGAGAGGCAGTTGGTGAGTCGGAGGGGCAGTTGGTGAGTCGGAGAAGTAGTTGGTGAGTCGGAGGGACAGTTGGTGAGTCGGAGAGGCAGTTGGTGAGTCGGAGAGGTAGTTGGTGAGTCGGAGGGGAATTTGGTGAGACGGTGGGGCAGTTGGTGAGTCGGTGAGCCAGTTGGTGAGTCGGCGAGGCAGTTGGTGAGTCGGAGAGGCAGTTGGTGAGTCGGAGAGGTAGTTGGTGAGTGGGAGAGACAGTTGGTGAGTCGGAGAGGCAGTTGGTGAGTCTGAGAGGTAGTTGGTGAGTCGGAGGGGTAGTTGGTGAGTCGGAGAGGTAGTTGGTGAGTCGGAGAGGGTGTTGGTGAGTCGGAGGGGCAGTTGGCGAGTCGGACAGGCAGTTGGTGAGTCGGAGAGACAGTTGGAGAGTCGGAGAGGCAGTTGGTGAGTCGGAGAGGGCGTTGGTGAGTCGGAGAGGCAGTTGGTGAGTCGGAGAGGCAGTTGGAGAGTCGGAGAGACAGTTGGTGAGTCGGAGAGGCAGTTGGTGAGTCGGAGAGGCAGTTGGAGAGTCGGAGAGGCAGTTGGTGAGTCGGAGAGGTAGTTGGTGAGTCTGAGAGGTAGTTTGTGAGTCGGAGAGGTAGTTGGTGAGTCGGAGAGGTAGTTGGTGACTCGGAGAGGCAGTTGGTGAGTCGGAGAGGTAGTTGGTGAGTCGGAGAGGCAGTTGGTGAGTCGGAGAGGCAGTTTGTGATTCGGAGAGGCAGTTGGTGAGTCGGAGGGGCAGTTGGTTAGTCGGAGAGGCAGTTGGTGAGTCGGAGAGGTAGTTGGTGAGTCGGAGAGGCAGTTGGTGAGTCGGAGAGGTAGTTGGTGACTTGGAGAGGCAGTTGGTGAGTCGGGGAGGCAGTTGGTGAGTCGGAGAGGTAGTTGGTGAGTCGGAGAGGTAGTTGGTGACTCGGAGAGGCAGTTGGTGAGTCGGAGGGGAATTTGGTGAGACGGTGGGGCAGTTGGTGAGTCGGAGAGCCAGTTGGTGAGTCGGAGAGGCAGTTGGTGAGTCGGAGAGGCAGTTGGAGTGTCGGAGAGGCAGTTGGTGAGTCGTAGAGGGCGTTGGTTAGTCGGAGAGGCAGTTGGTGAGTCGGAGAGGCAGTTGGAGAGTCGCAGAGGCAGTTGGTGAGTCCGAGAGGCAGTTGGAGAGTCGGAGAGGCAGTTGGTGAGTCGGAGAGGTAGTTGGTGAGTGGGAGAGACAGTTGGTGAGTCGGAGAGGCAGTTGGTGAGTCTGAGAGGTAGTTGGTAAGTCGGAGGGGCAGTTGGTGAGTCGGAGAGGTAGTTGGTGAGTCGGAGAGGGTGTTGGTGAGTCGGAGAGGCAGTTGGTGAGTCTGAGAGGTAGTTGGTGAGTCGGAGGGGCAGTTGGTGAGTCGGAGAGGTAGTTGGTGAGTCGGAGAGGGTGTTGGTGAGTCGGAGGGGCAGTTGGCGAGTCGAAGAGGCAGTTGGTGAGTGGGAGAGGCAGTTGGAGAGTCGGAGAGGCAGTTGGAGAGTCGGAGAGGGCGTTGGTGAGTCGGAGAGGCAGTTGGTGAGTCGGAGAGGCAGTTGGTGAGTCGGAGAGGCAGTTGGAGAGTCGGAGAGGCAGTTGGTGAGTCGGAGAGGCAGTTGGTGAGTCGGAGAGGCAGTTGGAGAGTCGGAGAGGCAGTTGGTGAGTCGGAGAGGTAGTTGGTGAGTCTGAGAGGTAGTTTGTGAGTCGGAGAGGTAGTTGGTGAGTCGGAGAGGTAGTTGGTGACTCGGAGAGGCAGTTGGTGAGTCGGAGAGGTAGTTGGTGAGTCGGAGAGGCAGTTGGTGAGTCGGAGAGGCAGTTTGTGAGTCGGAGAGGCAGTTGGTGAGTCGGAGGGGCAGTTGGTTAGTCGGAGAGGCAGTTGGTGAGTCGGAGAGGTAGTTGGTGAGTCGGAGAGGCAGTTGGTGAGTCGGAGAGGTAGTTGGTGACTTGGAGAGGCAGTTGGTGAGTCGGGGAAGCAGTTGGTGAGTCGGAGAGGTAGTTGGTGAGTCGGAGAGGTAGTTGGTGACTCGGAGAGGCAGTTGGTGAGTCGGAGGGGAATTTGGTGAGACGGTGGGGCAGTTGGTGAGTCGGAGAGCCAGTTGGTGAGTCGGAGAGGCAGTTGGTGAGTCGGAGAGGCAGTTGGAGTGTCGGAGAGGCAGTTGGTGAGACGTAGAGGGCGTTGGTTAGTCGGAGAGGCATGTGGTGAGTCGGAGAGGCAGTTGGAGAGTCGCAGAGGCAGTTGGTGAGTCCGAGAGGCAGTTGGAGAGTCGGAGAGGCAGTTGGTGAGTCGGAGAGGCAGTTGGTGAGTCGGAGAGGCAGTTGGAGAGTCGGAGAGGCAGTTGGTAAGTCGGAGAGGTAGTTGGTGAGTCGGAGAGGCAGTTGGTGAGTCGGAGAGGTAGTTGGTGAGTTGGAGAGGCAGTTGGTGAGTCGGAGAGGCAGTTTGTGAGTCGGAGAGGCAGTTGGTGAGTCGGAGGGGCTGTTGGTGAGTCGGAGAGGCAGTTGGTGAGTCGGGGAGGCAGTTGGTGAGTCGGAGAGGCAGTTGGTGAGTCGGAGAGGTAGTTGGTGACTTGGAGAGGCAGTTGTTGAGTCGGGGAGGCGGTTGGTGAGTCGGAGAGATAGTTGGTGAGTCGGAGAGGTAGTTGGTGACTCGGCGAGGCAGTTGGTGAGTCGGGGGGGCAGTTGGTGAGTCGGAGAGATAGTTGGTGAGTCGGAGAGGTAGTTGGTGACTCGGAGAGGCAGTTGGTGAGTCGGAGGGGCAGTTGGTGAGTCGGAGAGGCAGTTGGTGAGTCGGAGAGGTAGTTGGTGAGTCGGAGGGGCAGTTGGTGAGTCGGAGAGGCAGTTGGTGAGTCGGAGAGGCAGTTGGTGAGTCGGAGAGGCAGTTGGTGAGTCGGAGAGGCAGTTGGTGAGTCATAGGCTCAGTTGGTGAGTCGGAGAGGCAGTTGGTGAGTCGTAGAGGCAGTTGGTGATTCGGAGAGGCAGTTGGTGAGTCGGAGAGGCTTTTTATGAGTCGGAGGGGCAGTTGGAGAGTCGGCGAGGTAGTTGGTGAGTCGGAGAGGCAGTTTGTGAGTCGGAGAGGCAGTTGGTGAGTCGGAGGGGCAGTTGGTGAGTCGGAGAGGCAGTTGGTGACTCGGAGAGGCAGTTGGTGAGTCGGAGAGGCAGTTGGTGAGTCGGAGAGGTAGTTGGTGACTTGGAGAGGCAGTTTGTGATTCGGGGAGGCAGTTGGTGAGTCGGAGAGGTAGTTGGTGAGTCGGAGAGGTAGTTGGTGACTCGGAGAGGCAGTTGGTGAGTCGGAGGGGAATTTGGTGAGACGGTGGGGCAGTTGGTGAGTCGGAGAGCCAGTTGGTGAGTCGGAGAGGCAGTTGGTGAGTCGGAGAAGCAGTTGGTGAGTCGGAGAGGCAGTTGGTGAGTCGGAGAGGTAGTTGGTGAGTCGGAGGGGAATTTCCTGAGACGGTGGGGCAGTTGGTGAGTCGGAGAGCCAGTTGGTGAGTCGGAGAGGCAGTTGGTGCGTCAGAGGTGCAGTTGGTGAGTCGGAGAGGCAGTTGGTGAGTCGGAGAGGCAGTTGGTGGGTCGGAGAGGCAGTTGGTGAGTGGGAGAGGCAGTTGGTGAGTCGGAGAGGCAGTTGGTGAGTCGGAGAGGTAGTTGGTGAGTCGGAGGGGCAGTTGGTGAGTCGGAGAGGTAGTTGGTGAGTTGTAGAGGGCGTTGGTGAGTCGGAGGGGCAGTTGTGGAGTCGGAGAGGCAGTTGGAGAGTCGGAGAGGCAGTTGGTGAGTCGGAGAGGTAGTTGGTGAGTCAGAGAGGTATTTGGTGAGTCGGAGAGGTAGGTGGTGAGTCGGAGAGGTAGTTGGTGAGTCGGAGAGGCAGTTCGTGAGTCGGAGAGGCAGTTTGTGAGTTGGAGAGACAGTTGGTGAGTCGGAGGGGCAGTTGGTGAGTCGGAGAGGCAGTTGGTGAGTCGGAGAGGCAGTTGGTGAGTCGGAGAGGCAGTTGGTGAGTCGGAGTGGCAGTTGGTGAGTCTGAGAGGCAGTTGGTGAGTCGGGGGGCAGTTCGTGAGTCGGAGGGGCAGTTGGTCAGTCGGAGAGGCAGTTGGTGAGTCGGAGGGGCAGTTGGTGAGTCGGAGAGGCAGTTGGTGAGTCGGAGAGGCAGTTGGTGAGTCGGAGAGGCAGTTGGTGAGTCGGAGGGGCAGTTGGTGAGTCGGAGAGGGCGTTGGTGAGTCGGAGGGGCAGTTGGAGAGTCGGAGAGGCAGTTTGGAGAGTCGGAGAGGCAGTTGGTGAGTCGGAGAGGTATTTGGTGAGTCAGAGAGGTAGTTGGTGAGTCGGAGAGGTAGGTGGTGAGTCGGAGAGGTAGTTGGTGAGTCGGAGAGGCAGTTCGTGAGTCGGAGAGGCAATTTGTGAGTCGGAGAGACAGTTGGTGAGTCGGAGGGGCAGTTGGTGAGTCGGAGAGGCAGTTGGTGAGTCGGAGAGGCAGTTGGTGAGTCGGAGAAGCAGTTGGTGAGTCTGAGAGGCAGTTGGTGAGTCGGGGGGGCAGTTCGTGAGTCGAAGGGGCAGTTGGTGAGTCAGAGAGGCAGTTGGTGAGTCGGAGGGGCAGTTGGTGAGTCGGAGAGGCAGTTGGTGAGTCGGAGAGGCAGTTGGTGAGTCGGAGAGGCAGTTGGTGAGTCGGAGGGGCAGTTGGTGAGTCGGAGAAGTAGTTGGTGAGTCGGAGGGACAGTTGGTGAGTCGGAGAGGCAGTTGGTGAGTCGGAGAGGTAGTTGGTGAGTCGGAGGGGAATTTGGTGAGACGGTGGGGCAGTTGGTGACTCGGTGAGCCAGTTGGTGAGTCGGCGAGGCAGTTGGTGAGTCGGAGAGGCAGTTGGTGAGTCGGAGAGGTAGTTGGTGAGTGGGAGAGACAGTTGGTGAGTCGGAGAGGCAGTTGGTGAGTCTGAGAGGTAGTTGGTGAGTCGGAGGGGTAGTTGGTGAGTCGGAGAGGTAGTTGGTGAGTCGGAGAGGGTGTTGGTGAGTCGGAGGGGCAGTTGGCGAGTCGGAGAGGCAGTTGGTGAGTCGGAGAGACAGTTGGAGAGTCGGAGAGGCAGTTGGTGAGTCGGAGAGGGCGTTGGTGAGTCGGAGAGGCACTTGGTGAGTCGGAGGGGCAGTTGGTGAGTCGGAGAGGCAGTTGGAGAGTCGGAGAGACAGTTGGTGAGTCGGAGAGGCAGTTGGTGAGTCGGAGAGGCAGTTGGAGAGTCGGAGAGGCAGTTGGTGAGTCGGAGAGGTAGTTGGTGAGTCTGAGAGGTAGTTTGTGAGTCGGAGAGGTAGTTGGTGAGTCGGAGAGGTAGTTGGTGACTCGGAGAGGCAGTTGGTGAGTCGGAGAGGTAGTTGGTGAGTCGGAGAGGCAGTTGGTGAGTCGGAGAGGCAGTTTGTGAGTCGGAGAGGCAGTTGGTGAGTCGGAGGGGCAGTTGGTTAGTCGGAGAGGCAGTTGGTGAGTCGGAGAGGTAGTTGGTGAGTCGGAGAGGCAGTTGGTGAGTCGGAGAGGTAGTTGGTGACTTGGAGAGGCAGTTGGTGAGTCGGGGAGGCAGTTGGTGAGTCGGAGAGGTAGTTGGTGAGTCGGAGAGGTAGTTGGTGACTCGGAGAGGCAGTTGGTGAGTCGGAGGGGAATTTGGTGAGACGGTGGGGCAGTTGGTGAGTCGGAGAGCCAGTTGGTGAGTCGGAGAGGCAGTTGGTGAGTCGGAGAGGCAGTTGGAGTGTCGGAGAGGCAGTTGGTGAGTCGTAGAGGGCGTTGGTTAGTCGGAGAGGCAGTTGGTGAGTCGGAGAGGCAGTTGGAGAGTCGCAGAGGCAGTTGGAGAGTCGGAGAGGCAGTTGGAGAGTCGGAGAGGCAGTTGGTGAGTCGGAGAGGTAGTTGGTGAGTGGGAGAGACAGTTGGTGAGTCAGAGAGGCAGTTGGTGAGTCTGAGAGGTAGTTGGTGAGTCGGAGGGGCAGTTGGTGAGTCGGAGAGGTAGTTGGTGAGTCGGAGAGGGTGTTGGTGAGTCGGAGAGGCAGTTGGTGAGTCTGAGAGGTAGTTGGTGAGTCGGAGGGGCAGTTGGTGAGTTGGAGAGGTAGTTGGTAAGTCGGAGAGGGTGTTGGTGAGTCGGAGGGGCAGTTGGCGAGTCGAAGAGGCAGTTGGTGAGTCGGAGAGGCAGTTGGAGAGTCGGAGAGGCAGTTGGTGAGTCGGAGAGGGCGTTGGTGAGTCGGAGAGGCAGTTGGTGAGTCGGAGAGGCAGTTGGTGAGTCGGAGAGGCAGTTGGAGAGTCGGAGAGGCAGTTGGTGAGTCGGAGAGGCAGTTGGTGAGTCGGAGAGGCAGTTGGAGAGTCGGAGAGGCAGTTGGTGAGTCGGAGAGGTAGTTGGTGAGTCTGAGAGGTAGTTTGTGAGTCGGAGAGGTAGTTGGTGAGTCGGAGAGGTAGTTGGTGAATCGGAGAGGCAGTTGGTGAGTCGGAGAGGTAGTTGGTGAGTCGGAGAGGCAGTTGGTGAGTCGGAGAGGCAGTTTGTGAGTCGGAGAGGCAGTTGGTGAGTCGGAGGGGCAGTTGGTTAGTCGGAGAGGCAGTTGGTGAGTCGGAGAGGTAGTTGGTGAGTCGGAGAGGCAGTTGGTGAGTCGGAGAGGTAGTTGGTGACTTGGAGAGGCAGTTGGTGAGTCGGGGAGGCAGTTGGTGAGTCGGAGAGGTAGTTGGTGAGTCGGAGAGGTAGTTGGTGACTCGGAGAGGCAGTTGGTGAGTCGGAGGGGAATTTGGTGAGACGGTGGGGCAGTTGGTGAGTCGGAGAGCCAGTTGGTGAGTCGGAGAGGCAGTTGGTGAGTCGGAGAGGCAGTTGGAGTGTCGGAGAGGCAGTTGGTGAGTCGTAGAGGGCGTTGGTTAGTCGGAGAGGCAGTTGGTGAGTCGGAGAGGCAGTTGGAGAGTCGCAGAGGCAGTTGGTGAGTCCGAGAGGCAGTTGGAGAGTCGGAGAGGCAGTTGGTGAGTCGGAGAGGCAGTTGGTGAGTCGGAGAGGCAGTTGGAGAGTCGGAGAGGCAGTTGGTGAGTCGGAGAGGTAGTTGGTGAGTCGGAGAGGCAGTTGGTGAGTCGGAGAGGTAGTTGGTGAGTTGGAGAGGCAGTTGGTGAGTCGGAGAGGCAGTTTGTGAGTCGGAGAGGCAGTTGGTGAGTCGGAGGGGCTGTTGGTGAGTCGGAGAGGCAGTTGGTGAGTCGGGGAGGCAGTTGGTGAGTCGGAGAGGCAGTTGGTGAGTCGGAGAGGTAGTTGGTGAGTCGGAGGGCCAGTTGGTGAGTCGGAGAGGCAGTTGGTGAGTCGGAGAGGCAGTTGGTGAGTCGGAGGGGCAGTTGGTGAGTCGGAGAGGCAGTTGGTGAGTCGGAGAGGCAGTTGGTGAGTCGGAGAGGTAGTTGGTGACTTGGAGAGGCAGTTGTTGAGTCGGGGTGGCAGTTGGTGAGTCGGAGAGGTAGTTGGTGAGTCGGAGAGGTAGTTGGTGACTCGGAGAGGCAGTTGGTGAGTCGGAGGGGCAGTTGGTGAGTCGGAGAGGCAGTTAGTGAGTCGGAGAGGTAGTTGGTGAGTCGGAGAGGCAGTTGGTGAGTCGGAGAGGCAGTTGGTGAGTCGGAGAGGCAGTTGGTGAGTCATAGGCTCAGTTGGTGAGTCGGAGAGGCAGTTGGTGAGTCGTAGAGGCAGTTGGTGATTCGGAGGGGAATTTGGTGAGACGGTGGGGCAGTTGCTGAGTCGGAGAGCCAGTTGGTGAGTCGGAGAGGCAGTTGGTGAGTCGGAGAAGCAGTTGGTGAGTCGGAGAGGCAGTTGGTGAGTCGGAGAGGTAGTTGGTGAGTCGGAGGGGAATTTCCTGAGACGGTGGGGCAGTTGGTGAGTCGGAGAGCCAGTTGGTGAGTCGGAGAGGCAGTTGGTGAGTCGGAGAGGCAGTTGGTGAGTGGGAGAGGCAGTTGGTGAGTCGGAGGGGCAGTTGGTGAGTCGGAGAGGCAGTTGGTGAGTCGGAGGGGCAGTTGGTGAGTCGGTGAGGCAGTTGGTGAGTCGGAGAGGCAGTTGGTGAGTCGGAGAGGCAGTTGGTGAGTGGGAGAGGCAGTTGGTGAGTCGGAGGGGCAGTTGGTGAGTCGGAGAGGCAGTTGGTGAGTTGGAGGGGCAGTTGGTGAGTCGGTGAGGCAGTTGGTGAGTCGGAGAGGCAGTTGGTGAGTTGGAGGGGCAGTTGGTGAGTCGGAGAGGCAGTTGGTGAGTCGGAGAGGCAGTTGGTGAGTCGGAGAGGCAGTTGGTGAGTCATAGGCTCAGTTGGTGACTCGGAGAGGCAGTTGGTGAGTCGTAGAGGCAGTTGGTGATTCGGAGAGGCAGTTGGTGAGTCGGAGAGGCTTTTTATGAGTCGGAGGGGCAGTTGGAGAGTCGGCGAGGTAGTTGGTGAGTCGGAGAGGCAGTTTGTGAGTCGGAGAGGCAGTTGGTGAGTCGGAGGGGCAGTTGGTGAGTCGGAGAGGCAGTTGGTGACTCGGAGAGGCAGTTGGTGAGTCGGAGAGGCAGTTGGTGAGTCGGAGAGGTAGTTGGTGACTTGGAGAGGCAGTTTGTGATTCGGGGAGGCAGTTGGTGAGTCGGAGAGGTAGTTGGTGAGTCGGAGAGGTAGTTGGTGACTCGGAGAGGCAGTTGGTGAGTCGGAGGGGAATTTGGTGAGACGGTGGGGCAGTTGGTGAGTCGGAGAGCCAGTTGGTGAGTCGGAGAGGCAGTTGGTGAGTCGGAGAAGCAGTTGGTGAGTCGGAGAGGCAGTTGGTGAGTCGGAGAGGTAGTTGGTGAGTCGGAGGGGAATTTCCTGAGACGGTGGGGCAGTTGGTGAGTCGGAGAGCCAGTTGGTGAGTCGGAGAGGCAGTTGGTGCGTCAGAGGTGCAGTTGGTGAGTCGGAGACGCAGTTGGTGAGTCGGAGAGGCAGTTGGTGGGTCGGAGAGGCAGTTGGTGAGTGGGAGAGGCAGTTGGTGAGTCGGAGAGGCAGTTGGTGAGTCGGAGAGGGTGTTGGTGAGTCGGAGAGGCAGTTGGTGAGACGGAGAGGTAGTTGGTGAGTCGGAGAGGGTGTTGGTGAGTCGGAGAGGCAGTTGGTGAGTCTGAGAGGTAGTTGGTGAGTCGGAGGGGCAGTTGGTGAGTTGGAGAGGTAGTTGGTAAGTCGGAGAGGGTGTTGGTGAGTCGGAGGGGCAGTTGGCGAGTCGAAGAGGCAGTTGGTGAGTCGGAGAGGCAGTTGGAGAGTCGGAGAGGCAGTTGGTGAGTCGGAGAGGGCGTTGGTGAGTCGGAGAGGCAGTTGGTGAGTCGGAGAGGCAGTTGGTGAGTCGGAGAGGCAGTTGGAGAGTCGGAGAGGCAGTTGGTGAGTCGGAGAGGCAGTTGGTGAGTCGGAGAGGCAGTTGGAGAGTCGGAGAGGCAGTTGGTGAGTCGGAGAGGTAGTTGGTGAGTCTGAGAGGTAGTTTGTGAGTCGGAGAGGTAGTTGGTGAGTCGGAGAGGTAGTTGGTGACTCGGAGAGGCAGTTGGTGAGTCGGAGAGGTAGTTGGTGAGTCGGAGAGGCAGTTGGTGAGTCGGAGAGGCAGTTTGTGAGTCGGAGAGGCAGTTGGTGAGTCGGAGGGGCAGTTGGTTAGTCGGAGAGGCAGTTGGTGAGTCGGAGAGGTAGTTGGTGAGTCGGAGAGGCAGTTGGTGAGTCGGAGAGGTAGTTGGTGACTTGGAGAGGCAGTTGGTGAGTCGGGGAGGCAGTTGGTGAGTCGGAGAGGTAGTTGGTGAGTCGGAGAGGTAGTTGGTGACTCGGAGAGGCAGTTGGTGAGTCGGAGGGGAATTTGGTGAGACGGTGGGGCAGTTGGTGAGTCGGAGAGCCAGTTGGTGAGTCGGAGAGGCAGTTGGTGAGTCGGAGAGGCAGTTGGAGTGTCGGAGAGGCAGTTGGTGAGTCGTAGAGGGCGTTGGTTAGTCGGAGAGGCAGTTGGTGAGTCGGAGAGGCAGTTGGAGAGTCGCAGAGGCAGTTGGTGAGTCCGAGAGGCAGTTGGAGAGTCGGAGAGGCAGTTGGTGAGTCGGAGAGGCAGTTGGTGAGTCGGAGAGGCAGTTGGAGAGTCGGAGAGGCAGTTGGTGAGTCGGAGAGGTAGTTGGTGAGTCGGAGAGGCAGTTGGTGAGTCGGAGAGGTAGTTGGTGAGTTGGAGAGGCAGTTGGTGAGTCGGAGAGGCAGTTTGTGAGTCGGAGAGGCAGTTGGTGAGTCGGAGGGGCTGTTGGTGAGTCGGAGAGGCAGTTGGTGAGTCGGGGAGGCAGTTGGTGAGTCGGAGAGGCAGTTGGTGAGTCGGAGAGGTAGTTGGTGAGTCGGAGGGCCAGTTGGTGAGTCGGAGAGGCAGTTGGTGAGTCGGAGAGGCAGTTGGTGAGTCGGAGGGGCAGTTGGTGAGTCGGAGAGGCAGTTGGTGAGTCGGAGAGGCAGTTGGTGAGTCGGAGAGGTAGTTGGTGACTTGGAGAGGCAGTTGTTGAGTCGGGGTGGCAGTTGGTGAGTCGGAGAGGTAGTTGGTGAGTCGGAGAGGTAGTTGGTGACTCGGAGAGGCAGTTGGTGAGTCGGAGGGGCAGTTGGTGAGTCGGAGAGGCAGTTAGTGAGTCGGAGAGGTAGTTGGTGAGTCGGAGAGGCAGTTGGTGAGTCGGAGAGGCAGTTGGTGAGTCGGAGAGGCAGTTGGTGAGTCGGAGAGGCAGTTGGTGAGTCATAGGCTCAGTTGGTGAGTCGGAGAGGCAGTTGGTGAGTCGTAGAGGCAGTTGGTGATTCGGAGGGGAATTTGGTGAGACGGTGGGGCAGTTGCTGAGTCGGAGAGCCAGTTGGTGAGTCGGAGAGGCAGTTGGTGAGTCGGAGAAGCAGTTGGTGAGTCGGAGAGGCAGTTGGTGAGTCGGAGAGGTAGTTGGTGAGTCGGAGGGGAATTTCCTGAGACGGTGGGGCAGTTGGTGAGTCGGAGAGCCAGTTGGTGAGTCGGAGAGGCAGTTGGTGAGTCGGAGAGGCAGTTGGTGAGTGGGAGAGGCAGTTGGTGAGTCGGAGGGGCAGTTGGTGAGTCGGAGAGGCAGTTGGTGAGTCGGAGGGGCAGTTGGTGAGTCGGTGAGGCAGTTGGTGAGTCGGAGAGGCAGTTGGTGAGTCGGAGAGGCAGTTGGTGAGTGGGAGAGGCAGTTGGTGAGTCGGAGGGGCAGTTGGTGAGTCGGAGAGGCAGTTGGTGAGTCGGAGGGGCAGTTGGTGAGTCGGTGAGGCAGTTGGTGAGTCGGAGAGGCAGTTGGTGAGTTGGAGGGGCAGTTGGTGAGTCGGAGAGGCAGTTGGTGAGTCGGAGAGGCAGTTGGTGAGTCGGAGAGGCAGTTGGTGAGTCATAGGCTCAGTTGGTGACTCGGAGAGGCAGTTGGTGAGTCGTAGAGGCAGTTGGTGATTCGGAGAGGCAGTTGGTGAGTCGGAGAGGCTTTTTATGAGTCGGAGGGGCAGTTGGAGAGTCGGCGAGGTAGTTGGTGAGTCGGAGAGGCAGTTTGTGAGTCGGAGAGGCAGTTGGTGAGTCGGAGGGGCAGTTGGTGAGTCGGAGAGGCAGTTGGTGACTCGGAGAGGCAGTTGGTGAGTCGGAGAGGCAGTTGGTGAGTCGGAGAGGTAGTTGGTGACTTGGAGAGGCAGTTTGTGATTCGGGGAGGCAGTTGGTGAGTCGGAGAGGTAGTTGGTGAGTCGGAGAGGTAGTTGGTGACTCGGAGAGGCAGTTGGTGAGTCGGAGGGGAATTTGGTGAGACGGTGGGGCAGTTGGTGAGTCGGAGAGCCAGTTGGTGAGTCGGAGAGGCAGTTGGTGAGTCGGAGAAGCAGTTGGTGAGTCGGAGAGGCAGTTGGTGAGTCGGAGAGGTAGTTGGTGAGTCGGAGGGGAATTTCCTGAGACGGTGGGGCAGTTGGTGAGTCGGAGAGCCAGTTGGTGAGTCGGAGAGGCAGTTGGTGCGTCAGAGGTGCAGTTGGTGAGTCGGAGACGCAGTTGGTGAGTCGGAGAGGCAGTTGGTGGGTCGGAGAGGCAGTTGGTGAGTGGGAGAGGCAGTTGGTGAGTCGGAGAGGCAGTTGGTGAGTCGGAGAGGTAGTTGGTGAGTCGGAGGGGCAGTTGGTGAGTCGGATAGGTAGTTAGTGAGTTGTAGAGGGCGTTGGTGAGTCGGAGGGGCAGTTGTGGAGTCGGAGAGGCAGTTGGAGAGTCGGAGAGGCAGTTGGTGAGTCGGAGAGGTAGTTGGTGAGTCAGAGAGGTATTTGGTGAGTCGGAGAGGTAGGTGGTGAGTCGGAGAGGTAGTTGGTGAGTCGGAGAGGCAGTTCGTGAGTCGGAGAGGCAGTTTGTGAGTTGGAGAGACAGTTGGTGAGTCGGAGGGGCAGTTGGTGAGTCGGAGAGGCAGTTGGTGAGTCGGAGAGGCAGTTGGTGAGTCGGAGAGGCAGTTGGTGAGTCGGAGTGGCAGTTGGTGAGTCTGAGAGGCAGTTGGTGAGTCGGGGGGCAGTTCGTGAGTCGGAGGGGCAGTTGGTCAGTCGGAGAGGCAGTTGGTGAGTCGGAGGGGCAGTTGGTGAGTCGGAGAGGCAGTTGGTGAGTCGGAGAGGCAGTTGGTGTGTCGGAGAGGCAGTTGGTGAGTCGGAGGGGCAGTTGGTGAGTCGGAGAGGCGTTGGTGAGTCGGAGGGGCAGTTGGAGAGTCGGAGAGGCAGTTTGGAGAGTCGGAGAGGCAGTTGGTGAGTCGGAGAGGTATTTGGTGAGTCAGAGAGGTAGTTGGTGAGTCGGAGAGGTAGGTGGTGAGTCGGAGAGGTAGTTGGTGAGTCGGAGAGGCAGTTCGTGAGTCGGAGAGGCAATTTGTGAGTCGGAGAGACAGTTGGTGAGTCGGAGGGGCAGTTGGTGAGTCGGAGAGGCAGTTGGTGAGTCGGAGAGGCAGTTGGTGAGTCGGAGAAGCAGTTGGTGAGTCTGAGAGGCAGTTGGTGAGTCGGGGGGGCAGTTCGTGAGTCGAAGGGGCAGTTGGTGAGTCAGAGAGGCAGTTGGTGAGTCGGAGGGGCAGTTGGTGAGTCGGAGAGGCAGTTGGTGAGTCGGAGAGGCAGTTGGTGAGTCGGAGAGGCAGTTGGTGAGTCGGAGGGGCAGTTGGTGAGTCGGAGAAGTAGTTGGTGAGTCGGAGGGACAGTTGGTGAGTCGGAGAGGCAGTTGGTGAGTCGGAGAGGTAGTTGGTGAGTCGGAGGGGAATTTGGTGAGACGGTGGGGCAGTTGGTGACTCGGTGAGCCAGTTGGTGAGTCGGCGAGGCAGTTGGTGAGTCGGAGAGGCAGTTGGTGAGTCGGAGAGGTAGTTGGTGAGTGGGAGAGACAGTTGGTGAGTCGGGGAGGCAGTTGGTGAGTCTGAGAGGTAGTTGGTGAGTCGGAGGGGTAGTTGGTGAGTCGGAGAGGTAGTTGGTGAGTCGGAGAGGGTGTTGGTGAGTCGGAGGGGCAGTTGGCGAGTCGGAGAGGCAGTTGGTGAGTCGGAGAGACAGTTGGAGAGTCGGAGAGGCAGTTGGTGAGTCGGAGAGGGCGTTGGTGAGTCGGAGAGGCACTTGGTGAGTCGGAGGGGCAGTTGGTGAGTCGGAGAGGCAGTTGGAGAGTCGGAGAGACAGTTGGTGAGTCGGAGAGGCAGTTGGTGAGTCGGAGAGGCAGTTGGAGAGTCGGAGAGGCAGTTGGTGAGTCGGAGAGGTAGTTGGTGAGTCTGAGAGGTAGTTTGTGAGTCGGAGAGGTAGTTGGTGAGTCGGAGAGGTAGTTGGTGACTCGGAGAGGCAGTTGGTGAGTCGGAGAGGTAGTTGGTGAGTCGGAGAGGCAGTTGGTGAGTCGGAGAGGCAGTTTGTGAGTCGGAGAGGCAGTTGGTGAGTCGGAGGGGCAGTTGGTTAGTCGGAGAGGCAGTTGGTGAGTCGGAGAGGTAGTTGGTGAGTCGGAGAGGCAGTTGGTGAGTCGGAGAGGTAGTTGGTGACTTGGAGAGGCAGTTGGTGAGTCGGGGAGGCAGTTGGTGAGTCGGAGAGGTAGTTGGTGAGTCGGAGAGGTAGTTGGTGACTCGGAGAGGCAGTTGGTGAGTCGGAGGGGAATTTGGTGAGACGGTGGGGCAGTTGGTGAGTCGGAGAGCCAGTTGGTGAGTCGGAGAGGCAGTTGGTGAGTCGGAGAGGCAGTTGGAGTGTCGGAGAGGCAGTTGGTGAGTCGTAGAGGGCGTTGGTTAGTCGGAGAGGCAGTTGGTGAGTCGGAGAGGCAGTTGGAGAGTCGCAGAGGCAGTTGGAGAGTCGGAGAGGCAGTTGGAGAGTCGGAGAGGCAGTTGGTGAGTCGGAGAGGTAGTTGGTGAGTGGGAGAGACAGTTGGTGAGTCGGAGAGGCAGTTGGTGAGTCTGAGAGGTAGTTGGTGAGTCGGAGGGGCAGTTGGTGAGTCGGAGAGGTAGTTGGTGAGTCGGAGAGGGTGTTGGTGAGTCGGAGAGGCAGTTGGTGAGTCTGAGAGGTAGTTGGTGAGTCGGAGGGGCAGTTGGTGAGTTGGAGAGGTAGTTGGTAAGTCGGAGAGGGTGTTGGTGAGTCGGAGGGGCAGTTGGCGAGTCGAAGAGGCAGTTGGTGAGTCGGAGAGGCAGTTGGAGAGTCGGAGAGGCAGTTGGTGAGTCGGAGAGGGCGTTGGTGAGTCGGAGAGACAGTTGGTGAGTCGGAGAGGCAGTTGGTGAGTCGGAGAGGCAGTTGGAGAGTCGGAGAGGCAGTTGGTGAGTCGGAGAGGCAGTTGGTGAGTCGGAGAGGCAGTTGGAGAGTCGGAGAGGCAGTTGGTGAGTCGGAGAGGTAGTTGGTGAGTCTGAGAGGTAGTTTGTGAGTCGGAGAGGTAGTTGGTGAGTCGGAGAGGTAGTTGGTGACTCGGAGAGGCAGTTGGTGAGTCGGAGAGGTAGTTGGTGAGTCGGAGAGGCAGTTGGTGAGTCGGAGAGGCAGTTTGTGAGTCAGAGAGGCAGTTGGTGAGTCGGAGGGGCAGTTGGTTAGTCGGAGAGGCAGTTGGTGAGTCGGAGAGGTAGTTGGTGAGTCGGAGAGGCAGTTGGTGAGTCGGAGAGGTAGTTGGTGACTTGGAGAGGCAGTTGGTGAGTCGGGGAGGCAGTTGGTGAGTCGGAGAGGTAGTTGGTGAGTCGGAGAGGTAGTTGGTGACTCGGAGAGGCAGTTGGTGAGTCGGAGGGGAATTTGGTGAGACGGTGGGGCAGTTGGTGAGTCGGAGAGCCAGTTGGTGAGTCGGAGAGGCAGTTGGTGAGTCGGAGAGGCAGTTGGAGTGTCGGAGAGGCAGTTGGTGAGTCGTAGAGGGCGTTGGTTAGTCGGAGAGGCAGTTGGTGAGTCGGAGAGGCAGTTGGAGAGTCGCAGAGGCAGTTGGTGAGTCCGAGAGGCAGTTGGAGAGTCGGAGAGGCAGTTGGTGAGTCGGAGAGGCAGTTGGTGAGTCGGAGAGGCAGTTGGAGAGTCGGAGAGGCAGTTGGTGAGTCGGAGAGGTAGTTGGTGAGTCGGAGAGGCAGTTGGTGAGTCGGAGAGGTAGTTGGTGAGTTGGAGAGGCAGTTGGTGAGTCGGAGAGGCAGTTTGTGAGTCGGAGAGGCAGTTGGTGAGTCGGAGGGGCTGTTGGTGAGTCGGAGAGGCAGTTGGTGAGTCGGGGAGGCAGTTGGTGAGTCGGAGAGGCAGTTGGTGAGTCGGAGAGGTAGTTGGTGACTTGGAGAGGCAGTTGTTGAGTCGGGGAGGCGGTTGGTGAGTCGGAGAGGTAGTTGGTGAGTCGGAGAGGTAGTTGGTGACTCGGCGAGGCAGTTGGTGAGTCGGGGGGGCAATTGGTGAGTCGGAGAGATAGTTGGTGAGTCGGGGAGGTAGTTGGTGACTCGGAGAGGCAGTTGGTGAGTCGGAGGGGCAGTTGGTGAGTCGGAGAGGCAGTTGGTGAGTCGGAGAGGTAGTTGGTGAGTCGGAGGGGCAGTTGGTGAGTCGGAGAGGCAGTTGGTGAGTCGGAGAGGCAGTTGGTGAGTCGGAGGGGCAGTTGGTGAGTCGGAGAGGCAGTTGGTGAGTCGGAGAGGCAGTTGGTGAGTCGGAGAGGTAGTTGGTGACTTGGAGAGGCAGTTGTTGAGTCGGGGTGGCAGTTGGTGAGTCGGAGAGGTAGTTGGTGAGTCGGAGAGGTAGTTGGTGACTCGGAGAGGCAGTTGGTGAGTCGGAGGGGCAGTTGGTGAGTCGGAGAGGCAGTTAGTGAGTCGGAGAGGTAGTTGGTGAGTCGGAGAGGCAGTTGGTGAGTCGGAGAGGCAGTTGGTGAGTCGGAGAGGCAGTTGGTGAGTCGGAGAGGCAGTTGGTGAGTCATAGGCTCAGTTGGTGAGTCGGAGAGGCAGTTGGTGAGTCGTAGAGGCAGTTGGTGATTCGGAGGGGAATTTGGTGAGACGGTGGGGCAGTTGCTGATTCGGAGAGCCAGTTGGTGAGTCGGAGAGGCAGTTGGTGAGTCGGAGAAGCAGTTGGTGAGTCGGAGAGGCAGTTGGTGAGTCGGAGAGGTAGTTGGTGAGTCGGAGGGGAATTTCCTGAGACGGTGGGGCAGTTGGTGAGTCGGAGAGCCAGTTGGTGAGTCGGAGAGGCAGTTGGTGCGTCGGAGGGGCAGTTGATGAGTCGGCGAGGCAGTTGGTGAGTCGGAGAGGCAGTTGGTGAGTCGGAGAGGCAGTTGGTGAGTGGGAGAGGCAGTTGGTGAGTCGGAGAGGCAGTTGGTGAGTCGGAGAGGTAGTTGGTGAGTCGGAGGGGCAGTTGATGAGTCGGAGAGGTAGTTGGTGAGTCGGAGAGGGCGTTGGTGAGTCGGAGGGGCAGTCGGCGAGTCAGAGAGGCAGTTGGTGAGTCGGAGAGGCAGTTGGTGAGTCGGAGAAGCAGTTGGTGAGTCGTAGAGGCAGTTGGTGAGTCGGAGAGGTAGTTGGTGAGTCGGAGGGGCAGTTGGTGAGTCGGAGAGGCAGTTGGTGAGTCGGAGAGGCAGTTGGTGAGTCGGAGAGGCAGTTGGTGAGTCGGAGAGGTAGTTGGTGAGTCGGAGGGGCTGTTGATGAGTCGGAGAGGTAGTTGGTGAGTCGGAGAGGGCGTTGGTGAGTCGGAGGGGCAGACGGCGAGTCGGAGAGGCAGTTGGTGAGTCGGAGAGGCAGTTGGTGAGTCGGAGAAGCAGTTGGTGAGTCGGAGAGGCAGTTGGTGAGTCGGAGAGGTAGTTGGTGAGTCGGAGGGGCAGTTGGTGAGTCGGAGAGGCAGTTGGTGAGTCGGAGAGGCAGTTGGTGAGTCGGAGAGGCAGTTGGTGAGTCGGAGAGGTAGTTGGTGAGTCGGAGGGGCTGTTGATGAGTCGGAGAGGTAGTTGGTGAGTCGGAGAGGGCGTTGGTGAGTCGGAGGGGCAGACGGCGAGTCGGAGAGGCAGTTGGTGAGTCAGAGAGGCAGTTGGTGAGTCGTAGAGGGCGTTGGTTAGTCGGAGAGGCAGTTGGTGAGTCGGAGAGGCAGTAGGTGAGTCGGAGAGGCAGTTGGTGAGTCGGAGAGGCAGTTGGAGAGTTGGAGAGGCAGTTGGTGAGTCGGAGAGGCAGTTGGTGAGTCGGAGAGGCAGTTGGAGAGTCGGAGAGGCAGTTGGTGAGTCGGAGAGGTAGTTGGTGAGTCTGAGAGGTAGTTGGTGAGTCGGAGAGGTGGTTGGTGAGTCGGAGAGGTAGTTGGTGAGTCGGAGAGGCAGTTGGTGAGTCGGAGAGGTAGTTGATGAGTCGGAGAGGCAGTTGGTGAGTCGGAGAGGCAGTTGGTGAGTCGGAGAGGTAGTTGGTGAGTCGGAGAGGTAGTTGGTGACTTGGAGAGGCAGTTGTTGAGTCGGGGAGACAGTTGGTGAGTCGGAGAGGTAGTTGGTGAGTCGGAGAGGTAGTTGGTGACTCGGAGAGGCAGTTGTAGAGTCGGGGGGGGCAGTTGGTGAGTCGGAGAGGTAGTTGGTGAGTCGGAGAGGTAGTTGGTGACTCGGAGAGGCAGTTGGTGAGTCGGATGGGCAGTTGGTGAGTCGGAGAGGCAGTTGGTGAGTCGGAGAGGTAGTTGGTGAGTCGGAGGGGCAGTTGGTGAGTCGGAGAGGCAGTTGGTGAGTCGGAGAGGCAGTTGGTGAGTCGGAGGGGCAGTTGGTGAGTCGGAGAGGCAGTTGGTGAGTCGGAGAGGTAGTTGGTGAGTCGGAGAGGTAGTTGGTGACTTGGAGAGGCAGTTGTTGAGTCGGGGGGGCAGTTGGTGAGTCGGAGAGGTAGTTGGTGAGTCGGAGAGGTAGTTGGTGACTCGGAGAGGCAGTTGGTGAGTCGGAGGGGCAGTTGGTGAGTCGGAGAGGCAGTTGGTGAGTCGGAGAGGCAGTTGGTGAGTCGGAGAGGCAGTTGGTGAGTCGCAGAGGCAGTTGGTGAGTCATAGGCTCAGTTGGTGAGTCAGAGAGGCAGTTGGTGAGTCGGAGAGGCAGTTGGTGATTCGGAGAGGCAGTTGGTGAGTCGGAGAGGCTGTTTATGAGTCGGAGGGGCAGTTGAGAGTCGGAGAGCTAGTTGGTGATTCGGAGAGGGCGTTGGTGAGTCGGAGGGGCAGTTGGAGAGTCGGAGAGGCAGTTGGAGAGTCGGAGAGGCAGTTGGTGAGTCGGAGAGGTAGTTGGTGAGTCAGAGAGGTAGTTGGTGAGTCGGAGAGGTAGTTGGTGAGTCGGAGAGGTAGTTGGTGAGTCGGAGAGGCAGTTGCTGAGTCGGAGAGTCAGTTGGTGAGTCGGAGAGGCAGTTCGTGAGTCGGAGAGGCAGCTTGTGAGTCGGAGAGGCAGTTAGTGAGTCGGAGGGACAGTTGGTGAGTCGGAGAGGCAGTTGGTGAGTCGGAGAGTCAGTTGGTGAGTCGGAGAGGTAGTTGGTGAGTCGGAGGGACAGTTGGTGAGTCGGAGAGGCAGTTGCTGAGTCGGAGAGTGAGTTGGAGAGTCGGAGGGGCAGTTGGTGAGTCGGAGAGGCAGTTGGTGAGTCGGAGAGGCAGTTGGTGAGTCGGAGAGGCAGTTGGAGAGTCGGAGAGGCATTTGGTGAGTCGGAGAGGTAGTTGGTGAGTCGGAGAGGTAGTAGGTGAGTCGGAGAGTTGGTCGGTGTGTCGGAGTGTTAGTCGGTGAGTCGGAGAGGCAGTCGGTGAGTCGGAGAGGCAGTCGATGAGTCGGAGGCGCAGTCGGTGAGTCGGAGAGGTAGTAGGTGAGTCAGAGTGGCAGTTGGTGTGGCGGAGAGGTAGTTGGTGACTCGGAGAGGCAGTTGGTGAGTCGGGGGGGCAGTTGGTGAGTCGGAGAGGTAGTTGGTGAGTCGGAGAGGTAGTTGGTGACTCGGTGAGGCAGTTGGTGAGTCGGAGGGGCAATTGGTGAGTCGGAGGGGCAGTTGTTGAGTCGGAGAGGCAGTTGGTGAGTCGGAGGGGCAGTTGGTGAGTCGGTGAGGCAGTTGTTGAGTCGGAGAAGCAGTTGGTGAGTCGGAGAGGCAGTTGGTGAGTAGGAGGGGCAGTTGGTGAGTCGGAGAGGCAGTTGGTGAGTCAGAGGGGCAGTTGTTGAATCAGAGCGGCAGTTGGTGAGTCGGAGAGGCAGTTGGTGTGTCGGAGAGGCAGTTGGTGAGTCGGAGAAGCAGTTGGTGAGTCGGAGAGGCAGTTGGTGAGTCGGAGGGGCAGTTGGTGACTCGGAGAAGTAGTTGGTGAGTCGGAGGGACAGTTGGTGAGTCGGAGAGGCAGTTGGTGAGTCGGAGAGGTAGTTGGTGAGTCGGAGGGGAAGTTGGTGAGTCGGCGGGGCAGTTGGTGAGTCGGAGAGCCAGTTGGTGAGTCGGAGAGGCAGTTGGAGCGTCGGAGGTGCAGTTGGTGAGTCGGAGAGGCAGTTGGTGATTCGGAGAGGCAGTTGGTGAGTCGGAGAGGCAGTTGGTGAGTGGGAGATGCAGTTGGTGAGTCGGAGAGGCAGTTGGTGAGTCGGAGAGGTAGTTGGTGAGTCGGAGGGGCAGTTGGTGAGTCGGAGAGGTAGTTGGTGAGTTGTAGAGGGCGTTGGTGAGTCGGAGGGGCAGTTGGAGAGTCGGAGAGGCAGTTGGAGAGTCGGAGAGGCAGTTGGTGAGTCGGAGAGGTAGTTGGTGAGTCAGAGAGGTATTTGGTGAGTCGGAGAGCTAGTTGGTGAGTCGGAGAGGGCGTTGGTGAGTCGGAGGGGCAGTTGGAGAGTCGGAGAGGTAGTTGGTGAGTCGGAGAGGTAGTTGGTGAGTCGGAGAGGCAGTTTCTGAGTCGGAGAGGCAGTTGGTGAGTCGGAGAGGCAGTTCGTGAGTTGGAGAGGCAGCTTGTGATTCGGAGAGGCAGTTAGTGAGTCGGAGGGACAGTTGGTGAGTCGGAGAGGCAGTTGGTGAGTCGGAGAGTCAGTTGGTGAGTCGGAGAGGTAGTTGGTGAGTCGGAGAGGTAGTTGGTGAGTCGGAGAGGTAGTTGGTGAGTCGGAGGGACAGTTGGTGAGTCGGAGAGGCAGTTGGTGAGTCGGAGAGTGAGTTGGTGAGTCGGAGGGGCAGTTGGTGAGTCGGAGAGGCAGTTGGTGAGTCGGAGAGGCAGTTGGTGAGTCGGAGAGGCAGTTGGAGAGTCGGAGAGGCATTTGGTGAGTCGGAGAGGTAGTTGGTGAGTCGGAGAGGTAGTAGGTGAGTCGGAGAGGTAGTCGGTGTGTCGGAGTGTTAGTCGGTGAGTCGGAGAGGCAGTCGGTGAGTCGGAGAGGTAGTTGGTGAGTCGGAGTGGCAGTTGGTGTGGCGGAGAGGTAGTTGGTGACTCGGAGAGGCAGTTGGTGAGTCGGGGGGGCAGTTGGTGAGTCGGAGAGGTAGTTGGTGAGTCGGAGAGGTAGTTGGTGACTCGGTGAGGCAGTTGGTGAGTCGGAGGGGCAATTGGTGAGTCGGAGGGGCAGTTGTTGAGTCGGAGAGGCAGTTGGTGAGTCGGAGGGGCAGTTGGTGAGTCGGTGAGGCAGTTGGTGAGTCAGAGAGGCAGTTGGTGAGTCGGAGAGGCAGTTGGTGAGTAGGAGGGGCAGTTGGTGAGTCGGAGAGGCAGTTGGTGAGTCAGAGGGGCAGTTGGTGAGTCAGAGCGGCAGTTGGTGAGTCGGAGAGGCAGTTGGTGTGTCGGAGAGGCAGTTGGTGAGTCGGAGAAGCAGTTGGTGAGTCAGAGAGGCAGTTGGTGAGTCGGAGGGGCAGTTGGTGAGTCGGAGAAGTAGTTGGTGAGTCGGAGGGACAGTTGGTGAGTCGGAGAGGCAGTTGGTGAGTCGGAGAGGTAGTTGGTGAGTCGGAGGGGAAGTTGGTGAGTCGGCGGGGCAGTTGATGAGTCGGAGAGCCAGTTGGTGAGTCGGAGAGGCAGTTGGTGCGTCGGAGGTGCAGTTGGTGAGTCGGAGAGGCAGTTGGTGAGTCGGAGAGGCAGTTGGTGAGTCGGAGAGGCAGTTGGTGAGTCGGAGAGGCAGTTGGTGAGTCGGAGGGGCAGTTGGTGAGTCGGAGAAGTAGTTGGTGAGTCGGAGGGACAGTTGGTGAGTCGGAGAGGCAGTTGGTGAGTCGGAGAGGTAGTTGGTGAGTCGGAGGGGAATTTGGTGAGACGGTGGGGCAGTTGGTGCGTCGGTGAGCCAGTTGGTGAGTCGGCGAGGCAGTTGGTGAGTCGGAGAGGCAGTTGGTGAGTCGGAGAGGTAGTTGGTGAGTGGGAGAGACAGTTGGTGAGTCGGAGAGGCAGTTGGTGAGTCGGAGAGGTAGTTGGTGAGTCGGAGGGGCAATTGGTGAGTCGGAGAGGCAGTTGGTGAGTCGGAGCGGCAGTTGGTGAGTCGGAGAGGCAGTTGGTGAGTCGGAGAGGCAGTTGGAGAGTCGGAGAGGCAGTTGGTGAGTCGGAGAGGCAGTTGGTGAGTCGGAGAGGCAGTTGGAGAGTCGGAGAGGCAGTTGGTGAGTCGGAGAGGTAGTTGGTGAGTCTGAGAGGTAGTTTGTGAGTCGGAGAGGTAGTTGGTGAGTCGGAGAGGTAGTTGGTGACTCGGAGAGGCAGTTGGTGAGTCGGAGAGGTAGTTGGTGAGTCGGAGAGGCAGTTCGTGAGTCGGAGAGGCAGTTTGTGAGTCGGAGAGGCAGTTGGTGAGTCGGAGGGGCAGTTGGTTAGTCGGAGAGGCAGTTGGTGAGTCGGAGAGGCAGTTGGTGAGTCGGAGAGGCAGTTGGTGAGTCGGAGAGGTAGTTGGTGACTTGGAGAGGCAGTTGGTGAGTCGGGGAGGCAGTTGGTGAGTCGGAGAGGCAGTTGGTGAGTCGGAGGGGCAGTTGGTGAGTCGGAGAGGCAGTTGGTGAGTCGGAGAGGTAGTTGGTGAGTCGGAGAGGTAGTTGGTGACTTGGAGAGGCAGTTGTTGAGTCGGGGGGGCAGTTGGTGAGTCGGAGAGGTAGTTGGTGAGTCGGAGAGGTAGTTGGTGACTCGGAGAGGCAGTTGGTGAGTCGGAGGGGCAGTTGGTGAGTCGGAGAGGCAGTTGGTGAGTCGGAGAGGCAGTTGGTGAGTCGGGGAGGCAGTTGGTGAGTCGGAGAGGCAGTTGGTGAGTCGGAGAGGCAGTTGGTGAGTCGCAGAGGCAGTTGGTGAGTCATAGGCTCAGTTGGTGAGTCGGAGAGGCAGTTGGTGAGTCGGAGAGGCAGTTGGTGATTCGGAGAGGCAGTTGGTGAGTCGGAGAGGCTGTTTATGAGTCGGAGGGGCAGTTGAGAGTCGGAGAGCTAGTTGGTGAGTCGGAGAGGGCGTTGGTGAGTCGGAGGGGCAGTTGGAGAGTCGGAGAGGCAGTTGGAGAGTCGGAGAGGCAGTTGGTGAGTCGGAGAGGTAGTTGGTGAGTCTGAGAGGTAGTTGGTGAGTCGGAGAGGTAGTTGGTGAGTCGGAGAGGTAGTTGGTGAGTCGGAGAGGCAGTTGCTGAGTCGGAGAGGCAGTTGGGGAGTCGGAGAGGCAGTTCGTGAGTCGGAGAGGCAGCTTGTGAGTCGGAGAGTGAGTTGGAGAGTCGGAGGGGCAGTTGGTGAGTCGGAGAGGCAGTTGGTGAGTCGGAGAGGCAGTTGGTGAGTCGGAGAGGCAGTTGGAGAGTCGGAGAGGCATTTGGTGAGTCGGAGAGGTAGTTGGTGAGTCGGAGAGGTAGTAGGTGAGTCGGAGAGGTAGTCGGTGTGTCGGAGTGTTAGTCGGTGAGTCGGAGAGGCAGTCGGTGAGTCGGAGAGGCAGTCGATGAGTCGGAGGCGCAGTCGGTGAGTCGGAGAGGTAGTTGGTGAGTCGGAGTGGCAGTTGGTGTGGCGGAGAGGTAGTCGGTGTGTCGGAGTGTTAGTCGGTGAGTCGGAGAGGCAGTTGGTGAGTCGGAGAGGCAGTTGGTGAGTCGGAGGGGCAGTTGGTGAGTCGGAGAGGCAGTTTGTGAGTCGGAGAGGTAGTTGGTGAGTCGGAGAGGTAGTTGGTGACTTGGAGAGGCAGTTGTTGAGTCGGGGGGGCAGTTGGTGAGTCGGAGAGGTAGTTGGTGAGTCGGAGAGGTAGTTGGTGACTCGGAGAGGCAGTTGGTGAGTCGGAGGGGCAGTTGGTGAGTCGGAGAGGCAGTTGGTGAGTCGGAGAGGCAGTTGGTGAGTCGGAGAGGCAGTTGGTGAGTCGGAGAGGCAGTTGGTGAGTCGGAGAGGCAGTTGGTGAGTCGCAGAGGCAGTTGGTGAGTCATAGGCTCAGTTGGTGAGTCGGAGAGGCAGTTGGTGAGTCGGAGAGGCAGTTGGTGATTCGGAGAGGCAGTTGGTGAGTCGGAGAGGCTGTTTATGAGTCGGAGGGGCAGTTGAGAGTCGGAGAGCTAGTTGGTGAGTCGGAGAGGGCGTTGGTGAGTCGGAGGGGCAGTTGGAGAGTCGGAGAGGCAGTTGGAGAGTCGGAGAGGCAGTTGGTGAGTCGGAGAGGTAGTTGGTGAGTCAGAGAGGTAGTTGGTGAGTCGGAGAGGTAGTTGGTGAGTCGGAGAGGTAGTTGGTGAGTCGGAGAGGCAGTTGCTGAGTCGGAGAGGCAGTTGGTGAGTCGGAGAGGCAGTTCGTGAGTCGGAGGGGCAGTTGGTGAGTTGGAGAGGCAGTTGGAGAGTCGGAGAGGCATTTGGTGAGTCGGAGAGGTAGTTGGTGAGTCGGAGAGGTAGTAGGTGAGTCAGAGAGGTAGTTGGTGAGTCGGAGAGGTAGTTGGTGAGTCGGAGAGGTAGTTGGTGAGTCGGAGAGGCAGTTGCTGAGTCGGAGAGGCAGTTGGTGAGTCGGAGAGGCAGTTCGTGAGTCGGAGAGGCAGCTTGTGAGTCGGAGAGTGAGTTGGAGAGTCGGAGGGGCAGTTGGTGAGTCGGAGAGGCAGATGGAGAGTCGGAGAGGCATTTGGTGAGTCGGAGAGGTAGTTGGTGAGTCGGAGAGGTAGTAGGTGAGTCGGAGAGGTAGTCGGTGTGTCGGAGTGTTAGTCGGTGAGTCGGAGAGGCAGTCGGTGTGTCGGAGAGGCAGTCGATGAGTCGGAGGCGCAGTCGGTGAGTCGGAGAGGTAGTTGGTGAGTCGGAGTGGCAGTTGGTGTGGCGGAGAGGTAGTTGGTGACTCGGAGAGGCAGTTAGTGAGTCGGGGGGGCAGTTGGTGAGTCGGAGAGGTAGTTGGTGAGTCGGAGAGGTAGTTGGTGACTCGGTGAGGCAGTTGGTGAGTCGGAGGGGCAGTTGGTGAGTCGGAGCGGCAGTTGGTGAGTCGGAGAGGCAGTTGGTGAGTCGGAGGGGCAGTTGGTGAGTCGGTGAGGCAGTTGGTGAGTCGGAGAGGCAGTTGGTGAGTTGGAGGGGCAGTTGGTGAGTCGGGGAGGCAGTTGATGAGTCGGAGAGGTAGTTGGTGAGTCGGAGAGGTAGTTGGTGACTCGGAGAGGCAGTTGGTGAGTCGGGGGGGCAGTTGGTGAGTCGGAGAGGTAGTTGGTGAGTCGGAGAGGTAGTTGGTGAGTCGCAGAGGTAGTTGGTGAGTCGGAGAGGCAGTTGCTGAGTCGGAGAGGCAGTTGGTGAGTCGGAGAGGCAGTTCGTGAGTCGGAGGGGCAGTTGGTGAGTTGGAGAGGCAGTTGGAGAGTCGGAGAGGCATTTGGTGAGTCGGAGAGGTAGTTGGTGAGTCGGAGAGGTAGTAGGTGAGTCAGAGAGGTAGTTGGTGAGTCGGAGAGGTAGTTGGTGAGTCGGAGAGGCAGTTGCTGAGTCGGAGAGGCAGTTGGTGAGTCGGAGAGGCAGTTCGTGAGTCGGAGAGGCAGTTGGAGAGTCGGAGAGGCATTTGGTGAGTCGGAGAGGTAGTTGGTGAGTCGGAGAGGTAGTAGGTGAGTCAGAGAGGTAGTTGGTGAGTCGGAGAGGTAGTTGGTGAGTCGGAGAGGTAGTTGGTGAGTCGGAGAGGCAGTTGCTGAGTCGGAGAGGCAGTTCGTGAGTCGGAGGGGCAGTTCGTGAGTTGGAGAGGCAGTTGGAGAGTCGGAGAGGCATTTGGTGAGTCGGAGAGGTAGTTGGTGAGTCGGAGAGGTAGTAGGTGAGTCAGAGAGGTAGTTGGTGAGTCGGAGAGGTAGTTGGTGAGTCGGAGAGGTAGTTGGTGAGTCGGAGAGGCAGTTGCTGAGTCGGAGAGGCAGTTGGTGAGTCGGAGAGGCAGTTCGTGAGTCGGAGAGGCAGCTTGTGAGTCGGAGAGTGAGTTGGAGAGTCGGAGGGGCAGTTGGTGAGTCGGAGAGGCAGATGGAGAGTCGGAGAGGCATTTGGTGAGTCGGAGAGGTAGTTGGTGAGTCGGAGAGGTAGTAGGTGAGTCGGAGAGGTAGTCGGTGTGTCGGAGTGTTAGTCGGTGAGTCGGAGAGGCAGTCGGTGAGTCGGAGAGGCAGTCGATGAGTCGGAGGCGCAGTCGGTGAGTCGGAGAGGTAGTTGGTGAGTCGGAGTGGCAGTTGGTGTGGCGGAGAGGTAGTTGGTGACTCGGAGAGGCAGTTGGTGAGTCGGGGGGGCAGTTGGTGAGTCGGAGAGGTAGTTGGTGAGTCGGAGAGGTAGTTGGTGACTCGGTGAGGCAGTTGGTGAGTCGGAGGGGCAGTTGGTGAGTCGGAGCGGCAGTTGGTGAGTCGGAGAGGCAGTTGGTGAGTCGGAGGGGCAGTTGGTGAGTCGGTGAGGCAGTTGGTGAGTCGGAGAGGCAGTTGGTGAGTTGGAGGGGCAGTTGGTGAGTCGGGGAGGCAGTTGATGAGTCGGAGAGGTAGTTGGTGAGTCGGAGAGGTAGTTGGTGACTCGGAGAGGCAGTTGGTGAGTCGGGGGGGCAGTTGGTGAGTCGGAGAGGTAGTTGGTGAGTCGGAGAGGTAGTTGGTGACTCGGTGAGGCAGTTGGTGAGTCGGAGGGGCAATTGGTGAGTCGGAGGGGCAGTTGTTGAGTCGGAGAGGCAGTTGGTGAGTCGGAGGGGCAGTTGGTGAGTCGGTGAGGCAGTTGGTGAGTCGGAGAGGCAGTTGGTGAGTCGGAGAGGCAGTTGGTGAGTAGGAGGTGCAGTTGGTGCGTCGGAGAGGCAGTTGGTGAGTCAGAGGGGCAGTTGGTGAGTCAGAGCGGCAGTTGGTGAGTCGGAGAGGCAGTTGGTGTGTCGGAGAGGCAGTTGGTGAGTCGGAGAAGCAGTTGGTGAGTCGGAGAGGCAGTTGGTGAGTCGGAGGGGCAGTTGGTGAGTCGGAGAAGTAGTTGGTGAGTCGGAGGGACAGTTGGTGAGTCGGAGAGGCAGTTGGTGAGTCGGAGAGGTAGTTGGTGAGTCGGAGGGGAAGTTGGTGAGTCGGCGGGGCAGTTGGTGAGTCGGAGAGCCAGTTGGTGAGTCGGAGAGCCAGTTGGTGCGTCGGAGGTGCAGTTGGTGAGTCGGAGAGGCAGTTGGTGAGTCGGAGAGACAGTTGCTGAGTCGGAGAGGCAGTTGGTGAGTGGGAGAGGCAGTTGGTGAGTCGGAGAGGCAGTTGGTGAGTCGGAGAGGTAGTTGGTGAGTCGGAGGGGCAGTTGGTGAGTCGGAGAGGTAGTTGGTGAGTTGTAGAGGGCGTTGGTGAGTCGGAGGGGCAGTTGGAGAGTCGGAGAGGCAGTTGGAGAGTCGGAGAGGCAGTTGGTGAGTCGGAGAGGTAGTTGGTGAGTCAGAGAGGTATTTGGTGAGTCGGAGAGGTAGGTGGTGAGTCGGAGAGGGAGTTGGTGAGTCAGAGAGGCAGTTCGTGAGTCGGAGAGGCAGTTTGTGAGTCGGAGAGACAGTTGGTGAGTCGGAGGGGCAGTTGGTGAGTCGGAGAGGCAGTTGGTGAGTCGGAGAGGCAGTTGGTGAGTCGGAGAGGCAGTTGGTGAGTCGGAGTGGCAGTTGGTGAGTCTGAGAGGCAGTTGGTGAGTCGGAGGGCAGTTCGTGAGTCGGAGGGGCAGTTGGTCAGTCGGAGAGGCAGTTGGTGAGTCGGAGGGGCAGTTGGTGAGTCGGAGAGGCAGTTGGTGAGTCGGAGAGGCAGTTGGTGAGTCGGAGAGGCAGTTGGTGAGTCGGAGGGGCAGTTGGTGAGTCGGAGAAGTAGTTGGTGAGTCGGAGGGACAGTTGGTGAGTCGGAGAGGCAGTTGGTGAGTCGGAGAGGTAGTTGGTGAGTCGGAGGGGAATTTGGTGAGACGGTGGGGTAGTTGGTGCGTCGGTGAGCCAGTTGGTGAGTCGGCGAGGCAGTTGGTGAGTCGGAGAGGCAGTTGGTGAGTCGGAGAGGTAGTTGGTGAATGGGAGAGACAGTTGGTGAGTCGGAGAGGCAGTTGGTGAGTCGGAGAGGTAGTTGGTGAGTCGGAGGGGCAGTTGGTGAGTCGGAGAGGTAGTTGGTGAGTCGGAGCTGGTGTTGGTGAGTCGGAGGGGCAGTTGGCAAGTCAGAGAGGCAGTTGGTGAGTCGGAGAGGCAGCTGGAGAGTCGGAGAGGCAGTTGGTGAGTCGGAGAGGGCGTTGGTGAGTCGGAGAGGCAGTTGGTGAGTCGGAGAGGCAGTTGGTGAGTCGGAGAGGCAGTTGGTGAGTCGGAGAGGCAGTTGGAGAGTCGGAGAGGCAGTTGGTGAGTCGGAGAGGCAGTTGGTGAGTCGGAGAGGCAGTTGAAGAGTCGGAGAGGCAGTTGGTGAGTCGGAGAGGTAGTTGGTGAGTCTGAGAGGTAGTTTGTGAGTCGGAGAGGTAGTTGGTGAGTCGGAGAGGTAGTTGGTGACTCGGAGAGGCAGTTGGTGAGTCGGAGAGGTAGTTGGTGAGTCGGAGAGGCAGTTGCTGAGTCGGAGAGGCAGTTTGTGAGTCGGAGAGGCAGTTGGTGAGTTGGAGGGGCAGTTGGTTAGTCGGAGAGGCAGTTGGTGAGTCGGAGAGGCAGTTGGTGAGTCGGAGAGGCAGTTGGTGAGTCGGAGAGGTAGTTGGTGACTTGGAGAGGCAGTTGGTGAGTCGGGGAGGCTGTTGGTGAGTCGGAGAGGTAGTTGGTGAGTCGGAGAGGTAGTTGGTGACTCGGAGAGGCAGTTGGTGAGTCGGAGGGGAATTTGGTGAGTCGTAGAGGGCGTTGGTTAGTCGGAGAGGCAGTTGGTGAGTCGGAGAGGCAGTTGGTGAGTCGGAGAGGCAGTTGGTGAGTAGGAGAGGCAGTTGGAGAGTCGGAGAGGCAGTTGGTGAGTCGGAGAGGCAGTTGGTGAGTCGGAGAGGCAGTTGGAGAGTCGGAGAGGCAGTTGGTGAGTTGGAGAGGTAGTTGGTGAGTCTGAGAGGTAGTTGGTGAGACGGAGAGGTAGTTGGTGAGTCGGAGAGGGAGTTGGTGAGTCGGAGAGGCAGTTGGTGAGTCGGAGAGGTAGTTGGTGAGTTGGAGAGGCAGTTGGTCAGTCGGAGAGGCAGTTGGTGAGTCGGAGAGGCAGTTGGTGAGTCGCAGAGGCAGTTGGTGAGTCATAGGCTCAGTTGGTGAGTCGGAGAGGCAGTTGGTGAGTCGGAGAGGCAGTTGGTGATTCGGAGAGGCAGTTGGTGAGTCGGAGAGGCTGTTTATGAGTCGGAGGGGCAGTTGAGAGTCGGAGAGCTAGTTGGTGAGTCGGAGAGGGCGTTGGTGAGTCGGAGGGGCAGTTGGAGAGTCGGAGAGGCAGTTGGAGAGTCGGAGAGGCAGTTGGTGAGTCGGAGAGGTAGTTGGTGAGTCTGAGAGGTAGTTGGTGAGTCGGAGAGGTAGTTGGTGAGTCGGAGAGGTAGTTGGTGAGTCGGAGAGGCAGTTGCTGAGTCGGAGAGGCAGTTGGTGAGTCGGAGAGGCAGTTCGTGAGTCGGAGAGGCAGCTTGTGAGTCGGAGAGTGAGTTGGAGAGTCGGAGGGGCAGTTGGTGAGTCGGAGAGGCAGTTGGTGAGTCGGAGAGGCAGTTGGTGAGTCGGAGAGGCAGTTGGAGAGTCGGAGAGGCATTTGGTGAGTCGGAGAGGTAGTTGGTGAGTCGGAGAGGTAGTAGGTGAGTCGGAGAGGTAGTCGGTGTGTCGGAGTGTTAGTCGGTGAGTCAGAGAGGCAGTCGGTGAGTCGGAGAGGCAGTCGATGAGTCGGAGGCGCAGTCGGTGAGTCGGAGAGGTAGTTGGTGAGTCGGAGTGGCAGTTGGTGTGGCGGAGAGGTAGTCGGTGTGTCGGAGTGTTAGTCGGTGAGTCGGAGAGGCAGTTGGTGAGTCGGAGAGGCAGTTGGTGAGTCGGAGGGGCAGTTGGTGAGTCGGAGAGGCAGTTGGTGAGTCGGAGAGGTAGTTGGTGAGTCGGAGAGGTAGTTGGTGACTTGGAGAGGCAGTTGTTGAGTCGGGGGGGCAGTTGGTGAGTCGGAGAGGTAGTTGGTGAGTCGGAGAGGTAGTTGGTGACTCGGAGAGGCAGTTGGTGAGTCGGAGGGGCAGTTGGTGAGTCGGAGAGGCAGTTGGTGAGTCGGAGAGGCAGTTGGTGAGTCGGAGAGGCAGTTGGTGAGTCGGAGAGGCAGTTGGTGAGTCGGAGAGGCAGTTGGTGAGTCGCAGAGGCAGTTGGTGAGTCATAGGCTCAGTTGGTGAGTCGGAGAGGCAGTTGGTGAGTCGGAGAGGCAGTTGGTGATTCGGAGAGGCAGTTGGTGAGTCGGAGAGGCTGTTTATGAGTCGGAGGGGCAGTTGAGAGTCGGAGAGCTAGTTGGTGAGTCGGAGAGGGCGTTGGTGAGTCGGAGGGGCAGTTGGAGAGTCGGAGAGGCAGTTGGAGAGTCGGAGAGGCAGTTGGTGAGTCGGAGAGGTAGTTGGTGAGTCAGAGAGGTAGTTGGTGAGTCGGAGAGGTAGTTGGTGAGTCGGAGAGGTAGTTGGTGAGTCGGAGAGGCAGTTGCTGAGTCGGAGAGGCAGTTGGTGAGTCGGAGAGGCAGTTCGTGAGTCGGAGGGGCAGTTGGTGAGTTGGAGAGGCAGTTGGAGAGTCGGAGAGGCATTTGGTGAGTCGGAGAGGTAGTTGGTGAGTCGGAGAGGTAGTAGGTGAGTCAGAGAGGTAGTTGGTGAGTCGGAGAGGTAGTTGGTGAGTCGGAGAGGTAGTTGGTGAGTCGGAGAGGCAGTTGCTGAGTCGGAGAGGCAGTTGGTGAGTCGGAGAGGCAGTTCGTGAGTCGGAGAGGCAGCTTGTGAGTCGGAGAGTGAGTTGGAGAGTCGGAGGGGCAGTTGGTGAGTCGGAGAGGCAGATGGAGAGTCGGAGAGGCATTTGGTGAGTCGGAGAGGTAGTTGGTGAGTCGGAGAGGTAGTAGGTGAGTCGGAGAGGTAGTCGGTGTGTCGGAGTGTTAGTCGGTGAGTCGGAGAGGCAGTCGGTGAGTCGGAGAGGCAGTCGATGAGTCGGAGGCGCAGTCGGTGAGTCGGAGAGGTAGTTGGTGAGTCGGAGTGGCAGTTGGTGTGGCGGAGAGGTAGTTGGTGACTCGGAGAGGCAGTTGGTGAGTCGGGCGGGCAGTTGGTGAGTCGGAGAGGTAGTTGGTGAGTCGGAGAGGTAGTTGGTGACTCGGTGAGGCAGTTGGTGAGTCGGAGGGGCAGTTGGTGAGTCGGAGCGGCAGTTGGTGAGTCGGAGAGGCAGTTGGTGAGTCGGAGGGGCAGTTGGTGAGTCGGTGAGGCAGTTGGTGAGTCGGAGAGGCAGTTGGTGAGTTGGAGGGGCAGTTGGTGAGTCGGGGAGGCAGTTGATGAGTCGGAGAGGTAGTTGGTGAGTCGGAGAGGTAGTTGGTGACTCGGAGAGGCAGTTGGTGAGTCGGGGGGGCAGTTGGTGAGTCGGAGAGGTAGTTGGTGAGTCGGAGAGGTAGTTGGTGACTCGGTGAGGCAGTTGGTGAGTCGGAGGGGCAATTGGTGAGTCGGAGGGGCAGTTGTTGAGTCGGAGAGGCAGTTGGTGAGTCGGAGGGGCAGTTGGTGAGTCGGTGAGGCAGTTGGTGAGTCGGAGAGGCAGTTGGTGAGTCGGAGAGGCACTTGGTGAGTAGGAGGTGCAGTTGGTGCGTCGGAGAGGCAGTTGGTGAGTCAGAGGGGCAGTTGGTGAGTCAGAGCGGCAGTTGGTGAGTCGGAGAGGCAGTTGGTGTGTCGGAGAGGCAGTTGGTGAGTCGGAGAAGCAGTTGGTGAGTCGGAGAGGCAGTTGGTGAGTCGGAGGGGCAGTTGGTGAGTCGGAGAAGTAGTTGGTGAGTCGGAGGGGCAGTTGGTGAGTCGGAGAGGCAGTTGGTGAGTCGGAGAGGTAGTTGGTGAGTCGGAGGGGAAGTTGGTGAGTCGGCGGGGCAGTTGGTGAGTCGGAGAGCCAGTTGGTGAGTCGGAGAGGCAGTTGGTGCGTCGGAGGTGCAGTTGGTGAGTCGGAGAGTCAGTTGGTGTGTCGGAGAGACAGTTGCTGAGTCGGAGAGGCAGTTGGTGAGTGGGAGAGGCAGTTGGTGAGTCGGAGAGGCAGTTGGTGAGTCGGAGAGGTAGTTGGTGAGTCGGAGGGGCAGTTGGTGAGTCGGAGAGGTAGTTGGTGAGTTGTAGAGGGCGTTGGTGAGTCGGAGGGGCAGTTGGAGAGTCGGAGAGGCAGTTGGAGAGTCGGAGAGGCAGTTGGTGAGTCGGAGAGGTAGTTGGTGAGTCAGAGAGGTATTTGGTGAGTCGGAGAGGTAGGTGGTGAGTCGGAGAGGGAGTTGGTGAGTCGGAGAGGCAGTTCGTGAGTCGGAGAGGCAGTTTGTGAGTCGGAGAGACAGTTGGTGAGTCGGAGGGGCAGTTGGTGAGTCGGAGAGGCAGTTGGTGAGTCGGAGAGGCAGTTGGTGAGTCGGAGAGGCAGTTGGTGAGTCGGAGTGGCAGTTGGTGAGTCTGAGAGGCAGTTGGTGAGTCGGAGGGCAGTTCGTGAGTCGGAGGGGCAGTTGGTCAGTCGGAGAGGCAGTTGGTGAGTCGGCGGAGCAGTTGGTGAGTCGGAGAGGCAGTTGGTGAGTCGGAGAGGCAGTTGGTGAGTCGGAGAGGCAGTTGGTGAGTCGGAGGGGCAGTTGGTGAGTCGGAGAAGTAGTTGGTGAGTCGGAGGGACAGTTGGTGAGTCGGAGAGGCAGTTGGTGAGTCGGAGAGGTAGTTGGTGAGTCGGAGGGGAATTTGGTGAGACGGTGGGGCAGTTGGTGCGTCGGTGAGCCAGTTGGTGAGTCGGCGAGGCAGTTGGTGAGTCGGAGAGGCAGTTGGTGAGTCGGAGAGGTAGTTGGTGAATGGGAGAGACAGTTGGTGAGTCGGAGAGGCAGTTGGTGAGTCGGAGAGGTAGTTGGTGAGTCGGAGGGGCAGTTGGTGAGTCGGAGAGGTAGTTGGTGAGTCGGAGCTGGTGTTGGTGAGTCGGAGGGGCAGTTGGCAAGTCAGAGAGGCAGTTGGTGAGTCGGAGAGGCAGCTGGAGAGTCGGAGAGGCAGTTGGTGAGTTGGAGAGGGCGTTGGTGAGTCGGAGAGGCAGTTGGTGAGTCGGAGAGGCAGTTGGTGAGTCGGAGAGGCAGTTGGTGAGTCGGAGAGGCAGTTGGAGAGTCGGAGAGGCAGGTGGTGAGTCGGAGAGGCAGTTGGTGAGTCGGAGAGGCAGTTGAAGAGTCGGAGAGGCAGTTGGTGAGTCGGAGAGGTAGTTGGTGAGTCTGAGAGGTAGTTTGTGAGTCGGAGAGGTAGTTGGTGACTCGGAGAGGCAGTTGGTGAGTCGGAGAGGTAGTTGGTGAGTCGGAGAGGCAGTTGCTGAGTCGGAGAGGCAGTTTGTGAGTCGGAGAGGCAGTTGGTGAGTTGGAGGGGCAGTTGGTTAGTCGGAGAGGCAGTTGGTGAGTCGGAGAGGCAGTTGGTGAGTCGGAGAGGCAGTTGGTGAGTCGGAGAGGTAGTTGGTGACTTGGAGAGGCAGTTGGTGAGTCGGGGAGGCTGTTGGTGAGTCGGAGAGGTAGTTGGTGAGTCGGAGAGGTAGTTGGTGACTCGGAGAGGCAGTTGGTGAGTCGGAGGGGAATTTGGTGAGACGGTGGGGCAGTTGGTGAGTCGGAGAGCCAGTTGGTAAGTCGGAGAGGCAGTTGGTGAGTCGGAGAGGCAGTTGGAGAGTCGGAGAGGCAGTTGGTGAGTCGTAGAGGGCGTTGGTTAGTCGGAGAGGCAGTTGGTGAGTCGGAGAGGCAGTTGGTGAGTCGGAGAGGCAGTTGGTGAGTAGGAGAGGCAGTTGGAGAGTCGGAGAGGCAGTTGGTGAGTCGGAGAGGCAGTTGGTGAGTCGGAGAGGCAGTTGGAGAGTCGAGGCAGTTGGTGAGTTGGAGAGGTAGTTGGTGAGTCTGAGAGGTAGTTGGTGAGTCGGAGAGGTAGTTGGTGAGTCGGAGAGGGAGTTGGTGAGTCGGAGAGGCAGTTGGTGAGTCGGAGAGGTAGTTGGTGAGTTGGAGAGGCAGTTGGTGAGTCAGAGAGGCAGTTTGTGAGTCGGAGAGGCAGTTGGTGAGTCGGAGGGGCTGTTGGTGAGTCGGAGAGGCAGTTGGTGAGTCGGGGAGGCAGTTGGTGAGTCGGAGAGGTAGTTGGTGAGTCGGAGAGGTAGTTGGTGACTCGGAGAGGCAGTTGGTGAGTCGGCGGGCATTTGGTGAGTCGGAGAGGTAGTTGGTGAGTCGGAGAGGTAGTTGGTGACTCGGAGAGGCAGTTGGTGAGTCGGAGGGGCAGTTGGTGAGTCGGAGAGGCAGTTGGTGAGTCGGAGAGGTAGTTGGTGAGTCGGAGGGGCAGTTGGTGAGTCGGAGAGGCAGTTGGTGAGTCGGAGAGGCAGTTGGTGAGTCGGAGGGGCAGTTGGTGAGTCGGAGAGGCAGTTGGTGAGTCGGAGAGGTAGTTGGTGAGTCGGAGAGGTATTTGGTGACTTGGAGAGGCAGTTGTTGAGTCGGGGGGGCAGTTGGTGAGTCGGAGAGGTAGTTGGTGAGTTGGAGAGGTAGTTGGTGACTCGGAGAGGCAGTTGGTGAGTCGGAGGGGCAGTTGGTGAGTCGGAGAGGCAGCTGGTGAGTCGTAGAGGCAGTTGGTGATTCGGAGAGGCAGTTGGTGAGTCGGAGAGGCTGTTTATGAGTCGGAGGGGCAGTTGGAGAGTCGGCGAGGTAGTTGGTGAGTCGGAGAGGCAGTTTGTGAGTCGGAGAGGCAGTTGGTGAGTCGGAGGGGCAGTTGGTGAGTCGGAGAGGCAGTTGGTGAGTCGGAGAGGCAGTTGGTGAGTCGGAGAGGCAGTTGGTGAGTCGGAGAAGTAGTTGGTGACTTGGAGAGGCAGTTGGTGAGTCGGGGAGGCAGTTGGTGAGTCGGAGAGGTAGTTGGTGAGTCGGAGAGGTAGTTGGTGACTCGGAGAGGCAGTTGGTGAGTCGGAGGGGAATTTGGTGAGACGGTGGGGCAGTTGGTGAGTCGGAGATCCAGTTGGTGAGTCGGAGAGGCAGTTGGTGAGTCGGAGAAGCAGTTGGTGAGTCGGAGAGGCAGTTGGTGAGTCGGAGAGGTAGTTGGTGAGTCGGAGGGGAATTTCGTGAGACGGTGGGGCAGTTGGTGAGTCGGAGAGCCAGTTGGTGAGACGGAGAGGCAGTTGGTGCGTCGGAGGGGCAGTTGATGAGTCGGCGAGGCAGTTGGTGAGTCGGAGAGGCAGTTGGTGAGTCGGAGAGGCAGTTGGTGAGTGGGAGAGGCAGTTGGTGAGTCGGAGAGGCAGTTGGTGAGTCGGAGAGGTAGTTGGTGAGTCGGAGGGGCAGTTGATGAGTCGGAGAGGTAGTTGGTGAGTCGGAGAGTGCGTTGGTGAGTCGGAGGGGCAGTCGGCGAGTCGGAGAGGCAGTTGGTGAGTCGGAGAGGCAGTTGGAGAGTCGGAGAGGCAGTTGGTGAGTCGTAGAGGGCGTTGGTTAGTCGGAGAGGCAGTTGGTGAGTCGGAGAGGCAGTTGGTGAGTCGGAGAGGCAGTTGGTGAGTCGGAGAGTCAGTTGGAGAGTCGGAGAGGCAGTTGGTGAGTTGGAGAGGCAGTTGGTGAGTCGGAGAGGCAGTTGGTGACTCGGAGAGGCAGTTGGTGAGTCGGAGGGGCAGTTGGTGAGTCGGAGAGGCAGTTGGTGAGTCGGAGAGGTAGTTGGTGAGTCGGAGGGGCAGTTGGTGAGTCGGAGAGGCAGTCGGTGAGTCGGAGAGGCAGTTGGTGAGTCGGAGGGGCAGTTGGTGAGTCGGAGAGGCAGTTGGTGAGTCGGAGAGGTAGTTGGTGAGTCGGAGAGGTAGTTGGTGACTTGGAGAGGCAGTTGTTGAGTCGGGGGGGCAGTTGGTGAGTCGGAGAGGTAGTTGGTGAGTCGGAGAGGTAGTTGGTGACTCGGAGAGGCAGTTGGTGAGTCGGAGGGGCAGTTGGTGAGTCGGAGAGGCAGCTGGTGAGTCGTAGAGGCAGTTGGTGATTCGGAGAGGCAGTTGGTGAGTCGGAGAGGCTGTTTATGAGTCGGAGGGGCAGTTGGAGAGTCGGCGAGGTAGTTGGTGAGTCGGAGAGGCAGTTTATGAGTCGGAGAGGCAGTTGGTGAGTCGGAGGGGCAGTTGGTGAGTCGGAGAGGCAGTTGGTGAGTCGGAGAGGCAGTTGGTGAGTCGGAGAGGCAGTTGGTGAGTCGGGGAGGCAGTTGGTGAGTCGGAGAGGTAGTTGGTGAGTCGGAGAGGTAGTTGGTGACTCGGAGAGGCAGTTGGTGAGTCGGAGGGGAATTTGGTGAGACGGTGGGGCAGTTGTTGAGTCGGAGAGCCAGTTGGTGAGTCGGAGAGGCAGTTGGTGAGTCGGAGAAGCAGTTGGTGAGTCGGAGAGGCAGTTGGTGAGTCGGAGAGGTAGTTGGTGAGTCGGAGGGGAATTTCGTGAGACGGTGGGGCAGTTGGTGAGTCGGAGAGCCAGTTGGTGAGTCGGAGAGGCAGTTGGTGCATCGGAGGTGCAGTTGATGAGTCGGCGAGGCAGTTGGTGAGTCGGAGAGGCAGTTGGTGAGTCGGAGAGGCAGTTGGTGAGTGAAGAGGCAGTTGGTGAGTCGGAGAGGCAGTTGGTGAGTCGGAGAGGTAGTTGGTGAGTCGGAGGGGCAGTTGATGAGTCGGAGAGGTAGTTGGTGAGTCGGAGAGTGCGTTGGTGAGTCGGAGGGGCAGTCGGCGAGTCGGAGAGGCAGTTGGTGAGTCGGAGAGGCAGTTGGAGAGTCGGAGAGGCAGTTGGTGAGTCGTAGAGGGCGTTGGTTAGTCGGAGAGGCAGTTGGTGAGTCGGAGAGGCAGTTGGTGAGTCGGAGAGGCAGTTGGTGAGTCGGAGAGTCAGTTGGAGAGTCGGAGAGGCAGTTGGTGAGTTGGAGAGGCAGTTGGTGAGTCGGAGAGGCAGTTGGAGAGTCGGAGAGGCAGTTGGTGAGTCGGAGAGGTAGTTGGTCAGTCTGAGAGGTAGTTGGTGAGTCGGAGAGGTAGTTGGTGAGTCGGAGAGGTAGTTGGTGAGTCGGAGAGGCAGTTGGTGAGTCGGAGAGGTAGTTGGTGAGTTGGAGAGGCAGTTGGTGAGCCGGAGAGGCAGTTTGTGAGTCGGAGAGGCAGTTGGTGAGTCGGAGGGGCTGTTGGTGAGTCGGAGAGGCAGTCGGTGAGTCGGGGAGGCAGTTGGTGAGTCGGAGAGGCAGTTGGTGAGTCGGAGAGGTAGTTGGTGACTTGGAGAGGCAGTTGTTGAGTCGGGGAGACAGTTGGTGAGTCGGAGAGGTAGTTGGTGAGTCGGAGAGGTAGTTGGTGACTCGGAGAGGCAGTTGGTGAGTCGGGGGGGCAGTTGGTGAGTCGGAGAGGTAATTGGTGAGTCGGAGAGGTAGTTGGTGACTCGGAGAGGCAGTTGGTGAGTCGGAGGGGCAGTTGGTGAGTCGGAGAGGCAGTTGGTGAGTCGGAGAGGTAGTTGGTGAGTCGGAGGGGCAGTTGGTGAGTCGGAGAGGCAGTTGGTGAGTCGGAGAGGCAGTTGGTGAGTCGGAGGGGCAGTTGGTGAGTCGGAGAGGCAGTTGGTGAGTCGGAGAGGTAGTTGGTGAGTCGGAGAGGTAGTTGGTGACTGGGAGAGGCAGTTGTTGAGTCGGGGGGGCAGTTGGTGAGTCGGAGAGGTAGTTGGTGAGTCGGAGAGGAAGTTGGTGACTCGGAGAGGCAGTTGGTGAGTCGGAGGGGCAGTTGGTGAGTCGGAGAGGCAGTTGGTGAGTCGGAGAGGCAGTTGGTGAGTCGGAGAGGCAGTTGGTGAGTCGGAGAGGCAGTTGGTGAGTCGGAGAGGCAGTTGGTGAGTCATAGGCTCAGTTGGTGAGTCGGAGAGGCAGTTGGTGAGTCGGAGAGGCAGTTGGTGATTTGGAGAGGCAGTTGGTGAGTCGGAGAGGCTGTTTATGAGTCGGAGGGGCAGTTGAGAGTCGGAGAGCTAGTTGGTGAGTCGGAGAGGGCGTTGGTGAGTCGGAGGGGCAGTTGGAGAGTCGGAGAGGCAGTTGGTGAGTCGGAGAGGTAGTTGGTGAGTCGGAGAGGTAGTTGGTGACTCGGAGAGGCAGTTGGTGAGTCGGAGGGGAATTTGGTGAGACGGTGGGGCAGTTGGTGAGTCGGAGAGCCAGTTGGTGAGTCGGAGAGGCAGTTGGTGAGTCGGAGAAGCAGTTGGTGAGTCGGAGAGGCAGTTGGTGAGTCGGAGAGGTAGTTGGTGAGTCGGAGGGGAATTTCGTGAGACGGTGGGGCAGTTGGTGAGTCGGAGAGCCAGTTGGTGAGTCGGAGAGGCAGTTGGTGCGTCGGAGGGGCAGTTGATGAGTCGGCGAGGCAGTTGGTGAGTCGGAGAGGCAGTTGGTGAGTCGGAGAGGCAGTTGGTGAGTGAAGAGGCAGTTGGTGAGTCGGAGAGGCAGTTGGTGAGTCGGAGAGGTAGTTGGTGAGTCGGAGGGGCAGTTGATGAGTCGGAGAGGTAGTTGGTGAGTCGGAGAGTGCGTTGGTGAGTCGGAGGGGCAGTCGGCGAGTCGGAGAGGCAGTTGGTGAGTCGGAGAGGCAGTTGGAGTGTCGGAGAGGCAGTTGGTGAGTCGTAGAGGGCGTTGGTTAGTCGGAGAGGCAGTTGGTGAGTCGGAGAGGCAGTTGGTGAGTCGGAGAGGCAGTTGGTGAGTCGGAGAGTCAGTTGGAGAGTCGGAGAGGCAGTTGGTGAGTTGGAGAGGCAGTTGGTGAGTCGGAGAGGCAGTTGGAGAGTCGGAGAGGCAGTTGGTGAGTCGGAGAGGTAGTTGGTCAGTCTGAGAGGTAGTTGGTGAGTCGGAGAGGTAGTTGGTGAGTCGGAGAGGTAGTTGGTGAGTTGGAGAGGCAGTTGGTGAGCCGGAGAGACAGTTTGTGAGTCGGAGAGGCAGTTGGTGAGTCGGAGGGGCTGTTGGTGAGTCGGAGAGGCAGTCGGTGAGTCGGGGAGGCAGTTGGTGAGTCGGAGAGGCAGTTGGTGAGTCGGAGAGGTAGTTGGTGACTTGGAGAGGCAGTTGGTGAGTCGGGGAGACAGTTGGTGAGTCGGAGAGGTAGTTGGTGAGTCGGAGAGGTAGTTGGTGACTCGGAGAGGCAGTTGGTGAGTCGGGGGGCAAGTTGGTGAGTCGGAGAGGTAATTGGTGAGTCGGAGAGGTAGTTGGTGACTCGGAGAGGCAGTTGGTGAGTCGGAGGGGCAGTTGGTGAGTCGGAGAGGCAGTTGGTGAGTCGGAGAGGTAGTTGGTGAGTCGGAGGGGCAGTTGGTGAGTCGGAGAGGCAGTTGGTGAGTCGGAGAGGCAGTTGGTGAGTCGGAGGGGCAGTTGGTGAGTCGGAGAGGCAGTTGGTGAGTCAGAGAGGTAGTTGGTGAGTCGGAGAGGTAGTTGGTGACTGGGAGAGGCAGTTGTTGAGTCGGGGGGGCAGTTGGTGAGTCGGAGAGGTAGTTGGTGAGTCGGAGAGGAAGTTGGTGACTCGGAGAGGCAGTTGGTGAGTCGGAGGGGCAGTTGGTGAGTCGGAGAGGCAGTTGGTGAGTCGGAGAGGCAGTTGGTGAGTCGGAGAGGCAGTTGGTGAGTCGGAGAGGCAGTTGGTGAGTCGGAGAGGCTGTTTATGAGTCGGAGGGGCAGTTGAGAGTCGGAGAGCTAGTTGGTGAGTCGTAGAGGGCGTTGGTGAGTCGGAGGGGCAGTTGGAGAGTCGGAGAGGCAGTTGGAGAGTCGGAGAAACAGTTGGTGAGTCGGAGAGGTAGTTGGTGAGTCAGAGAGGTAGTTGGTGAGTCGGAGAGGTAGTTGGTGAGTCGGAGAGGCAGTTGGTGAGTCGGAGAGGCAGTTGGTGAGTCGGAGAGGCAGTTCGTGAGTCGGAGAGGCAGCTTGTGAGTCGGAGAGGCAGTTAGTGAGTCGGAGGGGCAGTTGGTGAGTCGGAGAGGCAGTTGGTGAGTCGGAGAGGCAGTTGGTGAGTCGGAGAGGCAGTTGGTGAGTCGGAGAGGCAGTTGGTGAGTCGGAGAGGCAGTTGTTGAGTCGGGGGGGCAGTTCGTGAGTCGGAGAGGTAGTTGGTGAGTCGGAGAGGTAGTTGGTGACTCGGAGAGGCAGTTGGTGAGTCGGAGGGGCAGTTGGTGAGTCGGAGGGGCAGTTGGTGAGTCGGAGAGGCAGTTGGTGAGTCGGAGGGGCAGTTGGTGATTCGGAGAGGCAGTTGGTGAGTCGGAGAGGCAGTTGGTGAGTCGGAGAGGCAGTTGGTGAGTCGGAGGGGCAGTTGGTGAGTCGGAGAAGTAGTTGGTGAGTCGGAGGGACAGTTGGTGAGTCGGAGAGTCAGTTGGTTAGTTGGAGGGGCAGTTGGTGAGTCGGAGAAGTAGTTGGTGAGTCGGAGGGACAGTTGGTGAGTCGGAGAGGCAGTTGGTGAGTCGGAGAGGTAGTTGGTGAGTCGGAGGGGAATTTGGTGAGACGGTGGGGCAGTTGGTGAGTCGGAGAGCCAGTTGGTGAGTCGGAGAGGCAGTTGGTGCGTCGGAGGGGCAGTTGATGAGTCGGCGAGGCAGTTGGTGAGTCGGAGAGGCAGTTGGTGAGTCGGAGAGGTAGTTGGTGAGTGGGAGAGACAGTTGGTGAGTCGGAGAGGCAGTTGGTGAGTCGGAGAGGTAGTTGGTGATTCGGAGGGGCAGTTGGTGAGTCGGAGAGGTAGTTGGTGAGTCGGAGAGGGTGTTGGTGAGTCGGAGGGGCAGTTGGCGAGTCGGAGAGGCAGTTGGTGAGTCGGAGAGGCAGTTGGAGAGTCGGAGAGGCAGTTGGAGAGTCGGAGAGGCAGTTGGTGAGTCGGAGAGGCAGTTGGTGAGTCGGAGAGGCAGTTGGAGAGTCGGAGAGGCAGTTGGTGAGTCGGAGAGTTAGTTGGTGAGTCTGAGAGGTAGTTGGTGAGTCGGAGAGGTAGTTGGTGAGTCGGAGAGGTAGTTCGTGACTCGGAGAGGCAGTTGGTGAGTCGGAGAGGTAGTTGGTGAGTCGGAGAGGCAGTTGGTGAGTCTGAGAGGCAGTTTGTGAGTCGGAGAGGCAGTTGGTGAGTCGGAGAGGCAGTTGGTGAGTCGGAGAGGCAGTTGGTGAGTCGGAGAGGCAGTTGGTGAGTCGGAGAGGCAGTTGGTGAGTCGCAGAGGCAGTTGGTGAGTCATAGGCTCAGTTGGTGAGTCGGAGAGGCAGTTGGTGAGTCGGAGAGGCAGTTGGTGATTCAGAGAGGCAGTTGGTGAGTCGGAGAGGCTGTTTATGAGTCGGATGGGCAGTTGAGAGTCGGAGAGCTAGTTGGTGAGTCGGAGAGGGCGTTGGTGAGTCGGAGGGGCAGTTGGAGAGTCGGAGAGGCAGTTGGAGAGTCGGAGAGGCAGTTGGTGAGTCGGAGAGGTAGTTGGTGAGTCAGAGAGGTAGTTGGTGAGTCGGAGAGGTAGTTGGTGAGTCGGAGAGGTAGTTGGTGAGTCGTAGAGGCAGTTGGTGAGTCGGAGGGGCAGTTGGTGAGTCGGAGAGGCAGTTGGTGAGTCGGAGAGGTAGTTGGTGAGTCGGAGAGATAGTTGGTGACTTGGAGAGGCAGTTGTTGAGTCGGGGGGGCAGTTGGTGAGTCGGAGAGGTAGTTGGTGAGTCGGAGAGGTAGTTGGTGACTCGGAGAGGCAGTTGGGGAGTCGGAGGGGCAGTTGGTGAGTCGGAGAGGCAGTTGGTGAGTCGGAGAACAGTTGGTGAGTCGGAGAGGCAGTTGGTGAGTCGGAGAGGCAGTTGGTGAGTCGGAGAGGCAGTTGAGAGTCGGAGAGCTAGTTGGTGAGTCGGAGAGGGCGTTGGTGAGTCGGAGGGGCAGTTGTAGAGTCGGAGAGGCAGTTGGAGAGTCGGAGAGGCAGTTGGTGAGTCGGAGAGGTAGTTGGTGAGTCAGAGAGGTAGTTGGTGAGTCGGAGAGGTAGTTGGTGAGTCGGAGAGGTAGTTGGTGAGTCGGAGAGGCAGTTGCTGAGTCGGAGAGGCAGTTGGTGAGTCGGAGAGGCAGTTCGTGAGTCGGAGAGGCAGCTTGTGAGTCGGAGAGGCAGTTAGTGAGTCGGAGGGGCAGTTGGTGAGTCGGAGAGGCAGTTGGTGAGTCGGAGAGTCAGTTGGTGAGTCGGAGAGGTAGTTGGTGAGTCGGAGGGACAGTTGGTGAGTCGGAGAGGCAGTTGGTGAGTCGGAGAGTGAGTTGGAGAGTCGGAGGGGCAGTTGGTGCGTCGCAGAGGCAGTTGGTGAGTCGGAGAGGCAGTTGGTGAGTCGGAGAGGCAGTTGGAGAGTCGGAGAGGCATTTGGTGAGTCGGAGAGGTAGTTGGTGAGTCGGAGAGGTAGTAGGTGAGTCGGAGAGGTAGTCGGTGTTTCGGAGTGTTAGTCGGTGAGTCGGAGAGGCAGTCGGTGAGTCGGAGAGGCAGTCGATGAGTCGGAGGCGCAGTCGGTGAGTCGGAGAGGTAGTTGGTGAGTCGGAGTGGCAGTTGGTGTGGCGGAGAGGTAGTTGGTGACTCGGAGAGGCAGTTGGTGAGTCGGGGGGGCAGTTGGTGAGTCGGAGAGGTAGTTGGTGAGTCGGAGAGGTAGTTGGTGACTCGGTGAGGCAGTTGGTGAGTCGGAGGGGCAGTTGGTGAGTCGGAGCGGCAGTTGGTGAGTCGGAGAGGCAGTTGGTGAGTCGGAGGGGCACTTGGTGAGTCGGTGAGGCAGTTGGTGAGTCGGAGAGGCAGTTGGTGAGTTGGAGGGGCAGTTGGTGAGTCGGGGAGGCAGTTGATGAGTCGGAGAGGTAGTTGGTGACTCGGAGAGGCAGTTGTTGAGTCGGGGGGGCAGTTGGTGAATCGGAGAGGTAGTTGGTGAGTCGGAGAGGTACTTGGTGACTCGGAGAGGCAGTTGGTGAGTCGGAGGGGCAGTTGGTGAGTCGGAGAGGCAGTTGGTGAGTCGGAGAGGCAGTTGGAGAGTCGGAGAGGCAGTTGGTGATTCGGAGAGGCAGTTGGTGAGTCGGAGAGGCAGTTGGAGAGTCGGAGAGGCAGTTGGTGAGTCGGAGAGGCAGTTGGTGAGTCGCAGAGGCAGTTGGTGAGTCATAGGCTCAGTTGGTGAGTCGGAGAGGCAGTTGGTGAGTCAGAGAGGCAGTTGGTGATTCGGAGAGGCAGTTGGTGAGTCGGAGAGGCTGTTTATGAGTCGGAGGGGCAGTTGAGAGTCGGAGAGCTAGTTGGTGAGTCGGAGAGGGCGTTGGTGAGTCGGAGGGGCAGTTGGAGAGTCGGAGAGGCAGTTGGAGAGTCGGAGAGGCAGTTGGTGAGTCGGAGAGGTAGTTGGTGAGTCAGAGAGGTATTTGGTGAGTCGGAGAGGTAGTTGGTGAGTCGGAGAGGTAGTTGGTGAGTCGGAGAGGTAGTTGCTGAGTCGGAGAGGCAGTTGGTGAGTCGGAGAGGCAGTTCGTGAGTCGGAGAGGCAGCTTGTGAGTTGGAGAGGCAGTTAGTGAGTCGGAGGGGCAGTTGGTTAGTCGGAGAGGCAGTTGGTGAGTCGGAGAGTCAGTTGGTGAGTCGGAGAGGTAGTTGGTGAGTCGGAGGGACAGTTGGTGAGTCGGAGAGGCAGTTGGTGAGTCGGAGAGTGAGTTGGAGAGTCGGAGGGGCAGTTGGTGAGTCGCAGAGGCAGTTGGTGAGTCGGAGAGGCAGTTGGAGAGTCGGAGAGGCATTTGGTGATTCGGAGAGGTAGTTGGTGAGTCGGAGAGGTAGTAGGTGAGTCGGAGATGTAGTCGGTGTGTCGGAGTGTTAGTCGGTGAGTCGGAGAGGCAGTCGGTGAGTCGGAGAGGCAGTCGATGAGTCGGAGGCGCAGTCGGTGAGTCGGAGAGGTAGTTGGTGAGTCGGAGTGGCAGTTGGTGTGGCGGAGAGGTAGTTGGTGACTCGGAGAGGCAGTTGGAAAGTCGGGGGGGCAGTTGGTGAGTCGGAGAGGTAGTTGGTGAGTCGGAGAGGTAGTTGGTGACTCGGTGAGGCAGTTGGTGAGTCGGAGGGGCAGTTGGTGAGTCGGAGCGGCAGTTGGTGAGTCGGAGAGGCAGTTGGTGAGTCGGAGGGGCAGTTGGTGAGTCGGTGAGGCAGTTGGCGAGTCGGAGAGGCAGTTGGTGAGTTGGAGGGGCAGTTGGTGAGTCGGGGAGGCAGTTGATGAGTCGGAGAGTTCGTTGGTGAGTCGGAGAGGAAGTTGGTGACTCGGAGAGGCAGTTGGTGAGTCGGGGGGGCAGTTGGTGAGTCGGAGAGGTAGTTGGTGAGTCGGAGAGGTAGTTGGTGACTCGGTGAGGCAGTTGGTGAGTCGGAGGGGCAGTTGGTGAGTCGGAGGGGCAGTTGTTGAGTCGGAGAGGCAGTTGGTGAGTCGGAGGGGCAGTTGGTGAGTCGGTGAGGCAGTTGGTGAGTCGGAGAGGCAATTGGTGAGTCGGAGAGGCAGTTGGTGAGTAGGAGGGACAGTTGGTGAGTCGGAGAGGCAGTTGGTGAGTCAGAGGGGCAGTTGGTGAGTCAGAGCGGCAGTTGGTGAGTCGGAGAGGCAGTTGGTGTGTCGGAGAGGCAGTTGGTGAGTCGGAGAAGCAGTTGGTGTGTCGGAGAGGCAGTTGGTGAGTCGGAGGGGCAGTTGGTGAGTCGGAGAAGTAGTTGGTGAGTCGGAGGGACAGTTGGTGAGTCGGAGAGGCAGTTGCTGAGTCGGAGAGGTAGTTGGTGAGTCGGAGGGGAAGTTGGTGAGTCGGTGGGGCAGTTGGTGAGTCGGAGAGCCAGTTGGTGAGTCGGAGAGGCAGTTGGTGCGTCGGAGAGGCAGTTGGTGAGTCGGAGAGGCAGTTGGTGAGTGGGAGAGGCAGTTGGTGAGTCGGAGAGGCAGTTGGTGAGTCGGAGAGGTAGTTGGTGAGTCGGAGGGGCAGTTGGTGAGTTGGAGAGGTAGTTGGTGAGTTGGAGAGGGCGTTGGTGAGTCGGAGGGGCAGTTGGAGAGTCGGAGAGGCAGTTGGAGAGTCGGAGAGGCAGTTGGTGAGTCGGAGAGGTAGTTGGTGAGTCAGAGAGGTAGTTGGTGAGTCGGAGAGGTAGGTGGTGAGTCGGAGAGGTAGTTGGTGAGTCGGCGAGGCAGTTCGTGAGTCGGAGAGGCAGTTTGTGAGTCGGAGAGACAGTTGGTGATTCGGAGGGGCAGTTGGTGAGTCGGAGAGGCAGTTGGTGAGTCGGAGAGGCAGTTGGTGAGTCGGTGAGGCAGTTGGTGAGTCGGAGAGGCAGTTAGTGAGTCGGAGGGGCAGTTGGTGAGTCGGAGAGGCAGTTGGTGAGTCGGAGAGTCAGTTGGTGAGTCGGAGAGGTAGTTGGTGAGTCGGAGGGACAGTTGGTGAGTCGGAGAGGCAGTTGGTGAGTCGGAGAGTGAGTTGGAGAGTCGGAGGGGCAGTTGGTGCGTCGCAGAGGCAGTTGGTGAGTCGGAGAGGCAGTTGGTGAGTCGGAGAGGCAGTTGGAGAGTCGGAGAGGCATTTGGTGAGTCGGAGAGGTAGTTGGTGAGTCGGAGAGGTAGTAGGTGAGTCGGAGAGGTAGTCGGTGTGTCGGAGTGTTAGTCGGTGAGTCGGAGAGGCAGTCGGTGAGTCGGAGAGGCAGTCGATGAGTCGGAGGCGCAGTCGGTGAGTCGGAGAGGTAGTTGGTGAGTCGGAGTGGCAGTTGGTGTGGCGGAGAGGTAGTTGGTGACTCGGAGAGGCAGTTGGTGAGTCGGGGGGGCAGTTGGTGAGTCGGAGAGGTAGTTGGTGAGTCGGAGAGGTAGTTGGTGACTCGGTGAGGCAGTTGGTGAGTCGGAGGGGCAGTTGGTGAGTCGGAGCGGCAGTTGGTGAGTCGGAGAGGCAGTTGGTGAGTCGGAGGGGCACTTGGTGAGTCGGTGAGGCAGTTGGTGAGTCGGAGAGGCAGTTGGTGAGTTGGAGGGGCAGTTGGTGAGTCGGGGAGGCAGTTGATGAGTCGGAGAGGTAGTTGGTGACTCGGAGAGGCAGTTGTTGAGTCGGGGGGGCAGTTGGTGAGTCGGAGAGGTAGTTGGTGAGTCGGAGAGGTAGTTGGTGACTCGGAGAGGCAGTTGGTGAGTCGGAGGGGCAGTTGGTGAGTCGGAGAGGCAGTTGGTGAGTCGGAGAGGCAGTTGGAGAGTCGGAGAGGCAGTTGGTGATTCGGAGAGGCAGTTGTTGAGTCGGAGAGGCAGTTGGAGAGTCGGAGAGGCAGTTGGTGAGTCGGAGAGGCAGTTGGTGAGTCGCAGAGGCAGTTGGTGAGTCATAGGATCAGTTGGTGAGTCGGAGAGGCAGTTGGTGAGTCGGAGAGGCAGTTGGTGATTCGGAGAGGCAGTTGGTGAGTCGGAGAGGCTGTTTATGAGTCGGAGGGGCAGTTGAGAGTCGGAGAGCTAGTTGGTGAGTCGGAGAGGGCGTTGGTGAGTCGGAGGGGCAGTTGGAGAGTCGGAGAGGCAGTTGGAGAGTCGGAGAGGCAGTTGGTGAGTCGGAGAGGTAGTTGGTGAGTCAGAGAGGTATTTGGTGAGTCGGAGAGGTAGTTGGTGAGTCGGAGAGGTAGTTGGTGAGTCGGAGAGGTAGTTGCTGAGTCGGAGAGGCAGTTGGTGAGTCGGAGAGGCAGTTCGTGAGTCGGAGAGGCAGCTTGTGAGTCGGAGAGGCAGTTAGTGAGTCGGAGGGGCAGTTGGTTAGTCGGAGAGGCAGTTGGTGAGTCGGAGAGTCAGTTGGTGAGTCGGAGAGGTAGTTGGTGAGTCGGAGGGACAGTTGGTGAGTCGGAGAGGCAGTTGGTGAGTCGGAGAGTGAGTTGGAGAGTCGGAGGGGCAGTTGGTGAGTCGCAGAGGCAGTTGGTGAGTCGGAGAGGCAGTTGGTGAGTCGGAGAGGCAGTTGGAGAGTCGGAGAGGCATTTGGTGATTCGGAGAGGTAGTTGGTGAGTCGGAGAGGTAGTAGGTGAATCGGAGAGGTAGTCGGTGTGTAGGAGTGTTAGTCGGTGAGTCGGAGAGGCAGTCGGTGAGTCGGAGAGGCAGTCGATGAGTCGGAGGCGCAGTCGGTGAGTCGGAGAGGTAGTTGGTGAGTCGGAGTGGCAGTTGGTGTGGCGGAGAGGTAGTTGGTGACTCGGAGAGGCAGTTGGTGAGTCGGGGGGGCAGTTGGTGAGTCGGAGAGGTAGTTGGTGAGTCGGAGAGGTAGTTGGTGACTCGGTGAGGCAGTTGGTGAGTCGGAGGGGCAGTTGGTGAGTCGGAGCGGCAGTTGGTGAGTCGGAGAGGCAGCTGGTGAGTCGGAGGGGCAGTTGGTGAGTCGGTGAGGCAGTTGGTGAGTCGGAGAGGCAGTTGGTGAGTTGGAGGGGCAGTTGGTGATTCGGGGAGGCAGTTGATGAGTCGGAGAGTTAGTTGGTGTGTCGGAGAGGAAGTTGGTGACTCGGAGAGGCAGTTGGTGAGTCGGGGGGGCAGTTGGTGAGTCGGAGAGGTAGTTGGTGAGTCGGAGAGGTAGTTGGTGACTCGGTGAGGCAGTTGGTGAGTCGGAGGGGCAGTTGGTGAGTCGGAGGGGCAGTTGTTGAGTCGGAGAGCCGGTTGGTGAGTCGGAGGGGCAGTTGGTGAGTCGGTGAGGCAGTTGGTGAGTCGGAGAGGCAATTGGTGAGTCGGAGAGGCAGTTGGTGAGTAGGAGGGTCAGTTGGTGAGTCGGAGAGGCAGTTGGTGAGTCAGAGGGGCATTTGGTGAGTCAGAGCGGCAGTTGGTGAGTCGGAGAGGCAGTTGGTGTGTCGGAGAGGCAGTTGGTGAGTCGGAGAAGCAGTTGGTGTGTCGGAGAGGCAGTTGGTGAGTCGGAGGGGCAGTTGGTGAGTCGGAGAAGTAGTTGGTGAGTCGGAGGGACAGTTGGTGAGTCGGAGAGGCAGTTGCTGAGTCGGAGAGGTAGTTGGTGACTCGGAGAGGCAGTTGGTGAGTCGGAGGGGAATTTGGTGAGACGGTGGGGCAGTTGGTGAGTCGGAGAGCCAGTTGGTGAGTCGGAGAGGCAGTTGGTGAGTCGGAGAAGCAGTTGGTGAGTCGGAGAGGCAGTTGGTGAGTCGGAGAGGTAGTTGGTGAGTCGGAGGGGAATTGCGTGAGACGGTGGGGCAGTTGGTGAGTCGGAGAGCCAGTTGGTGAGTCGGAGAGGCAGTTGGTGCGTCGGAGGGGCAGTTGATGAGTCGGCGAGGCAGTTGGTGAGTCGGAGAGGCAGTTGGTGAGTCGGAGAGGCAGTTGGTGAGTGGGAGAGGCAGTTGGTGAGTCGGAGAGGCAGTTGGTGAGTCGGAGAGGTAGTTGGTGAGTCGGAGGGGCAGTTGATGAGTCGGAGAGGTAGTTGGTGAGTCGGAGAGTGCGTTGGTGAGTCGGAGGGGCAGTCGGCGAGTCGGAGAGGCAGTTGGTGAGTCGGAGAGGCAGTTGGAGAGTCGGAGAGGCAGTTGGTGAGTCGTAGAGGGCGTTGGTTAGTCGGAGAGGCAGTTGGTGAGTCGGAGAGGCAGTTGGTGAGTCGGAGAGGCAGTTGGTGAGTCGGAGAGTCAGTTGGAGAGTCGGAGAGGCAGTTGGTGAGTTGGAGAGGCAGTTGGTGAGTCGGAGAGGCAGTTGGAGAGTCGGAGAGGCAGTTGGTGAGTCGGAGAGGTAGTTGGTCAGTCTGAGAGGTAGTTGGTGAGTCGGAGAGGTAGTTGGTGAGTCGGAGAGGTAGTTGGTGAGTCGGAGAGGCAGTTGGTGAGTCGGAGAGGTAGTTGGTGAGTTGGAGAGGCAGTTGGTGAGCCGGAGAGGCAGTTTGTGAGTCGGAGAGGCAGTTGGTGAGTCGGAGGGGCTGTTGGTGAGTCGGAGAGGCAGTCGGTGAGTCGGGGAGGCAGTTGGTGAGTCGGAGAGGCAGTTGGTGAGTCGGAGAGGTAGTTGGTGACTTGGAGAGGCAGTTGTTGAGTCGGGGAGACAGTTGGTGAGTCGGAGAGGTAGTTGGTGAGTCGGAGAGGTAGTTGGTGACTCGGAGAGGCAGTTGGTGAGTCGGGGGGGCAGTTGGTGAGTCGGAGAGGTAATTGGTGAGTCGGAGAGGTAGTTGGTGACTCGGAGAGGCAGTTGGTGAGTCGGAGGGGCAGTTGGTGAGTCGGAGAGGCAGTTGGTGAGTCGGAGAGGTAGTTGGTGAGTCGGAGGGGCAGTTGGTGAGTCGGAGAGGCAGTTGGTGAGTCGGAGAGGCAGTTGGTGAGTCGGAGGGGCAGTTGGTGAGTCGGAGAGGCAGTTGGTGAGTCGGAGAGGTAGTTGGTGAGTCGGAGAGGTAGTTGGTGACTGGGAGAGGCAGTTGTTGAGTCGGGGGGGCAGTTGGTGAGTCGGAGAGGAAGTTGGTGAGTCGGAGAGGAAGTTGGTGACTCGGAGAGGCAGTTGGTGAGTCGGAGGGGCAGTTGGTGAGTCGGAGAGGCAGTTGGTGAGTCGGAGAGGCAGTTGGTGAGTCGGAGAGGCAGTTGGTGAGTCGGAGAGGCAGTTGGTGAGTCGGAGAGGCAGTTGGTGAGTCGGAGAGGCAGTTGGTGATTTGGAGAGGCAGTTGGTGAGTCGGAGAGGCTGTTTATGAGTCGGAGGGGCAGTTGAGAGTCGGAGAGCTAGTTGGTGAGTCGGAGAGTGCGTTGGTGAGTCGGAGGGGCAGTTGGAGAGTCGGAGAGGCAGTTGGAGAGTCGGAGAAACAGTTGGTGAGTCGGAGAGGTAGTTGGTGAGTCAGAGAGGTAGTTGGTGAGTCGGAGAGGTAGTTGGTGAGTCGGAGAGGCAGTTGGTGAGTCGGAGAGGCAGTTGGTGAGTCGGAGAGGCAGTTCGTGAGTCGGAGAGGCAGCTTGTGAGTCGGAGAGGCAGTTAGTGAGTCGGAGGGGCAGTTGGTGAGTCGGAGAGGCAGTTGGTGAGTCGGAGAGGCAGTTGGTGAGTCGGAGAGGCAGTTGGTGAGTCGGAGAGGCAGTTGGTGAGTCGGAGAGGCAGTTGTTGAGTCGGGGGGGCAGTTCGTGAGTCGGAGAGGTAGTTGGTGAGTCGGAGAGGTAGTTGGTGACTCGAAGAGGCAGTTGGTGAGTCGGAGGGGCAGTTGGTGAGTCGGAGGGGCAGTTGGTGAGTCGGAGAGGCAGTTGGTGAGTCGGAGAGGCAGTTGAGAGTCGGAGAGCTAGTTGGTGAGTCGGAGAGGGCGTTGGTGAGTCGGAGGGGCAGTTGTAGAGTCGGAGAGGCAGTTGGAGAGTCGGAGAGGCAGTTGGTGAGTCGGAGAGGTAGTTGGTGAGTCAGAGAGGTAGTTGGTGAGTCGGAGAGGTAGTTGGTGAGTCGGAGAGGTAGTTGGTGAGTCGGAGAGGCAGTTGCTGAGTCGGAGAGGCAGTTGGTGAGTCGGAGAGGCAGTTCGTGAGTCGGAGAGGCAGCTTGTGAGTCGGAGAGGTAGTTAGTGAGTCGGAGGGGCAGTTGGTGAGTCGGAGAGGCAGTTGGTGAGTCGGAGAGTCAGTTGGTGAGTCGGAGAGGTAGTTGGTGAGTCGGAGGGACAGTTGGTGAGTCGGAGAGGCAGTTGGTGAGTCGGAGAGTGAGTTGGAGAGTCGGAGGGGCAGTTGGTGCGTCGCAGAGCCAGTTGGTGAGTCGGAGAGGCAGTTGGTGAGTCGGAGAGGCAGTTGGAGAGTCGGAGAGGCATTTGGTGAGTCGGAGAGGTAGTTGGTGAGTCGGAGAGGTAGTAGGTGAGTCGGAGAGGTAGTCGGTGTGTCGGAGTGTTAGTCGGTGAGTCGGAGAGGCAGTCGGTGAGTCGGAGAGGCAGTCGATGAGTCGGAGGCGCAGTCGGTGAGTCGGAGAGGTAGTTGGTGAGTCGGAGTGGCAGTTGGTGTGGCGGAGAGGTAGTTGGTGACTCGGAGAGGCAGTTGGTGAGTCGGGGGGGCAGTTGGTGAGTCGGAGAGGTAGTTGGTGAGTCGGAGAGGTAGTTGGTGACTCGGTGAGGCAGTTGGTGAGTCGGAGGGGCAGTTGGTGAGTCGGAGCGGCAGTTGGTGAGTCGGAGAGGCAGTTGGTGAGTCGGAGGGGCACTTGGTGAGTCGGTGAGGCAGTTGGTGAGTCGGAGAGGCAGTTGGTGAGTTGGAGGGGCAGTTGGTGAGTCGGGGAGGCAGTTGATGAGTCGGAGAGGTAGTTGGTGACTCGGAGAGGCAGTTGTTGAGTCGGGGGGGCAGTTGGTGAATCGGAGAGGTAGTTGGTGAGTCGGAGAGGTACTTGGTGACTCGGAGAGGCAGTTGGTGAGTCGGAGGGGCAGTTGGTGAGTCGAAGAGGCAGTTGGTGAGTCGGAGAGGCAGTTGGAGAGTCGGAGAGGCAGTTGGTGATTCGGAGAGGCAGTTGGTGAGTCGGAGAGGCAGTTGGAGAGTCGGAGAGGCAGTTGGTGAGTCGGAGAGGCAGTTGGTGAGTCGCAGAGGCAGTTGGTGAGTCATAGGCTCAGTTGGTGAGTCGGAGAGGCAGTTGGTGAGTCAGAGAGGCAGTTGGTGATTCGGAGAGGCAGTTGGTGAGTCGGAGAGGCAGTTAGTGAGTCGGAGGGGCAGTTGGAGAGTCGGAGTGGCAGTTGGTGAGTCTGAGAGGCAGTTGGTGAGTCGGAGGGCAGTTCGTGAGTCGGAGGGGCAGTTGGTCAGTCGGAGAGGCAGTTGGTGAGTCGGAGGGGCAGTTGGTGAGTCGGAGAGGCAGTTGGTGAGTCGGAGAGGCAGTTGGTGAGTCGGAGAGGCAGTTGGTGAGTCGGAGCGGCAGTTGGTGAGTCGGAGAAGTAGTTGGTGAGTCGGAGGGACAGTTGGTGAGTCGGAGAGGCAGTTGGTGAGTCGGAGAGGTAGTTGGTGAGTCGGAGGGGAATTTGGTGAGACGGTGGGGCAGTTGGTGCGTCGGTGAGCCAGTTGGTGAGTCGGCGAGGCAGTTGGTGAGTCGGAGAGGCAGTTGGTGAGTCGGAGAGGTAGTTGGTGAATGGGAGAGACAGTTGGAGAGTCGGAGAGGCAGTTGGTGAGTCGGAGAGGTAGTTGGTGAGTCGGAGGGGCAGTTGGTGAGTCGGAGAGGTAGTTGGCGAGTCGGAGCTGGTGTTGGTGAGTCGGAGGGGCAGTTGGCAAGTCAGAGAGTCAGTTGGTGAGTCGGAGAGGCAGCTGGAGAGTCGGAGAGGCAGTTGGTGAGTTGGAGAGGGCGTTGGTGAGTCGGAGAGGCAGTTGGTGAGTCGGAGAGGCAGTTGGTGAGTCGGAGAGGCAGTTGGTGAGTCGGAGAGGCAGTTGGAGAGTCGGAGAGGCAGGTGGTGAGTCGGAGAGACAGTTGGTGAGTCGGAGAGGCAGTTGAAGAGTCGGAGAGGCAGTTGGTGAGTCGGAGAGGTAGTTGGTGAGTCTGAGAGGTAGTTTGTGAGTCGGAGAGGTAGTTGGTGACTCGGAGAGGCAGTTGGTGAGTCGGAGAGGTAGTTGGTGAGTCGGAGAGGCAGTTGCTGAGTCGGAGAGGCAGTTTGTGAGTCGGAGAGGCAGTTGGTGAGTTGGAGGGGCAGTTGGTTAGTCGGAGAGGCAGTTGGTGAGTCGGAGAGGCAGTTGGTGAGTCGGAGAGGCAGTTGGTGAGTCGGAGAGGTAGTTGGTGACTTGGAGAGGCAGTTGGTGAGTCGGGGAGGCTGTTGGTGAGTCGGAGAGGTAGTTGGTGAGTCGGAGAGGTAGTTGGTGACTCGGAGAGGCAGTTGGTGAGTCGGAGGGGAATTTGGTGAGACGGTGGGGCAGTTGGTGAGTCGGAGAGCCAGTTGGTAAGTCGGAGAGGCAGTTGGTGAGTCGGAGAGGCAGTTGGAGAGTCGGAGAGGCAGTTGGTGAGTCGTAGAGGGCGTTGGTTAGTCGGAGAGGCAGTTGGTGAGTCGGAGAGGCAGTTGGTGAGTCGGAGAGGCAGTTGGTGAGTAGGAGAGGCAGTTGGAGAGTCGGAGAGGCAGTTGGTGAGTCGGAGAGGCAGTTGGTGAGTCGGAGAGGCAGTTGGAGAGTCGAGGCAGTTGGTGAGTTGGAGAGGTAGTTGGTGAGTCTGAGAGGTAGTTGGTGAGTCGGAGAGGTAGTTGGTGAGTCGGAGAGGGAGTTGGTGAGTCGGAGAGGCAGTTGGTGAGTCGGAGAGGTAGTTGGTGAGTTGGAGAGGCAGTTGGTGAGTCAGAGAGGCAGTTTGTGAGTCGGAGAGGCAGTTGGTGAGTCGGAGGGGCTGTTGGTGAGTCGGAGAGGCAGTTGGTGAGTCGGGGAGGCAGTTGGTGAGTCGGAGAGGTAGTTGGTGAGTCGGAGAGGTAGTTGGTGACTCGGAGAGGCAGTTGGTGAGTCGGCGGGCATTTGGTGAGTCGGAGAGGTAGTTGGTGAGTCGGAGAGGTAGTTGGTGACTCGGAGAGGCAGTTGGTGAGTCGGAGGGGCAGTTGGTGAGTCGGAGAGGCAATTGGTGAGTCGGAGAGGTAGTTGGTGAGTCGGAGGGGCAGTTGGTGAGTCGGAGAGGCAGTTGGTGAGTCGGAGAGGCAGTTGGTGAGTCGGAGGGGCAGTTGGTGAGTCGGAGAGGCAGTTGGTGAGTCGGAGAGGTAGTTGGTGAGTCGGAGAGGTATTTGGTGACTTGGAGAGGCAGTTGTTGAGTCGGGGGGGCAGTTGGTGAGTCGGAGAGGTAGTTGGTGAGTCGGAGAGGTAGTTGGTGACTCGGAGAGGCAGTTGGTGAGTCGGAGGGGCAGTTGGTGAGTCGGAGAGGCAGCTGGTGAGTCGTAGAGGCAGTTGGTGATTCGGAGAGGCAGTTGGTGAGTCGGAGAGGCTGTTTATGAGTCGGAGGGGCAGTTGGAGAGTCGGCGAGGTAGTTGGTGAGTCGGAGAGGCAGTTTGTGAGTCGGAGAGGCAGTTGGTGAGTCGGAGGGGCAGTTGGTGAGTCGGAGAGGCAGTTGGTGAGTCGGAGAGGCAGTTGGTGAGTCGGAGAGGCAGTTGGTGAGTCGGAGAAGTAGTTGGTGACTTGGAGAGGCAGTTGGTGAGTCGGGGAGGCAGTTGGTGAGTCGGAGAGGTAGTTGGTGAGTCGGAGAGGTAGTTGGTGACTCGGAGAGGCAGTTGGTGAGTCGGAGGGGAATTTGGTGAGACGGTGGGGCAGTTGGTGAGTCGGAGAGCCAGTTGGTGAGTCGGAGAGGCAGTTGGTGAGTCGGAGAAGCAGTTGGTGAGTCGGAGAGGCAGTTGGTGAGTCGGAGAGGTAGTTGGTGAGTCGGAGGGGAATTTCGTGAGACGGTGGGGCAGTTGGTGAGTCGGAGAGCCAGTTGGTGAGACGGAGAGGCAGTTGGTGCGTCGGAGGGGCAGTTGATGAGTCGGCGAGGCAGTTGGTGAGTCGGAGAGGCAGTTGGTGAGTCGGAGAGGCAGTTGGTGAGTGGGAGAGGCAGTTGGTGAGTCGGAGAGGCAGTTGGTGAGTCGGAGAGGTAGTTGGTGAGTCGGAGGGGCAGTTGATGAGTCGGAGAGGTAGTTGGTGAGTCGGAGAGTGCGTTGGTGAGTCGGAGGGGCAGTCGGCGAGTCGGAGAGGCAGTTGGTGAGTCGGAGAGGCAGTTGGAGAGTCGGAGAGGCAGTTGGTGAGTCGTAGAGGGCGTTGGTTAGTCGGAGAGGCAGTTGGTGAGTCGGAGAGGCAGTTGGTGAGTCGGAGAGGCAGTTGGTGAGTCGGAGAGTCAGTTGGAGAGTCGGAGAGGCAGTTGGTGAGTTGGAGAGGCAGTTGGTGAGTCGGAGAGGCAGTTGGTGACTCGGAGAGGCAGTTGGTGAGTCGGAGGGGCAGTTGGTGAGTCGGAGAGGCAGTTGGTGAGTCGGAGAGGTAGTTGGTGAGTCGGAGGGGCAGTTGGTGAGTCGGAGAGGCAGTCGGTGAGTCGGAGAGGCAGTTGGTGAGTCGGAGGGGCAGTTGGTGAGTCGGAGAGGCAGTTGGTGAGTCGGAGAGGTAGTTGGTGAGTCGGAGAGGTAGTTGGTGACTTGGAGAGGCAGTTGTTGAGTCGGGGGGGCAGTTGTTGAGTCGGAGAGGTAGTTGGTGAGTCGGAGAGGTAGTTGGTGACTCGGAGAGGCAGTTGGTGAGTCGGAGGGGCAGTTGGTGAGTCGGAGAGGCAGCTGGTGAGTCGTAGAGGCAGTTGGTGATTCGGAGAGGCAGTTGGTGAGTCGGAGAGGCTGTTTATGAGTCGGAGGGGCAGTTGGAGAGTCGGCGAGGTAGTTGGTGAGTCGGAGAGGCAGTTTATGAGTCGAAGAGGCAGTTGGTGAGTCGGAGGGGCAGTTGGTGAGTCGGAGAGGCAGTTGGTGAGTCGGAGAGGCAGTTGGTGAGTCGGAGAGGCAGTTGGTGAGTCGGGGAGGCAGTTGGTGAGTCGGAGAGGTAGTTGGTGAGTCGGAGAGGTAGTTGGTGACTCGGAGAGGCAGTTGGTGAGACGGAGGGGAATTTGGTGAGACGGTGGGGCAGTTGTTGAGTCGGAGAGCCAGTTGGTGAGTCGGAGAGGCAGTTGGTGAGTCGGAGAAGCAGTTGGTGAGTCGGAGAGGCAGTTGGTGAGTCGGAGAGGTAGTTGGTGAGTCGGAGGGGAATTTCGTGAGACGGTGGGGCAGTTGGTGAGTCGGAGAGCCAGTTGGTGAGTCGGAGAGGCAGTTGGTGCGTCGGAGGTGCAGTTGATGAGTCGGCGAGGCAGTTGGTGAGTCGGAGAGGCAGTTGGTGAGTCGGAGAGGCAGTTGGTGAGTGAAGAGGCAGTTGGTGAGTCGGAGAGGCAGTTGGTGAGTCGGAGAGGTAGTTGGTGAGTCGGAGGGGCAGTTGATGAGTCGGAGAGGTAGTTGGTGAGTCGGAGAGTGCGTTGGTGAGTCGGAGGGGCAGTCGGCGAGTCGGAGAGGCAGTTGGTGAGTCGGAGAGGCAGTTGGAGAGTCGGAGAGGCAGTTGGTGAGTCGTAGAGGGCGTTGGTTAGTCGGAGAGGCAGTTGGTGAGTCGGAGAGGCAGTTGGTGAGTCGGAGAGGCAGTTGGTGAGTCGGAGAGTCAGTTGGAGAGTCGGAGAGGCAGTTGGTGAGTTGGAGAGGCAGTTGGTGAGTCGGAGAGGCAGTTGGAGAGTCGGAGAGGCAGTTGGTGAGTCGGAGAGGTAGTTGGTCAGTCTGAGAGGTAGTTGGTGAGTCGGAGAGGTAGTTGGTGAGTCGGAGAGGTAGTTGGTGAGTCGGAGAGGCAGTTGGTGAGTCGGAGAGGTAGTTGGTGAGTTGGAGAGGCAGTTGGTGAGCCGGAGAGGCAGTTTGTGAGTCGGAGAGGCAGTTGGTGAGTCGGAGGGGCTGTTGGTGAGTCGGAGAGGCAGTCGGTGAGTCGGGGAGGCAGTTGGTGAGTCGGAGAGGCAGTTGGTGAGTCGGAGAGGTAGTTGGTGACTTGGAGAGGCAGTTGTTGAGTCGGGGAGACAGTTGGTGAGTCGGAGAGGTAGTTGGTGAGTCGGAGAGGTAGTTGGTGACTCGGAGAGGCAGTTGGTGAGTCGGGGGGGCAGTTGGTGTGTCGGAGAGGTAATTGGTGAGTCGGAGAGGTAGTTGGTGACTCGGAGAGGCAGTTGGTGAGTCGGAGGGGCAGTTGGTGAGTCGGAGAGGCAGTTGGTGAGTCGGAGAGGTAGTTGGTGAGTCGGAGGGGCAGTTGGTGAGTCGGAGAGGCAGTTGGTGAGTCGGAGAGGCAGTTGGTGAGTCGGAGGGGCAGTTGGTGAGTCGGAGAGGCAGTTGGTGAGTCGGAGAGGTAGTTGGTGAGTCGAAGAGGTAGTTGGTGACTGGGAGAGGCAGTTGTTGAGTCGGGGGGGCAGTTGGTGAGTCGGAGAGGTAGTTGGTGAGTCGGAGAGGAAGTTGGTGACTCGGAGAGGCAGTTGGTGAGTCGGAGGGGCAGTTGGTGAGTCGGAGAGGCAGTTGGTGAGTCGGAGAGGCAGTTGGTGAGTCGGAGAGGCAGTTGGTGAGTCGGAGAGGCAGTTGGTGAGTCGGAGAGGCAGTTGGTGAGTCATAGGCTCAGTTGGTGAGTCGGAGAGGCAGTTGGTGAGTCGGAGAGGCAGTTGGTGATTTGGAGAGGCAGTTGGTGAGTCGGAGAGGCTGTTTATGAGTCGGAGGGGCAGTTGAGAGTCGGAGAGCTAGTTGGTGAGTCGGAGAGGGCGTTGGTGAGTCGGAGGGGCAGTTGGAGAGTCGGAGAGGCAGTTGGTGAGTCGGAGAGGTAGTTGGTGAGTCGGAGAGGTAGTTGGTGACTCGGAGAGGCAGTTGGTGAGTCGGAGGGGAATTTGGTGAGACGGTGGGGCAGTTGGTGAGTCGGAGAGCCAGTTGGTGAGTCGGAGAGGCAGTTGGTGAGTCGGAGAAGCAGTTGGTGAGTCGGAGAGGCAGTTGGTGAGTCGGAGAGGTAGTTGGTGAGTCAGAGGGGAATTTCGTGAGACGGTGGGGCAGTTGGTGAGTCGGAGAGCCAGTTGGTGAGTCGGAGAGGCAGTTGGTGCGTCGGAGGGGCAGTTGATGAGTCGGCGAGGCAGTTGGTGAGTCGGAGAGGCAGTTGGTGAGTCGGAGAGGCAGTTGGTGAGTGAAGAGGCAGTTGGTGAGTCGGAGAGGCAGTTGGTGAGTCGGAGAGGTAGTTGGTGAGTCGGAGGGGCAGTTGATGAGTCGGAGAGGTAGTTGGTGAGTCGGAGAGTGCGTTGGTGAGTCGGAGGGGCAGTCGGCGATTCGGAGAGGCAGTTGGTGAGTCGGAGAGGCAGTTGGAGAGTCGGAGAGGCAGTTGGTGAGTCGTAGAGGGCGTTGGTTAGTCGGAGAGGCAGTTGGTGAGTCGGAGAGGCAGTTGGTGAGTCGGAGAGGCAGTTGGTGAGTCGGAGAGTCAGTTGGAGAGTCGGAGAGGCAGTTGGTGAGTTGGAGAGGCAGTTGGTGAGTCGGAGAGGCAGTTGGAGAGTCGGAGAGGCAGTTGGTGAGTCGGAGAGGTAGTTGGTCAGTCTGAGAGGTAGTTGGTGAGTCGGAGAGGTAGTTGGTGAGTCGGAGAGGTAGTTGGTGAGTCGGAGAGGCAGTTGGTGAGTCGGAGAGGTAGTTGGTGAGTTGGAGAGGCAGTTGGTGAGCCGGAGAGGCAGTTTGTGAGTCGGAGAGGCAGTTGGTGAGTCGGAGGGGCTGTTGGTGAGTCGGAGAGGCAGTCGGTGAGTCGGGGAGGCAGTTGGTGAGTCGGAGAGGCAGTTGGTGAGTCGGAGAGGTAGTTGGTGACTTGGAGAGGCAGTTGGTGAGTCAGGGAGACAGTTGGTGAGTCGGAGAGGTAGTTGGTGAGTCGGAGAGGTAGTTGGTGACTCGGAGAGGCAGTTGGTGAGTCGGGGGGGCAGTTGGTGAGTCGGAGAGGTAATTGGTGAGTCGGAGAGGTAGTTGGTGACTCGGAGAGGCAGTTGGTGAGTCGGAGGGGCAGTTGGTGAGTCGGAGAGGCAGTTGGTGAGTCGGAGAGGTAGTTGGTGAGTCGGAGGGGCAGTTGGTGAGTCGGAGAGGCAGTTGGTGAGTCGGAGAGGCAGTTGGTGAGTCGGAGGGGCAGTTGGTGAGTCGGAGAGGCAGTTGGTGAGTCAGAGAGGTAGTTGGTGAGTCGGAGAGGTAGTTGGTGACTGGGAGAGGCAGTTGTTGAGTCGGGGGGGCAGTTGGTGAGTCGGAGAGGTAGTTGGTGAGTCGGAGAGGAAGTTGGTGACTCGGAGAGGCAGTTGGTGAGTCGGAGGGGCAGTTGGTGAGTCGGAGAGGCAGTTGGTGAGTCGGAGAGGCAGTTGGTGAGTCGGAGAGGCAGTTGGTGAGTCGGAGAGGCAGTTGGTGAGTCGGAGAGGCTGTTTATGAGTCGGAGGGGCAGTTGAGAGTCGGAGAGCTAGTTGGTGAGTCGGAGAGGGCGTTGGTGAGTCGGAGGGGCAGTTGGAGAGTCGGAGAGGCAGTTGGAGAGTCGGAGAAACAGTTGGTGAGTCGGAGAGGTAGTTGGTGAGTCAGAGAGGTAGTTGGTGAGTCGGAGAGGTAGTTGGTGAGTCGGAGAGGCAGTTGGTGAGTCGGAGAGGCAGTTGGTGAGTCGGAGAGGCAGTTCGTGAGTCGGAGAGGCAGCTTGTGAGTCGGAGAGGCAGTTAGTGAGTCGGAGGGGCAGTTGGTGAGTCGGAGAGGCAGTTGGTGAGTCGGAGAGGCAGTTGGTGAGTCGGAGAGGCAGTTGGTGAGTCGGAGAGGCAGTTGGTGAGTCGGAGAGGCAGTTGTTGAGTCGGGGGGGCAGTTCGTGAGTCGGAGAGGTAGTTGGTGAGTCGGAGAGGTAGTTGGTGACTCGGAGAGGCAGTTGGTGAGTCGGAGGGGCAGTTGGTGAGTCGGAGGGGCAGTTGGTGAGTCGGAGAGGCAGTTGGTGAGTCGGAGGGGCAGTTGGTGATTCGGAGAGGCAGTTGGTGAGTCGGAGAGGCAGTTGGTGAGTCGGAGAGGCAGTTGGTGAGTCGGAGGGGCAGTTGGTGAGTCGGAGAAGTAGTTGGTGAGTCGGAGGGACAGTTGGTGAGTCGGAGAGTAAGTTGGTTAGTTGGAGGGGCAGTTGGTGAGTCGGAGAAGTAGTTGGTGAGTCGGAGGGACAGTTGGTGAGTCGGAGAGGCAGTTGGTGAGTCGGAGAGGTAGTTGGTGAGTCGGAGGGGAATTTGGTGAGACGGTGGGGCAGTTGGTGAGTCGGAGAGCCAGTTGGTGAGTCGGAGAGGCAGTTGGTGCGTCGGAGGGGCAGTTGATGAGTCGGCGAGGCAGTTGGTGAGTCGGAGAGGCAGTTGGTGAGTCGGAGAGGTAGTTGGTGAGTGGGAGAGACAGTTGGTGAGTCGGAGAGGCAGTTGGTGAGTCGGAGAGGTAGTTGGTGATTCGGAGGGGCAGTTGGTGAGTCGGAGAGGTAGTTGGTGAGTCGGAGAGGGTGTTGGTGAGTCGGAGGGGCAGTTGGCGAGTCGGAGAGGCAGTTGGTGAGTCGGAGAGGCAGTTGGAGAGTCGGAGAGGCAGTTGGAGAGTCGGAGAGGCAGTTGGTGAGTCGGAGAGGCAGTTGGTGAGTCGGAGAGGCAGTTGGAGAGTCGGAGAGGCAGTTGGTGAGTCGGAGAGTTAGTTGGTGAGTCTGAGAGGTAGTTGGTGAGTCGGAGAGGCAGTTGGTGAGTCGGAGAGGCAGTTGGTGAGTCGGAGAGGCAGTTGGTGATTCAGAGAGGCAGTTGGTGAGTCGGAGAGGCTGTTTATGAGTCGGATGGGCAGTTGAGAGTCGGAGAGCTAGTTGGTGAGTCGGAGAGGGCGTTGGTGAGTCGGAGGGGCAGTTGGAGAGTCGGAGAGGCAGTTGGAGAGTCGGAGAGGCAGTTGGTGAGTCGGAGAGGTAGTTGGTGAGTCAGAGAGGTAGTTGGTGAGTCGGAGAGGTAGTTGGTGAGTCGGAGAGGTAGTTGGTGAGTCGTAGAGGCAGTTGGTGAGTCGGAGGGGCAGTTGGTGAGTCGGAGAGGCAGTTGGTGAGTCGGAGTGGTAGTTGGTGAGTCGGAGAGGTAGTTGGTGACTTGGAGAGGCAGTTGTTGAGTCGGGGGGGCAGTTGGTGAGTCGGAGAGGTAGTTGGTGAGTCGGAGAGGTAGTTGGTGACTCGGAGAGGCAGTTGGGGAGTCGGAGGGGCAGTTGCTGAGTCGGAGAGGCAGTTGGTGAGTCGGAGAACAGTTGGTGAGTCGGAGAGGCAGTTGGTGAGTCGGAGAGGCAGTTGGTGAGTCGGAGAGGCAGTTGAGAGTCGGAGAGCTAGTTGGTGAGTCGGAGAGGGCGTTGGTGAGTCGGAGGGGCAGTTGTAGAGTCGGAGAGGCAGTTGGAGAGTCGGAGAGGCAGTTGGTGAGTCGGAGAGGTAGTTGGTGAGTCAGAGAGGTAGTTGGTGAGTCGGAGAGGTAGTTGGTGAGTCGGAGAGGTAGTTGGTGAGTCGGAGAGGCAGTTGCTGAGTCGGAGAGGCAGTTGGTGAGTCGGAGAGGCAGTTCGTGAGTCGGAGAGGCAGCTTGTGAGTCGGAGAGGCAGTTAGTGAGTCGGAGGGGCAGTTGGTGAGTCGGAGAGGCAGTTGGTGAGTCGGAGAGTCAGTTGGTGAGTCGGAGAGGTAGTTGGTGAGTCGGAGGGACAGTTGGTGAGTCGGAGAGGCAGTTGGTGAGTCGGAGAGTGAGTTGGAGAGTCGGAGGGGCAGTTGGTGCGTCGCAGAGGCAGTTGGTGAGGCGGAGAGGCAGTTGGTGAGTCGGAGAGGCAGTTGGAGAGTCGGAGAGGCATTTGGTGAGTCGGAGAGGTAGTTGGTGAGTCGGAGAGGTAGTAGGTGAGTCGGAGAGGTAGTCGGTGTTTCGGAGTGTTAGTCGGTGAGTCGGAGAGGCAGTCGGTGAGTCGGAGAGGCAGTCGATGAGTCGGAGGCGCAGTCGGTGAGTCGGAGAGGTAGTTGGTGAGTCGGAGTGGCAGTTGGTGTGGCGGAGAGGTAGTTGGTGACTCGGAGAGGCAGTTGGTGAGTCGGGGGGGCAGTTGGTGAGTCGGAGAGGTAGTTGGTGAGTCGGAGAGGTAGTTGGTGACTCGGTGAGGCAGTTGGTGAGTCGGAGGGGCAGTTGGTGAGTCGGAGCGGCAGTTGGTGAGTCGGAGAGGCAGTTGGTGAGTCGGAGGGGCACTTGGTGAGTCGGTGAGGCAGTTGGTGAGTCGGAGAGGCAGTTGGTGAGTTGGAGGGGCAGTTGGTGAGTCGGGGAGGCAGTTGATGAGTCGGAGAGGTAGTTGGTGACTCGGAGAGGCAGTTGTTGAGTCGGGGGGGCAGTTGGTGAATCGGAGAGGTAGTTGGTGAGTCGGAGAGGTACTTGGTGACTCGGAGAGGCAGTTGGTGAGTCGGAGGGGCAGTTGGTGAGTCGGAGAGGCAGTTGGTGAGTCGGAGAGGCAGTTGGAGAGTCGGAGAGGCAGTTGGTGATTCGGAGAGGCAGTTGGTGAGTCGGAGAGGCAGTTGGAGAGTCGGAGAGGCAGTTGGTGAGTCGGAGAGGCAGTTGGTGAGTCGCAGAGGCAGTTGGTGAGTCATAGGCTCAGTTGGTGAGTCGGAGAGGCAGTTGGTGAGTCAGAGAGGCAGTTGGTGATTCGGAGAGGCAGTTGGTGAGTCGGAGAGGCTGTTTATGAGTCGGAGGGGCAGTTGAGAGTCGGAGAGCTAGTTGGTGAGTCGGAGAGGGCGTTGGTGAGTCGGAGGGGCAGTTGGAGAGTCGGAGAGGCAGTTGGAGAGTCGGAGAGGCAGTTGGTGAGTCGGAGAGGTAGTTGGTGAGTCAGAGAGGTATTTGGTGAGTCGGAGAGGTAGTTGGTGAGTCGGAGAGGTAGTTGGTGAGTCGGAGAGGTAGTTGCTGAGTCGGAGAGGCAGTTGGTGAGTCGGAGAGGCAGTTCGTGAGTCGGAGAGGCAGCTTGTGAGTCGGAGAGGCAGTTAGTGAGTCGGAGGGGCAGTTGGTTAGTCGGAGAGGCAGTTGGTGAGTCGGAGAGTCAGTTGGTGAGTCGGAGAGGTAGTTGGTGAGTCGGAGGGACAGTTGGTGAGTCGGAGAGGCAGTTGGTGAGTCGGAGAGTGAGTTGGAGAGTCGGAGGGGCAGTTGGTGAGTCGCAGAGGCAGTTGGTGAGTCGGAGAGGCAGTTGGTGAGTCGGAGAGGCAGTTGGAGAGTCGGAGAGGCATTTGGTGATTCGGAGAGGTAGTTGGTGAGTCGGAGAGGTAGTAGGTGAGTCGGAGAGGTAGTCGGTGTGTCGGAGTGTTAGTCGGTGAGTCGGAGAGGCAGTCGGTGAGTCGGAGAGGCAGTCGATGAGTCGGAGGCGCAGTCGGTGAGTCGGAGAGGTAGTTGGTGAGTCGGAGTGGCAGTTGGTGTGGCGGAGAGGTAGTTGGTGACTCGGAGAGGCAGTTGGTGAGTCGGGGGGGCAGTTGGTGAGTCGGAGAGGTAGTTGGTGAGTCGGAGAGGTAGTTGGTGACTCGGTGAGGCAGTTGGTGAGTCGGAGGGGCAGTTGGTGAGTCGGAGCGGCAGTTGGTGAGTCGGAGAGGCAGTTGGTGAGTCGGAGGGGCAGTTGGTGAGTCGGTGAGGCAGTTGGCGAGTCGGAGAGGCAGTTGGTGAGTTGGAGGGGCAGTTGGTGAGTCGGGGAGGCAGTTGATGAGTCGGAGAGTTCGTTGGTGAGTCGGAGAGGAAGTTGGTGACTCGGAGAGGCAGTTGGTGAGTCGGGGGGGCAGTTGGTGAGTCGGAGAGGTAGTTGGTGAGTCGGAGAGGTAGTTGGTGACTCGGTGAGGCAGTTGGTGAGTCGGAGGGGCAGTTGGTGAGTCGGAGGGGCAGTTGTTGAGTCGGAGAGGCAGTTGGTGAGTCGGAGGGGCAGTTGGTGAGTCGGTGAGGCAGTTGGTGAGTCGGAGAGGCAATTGGTGAGTCGGAGAGGCAGTTGGTGAGTAGGAGGGACAGTTGGTGAGTCGGAGAGGCAGTTGGTGAGTCAGAGGGGCAGTTGGTGAGTCAGAGCGGCAGTTGGTGAGTCGGAGAGGCAGTTGGTGAGTCGGAGAGGTAGTTGGTGAGTCGGAGAGGTAGTTGGTGACTCGGAGAGGCAGTTGGTGAGTCGGAGGGGAATTTGGTGAGACGGTGGGGCAGTTGGTGAGTCGGAGAGCCAGTTGGTGAGTCGGAGAGGCAGTTGGTGAGTCGGAGAAGCAGTTGGTGAGTCGGAGAGGCAGTTGGTGAGTCGGAGAGGTAGTTGGTGAGTCGGAGGGGAATTTCGTGAGACGGTGGGGCAGTTGGTGAGTCGGAGAGCCAGTTGGTGAGACGGAGAGGCAGTTGGTGCGTCGGAGGGGCAGTTGATGAGTCGGCGAGGCAGTTGGTGAGTCGGAGAGGCAGTTGGTGAGTCGGAGAGGCAGTTGGTGAGTGGGAGAGGCAGTTGGTGAGTCGGAGAGGCAGTTGGTGAGTCGGAGAGGTAGTTGGTGAGTCGGAGGGGCAGTTGATGAGTCGGAGAGGTAGTTGGTGAGTCGGAGAGTGCGTTGGTGAGTCGGAGGGGCAGTCGGCGAGTCGGAGAGGCAGTTGGTGAGTCGGAGAGGCAGTTGGAGAGTCGGAGAGGCAGTTGGTGAGTCGTAGAGGGCGTTGGTTAGTCGGAGAGGCAGTTGGTGAGTCGGAGAGGCAGTTGGTGAGTCGGAGAGGCAGTTGGTGAGTCGGAGAGTCAGTTGGAGAGTCGGAGAGGCAGTTGGTGAGTTGGAGAGGCAGTTGGTGAGTCGGAGAGGCAGTTGGTGACTCGGAGAGGCAGTTGGTGAGTCGGAGGGGCAGTTGGTGAGTCGGAGAGGCAGTTGGTGAGTCGGAGAGGTAGTTGGTGAGTCGGAGGGGCAGTTGGTGAGTCGGAGAGGCAGTCGGTGAGTCGGAGAGGCAGTTGGTGAGTCGGAGGGGCAGTTGGTGAGTCGGAGAGGCAGTTGGTGAGTCGGAGAGGTAGTTGGTGAGTCGGAGAGGTAGTTGGTGACTTGGAGAGGCAGTTGTTGAGTCGGGGGGGCAGTTGTTGAGTCGGAGAGGTAGTTGGTGAGTCGGAGAGGTAGTTGGTGACTCGGAGAGGCAGTTGGTGAGTCGGAGGGGCAGTTGGTGAGTCGGAGAGGCAGCTGGTGAGTCGTAGAGGCAGTTGGTGATTCGGAGAGGCAGTTGGTGAGTCGGAGAGGCTGTTTATGAGTCGGAGGGGCAGTTGGAGAGTCGGCGAGGTAGTTGGTGAGTCGGAGAGGCAGTTTATGAGTCGAAGAGGCAGTTGGTGAGTCGGAGGGGCAGTTGGTGAGTCGGAGAGGCAGTTGGTGAGTCGGAGAGGCAGTTGGTGAGTCGGAGAGGCAGTTGGTGAGTCGGGGAGGCAGTTGGTGAGTCGGAGAGGTAGTTGGTGAGTCGGAGAGGTAGTTGGTGACTCGGAGAGGCAGTTGGTGAGTCGGAGGGGAATTTGGTGAGACGGTGGGGCAGTTGTTGAGTCGGAGAGCCAGTTGGTGAGTCGGAGAGGCAGTTGGTGAGTCGGAGAAGCAGTTGGTGAGTCGGAGAGGCAGTTGGTGAGTCGGAGAGGTAGTTGGTGAGTCGGAGGGGAATTTCGTGAGACGGTGGGGCAGTTGGTGAGTCGGAGAGCCAGTTGGTGAGTCGGAGAGGCAGTTGGTGCGTCGGAGGTGCAGTTGATGAGTCGGCGAGGCAGTTGGTGAGTCGGAGAGGCAGTTGGTGAGTCGGAGAGGCAGTTGGTGAGTGAAGAGGCAGTTGGTGAGTCGGAGAGGCAGTTGGTGAGTCGGAGAGGTAGTTGGTGAGTCGGAGGGGCAGTTGATGAGTCGGAGAGGTAGTTGGTGAGTCGGAGAGTGCGTTGGTGAGTCGGAGGGGCAGTCGGCGAGTCGGAGAGGCAGTTGGTGAGTCGGAGAGGCAGTTGGAGAGTCGGAGAGGCAGTTGGTGAGTCGTAGAGGGCGTTGGTTAGTCGGAGAGGCAGTTGGTGAGTCGGAGAGGCAGTTGGTGAGTCGGAGAGGCAGTTGGTGAGTCGGAGAGTCAGTTGGAGAGTCGGAGAGGCAGTTGGTGAGTTGGAGAGGCAGTTGGTGAGTCGGAGAGGCAGTTGGAGAGTCGGAGAGGCAGTTGGTGAGTCGGAGAGGTAGTTGGTCAGTCTGAGAGGTAGTTGGTGAGTCGGAGAGGTAGTTGGTGAGTCGGAGAGGTAGTTGGTGAGTCGGAGAGGCAGTTGGTGAGTCGGAGAGGTAGTTGGTGAGTTGGAGAGGCAGTTGGTGAGCCGGAGAGGCAGTTTGTGAGTCGGAGAGGCAGTTGGTGAGTCGGAGGGGCTGTTGGTGAGTCGGAGAGGCAGTCGGTGAGTCGGGGAGGCAGTTGGTGAGTCGGAGAGGCAGTTGGTGAGTCGGAGAGGTAGTTGGTGACTTGGAGAGGCAGTTGTTGAGTCGGGGAGACAGTTGGTGAGTCGGAGAGGTAGTTGGTGAGTCGGAGAGGTAGTTGGTGACTCGGAGAGGCAGTTGGTGAGTCGGGGGGGCAGTTGGTGAGTCGGAGAGGTAATTGGTGAGTCGGAGAGGTAGTTGGTGACTCGGAGAGGCAGTTGGTGAGTCGGAGGGGCAGTTGGTGAGTCGGAGAGGCAGTTGGTGAGTCGGAGAGGTAGTTGGTGAGTCGGAGGGGCAGTTGGTGAGTCGGAGAGGCAGTTGGTGAGTCGGAGAGGCAGTTGGTGAGTCGGAGGGGCAGTTGGTGAGTCGGAGAGGCAGTTGGTGAGTCGGAGAGGTAGTTGGTGAGTCGAAGAGGTAGTTGGTGACTGGGAGAGGCAGTTGTTGAGTCGGGGGGGCAGTTGGTGAGTCGGAGAGGTAGTTGGTGAGTCGGAGAGGAAGTTGGTGACTCGGAGAGGCAGTTGGTGAGTCGGAGGGGCAGTTGGTGAGTCGGAGAGGCAGTTGGTGAGTCGGAGAGGCAGTTGGTGAGTCGGAGAGGCAGTTGGTGAGTCGGAGAGGCAGTTGGTGAGTCGGAGAGGCAGTTGGTGAGTCATAGGCTCAGTTGGTGAGTCGGAGAGGCAGTTGGTGAGTCGGAGAGGCAGTTGGTGATTTGGAGAGGCAGTTGGTGAGTCGGAGAGGCTGTTTATGAGTAGGAGGGGCAGTTGAGAGTCGGAGAGCTAGTTGGTGAGTCGGAGAGGGCGTTGGTGAGTCGGAGGGGCAGTTGGAGAGTCGGAGAGGCAGTTGGTGAGTCGGAGAGGTAGTTGGTGAGTCGGAGAGGTAGTTGGTGACTCGGAGAGGCAGTTGGTGAGTCGGAGGGGAATTTGGTGAGACGGTGGGGCAGTTGGTGAGTCGGAGAGCCAGTTGGTGAGTCGGAGAGGCAGTTGGTGAGTCGGAGAAGCAGTTGGTGAGTCGGAGAGGCAGTTGGTGAGTCGGAGAGGTAGTTGGTGAGTCAGAGGGGAATTTCGTGAGACGGTGGGGCAGTTGGTGAGTCGGAGAGCCAGTTGGTGAGTCGGAGAGGCAGTTGGTGCGTCGGAGGGGCAGTTGATGAGTCGGCGAGGCAGTTGGTGAGTCGGAGAGGCAGTTGGTGAGTCGGAGAGGCAGTTGGTGAGTGAAGAGGCAGTTGGTGAGTCGGAGAGGCAGTTGGTGAGTCGGAGAGGTAGTTGGTGAGTCGGAGGGGCAGTTGATGAGTCGGAGAGGTAGTTGGTGAGTCGGAGAGTGCGTTGGTGAGTCGGAGGGGCAGTCGGCGATTCGGAGAGGCAGTTGGTGAGTCGGAGAGGCAGTTGGAGAGTCAGAGAGGCAGTTGGTGAGTCGTAGAGGGCGTTGGTTAGTCGGAGAGGCAGTTGGTGAGTCGGAGAGGCAGTTGGTGAGTCGGAGAGGCAGTTGGTGAGTCGGAGAGTCAGTTGGAGAGTCGGAGAGGCAGTTGGTGAGTTGGAGAGGCAGTTGGTGAGTCGGAGAGGCAGTTGGAGAGTCGGAGAGGCAGTTGGTGAGTCGGAGAGGTAGTTGGTCAGTCTGAGAGGTAGTTGGTGAGTCGGAGAGGTAGTTGGTGAGTCGGAGAGGTAGTTGGTGAGTCGGAGAGGCAGTTGGTGAGTCGGAGAGGTAGTTGGTGAGTTGGAGAGGCAGTTGGTGAGCCGGAGAGGCAGTTTGTGAGTCGGAGAGGCAGTTGGTGAGTCGGAGGGGCTGTTGGTGAGTCGGAGAGGCAGTCGGTGAGTCGGGGAGGCAGTTGGTGAGTCGGAGAGGCAGTTGGTGAGTCGGAGAGGTAGTTGGTGACTTGGAGAGGCAGTTGGTGAGTCGGGGAGACAGTTGGTGAGTCGGAGAGGTAGTTGGTGAGTCGGAGAGGTAGTTGGTGACTCGGAGAGGCAGTTGGTGAGTCGGGGGGGCAGTTGGTGAGTCGGAGAGGTAATTGGTGAGTCGGAGAGGTAGTTGGTGACTCGGAGAGGCAGTTGGTGAGTCGGAGGGGCAGTTGGTGAGTCGGAGAGGCAGTTGGTGAGTCGGAGAGGTAGTTGGTGAGTCGGAGGGGCAGTTGGTGAGTCGGAGAGGCAGTTGGTGAGTCGGAGAGGCAGTTGGTGAGTCGGAGGGGCAGTTGGTGAGTCGGAGAGGCAGTTGGTGAGTCAGAGAGGTAGTTGGTGAGTCGGAGAGGTAGTTGGTGACTGGGAGAGGCAGTTGTTGAGTCGGGGGGGCAGTTGGTGAGTCGGAGAGGTAGTTGGTGAGTCGGAGAGGAAGTTGGTGACTCGGAGAGGCAGTTGGTGAGTCGGAGGGGCAGTTGGTGAGTCGGAGAGGCAGTTGGTGAGTCGGAGAGGCAGTTGGTGAGTCGGAGAGGCAGTTGGTGAGTCGGAGAGGCAGTTGGTGAGTCGGAGAGGCTGTTTATGAGTCGGAGGGGCAGTTGAGAGTCGGAGAGCTAGTTGGTGAGTCGGAGAGGGCGTTGGTGAGTCGGAGGGGCAGTTGGAGAGTCGGAGAGGCAGTTGGAGAGTCGGAGAAACAGTTGGTGAGTCGGAGAGGTAGTTGGTGAGTCAGAGAGGTAGTTGGTGAGTCGGAGAGGTAGTTGGTGAGTCGGAGAGGCAGTTGGTGAGTCGGAGAGGCAGTTGGTGAGTCGGAGAGGCAGTTCGTGAGTCGGAGAGGCAGCTTGTGAGTCGGAGAGGCAGTTAGTGAGTCGGAGGGGCAGTTGGTGAGTCGGAGAGGCAGTTGGTGAGTCGGAGAGGCAGTTGGTGAGTCGGAGAGGCAGTTGGTGAGTCGGAGAGGCAGTTGGTGAGTCGGAGAGGCAGTTGTTGAGTCGGGGGGGCAGTTCGTGAGTCGGAGAGGTAGTTGGTGAGTCGGAGAGGTAGTTGGTGACTCGGAGAGGCAGTTGGTGAGTCGGAGGGGCAGTTGGTGAGTCGGAGGGGCAGTTGGTGAGTCGGAGAGGCAGTTGGTGAGTCGGAGGGGCAGTTGGTGATTCGGAGAGGCAGTTGGTGAGTCGGAGAGGCAGTTGGTGAGTCGGAGAGGCAGTTGGTGAGTCGGAGGGGCAGTTGGTGAGTCGGAGAAGTAGTTGGTGAGTCGGAGGGACAGTTGGTGAGTCGGAGAGTAAGTTGGTTAGTTGGAGGGGCAGTTGGTGAGTCGGAGAAGTAGTTGGTGAGTCGGAGGGACAGTTGGTGAGTCGGAGAGGCAGTTGGTGAGTCGGAGAGGTAGTTGGTGAGTCGGAGGGGAATTTGGTGAGACGGTGGGGCAGTTGGTGAGTCGGAGAGCCAGTTGGTGAGTCGGAGAGGCAGTTGGTGCGTCGGAGGGGCAGTTGATGAGTCGGCGAGGCAGTTGGTGAGTCGGAGAGGCAGTTGGTGAGTCGGAGAGGTAGTTGGTGAGTGGGAGAGACAGTTGGTGAGTCGGAGAGGCAGTTGGTGAGTCGGAGAGGTAGTTGGTGATTCGGAGGGGCAGTTGGTGAGTCGGAGAGGTAGTTGGTGAGTCGGAGAGGGTGTTGGTGAGTCGGAGGGGCAGTTGGCGAGTCGGAGAGGCAGTTGGTGAGTCGGAGAGGCAGTTGGAGAGTCGGAGAGGCAGTTGGAGAGTCGGAGAGGCAGTTGGTGAGTCGGAGAGGCAGTTGGTGAGTCGGAGAGGCAGTTGGAGAGTCGGAGAGGCAGTTGGTGAGTCGGAGAGTTAGTTGGTGAGTCTGAGAGGTAGTTGGTGAGTCGGAGAGGCAGTTGGTGAGTCGGAGAGGCAGTTGGTGAGTCGGAGAGGCAGTTGGTGATTCAGAGAGGCAGTTGGTGAGTCGGAGAGGCTGTTTATGAGTCGGATGGGCAGTTGAGAGTCGGAGAGCTAGTTGGTGAGTCGGAGAGGGCGTTGGTGAGTCGGAGGGGCAGTTGGAGAGTCGGAGAGGCAGTTGGAGAGTCGGAGAGGCAGTTGGTGAGTCGGAGAGGTAGTTGGTGAGTCAGAGAGGTAGTTGGTGAGTCGGAGAGGTAGTTGGTGAGTCGGAGAGGTAGTTGGTGAGTCGTAGAGGCAGTTGGTGAGTCGGAGGGGCAGTTGGTGAGTCGGAGAGGCAGTTGGTGAGTCGGAGTGGTAGTTGGTGAGTCGGAGAGGTAGTTGGTGACTTGGAGAGGCAGTTGTTGAGTCGGGGGGGCAGTTGGTGAGTCGGAGAGGTAGTTGGTGAGTCGGAGAGGTAGTTGGTGACTCGGAGAGGCAGTTGGGGAGTCGGAGGGGCAGTTGCTGAGTCGGAGAGGCAGTTGGTGAGTCGGAGAACAGTTGGTGAGTCGGAGAGGCAGTTGGTGAGTCGGAGAGGCAGTTGGTGAGTCGGAGAGGCAGTTGAGAGTCGGAGAGCTAGTTGGTGAGTCGGAGAGGGCGTTGGTGAGTCGGAGGGGCAGTTGTAGAGTCGGAGAGGCAGTTGGAGAGTCGGAGAGGCAGTTGGTGAGTCGGAGAGGTAGTTGGTGAGTCAGAGAGGTAGTTGGTGAGTCGGAGAGGTAATTGGTGAGTCGGAGAGGTAGTTGGTGAGTCGGAGAGGCAGTTGCTGAGTCGGAGAGGCAGTTGGTGAGTCGGAGAGGCAGTTCGTGAGTCGGAGAGGCAGCTTGTGAGTCGGAGAGGCAGTTAGTGAGTCGGAGGGGCAGTTGGTGAGTCGGAGAGGCAGTTGGTGAGTCGGAGAGTCAGTTGGTGAGTCGGAGAGGTAGTTGGTGAGTCGGAGGGACAGTTGGTGAGTCGGAGAGGCAGTTGGTGAGTCGGAGAGTGAGTTGGAGAGTCGGAGGGGCAGTTGGTGCGTCGCAGAGGCAGTTGGTGAGGCGGAGAGGCAGTTGGTGAGTCGGAGAGGCATTTGGAGAGTCGGAGAGGCATTTGGTGAGTCGGAGAGGTAGTTGGTGAGTCGGAGAGGTAGTAGGTGAGTCGGAGAGGTACTCGGTGTTTCGGAGTGTTAGTCGGTGAGTCGGAGAGGCAGTCGGTGAGTCGGAGAGGCAGTCGATGAGTCGGAGGCGCAGTCGGTGAGTCGGAGAGGTAGTTGGTGAGTCGGAGTGGCAGTTGGTGTGGCGGAGAGGTAGTTGGTGACTCGGAGAGGCAGTTGGTGAGTCGGGGGGGCAGTTGGTGAGTCGGAGAGGTAGTTGGTGAGTCGGAGAGGTAGTTGGTGACTCGGTGAGGCAGTTGGTGAGTCGGAGGGGCAGTTGGTGAGTCGGAGCGGCAGTTGGTGAGTCGGAGAGGCAGTTGGTGAGTCGGAGGGGCACTTGGTGAGTCGGTGAGGCAGTTGGTGAGTCGGAGAGGCAGTTGGTGAGTTGGAGGGGCAGTTGGTGAGTCGGGGAGGCAGTTGATGAGTCGGAGAGGTAGTTGGTGACTCGGAGAGGCAGTTGTTGAGTCGGGGGGGCAGTTGGTGAATCGGAGAGGTAGTTGGTGAGTCGGAGAGGTACTTGGTGACTCGGAGAGGCAGTTGGTGAGTCGGAGGGGCAGTTGGTGAGTCGGAGAGGCAGTTGGTGAGTCGGAGAGGCAGTTGGAGAGTCGGAGAGGCAGTTGGTGATTCGGAGAGGCAGTTGGTGAGTCGGAGAGGCAGTTGGAGAGTCGGAGAGGCAGTTGGTGAGTCGGAGAGGCAGTTGGTGAGTCGCAGAGGCAGTTGGTGAGTCATAGGCTCAGTTGGTGAGTCGGAGAGGCAGTTGGTGAGTCAGAGAGGCAGTTGGTGATTCGGAGAGGCAGTTGGTGAGTCGGAGAGGCTGTTTATGAGTCGGAGGGGCAGTTGAGAGTCGGAGAGCTAGTTGGTGAGTCGGAGAGGGCGTTGGTGAGTCGGAGGGGCAGTTGGAGAGTCGGAGAGGCAGTTGGAGAGTCGGAGAGGCAGTTGGTGAGTCGGAGAGGTAGTTGGTGAGTCAGAGAGGTATTTGGTGAGTCGGAGAGGTAGTTGGTGAGTCGGAGAGGTAGTTGGTGAGTCGGAGAGGTAGTTGCTGAGTCGGAGAGGCAGTTGGTGAGTCGGAGAGGCAGTTCGTGAGTCGGAGAGGCAGCTTGTGAGTCGGAGAGGCAGTTAGTGAGTCGGAGGGGCAGTTGGTTAGTCGGAGAGGCAGTTGGTGAGTCGGAGAGTCAGTTGGTGAGTCGGAGAGGTAGTTGGTGAGTCGGAGGGACAGTTGGTGAGTCGGAGAGGCAGTTGGTGAGTCGGAGAGTGAGTTGGAGAGTCGGAGGGGCAGTTGGTGAGTCGCAGAGGCAGTTGGTGAGTCGGAGAGGCAGTTGGTGAGTCGGAGAGGCAGTTGGAGAGTCGGAGAGGCATTTGGTGATTCGGAGAGGTAGTTGGTGAGTCGGAGAGGTAGTAGGTGAGTCGGAGAGGTAGTCGGTGTGTCGGAGTGTTAGTCGGTGAGTCGGAGAGGCAGTCGGTGAGTCGGAGAGGCAGTCGATGAGTCGGAGGCGCAGTCGGTGAGTCGGAGAGGTAGTTGGTGAGTCGGAGTGGCAGTTGGTGTGGCGGAGAGGTAGTTGGTGACTCGGAGAGGCAGTTGGTGAGTCGGGGGGGCAGTTGGTGAGTCGGAGAGGTAGTTGGTGAGTCGGAGAGGTAGTTGGTGACTCGGTGAGGCAGTTGGTGAGTCGGAGGGGCAGTTGGTGAGTCGGAGCGGCAGTTGGTGAGTCGGAGAGGCAGTTGGTGAGTCGGAGGGGCAGTTGGTGAGTCGGTGAGGCAGTTGGCGAGTCGGAGAGGCAGTTGGTGAGTTGGAGGGGCAGTTGGTGAGTCGGGGAGGCAGTTGATGAGTCGGAGAGTTCGTTGGTGAGTCGGAGAGGAAGTTGGTGACTCGGAGAGGCAGTTGGTGAGTCGGGGGGGCAGTTGGTGAGTCGGAGAGGTAGTTGGTGAGTCGGAGAGGTAGTTGGTGACTCGGTGAGGCAGTTGGTGAGTCGGAGGGGCAGTTGGTGAGTCGGAGGGGCAGTTGTTGAGTCGGAGAGGCAGTTGGTGAGTCGGAGGGGCAGTTGGTGAGTCGGTGAGGCAGTTGGTGAGTCGGAGAGGCAATTGGTGAGTCGGAGAGGCAGTTGGTGAGTAGGAGGGACAGTTGGTGAGTCGGAGAGGCAGTTGGTGAGTCAGAGGGGCAGTTGGTGAGTCAGAGCGGCAGTTGGTGAGTCGGAGAGGCAGTTGGTGTGTCGGAGAGGCAGTTGGTGAGTCGGAGAAGCAGTTGGTGTGTCGGAGAGGCAGTTGGTGAGTCGGAGGGGTAGTTGGTGAGTCGGAGAAGTAGTTGGTGAGTCGGAGGGACAGTTGGTGAGTCGGAGAGGCAGTTGCTGAGTCGGAGAGGTAGTTGGTGAGTCGGAGGGGAAGTTGGTGAGTCGGTGGGGCAGTTGGTGAGTCGGAGAGCCAGTTGGTGAGTCGGAGAGGCAGTTGGTGCGTCGGAGAGGCAGTTGGTGAGTCGGAGAGGCAGTTGGTGAGTGGGAGAGGCAGTTGGTGAGTCGGAGAGGCAGTTGGTGAGTCGGAGAGGTAGTTGGTGAGTCGGAGGGGCAGTTGGTGAGTTGGAGAGGTAGTTGGTGAGTTGGAGAGGGCGTTGGTGAGTCGGAGGGGCAGTTGGAGAGTCGGAGAGGCAGTTGGAGAGTCGGAGAGGCAGTTGGTGAGTCGGAGAGGTAGTTGGTGAGTCAGAGAGGTAGTTGGTGAGTCGGAGAGGTAGGTGGTGAGTCGGAGAGGTAGTTGGTGAGTCGGAGAGGCAGTTCGTGAGTCGGAGAGGCAGTTTGTGAGTCGGAGAGACAGTTGGTGAGTCGGAGGGGCAGTTGGTGAGTCGGAGAGGCAGTTGGTGAGTCGGAGAGGCAGTTGGTGAGTCGGTGAGGCAGTTGGTGAGTCGGAGAGGCAGTTAGTGAGTCGGAGGGGCAGTTGGTGAGTCGGAGAGGCAGTTGGTGAGTCGGAGAGTCAGTTGGTGAGTCGGAGAGGTAGTTGGTGAGTCGGAGGGACAGTTGGTGAGTCGGAGAGGCAGTTGGTGAGTCGGAGAGTGAGTTGGAGAGTCGGAGGGGCAGTTGGTGCGTCGCAGAGGCAGTTGGTGAGTCGGAGAGGCAGTTGGTGAGTCGGAGAGGCAGTTGGAGAGTCGGAGAGGCATTTGGTGAGTCGGAGAGGTAGTTGGTGAGTCGGAGAGGTAGTAGGTGAGTCGGAGAGGTAGTCGGTGTGTCGGAGTGTTAGTCGGTGAGTCGGAGAGGCAGTCGGTGAGTCGGAGAGGCAGTCGATGCGTCGGAGGCGCAGTCGGTGAGTCGGAGAGGTAGTTGGTGAGTCGGAGTGGCAGTTGGTGTGGCGGAGAGGTAGTTGGTGACTCGGAGAGGCAGTTGGTGAGTCGGGGGGGCAGTTGGTGAGTCGGAGAGGTAGTTGGTGAGTCGGAGAGGTAGTTGGTGACTCGGTGAGGCAGTTGGTGAGTCGGAGGGGCAGTTGGTGAGTCGGAGCGGCAGTTGGTGAGTCGGAGAGGCAGTTGGTGAGTCGGAGGGGCACTTGGTGAGTCGGTGAGGCAGTTGGTGAGTCGGAGAGGCAGTTGGTGAGTTGGAGGGGCAGTTGGTGAGTCGGGGAGGCAGTTGATGAGTCGGAGAGGTAGTTGGTGACTCGGAGAGGCAGTTGTTGAGTCGGGGGGGCAGTTGGTGAGTCGGAGAGGTAGTTGGTGAGTCGGAGAGGTAGTTGGTGACTCGGAGAGGCAGTTGGTGAGTCGGAGGGGCAGTTGGTGAGTCGGAGAGGCAGTTGGTGAGTCGGAGAGGCAGTTGGAGAGTCGGAGAGGCAGTTGGTGATTCGGAGAGGCAGTTGTTGAGTCGGAGAGGCAGTTGGAGAGTCGGAGAGGCAGTTGGTGAGTCGGAGAGGCAGTTGGTGAGTCGCAGAGGCAGTTGGTGAGTCATAGGCTCAGTTGGTGAGTCGGAGAGGCAGTTGGTGAGTCGGAGAGGCAGTTGGTGATTCGGAGAGGCAGTTGGTGAGTCGGAGAGGCTGTTTATGAGTCGGAGGGGCAGTTGAGAGTCGGAGAGGCAGTTGGTGAGTCGGAGAGGTAGTTGGTGAGTCAGAGAGGTATTTGGTGAGTCGGAGAGGTAGTTGGTGAGTCGGAGAGGTAGTTGGTGAGTCGGAGAGGTAGTTGCTGAGTCGGAGAGGCAGTTGGTGAGTCGGAGAGGCAGTTCGTGAGTCGGAGAGGCAGCTTGTGAGTCGGAGAGGCAGTTAGTGAGTCGGAGGGGCAGTTGGTTAGTCGGAGAGGCAGTTGGTGAGTCGGAGAGTCAGTTGGTGAGTCGGAGAGGTAGTTGGTGAGTCGGAGTGACAGTTGGTGAGTCGGAGAGGCAGTTGGTGAGTCGGAGAGTGAGTTGGAGAGTCGGAGGGGCAGTTGGTGAGTCGCAGAGGCAGTTGGTGAGTCGGAGAGGCAGTTGGTGAGTCGGAGAGGCAGTTGGAGAGTCGGAGAGGCATTTGGTGATTCGGAGAGGTAGTTGGTGAGTCGGAGAGGTAGTAGGTGAGTCGGAGAGGTAGTCGGTGTGTAGGAGTGTTAGTCGGTGAGTCGGAGAGGCAGTCGGTGAGTCGGAGAGGCAGTCGATGAGTCGGAGGCGCAGTCGGTGAGTCGGAGAGGTAGTTGGTGAGTCGGAGTGGCAGTTGGTGTGGCGGAGAGGTAGTTGGTGACTCGGAGAGGCAGTTGGTGAGTCGGGGGGGCAGTTGGTGAGTCGGAGAGGTAGTTGGTGAGTCGGAGAGGTAGTTGGTGAGTCGGAGAGGTAGTTGGTGAGTCGGAGAGGTAGTTCGTGACTCGGAGAGGCAGTTGGTGAGTCGGAGAGGTAGTTGGTGAGTCGGAGAGGCAGTTGGTGAGTCTGAGAGGCAGTTTGTGAGTCGGAGAGGCAGTTGGTGAGTCGGAGAGGCAGTTGGTGAGTCGGAGAGGCAGTTGGTGAGTCGGAGAGGCAGTTGGTGAGTCGGAGAGGCAGTTGGTGAGTCGCAGAGGCAGTTGGTGAGTCATAGGCTCAGTTGGTGAGTCGGAGAGGCAGTTGGTGAGTCGGAGAGGCAGTTGGTGATTCAGAGAGGCAGTTGGTGAGTCGGAGAGGCTGTTTATGAGTCGGATGGGCAGTTGAGAGTCGGAGAGCTAGTTGGTGAGTCGGAGAGGGCGTTGGTGAGTCGGAGGGGCAGTTGGAGAGTCGGAGAGGCAGTTGGAGAGTCGGAGAGGCAGTTGGTGAGTCGGAGAGGTAGTTGGTGAGTCAGAGAGGTAGTTGGTGAGTCGGAGAGGTAGTTGGTGAGTCGGAGAGGTAGTTGGTGAGTCGTAGAGGCAGTTGGTGAGTCGGAGGGGCAGTTGGTGAGTCGGAGAGGCAGTTGGTGAGTCGGAGAGGTAGTTGGTGAGTCGGAGAGGTAGTTGGTGACTTGGAGAGGCAGTTGTTGAGTCGGGGGGGCAGTTGGTGAGTCGGAGAGGTAGTTGGTGAGTCGGAGAGGTAGTTGGTGACTCGGAGAGGCAGTTGGGGAGTCGGAGGGGCAGTTGCTGAGTCGGAGAGGCAGTTGGTGAGTCGGAGAACAGTTGGTGAGTCGGAGAGGCAGTTGGTGAGTCGGAGAGGCAGTTGGTGAGTCGGAGAGGCAGTTGAGAGTCGGAGAGCTAGTTGGTGAGTCGGAGAGGGCGTTGGTGAGTCGGAGGGGCAGTTGTAGAGTCGGAGAGGCAGTTGGAGAGTCGGAGAGGCAGTTGGTGAGTCGGAGAGGTAGTTGGTGAGTCAGAGAGGTAGTTGGTGAGTCGGAGAGGTAGTTGGTGAGTCGGAGAGGTAGTTGGTGAGTCGGAGAGGCAGTTGCTGAGTCGGAGAGGCAGTTGGTGAGTCGGAGAGGCAGTTCGTGAGTCGGAGAGGCAGCTTGTGAGTCGGAGAGGCAGTTAGTGAGTCGGAGGGGCAGTTGGTGAGTCGGAGAGGCAGTTGGTGAGTCGGAGAGTCAGTTGGTGAGTCGGAGAGGTAGTTGGTGAGTCGGAGGGACAGTTGGTGAGTCGGAGAGGCAGTTGGTGAGTCGGAGAGTGAGTTGGAGAGTCGGAGGGGCAGTTGGTGCGTCGCAGAGGCAGTTGGTGAGTCGGAGAGGCAGTTGGTGAGTCGGAGAGGCAGTTGGAGAGTCGGAGAGGCATTTGGTGAGTCGGAGAGGTAGTTGGTGAGTCGGAGAGGTAGTAGGTGAGTCGGAGAGGTAGTCGGTGTTTCGGAGTGTTAGTCGGTGAGTCGGAGAGGCAGTCGGTGAGTCGGAGAGGCAGTCGATGAGTCGGAGGCGCAGTCGGTGAGTCGGAGAGGTAGTTGGTGAGTCGGAGTGGCAGTTGGTGTGGCGGAGAGGTAGTTGGTGACTCGGAGAGGCAGTTGGTGAGTCGGGGGGGCAGTTGGTGAGTCGGAGAGGTAGTTGGTGAGTCGGAGAGGTAGTTGGTGACTCGGTGAGGCAGTTGGTGAGTCGGAGGGGCAGTTGGTGAGTCGGAGCGGCAGTTGGTGAGTCGGAGAGGCAGTTGGTGAGTCGGAGGGGCACTTGGTGAGTCGGTGAGGCAGTTGGTGAGTCGGAGAGGCAGTTGGTGAGTTGGAGGGGCAGTTGGTGAGTCGGGGAGGCAGTTGATGAGTCGGAGAGGTAGTTGGTGACTCGGAGAGGCAGTTGTTGAGTCGGGGGGGCAGTTGGTGAATCGGAGAGGTAGTTGGTGAGTCGGAGAGGTACTTGGTGACTCGGAGAGGCAGTTGGTGAGTCGGAGGGGCAGTTGGTGAGTCGGAGAGGCAGTTGGTGAGTCGGAGAGGCAGTTGGAGAGTCGGAGAGGCAGTTGGTGATTCGGAGAGGCAGTTGGTGAGTCGGAGAGGCAGTTGGAGAGTCGGAGAGGCAGTTGGTGAGTCGGAGAGGCAGTTGGTGAGTCGCAGAGGCAGTTGGTGAGTCATAGGCTCAGTTGGTGAGTCGGAGAGGCAGTTGGTGAGTCAGAGAGGCAGTTGGTGATTCGGAGAGGCAGTTGGTGAGTCGGAGAGGCTGTTTATGAGTCGGAGGGGCAGTTGAGAGTCGGAGAGCTAGTTGGTGAGTCGGAGAGGGCGTTGGTGAGTCGGAGGGGCAGTTGGAGAGTCGGAGAGGCAGTTGGAGAGTCGGAGAGGCAGTTGGTGAGTCGGAGAGGTAGTTGGTGAGTCAGAGAGGTATTTGGTGAGTCGGAGAGGTAGTTGGTGAGTCGGAGAGGTAGTTGGTGAGTCGGAGAGGTAGTTGCTGAGTCGGAGAGGCAGTTGGTGAGTCGGAGAGGCAGTTCGTGAGTCGGAGAGGCAGCTTGTGAGTCGGAGAGGCAGTTAGTGAGTCGGAGGGGCAGTTGGTTAGTCGGAGAGGCAGTTGGTGAGTCGGAGAGTCAGTTGGTGAGTCGGAGAGGTAGTTGGTGAGTCGGAGGGACAGTTGGTGAGTCGGAGAGGCAGTTGGTGAGTCGGAGAGTGAGTTGGAGAGTCGGAGGGGCAGTTGGTGAGTCGCAGAGGCAGTTGGTGAGTCGGAGAGGCAGTTGGTGAGTCGGAGAGGCAGTTGGAGAGTCGGAGAGGCATTTGGTGATTCGGAGAGGTAGTTGGTGAGTCGGAGAGGTAGTAGGTGAGTCGGAGAGGTAGTCGGTGTGTCGGAGTGTTAGTCGGTGAGTCGGAGAGGCAGTCGGTGAGTCGGAGAGGCAGTCGATGAGTCGGAGGCGCAGTCGGTGAGTCGGAGAGGTAGTTGGTGAGTCGGAGTGGCAGTTGGTGTGGCGGAGAGGTAGTTGGTGACTCGGAGAGGCAGTTGGTGAGTCGGGGGGGCAGTTGGTGAGTCGGAGAGGTAGTTGGTGAGTCGGAGAGGTAGTTGGTGACTCGGTGAGGCAGTTGGTGAGTCGGAGGGGCAGTTGGTGAGTCGGAGCGGCAGTTGGTGAGTCGGAGAGGCAGTTGGTGAGTCGGAGGGGCAGTTGGTGAGTCGGTGAGGCAGTTGGCGAGTCGGAGAGGCAGTTGGTGAGTTGGAGGGGCAGTTGGTGAGTCGGGGAGGCAGTTGATGAGTCGGAGAGTTCGTTGGTGAGTCGGAGAGGAAGTTGGTGACTCGGAGAGGCAGTTGGTGAGTCGGGGGGGCAGTTGGTGAGTCGGAGAGGTAGTTGGTGAGTCGGAGAGGTAGTTGGTGACTCGGTGAGGCAGTTGGTGAGTCGGAGGGGCAGTTGGTGAGTCGGAGGGGCAGTTGTTGAGTCGGAGAGGCAGTTGGTGAGTCGGAGGGGCAGTTGGTGAGTCGGTGAGGCAGTTGGTGAGTCGGAGAGGCAATTGGTGAGTCGGAGAGGCAGTTGGTGAGTAGGAGGGACAGTTGGTGAGTCGGAGAGGCAGTTGGTGAGTCAGAGGGGCAGTTGGTGAGTCAGAGCGGCAGTTGGTGAGTCGGAGAGGCAGTTGGTGTGTCGGAGAGGCAGTTGGTGAGTCGGAGAAGCAGTTGGTGTATCGGAGAGGCAGTTGGTGAGTCGGAGGGGCAGTTGGTGAGTCGGAGAAGTAGTTGGTGAGTCGGAGGGACAGTTGGTGAGTCGGAGAGGCAGTTGCTGAGTCGGAGAGGTAGTTGGTGAGTCGGAGGGGAAGTTGGTGAGTCGGTGGGGCAGTTGGTGAGTCGGAGAGCCAGTTGGTGAGTCGGAGAGGCAGTTGGTGCGTCGGAGAGGCAGTTGGTGAGTCGGAGAGGCAGTTGGTGAGTGGGAGAGGCAGTTGGTGAGTCGGAGAGGCAGTTGGTGAGTCGGAGAGGTAGTTGGTGAGTCAGAGGGGCAGTTGGTGAGTTGGAGAGGTAGTTGGTGAGTTGGAGAGGGCGTTGGTGAGTCGGAGGGGCAGTTGGAGAGTCGGAGAGGCAGTTGGAGAGTCGGAGAGGCAGTTGGTGAGTCGGAGAGGTAGTTGGTGAGTCAGAGAGGTAGTTGGTGAGTCGGAGAGGTAGGTGGTGAGTCGGAGAGGTAGTTGGTGAGTCGGAGAGGCAGTTCGTGAGTCGGAGAGGCAGTTTGTGAGTCGGAGAGACAGTTGGTGAGTCGGAGGGGCAGTTGGTGAGTCGGAGAGGCAGTTGGTGAGTCGGAGAGGCAGTTGGTGAGTCGGTGAGGCAGTTGGTGAGTCGGAGAGGCAGTTAGTGAGTCGGAGGGGCAGTTGGTGAGTCGGAGAGGCAGTTGGTGAGTCGGAGAGTCAGTTGGTGAGTCGGAGAGGTAGTTGGTGAGTCGGAGGGACAGTTGGTGAGTCGGAGAGGCAGTTGGTGAGTCGGAGAGTGAGTTGGAGAGTCGGAGGGGCAGTTGGTGCGTCGCAGAGGCAGTTGGTGAGTCGGAGAGGCAGTTGGTGAGTCGGAGAGGCAGTTGGAGAGTCGGAGAGGCATTTGGTGAGTCGGAGAGGTAGTTGGTGAGTCGGAGAGGTAGTAGGTGAGTCGGAGAGGTAGTCGGTGTGTCGGAGTGTTAATCGGTGAGTCGGAGAGGCAGTCGGTGAGTCGGAGAGGCAGTCGATGAGTCGGAGGCGCAGTCGGTGAGTCGGAGAGGTAGTTGGTGAGTCGGAGTGGCAGTTGGTGTGGCGGAGAGGTAGTTGGTGACTCGGAGAGGCAGTTGGTGAGTCGGGGGGGCAGTTGGTGAGTCGGAGAGGTAGTTGGTGAGTCGGAGAGGTAGTTGGTGACTCGGTGAGGCAGTTGGTGAGTCGGAGGGGCAGTTGGTGAGTCGGAGCGGCAGTTGGTGAGTCGGAGAGGCAGTTGGTGAGTCGGAGGGGCACTTGGTGAGTCGGTGAGGCAGTTGGTGAGTCGGAGAGGCAGTTGGTGAGTTGGAGGGGCAGTTGGTGAGTCGGGGAGGCAGTTGATGAGTCGGAGAGGTAGTTGGTGACTCGGAGAGGCAGTTGTTGAGTCGGGGGGGCAGTTGGTGAGTCGGAGAGGTAGTTGGTGAGTCGGAGAGGTAGTTGGTGACTCGGAGAGGCAGTTGGTGAGTCGGAGGGGCAGTTGGTGAGTCGGAGAGGCAGTTGGTGAGTCGGAGAGGCAGTTGGAGAGTCGGAGAGGCAGTTGGTGATTCGGAGAGGCAGTTGTTGAGTCGGAGAGGCAGTTGGAGAGTCGGAGAGGCAGTTGGTGAGTCGGAGAGGCAGTTGGTGAGTCGCAGAGGCAGTTGGTGAGTCATAGGCTCAGTTGGTGAGTCGGAGAGGCAGTTGGTGAGTCGGAGAGGCAGTTGGTGATTCGGAGAGGCAGTTGGTGAGTCGGAGAGGCTGTTTATGAGTCGGAGGGGCAGTTGAGAGTCGGAGAGGCAGTTGGTGAGTCGGAGAGGTAGTTGGTGAGTCAGAGAGGTATTTGGTGAGTCGGAGAGGTAGTTGGTGAGTCGGAGAGGTAGTTGGTGAGTCGGAGAGGTAGTTGCTGAGTCGGAGAGGCAGTTGGTGAGTCGGAGAGGCAGTTCGTGAGTCGGAGAGGCAGCTTGTGAGTCGGAGAGGCAGTTAGTGAGTCGGAGGGGCAGTTGGTTAGTCGGAGAGGCAGTTGGTGAGTCGGAGAGTCAGTTGGTGAGTCGGAGAGGTAGTTGGTGAGTCGGAGGGACAGTTGGTGAGTCGGAGAGGCAGTTGGTGAGTCGGAGAGTGAGTTGGAGAGTCGGAGGGGCAGTTGGTGAGTCGCAGAGGCAGTTGGTGAGTCGGAGAGGCAGTTGGTGAGTCGGAGAGGCAGTTGGAGAGTCGGAGAGGCATTTGGTGATTCGGAGAGGTAGTTGGTGAGTCGGAGAGGTAGTAGGTGAGTCGGAGAGGTAGTCGGTGTGTAGGAGTGTTAGTCGGTGAGTCGGAGAGGCAGTCGGTGAGTCGGAGAGGCAGTCGATGAGTCGGAGGCGCAGTCGGTGAGTCGGAGAGGTAGTTGGTGAGTCGCAGTGGCAGTTGGTGTGGCGGAGAGGTAGTTGGTGACTCGGAGAGGCAGTTGGTGAGTCGGGGGGGCAGTTGGTGAGTCGGAGAGGTAGTTGGTGAGTCGGAGAGGTAGTTGGTGACTCGGTGAGGCAGTTGGTGAGTCGGAGGGGCAGTTGGTGAGTCGGAGCGGCAGTTGGTGAGTCGGAGAGGCAGCTGGTGAGTCGGAGGGGCAGTTGGTGAGTCGGTGAGGCAGTTGGTGAGTCGGAGAGGCAGTTGGTGAGTTGGAGGGGCAGTTGGTGAGTCGGGGAGGCAGTTGATGAGTCGGAGAGTTAGTTGGTGTGTCGGAGAGGAAGTTGGTGACTCGGAGAGGCAGTTGGTGAGTCGGGGGGGCAGTTGGTGAGTCGGAGAGGTAGTTGGTGAGTCGGAGAGGTAGTTGGTGACTCGGTGAGGCAGTTGGTGAGTCGGAGGGGCAGTTGGTGAGTCGGAGGGGCAGTTGTTGAGTCGGAGAGCCGGTTGGTGAGTCGGAGGGGCAGTTGGTGAGTCGGTGAGGCAGTTGGTGAGTCGGAGAGGCAATTGGTGAGTCGGAGAGGCAGTTGGTGAGTAGGAGGGTCAGTTGGTGAGTCGGAGAGGCAGTTGGTGAGTCAGAGGGGCATTTGGTGAGTCAGAGCGGCAGTTGGTGAGTCGGAGAGGCAGTTGGTGTGTCGGAGAGGCAGTTGGTGAGTCGGAGAAGCAGTTGGTGTGTCGGAGAGGCAGTTGGTGAGTCGGAGGGGCAGTTGGTGAGTCGGAGAAGTAGTTGGTGAGTCGGAGGGACAGTTGGTGAGTCGGAGAGGCAGTTGCTGAGTCGGAGAGGTAGTTGGTGACTCGGAGAGGCAGTTGGTGAGTCGGAGGGGAATTTGGTGAGACGGTGGGGCAGTTGGTGAGTCGGAGAGCCAGTTGGTGAGTCGGAGAGGCAGTTGGTGAGTCGGAGAAGCAGTTGGTGAGTCGGAGAGGCAGTTGGTGAGTCGGAGAGGTAGTTGGTGAGTCGGAGGGGAATTGCGTGAGACGGTGGGGCAGTTGGTGAGTCGGAGAGCCAGTTGGTGAGTCGGAGAGGCAGTTGGTGCGTCGGAGGGGCAGTTGATGAGTCGGCGAGGCAGTTGGTGAGTCGGAGAGGCAGTTGGTGAGTCGGAGAGGCAGTTGGTGAGTGGGAGAGGCAGTTGGTGAGTCGGAGAGGCAGTTGGTGAGTCGGAGAGGTAGTTGGTGAGTCGGAGGGGCAGTTGATGAGTCGGAGAGGTAGTTGGTGAGTCGGAGAGTGCGTTGGTGAGTCGGAGGGGCAGTCGGCGAGTCGGAGAGGCAGTTGGTGAGTCGGAGAGGCAGTTGGAGAGTCGGAGAGGCAGTTGGTGAGTCGTAGAGGGCGTTGGTTAGTCGGAGAGGCAGTTGGTGAGTCGGAGAGGCAGTTGGTGAGTCGGAGAGGCAGTTGGTGAGTCGGAGAGTCAGTTGGAGAGTCGGAGAGGCAGTTGGTGAGTTGGAGAGGCAGTTGGTGAGTCGGAGAGGCAGTTGGAGAGTCGGAGAGGCAGTTGGTGAGTCGGAGAGGTAGTTGGTCAGTCTGAGAGGTAGTTGGTGAGTCGGAGAGGTAGTTGGTGAGTCGGAGAGGTAGTTGGTGAGTCGGAGAGGCAGTTGGTGAGTCGGAGAGGTAGTTGGTGAGTTGGAGAGGCAGTTGGTGAGCCGGAGAGGCAGTTTGTGAGTCGGAGAGGCAGTTGGTGAGTCGGAGGGGCTGTTGGTGAGTCGGAGAGGCAGTCGGTGAGTCGGGGAGGCAGTTGGTGAGTCGGAGAGGCAGTTGGTGAGTCGGAGAGGTAGTTGGTGACTTGGAGAGGCAGTTGTTGAGTCGGGGAGACAGTTGGTGAGTCGGAGAGGTAGTTGGTGAGTCGGAGAGGTAGTTGGTGACTCGGAGAGGCAGTTGGTGAGTCGGGGGGGCAGTTGGTGAGTCGGAGAGGTAATTGGTGAGTCGGAGAGGTAGTTGGTGACTCGGAGAGGCAGTTGGTGAGTCGGAGGGGCAGTTGGTGAGTCGCAGAGGCAGTTGGTGAGTCGGAGAGGTAGTTGGTGAGTCGGAGGGGCAGTTGGTGAGTCGGAGAGGCAGTTGGTGAGTCGGAGAGGCAGTTGGTGAGTCGGAGGGGCAGTTGGTGAGTCGGAGAGGCAGTTGGTGAGTCGGAGAGGTAGTTGGTGAGTCGGAGAGGTAGTTGGTGACTGGGAGAGGCAGTTGTTGAGTCGGGGGGGCAGTTGGTGAGTCGGAGAGGAAGTTGGTGAGTCGGAGAGGAAGTTGGTGACTCGGAGAGGCAGTTGGTGAGTCGGAGGGGCAGTTGGTGAGTCGGAGAGGCAGTTGGTGAGTCGGAGAGGCAGTTGGTGAGTCGGAGAGGCAGTTGGTGAGTCGGAGAGGCAGTTGGTGAGTCGGAGAGGCAGTTGGTGAGTCGGAGAGGCAGTTGGTGATTTGGAGAGGCAGTTGGTGGAGTCGGAGAGGCTGTTTATGAGTCGGAGGGGCAGTTGAGAGTCGGAGAGCTAGTTGGTGAGTCGGAGAGTGCGTTGGTGAGTCGGAGGGGCAGTTGGAGAGTCGGAGAGGCAGTTGGAGAGTCGGAGAAACAGTTGGTGAGTCGGAGAGGTAGTTGGTGAGTCAGAGAGGTAGTTGGTGAGTCGGAGAGGTAGTTGGTGAGTCGGAGAGGCAGTTGGTGAGTCGGAGAGGCAGTTGGTGAGTCGGAGAGGCAGTTCGTGAGTCGGAGAGGCAGCTTGTGAGTCGGAGAGGCAGTTAGTGAGTCGGAGGGGCAGTTGGTGAGTCGGAGAGGCAGTTGGTGAGTCGGAGAGGCAGTTGGTGAGTCGGAGAGGCAGTTGGTGAGTCGGAGAGGCAGTTGGTGAGTCGGAGAGGCAGTTGTTGAGTCGGGGGGGCAGTTCGTGAGTCGGAGAGGTAGTTGGTGAGTCGGAGAGGTAGTTGGTGACTCGAAGAGGCAGTTGGTGAGTCGGAGGGGCAGTTGGTGAGTCGGAGGGGCAGTTGGTGAGTCGGAGAGGCAGTTGGTGAGTCGGAGGGGCAGTTGGTGATTCGGAGAGGCAGTTGGTGAGTCGGAGAGGCAGTTGGTGAGTCGGAGAGGCAGTTGGTGAGTCGGAGGGGCAGTTGGTGAGTCGGAGAAGTAGTTGGTGAGTCGGAGGGACAGTTGGTGAGTCGGAGAGTCAGTTGGTTAGTTGGAGGGGCAGTTGGTGAGTCGGAGAAGTAGTTGGTGAGTCGGAGGGACAGTTGGTGAGTCGGAGAGGCAGTTGGTGAGTCGGAGAGGTAGTTGGTGAGTCGGAGGGGAATTTGGTGAGACGGTGGGGCAGTTGGTGAGTCGGAGAGCCAGTTGGTGAGTCGGAGAGGCAGTTGGTGCGTCGGAGGGGCAGTTGATGAGTCGGCGAGGCAGTTGGTGAGTCGGAGAGGCAGTTGGTGAGTCGGAGAGGTAGTTGGTGAGTGGGAGAGACAGTTGGTGAGTCGGAGAGGCAGTTGGTGAGTCGGAGAGGTAGTTGGTGATTCGGAGGGGCAGTTGGTGAGTCGGAGAGGTAGTTGGTGAGTCGGAGAGGGTGTTGGTGAGTCGGAGGGGCAGTTGGCGAGTCGGAGAGGCAGTTGGTGAGTCGGAGAGGCAGTTGGAGAGTCGGAGAGGCAGTTGGAGAGTCGGAGAGGCAGTTGGTGAGTCGGAGAGGCAGTTGGTGAGTCGGAGAGGCAGTTGGAGAGTCGGAGAGGCAGTTGGTGAGTCGGAGAGTTAGTTGGTGAGTCTGAGAGGTAGTTGGTGAGTCGGAGAGGTAGTTGGTGAGTCGGAGAGGTAGTTCGTGACTCGGAGAGGCAGTTGGTGAGTCGGAGAGGTAGTTGGTGAGTCGGAGAGGCAGTTGGTGAGTCTGAGAGGCAGTTTGTGAGTCGGAGAGGCAGTTGGTGAGTCGGAGAGGCAGTTGGTGAGTCGGAGAGGCAGTTGGTGAGTCGGAGAGGCAGTTGGTGAGTCGGAGAGGCAGTTGGTGAGTCGCAGAGGCAGTTGGTGAGTCATAGGCTCAGTTGGTGAGTCGGAGAGGCAGTTGGTGAGTCGGAGAGGCAGTTGGTGATTCGGAGAGGCAGTTGGTGAGTCGGAGAGGCTGTTTATGAGTCGGATGGGCAGTTGAGAGTCGGAGAGCTAGTTGGTGAGTCGGAGAGGGCGTTGGTGAGTCGGAGGGGCAGTTGGAGAGTCGGAGAGGCAGTTGGAGAGTCGGAGAGGCAGTTGGTGAGTCGGAGAGGTAGTTGGTGAGTCAGAGAGGTAGTTGGTGAGTCGGAGAGGCAGTTGGAGAGTCGGAGAGGCAGTTGGTGAGTCGGAGAGGCAGTTGGTGAGTCGGAGAGGCAGTTGGAGAGTCGGAGAGGCAGTTGGTGAGTCGGAGAGTTAGTTGGTGAGTCTGAGAGGTAGTTGGTGAGTCGGAGAGGTAGTTGGTGAGTCGGAGAGGTAGTTCGTGACTCGGAGAGGCAGTTGGTGAGTCGGAGAGGTAGTTGGTGAGTCGGAGAGGCAGTTGGTGAGTCTGAGAGGCAGTTTGTGAGTCGGAGAGGCAGTTGGTGAGTCGGAGAGGCAGTTGGTGAGTCGGAGAGGCAGTTGGTGAGTCGGAGAGGCAGTTGGTGAGTCGGAGAGGCAGTTGGTGAGTCGGAGAGGCAGTTGGTGAGTCGCAGAGGCAGTTGGTGAGTCATAGGCTCAGTTGGTGAGTCGGAGAGGCAGTTGGTGAGTCGGAGAGGCAGTTGGTGATTCGGAGAGGCAGTTGGTGAGTCGGAGAGGCTGTTTATGAGTCGGATGGGCAGTTGAGAGTCGGAGAGCTAGTTGGTGAGTCGGAGAGGGCGTTGGTGAGTCGGAGGGGCAGTTGGAGAGTCGGAGAGGCAGTTGGAGAGTCGGAGAGGCAGTTGGTGAGTCGGAGAGGTAGTTGGTGAGTCAGAGAGGTAGTTGGTGAGTCGGAGAGGTAGTTGGTGAGTCGGAGAGGTAGTTGGTGAGTCGGAGAGGCAGTTGGTGAGTCGGAGGGGCAGTTGGTGAGTCGGAGAGGCAGTTGGTGAGTCGGAGAGGTAGTTGGTGAGTCGGAGAGGTAGTTGGTGACTTGGAGAGGCAGTTGTTGAGTCGGGGGGGCAGTTGGTGAGTCGGAGAGGTAGTTGGTGAGTCGGAGAGGTAGTTGGTGACCCGGAGAGGCAGTTGGGGAGTCGGAGGGGCAGTTGGTGAGTCGGAGAGGCAGTTGGTGAGTCGGAGAACAGTTGGTGAGTCGGAGAGGCAGTTGGTGAGTCGGAGAGGCAGTTGGTGAGTCGGAGAGGCAGTTGAGAGTCGGAGAGCTAGTTGGTGAGTCGGAGAGGGCGTTGGTGAGTCGGAGGGGCAGTTGTAGAGTCGGAGAGGCAGTTGGAGAGTCGGAGAGGCAGTTGGTGAGTCGGAGAGGTAGTTGGTGAGTCAGAGAGGTAGTTGGTGAGTCGGAGAGGTAGTTGGTGAGTCGGAGAGGTAGTTGGTGAGTCGGAGAGGCAGTTGCTGAGTCGGAGAGGCAGTTGGTGAGTCGGAGAGGCAGTTCGTGAGTCGGAGAGGCAGCTTGTGAGTCGGAGAGGCAGTTAGTGAGTCGGAGGGGCAGTTGGTGAGTCGGAGAGGCAGTTGGTGAGTCGGAGAGTCAGTTGGTGAGTCGGAGAGGTAGTTGGTGAGTCGGAGGGACAGTTGGTGAGTCGGAGAGGCAGTTGGTGAGTCGGAGAGTGAGTTGGAGAGTCGGAGGGGCAGTTGGTGCGTCGCAGAGCCAGTTGGTGAGTCGGAGAGGCAGTTGGTGAGTCGGAGAGGCAGTTGGAGAGTCGGAGAGGCATTTGGTGAGTCGGAGAGGTAGTTGGTGAGTCGGAGAGGTAGTAGGTGAGTCGGAGAGGTAGTCGGTGTGTCGGAGTGTTAGTCGGTGAGTCGGAGAGGCAGTCGGTGAGTCGGAGAGGCAGTCGATGAGTCGGAGGCGCAGTCGGTGAGTCGGAGAGGTAGTTGGTGAGTCGGAGTGGCAGTTGGTGTGGCGGAGAGGTAGTTGGTGACTCGGAGAGGCAGTTGGTGAGTCGGGGGGGCAGTTGGTGAGTCGGAGAGGTAGTTGGTGAGTCGGAGAGGTAGTTGGTGACTCGGTGAGGCAGTTGGTGAGTCGGAGGGGCAGTTGGTGAGTCGGAGCGGCAGTTGGTGAGTCGGAGAGGCAGTTGGTGAGTCGGAGGGGCACTTGGTGAGTCGGTGAGGCAGTTGGTGAGTCGGAGAGGCAGTTGGTGAGTTGGAGGGGCAGTTGGTGAGTCGGGGAGGCAGTTGATGAGTCGGAGAGGTAGTTGGTGACTCAGAGAGGCAGTTGTTGAGTCGGGGGGGCAGTTGGTGAATCGGAGAGGTAGTTGGTGAGTCGGAGAGGTACTTGGTGACTCGGAGAGGCAGTTGGTGAGTCGGAGGGGCAGTTGGTGAGTCGAAGAGGCAGTTGGTGAGTCGGAGAGGCAGTTGGAGAGTCGGAGAGGCAGTTGGTGATTCGGAGAGGCAGTTGGTGAGTCGGAGAGGCAGTTGGAGAGTCGGAGAGGCAGTTGGTGAGTCGGAGAGGCAGTTGGTGAGTCGCAGAGGCAGTTGGTGAGTCATAGGCTCAGTTGGTGAGTCGGAGAGGCAGTTGGTGAGTCAGAGAGGCAGTTGGTGATTCGGAGAGGCAGTTGGTGAGTCGGAGAGGCTGTTTATGAGTCGGAGGGGCAGTTGAGAGTCGGAGAGCTAGTTGGTGAGTCGGAGAGGGCGTTGGTGAGTCGGAGGGGCAGTTGGAGAGTCGGAGAGGCAGTTGGAGAGTCGGAGAGGCAGTTGGTGAGTCGGAGAGGTAGTTGGTGAGTCAGAGAGGTATTTGGTGAGTCGGAGAGGTAGTTGGTGAGTCGGAGAGGTAGTTGGTGAGTCGGAGAGGTAGTTGCTGAGTCGGAGAGGCAGTTGGTGAGTCGGAGAGGCAGTTCGTGAGTCGGAGAGGCAGCTTGTGAGTCGGAGAGGCAGTTAGTGAGTCGGAGGGGCAGTTGGTTAGTCGGAGAGGCAGTTGGTGAGTCGGAGAGTCAGTTGGTGAGTCGGAGAGGTAGTTGGTGAGTCGGAGGGACAGTTGGTGAGTCGGAGAGGCAGTTGGTGAGTCGGAGAGTGAGTTGGAGAGTCGGAGGGGCAGTTGGTGAGTCGCAGAGGCAGTTGGTGAGTCGGAGAGGCAGTTGGTGAGTCGGAGAGGCAGTTGGAGAGTCGGAGAGGCATTTGGTGATTCGGAGAGGTAGTTGGTGAGTCGGAGAGGTAGTAGGTGAGTCGGAGAGGCAGTTGGTGAGTCGGAGAGGTAGTTGGTGAGTCAGAGAGGTAGTTGGTGAGTCGGAGAGGTAGTTGGTGAGTCGGAGAGGTAGTTGGTGAGTCGGAGAGGCAGTTGGTGAGTCGGAGGGGCAGTTGGTGAGTCGGAGAGGCAGTTGGTGAGTCGGAGAGGTAGTTGGTGAGTCGGAGAGGTAGTTGGTGACTTGGAGAGGCAGTTGTTGAGTCGGGGGGGCAGTTGGTGAGTCGGAGAGGTAGTTGGTGAGTCGGAGAGGTAGTTGGTGACTCGGAGAGGCAGTTGGGGAGTCGGAGGGGCAGTTGGTGAGTCGGAGAGGCAGTTGGTGAGTCGGAGAACAGTTGGTGAGTCGGAGAGGCAGTTGGTGAGTCGGAGAGGCAGTTGGTGAGTCGGAGAGCTAGTTGGTGAGTCGGAGAGGGCGTTGGTGAGTCGGAGGGGCAGTTGTAGAGTCGGAGAGGCAGTTGGAGAGTCGGAGAGGCAGTTGGTGAGTCGGAGAGGTAGTTGGTGAGTCAGAGAGGTAGTTGATGAGTCGGAGAGGTAGTTGGTGAGTCGGAGAGGTAGTTGGTGAGTCGGAGAGGCAGTTGCTGAGTCGGAGAGGCAGTTGGTGAGTCGGAGAGGCAGTTCGTGAGTCGGAGAGGCAGCTTGTGAGTCGGAGAGGCAGTTAGTGAGTCGGAGGGGCAGTTGGTTAGTCGGAGAGGCAGTTGGTGAGTCGGAGAGTCAGTTGGTGAGTCGGAGAGGTAGTTGGTGAGTCGGAGGGACAGTTGGTGAGTCGGAGAGGCAGTTGGTGAGTCGGAGAGTGAGTTGGAGAGTCGGAGGGGCAGTTGGTGAGTCGCAGAGGCAGTTGGTGAGTCGGAGAGGCAGTTGGTGAGTCGGAGAGGCAGTTGGAGAGTCGGAGAGGCATTTGGTGATTCGGAGAGGCAGTTGGTGAGTCGGAGAGGTAGTAGGTGAGTCGGAGAGGCAGTTGGTGAGTCGGAGAGGTAGTTGGTGAGTCAGAGAGGTAGTTGGTGAGTCGGAGAGGTAGTTGGTGAGTCGGAGAGGTAGTTGGTGAGTCGGAGAGGCAGTTGGTGAGTCGGAGGGGCAGTTGGTGAGTCGGAGGGGCAGTTGGTGAGTCGGAGAGGCAGTTGGTGAGTCGGAGAGGTAGTTGGTGAGTCGGAGAGGTAGTTGGTGACTTGGAGAGGCAGTTGTTGAGTCGGGGGGGCAGTTGGTGAGTCGGAGAGGTAGTTGGTGAGTCGGAGAGGTAGTTGGTGACTCGGAGAGGCAGTTGGGGAGTCGGAGGGGCAGTTGGTGAGTCGGAGAGGCAGTTGGTGAGTCGGAGAACAGTTGGTGAGTCGGAGAGGCAGTTGGTGAGTCGGAGAGGCAGTTGGTGAGTCGGAGAGGCAGTTGAGAGTCGGAGAGCTAGTTGGTGAGTCGGAGGGGCAGTTGTAGAGTCGGAGAGGCAGTTGGAGAGTCGGAGAGGCAGTTGGTGAGTCGGAGAGGTAGTTGGTGAGTCAGAGAGGTAGTTGGTGAGTCGGAGAGGTAGTTGGTGAGTCGGAGAGGTAGTTGGTGAGTCGGAGAGGCAGTTGCTGAGTCGGAGAGGCAGTTGGTGAGTCGGAGAGGCAGTTCGTGAGTCGGAGAGGCAGCTTGTGAGTCGGAGAGGCAGTTAGTGAGTCGGAGGGGCAGTTGGTGAGTCGGAGAGGCAGTTGGTGAGTCGGAGAGTCAGTTGGTGAGTCGGAGAGGTAGTTGGTGAGTCGGAGGGACAGTTGGTGAGTCGGAGAGGCAGTTGGTGAGTCGGAGAGTGAGTTGGAGAGTCGGAGGGGCAGTTGGTGCGTCGCAGAGGCAGTTGGTGAGTCGGAGAGGCAGTTGGTGAGTCGGAGAGGCAGTTGGAGAGTCGGAGAGGCATTTGGTGAGTCGGAGAGGTAGTTGGTGAGTCGGAGAGGTAGTAGGTGAGTCGGAGAGGTAGTCGGTGTGTCGGAGTGTTAGTCGGTGAGTCGGAGAGGCAGTCGGTGAGTCGGAGAGGCAGTCGATGAGTCGGAGGCGCAGTCGGTGAGTCGGAGAGGTAGTTGGTGAGTCGGAGTGGCAGTTGGTGTGGCGGAGAGGTAGTTGGTGACTCGGAGAGGCAGTTGGTGAGTCGGGGGGGCAGTTGGTGAGTCGGAGAGGTAGTTGGTGAGTCGGAGAGGTAGTTGGTGACTCGGTGAGGCAGTTGGTGAGTCGGAGGGGCAGTTGGTGAGTCGGAGCGGCAGTTGGTGAGTCGGAGAGGCAGTTGGTGAGTCGGAGGGGCACTTGGTGAGTCGGTGAGGCAGTTGGTGAGTCGGAGAGGCAGTTGGTGAGTTGGAGGGGCAGTTGGTGAGTCGGGGAGGCAGTTGATGAGTCGGAGAGGTAGTTGGTGACTCGGAGAGGCAGTTGTTGAGTCGGGGGGGCAGTTGGTGAGTCGGAGAGGTAGTTGGTGAGTCGGAGAGGTAGTTGGTGACTCGGAGAGGCAGTTGGTGAGTCGGAGGGGCAGTTGGTGAGTCGGAGAGGCAGTTGGTGAGTCGGAGAGGCAGTTGGAGAGTCGGAGAGGCAGTTGGTGATTCGGAGAGGCAGTTGGTGAGTCGGAGAGGCAGTTGGAGAGTCGGAGAGGCAGTTGGTGAGTCGGAGAGGCAGTTGGTGAGTCGCAGAGGCAGTTGGTGAGTCATAGGCTCAGTTGGTGAGTCGGAGAGGCAGTTGGTGAGTCGGAGAGGCAGTTGGTGAGTCGGAGAGGCTGTTTATGAGTCGGAGGGGCAGTTGAGAGTCGGAGACCTAGTTGGTGAGTCGGAGAGGGCGTTGGTGAGTCGGAGGGGCAGTTGGAGAGTCGGAGAGGCAGTTGGAGAGTCGGAGAGGCAGTTGGTGAGTCGGAGAGGTAGTTGGTGAGTCAGAGAGGTATTTGGTGAGTCGGAGAGGTAGTTGGTGAGTCGGAGAGGTAGTTGGTGAGTCGGAGAGGTAGTTGCTGAGTCGGAGAGGCAGTTGGTGAGTCGGAGAGGCAGTTCGTGAGTCGGAGAGGCAGCTTGTGAGTCGGAGAGGCAGTTAGTGAGTCGGAGGGGCAGTTGGTTAGTCGGAGAGGCAGTTGGTGAGTCGGAGAGTCAGTTGGTGAGTCGGAGAGGTAGTTGGTGAGTCGAAGGGACAGTTGGTGAGTCGGAGAGGCAGTTGGTGAGTCGGAGAGGCAGTTGGAGAGTCGGAGAGGCATTTGGTGATTCGGAGAGGTAGTTGGTGAGTCGGAGAGGTAGTAGGTGAGTCGGAGAGGTAGTCGGTGTGTAGGAGTGTTAGTCGGTGAGTCGGAGAGGCAGTCGGTGAGTCGGAGAGGCAGTCGATGAGTCGGAGGCGCAGTCGGTGAGTCGGAGAGGTAGTTGGTGAGTCGGAGTGGCAGTTGGTGTGGCGGAGAGGTAGTTGGTGACTCGGAGAGGCAGTTGGTGAGTCGGGGGGGCAGTTGGTGAGTCGGAGAGGTAGTTGGTGAGTCGGAGAGGTAGTTGGTGACTCGGTGAGGCAGTTGGTGAGTCGGAGGGGCAGTTGGTGAGTCGGAGCGGCAGTTGGTGAGTCGGAGAGGCAGTTGGTGAGTCGGAGGGGCAGTTGGTGAGTCGGTGAGGCAGTTGGTGAGTCGGAGAGGCAGTTGGTGAGTTGGAGGGGCAGTTGGTGAGTCGGGGAGGCAGTTGATGAGTCGGAGAGTTAGTTGGTGTGTCGGAGAGGAAGTTGGTGACTCGGAGAGGCAGTTGGTGAGTCGGGGGGGCAGTTGGTGAGTCGGAGAGGTAGTTGGTGAGTCGGAGAGGTAGTTGGTGACTCGGTGAGGCAGTTGGTGAGTCAGAGGGGCAGTTGGTGAGTCGGAGGGGCAGTTGTTGAGTCGGAGAGGCAGTTGGTGAGTCGGAGGGGCAGTTGGTGAGTCGGTGAGGCAGTTGATGAGTCGGAGAGGCAATTGGTGAGTCGGAGAGGCAGTTGGTGAGTAGGAGGGTCAGTTGGTGAGTCGGAGAGGCAGTTGGTGAGTCAGAGGGGCAGTTGGTGAGTCAGAGCGGCAGTTGGTGAGTCGGAGAGGCAGTTGGTGTGTCGGAGAGGCAGTTGGTGAGTCGGAGAAGCAGTTGGTGTGTCGGAGAGGCAGTTGGTGAGTCGGAGGGGCAGTTGGTGAGTCGGAGAAGTAGTTGGTGAGTCGGAGGGACAGTTGGTGAGTCGGAGAGGCAGTTGCTGAGTCGGAGAGGTAGTTGGTGAGTCGGAGGGGAAGTTGGTGAGTCGGTGGGGCAGTTGGTGAGTCGGAGAGCCAGTTGGTGAGTCGGAGAGGCAGTTGGTGCGTCGGAGGTGCAGTTGGTGAGTCGGAGAGGCAGTTGGTGAGTCGGAGAGGCAGTTGGTGAGTCGGAGAGGCAGTTGGTGAGTGGGAGAGGCAGTTGGTGAGTCGGAGAGGCAGTTGGTGAGTCGGAGAGGTAGTTGGTGAGTCGGAGGGGCAGTTGGTGAGTTGGAGAGGTAGTTGGTGATTTGGAGAGGGCGTTGGTGAGTCGGAGGGGCAGTTGGAGAGTCGGAGAGGCAGTTGGAGAGTCGGAGAGGCAGTTGGTGAGTCGGAGAGGTAGTTGGTGAGTCAGAGAGTTAGTTGGTGAGTCGGAGAGGTAGGTGGTGAGTCGGAGAGGTAGTTGGTGAGTCGGAGAGGCAGTTCGTGAGTCGGAGAGGCAGTTTGTGAGTCGGAGAGACAGTTGGTGAGTCGGAGGGGCAGTTGGTGAGTCGGAGAGGCAGTTGGTGAGTCGGAGAGGCAGTTGGTGAGTCGGAGAGGCAGTTGGTGAGTCTGAGAGGCAGTTGGTGAGTCGGGGGGCAGTTCGTGAGTCGGAGGGGCAGTTGGTCAGTCGGAGAGGCAGTTGGTGAGTCGGAGGGGCAGTTGGTGAGTCGGAGAGGCAGTTGGTGAGTCGGAGAGGCAGTTGGTGAGTCGGAGGGGCAGTTGGTGAGTCGGAGAGGCAGTTGGTGAGTCGGAGAGGCAGTTGGTGAGTCGGAGAGGCAGTTGGTGAGTCGGAGGGGCAGTTGGTGAGTCGGAGAAGTAGTTGGTGAGTCGGAGGGACAGTTGGTGAGTCGGAGAGGCAGTTGGTGAGTCGGAGAGGTAGTTGGTGAGTCGGAGGGGAATTTGGTGAGACGGTGGGGCAGTTGGTGCGTCGGTGAGCCAGTTGGTGAGTCGGCGAGGCAGTTGGTGAGTCGGAGAGGCAGTTGGTGAGTCGGAGAGGTAGTTGGTGAGTGGGAGAGACAGTTGGTGAGTCGGAGAGGCAGTTGGTGAGTCGGAGAGGTAGTTGGTGAGTCGGAGGGGCAGTTGGTGAGTCGGAGAGGTAGTTGGTGAGTCGGAGAGGGTGTTGGTGAGTCGGAGGGGCAGTTGGCGAGTCAGAGAGGCAGTTGGTGAGTCGGAGAGGCAGTTGGAGAGTCGGAGAGGCAGTTGGTGAGTCGGAGAGGGCGTTGGTGAGTCGGAGAGGCAGTTGGTGAGTCGGAGAGGCAGTTGGTGAGTCGGAGAGGCAGTTGGTGAGTAGGAGGGGCAGTTGGTGAGTCGGAGAGGCAGTTGGTGAGTCAGAGGGGCAGTTGGTGAGTCAGAGCGGCAGTTGGTGAGTCGGAGAGGCAGTTGGTGTGTCGGAGAGGCAGTTGGTGAGTCGGAGAAGCAGTTGGTGAGTCGGAGAGGCAGTTGGTGAATCGGAGGGGCAGTTGGTGAGTCGGAGAAGTAGTTGGTGAGTCGGAGGGACAGTTGGTGAGTCGCAGAGGCAGTTGGTGAGTCGGAGAGGTAGTTGGTGAGTCGGAGGGGAAGTTGGTGAGTCGGAGGGGAAGTTGGTGAGTCGGCGGGGCAGTTGGTGAGTCGGAGAGCCAGTTGGTGAGTCGGAGAGGCAGTTGGTGCGTCGGAGGTGCAGTTGGTGAGTCGGAGAGGCAGTTGGTGAGTCGGAGAGGCAGTTGGTGCGTCGGAGGTGCAGTTGGTGAGTCGGAGAGGCAGTTGGTGAGTCGGAGAGGCAGTTGGTGAGTCGGAGATGCAGTTGGTGAGTGGGAGAGGCAGTTGGTGAGTCGGAGAGGCAGTTGGTGAGTCGGAGAGGTAGTTGGTGAGTCGGAGGGGCAGTTGGTGAGTCGGAGAGGTAGTTGGTGAGTCGGAGAGGCAGTTCGTGAGTCGGAGAGGCAGCTTGTGAGTCGGAGAGGCAGTTAGTGAGTCGGAGGGGCAGTTGGTTAGTCGGAGAGGCAGTTGGTGAGTCGGAGAGTCAGTTGGTGAGTCGGAGAGGTAGTTGGTGAGTCGGAGGGACAGTTGGTGAGTCGGAGAGGCAGTTGGTGAGTCGGAGAGGCAGTTGGAGAGTCGGAGAGGCATTTGGTGATTCGGAGAGGTAGTTGGTGAGTCGGAGAGGTAGTAGGTGAGTCGGAGAGGTAGTCGGTGTGTAGGAGTGTTAGTCGGTGAGTCGGAGAGGCAGTCGGTGAGTCGGAGAGGCAGTCGATGAGTCGGAGGCGCAGTCGGTGAGTCGGAGAGGTAGTTGGTGAGTCGGAGTGGCAGTTGGTGTGGCGGAGAGGTAGTTGGTGACTCGGAGAGGCAGTTGGTGAGTCGGGGGGGCAGTTGGTGAGTCGGAGAGGTAGTTGGTGAGTCGGAGAGGTAGTTGGTGACTCGGTGAGGCAGTTGGTGAGTCGGAGGGGCAGTTGGTGAGTCGGAGCGGCAGTTGGTGAGTCGGAGAGGCAGTTGGTGAGTCGGAGGGGCAGTTGGTGAGTCGGTGAGGCAGATGGTGAGTCGGAGAGGCAGTTGGTGAGTTGGAGGGGCAGTTGGTGAGTCGGGGAGGCAGTTGATGAGTCGGAGAGTTAGTTGGTGTGTCGGAGAGGAAGTTGGTGACTCGGAGAGGCAGTTGGTGAGTCGGGGGGGCAGTTGGTGAGTCGGAGAGGTAGTTGGTGAGTCGGAGAGGTAGTTGGTGACTCGGTGAGGCAGTTGGTGAGTCAGAGGGGCAGTTGGTGAGTCGGAGGGGCAGTTGTTGAGTCGGAGAGGCAGTTGGTGAGTCGGAGGGGCAGTTGGTGAGTCGGTGAGGCAGTTGATGAGTCGGAGAGGCAATTGGTGAGTCGGAGAGGCAGTTGGTGAGTAGGAGGGTCAGTTGGTGAGTCGGAGAGGCAGTTGGTGAGTCAGAGGGGCAGTTGGTGAGTCAGAGCGGCAGTTGGTGAGTCGGAGAGGCAGTTGGTGTGTCGGAGAGGCAGTTGGTGAGTCGGAGAAGCAGTTGGTGTGTCGGAGAGGCAGTTGGTGAGTCGGAGGGGCAGTTGGTGAGTCGGAGAAGTAGTTGGTGAGTCGGAGGGACAGTTGGTGAGTCGGAGAGGCAGTTGCTGAGTCGGAGAGGTAGTTGGTGAGTCGGAGGGGAAGTTGGTGAGTCGGTGGGGCAGTTGGTGAGTCGGAGAGCCAGTTGGTGAGTCGGAGAGGCAGTTGGTGCGTCGGAGGTGCAGTTGGTGAGTCGGAGAGGCAGTTGGTGAGTCGGAGAGGCAGTTGGTGAGTCGGAGAGGCAGTTGGTGAGTGGGAGAGGCAGTTGGTGAGTCGGAGAGGCAGTTGGTGAGTCGGAGAGGTAGTTGGTGAGTCGGAGGGGCAGTTGGTGAGTTGGAGAGGTAGTTGGTGATTTGGAGAGGGCGTTGGTGAGTCGGAGGGGCAGTTGGAGAGTCGGAGAGGCAGTTGGAGAGTCGGAGAGGCAGTTGGTGAGTCGGAGAGGTAGTTGGTGAGTCAGAGAGTTAGTTGGTGAGTCGGAGAGGTAGGTGGTGAGTCGGAGAGGTAGTTGGTGAGTCGGAGAGGCAGTTCGTGAGTCGGAGAGGCAGTTTGTGAGTCGGAGAGACAGTTGGTGAGTCGGAGGGGCAGTTGGTGAGTCGGAGAGGCAGTTGGTGAGTCGGAGAGGCAGTTGGTGAGTCGGAGAGGCAGTTGGTGAGTCGGAGAGGCAGTTGGTGAGTCTGAGAGGCAGTTGGTGAGTCGGGGGGCAGTTCGTGAGTCGGAGGGGCAGTTGGTCAGTCGGAGAGGCAGTTGGTGAGTCGGAGGGGCAGTTGGTGAGTCGGAGAGGCAGTTGGTGAGTCGGAGAGGCAGTTGGTGAGTCGGAGGGGCAGTTGGTGAGTCGGAGAGGCAGTTGGTGAGTCGGAGAGGCAGTTGGTGAGTCGGAGAGGCAGTTGGTGAGTCGGAGGGGCAGTTGGTGAGTCGGAGAAGTAGTTGGTGAGTCGGAGGGACAGTTGGTGAGTCGGAGAGGCAGTTGGTGAGTCGGAGAGGTAGTTGGTGAGTCGGAGGGGAATTTGGTGAGACGGTGGGGCAGTTGGTGCGTCGGTGAGCCAGTTGGTGAGTCGGCGAGGCAGTTGGTGAGTCGGAGAGGCAGTTGGTGAGTCGGAGAGGTAGTTGGTGAGTGGGAGAGACAGTTGGTGAGTCGGAGAGGCAGTTGGTGAGTCGGAGAGGTAGTTGGTGAGTCGGAGGGGCAGTTGGTGAGTCGGAGAGGTAGTTGGTGAGTCGGAGAGGGTGTTGGTGAGTCGGAGGGGAAGTTGGTGAGTCGGAGGGGAAGTTGGTGAGTCGGCGGGGCAGTTGGTGAGTCAGAGCGGCAGTTGGTGAGTCGGAGAGGCAGTTGGTGTGTCGGAGAGGCAGTTGGTGAGTCGGAGAAGCAGTTGGTGAGTCGGAGAGGCAGTTGGTGAATCGGAGGGGCAGTTGGTGAGTCGGAGAAGTAGTTGGTGAGTCGGAGGGACAGTTGGTGAGTCGCAGAGGCAGTTGGTGAGTCGGAGAGGTAGTTGGTGAGTCGGAGGGGAAGTTGGTGAGTCGGAGGGGAAGTTGGTGAGTCGGCGGGGCAGTTGGTGAGTCGGAGAGCCAGTTGGTGAGTCGGAGAGGCAGTTGGTGCGTCGGAGGTGCAGTTGGTGAGTCGGAGAGGCAGTTGGTGAGTCGGAGAGGCAGTTGGTGCGTCGGAGGTGCAGTTGGTGAGTCGGAGAGGCAGTTGGTGAGTCGGAGAGGCAGTTGGTGAGTCGGAGATGCAGTTGGTGAGTGGGAGAGGCAGTTGGTGAGTCGGAGAGGCAGTTGGTGAGTCGGAGAGGTAGTTGGTGAGTCGGAGGGGCAGTTGGTGAGTCGGAGAGGTAGTTGGTGAGTCGGAGAGGGTGTTGGTGAGTCGGAGGGGCAGTTGGCGAGTCAGAGAGGCAGTTGGTGAGTCGGAGAGGCAGTTGGAGAGTCGGAGAGGCAGTTGGTGAGTCGGAGAGTGCGTTGGTGAGTCGGAGAGGCAGTTGGTGAGTCGGAGAGGCAGTTGGTGAGTCGGAGAGGCAGTTGGTGAGTCGGAGAGGCAGTTGGAGAGTCGGAGAGGCAGTTGGTGAGTCGGAGAGGCAGTTGGTGAGTGGGAGAGGCAGTTGGTGAGTCGGAGAGGCAGTTGGTGAGTCGGAGAGTTAGTTGGTGAGTCGGAGGGGCAGTTGGTGAGTCGGAGAGGTAGTTGGTGAGTTGGAGAGGGCGTTGGTGAGTCGGAGGGTCAGTTGGAGAGTCGGAGAGGCAGTTGGAGAGTCGGAGAGGCAGTTGGTGAGTCGGAGAGGTAGTTGGTGAGTCAGAGAGGTAGTTGGTGAGTCGGAGAGGTAGGTGGTGAGTCGGGGAGGTAGTTGGTGAGTCGGAGAGGCAGTTCGTGAGTCGGAGAGGCAGTTTGTGAGTCGGAGAGACAGTTGGTGAGTCGGAGGGGCAGTTGGTGAGTCGGAGAGGCAGTTGGTGAGTCGGAGAGGCAGTTGGTGAGTCGGAGAGGCAGTTGGTGAGTCGGAGAGGCAGTTGGTGAGTCTGAGAGGCAGTTGGTGAGTCGGGGGGCAGTTCGTGAGTCGGAGGGGCAGTTGGTCAGTCGGAGAGGCAGTTGGTGAGTCGGAGGGGCAGTTGGTGAGTCGGAGAGGCAGTTGGTGAGTCGGAGAGGCAGTTGGTGAGTCGGAGGGGCAGTTGGTGAGTCGGAGAGGCAGTTGGTGAGTCGGAGAGGCAGTTGGTGAGTCGGAGAGGCAGTTGGTGAGTCGGAGGGGCAGTTGGTGAGTCGGAGAAGTAGTTGGTGAGTCGGAGGGACAGTTGGTGAGTCGGAGAGGCAGTTGGTGAGTCGGAGAGGTAGTTGGTGAGTCGGAGGTGGAATTTGGTGAGACGGTGGGGCAGTTGGTGCGTCGGTGAGCCAGTTGGTGAGTCGGCGAGGCAGTTGGTGAGTCAGAGAGGCAGTTGGTGAGTCGGAGAGGTAGTTGGTGAGTGGGAGAGACAGTTGGTGAGTCGGAGAGGCAGTTGGTGAGTCGGAGAGGTAGTTGGTGAGTCGGAGGGGCAGTTGGTGAGTCGGAGAGGTAGTTGGTGAGTCGGAGAGGGTGTTGGTGAGTCGGAGGGGCAGTTGGCGAGTCAGAGAGGCAGTTGGTGAGTCGGAGAGGCAGTTGGAGAGTCGGAGAGGCAGTTGGTGAGTCGGAGAGGGTGTTGGTGAGTCGGAGAGGCAGTTGGTGAGTCGGAGAGGCAGTTGGTGAGTCGGAGAGGCAGTTGGTGAGTCGGAGAGGCAGTTGGAGAGTCGGAGAGGCAGTTGGTGAGTCGGAGAGGCAGTTGGTGAGTCGGAGAGGCAGTTGGAGAGTCGGAGAGGCAGTTGGTGAGACGGAGAGGTAGTTGGTGAGTCTGAGAGGTAGTTTGTGAGTCGGAGAGGTAGTTGGTGAGTCGGAGAGGTAGTTGGTGACTCGGAGAGGCAGTTGGTGAGTCGGAGAGTTAGTTGGTGAGTCGGAGATGCAGTTGGTGAGTCGGAGAGGCAGTTTGTGAGTCGGGGAGGCAGTTGGTGAGTCGGAAGGGCAGTTGGTTAGTCGGAGAGGCAGTTGGTGAGTCGGAGAGGCAGTTGGTGAGTCGGAGAGGCAGTTGGTGAGTCGGAGAGGTAGTTGGTGAATTGGAGAGGCAGTTGGTGAGTCGGGGAGGCAGTTGGTGAGTCGGAGAGGTAGTTGGTGAGTCGGAGAGGTAGTTGGTGACTCGGAGAGGCAGTTGGTGAGTCGGAGGGGAATTTGGTGAGACGGTGGGGCAGTTGGTGAGTCGAAGATCCAGTTGGTGAGTCGGAGAGGCAGTTGGTGAGTCGGAGAGGCAGTTGGAGAGTCGGAGAGGCAGTTGGTGAGTCGTAGGGGGCGTTGGTTAGTCGGAGAGGCAGTTGGTGAGTCGGAGAGGCAGTTGGTGAGTCGGAGAGGCAGTTGGTGAGTCGGAGAGGCAGTTGGAGAGTCGGAGAGGCAGTTGGAGAGTCGGAGAGGCAGTTGGTGAGTCGGAGAGGCAGTTGTTGAATCGGAGAGGCAGTTGGAGAGTCGGAGAGGCAGTTGGTGAGTCGGAGAGGTAGTTGGTGAGTCGGAGAGGGAGTTGGTGATTCGGAGAGGCAGTTGGTGAGTCGGAGATTTAGTTGGTGAGTTGGAGAGGCAGTTGGTGAGTCGGAGAGGCAGTTTGTGAGTCGGAGAGGCAGTTGGTGAGTCGGAGGGGCTGTTGGTGAGTCGGAGAGGCAGTTGGTGAGTCGGGGAGGCAGTTGGTGAGTCGGAGAGGTAGTTGGTGAGTCGGAGAGGTATTTGGTGACTCGGAGAGGCAGTTGGTGAGTCGGGGGGCATTTGGTGAGTCGGAGAGGTAGTTGGTGAGTCGGAGAGGTAGTTGGTGACTCGGAGAGGCAGTTGGTGAGTCGGAGGGGCAGTTGGTGAGTCGGAGAGGCAGTTGGTGAGTCGGAGAGGTAGTTGGTGAGTCGGAGGGGCAGTTGGTGAGTCGGAGAGGCAGTTGGTGAGTCGGAGAGGCAGTTGGTGAGTTGGAGGGGCAGTTGGTGAGTCGGAGAGGCAGTTGGTGAGTCGGAGAGGTAGTTGGTGAGTCGGAGAGGTAGTTGGTGACTTGGAGAGGCAGTTGTTGAGTCGGGGGGGCAGTTGGTGAGTCGGAGAGGTAGTTGGTGAGTCGGAGAGGTAGTTGGTGAATCGGAGAGGCAGTTGGTGAGTCGGAGGGGCAGTTGGTGAGTCGGAGAGGCAGTTGGTGAGTCGGAGAGGCAGTTGGTGAGTCGGAGAGGCAGTTGGTGAGTCGGAGAGGCAGTTGGAGAGTCGGAGAGGCAGTTGGTGAGTCAGAGAGGGCGTTGGTGAGTCGGAGAGGCAGTTGGTGAGTCGGAGAGGCAGTTGGTGAGTTGGAGAGGCAGTTGGTGAGTCGGAGAGGCAGTTGGAGAGTCGGAGAGGCAGTTGGTGAGTCGGAGAGGCAGTTGGTGAGTCGGAGAGGCAGTTGGAGAGTCGGAGAGGCAGTTGGTGAGTCGGAGAGGTAGTTGGTGTGTCTGAGAGGTAGTTTGTGAGTCGGAGAGGTAGTTGGTGAGTCGGAGAGGTAGTTGGTGACTCGGAGAGGCAGTTGGTGAGTCGGAGAGGTAGTTGGTGAGTCGGAGAGGCAGTTGGTGAGTCGGAGAGGCAGTTGGTGAGTCGGAGGGGCAGTTGGTGAGTCGGAGAGGCAGTTGGTGAGTCGGAGAGGTAGTTGGTGAGTCGGAGAGGTAGTTGGTGACTTGGAGAGGCAGTTGTTGAGTCGGGGGGGCAGTTGGTGAGTCGGAGAGGTAGTTGGTGAGTCGGAGAGGTAGTTGGTGACTCGGAGAGGCAGTTGGTGAGTCGGAGGGGCAGTTGGTGAGTCGGAGAGGCAGTTGGTGAGTCGGAGAGGCAGTTGGTGAGTCAGAGAGGCAGTTGGTGAGTCGGAGAGGCAGTTGGAGAGACGGAGAGGCAGTTGGTGAGTCGGAGAGGGCGTTGGTGAGTCGGAGAGGCAGTTGGTGAGTCGGAGAGGCAGTTGGTGAGTCGGAGAGGCAGTTGGTGAGTCGGAGAGGCAGTTGGAGAGTCGGAGAGGCAGTTGGTGAGTCGGAGAGGCAGTTGGTGAGTCGGAGAGGCAGTTGGAAAGTCGGAGAGGCAGTTGGTGAGTCGGAGAGGAAGTTGGGGAGTCTGAGAGGTAGTTTGTGAGTCGGAGAGTTAGTTGGTGAGTCGGAGAGGTAGTTGGTGACTCGGAGAGGCAGTTGGTGAGTCGGAGAGGTAGTTGGTGAGTCGGAGATGCAGTTGGTGAGTCGGAGAGGCAGTTTGTGAGTCGGAGAGGCAGTTGGTGAGTCGGAAGGGCAGTTGGTTAGTCGGAGAGGCAGTTGGTGAGTCGGAGAGGCAGTTGGTGAGTCGGAGAGGCAGTTGGTGAGTCGGAGAGGTAGTTGGTGACTTGGAGAGGCAGTTGGTGAGTCGGGGAGGCAGTTGGTGAGTCGGAGAGGTAGTTGGTGAGTCGGAGAGGTAGTTGGTGACTCGGAGAGGCAGTTGGTGAGTCGGAGGGGAATTTGGTGAGACGGTGGGGCAGTTGGTGAGTCGGAGATCCAGTTGGTGAGTCGGAGAGGCAGTTGGTGAGTCGGAGAGGCAGTTGGAGAGTCGGAGAGGCAGTTGGTGAGTCGGAGAGGCAGTTGGTGAGTCGGAGAGGCAGTTGGAGAGTCGGAGAGGCAGTTGGAGAGTCGGAGAGGCAGTTGGTGAGTCGGAGAGGCAGTTGGTGAATCGGAGAGGCAGTTGGAGAGTCGGAGAGGCAGTTGGTGAGTTGGAGAGGTAGTTGGTGAGTCTGAGAGGTATTTGGTGAGTCGGAGAGGTAGTTTGTGAGTCGGAGAGGCAGTTGGTGAGTCGGAGGGGCTGTTGGTGAGTCGGAGAGGCAGTTGGTGAGTCGGGGAGGCAGTTGGTGAGTCGGAGAGGTAGTTGGTGAGTCGGAGAGGTAGTTGGTGACTCGGAGAGGCAGTTGGAGAGTTGGAGAGGTATTTGGTGAGTCGGAGGGGCAGTTGGTGAGTCGGAGAGGCAGTTGGTGAGTCGGAGAGGCAGTTGGTGAGTCGGAGTGGCAGTTGGTGAGTCGGAGAGGCAGTTGGTGAGTCGGAGAGGTAGTTGGTGAGTCGGAGAGGTAGTTGGTGACTTGAAGAGGCAGTTGTTGAGTCGGGGGGGCAGTTGGTGAGTCGGAGAGGTAGTTGGTGAGTCGGAGAGGTAGTTGGTGACTCGGAGAGGCAGTTGGTGAGTCGGAGGGGCAGTTGGTGAGTCGGAGAGGCAGTTGGTGAGTCGGAGAGGCAGTTGGTGAGTCGGAGAGGCAGTTGGTGAGTCGGAGAGGCAGTTGGAGAGTCGGAGAGGCAGTTGGTGAGTCGGAGAGGGCGTTGGTGAGTCGGAGAGGCAGTTGGTGATTCGGAGAGGCAGTTGGTGAGTCGGAGAGGCAGTTGGTGAGTCGGAGAGGCAGTTTGAGAGTCGGAGAGGCAGTTGGTGAGTCGGAGAGGCAGTTGGTGAGTCGGAGAGGCAGTTGGAGAGTCGGAGAGGCAGTTGGTGAGTCGGAGAGGTAGTTGGTGTGTCTGAGAGGTAGTTTGTGAATCGGAGAGGTAGTTGGTGAGTCGGAGAGGTAGTTGGTGACTCGGAGAGGCAGTTGGTGAGTCGGAGAGGTAGTTGGTGAGTCGGAGAGGCAGTTGGTGAGTCGGAGAGGCAGTTGGTGAGTCGGAGGGGCAGTTGGTGAGTCGGAGAGGCAGTTGGTGAGTCGGAGAGGTAGTTGGTGAGTCGGAGAGGTAGTGGGTGACTTGGAGAGGCAGTTGTTGAGTCGGAGGGGCAGTTGGTGAGTCGGAGGGGCAGTTGGTGAGTCGGAGAGGCAGTTGGTGAGTCGGAGAGGCAGTTGGTGAGTCAGAGAGGCAGTTGGTGAGTCGGAGAGGCAGTTGGAGAGTCGGAGAGGCAGTTGGTGAGTCGGAGAGGGCGTTGGTGAGTCGGAGAGGCAGTTGGTGAGTCGGAGAGGCAGTTGGTGAGTCGGAGAGGCAGTTGGTGAGTCGGAGAGGCAGTTGGAGAGTCGGAGAGGCAGTTGGTGAGTCGGAGAGGCAGTTGGTGAGTCGGAGAGGCAGTTGGAAAGTCGGAGAGGCAGTTGGTGAGTCGCAGAGGTAGTTGGGGAGTCTGAGAGGTAGTTTGTGAGTCGGAGAGGTAGTTGGTGAGTCGGAGAGGTAGTTGGTGACTCAGAGAGGCAGTTGGTGAGTCGGAGAGGTAGTTGGTGAGTCGGAGATGCAGTTGGTGAGTCGGAGAGGCAGTTTGTGAGTCGGAGATGCAGTTGGTGAGTCGGAGAGGCAGTTTGTGAGTCGGAGAGGCAGTTGGTGAGTCGGAGAGGTAGTTGGTGACTTGGAGAGGCAGTTGGTGAGTCGGGGAGGCAGTTGGTGAGTCGGAGAGGTAGTTGGTGAGTCGGAGAGGTAGTTGGTGACTCGGAGAGGCAGTTGGTGAGTCGGAGGGGAATTTGGTGAGACGGTGGGGCAGTTGGTGAGTCGGAGATCCAGTTGGTGAGTCGGAGAGGCAGTTGGTGAGTCGGAGAGGCAGTTGGAGAGTCGGAGAGGCAGTTGGTGAGTCGTAGGGGGCGTTGGTTAGTCGGAGAGGCAGTTGGTGAGTCGGAGAGGCAGTTGGTGAGTCGGAGAGGCAGTTGGTGAGTCGGAGAGGCAGTTGGAGAGTCGGAGAGGCAGTTGGTGAGTCGGAGAGGCAGTTGGTGAATCGGAGAGGCAGTTGGAGAGTCGGAGAGGCAGTTGGTGCATTGGAGAGGTAGTTGGTGAGTCTGAGAGGTAGTTGGTGAGTCAGAGAGGTAGTTGGTGAGTCGGAGAGGGAGTTGGTGAGTCGGAGAGGCAGTTGGTGAGTCGGAGATGTAGTTGGTGAGTTGGAGAGGCAGTTGGTGAGTCGGAGAGGCAGTTTGTGAGTCGGAGGGGCAGTTGGTGAGTCGGAGAGGCAGTTGGTGAGTCGGAGAGGCAGTTGGTGAGTCGGAGGGGCAGTTGATGAGTCGGAGAGGTAGTTGGTGAGTCGGAGAGGGCGTTGGTGAGTCGGAGGGGCAGTCGGCGAGTCGGAGAGGCAGTTGGTGAGTCGGAGAGGCAGTTGGAGAGTCGGAGAGGCAGTTGGTGAGTCGTAGAGGGCGTTGGTTAGTCGGAGAGGCAGTTGGTGAGTCGGAGAGGCAGTTGGTGAGTCGGAGAGGCAGTTGGTGAGTCGGAGAGTCAGTTGGAGAGTCGGAGAGTCAGTTGGTGAGTCGGAGAGGCAGTTGGTGAGTCGGAGAGGCAGTTGGAGAGTCGGAGAGGCAGTTGGTGAGTCGGAGAGGTAGTTGGTGAGTCTGAGAGGTAGTTGGTGAGTCTGAGAGGTAGTTGGTGAGTCGGAGAGGTAGTTGGTGAGTCGGAGAGGTAGTTGGTGAGTCGGAGAGGCAGTTGGTGAGTCGGAGAGGTAGTTGGTGAGTTGGAGAGGCAGTTGGTGAGCCGGAAAGGCAGTTTGTGAGTCGGAGAGGCAGTTGGTGAGTCGGAGGGGCTGTTGTTGAGTCGGAGAGGCAGTCGGTGAGTCGGGGAGGCAGTTGGTGAGTCGGAGAGGCAGTTGGTGAGTCGGAGAGGTAGTTGGTGACTTGGAGAGGCAGTTGTTGAGTCGGGGAGACAGTTGGTGACTTGGAGAGGCATTTGGTGAGTCGGGGAGACAGTTGGTGAGTCGGAGAGGTAGTTGGTGAGTCGGAGAGGTAGTTGGTGACTCGGAGAGGCAGTTGGTGAGTCGGGGGGGCAGTTGATGAGTCGGAGAGGTAGTTGGTGAGTCGGAGAGGTAGTTGGTGACTCGGAGAGGCAGTTGGTGAGTCGGAGGGGCAGTTGGTGAGTCGGAGAGGCAGTTGGTGAGTCGGAGAGGTAGTTGGTGAGTCGGAGGGGCAGTTGGTGAGTCGGAGAGGCAGTTGGTGAGTCGGAGAGGCAGTTGGTGAGTCGGAGAGGTAGTTGGTGACTTGGAGAGGCAGTTGTTGAGTCGGGGGGGCAGTTGGTGAGTCGGAGAGGTAGTTGGTGAGTCGGAGAGGTAGTTGGTGACTCGGAGAGGCAGTTGGTGAGTCGGAGGGGCAGTTGGTGAGTCGGAGAGGCAGTTGGTGAGTCGGAGAGGCAGTTGGTGAGTCGGAGAGGCAGTTGGTGAGTCGGAGAGGCAGTTGGTGAGTCGGAGAGGCAGTTGGTGAGTCGGAGAGGCAGTTGGTGAGTCATAGGCTCAGTTGGTGAGTCGGAGAGGCAGTTGGTGAGTCGGAGAGGCAGTTGGTGATTCGGAGACGCAGTTGGTGAGTCGGAGATGCTGTTTATGAGTCGGAGGGGCAGTTGAGAGTCGGAGAGCTAGTTGGTGAGTCGGAGAGGGCGTTGGTGAGTCGGAGGGGCAGTTGGAGAGTCGGAGAGGCAGTTGGAGAGTCGGAGAAACAGTTGGTGAGTCGGAGAGGTAGTTGGTGAGTCAGAGAGGTAGTTGGTGAGTCGGAGAGGCAGTTGGTTAGTCGGAGGGGCAGTTGGTGAGTCGGAGAGGCAGTTGGTGAGTCGGAGAGGCAGTTGGTGAGTCGGAGAGGCAGTTGGTGAGTCGGAGAGGCAGTTGGTGAGTCGGAGAGGCAGTTGGTGAGTCGGAGAGGCAGTTGGTGAGTCATAGGCTTAGTTGGTGAGTCGGAGAGGCAGTTGGTGAGTCGGAGAGGCAGTTGGTGAGTCGGAGAGGCAGTTGGTGAGTCATAGGCTTAGTTGGTGAGTCGGAGAGGCAGTTGGTGAGTCGGAGAGGCAGTTGGTGATTCGGAGAGGCAGTTGGAGAGTCGGAGAAACAGTTGGTTAGTCGGAGAGGTAGTTGGTGAGTCAGAGAGGTAGTTGGTGAGTCGGAGAGGCAGTTGGTGAGTCGGAGAGGCAGTTGGAGAGTCGGAGAGGCAGTTGGTGAGTCGGAGAGGTAGTTGGTGTGTCTGAGAGGTAGTTTGTGAATCGGAGAGGTAGTTGGTGAGTCGGAGAGGCAGTTGGTGACTCGGAGAGGCAGTTGGTGAGTCGGAGAGGTAGTTGGTGAGTCGGAGAGGCAGTTGGTGAGTCGGAGAGGCAGTTGGTGAGTCGGAGGGGCAGTTGGTGAGTCGGAGAGGCAGTTGGTGAGTCGGAGAGGTAGTTGGTGAGTCGGAGAGGTAGTGGGTGACTTGGAGAGGCAGTTGTTGAGTCGGGGGGGCAGTTGGTGAGTCGGAGAGGTAGTTGGTGAGTCGGAGAGGTAGTTGGTGACTCGGAGAGGCAGTTGGTGAGTCGGAGGGGCAGTTGGTGAGTCGGAGAGGCAGTTGGTGAGTCGGAGAGGCAGTTGGTGAGTCAGAGAGGCAGTTGGTGAGTCGGAGAGGCAGTTGGAGAGTCGGAGAGGCAGTTGGTGAGTCGGAGAGGGCGTTGGTGAGTCGGAGAGGCAGTTGGTGAGTCGGAGAGGCAGTTGGTGAGTCGGAGAGGCAGTTGGTGAGTCGGAGAGGCAGTTGGAGAGTCGGAGAGGCAGTTGGTGAGTCGGAGAGGCAGTTGGTGAGTCGGAGAGGCAGTTGGAAAGTCGGAGAGGCAGTTGGTGAGTCGCAGAGGTAGTTGGGGAGTCTGAGAGGTAGTTTGTGAGTCGGAGAGGTAGTTGGTGAGTCGGAGAGGTAGTTGGTGACTCGGAGAGGCAGTTGGTGAGTCGGAGAGGTAGTTGGTGAGTCGGAGATGCAGTTGGTGAGTCGGAGAGGCAGTTTGTGAGTCGGAGATGCAGTTGGTGAGTCGGAGAGGCAGTTTGTGAGTCGGAGAGGCAGTTGGTGAGTCGGAGAGGTAGTTGGTGACTTGGAGAGGCAGTTGGTGAGTCGGGGAGGCAGTTGGTGAGTCGGAGAGGTAGTTGGTGAGTCGGAGAGGTAGTTGGTGACTCGGAGAGGCAGTTGGTGAGTCGGAGGGGAATTTGGTGAGACGGTGGGGCAGTTGGTGAGTCGGAGATCCAGTTGGTGAGTCGGAGAGGCAGTTGGTGAGTCGGAGAGGCAGTTGGAGAGTCGGAGAGGCAGTTGGTGAGTCGTAGGGGGCGTTGGTTAGTCGGAGAGGCAGTTGGTGAGTCGGAGAGGCAGTTGGTGAGTCGGAGAGGCAGTTGGTGAGTCGGAGAGGCAGTTGGAGAGTCGGAGAGGCAGTTGGTGAGTCGGAGAGGCAGTTGGTGAATCGGAGAGGCAGTTGGAGAGTCGGAGAGGCAGTTGGTGCATTGGAGAGGTAGTTGGTGAGTCTGAGAGGTAGTTGGTGAGTCAGAGAGGTAGTTGGTGAGTCGGAGAGGGAGTTGGTGAGTCGGAGAGGCAGTTGGTGAGTCGGAGATGTAGTTGGTGAGTTGGAGAGGCAGTTGGTGAGTCGGAGAGGCAGTTTGTGAGTCGGAGGGGCAGTTGGTGAGTCGGAGAGGCAGTTGGTGAGTCGGAGAGGCAGTTGGTGAGTCGGAGGGGCAGTTGATGAGTCGGAGAGGTAGTTGGTGAGTCGGAGAGGGCGTTGGTGAGTCGGAGGGGCAGTCGGCGAGTCGGAGAGGCAGTTGGTGAGTCGGAGAGGCAGTTGGAGAGTCGGAGAGGCAGTTGGTGAGTCGTAGAGGGCGTTGGTTAGTCGGAGAGGCAGTTGGTGAGTCGGAGAGGCAGTTGGTGAGTCGGAGAGGCAGTTGGTGAGTCGGAGAGTCAGTTGGAGAGTCGGAGAGTCAGTTGGTGAGTCGGAGAGGCAGTTGGTGAGTCGGAGAGGCAGTTGGAGAGTCGGAGAGGCAGTTGGTGAGTCGGAGAGGTAGTTGGTGAGTCTGAGAGGTAGTTGGTGAGTCTGAGAGGTAGTTGGTGAGTCGGAGAGGTAGTTGGTGAGTCGGAGAGGTAGTTGGTGAGTCGGAGAGGCAGTTGGTGAGTCGGAGAGGTAGTTGGTGAGTTGGAGAGGCAGTTGGTGAGCCGGAAAGGCAGTTTGTGAGTCGGAGAGGCAGTTGGTGAGTCGGAGGGGCTGTTGTTGAGTCGGAGAGGCAGTCGGTGAGTCGGGGAGGCAGTTGGTGAGTCGGAGAGGCAGTTGGTGAGTCGGAGAGGTAGTTGGTGACTTGGAGAGGCAGTTGTTGAGTCGGGGAGACAGTTGGTGACTTGGAGAGGCATTTGGTGAGTCGGGGAGACAGTTGGTGAGTCGGAGAGGTAGTTGGTGAGTCGGAGAGGTAGTTGGTGACTCGGAGAGGCAGTTGGTGAGTCGGGGGGGCAGTTGATGAGACGGAGAGGTAGTTGGTGAGTCGGAGAGGTAGTTGGTGACTCGGAGAGGCAGTTGGTGAGTCGGAGGGGCAGTTGGTGAGTCGGAGAGGCAGTTGGTGAGTCGGAGAGGTAGTTGGTGAGTCGGAGGGGCAGTTGGTGAGTCGGAGAGGCAGTTGGTGAGTCGGAGAGGCAGTTGGTGAGTCGGAGAGGTAGTTGGTGACTTGGAGAGGCAGTTGTTGAGTCGGGGGGGCAGTTGGTGAGTCGGAGAGGTAGTTGGTGAGTCGGAGAGGTAGTTGGTGACTCGGAGAGGCAGTTGGTGAGTCGGAGGGGCAGTTGGTGAGTCGGAGAGGCAGTTGGTGAGTCGGAGAGGCAGTTGGTGAGTCGGAGAGGCAGTTGGTGAGTCGGAGAGGCAGTTGGTGAGTCGGAGAGGCAGTTGGTGAGTCGGAGAGGCAGTTGGTGAGTCATAGGCTCAGTTGGTGAGTCGGAGAGGCAGTTGGTGAGTCGGAGAGGCAGTTGGTGATTCGGAGACGCAGTTGGTGAGTCGGAGATGCTGTTTATGAGTCGGAGGGGCAGTTGAGAGTCGGAGAGCTAGTTGGTGAGTCGGAGAGGGCGTTGGTGAGTCGGAGGGGCAGTTGGAGAGTCGGAGAGGCAGTTGGAGAGTCGGAGAAACAGTTGGTGAGTCGGAGAGGTAGTTGGTGAGTCAGAGAGGTAGTTGGTGAGTCGGAGAGGCAGTTGGTTAGTCGGAGGGGCAGTTGGTGAGTCGGAGAGGCAGTTGGTGAGTCGGAGAGGCAGTTGGTGAGTCGGAGAGGCAGTTGGTGAGTCGGAGAGGCAGTTGGTGAGTCGGAGAGGCAGTTGGTGAGTCGGAGAGGCAGTTGGTGAGTCATAGGCTTAGTTGGTGAGTCGGAGAGGCAGTTGGTGAGTCGGAGAGGCAGTTGGTGATTCGGAGAGGCAGTTGGTGAGTCGGAGATGCTGTTTATGAGTCGGAGGGGCAGTTGAGAGTCGGAGAGCTAGTTGGTGAGTCGGAGAGGGCGTTGGTGAGTCGGAGGGGCAGTTGGAGAGTCGGAGAGGCAGTTGGAGAGTCGGAGAAACAGTTGGTGAGTCGGAGAGGTAGTTGGTGAGTCAGAGAGGTAGTTGGTGAGTCGGAGAGGTAGTTGGTGAGTCGGAGAGGTAGTTGGTGAGTCGGAGAGGCGGTTGGTGAGTTGGAGAGGCAGTTGGTGAGTCGGAGAAGCAGTTCGTGAGTCGGAGAGGCAGCTTGTGAGTCGGAGAGGCAGTTAGTGAGTCGGAGGGGCAGTTGGTGAGTCGGAGAGGCAGTTGGTGAGTCGGAGAGGCAGTTGGTGAGTCGGAGAGGCAGTTGGTGAGTCGGAGAGGCAGTTGGTGAGTCGGAGAGGCAGTTGGTGAGTCGGAGAGGCAGTTGGTGAGTCGGAGGGGCAGTTGGTGAGTCGGAGAAGTAGTTGGTGAGTCGGAGGGGCAGTTGGTGAGTCGGAGAGTCAGTTGGTTAGTTGGAGGGGCAGTTGGTGAGTCGGAGAAGTAGTTGGTGAGTCGGAGGGACAGTTGGTGAGTCGGAGAGGCAGTTGGTGAGTCGGAGAGGTAGTTGGTGAGTCGGAGGGGAATTTGGCAAGACGGTGGGGCAGTTGGTGAGTCGGAGAGCCAGTTGGTGAGTCGGAGAGGCAGTTGGTGCGTCGGAGGGGCAGTTGATGAGTCGGCGAGGCAGTTGGTGAGTCGGAGAGGCAGTTGGTGAGTCGGAGAGGTAGTTGGTGACTGGGAGAGACAGTTGGTGAGTCGGAGAGGCAGTTGGTGAGTCGGAGAGGTAGTTGGTGAGTCGGAGGGGCAGTTGGTGAGTCGGAGAGGTAGTTGGTGAGTCGGAGAGGGTGTTGGTGAGTCGGAGGGGCAGTTGGCGAGTCGGAGAGGCAGTTGGTGAGTCGGAGAGGCAGTTGGAGAGTCGGAGAGGCAGTTGGTGAGTCGGAGAGGCAGTTGGTGAGTCGGAAAGTTAGTTGGTGAGTCTGAGAGTTAGTTGGTGAGTCGGGGAGGTAGTTGGTGAGTCGGAGAGGTAGTTGGTGACTCGGAGAGGTAGTTGGTGAGTCGGAGGGGAATTTGGTGAGACGGTGGGGCAGTTGGTGAGACGGAGAGCCAGTTGGTGAGTCGGAGAGGCAGTTGGTGCGTCGGAGGGGCAGTTGATGAGTCGGCGAGGCAGTTGGTGAGTCGGAGAGGCAGTTGGTGAGTGGGAGAGGCAGTTGGTGAGTCGGAGAGGCAGTTGGTGAGTCGGAGAGGTAGTTGGTGAGTCGGAGAGGGCGTTGGTGAGTCGGAGGGGCAGTCGGTGATTCGGAGAGGCAGTTGGTGAGTCGCAGAGGCAGTTGGAGAGTCAGAGAGGCAGTTGGTGAGTCGGAGAGGGCGTTGGTGAGTCGGAGAGGCAGTTGGTGAGTCAGAGAGGCAGTTGGCGAGTCGGAGAGGCAGTTGGTGAGTCTGAGTGGCAGTTGGAGATTCGGAGAGGCAGTTCGTGAGTCGGAGAGGCAGTTGGTGAGTCGGAGAGGCAGTTGGAGAGTCGGAGAGGCAGTTGGTGAGTCGGAGAGGTAGTTGGTGAGTCTGAGAGGTAGTTGGTGAGTCGGAGAGGTAGTTGGTGAGTCGGAGAGGTAGTTGGTGAGTCGGAGAGGCAGTTGGTGAGTCGGAGAGGTAGTTGGTGAGTTGGAGAGGCAGTTGGTGAGTCGGAGAGGCAGTTTGTGAGTCGGGGAGTCAGTTAGTGAGTCGGAGAGGCAGTTGGTGAGTCGGAGAGGTAGTTGGTGATTGGAGAGGCAGTTGGTGAGTCGGGGAGGCAGTTGGTGAGTCGGAGAGCTAGTTGGTGAGTCGGAGAGGTAGTTGGTGACTCGGAGAGGCAGTTGGTGAGTCGGGGGGGCAGTTGGTGAGTCGGAGAGGTAGTTGGTGAGTCGGAGAGGTAGTTGGTGTCTCGGAGAGGCAGTTGGTGAGTCGGAGGGGCATTTGGTGAGTCGGAGAGGCAGTTGGTGAGTTGGAGAGGTAGTTGGTGAGTCAGAGGGGCAGTTGGTGAGTCGGAGAGGCAGTAGGTGAGTCGGAGAGGCAGTTGGTGAGTCGGAGGGGCAGTTGGTGAGTCGGAGAGGCAGTTGGTGAGTCGGAGAGGTACTTGGTGAGTCGGAGAGGTAGTTGGTGACTTGGAGAGGCAGTTGGTGAGTCGGGGGGGGCAGTTGGTGAGTCGGAGAGGTAGTTGGTGAGTCGGAGAGGTAGTTGGTGACTCAGAGAGGTAGTTGGTGAGTCGGAGGGGCAGTTGGTGAGTCGGAGAGGCAGTTGGTGAGTCGGAGAGGCAGTTGGTGAGTCGGAGAGGCAGTTGGTGAGTCGGAGAGGCAGTTGGTGAGTCGGAGAGGCAGTTGGTGAGTCGGAGAGGCAGTTGGTGAGTCATAGGCTCAGTTGGTGAGTCGGAGAGGCAGTTGGTGAATCGGAGAGGCAGTTGGTGAGTCGGAGAGGCATTTGGTGAGTCGGAGAGGCAATTGGGGAGTCGGAGAGGCATTTGGTGAGTCGGAGGGGCAGTTGGTGATTCGGAAAGGCAGTTGGTGAGTCGGAGAGGCAGTTGGTGAGTCGGAGAGGCAGTTGGTGAGTCGTAGGGGCAGTTGGTGATTCGGAGAAGCAGTTGGTGAGTCAGGAGAGGCAGTTGGTGAGTTGGAGAGACAGTTGGTGAGTCGGAGAGGTAGTTGGTGAGTAGGAGAGGTAGTTGGTGAGTCGGAGGGGCAGTTGGTGATTCGGAGGGGCAGTTGGTGAGTCGGAGGGGCAGTTGGTGTGTTGGAGAGGCAGTTAGTGATTCGGAGGGGCAGTTGGTGAGTCGGAGGGGCAGTTGGTGAGTCGGAGAGTTAGTTGGTGAGTCGGAGAGGCAGTTGGTGAGTCGGAGAGGCATTTGGTGAATCGGAGAGGCAGTTGATGAGTCGGAGGGGCAGTTGGTGAGTCGAAGGGGCAATTGGTGAGTCGGAGGGGCAGTTGGTGAGTCGGAGAGGCAGTTGGTGTGTCGGAGGTGCAGTTGGTGAGTCGGAGAGGCAGTTGGTGAGTCGGAGAGGTAGTTGGTGAGTCGGAGGGGCATTTGGTGAGTCGGAGAGGCAGTTGGTGAGTCGGAGAGGCAGTTGGTGAGTCGGAGACGTAGTTGGTGACTCAGAGAGGCAGTTGGTGAGTCGGCGAGATAGTTGTTGAGTCGGAGAAGGAGTTGGTGAGTCGGAGAGGCAGTTGGTGAGTCGGAGAGGCAGTTGGTGAGTCGGAGAGGCAGTTTGTGAGTCGGAGAGGCAGGTGGTGAGTCGGAGGGGCATTTGATGAGTCGGAGAGGCAGTTGGTGAGTCGGAGAGGCAGTTGGTGACTCGCAGAGGTAGTTGGTGAGTCGGAGTGGCAGTTGGTGAGTCGGAGAGGCAGTTGGTGAGTTGGAGTGGCAGTTGGTGAGTCGGAGGGGCAGTTGGTGAGTCGCAGAGGTAGTTGGTGAGTCGTAGAGGAAGTTGGTGAGTCGGAGAGGCAGTTGATGAGTCGGAGGGGCAGTTGGTGAGTAGGAGGGGCAGTTGGTGAGTCGGAGAGGCAGTTGGTGAGTCAGAGGGGCAGTTGGTGAGTCGGAGAGGCAGTTGGTGAGTCGGAGAGGTAGTTGGTGAGTCGGAGAGGCAGTTGGTGAGTCTGAGGGGCAGTTGGTGAGTCGGAGAGGCAGTTGGTGAGTCGGAGAGGCAGTTGGTGAGTCGGAGTGGCAGTTGGTGAGTCGGAGAGGCAGTTGGTGAGTCGGAAAGGCAGTTGGTGAGTCGGAGAGGCAGTTGGTGAGTCGGAGGGGCAGTTGGTGAGTCGGAGGGGCAGTTGGTGAGTCAGAGAGTTAGTTGGTGAGTCGGCGGGGCAGTTGGTGAGTCGGAGAGGCAGTTGGTGAGTCGGAGAGGCAGTTGGTGAGTCAGAGGGGCAGTTGGTGAGTCAGAGGGGCAGTTGGTGAGTCGGAGGCGCAGTTGGTGTGTCGGAGAGGCAGTTGGTGAGTCGTAGGGGCAGTTGCTGAGTCGGTGGGGCAGTTAGTGAGTTGGAGGGGCAGTTGTTGAGTCGGAGGGGCAGTTGATGAGTCGGAGGGGCAGTTGGTGAGTCGGAGAGTCGTGGCTTGTGCAGCTGCAGCCGGGGCAGAAGGCAAAAAGAAGTCGAAAGAAATTGAAAGGTGTCGTCACAGCCAAGGGGGCAAGTGATTGGCAGGTGATTGGTAAGTAGTTTTTTGATTTCTTTCTTTACCAGCAAATAACCTTTCGACATTGTTGTTGCCCAATTAAGTTCATCTGAGGGTTCAGTCATGGCAGGAGAGCTCGTACATTTGTTATACTCCTCCTGTATTATGTGGGAACTCAGGGATGCTTCCGGTGTCACTGACGACTACATGTGCGGGAAGTGCATCCGCCTGCAGATCCTGACGGACCGCATTGCGGCACTGGTGCTGCGGGTGGATTCACTCTGGAGCATGCACGGTGCTGAGAATGACGTGAATAGCACGTTTAGTGAGTTGTTCTCACCGCAGGTAACCGGTACACAGCCAGATAGTAAGTGGGTGACCAACAGGAAGAGCAGTGCAAGGAAGGTAGTGCAGACATCCCCTGTGGTCATCCCCCTGCAAAACAGATACACCGCTTTGGGTACTGTTGAGGGGGATGACTCTTCAGGGGAAGACAGCAGCGACCAAGTTCATGGCACTGGATCAACTGGGCATTTATACATTGGAGTTTAGAAGGATGAGAGGGGATCTCATAGAAAAGTGTAAGATTCTGACGGGACAGGACAGGATAGATGTGGGTAGAATGTTCCCGATGTTGGGGAAGTCTAGAACCAGGGGATACAGTCTTAGGATAAGGGGTAGGCCATTTAGGACTGAGATGAGGAGAAACTTTTTCACTCAGAGAGTTGTTAACCTGTGGAATTCCCTGCCGCAGAGAGTTGTTGATGCCAGTTCATTGGATATATTCAAGAGGGAGTTAGATATGGCCCATAGGGCTAAAGGGATCGAGGGGTATGGAGAGAAAGCAGGAAAGGGGTACTGAGGGAATGATCAGCCATGATCTTATTGAATGGTGGTGCAGGCTCGAAGGGCCAAATGGCCTACTCCTGCAACTATTTTCTATGTTTCTATGTTTCGGTCTGGCACTCTCTCTGACACTTCTGTCTGTATCTCTCTCCCTTTCATTTCTCTGTACTTCTCCCCTTCACTTCCCCTTACCTTGCTCTCCTTCACTTCTGTCAATTTCTCTCCCCTTCACGTTTGTCGAGCTCTCTTTCCCCTATCTGTCTACGTCTCTCCCCTTTACTTCTATCTAACTATCTCAACTTCACTTCTGCATCTCTGACTGTACCTTTGCCAATCTCTCTCCCCCTTGACTCATGTCACTTCATTTGAATAGGAAATGAAAGCAAGTATTCCCATGATTACCTGATGTACTAGGCAGCTTTTCATGATTTTCTGATATGTACGCTCAGTGGGTGAGACTCTGCACTGGGTGCAGGCACTTGTAAAATTTACATCATCTTGTTCTCGAGCTGTTTTTGCAAATGCTTGGTTCTCAATCAGTCTGAAAACAGAAATACTGACAGAAATGTTTTTTTTATTCATTCACAGGATGTGGGCATCGCTGGCAGGACCAGCATTTATTGCCCATCCCTAATTGTCCATGAGAAGGTGGTGAGCCGCCTTCTTGAACCGCTGCAGTCCATGTGGTGAAGGTACTTGATTTTGACCCAGTGATGATGAAGGAATGGCAATATATTTCCAAGACAGAATGGTGAGTGACTTGGAGGGGAATTTTGAGGTGGTCGTGTTCCCATGCATCTGTTATCCTTGTCCTTTTAATTGGCAGAAGCGGTGGTTTTGGGAGGTGCCTTGTCAAGTTGCTGCACTGCATCTTGCAGCAGGTAAATGGTGGAAGGAGTTTAAGGTGGTGAATGGGGTGCTGATCTGTAGGATCTCGAAATCTCTGGCATTAACTTGGCAGCGAGACTGATTCTTTTAAAACAATTTGGAATAGTTTATTAAACACACACATGCACATCTATCAGCAGTCATCAGCTATCCTCCAGATCTACTTAGTTCCAACAGATATAATGTTACAATAATAATTTATAAAAAGGTATATGTCACTTTCCTCTGGCTGGCTGGCTGAGCACACAGCCTGCTGTTTCGGCTGATCTTCAGCGGGTGGTTTGCCGTGTGTTCAGGAGAGAAGAGATAGAGCAGTCTGTGCTTGGGCTTTTATATCCCTTAAGTCCATTGTTCCTCTGAAAGCCTCAGGTTTGGACCTTGGTTCCAGGGCAGTTCCTTATTGGCTCTCCTCGCACATGTGTCTGTCTGGAGGATCCAGCCATCCATTGATTAGGTCAATGGCTTTCCAATACACATCTTTAAGCTCTGTCCAGCCGGAAGACAATATACACACAGAACATGCAGGAAGTCTGTGAGCTTCCATTTCGTCTCTTTCAAAACTGTCTTTCCGTATAATCTACACTTTCAACATTTATACAGAATCAATGTTGTCATTACTAAGCACTTTTATTCTTACAGATCAAGCAATCAAGTTATGAAAATTGTTATATCTTTAGATGCCCCGATAATGACTCCACGAGGCAATGTGTTGTACTTGAACTGTAGTGATCTTAGTCCTTTATTGATAACTCCAGAGTGAGGATCACACCTGGTGGCCTGCCTTTTATACTAGGCCAGGCACACCTGTACAGGTAACCTGCAAGTCTCCCACTGCTGTGCCCTCTGGTGGCACACCTTGTGATAGTGCACACAGTAATCATGTAGGATACATGACATCAATCTCCCCCAAGCCTTTACTGCAAAATGCCTCTGCATTGACTGTGCTCTGGGCTTAGCTCTATCTGGTTGACCCTTGGTGGGTCGTTTCTATCTTAGCTGAGTGGTTGGTGTTAACAGCATGACATTTGTGGTTCAGTTGTGAGGCAAGTACATTCGACTGGTGAGATACATTCTTGATTCATACAAGGGATTGGTAACCGGTGAGTAAGGACAAGCTAGTTCCAGGACTGCTGGATGGCAGTGGGAACCCGGTTGGCTCAAGTTGCCTGCTCTCGGGACTGTTGCCATAGCTCCTAGCATCGGGCAGGTTCACAGATGCCTTTCTGTCCTTTCTTTGTGCCCTGGGTCATTGCTGCTCACTGAGGAGCTGTCGTCTAGCAGTGCGCAGGGAACTGCTGACTCGCATTGTTTGGTTTGGGATCCTGGCTGGTCCCGGTCCCCTTTGGGAGGACTGTTGCGGGTGACCCTTCGTTCCCGGGTATGCGAATGGGGTCTGGGGGCTGTGCCTTAGCACAGTTTATTCTTTCAGGCTTGTGGTGGTTGGTGCCATCAGGTGCTTGAGAGGTGGAGCCACTCAGGAGCAGGGTATCGACACCGGTGCCGTTGGCCTCCTGAGATCGCTTGCACTGCAGCTCGTATGTATTAGTTGCTTGTGGCCACACTCCATGGTGCATAACTCTGGTCTCAGGGATGCAGGCTACTACGTTGGGTAACTCGCTGGACCTGTGTGCAACCGATGGGTGTGTGCCCGCTGCATTGACTGAGTGCAGTTGAAATCCTACATCGCACATTGTTTCATTATTCATTGTAACTACCCTGTAGCTCCGATCGCGATCGCGCGCCTTTTTTTTGCTTATTGCCTGTACACAACTCTGATCATCAATTGCACATTTTACATCGAACTCACAGTTGCTCTTATATTGTTTGAAAATGTGAAATTGTCCCTGTTATGTCTTGGATAAAGAGTCAGACTAGATGTTGCGAGCTCAAAGTAAGTGTGACCGTATTCCATTATTGCAGATCTCAGAGTGCCTCTCCAGCCTGTGAGGCCTCCTTATATCATCATAGGCAGTCCCTCGGAATCGAGGAAGACTTGCTTCCACTCTTAGCATGACTTCTTAGGTGGCTGTACAGTCCAGTACGAGAACACAGTCTCTGTCACAGGTAGGACAAATAGTCATTGACGGAAAGGGTGGGCGAGGAGTCTGGTTTGCCGCAAGCTCCTTCCGCTGCCTGTGCTTGATTTCTGCATGCTCTCGACGACGATATTCGAGGAGCACAGCGCCCTCCCAAATGCACTTTCTCCACTTCGGGCGGTCTCTGGCCAAGGACTCCCAGGTGTCAGTGGGGATGTCGCACTTTATCAGGGAGGCTTTGAGGGTGTTCTTGTAACGTTTCCTCTGCCCACCTTTGGCTCGTTTGCTGTGGATGAGTTCCGAGTAGAGCGCTTGCTTTGGGAGTCTCGTGTCTGGCATGCAGACTATGTGGCCTGCCCAGTGGAGCTGATGAAGTATGGTCAGTGCTTCAATGCTGGGGATGTTGGCGTCTGTCCTCCCAGGGGATTTGCAGGATCTTGCGGAGACATCGCTAGTGGTATTTCTCCAGTGACTTGAGGTGTCTACTGTACATGGTCCACATCTCTGAGCCACACAGGAGGGCGGGTATTACTACGGCCTTGTGGACCAGGAGCTTGGTGACAGTTTTGAGGGACTGATCTTCAAACACTCTTTTCCTTAGGCGGCCGAAGGCTGCACTGGCGCACTGGAGACGGCGTTGGATCTCATCATCAATGCCTGCTCTTGTTGATAGGAGGCTCCCAAAATAGGGGAAGTGGTCCACGTTGTCCAGGGCCACGCCGTGGATCTTGATGTTTCGGGGGCAGTGCAGTGAGGACAGTGGTGGAGGACAGTGGTGGAGAACCTTTGTCTTACTAATGTTTCGCGTAAGGCCCGTGCTTTCATACGCCTCGGTAAATACGTCGACTATGTCCTGGAGTTCAGCCTCTGTGTGTGCACAGACGCAGGCGTCGTCCGCATACTGGAGCTCGATGACAGAGGTTGGAGTGGTCTTGGACCTGGCCTGGAGACGGCGAAGGTTGAACAGCTCCCCACTGGTTCTGTAGTTTAGCTCCGCTCCAGCGGGGAGCTTGTCAACTGTGAGGTGGAGCATGGCAGCGAGGAAGATTGAGAAGAGAGTTGGGGCAATGACGCAGCCCTGCTTGACCCCGGTCTGGACGTGGATTGGGTCTGTGATAGATCCATTGGTAAGGATCATGGCTTGCATGTCGTCGTGGAGCAGGCAGAGAATGGTGACATACTTTTGGGGGCATCTCCCAAGATTTTAGCTGCCGTCGGGGTAGCAGCTCCCTAGGGAGCACCCCTGCTAAACAGCTCCTCGGCCCTCAACCTCCCGCCTCGCACTGCCCTAGCCCTAATAGACCCCAATAGGGGGTCTTAAAGACTTAAATCCCCACCCTAACCCCAACACCGCGATTCCCAAAGTTCGGGCCGACCTCAGGCCTTCCGCCACACAACACATCGGCGTTTCCCGGCTAGACCTCCTGCAGCGGCTGGAAACTCGACGTGACCTGGACCTCCCGGCTGGACCTCCTGCGGCGACTGGATGGCTGGACCTGGCTATTGGGCCTCCAACTCCTTCCCCCGCCATCTGGACCTCTCCTTCTCCACTGATGGCCTGGTCTTCTCCTCTCCTCCTCCAGCACCTGGTGAGTACAATGGCTGTGACCCCTCTACTTCCTCATTCTGAAACCCAGTGCACCGCTGGCACCCCCAATGCCTGCCCCCAAACAAACCTTGGACCACCTACGATCAAAGGTGCTACCCAGTGCTGAGCCTGCGGCCAACACTTCGCTGTCAGCAATTAGGCCCATTTTGCAGTGCCTGTTCCCCAGTCGTCCTGGACCCTCTTGCCACTGGACCACGACCTCGCTCAGCTCAGCCCGTGTGGTAGCCAACGTGCAACGATCACCCCACGTTAAAAGAAATCTCACACAGGCATCTTCCACTCCTCTAACATGAAGTTCTGGACCTGGAACATCAGGAACCTCATGAACAACCCCAACAGCGACAGACCGGAATGCGCACCACCATAGTTGCCCGGGAACTTAATCGATTTGATAGCGACATCGCAGCCCTAAGCGAGACCCGGCGGGCAGGGGAAGCCCAGCTGAAGGAATAAGGTGGAGGTTACACCTTATTCAGGAAAGGGAAACCAGAGACAGAACACCGTCTCCACGGAATCTGCTTCGCCATCAAAAATGAGCTGGTCGACCGCCTCAAAGACTCCCCCTGCAGGACTAATGAACGCCTCATGACACTTCGACTCACCCTATCCCGGAACCAGTGCGCCACAGTCATCAGTGCTTACGGCCCAACACTCGATGCAACAGATGAGGCCAAAGAGGGTTTTTACTCCAACCTCGAAAAGTCCCTGACCTGCGTCCCCACGGGCGACAAACTGATCCTCCTCAGCGACTTCAACGCCAGGGTCATCAGGGACCAGACCTCTGGGGAGGCGTGATTGCCAGAGAGCGGGTAGGGAAAGCCAACTCCAGCGGTCCTCCACTCCTGACAAAATGTCTAGAGCATGAACTTGTCATCACCAATACCTTGTTCCGACAGAGTGACAAATACAAGGCATCGTGGCAACAACCTCGCTCCAAGCACTGACATCTGCTTGACTATGTCATCGTCCGAGCCAGGAATCGCAAGGATGTGCGCATCACCCGTGCCGTGACAGGAGTTGACGACTGCTGGATGGACCATCGCCTCATTCGATCCTTCTTATATACAGGTGCTCCCAAGGGATTGTGGAATCCCTTGGGACTCCAGGGGATAAGCCCTGATGGTTAGACATGATAATTACAGGTTTACAGACATAACAACACCCCCACCCCAAAGTCAATAGTGCAACTATTTACAATGTGAGTCGATCTGGGGCCTTCCTTTCTCTGGCTGATCGTCTCGGTGCAAATGCTGGAGTTGGTGAGTCGTTTGTTGGGCCTTCGCTGGGCTGCTGCGCAGCTGGCCTTGCTGGACTGCTGGGGGTGGTGAATCTTGCTGGGCTGCTGCGGGTGATGGGTTCTGCTTCGTGGTCAACCGCTGGGTCGATTGCCACTTGTGTGTGTATTGGAGGGTCGGAAAAGGTAGAGTCTGTTGTGGGTTGTTCTGCATAGTCCGTAAATCTGAGTTTGGTTTGGTCCAAGTATTTTCTGCAGGTGAGTCCATTTGCGAGTTTGACCACAAACACCCTACTCCCCTCTTTGGCCATAACAGTGCCAGCAATCCACTTGGGACCTTGTCCATGGTTCAACACAAATACAAGATCATTTACTTCAATTTCGCGTGACACATTTGTGCGATCATGATATGTATTCTGATGAAGCCGCCTGCTCTCTATCTGTTCGTATAGATCAGGGTGGACTAACGAAAGCCTTGTCTTAAGTGCCATTTTCATTAGCAGTTCAGCGGGAGGGACCCCGGTGAGGGAGTGGGGTCTTGTGCCGTAACTAAGCAGGACTCGGGATAAGCGAGTCTGCAGTGAGCATTCAGTTACCCTTTTCAAGCTCTGCTTGATTGTTTGAACTGCTCGTTCTGCCTGACCGCTGGACGCTGGCTTAAACGGGGCAGACGTGACATGTTTGACCCCATTGGGGGTCATGAATTCCTTGAATTCGGCACGGGTAAAGCACGGCCCATTGTCACTTACAAGGACATCAGGCAGGCCGTGCGTGGTAAACATGGCCCGTAGGCTTTCAGTGTTGGCAGTGTACATGCTTGCCAACATTATCACGCATTCAATCCATTTGGAGTACGCATCTATAACCACTAAAAATATTTTTCCCAAGAGTGGGCCTGCATAGCCGACATGAACCCTAGAACATGGTTTGGAGGGGCAAGACCAAAAACTTAGTGGCGCATCGCTGGGTGCATTGCTTAACTGGGAACATGTATTACATTTGTGCACACAGGACTCTAAGTCTGCATCGATATCACGCCACCACACGTGGGATCTGGCTATCGCTTTCATCATTACAATGCCTGGGTGGGTGTTGTGGAGATCACTGATGAAAGTGTCCCTGCCCTTTTTTGGCACAACTACCCAATTGCCCCATTGGAGGCAGTCTGCCTGTATAGACATTTCATCCTTGCGCCACTGGTACGGCTTTATTTCTTCCTGCATCTCTAATGGGACACGAGACCAACTCCCGTGGAGCACACAGTGTTATACTAAAGACAGTAAGGGGCCCTGGCTCGTCCAGGTTCTAATCTGTCGGGCAGTAAAAGGTGATTGCTCACTCTCGAATGTTTCCATTACCATAACTAAATCTGCAAACTGTGCCATCTCCACCCCGGTGGTGGGCAATGGTAGCCTACTGAGAGCATCGGCAGTTTTCTGTGCCTGGCCTGTGGTGGATGGCATAGTTGTATGTGGACAATGTGAGCGCCCATCTCTGGATGTGGGCCGATGCTTCGTATTTATCCCCTTATTTTCAGAAAAGAGGGATATAAGCAGCTTATGGTCGGTTTCCAATTCAAATTTGAGCCCGAACAGATATTGCTAACACTTCTTTTTCGATTATACTGTCAGCCCTCTCGGCTTAAGACAGACTTCTGGATGCATAAGCAACCGGTTACAATTTCCCAAATTCATTAGCTTGTTGCAATACACACCTGACCCCGTATGATGACGCATCACATGCAAGTACCAAACGTTTACATGGATCGTACAACACAAGCAATTTGTTTGAACATAACAGCTTCCTAGCTTTCCCAAAGGCATTTTCTTGGCTTTTACCCCATATCCATTCATCTCCGTTACGCAGTAAAGAGTGCAGGAGTTCTAACAATGTGCTAAGACCCGGTAAGAAGTTCCCAAAATAGTTCAGGAGTCCTAGAAACGCCCGCAGCTCCGTCACATTCTGTGGTCTCGGTGCCTTCTTGATTGCCTCCGTCTTCGAATCGGTGGGTCTGATGCCGTCCGCCGCGATTCTTCTCTCCAGGAACTCCAGTTCAGGCACCAGGAAAACGCACTTCGAATGTTTTAGCCTGAGCCCCACACGATTAAATCGACTAAGAACCTCTTCCAGGTTCTGCAGATGCTCGACGGTGTCCCGACCTGTAACAAGGCTTGGCGGGCCATGCTCAGGGGCTAAGAGGGGCTTCCCTGGGTGCATTGCCCAGCTGGGCACACGTGTTGCACCTGCGAAAACAAAGTTCCAGATCTGCGTCTATCCCTGGCCACCAAACGTGTGACCTGGCAATTGCCTTCATCATGACAATGCCTGGGTGCTCATTGTAGAGTTCTCTGATGAACACCTGTCTGTCCATCTGGGGCATGACTACGTGGTTTCCCCACAGTAGGCAATTGGCCTGAATCGAGAGTTCATCCCTGCGCCTGTGAAATGGTTTAAATTCCTCAGGACATGCCCTGTATGTGGCTGCCCAGTCCCCATTCAGGACACATTTCTTGACTAGAGACAATAGCGGGTCTCTATTTGTCCAGACTTTAATCTGACGGGCTGTCATAGGTGAGCCTTCGCTTCCGAAAGCTTCAACAGCCATGACCATCTCAGCAGCATGCTCGGTAGCCCCCTCAGTGGTGGCTAGTAGGAGCCCGCTGAGTGCATCGGGCCCGGTCTGTGCCGAATTGTATAGTCATAGGCGGCTAACATGAGTGCCCACCTCTGTATGCGGGCCGATGCGTTTGCATTTATGGCCTTGTTGTCAGCCAAAAGGGACGTTAAGGGTTTGTGGTCTGTCTCCAGCTCAAATTTCCTGCCAAACAGGTACTGGTGCATCTTCTTTACAGCATATACACATGCGAGCGCCTCCTTTTCTACCATCCCGTAATCCCTTTCTGCCTGGGACAGACTCCTGGAGGCATAAGCTGACCCTTGACATTGACATGCTGCAACACACACTCGACACCATAGGACGACGCATCGCACATTAACACAAGTTTCTTACATGGGTTGTATAGTGTTAACAGAATGTTGGAACATAACAAATTGTGTGCTCTATTAAAAGCCCTTTCCTGGCTGTCCCCCCAGACCCATTCACGACCTTTGCATAGGAGCACATGTAGCGGCTCTAGCAGCTATTGTCTCGAGGGCTGATCCCGTCTGCTGCTACCCTCATCCCCAGGAATTCTACCTCTGGAGCTAGGAAGATGCACTTCGCCTTTTTCAGTCGCAGCCCTACCCAGTCCTGTCTGCGTAGCACCTCCTCCAGGTTGTGGAGGTGTTCTTCAGTATCGTAAACCGTGATGAGGATGTCGTCCTGAAAAACCATCGTTCCTCGAATCAACTTGAGGAGGCTTTCCATATTTTGTTGGAAGATCGCGGCGGCTGAGCGAATCCCGAACGGGCATCTGTTGTACTCAAACAATCCCTTGTGTGTCGTGATGGTGGTCAGCTTCTTCGACTCACTCACCAGCTCTTGGGTCATGTAAGCTGAGGTCAGGTCCAATTTTGAAAAAGTTTGTCACTGGATAGCGTCGTAAAGAGGTCCTCCGCTCTCGGTCGCGGGTACTGGTCTTGGAGTGACACCCGATTGATGGTGGCCTTGTAATCACCACATATCCTGACGGAGCCATCTGCCTTGAGCACCGGCACGATCGGGCTCGCCCAGTCACTGAATTCGACTGGCGAGATGATGCCTTCCCTCAGCAGGCGGTCCAATTCGCCTTCTATCTTTTCCCGCATCACGTACGGCACCACTCTGGCCTTGTGGTATACTGGCCTGGCATCCGGGTTTATGTGAATCACTACCTTGGCCCCCATGAAAGTGCCGATGCCGGGTTGAAATAATGAGTCAAATTTGTCCAGGATCTGTGAATATGATACTCGCTCCACAGAAGAAATTGCATTGACATCTCCCCATTTCCAGTTCATGACAGCAAACCAACTCCTCCCCAGTAGTGCGGGACCGTCCCCTGGGACAATCCAGAGTGGCAACCTGTTCTCCGAATCTTTGTGGGTCACGACTACTGTGGCGCTGCCTAGCACCGGAATGATCTGCTTTGTGTAAGTTCGTAGCTGTGCGTCAATCGGCGATAATTTTGGCCTCCTGACCTTGGACGCCCCCAACTTTTCGAACTGTTTGATACCCATCATGGACTGGCTGGCCCCCGTGTCTAGCTCCATTGATACTGGGATGCCATTGAGGAGCACTTTCATCATTATCGGTGGCGTCCTGGTGTATGAACTGTATACGTGCTCCACATGAACTCGATGAACTTCAACTTCCAACGATTTCCCCCAGCGGCACTTCTGCAATTTCTGCAGGTATTTTTCTCATCTCTGCAAACTCCGGCTGAGTGTGTGCCTCCATGCCTCCAACATGAGCTGCTGTTGGAAACAAAAGGTCCCTTGCCAGTCGATCGTCCCTGACTGTCCTTGAGTGCGCCATTAACAGGCGTTGATGGCCCCATTACTGGCTGCATTGTCTCTTGCAATGGCGTGAATCGCCGTTCAGCTTGCCATTGTCTCTGTCGAACTCCCCCTCTGGGTTCAACTACATGTTGGGGCATGCCCGATTGCCCTTGTCTGCCTGGAGAACTGCGTGCTGCTTTAACACTGTTGAATCTCTGTCCCAACCATTCCTTAACACAGTACCTCTCGTCTGTTCTGCTAGTGGCCATGCTCGCGTGGTTTAAATCCCAGTTTCTCGTCGCCATTGATACGTCCTTACTATACAGTATAAATGCACATGAGGCCCATGCTTGAGAGAAGGTCAGTCTGTGACCTGTCCTTTAATCCTTAGCACTCAAGTGATGAAGGTGGGTGGAGCTTCCCCTTTTATACCTGAAGGTCCAGGTTAGGGGTGTCTCCCACCTAGTGGTCATTGTTCTCACAGTGTACAACTTAGGTCAGATTATACATGGGTTACAATGCTGGTTGAATATATGACAGAACATGCTACTTCAGTTACTGAAGTCTGAACTGCGTCAAACTCATATATGTGTTCATGATCAAGTGGTTCACGATGATATCTTGGTTCATCTCTAGCAGAGATCATTTGATCTACATGAACACTTCAGATTTTGTCTGCAACCACAATTATGATTCCTACATCATACTTGTTTGAACTTGACTTGCCAGAACACGAACACACTTGTTTTGTTTGAAACTGCATTCTTTCTGATTGATGTCGTAATAACATTTCTGACTCAACTGTTTCTGTTCAACTTCTGACACCAAATTTAGTTGAACAAGACTCAATCATGGTCTCAATGTACTCTTCATCAAGAGTTCTGCTGGGGTATGTCCAGTTGCAGGCCGCGATTTTTCCTACCGGATCGGGAGAGAGGCAGTTTACTTTGGGCAGATTGGAACACGACTCCCGGTTGCAGCCCGCTCTGTTGAAGTGATTTTACTCTGATTGGGCTTGTGAAGCCTGTCCTGTGAGCTTCCTGGCCAATTAAAAGGAAGCAGGTCTGAAGATGTCATTTGATGACGTGCCATCAGCCGTTTTCCTTAAAGGGACTATGCCCACATTCATTTTGACATTGTGCTGTCAGTATTCTGCAGCATTGAGCTTCTGCAAACACTGACAATGACTGCACAAAGGTGCATGGCTGCACCCAGGCTCTCCCATGATCCCCTCCATATGGTTATGAATGGAGTCACAGCACGCAGGGAGGTTCTCTTCCCGTCCAAATCCATGCTGATTGTTACTGATTAATCCATGTCGTTCCCAAATGAAGATTTATCCTGTCCCTCAGGATTTTTTCGAATAATTTTCCCACCACTGAGGTGAGGCTGACTGGCCTGTAATTATTCGGCCTATCCCTTCCTCCCCTTTTAAACAAAGGTACAACATTAGAAGTCCACCAGTCCTGACAGTGTACCATAGGACAATTTAATATAAGATGAGGCATAGTATTTTATTCTTGTATGAGACCTTAATCAGGCCGCACTTAGACTACTGTTTGGTCTCCTCACATGGTGGATGATATTGAGGCTCTGGAAAGGTTGCAGAAGAGGGCCACTAGACTAATTCCAAATCTAAAGCATCTTAGTTATCAAGATCGGCTAAAAGAGTTGGGAGTTCTGATGAAGGGTCATCGACCTGTTTCTCTCTCCACAGATGATGCCTGACCCCGCTGAGATTTCCGGCATTTTCTGTTTTTATATTATAAAAGAGTTGGCACTCTACCTTAGAGCAGCGTAGACTATGGGGAGGATATGATTGAGGCTTATAACATAATTAAAGGAATTGGCAGTGTTCCAGCTGACAGCTTATTTCAATTAAATAGGTTAGGAAGGACAAGGGGGCACACATTAAGTTGTATAAGGCTAGATCTAGGTTAGATGTCAGGAGGTGGTTCTTTTCCCAGAGAATAGTAGATCTCTGGAACAAGCTGCCAATTCCTGTGGTAGATGCAGATTCACTGAATTCCTTCAAGCGAAAGCTGGATTTGTTTCTGGCTGCAATGGAGATCACCTGTTACAGAAGGTCGGTACTGCAGGGAATGTAATGGCCAGAGTGATCTCCTGACTAGTTTCAATCACCCAGGTGGGTCGGAGGGGAACTTCCCAGATTTTTTCCCCCAAATTGGCCAGGGTTTTTTTATCTGTTTGGGGTGGGGTGGAGTGTATATGTTGTGATACACAAGGTATTGCAATTTTATGGGACAGACTTGTTGGACCAGATGGTCTTTACCTGTCCATCACTGTTTGTGTGTTCATATGTTCCTTAAAAGGTTTTGGCCATCTGTTCTAATATCTCTTCATGGGGCTCAGTGTCAAATCTTTGACTGATTACGCTCCGATGAAGCGCGCTGGGGTATTTTACTACATTAAAGAAGCTATATAAATTGACATACATTGACTGTAAGCCCACTGACCCCACAGCTACCTGGACTACACCTCCTACCAGTCCACTTCCTGTAAGGACTCCATTCCATTCTCCCAATTTCTCCGTCTCTGTCGTATCTGTTCAGACAATGCCATCTTCCATACTAGTGCATTCGATATGTCTTCCTTTCTCCTCAACCGAGGATTGCCCTCTACCATGGTTGACATGGTCCTTGACCGTGTCTGTTCTATTTCCACACTTCTGCTCTCACCCCTTCCCCTCCCTCCCAGAACCACAATAGGGTTCCCCTTGTCCTCACCTTTGACCCCACCAGTCTCCACATTCAACGGACCATCCTCTGACATTTCTGCCACCTCCAGCATGATCCCACCACCAAACACATCTTCCCTTCCACACCCCTTCCAAAGGGGCCGCTCCCTCCGCGACATCCTGGTCCACTCCTTAATCACCCCCTTCCCCCGGCACCTTCCTGTGCAAGCGCAGGAGATGTAACACCTGCTCTTTTACCTCCTCTCCTCCCATTGCACAGGGTCCCAAACACTCCTTTCAGGTGAAACTGCGATTTACTTGTACTTAGAAACATAGAAATATAGAAATCTACAGCAGAGAAGGAGGCCATTTCGGCCCATCGTGTCCGCACCAGCCGACAAAGAGCCACATGGCCCTGGGTCAGCAGCCCTGAAGGTTCCATATAAGCCTATGAACAATGAACAATGGTGGAAAGATAAAGAGCATCCAGCCCAACCAGCCCGCCCCACACCCACTGCACTGCAACATTCTACACTCCACCCCAACCGGAACCTCTCCTGGGAGAGGCAAAAAACAGATTAAAAAACCCAGGCCAATTGGGGGAAAAAATCTGGGAAAATTCCTCTGCGACCATCCAGGCAATCTAAACTAGTCCAGGAGGTCACCCTGGCTATATTCAATTCCCTGCAGTACTTACCATCGTATATGTCATGTATGTACTTTTGGAATCACTCGCCACTAGATGGCATCACTGTTGAAGGCCATAGGGTGCATGCCCAAGTATAAAAGCTATTTTGTAGATTAGTCACTTTGGGCTTTAATAAAGCAGAGCCAAGGTTATACCTCTTGGAGTTAAACAATACTCAGTCTAACAGTTATTGCATACACAACATTTGGCGACGAGGCATCAAGAACCTTTGCATGCAAAAATGAGCACAATTGGATTGTTGGAGTGACTTGTGGAAGGAGAAGATTTGGGAGACTTTGTGGGCCGTTTGAGCCAGTTCTTCATGGCCAACAAAGTGAAAGAAGTCAGCGATGCAGATCGGTGCCAGGCTGTGTTTCTCATGGTTTAAGGTCCAAAAATTTATAGACTGATAAAGAATCTACTGCTGCCTGTGAGTCCAACAGAGAAGATGTATGAAGAATTGTGTACACTGGTGCAGGACCACCTTAAGCCAGACAAAGGCATCATCATCTCGAGATACAGATTTTACACGCACGTTCGCTCAGAGGGCCAGAATGCAGCAGAATTCGTTGCCGACCTGAGATGTCGAGCAGGACCGTGTAAGTTCGGGGCTGTGTTGGCAGACATGCTGCGGGACTTCTTTGTAATCAGCATCAACCATGAGGTGATCCTGTGTAAACTACTGTCGGTGGAGACATTGGACTTAAACAGGGCATCACGATCGCTCAGTCAAGCATGACGACGGATTGAGGCCTAAAGCAATATCAGTGAAAAATCGAAACTCAGCAAGTACTGTAAATATGATTGATTGGTTCGGCATTCGGCAGAGCGGCACATGGCAGGGCCTACCCGACTGCGTATACAAAACCTGTGGCTGCCCAAAGTCTGCCAGCGGGAATGCATCCGATTTCTCCGTGTTGGTGTTGTTGGGGAAATCACCGGCACCAGCAGTGCCGATTTAAGCAATATAGTTGTAAAGGCTGTCTGAGAGTGGGGCATCTCCAGCACGTGTCCGCAGATGAGCAAACGTGCTGCGACACACCACCTGGAGGATGATGATCAGACTCATCATCATCATAGGTAGTCCCTCGAAATGAGGAAGACTTGCTTCCATGCCAAAAAGGAATGAGTTCACAGGTGTTTCAATGAAGGACCTAATATTCCAGATCCTGAACTACATCTTGAAGGGTGGAAGATGCCTGTGCTTGGATTTTTTTAATGTGTGGTGGCCGTTGCACACCAGCCAGCACATGGGCTTGACAGAGCTGGGTCTTGGTCCAGTGGCAAGGATTACCCAAGATGACTGGGGACCAGCTCTGCTGTACAGACCGAGCGCGCACACATATCGCAGTGTGTCCTGGCCTGTGCTGCCCCTGGGCCCTCGCCTCTTCTGGGCCCCAGACTCACGCCTCTCCTGGGTCCCGGTCACTTCCCTCTACAAACTCTTGCCGCTCCTTCGCCTCTCCTGCTGTGCCTCCTCGCACTGCAATCAGCGACCTGACTTCACAGCCATCGCCCTCCTGCAGTGGTATGCCGCCGCACGCTGCTCCCTCTGATGGCCCCGGCCTGTTGATGGTCTTGCAGGCTGGGACCGTGCCGTCGCACGCTGCTCCCTCTAATGTGACCTTTCAATCACAGTAAGTCCTCTTCAAGGCTAGCACGAATCCGGATATGCAATCCAAGAACCAGAGGAGGAAGTGTATGGACTGTACTCGTTCCTGACTAAGTGCAAACCCATAATGATCAACGTGAAATTTAACGGGTGCCGGTATCGATGGAACTGGACATGGGGGCAGGTCAATCGATAATGAGCGAGAGGGCATTCGACAAGCTGTGGGATACTAAGGCTGTGAGGCCCAGGCTGAACCCAGTCAATGCCAAGTTGTGCAGGTCTACCAAGGAACTCATAACGGTGATTGAAAGCGCCACAATTAAAGTGTCGTATGACGGTGCAGTTCACGAGTTATGGATTGTCCCAGGCAATGGCCCAACGCTGTTCGGCAGGAACTGGTTTGAAAAAAATCAGATGCGACTGGAACGACATCAAGCGTTGTCATCAGAGGACGATACATGTGCCCAAGGACTGAGCAAGTTCCCCTCGCTGTTCGAACCAGGCATCGGCAACTTCACGGGAGCCGAGGTCCAGATCCACGTGGACTCGGATGCAAGACTCGTCCATCATAAAGCTCGGGCAGTTCTATATATGATGAGGGAGAAGGTTGAAATCGAACTGGATAGACTCCAGCTTAAAGGGATCATATCGCCGGTTGAGTTTAATGAATGGGGCAGCCCCATTATTCCTGTGCTGAAAAGTGATGGCACAGTCCTACAAGGCAACGATCAACAGGGTTTCGAAAAAGGATCAGTACCTGTTACCGAAGGCTGATGACTTGTTTTGCAACGCTAACCGGGGAGAAGAGGTTCACCAAACTGGACTTGACATCAGCCTACATGACACAGGAGCTGGTTGAGACGTCGAAGAGACTTACGTGCATTAAAACGCACAAAGGACTCTTTATTTATCACAGGTGCCCTTTCGGAATTCGCTCGCCTGCAGCAATATTTCAGAGGAACATGGAGAGTCTACTGAAGTCCGTTCCCTAAACCATCATGTTCCAAGATGATATCCTAATCACAGGTCATAACTCCGAGGAACATCTGAACAACCTGGAAGAGGTTCTACATCGTCTGAATAAAGTGGGATTCAGGCTGAAACGCTCAAAGTGCGTCTTCATGGCACCAGAGGTCGAATTCCTGGGGAGGAAAATTGCTGCTGACGGCATCAAGCCCACGGACGTGAAAACCAAGGCCATCAAGAGTGCACTCAAACCACAGAATGTGACGGAGCTGCATTTGTTCCTGAGTCTTCTCAACTACTTTGGTAACTTCCTACTTAAATTGAGCATCTTATTAGAAGCACTGCACATGCTGCTAAGAAAAGACGACAACTGGGTGTGGGGTGCGTCTCAAGATAGAGCTTTTGAGAAAGCTGCTAATCAGCTTTGCTCCAACAAGCTGCTGGTACATTATGACCCATGTAAATGTTTAGTATTGGCCTGTGATGCTTCGTCATATGGAATTGGTTGCGTACTCCAACAAGCTAATGAGTCGGGTAAACTTCAACCAGTCGCATATGTTTCAAAAAGTTTGTCTAAAGCGGAAAGAGCCTACAGCATGATAGAGAAAGAAGCACTAGCCTCTGTATGGGGTTAAAAAGATGCATCAGTACCTGTTTGGTCTTCAGTTTGAACTGGAGACAGATCACAAGCCGTTCAGTTCACTGTTCTCTGAAAACAAAGGTATTAATACCAATGCTTCATCCCGCATCCAGAGGTGGGCACTGACATTATCCGCTTATGATTATGTCATTTGCCATAGACCTGGCACTGAGAATTGTGCCGATGCTTTGAGCCATCTGCCGTTGCCCACACCAGAGGTGGAAACGCCACAACTGGTGGACCTATTGTTAGTTATGGATGTTTTTGAGAGTGAAGGAACCCCTGTCACAGCTCAACAGTTAAGAACTGGACCAGTCAGGACCGTATTTTATCGGTGGTGAAGAGTTGCATCCTCAAAGGTGATTGGTCTGCCATACCCAAGCAAATGTGCGAAAAGTCAAAACCTTACATTCGTCGCAAAGACGAACTGTCTATTCAGTCGGTTTGTATACTGTGGGGTAATCGTGTTGTTATGCCCAAGAAAGGGAGAGAGAAATTTGTACGTGAGCTACATAGCACACATCCCGGCATTGTAATGATGAAAGTCATTGCCAGGTCTCAAATGTGGTGGCCAGGAATTGACTCTGAGCTGAAATCATGTGTGCCTCAGTGCAACACTTGCATGCAGCTCAGCAAAGCATCAGAGGAAATGCCGCCGAGTCTGTGGTCGAGGTCGTCGAAACCATGATCCAGGATCCACATAGCCTTTGCAGGTCCCTTCCTGGGGAAGATGTTTTTAGTTGTGGTGGATGCATATTCAAAGTGGATAGCATTGTGTTCCCAACACAGATGAGACTGCACACAGGGAGGTTAAAGTAACAGTGACCTCAGTCTTTATTAAGACACTCCAGAGTGAGGAACAGGCCTTAGGGGCCGGCTTATATACAGTGCTCCCAAGGGATGCTGGGATCCCTTGGGACTTCAGGGAATGCGCTCCCTGGTGACGGAACATGGGAGTGCATGCTTTACAGATACACAACATCACTCCCCCCACAAAATCAAAGTGAAAACTATTTACAAGGTGAGGCGGTCAGGAGCCTTTCTTTCCCTGCTGGACCGCCTCAGTACAAATGTCTATTCTGGAGTGTTGGCTGTGCCCTCGCTGGGCTGGCGTGATGTTGGCCCTGCAGGTCTGCTGGGTGAGTCTGGCCTTGCTGGGCTGTTGGGCGTGATGGGTTTGATTTCCTGGTCCGGGGTGGTGTCGTTGATCCTTTGGGTGTGTGTTGTGGGCTCGAAAAAAGTGGTGTCTGCTGTGGGTTGTTCAGGGCAGTCTGTGAACTGCAGCCTCGTTTGGTCCAGGTGCTTTCTGCAAATTTGTCCATTGTCTAGTTTGACTCCAAACATCCTACTCCCTTCTTTAGCTATCAATGTGCCCGCGATCCACTTGGGACCATGTCCATAGTTTAGCACATACACAGGGTCATTCAGATCAATTTTCCATGACACAGTGGCGCGACCATCGTTTACATTTTGTTGCTGCCGCCTGCTCTCTACCCGATCATGCAGGTTGGGGTGAACCAGCGAGAGTCTGGTTTTAAGTGTCCTTTTCATGAGTAGCTCAGCCGGGGGCACCCTTGTAAGCGAGTGCGGTCTCGTGCGGTAGCTGAGCAGTACTCGGGACAGGCGGGTTTGGAGTGAGTCTTCTGTGACTAGTTTAAGGCGCTGTTTAATGGTTTGTACTGCCCGCTCTGCCTGCCCATTTGAGGCTGGTTTAAACGGGGCCGAGGTGACATGTTTGATCCCATTGCAGGTCATGAATTCTTTAAATACGGCACTGGAGAAACATGGCCCGTTGTCACTGATCAGTATGTCAGGCAGGTTGTGGGTGGCAAACATGGCCCTCAGGCTTTCAATAGTGATGGTGGCGGTGCTTCCCAACATTATTTCTCATTCAATCCATTGTGAAAAAGCATCCACCACCACCAGGAACATTTTACCGAGAAACGGGCCCACGTCGTCGACATGGATCCTCGACCATGGTCTGGAGTGCCAGGACCACAAACTTAGTGGTGCCTCTCTGGGCGCGTTGCTCAACTGAACACACACGCTGCATTGCCGTTACACAGGACTCTAATTCAGAGTTGATAACGGGCCACCACACGTGGGATCTGGCTATCGCTTTCATCATTACTATACCCAGGTGTGTCCTGTGGAGATCCGAGATGAACGTCTCCCTGCCCTTTATGGGTAGCCCTACACGGTTACCCCAGAACAGGCAGTCTGCCTGAATGGACAGCTCGTCCTTTCGCCACTGGAATGGCTTGATTAGCTCTTGCATTTCAGCGGGGATGCTGGCCCAGCTCCCAAGCAGTACACAGTTTTTTACGAGGGACAGCAGAGGATCTTGGCTGGTCCAAGTCCTAATCTAGTGGGCCGTGACAGGTGACTTATCATTTTCAAACGCTTCCATGACCATCAACAAGTCTGCGGGCTGTGCCACCAGCAACAAGTTTTCAGGCTGCGCTATTTCCACCCCCATGATGGGCAGTGGTAGCCGACTGAGAGCATCCGCAGTTCTCAGTGTCTGGCCTGTGGCAGATGGTATAGTTATACACTGATAGCGCGAGTGCCCACCTTTGTATGCGGGCTGATGCATTAGTATTTATCCCCTTGTTTTCAGCGAACAGGGATATGAGGGGCTTGTGATCGATTTCCAGCTCAAATTTGAGGCCAAACTGATGCATTTTCTTTACCCCGAACACACACGCTAATGCCTCTTTCTCATTCATGCTGTAGGCCCCCTCGGCCTTAGACAAGCTCCTGGAGGCATCGGCAGCAGGTTGCAACTTCTCCGCAACGTTAGCTTGTTGTAATACACACCCGACTCCGTATGACGATGCATCATATGCTAACACAAGTCTTTTACAAGGGTTATACAATACAAGCAGCTTGTTGGAGCATAAAATGTTTCTGACTTTCTCAAAAGCAATTGCTTGTTTTTTTCCCCATACCCAGTTCTCCCCTTTACGCAATCACACATGTAGGGGCTTTAAGAGGGTGCTTAACCCCGGTAGTTGAGGAGGCCCAAAATAGTTGAGGAGGCCCAGGAACGACTGCAGCTCCATGACATTCTGTGGCCAGGCCACGTTTCTGATAGCCTCTGTCTTGGCATCTGTGGGCCGAATACCGTCCGCTGTGATCTTTCTCCCCAAAAACTCCACTTCTGTTGCCATGGAGATGCATTTTGACCTCTTCAGCCACAGCCCTAGGCGATCCAGTTGCTGGAGGACCTCCTCCAGGTTTTGTAGGTACTCGACGGTGTCCCGACCCGTGACCAATATGTCGTCCTGAAAAACCACCGTGCATGGTGTCGACTTGGGTAGGCTCTCCATGTTTCTCTGGAAGATTGCTGCAGCTGACCGAATTCCAAACGGGTATCTGTTGTAGATGAACAGTCCCTTGTGCGTGTTGATGCAGGTGAGGCCCTTCGAATACTCCTCCAGCTCCTGCATCATGTAGGCTGAAGTCAGGTCGAGCTTGGTGAACGTCTTGCCTCCTGCCGGCGTCGCAAATAGGTCGTCTGCCTTAGGTAGCGGGTACTGGTCCTGTCGCGAGAAATGATTAATAGTTACTTTATAATCGCCGCAAATCCTGACCGTGCTATCACTTTTGAGTACTGTAACAATCAGGCTGGCCCACTCGCTAAATTCCACTGGGGAGATGATGCCCTTGCGTTGCAGTTTGTCCAGCACGATTTCCACTCTCTCCCTCATCATGTGAGGTACCGCTCGCGCCTTGTGGTGAATGGGTCATGCCTCTGGGACCAAGTGGATCCGCACCTTCACCCAGGAAAAGTTTCCAATGCCTGGCTCAAAAAGGGAAGGAAATTTGTGAAGAACCTGGGTACATGAGGCCTCATCCACATGTGATAGCGCTCGGATGTCATCCCAGTTCCAGCGGATTTTGCCCAGCCAGCTCCTTCCAAACAGTGTAGGGCCATCACCCGGGACAATCCAGAGTGGCAGTTCGTGAACCTTACCCTCGTGGGTGACCTTGACCATGGCGCTGCCCAGGACAGTGATAAGCTCTTTGGTGTACGTTCTCAATTTCGTGTGGATGGGGCTCAGGGCTAGTCTTTGTGCCTTGTTGCACCACAGTCTCTCAAACACCTTTTTACTCATGGTGGATTGGCTCGCGCCAGTGTCCAGTTCCATGGCTACGGGTAAGCCATTCAATTTTACATTCAGCATTATAGGTGGACATTTCGTCAAAAATGTGTGCATCCCGTGTATTTCAGCATCTGCCTCCTCTCTCTGAGCCTTGAAATTGCTTTGATCCACCATGGACCGATCTTCCTATGCCATGTGGTAGTTAGCAGCTTTTTCAGAGCTTGCAGCTCATTGGAGGTGCCCCATTGTTCCACAGCTCTTGCAAACATACCCTTTGAAGCAGCATGAATAGGCTGAATGGAAGCCTCCACAACGCCATCAAGGTGTGAATTGCCTTGCATTCATCCTTAGTTGCGGACTCTGAGTCATCTGGGTCACCTGAGGCCTGCTGGTCATTACAGACTCGTGGTTTCTGCCCTGTACATTTCTGCTTGCAAGCACAGTTCCAGTTAATTTATTAACATTGCTAGTACTTGTGTGCTGAGAGATTTGTTTGGTGTTATCACTGGTGGACATAAACGCCTGTGCTATCGCAATGGCATTACTGAGGGTCGGTATCTCTACAGTCAAAAGTTTTCGTAGGATGGTCTCGTGGCCAATGCCCAGTACAGAAAAGTCTCTGAGCATTTGCTCCAGGTAGCCATCAAACTCACATTGTCCTGCAAGTCGCCTTAGCTCGGTGACGTAGCTCGCCACTTCCTGATCTTCAGATTGCTGGCACATGTAGAACCGATACCTCGCCATCAGCACGCTCTCCCTTGGGTTAAGATGCTCCTGAACCAGTGTACACAGCTCCTCAAACGACTTATCTGTAGGTTTCACCGGAGCCAGAAGATTCTTCATGAGGCTGTTGGTCGGTGCCCCACAGACCGTGAGGAGGACTGCTCTCCTTTTTGCAGCGCTTCCTTCTCCGTCCAGCTCGTTGGCTACAAAGTACTGGTCTAGCCATTTGACATAGGCTTCCCAGTCCTCACCCTCCGAGAACTTCTCCAGGATGCCCACAGTTTGCTGCATCTTTGCGTTGGATTCGTATTCTCATCACAGATGAGACTGCACACAGGGAAGTTAAAGTAACAGTGAGCTCAGTCTTTATTAAGACACTCCTAAGTGAGGAATAGGCCTTCGGGGACGGCTTATATACAGTGCTCCCAAGAGATGCTGGGATTCCTTGGGACTTCAGGGAATGCGCTTACTGGTGGCGGAACATGGGAGTGCATGCTCTACAGATACACAACAGATAGAGTGTATAATCATGTCATCCAGCACATCCACAGCTGCCATTGAGAATCTCAATATCATGTTCGCAACACATGGTCTGCCTGACATCGTTGTTATCGACAACGGATCATGCTTCACCAGTCAGGAGTTTCAATATTTCATGAAACTCAATGGTATCAAACATGTAAGGTCAGCACCGTTCAAACCTGCATCCAATAGGCATGTAGAACGTGCTGTCCAAATCATAAAGCAGAGTATGAAGCGAGTAACTCAAGGGTCACTGCAGACCCACCTGTCATGCATACTGCTTAGTACCACGTATGCTTACTGGGGTCTCACCTGCTGAACTAACGATGAAGAGAGGTCTTAAGACCAAGCTATCTCTTATACACCCTGACTTGAATAATCATGTTGAATATAGAAGACAAAGTCAGCAAGGGTATCATGATCGCGCAGCTGTGTCAAAAACACGAAGGCAGAATATTATCTGAATGGTGGCAGATTAGGAAAAGGGGAGGTGCAACGAGACCTAGGTGTCATGGTTCATCAGTCATTGAAAGTTCGCATGCAGGTACAGTAGGCGGTGAAGAAGGCAAATGGTATGTTGGCTTTCATAGCTAGAGTATTTGAGTATAGGAGCAGAGAGGTCTTACTGCAGCTGTACAGGGCCTTGATGAGGCCTCACCTGGAATATTGTATTCAGTTTTGGTCTCCTAATCTGAGGAAGAATGTTCTTGCTATTGAGTGAGTGCAGCGAAGGTTCACCAGACTGATTCCCGGGATGGCTGGACTGACATATGAAGAGAGACTGGATCGACTGTGCCTTTATACACTGGAGTTTAGAAGGATGAGAGGGGATCTCATAGAAACATATAAGATTCTGACGGGACTGGACAGGTTAGATGCGGGAAGAATGATCCCGATGTTGGGGAAGTCCAGAACCAGGGGACACGGTCTAAGGATAAGGGGTTAGCCATTTAGGACTGAGATGAGGAGAAACTTCTTCATTCAGAGTTGTTAACCTGTGGAATTCCCTGCTGCAGAGAGTTGTTGATGCCAGTCCATTGGATATATTCAAGAGGACGTTAGATATGGCCCTTATGGCTAAAGGGATCAAGGGGAATGGAGAGAAAGCAGGAAAGGGATACTGAGGGAATGATCAACCATAATCTTATTGAATGGTGGTGCAGGCTCGAAGGGCCGAATTGCCTACTCCTGCACCTATTTTTTATGTTTTTATGTTTCTATGATATTTCTGTAAATGATCCTGTATATGTTCTGAATTACAGTCAGGGTCCCAAGTGGATCGCTGGTATGGATCACTGGTACTGTCATGGCCAAGGAGGGCAAGAAAGTATTTATTTTCAAGCTCAAAAATGAGCAAACATGCAGGAAACATATGAATCAGACAAAGCTGTGGCACACAGACAAACCAGAACAGCCGGAGGAAGAGACAATCGACGACCAACCAACCTACCCCCCAGTCATCAGAGGACTCAGTGGTCATCAGTGAATCGGCCTTTCAATCACTAACATGTTCAATGAAAATGGACTTTCAATCCTTGACATGGCCATTGGCACTCCCACCAGGTCAGCCACCCAGCCACCAGTCACAACAGACTCTGAACACTCTCCCAAGGCTGGAGTTGAACTGAGATGGTCAACGCGGGAGCGTAAAACACCAGACCGTCTCAATTTGTAAAAGACTGTGTTAATATCTCAGAGTGGGGTATTGACATGTGTGTACTTTTGGGATCACTAGCCACGAGATGGCAACACTTTTGGAGGCCATTGGGTTGCACGCACGTGTGTGCAGCCCAAGTATAAAAGGCCAGCCATTTTGTACATGAGTCACTTTGGGCCTTAATAAAGCAAAGCCAAGGTTATACCTCTTGGAGTTAAACAGTATTCAGTCTAACAGTTATTGCATACACAACAGAATTTGAACCAGGTTATCCAGTCTAATCCCACTTACCAGCTCTAGGTCCATAACTCTGCAGGTTATGGCACTTCAACTGCCCATCCAAGCACCTTTTAAATATGGTGAGGGTTTCTGTATCCACCACCCTGCCAGGCAGTGAGTTCCAGACTCCCACAATCCTCTGCATGAAGAAGCCTTCTCTCAAATCCCCTCCGAACTTTCCACCAACCACCTTAAAACTATGCACCCTTGTAATTAACCCCACTACCAAGGGAAATATGCTCTTGCTATCCACGATATCTAGGCCCCTCAAAATTTTGAACATCTCAAAGTGGTCCCTTCTCAGCCTTCTCTGTTCCAATGAGAACAAATCCAGCCTATCCAATCTCTCCTCATAGTTAAGGTTCTCCATTCCAGGCAGCATCCTAGTAAATCTCCTCTGCACCCTCTCTAGTGCAATCACATCCTTTCTACAATATGGCAACCAGAACTGCATGCAGTACTCCAGCTGTGGCCTAACCAGCGTATTATACAATTTCAGCATAACCTCCTTGCTCTTGTATTCTATGCCTCGGCCAATAAAGGCAAGCATTCATATGCCTTCTTACCTTATCCATCTGGCCTGCTACTTTCAGAGATCTATGGACAAGCACTCCAAGGTCCCTTTGTTCATCTGCACTTTTAAGTGGCCTACCATTTAATGTGTATACCCTTTCCTTATTAGACCTCCCAAAGTGCATCACTTCACACTTCTCCGAATTAAATTCCATTTGCCATTGCTCTTCCCACCTGACCAGTAGATCGATATCCTCCTGCAGCCCATGACTTTCCTCTTCATTTTAACCACACAACCAACTTTAGTGTCATCAGCAAACTTCTTAATCGTACTCCCTATATTCAAATCTAAATCGTTGATATATTCCACAAAAAGCAAGGGATCCAATACTGAGCCCTATGGAACCCCACTGGAAACATCCTTCCCGTCACAAAAACCTTTTGCTTCCTACCTCCAAGCCAATTTTGGATTCAACTTACCACTTTGCCCTAGATCCCATGGGCTTTAACCTTTGTGACCAGTCTACCATGTGGGATTGAACAAAAGCTTTGTTGAAGTCCACATACACTACATCGTACGCGCTACCCTCATCGACCCTCTTGGTACCATGACCTAACAAAAATCTATTGAACTCAGTCTTGGAAATTACAATTGACTCGCGATACACAGCCTTTTGGGGGGAGAGTTTCAGATTTTCACTCCCCTTTGCATGAAAAGTGCTTCCTGTTTTCATGACTAAATGGCGCAGGTATAATTGTTTCTAGATTTCCTCACCAAAGGTAACCGTTCCTATGTATCTACCCTAATGAATTCATTTGTATGTTCACAGGCCTCAAAGGACACTGCAAAATGATGTCAATGTATCATTTGGTACCATTCTGTGCAGGTTTGCAGTGCAGCTCCTGATTCACTTGATGCCTGTGACAGCGTGTGGCAGCCCGGCCCAGAAATTGGCACGGTCCCAGCCTGCAAGACCAGTAGCAGGCCAGGGCCATTAGAGGGTGCAGTGTGCGGTGGCATGCCACTTCAGGGAGCAGCGCATGCTGCTGCAGGAGGACGGCGGCTGGCTGCAGAGCAGGCAGGTGCAGCAGGAGCGGCGAGGTCAGAGCGAAGGAGCAGCAAGAGTTCGTAGAGGGATGTGATAGGGGCCCAGCAGAGGCAAGAGGTTGGGGCCCAGAAGAGGCATGGGCTCAGGGGCAGCATGGGCCAGCCCACACTGCGATGTGTGTGTGCACTAGGTCTGTGAAGCAGAGCTGGTCTCCCGTCGTCTTGGTTCATCCTTGCCACTGGACCAAGACCTAACTCTGTCAAGCCTGTGTGGTGGCTGGTGTGCAATGGTTATCACATGTGAAATAAATCCACGCACAGGCATCTTCCACCCTTCAAGATGTAGTTCGGGATCCAGAATATTAGGTCCTTCATTGAAACACATGTGAACTCATTCCTTTTCGGCGTTGAAGCAAGTCATCCTCATTTTGAGGGACTGCCTATTACACTGCATGTGTAAAATAGAGGCTTGCAAACCATTCATTGAAGAACTCCATCATTTGAAGTTAGGATTCCATTTGCTGAGCCCTGCATTCTGAGTGATGCATTTGCTTGACTGAACTGAACAATGATCATTAAAGTTGGTGTCTTGTTTCTCCTGCTGCTTGTTGCTGTTTCCCTTCTATTCATCCCTGTGGTTTGCACCTCCCACATCAGCATTCCTGCTGCCACAAGATCACTCCTGCAAGCAGTGCTGATCACGGGTATTTCATTGGGCCTGGGTTTGGAGGAAGAAGTGGAATTCACTCAGAGGAAAAGAGAGGCACGACCAGTGTCTGGCACTTACTAGCATGCAGCCGAGGAATTACATCCCACCACACAGGCACAATTATTCAGGCATACTGGAAAGGACCTGCCTTCACCTGCTACCTTTCAGCAGTCACTAAGTTATGCTGAATAGTGGAGCCTGACCTTTCGGCAGTATCCAGCCCAAGGACAGACCTGCATGTTGCTGTTAAAGTTACCACTGCATTGATGTTTTATGTAATAATCTTCTTAAGGTGCCACTGGTGACAAATGTTACTTCAACTTTGCCTAATAGGGGACTCATACCTCGGGAGCCTCTTATCAGCAAGGGCAGACATTGATGACGAGATTCAACACTGCCTCCAGTGTGCCAGTGCAGCCTTCGGCCACCTGAGGAAAAGAGTGTTCGAAGACCAGGCCCTCAAATCTGCCACCAAACTCATGGTCTACAGGGCTGTAGTAATACCCACCCTCCTGTATGGCTCAGAGACATGGACCATATATAGTAGACACCTCAAATCGCTGGAGAAATACCACCAACGATGTCTCTGCAAGATCCTGCAAATCCCCTGGGAGGACAGATGAACCAACGTTAATGTCCTTGATCAGGCCAACATCCCCAGCATCGAAGCACTGATCACACTCGACCAGTTCTGCTGGGTGGGCCACATTGTTCGCAAGCCTGACACAAGACTCCCAAAGCAAGGGCTCTACTCGGAATCCCTTCACGGCAAACGAGCCCAAGGTGGGCACAGAAAACGTTTCAAGGACACCCTCAAAGCCTCCATGATAAAATGCAACATCCTCACCGACACCTGCGAGTCCCTGGCCAAAGACCGCCCTAAGTGGAGGAAGTGCATCCGGGAGGGTGCTGAGGTCCTCGGGTCTCGTCGCCAAGAGCATGCAGAAAACAAGCGCAGGCAGCGGAAGGAGCATTGCGGCAAACCAGTCCCACCTATCCTCTCCCTCAGTGACTGTCTGTCCCACCTGTGACAGAGACTGTAATTCTCGTATTGGACTGTTTAGCCACCTAAGAACTCATTTTTAGAGTGGAAGCAAGTCTTCCTCTATTCCGAGGGACTGCCTAAGGTGACTAGAGGACATCTGGAGTGCCTGAGTTTCTAAAAATGCAGTGTTCCTAAAAAACTACATTGTCAGCTGGGTACCAATCAGCAACTCCAGAACTTAGTTCCATACACAAGGTGGTGGTCTCAAACCACCACAACTGAATAATGCATGAGACAACCAGATACCCCAGAAACAACTTGATACATTCATCTTCTGATAGTTGACAATAAAGGAGAGTACAAAGGTATGAAGGCAGAGTTGGCTAAAATGGACAGGGAAAGTAGATTAAAGTGTAAGACGGTTGATGAGCAATGGCGGATATTTAAGGAGATATTTCATTACTCTCAGCAAACCATATCCCAATGAGAAAGAAATACTTTCAGAGAAGGGATAACCATCCATGACAAACTAAGGAAATAAAGGATAGTATCACATTGAAAACAAGAGCATATAATGTGGCCAAGACTTGTGGGAGGCCAAAGGATTGGGAAACTTTTAAAAACCAAAGAACGACAAAAAAAAATGATAAAGAGAGAGAAGATAGGTTATGAAAGTAAACTAGCAAGAAATATAAACACAGATAGTAAGAGTTTCCACAGGAATATAAAGAGGAAGAGAGTGGCTAAAGTAAATGTTGATCATTTAGAGGATGAGACGAGGGATTTAATAATGGAGAACAGGAAAATGGCAGAGACTTTGAACAAATATTTTGCATGGTAGAAGACACCAAATATATCTCAATAATGGATAATCAAGGGGCTATTGGGAGGGAGGAACTTAAAACAATCACTGTCACGAAAAAAGAAGTACTAAGTAAAATAATGGGACTAAAGGGGGACAAGTGCCCTGGACCTGATGGCTTGCTCCTTGGGTCCTAAAAGAAGTGGCTGCCGAGATAGTGGATGCATTTGTTGTAATCTACCAAAATTCCCTGGATTCTGGGGAGGTCCCAGCAAATTGGAAAACCGCAAATGTAACACCCCTATTGAAAAAAGGAGACAAACAGAAAGCAGGAAACTATAGATCAGTTAACCTATCATCTGTTGTTGGGAAAATGCTGGAGTTCATTATTATATACTTGCATTGGAGGTTGTTTAGAGAAGGTTCACTAGGTTGATTCCGGAGATGAGGGGTTTGACTTATGAAGATAGGTTGAGCAGGTTGGGCTGTACTCATTGGAGTTCAGAAGAATGAGAGGTGATCTTATTGAAACATGTAAGAGACTGAGGGGGCTCGACAAGGTGGATACAGAGAGGATATTTCCACTCATGGGGGAATCTAGAACTAGGGTGCATAGTTTTAGAATAAGGAGTCGCCCATTTAACACTGAGATGAGAAGAAATTTCTTCTCTTAGAGAGTTGTAAATCTGTAGAATTCTCTGCCCCAGAGAGCTGTAGAGCCTGGGTCATTGAATATATTTAAGGCAGAGATAGACAGATTTTTGAGCAATAAGGGAGTAAAGGGGAACGGGCAGGGAAGTGGAGCTGAGCCCATGATCAGATCAGCCATGATCTTATTGAATGGCGCAGCAGGCTCGAGGGGTAAATGGCCTACTCCTTCTCCTATTTCTTATGTTCTTACGTTCTTATGTTCTTATGACAGTGCCCCAACTCTTTACAGGAACAGGCAGAATGGACAGCTGGCCTCTGGGGGACCAGTGGGAACCCCTTGCTATTCTGGCTAATTGTCTGACAACCTCATACTGAGGCCAAATGAAAGTCAAATGAGGCTCACGCCACCAACTGAATACTTGTAGAATGTACCAAAGCAATGCTTCCAAAGTCTGGACAGAAGAGTTAGGGCCGTATTGCACAACCCAGAGAACACCGCAAAGATTTTTTGCAACTGTTATATTCTGTGCAATGGGAGAAGAGTGGAACCCAAGTAGCCAGAAGTGTTGGAAAGTGAACATGAACTCTTGTCTCCAGAGAAAGGAGCAGTGATGCTGGCTGATGCACACTGAGGCATATTGAAGCAGCAAGGTCTGATTAAACTGGCCTTTAGTTACAAGCAGCCCTGCTTCATGAACAGTGCTATAGGTCTCTCTGTCCTTCACTCACCTCATTCTAACATGCTGCATCTAAACTCCCGACCTTCACTTCCATCCCTACATATTTATCTCCGAGTACAACAGTTGGATCTCTCTTCTTGCCAACAAGTCATTAACAAAAATTCAAAAGAAGGTGCAATGAGCTTATTTCCATGATCCCTATGTGTGTGCCTGCATCAATATTTTCTTCAACCATTCTATGCATTTCTATGACAAGTCTCACATCCTGAGAATATCCTAAAATATTTCACTACGAAGAAATGATGTCTGAAGTGTTTGCTAGTGCTGTTGGGGAGGAGTTAAACTAATATGGCAGGGGGATGGGAACCAATGCAGGGAGATAGAGGGAAACAAAAAGGAGGCAAAAGCAAAAGACAGAAAGGAGATGAGGAAAAGTGGAGGGCAGAGAAACCCAAGGCAAAGAACAAAAAGGGCCATTGTACAGCAAAATTCTAAAAGGACAGAGTGTGTTAAAAAAAACAAGCCTAAAGGCTTTGTGTCTTAATGCAAGGAGTATCCGCAATAAGGTGGATGAATTAACTCTGCAAATAGATGTTAACAAATATGATGTGATTCGGATTACGGAGACGTGGCTCCAGGATGATCAGGGCTGGGAACTCAACATCCAGGGGTATTCAACATTCAGGAAGGATAGAATAAAAGGAAAAGGAGGTGGGGTAGCATTGCTGGTTAAGGAGGAGATTAAGGCAATAGTTAGGAAGGACATTAGCTTGGATGATGTGGAATCTATATGGGTAGAGCTGCAGAACACCAAAGGGCAAAAAACGTCAGTGGGAGTTGTGTACAGACCTCCAAACAGTAGTAGTGATGTTGGGGAGGGCATCAAACATGAAATTAGGGGTGCGTGCAATAAAGGTGCAGCAGTTATAATGGGTGACTTTAATATGCACATAGATTGGGCTAACCAAACTGGAAGCAATACGGTGGAGGAGGATTTCCTGGAGTGCATAAGGGATGGTTTTTTAGACCAATATGTCGAGGAACCAACTAGGGGGGAGGCCATCTTAGACTGGGTGTTATGTAATGAGAGAGGATTAATTAGCAATCTCGTTGTGCGAGGCCCCTTGGGGAAGAGTGACCATAATATGGTGGAATTCTGCATTGGGATGGAGAATGAAACAGTTAATTCAGAGACCATGGTCCAGAACTTAAAGAAGGCTAACTTTGAAGGTATGAGGCGTGAATTGGCTGGGATGGATTGGCGAATGATACTTAAGGGGTTGACTGTGGATGGGCAATGGCAGACATTTAGAGACCGCATGGATGAACTGCAACAATTGTACATTCCTGTCTGGCGTAAAAATAAAAAAGGGAAGGTGGCTCAACCGTGGCTATCAAGGGAAATCAGGGATAGTATTAAAGCCAAGGAAGTGGCATACAAATTGGCCAGAAATAGCAGCGAACCTGGGGACTGGGAGAAATTTAGAACTCAGCAGAGGAGGACAAAGGGTTTGATTAGGGCAGGGAAAATGGAGTACGAGAAGAAGCTTGCAGGGAACATTAAGACGGATTGCAAAAGTTTCTATAGATATGTAAAGAGAAAAAGGTTAGTAAAGACAAACGTAGGTCCCCTGCAGTCAGAATCAGGGGAAGTCATAACGGGGAACAAAGAAATGGCGGACCAATTGAACAAGTACTTTGGTTCGGTATTCACGAAGGAGGACACGAACAACCTTCCGGTTATAAACGGGGTCGGGGGGTCTAGTAAGGAGGAGGAACTGAGGGAAATCCTTATTAGCCGGGAAATTGTGTTGGGGAAGTTGATGGGATTGAAGGCCGATAAATCCCCAGGGCCTGATGGACTGCATCCCAGAGTACTTAAGGAGGTGGCCTTGGAAATAGTGGATGCGTTGACAGTCATTTTCCAACATTCCATTGACTCTGGATCAGTTCCTATGGAGTGGAGGGTAGCCAATGTAACCCCACTTTTAAAAAAAGGAGGGAGAGAGAAAACAGGGAATTGTAGACCGGTCAGTCTGACATCGGTAGTGGGTAAAATGATGGAATCAATTATTAAGGATGTCATAGCAGCGCATTTGGAAAGAGGTGACATGATAGGTCCAAGTCAGCATGGATTTGTGAAAGGGAAATCATGCTTGACAAATCTTCTGGAATTTTTTGAGGATGTTTCCAGTAGAGTGGATAAGGGAGAACCAGTTGATGTGGTATATTTGGACTTTCAGAAGGCGTTCGACAAGGTCCCACACAAGAGATTGATGTGCAAAGTTAGAGCACATGGGATTGGGGGTAGTGTACTGACATGGATTGAGAACTGGTTGTCAGACAGGAAGCAAAGAGTAGGAGTAAATGGGTACTTTTCAGAATGGCAGGCAGTGACTAGTGGGGTACCGCAAGGTTCTGTGCTGGGGCCCCAGCTGTTTACACTGTACATTAATGATTTAGATGAGGGGATTAAATGTAGTATCTCCAAATTTGCGGATGACACTAAGTTGGGTGGCAGTGTGAGCTGCGAGGAGGATGCTGTGAGGCTGCAGAGCGACTTGGATAGGTTAGGTGAGTGGGCAAATGCATGGCAGATGAAGTATAATGTGGATAAATGTGAGGTTATCCACTTTGGTGGTAAAAACAGAAAGACAGACTATTATCTGAATGGTGACAGATTAGGAAAAGGGGAGGTGCAAAGAGACCTGGGTGTCATGGTACATCAGTCATTGAAGGTTGGCATGCAGGTGCAGCAGGCGGTTAAGAAATCAAATGGCATGTTGGCCTTCATAGCAAGGGGATTTGAGTACAGGGGCAGGGAGGTGTTGCTACAGTTGTACAGGGCATTGGTGAGGCCACACCTGGAGTATTGTGTACAGTTTTGGTCTCCTAACCTGAGGAAGGACATTCTTGCTATTGAGGGAGTGCAGCGAAGGTTCACCAGACTGATTCCCGGGATGGCGGGACTGACCTATCAAGAAAGACTGGATCAACTGGGCTTGTATTCACTGGAGTTCAGAAGAATGAGAGGGGACCTCATAGAAACATTTAAAATTCTGACGGGGTTAGACAGGTTAGATGCAGGAAGAATATTCCCAATGTTGGGGAAGTCCAGAACCAGAGGTCACAGTCTAAGGATAAGGGGTAAGCCATTTAGGACCGAGATGCGGAGGAACTTCTTCACCCAGAGAGTGGTGAACCTGTGGAATTCTCTACCACAGAAAGTTGTTGAGGCCAATTCACTAAATATATTCAAAAAGGAGTTAGATGAGGTCCTTACTACTAGGGGGATCAAGGGGTATGGTGAGAAAGCAGGAATGGGGTACTGAAGTTGAATGTTCAGCCATGAACTCATTGAATGGCGGTGCAGGCTAGAAGGGCCGAATGGCCTACTCCTGCACCTATTTTCTATGTTTCTATGTTTCTATCACTATTGTTTGTAAGGTCCAATAAACAGCAATTCGATAAATGATGAGTTAATTTGGGTGATGTTGGTTGAGGGATAAATGTTGGCCTGGACAGCAGAACAATTAAAAAGGAAATTAGGAAAGCAAAGAGAGAGCATTAAAACATTTTGGCAAGTAAAATCAAGGAAAACCAGAAGATGTTTTATAAATACATTAAGAGCAAGAGGATAACTAAAGAAAGAGTAGGGCCTATAAGAGACCATAAAGTAAATCTGCTTCTGGAGGCAGAAGACGTGGGTATGGTTCTTAATGAATATGTTACGTCTGTTTTCACAAAAGAGAGGGGCAATGCAGACATTGCAATCAGGGAGGAGGAGTGTGAAATATTAGATGAAATAAACATAGTGAGAGAGGAAGTATTAAGGGGCTTAGCAGCTTTGAAAGTGGATAAATTTCATCGAATTTCATAGAATATACAGCCGGAAACGGGCCATTCGGCCCAACAGGTCCGTGCTGGAAGTTATGCTCCACATGAGCCTCCTCTCGCGCCTTTTCATCTCACCCTATCAATGCACCTATGCTATTCGCCTCAACCACTTCCTGTAATAACGAGCTCCACATTCCCACCACTGTCTGGATAAAGACATTTCGTAATTCTCTATTTGATTTCTTGACTATCTTGTATTGATGGCTTCTAGATTTGCTCTTCCCCACAAGCGGAAACACTCGGGGAAGAAATTGGGGAGCACCCTATTTGGGGGGCCTCACTTTTTAAAGTTTGAAAAGTTAGCACCAGGCGTTGTTGGCGTTCCAGGAAGGAAGTGGAATGCTAAATCAACTTGCAGAATGTAAAGTCCTTAATCAATGGCACAAAACCCACACGAGGCACATTCTATCGACAACGTCACTCTGTGACCTGAACCTTTATTCACAGGACCAAGAAGTGATCACCCTGCGTGGGACCTCCCTTTATATACCTGGATGATCAGGTAAGGATTGTGTCCCACAAGTTCATCCCCTGTGGTCAAGGTGTGCATTGCTTAAGTATATACAGTGTTCAGTGGTGTTACATAGAGGTTACATATATGACATCACCTCCACCCCCCCAAAGTCTTATTGGGATCATAGGTTAAAGGTGGTTTACGCTCCCTCATGGAGCGCCACAGTGGGGCTCTGGTTGTTGAGCCTTGGTGTGAGTGTCTGTCACCTGTGGTGATTCCGGCCTGTCTGGGCTGACCGCCGGGACTGTGCATGCTGCTGAATGTTCTTGTTGCTCGTTCACTGTCTTGCATACTGCGGAGTTACAGGACAAGACCCCACACACTCACAGGGGTCTTGCCTGCTGAACTCTTGATGAAAAGAGGTCTTTTGTACACCCGGATATGAGTAACCATGTTGAATACAGAAGGCAGAGTCAACAAGGGTACCATGATCGCGCAACTATGTCACGCGAGATTTCTGTTAATGATCCTGTATATGTGTTGAATTATGGTCAGGGTCCCAAATGGATCGCTGGTACAGTCATGGCTAAGGATGGCAACAGAGTATTTATTATTAAGCTCAAGAATGTGCAAACTTGCAGGAAACACATGGATCAAACAAAGCTGAGGCACAGAGACGAGCCAGAACAGTCAGACAAAGAAACCGTTGATGACCAACCAATCTACCGTCAACCTTCAGTGGTCATCAGTGAACCCGGAATTTCCATCACGGAGCTGTTCAATAAAAATGGACTTGCAATTCCTGACATGACCACTGCCACCCCCAAGAAGTCAGCCATCCAGCCACCAGCCACAACGGACTCCGCACATTCACCCAAGGCCAGAATCGAACTGAGATGGTTAACACGGGAGCGTAAAGCACCGGACCGTCTCAACCTGTGAAAGACTGTGATAAAATCTCAGATGAGGTTATTGTCATGTGGGTACATGTTGTCTTTGTTGGAGGCCACTGAGAAGCATGCACATGGTGTTGCTCGGGTATAAAAGGCTAGCCTTGTTGTGGGTCAGACACTTTTGGGCCATAATAAAGCAGAGCCAAAGATGTACCTTGTTCAGTTAAACAGTACTCAGTTTGTACCTTTATTGCAAACATAACAGATTTGATAGTGGTGTAAAACATTCTTGAGTGGCTTTAAAAATCAAATTCACAGAACACCAAAGGGCAGAAAACGCTAATGGAAGGTGTGTACAGACCACGAAACAGTAGCAGTGAGATTGGAGACAGCATCAAACAAAAAATTAGGGATGCGTGCAATAAAGGTACAGCAGTTATCATGGGCGACTTTAATCTACATATAGATTGGGCTAACCAAACTGGTATCAGTACGGTGGAGGAGGATTTCCTGGAGTGTATTAGGGATGCTTTTCTAGACCAATATGTCGAGGAACCAACAAGAGGGCTGGCCATCCTAGACTGGGTGATGTGCAACGAGAAAGGACTAATTAGCAATCTTGTTGTGCGAGGCCCCTTGGGGAAGAGTGACCATAATATGGTAGAATTCTTTATTAAGCTGGAGAGTGACACAATTAATTCAGAAACTAGGGTCCTGAACTTAAGGAAAGGTAACTTCGATGGTATGAGACATGAATTGGCTAGAATAGACTGGCAAATGATACTCAAAGGGTTGATGGTGGATAGGCAATGGCAAACATTTAAAGATCACATGAATGAACTTCATTAATTGTACATCCCTGTCTGGAGTAAAAATAAAACAGGGAAGGTGGCTCAACCGTGGCTAACAAGGGAAATTAAGGATAATGTTAAATCCAAGGAAGAGGCATATAAATTGGCCAGAAAAAGCAGCAAACCTGAGAACTGGGAGAAATTTAGAATTCAGCAGAGGAGGACAAAGGGTTTAATTAGGAGGGGGAGTATGAGAGGAAGCTTGCTGGGTACATAAAAACTGACTGCAAAAGCTTCTGTAGATATGTGAAGAGAAAAAGATTGGTGAAGACAAACGTAGGTCCCTTACAGTCAGAATCAAGTGAATTTATAATGGGGAAACAAAGAAATGGCAGACCAATTGAACAAATACTTTGGTTCTGTCTTCAGGAAGGAAGACACAAATAACCTTTCGGAAGAACGAGGGGACCGAGGGTCTAGCGAAAAGGAGGAACTGAAGGAAATCCTTATTAGTCAGGAAATTGTGTTCGGGCAATTGATGGGTTGAAGGCGATAAATCACCAGGCCCAATAGTCGGCATCCCAGAGTATTTAAGAAAGTAGCCCAAGAAATAGAGAATGCAATGGTGGTCATTTTCCAACAGTCTATCGACTCTGAATCAGTTCCTATGGACTGGAGGGTAGCTAATGTAACACTACATTTTTAAAAAGGAAGGAGAGAGAAAACAGAGAATTATAGAGCAGTTAGCCTGACATCAGTAGTGGGGAAAATGTTGGAATTAATTATTAAAGATGAAATAGCAGCGCATTTGGAAAGCAGTGACAGGATCGGTCCAAGTCAGCATGGATTTATGAAAGCGAAATCATGCTTGACAAATCTTCTAGAATTTTTGAGGATGTAATTAGTAGAGTGGACAAGGGAGAACCAGTGGATGTGGTGTATTTGGACTTTCAAAAGGCTTTTCACAAGGTCCCACACAAAAGATTGGTGTTGGGGGTAATGTATTGACGTGGATAGAGAACTGGTTGGCAGAGAGTCGGGATAAACAGGTCCTTTTCAGAATGGCAGGCAATGACTAGTTGGGTGCCGCAGTGCTCAGTGCTGGGACCCCAGCTATTTACAATATACATCAATGATTTAGATGAAGGAATTGAGTGTAATATCTCCAAGTTTGCAGATGACACGAAGCTGGGTGGCGGTGTGAGTTGTAAGGAGGATGCTAAGAGGCTGCATGATGACTTGGACAGGTTAGGTGAGTGGGCAAATGCATGGCAGATGCAGTGTAATGTGGATAAATATGAGGTTATCCACTTTGATGGCAAAAACATGAAGGCAGAATATTATCTGAATGGCAGCAGATTAGGAAAAGGGGAGGTGCAATGAGACCTGGGTGTCATGGTACATCAGTCATTGAAGGTTGGCATGCAGGTGCAGCAGGCGGTGAAGAAGGCAAATGGTATGTTGGCCTTCATAGCTGGGGGATTTGAGTATAGAAGCAGGGAGATCTTACTGCAGTTGTACAGCGCCTTGTTGAGGCCTCACCTGGAATATTGTGTTCAGTTGTGGTCTCCTAATCTAAGGAAGGACGTTCTTGCTATTGAGGGACTGCAGCGAAGGTTCACCAGACTGATTCCCGGGATGGCAGAACTGACATATGAGAGAGATTGGATCAACTGGGCCTGTATTCACTGGAGTTTAGAAGAACATAAGAACATAAGAACATAAGAACATAATAATTAGGAACAGGAGTCGGCCATCTAGCCCCTCGAGCCTGCTCCGCCATTCAACAAGATCATGGCTGATCTGGCCGCGGACTCAGTTCCACTTACCCGCCCGCTCCCCGTAACCCTTAATTCCCTTATTGGTTAAAAATCTATCTATCTGTGACTTGAATACATTCAATGAGCTAGCCTCAACTGCTTCCTTGGGCAGAGAAGTCCACAGATTCACAACCCTCTGGGAGAAGAAATTCCTTCTCAACTCAGTTTTAAATTGGCTCCCCCATATTTTGAGGCTGTGCCCCCTAGTTCTAGTCTCCCCGACCAGTGGAAACAACCTCTCTGCCTCTATCTTGTCTGTCCCTTTCATTTAAATGTTTCTATAAGATCACCCCTCATCCTTCTGAACTCCAACGAGTAAAGATCCAGTCTACTCAATTGTTTCTATGAGAGGAGATCTCATAGAAACATATAAAATTCTGACGGGACTGGATAGGTTAGATGCAGGACGAATGTTCCCGATGTTGGGGGAGTCCAGAACCAGGGATCACAGTCTCAGGATAAGGGGTAAGCCATTTAGGAACGAGATGAGGAGAAACTTCTTCACTGAGAGTTAACCTGTGGAACTCTCTACTGCAGAGAGCTGTTGATGCCAGTTCGTTAGATATATTCAAGAGGGAGTTAGATATGGCCCTTATGACTAAAGGGATCAAGGGGTATGGAGAGAAAGCAGGAAAGGGGTACTGAGGTGAATGATCCGCCATGATCTTATTGAATGGTGGTGCAGGCTCGAAGGGCCGAATGGCCTACTCCTGCACCTATTTTCTATGTTTCTATGTTTCTATGTTTTGTGGGTGCTGCTGCTTAGTCACAGTGATCATTGAGGAATCCTAAGTGGAGCAGCTGTCAAACTGACAGAAAGTTAACAATCTCAAACATTAGGCCTATGTTTCTCTCTTCACACAATGCTACCTGACCTGCATTTTCCTGCATTTTCTGTTTTTATTTCAGATAGGTGCAGACTCGAAGGGCCGAATGGCCTGTTCCTGCACTTATTTTTTATGTTCTTCCATGTTTCCAGCATTTTAAGGTTTTGCTTTTTACACATATAGAGATTTGAGGGGGAATTTGAACCTCCTCTGCCGGCAGAAACTGTGCGGTATGTAAGGTAAAATCAAGCAATTGTATTTGCTGCTCCATTTCCACCCTGCAGCAGGTTTAACCCTGCTGTTTTTGTCAGCAGTGAAATGCCCTGCTGACAAAGGCGAGAGCCTCATTAATACATTAATTCCTTCTTGCCACAGTACCGAAACGGCTCTCATCAAAGTCACAAATTACATCCTTTGTGACTGTGACTAAGGCAAACTATCCCTCCTCGCCCTTTTTGACTTGTCTGCAGCCTTTGACACGGTTGACTACTCCATCCTTCTCCAATGCCTCTCCACCGTCGTCCAGCTGGGTGGGACTGCACTCGCCTGGTTCCATTCTTATCTATCTAATCATAGCCAGAGAATCACCTGCAATGGCTTCTCTTCCCAGTCCCGCATCATTACCTCGGGTGTATCCCAAGGATCTATCCTTGGCCCCCTCCTATTTCTCATCTACAGGTTTTCCCTTGGCAATATCATCCAAAAACACAGCGTCAGTTTCCACATGTACGCTGATGACACCCAGCTCTACCTCACCAGCACTTCTCCACAGTCTCCAAATTTTCAGACTGCTTGTCCGCCATCCAGTTCTAGATGAGCAGAAATTTTCTCCAAGTAAAGACCGAAGCCATTGTTTTTGGTCCCCACATCAAACTCCATTCCCTAGCCACTGACTCTGTCCCTTTCCCCAACTTCTGTCTGATGCTGAACCACACTGTTCGCAACCTTGGTGTCATATCTGACTCTGAAATGAGCTTTCGACCATATATACGCAACATAACTAACACCACCTATTTCTACCTCCGATACATCGGCCATCTCCGCCCTTGCCTCAGCTCACCTACTGCTGAAGCGCTCATCCATGCCTTTGTTACCTCTAGAGTGACTATTCCAACACACACCTGTCTGGCCTCCCACATTCTACCCTATGTAAAATAGAGGTGATCCAAAACTTGGCTGCCTGTGTCCTAACTCACACCAAGTCCTGCTCACCCATCAATAACATGCTCGCTGACCTACATTGGCTCCCGGTTAAGCAACGCTTCGATTTCAAAATTCTCATCCTTGTTTTCAAATCCCTCCATGACCTCGCCCCTCCCTATCTCTGAAATCTCCTCCAGCCCCACAACCGCAGATATTCTGTGCTCTTGAGCATCCCTGATTATAAGGCACACCAAGAGTTCATAGAGTGCATAAGGGATAGGTTCCTTGAGCAGTATGTAACGGAACCAACCAGGGGGCAGGCTATCTTAGATCTGGTCCCATGTAAAGAGACAAGATGAATAAACAATCTTCTAGTAAACGATCACCTCAGAATGAGTGATCATAGCATGATTGAATTTCAAGTTCAGATGGAGGGTGAGAAAGTTGGATCTCTAACCAGCGTACTAAGCTTAAATAAAGGAGACTATGAAGGTATGAGAGTAGAGTTGGCTAAAGTGGACTGGGAAAATAAGATTAAAGTGTAGGACCGTTGATGAACAGTGGTGTGCATTTAAGGAGATATGTCACAACTCTCAAGAATAATATATTCCAGTGTGTAAGAGAAAAGATAGCCATCCGTGGCTAACTAAAGAAATAAAGGACGGTATCCAATTAAAAACAAGGGCATATACAGTGGCCAAAACTAGTGGGAGGACAGAAGACTGGGAAGCTTTTAAAAGCCAGCAAAGAACAACTAAAAAAATGATATAGAAAGGGAAGAAAGACTAAGAAAGTAAACTAGCACAAAATACAAAAACAGATAGCAAGAGTTTCTATAGGGTATATAAAAAGGAAAAGAGTGGTTAAAGTAAATGTTGGTCCCAGAGGATGAGACCGGGGAATTTGGAATGGGGAACATGGAGATGGCAGAAATTCTGAACAAATATTTTGTATCAATCTTTACAGTAGAGGACACTAACAATATTCCGAGAATCGATAGTCAAGAGGCTATAGGGGGCGAAGAACTTAACACAATCACAATCAGTAAGGAGGTGGTACTCAGTAAGTTAATGGGACTAAAGGCAAATGAATCCCCTGGACTTGATGGCTTGCATCCTCGGGTCTTGAAAAGTAGCGGCAGGGATTGTGGATGCATTTTGGATGCAATTTACCAAAATTGCCTGTGCTCTGGGGAGGTCCCAGCAGGTTGGAAAACTGCAAATGTAACGTCCCTATTTAAAAAAGGAGGCAGAGAAAAAGCAGGACACTATAAACCAGTTAGCCTAACATCTGTGGTTGGGAAAACATTGGAGTCCATTATTAAAGAAGCAATAGCAGGACATTTAGAAAAGCAAAATTCGGTCAGGCAGAGTCAACATGGATTTATGAAGTGGAAGTCATGTTTCACAAATTTTCTGGAGTTCTTTGAGGATGTAACGAATAGGGTGGAAAAAGGGGAACCAGTGGATGTGGTGTATTTGGACTTCCAGAAGGCATTTGACAAGGTGCCACATAAAAGGTGACTGCACAAGATAAAAGTTCATGCGGTAATATATTAGCATGGATAGAGGATTGGCTAACAAACAGAAAACAGAGAGTCGGGATAAATGGTTCATTCTCTGGTTGGAAACCAGTAACTAGTGAGGTGCTGCAGGGATCAGTGCTGGGACCTCAACTATTTACAATCTTTTTAAACGACTTGGAAGAAGGGACTGAGTGTAACGTAGCCAAGTTTGCTGACAATACAAAGATGGGAGGAAAAGCAATGTGTGAGGAGACACCAAAAATCTGCAGAATGACATAGACAGGCTAAGTGAGTGAGCAAAAATTTGGCAGATGGAGTATAATGTTGGAAAGTGTGAGGTCATGCACTTTGACAGAAAAAAATCAAAGAGCAAGTTATTATATAAATAGTGAAAGATTGCAAAGTGCCGCAGTGCAATGGGACCTGGGGGTACTAGTGCATGAAACACAAAAGGATAGTATGCAGGTACAGCAAGTGATCAGGAAGGCCAATGGTATCTTGGCCTTGATTGCAAAGGGGATGGACTATAAAAGCAGGGAAGTCTTGCTACAGCTATATAAGGTATTGGTGAGGCCACATCTGGAATACTGCTTGCAGTTTTGGTTTCCATATTTACGAAAGGATATACTTGCTTTGGAGGCAGTTCAGAGAAGGTTCACTAGGTTGGTTCCGGGGATGAGGGGGTTGAATTATGAGGAAAGGTTGAGTAGGTTGGGCCTCTACTCATTGAAATTCAGAAGAATGAGAGGTGATCTTATCGAAACGTATAAGATTGAGGGGGCTTGACAAGGTGGATGCAGAGAAGATGTTTCCACTGATGGAAGAGACTAGAACTAGAGGGCATGATCTTAGAATAAGGGGCCGCCCATTTAAAACAGAGATGAGGAGGAATTTCTTCTCTCAGAGGGTTGTAAATCTGTGGAATTTGCTGCCTCAGAGAGCTGTGGAAGCTGGGACATTGAATAAATTTAAGACAGAAATAGACAGCTTCTTGAACGATAAGGGGATAAGGGGTTATGGGGAGCAGATGGGGAAATGGAGCTGAGTCCATGATCAGATCAGCCATGATCTTATTGAATGGCGGAGCAGGCACGAGGGGCCGTATGGCCTACTCCTGTTCCTATTTCTTATGTTAAATACATTGGGGCTGGCATTACTTACCAGCAGCCTAGTGCCTTGAAGTTGAGCTGAGGGAGCAATCCCTGTCACACAGGGTGAGAACCACCTTCAGAGAGCATCTGCTGCCTCAACAAGCTGTGTGGGTGTCCTCAATATAGGAACAGGGCCTATCATCCAGTGGATTTTGCATTGCCAATGAGCTTGGCCATGCAACTTGGAGCTCTTTGAAGTACTGCTGTTGCCCTTTGGTACTGAGGGCTTCTCTGGCGAGCAAGTGGAAGAGCTGCTGCAGCCATTCCCAGAATTGATGGAAAAACTCCCAGAACTGCTCACCCTCCAGCAGAAGGTTGTTAAAATGCAAATATGCAAACCCCACCCATGCGTGGAGCAGAGTGAGCTTTGCCTACACCAGGTGGTGGTCCGAGCCATGACACCGGCCGTATGGAAGCCGCCAGAATGCGGGAGATGTACGCTCGGGAAATGTAAAGGTGGTTGTTTCTGGATCTTCCTCTCAAGATGATGAAGCCCAGCCATCTATAAGCCTCTGTCAGCACCATCATTCCATTCCTATATTAAAGAAGGGAGATAGAACATATCCAAGGAACTATAGACCAGTCAGCTTCACATTGATGGTTGGAAAAATAATAGAATCCCTACTAAAGGAGAAAAAAGAAGAACATCTAGAAGCCAAAAATATAATAATGAATAGTCAGCATGGATTTCAAAAGGGATATTCTTGCTGACGAACCTCATTGAATTTTTTGAAGAAGTAACAGAGAGAGCAGATGAGGATGTAATTTATCTAGATTTTCAAAAGATAAGGTACCACACATTAGACTAATGAATAAGTTCAGAGAAGGTGGATTCAGGGGACAAGTAGCTGATTGCATAGCTAGCTGGTTTCAAGCCAGAAAGCAGAGAGATGGGGAAAAGGTAGCTATTCACAGTGGCAGAAGGTGGGCAGTGGTGTTCCAGAAGGATCAGTGCTGGGGACCACTGTTGTTCATAATTTATATGAACGATTTAGACTTTGGAATCAAAAAGATTGTTTCTAAATTTGCGAGTGACACAAATTGGAGGAGGACAGTCAATATTGAGTAAGACTGCAACAAATTACAGGAGGATATCAATAAACTTGTAGAATGTGCATATCATTGGCAAATGAATTTCAACACAAATAAATGTGAGTTATTACATTTTGGTCGGAAGAATAGGGAGGCCAATTATTACTTGGAGGGTGCATGTCTAGGTCGGGTACAGGAACAAAGGGATCTCAGAGTACATAAAAAAAGAAACCAAGCACTAGGGTATATTTCTGGAAGGGTAGTATTGAAAAGTAGTGAAGTTATGTTAAACTTGCATCGAACCTTGGTTAGACCACACTTGGAATACTGCAAATGTTTCTGGCTGCCATATTATAGAAAGGATATAGAGGCACAGGAGATACCACAATTGCGAGGGTATGCATATCAAGAAAGGAATAACAGGCTGGGTTTCTTTATCTTGAAAAAAGAAGGCTGAGGAGTGACCTAAAAGAGGTCTTTAAAATCTTGAAAGGTTTTGATAGAGTAGATACAGAGAGAGATTGTTTCCACTTCATCAAGATCTACGGCACGGCCACTCTCCATACCTCGGGAGCCTATTATCGGCAAGGGCAGACATCGATGACGAGGTGCAACACCACCTCCAGTGCACCAGCCGCTTGAGGAAAAGAGTGTTCAAAGATCAGGCCCTCAAATCTGCCACCAAGCTCATGGTCTACAAGGCTGTAGTGATACCCGTCCTCCTGAATGGCTCAGAGACATGGAGCATATACAGGAGACACCTCAAATCGCTGGAGAAATACCACCAACGATGCCTCCGCAAGATCCTGCAAATCCCCTGGGAGGACAGATGCACCAAAGTTAGCGTCCTCGATCAGGCCAACATCCTCAGCATCGAAGCACTGACCACATTCAACAAGCTTCGTTGGGCGGGCTACATTGTTCGCATGCCTGACACCCAAAGATTCCCAAAGGCTCTACCCGGAACTCCTGCATGGCAAGCGAGCCCAAGATGGGCAGATGAAATGTTTCAAGGACACCCTCAAAGCTTCCTTGATAAAATGCAACAACCCCACTGACACCTGGGAGTCTCTGGCCAAAGACTGCCCTAGGTGGAGGAGGTGCATCCAGGAGGGCGCTGAGCACCTCGAGTCTCGTCACCGAGAGCATGCAGAAAACAGCCACAGGCAGCGGAAGGATCATGCGACAAACCAGTCCCACCCACCCTTTCCTTCAACAATTGTCTGTCCCACCTGTGACAGAGCCTGTGGTTCCCGTATTGGATTGTTCAGTCACCTAAGGACTTACTTTTACAGTGGAAGCAAGTCTTCCTCAATTTCGAGGGATTGCCTATGATGATGATGATGTTTTCACTTCGGTAGTGGGGGGTGGCGGTGTAGAGTTTCAAAATTCGTGGGAAAATCCCCCCAGTGTTTGGACTCATTGGAAAGGAAATTTAATTTGGAACGATGAACCAGAAAGTTCGAGATCCAAAAGTGCACATGGATGAAACTACGAGTTTTAATCGAATTTGGAATTTTACTATCCTTCAAAAGAAAGCAGTTTTGAGTATTGAAACTGTCTGGGTATTGAAGCTAAAACAAATTGTGTAAGCTCAAAAACCCTTCTCCCCAGGAGACATTAACATAGCAACAATCAACCTAGAGATAGCCAGTTATCACCCTGAGCAAGAAACCAATCCAGCATATACATAATGACAATGGCACATCCAGTCCGCATGGAGAACCCAGGCCGAGGCAGATATTACAAATACCAAAGCTAATTTTTCCCCATCAAGAAACAGATTTAAAAGATCGATACATCCAAGACAGGTTAACATTAATGAGCCAGCCAAAATATGAAAAAGGGATATCAAGCCCGCCAAAAATTAAAACAAAGAATCAAGCTAATTTGGCGCGAAGATTAGAACAGCTCCAAAAGTATAACTGGGGCCCTGTTTTTAGCAAAGTTTATGCATAGCATCATGGAGCATCAAGAAGGGAGGAGAGCGAGACCACCGCAGCAGTTCTAACAAGCCTCTCCAGCCTCGACGACACTATCGGGGCCACATTGCCCTGCTATCGAGAAGGAAGGAAAAACATCGCCACGGCAGAGAAAGCAGCCCCAGAACCTTGGACATCACCATCACGGCAGCTATCGATCACAACCAACGTGGTACCATCGAAAACACCGCGATCGACCAACTCCGAAATAAAACTCCTCAAAGAAGAAACCGAAGATCCAAAAGTTTCCACTCTACAATCTAGTCCTGACTACCAACAGGTGAGGCATTAATGAAAGAGACTTTTGAAACCTATTTCCAATGAAAGAAAATGGGTACTCACCCCATAAGTACAATACATGCCCTACCGCATCAGCGGGCACCACCCAACTGAAGACTATGCAGTCAGAAGTCCTCTACAACATTCGGGGTACGGCAAGCAGAACCTATAGAGTCCAGCGAACCCCAAAATCGTCAACCACTGCCAACTGACAATAAAGCATTGGTGAGCATAGTCCCTGTTTGCCCTGGAGTTTAACCTAGTCAGAGTTAGGCATTGGGAGGTGGTAGGTGTATTATTTCTGTAACCCCTTTGAATGTATGATATAGTGTTCTTTATTTGAATGATTACAAATTTGACATTGTATTTTCTTGTCCTTAATAAAATCGAAGTTCTTTGCACCAAACCAGTTGTCTCTTGCACTTTGTCACATCCCCCAAACAAATCCAAAGTCTAGACCCCAGGGAGTGGGAGCGATTCGAAACACTCAGAAGTTCAGAGGTGAACCTGACCCCACACACCATCCCCTACAGGAGGGCGAGCATAACTAGAGGCCATCAATATAAGATAGTCACCAACAAATCAAATAGGGAATTGAAAAGAAACTTCGTTACCCAGAGAGTAGTGAGAATGTGGAACTCGATGCCACAGGGAGTGGCTGAAGCGAATAGTATAGATGCAGTTAAGGGGAATGCAGATAAGCACATGAGGGAGAAGGGAATAGAGTGTTATGCTGATAGATTTTGATGAGGAAAGATGGGAGGAGGCTCGGGTGGAGCATAACTGCTGACATGGACTGGTTGGGCCGAATGGCTTGTTTCTGTGCCATATATCCGATATAATCCTATGTAATCATTCCCCTCCATAAGCCTTTACAAAACTTTATCCTGACCACAATATCCTTTGTACCATGCTAGCCCATCATTTCAGATTAGGATCTGGAATGCAGGGAACTCGCAATAAGTAACCTTCGATACCCTGTCCAGCTTCACCTCCCCAAGCAGTGATAGCCCACCACAAAGCTGGGTCACTTCCAGTACTTCCCTGTGGAAGTGGATCACTCTAGACACTTGGGTCCAGGAGACTAGAGGTAGTTGCAGCTTGTTTTTCACAACGTGGTTTGGTTTGACCATCAGAGAAACCATCTACTAGTGATGAGTGAGTGATAGTCATCCAGAAGGCTCAACTGTTGAGGATATGTTTCCAGTTTAGACTTCTTGATGACTATCACTCAACCAGTAATGTTTCCACAGTTCTCCTTTGTCACAGCATCTGAATGAGAGATGGTGATCTTTGAGGCACGGTGTTCTCCAGACATTTGTGCTACAGCCAGCAGGCTCTTCAGGTAATGCTTCAACATATCACTGGGAGGCCACATTCAGGATGAATGGGCTTCAAGGCCAGTGGACATGGATGAGATCACTTGGCATTTCAGAAGGCTCGGTGTGTGAATGGTATAATAGGATATTATGCACTTTCAGACGGTGCGGAGTAAGCCAGTATGTCTACAGACAGACAGTATGTCAGTAGTCCAGTATGTCTACAGTGTGGACTCCCTCCTGGGTTCCCCGGTCAAGTTGACATGTTGCTTCCCATTGGTGCTTGAATGACAGGGTGACGCTCTTGCTGCCACATTTGACCAGGGTGGACAACATAGCAGTTGGTACACTTAACTGGTCTGTGGTTTACCCTGACGAGTGGATGATCCACACTGAGATAGTCCAGAATATCTTCGGACTTTGGGGGTTACCAGATTGATCAACTTGCTCATATCACCGGACAATCATCAATTTGCTCAAGGACCTCGGGCAGTGGAGGCTGGACAATTTTTCGTTCTTTAGTTTCTAGATTCTGTTGTTCAGGGTTGCCTGATCTCCAGGTTGCTACAGAGAATTGCAGTAGAAGGTGGTTCTGGTTAACCCTTTATATGCCTCACAAACCGAACTTCTCATACACCCTTGTGTTGAATATTGCCGTTCTGGCTTCAGAAGCTCATGGGAGTCATTTGAAGATTAAAAATAAGCCTACTTTTATTTTAGGGAATCTTTATTTTTCTTTCCAACATCCTCCACATACTAACTGGTATTTTAGGGTGAGAAGGGTGGACTCTGCAAGGAAACAGACTCTCCGGCTCCCAGGACAAATTGATCAAAGTGAGTGTTATTCACGGGCACCAGCGCCAGATCTAAACAGTAAGCTGAACAATCAGGAACCGGATTTGGATCTTGCCAGATTCTGATTGGTGGCCTGGCTGTTGAGATGGAATGCCCATCAGATTAGGATAAAGCAATAGTGTGGCATTCATGGGTAATGATCGCTTTATCATGTATGTCCTGGTCACTTAAGCCTCCGTTCCCATCCTCCTCATCTACTTGTTTAGTCGCCAGCAGTGTGTGGAAAATGCCCGAATGAAGATCAGCTCCCTTGTAAGTGATGGAATTTTCAAGCCACCTGATTGTCTTTTATGTCTTGGGAGTTTTTGGATTCTCCTTGTTCTGGGATGTCTTTGGAGTGGGCTAAAAGTTAACATAGCATGGGAGCTGGGGAAGGAAGGGAAAAACATTTTCCCAGGCAAATTGTGCCCATGCATCCATTATTAAGTCCACATTCCCTACCGCGCCCCCCTCCCCATCCCCCCTCCCCCCCACCGCCAACTCCCCCATTCGGCCCATTAATATTTAGGACCTGATGTTTCATCAAATCATTGCTGGTTCTGAACTCAATTTCAATTCACTGAGCACAGCACAGCCTGAAGGAATGGCAAATTAAAGGGTGTCACAGTTAGCATTTTCAAAAGATCAGGGCAGTTTTAGTATAAGCCAGAACGACACAGAAGTGGGAACACAGGACAACCCGCTGACTGGTTTCAAGTCATCACCGAATGTTGGTTGCTGGTACAGAGCATCACAGTTGTGTTGGACAGCCTGGATGGAGCAGCGGGTCTTTTCCCGTCCATCATTTATGTTTCAAGTCATGTTATTTTAATGACTTAAATGTGAGAAGTTTAACATTTGGAAATAAATGTGCAATGAAAATTAACAAATTTACTGTGTGATTCTGATTTCTGCACAGATCAAAACAAGCAACAGAAAGAGGGAGAGATGAGTTCTCCGATGGGGACTTGCAGACTGGTGATTGTCCGTGGGCTCAGCTACTGACTGGGTGATCTTTCTGAGCCACACATCAGGCAGGGCCCAGAGACAATCCCCAGTTTTCACATACAAATGTACAAAAATACTATCAGTATATAAAGACTATCAGACAGAATAATCTCGCATGCTCCTGTCCCACCTCCCAGTGGAACATACAAACAAACATGGCCAATTCAGGAAAAACCTCTGGGCAATTGCTCTCCAATTCCCTGAGGCTCTAGGAGAGCACTGCTGCTCCTGACACACCACAATCTACACTGACCATTAACTCCCTGTAACTGGCAATGTCCTCTCAGAAACTTTTCAAGTTCCCCTTTTAAAGGACTGTAGTGACCCCACACTCACCATCGGTTACTCACCATATGTTGCACACGTTTGTTCCAGAGGGTGATGACTCCGTGACAAGTCATGGAGTAATACAACACAGAAGGAGGCCATTCAGCCTATCATGCCTTTGCTGGATCGTTGAAAGATGCACATAACCAGTCGCACTCCCCTGCTTCCTCCCCACAGCCCTGCAAATGGCTCTTACCACCTTCTTCCCTCAGAGGATACAATCCAATTCTCTTCTGAAAGTTACAGTAGAATTCTGTAATGTGATCCCCAAAGTTCCATTAACCAAATCCCATGTCATCAAAAACTGAATTTAGCTTATTTAGTCACTGAAGAACCAATGGCACTTTTAAAGTCACAGGTCATATCAAGGAACAGCTCCAAATTCCCCCGAACACGTGATCGCGCGATTTAACTCAGAAAACTTGTGAGTTGAATTCCTACTCCTCCAATGCCCCCTCCTCTCCCCCTCCAATTCCTTCTCCTCTCCCCCAACAATTACCTCTCCTCCCTCCTCTGATCCCCTCTCCTGTATCCCTCCAATCCCCCCTCCTCTCTCCCCTCCAATTCCTTCTCCTCTCCCCCAACAATTGCCTCTCCTCCCTCCTCTGATCCCCTCTCCTGTACCCCTCCAATCCCCTCTCCTCTTCCTCCTCCAATTCCCTCTCCTCTCCCCCTCCCATAACCTCTCCAATCCCCGCTCCTCTGTCCCTCCAATCACCTCTCCTCCCCCCTCTGATCCCCTCTTCCCTAACCCTTCAATTCCTTCTTCTCCCCCTCTGATTCCCTCCCCTCTCCCCTCCTCCATTCCCCTCTCCTCTCTCTCTTCAATCTCCTCGCCTCTCTCTCCCCTCTGATTCCCTCTCATCCCTCCAATCCTTTCTCCACTACCCCTCCAATCCTCCCTCCTCTGCCCCCCTCCAAACCCCTCTCCTCTCTCTCCTTCGAAATCCTGTCCTCTTCCCCCCTCCGATCCCGTCTCCTGTCCTTCCTTCGATCCTGTCTCCTCTCCCTCCTCCGATCCCCTCTCCCCTCCCTCCTCCGATCCCCTCTCCCCTCCTCCCTCTGATCCCCTCTCCTCTCCCCCCTGCAATCCTCCAATCTTTACCCCCCTCCTTTACCCACCTCCAATACCCTCTCTTCTCTCCCTTCTGATCTCTTCTCCCCCCCCTCTGGTTCACCCTCTACCCCGCTCCGATCCCCTTTCCTCTTGCTCCCCTCTGATCCCCTCTTCCAGCACCAATCCCCTCTCCTCTACCCATCTAATTCACTCTCCTCCCCCCTCCAATCCCCTCTCCTTCCCCCGCTGATCACCATTCCTTCCCCCTCACCGATATCCTCTCTTCCCTGCTCTGATCCCCTCTCCTCCCCATTCTGATATCTTTTCCTTCCTGCTCTGAGCTCCTGAGCTCCTGAGCTTCTACCCAAAGACGTGAAACACAAACTGCCTAAAACTGCAGCCCGGTGTCTCCACCTGGGGTTGGTGGGGGGCGGGTGGGTGGGGGGGGTGTGGGCGGAGGGTGCGGTGCAGGGGGGAAACGATCATTCCAGAAATACCCACACAGACAGCACAGTATTGAAGCTCTGGCCTTGCGACTGCAAAGCCTGAGTCTGGTCCGGTTTCACACCCAAACTCCCAAGCCGAGTCCGCGACCTTATGCTCCCCCTCCGATAATACACGGGCCCTTTGGTGCATGTGCAATGTTGAGTATGCATGTGCAAAGGATTAATATTTCCACAGAAACCAATAGTCACAAAAGCCACCTCTGATAATGGTTTCGTTCCTGTGAAACACAAGATAGTTTCAAACAAAGGCCTTGCCCTTGAAGCCAGACTTGTCAATGGTTTCACAGAGTTGACCATTGTAATTGTGTTCGATAGTTAATGGCTTCTTTCCTGTAAAACATGGATACCTATAAAGGGCTCTGTTACATTTAGAATAACTCCACAAAACTGAGTACTGTAAGCTTAAACTGATGTGACCTTAGTCTCTTTAATAAAACTCCAGAGTGCCAAAGCAGCATGGCAGACAACCTTTTATATTCACTTGCATAAGGTGTGCAGGTGACCCTTGGGCCTCCAACAGGTGCGCCCTCTGGTGGCAAGTCTTACACAGTTATAATGTTTACATACATAACATCACTCCCCCACAAAGTCTTTGATACAAGTTATTTACAAGTTGGGGCAGTCTGGAGCCCTTCGCTCCCTGGTTGAACGCCTGAGTTCAAACCCTGGCATGGGTGAGTTGGGCGCACTGCAGTGCGGCTGGTCTGACCGGACTGTTGGGCATGGTGGGTTCATCCTCTTGATTGACGGCGAGGTCGGTTGGGTGTGTGTTGGTGGATTGATGATGGTGATGTCCTCTTCAAGTTGTTCCTGGTTTTCAGTGAATCGCAGTTTGGTCTGATCCAAATGCTTTCTACATGTTTGTCCGTTACATAGTCTGACAAGAAACACTCTATTCGCCTCCTTGGCCATGACAGTGCCAGCAACCCATTTGGGACCATGACCGTAATTAAGGACAAACACAGGGTCATTTACATCAATGTCATGTGATACAGCCGCGTGATCATGGTTCATGTTTTGTCAGTGACGCCGGGTTACCACATGATCATTAAGATCCGGGTGGACTAAGGAGAGCCTGGTTTTGAGTGCTCTCTTCATTAACAATTCCGCCGGAGGAACCCCGGTAAGCAAGTGCGGTCGTGTCTGGTAGCTGAGCAGAACCTGAGATAACTGGGTCTGCAGGGAGCTATCGGTCACGCGTTTCAAGCTCTGCTAGATAGTTTGGACTGCCCGTTCCGCTTGACCGCTGGACACGGGCTTAAACGGGGCAGACCTGACATGCTTAATTCCATTGCGGGTCATAAACTCATTGAAGTCCGAGCTGGTGAAACACGGTCCATTGTCACTGACAAGGACGTCGGGCAAACCACAGGTGGCGAACATGGCCCGGAGGCTTTCAATGGTGGGAGTGGACATGCAGGATGACATGATTACACCATCAATCCATTTGGCTTGACCCATCCACCTCCACGGAGGTGTGTGGGGGACCTGACCCATCCACCTCCATGGCACGAACCTGGTATTGCAGTACTTCCAGGAACGGTGCAGTGGCTCTAGGCCTTTTGGCTAAGAGCATTGGCGCAGAGTGATCCTTGAATGGGCCCAAGCTGACCTCTGGCGTTTGTGATTTGACAAAGAATTGGAACGATTGGCTACGAATTTCAAAAAAAAAAAATCAATCCATTTAGAAGAAGCATTCACGACTACTAAGAACATCTTTCCTAGAAGGGGGCCAGCGAAATCTTGGTGGATCCTGGACCACGGTTTGGAGGGCCATGACCACAGACTCAGTGGTGCATTGCTCAACTGTGAGCAAGTGTTACATTGGTGTATGCATGACTCCAAATCCGAGTCAATGCCGGGCCACCAAACATGCGACCTGGCAATAGCCTTCATCATGACTATGCCTGGGTGGGAACTGTGTAGGTCACGTCTAAACGTTTCTATGCCTTTTTTTGGCAAAGCCACACGATTACCCCATAAGAGACAATCCGACTGGATGGACATTTCATCTTTACCTCGATGAAACGGCTCAATTTCATTTTGCATTTCCCCGGGAACAGCCGGCCAGCTCCCATTAAGGACGCAACATTTTAATAGTGATAGCACAGGGTCGAGGCTTGTCCAGGTCCTGATCTGGCGAGCCGTGACGGGTGATCCCTCGCTCTCAAAAACATCCATGATCAGAAGTAAGTCTGCGGGTTGCGCCACTTCCACCTTGGTGGTGGGCAATAGTAGCCGACTGAGGGCATCAGCACAGTTCTCTGTGCCTGGTCTGTGGTGGATAACATAGTCATAAGTGGACAATGTTAATGCCCATCTTTGGATGCGGGACGAAGCATTGGTGTTCATACCTTTGCTTTCTGAAAACAGCGAAATAAGCGGTTTGTGGTCGGTTTCAAGCTCGAACCGGAGTCCAAATAGGTATTGGTGCATTTTCTTAACCCCGTGTATGCATGCTAATGCCTCTTTCTCGACCATACTGTAGGCTCTTTCAGCCTTAGATAGACATCTAGACGCATATGTAACCGGTTGCAGTTTGCCAGATACATTGGTTTGCTGTAGCATACAACTGAACCTGTACGAAGATGCATCACAAGCAAGCACTAAACGTTTACACGGGTCATACAATACAAATAACTTGTTAGAACATAGCAAGTTTCTGGCCTTCTCAAAGGCTGTCTCTTGAGATTTACCCTGTTATGTCTTATGTCTTGAATAAAGAACCTGACCAGATACTGTAAGCTTACAGTAATGTGTGACCGTAGTCTTTTATTACTGGTCCCCAGAGCGCCTCTCCAGCCTGTGACACCTACTTATGTATAGGTGCTCCCAAGGGATTGTGGGATCCCTTGGGACTCCAGGGGTTGAGCCCTCTGGTGTTTAAAAAAGGTATTTACAGGTATACATATATAACATATCCCAAACCCAGTCGTCACCCATATGTAGCAACATGTGCAATGGTTCCAGCAAGGTGCTCAACCTGGGTAGAAAGTTACCAAAATAGTTGAGGAGTCCCAGGAATGAATGCAGCTCTATCACATTCTGCGGTCTGGGTGCGTTCTTGATGGCCTCCGTCTTTGAGTCCGTGGGTCTGATGCTGTCTACCGCAATCTTTCTCCCCAAAAATTCGACCTCTGGCACCAGGAAAACACACTTGGAACATTTCAGCCTGAGTCCCACTCTGTCTAGTCGACTTAGAACCTCTTGTGCAGGTGTTCAATGGTGTCACAACCGGTGATCAGGATGTCGTCTTGAAACACAACGGTGCGTGGAACCGATTTCAGCAGATTCTCCATATTCCTCTGGAAAATGGCAGCAAGCGAGCAAATCCCAAAAGGGCATCAGTGGTATATAGACAGTCGTTTGTGCGTGTTGATGTACGTCAATTTTTTCAAAGATTCACCCAGCTCCTGTATCATGTAAGTGGAGGTTAGATCCAATTTGATGAATGACTTTCCCCCTGCTAACATTGCGAACAGGTCATCCGCATTGGGTAGTGGATACTGTTCTTGTAACAAGACTCAGTTGATGATTACCTTGTCGTCTCCACAGATTCTGACCATGCCATCACTTTTTAACACTGGAACAATTGGGCTGGCCCACTCATTGAACTCAGTTGGCGATATGATTCCCTCTTGTTGAAGTCTGTCGTGTTCAATCTCGACTTTCTCCCTCATCATATATGGAACCGCTCAAGCCTTGTGATAAACAGACCATGCATCAGGGATTAGATGGATCTAGACCTTGGTGCCTGTGAAGTTGCCAATGCCTGGTTCCATTAGCAATGGAAATTTGCTCAGCACTTGAGTGCACGAGGCGTCATCCACCAAAGATAGTGCTTTGATGTCATCCCAATTCCATTGAATCTTTCGTAGCCAGCTTCTGCCGAACAGCGTTGGGCCATCACCTGGTATAATCCACAGTGATGTCATGCACAGCTCCATCATACGATACCTTCACTGCCGCACTGCCAATGACTGGTATGAGCTCTTTGGTGTAAGTGCGCAGCTTTGTATAAATTATGCTCAGTTTGAGCCTTTGAGCCTTGTTGCCCCACATGTTTCTCAAAAGTCTTCTGGCTCATAATTGACTGACTCGCCCCCGTGTCCAACTCCATGGAAACTGGAATGCCATTTAATTTGACTTTCAGCATTATAGGATGGCTCTTGGTGGTGAAGGTGTGTACCCCATACACTTCTTCCTCGGCCTCGGGTTGCGTTGCCTTTCTTACTCGTTCTGCTTTGATCCACTTCGGATCGACCATCTTCTGCCGACTCTGCCACATGGTGAGTCGCAGCACATTTGCACATTCACTGGAGGTGCTCCATTGTTTTGCAGCCTTTGCACACGTAGTGCTTGATATTGATGGCCTGTATTTTAACTAAGACTTCACTGTCCAAGTTTGTGTAATGCATGTGTGTGCGTGTATTTAATAAGCTGTTGTGTTTTACTAAAGCGTGTAACCTTGTCATCATGTTTATGCAAATAATGGGAGAGAAATTTGGTAGCGCCTGATAACTTTAAATTTTGAAAAGTTAGCGGCAGGTGCAAATGATTGCTAACTTCTAAATTGAACTTTAGCGCCCCAGAAAGGAAGCGGGGCGGTAACTGAGGCGCTAATGACCTCAGTGCGGTGCTGCAGGGGTGCTAATGGCAGAGCGCTACCCAATTTCAGGGTGATGGCCATGCACTCCGACATGATAGGTGCAATGGCAAGGGTGCTCGAGAGCCTCTCTGCTATGGTAAGGAGTGTGGAGGAGTCCGCCTCCAAATTTGCACAGAGCTCTGCGTACACCATGGAGCCCATCATTTCCAGTCTGCAGAGGATGATGGACTCCCAGAGAGACTGTGGGGATCCATACCTCATGACGCGTGACATGGGCGATGTGGCAGCTTCCATTGCAGCACAGATGGAAATAACACAATTGGGCTGGATTTTCAGCTTTGCCGTTTTCGGAGTGAAAACGGAGGCGGCCGCCTCTTATATCTTCCGCACAACTAACAAACACACTCACAACCTTAAGCTGGCAGAACACGCCAGAACTCTAGTCAGGTGACCTGTTGCCTCTTTATTTGCACACAGCACTGGCTGCAGTGCCACAGTAGTCCACAGGTGGAGCTATATATATTACTCTTCTCCCTCCTTAATGAAGAAGTAAATATAACAAAATAATCATCTTACATAACTTGCATGGTTATACATAACAAAAGATATGGACTTATTTTGCCATATTTACAAATCAAGCTTAACCGCTTGTTTTCTGCTTTGAAGAGGATACCTTCGCTCTCAAACAGAACCTTCCAAACATGAAGTCGAATTAAAACTCATTCAAATCTGATCCTGAGGAAATTATTTCTCCAAGGGATGCCTTTGATTTCCATTTGAACTCTCTCTCTTTTACTCTACCTCTATCAAAGTAACTGTGTACAAAACTCTTTGTCGAGCACATTCCCAGGTGCTGGTCATGGGAGTCTCCTAATAATTTGGACCTAAATTTATTTGGTAAAACCATTCTTGCACCCACATGATACAATCTTTATCAACTGATAATTCATTCCTACGAATAAAGAATGGATGTATATCTTTGTCTGTTACCTGGTTTGGCCAACCATTTGCAATATAATCATACACCTATGACATAACAGGGTCACGTTTGGTTGCTTTATCAATCTCTTCAGCTGTGACTGGCAGTTCATCAATGTATGAAAAATAGAACACTTCTTCCCCATCAGGTGTAACTTGTGATGGGGAAGGCAATCTAGACATAGCATCAGCATTACTGTGATCAGCTGATCGTCTATTCAATATCATATGTATTTGCTGACAAAATCAAAGCCCATCTCTGCATTCGGGCTGCAGCTAATGTTGGAACTGGGGACTTTGGATCGAGGATTGCTGTCAGGGGCGTGTGGTCCGTAATGATGGTAAACTTAAGACCATACAAGTATTTGTGAAACTTCTTGACCTCAAAAAATGCCAAAGCTTCCCTTTCGATTTGTGCATTATTACACTCACTGGCACTGAGAGTGCATGAAGCAAAAGCAATTGGTCTCTCCTTCCCACTATGTAGTACATGAGAGATCACCGACCCAACTCCATATGGAGAGGCATCACATGCTAGCTTGATCTCCTTCGATACGTCATAGTGAACTAACATGGTGCTCTCTACCAATTTGCATTTATACTCCTTGAATGCGGTATTGCATTCTTCTGACCACTTCCAATGTTTTTTCAATGGTTCATTCAGTGGATGTAATACTGTAGCCAAATTTGGTGGGAACTTCCCATAATAGTTCAAAAGACCCAAAAATGATCGAAGTTCAGTGACATTCCTGGGAGTGGGTGCATTTCTGATTGCATCCAGCTTTCCCTTGGTTGGATGTAAACCATCTTTGTCTACTCTGTACCCTAAGTACTCCATTGAGTTTTGAAATAACTCACACTTGTGAGCAGACATTCGTACTCTGTGCTTCTCTTGCCGTTTGAGGACTTCATTTGTCTATTTGGTGCTGAAATTAGTTTGTCATCCAAATAACATACTACCTCTTCAATACCTTGCAAAATCTGGTTCATCACCCCTTGGAATATGGCAGGGGTGGAAGACACTCCAAATGGTAGCCTATTAAGTTGATATAGGCCTAGATGAGTATTTATGGTCAAGCATGACTTGGACTCCTCATCTAGTTCAAACTGTAAGTAGGCATTTGTAAGATCCAATTTTGAGAAGATCTGACCAGCTATCAGTGTTGTGAACAAATATTCTACATTTGACAATGTATTGGGGAGATTACCCTCTAGAACCTGGTTTATAATCACCACACAATCTTACCTTACCATCAGACTTAGCTACAACAACAATGGGTGTAGCCCAATTACATGGATCTATCTTAGAAATAATGTTCTCAGTCTCTAGTCTTTTGAGTTCTTGCTCAACTTTCTCCTTGTGTGCCTATGGTAAGGGACGTAGCTTGCAGTAAACCGATCTAGCGTCCTTCTGTACCCTAACAGTGCCTGTTTCGGAGAACACCTTCAGATAATTCTTGATGACATCATCCTTTGATGCAAATGTCGTTTCAACATGAAAAATCTCACTCCAATCCAGCTTCAGTGATCCCAACCAATTTCTTCCTAGTAAGACTGGCTTGTCTCCTGTCACTACTAATAGAGGCAAGCTCTGAAATTGATCCTTATATTTCACCAGTACGGTGATATGACCTACCACAGAAATGTTCTCTCCCGAGTAGACTCGCAGCTCTAGCTTGGATTTCTCGAATGGGAAATCACGCAATTTGTCGAGGCATAGCGACTCTGGAACTACATTCACAGATGCACCAGTGTCGATTTCCATGGGTATCTTGGTTTTTGCAACATCTATATGGATGATGATACTTTTTGAATTGCTGTTAGTTAACCTCATGCTTCTGAGGATGTGTAGCTCTAAAACCTCCTCATCCTGTTGTTTTTCTTCCATGCTCTGGTGATTTCTACTTATAGCTTTGAAAGCTGGTTTACTCTTCAGTCGGCATGTCTACGCAAGATGCCCAGTTTTCCTGCAGGTGAAACACTCTGCCTTCACATATGGACAACTTTGAGCAATGTGTTGTCCCAGGCACTGATAGCAGGACTTCAATGCTCTGTTACCATTGCCAGTTTCTGAGAACTTGGGGCCCAACTGCCTTTTACTTTTAACCTGCAGGTGATCCACCTCGGTTGTCTGATGACTGGAAATAGTATGAAATTCTCGGGAATATTGGTCGGCCATGTCCATTGACATAGCTGTCTGACAAGCTAAATCAAAAGTCAAGTTAGGAGTTGTCAATAACTTTCTTCTGATCGCATCATTTTTCATCCCACAAACAAAGCAGTCACGCAATGCTCGGTCCTGAACATTTCTGAAATTACAGTGAATAGATAACTTGTTTATTGCTACAATGTACTCATTGATATTTTCTTCGATTGACTGATCTCGTATTCCGAAACAATAACTTTCAGCAATTTCCAGGGGCTCAGGACTGTAGTGCTGAGAATCTGCTTAAGAGTTGTGTCCTTTGGCTTGACAGGCACAAGCAAATTTTTCAGGGTTTCATACACCTCGGGCCCTAGTTCAGTTAAAAAATCGCCCGTTGTCTTTCCAATACCACCCAATTATGGTTTTCATCATTGGGGACTTCGCTGATATTTCTGGTGAAAAACATTACTAGCCACTCCACATATGCTCCGAAACTTTCATAGTCTCATTGAAACTCCCCCAAACACCCTATTATTCCCATAGGAGCGGCCATCTGCACACTGGCAGTTCAGACAAGTGTGCTTGTAATTTATCTTGGATTTGTAGCTGTTAATCAAAATTGAGAAGTTCTCAAAGTCTCTCAGTCGGTTGGCTGAATCCTCCACCAACAAAAATTGCAGCTTTTTTCCCCGATTATCCCATCCTCGTCACCATTGTTATATCTTCAGTACAGCTCACAAACACACTCACAGCCATAAGATGACAGAACACTCTGGAACTCGAGTCAGATGACCTGTTCCCTCTTTATTTGTACACAGCAATGGCTGCAGTGCCACAGTAGTCCACAGGTGGAGCTATATATATTACACTGTCTGATTAACGTTTGCACTGTGTGGAGTAATTTTTCTAATCAGTGCCATGTGCCAGGGGTGCCGTACAAAGGAAGGAGTTGTATGCCTTTCACGGCACAAAAATGGGATCCTCGGCAACTAAAGTGTAGGGTCGGGAACGCTCCGAGAGAGGCCTTGGGAGGAGAAAACCACCACCACCCCAAAAACATTCAAAAAACATTGGCAACACCCTTACAACACAAATTGCTACAAAAAAATAAAAGAATAAACACTGGAACTTATCTTTTTTGCAGTTTACCCTCCTGACTGCCACCGGCAGGGCCGAACAGTTGTCTTTTTCCAGGTGGTCATCGTGGGCCGCGTTTTGGGGCGTACAGTTCGGGTGCGAGTTGAAACTTCTGCCGGTGTCGCAAGGTGAGCCATTGCACACCAAGCGCAGTTCTTTCCGGTGGTGCTTCTAAGTGCCGCCGCAAAACCCGACCGGAGGATCGCGCCCGGATGCAAAAGACCTCACCGCCTCATTTTTTGCCATGGAGCTTCCAAACCCGGCGAAACCCGGGTCGCAAAGGACTTGAAAATCCAGTCCAATCTTAGTACTGTAATGCAGACAATGGTTGGTGGCATCGAAGCTCAGACTATTCTCATACAGTCTCAGCTGAAGCCACATGTGTTCTGACTGATGCCATCGCTGCTGTGTCCACCACAGTTGACCGGGAATCTCATGCTGTCGCAGCAGGCCACCAATCTGTGATCCAGCAGATTGGTGGGGATGCTGATGTGCTGCCCTGGTGGAGTGACAGTGGGTCAGTGGAGAAGGAACCTGCTGTCCTCTCTCAGGATGACAGCATTCCTGATCCCCTACTGCCACCCTGCCATTGCACTTGTTGCTGCCTGTCACTCAGCCAGACAGACTGCCACCGCCCAACCTGAGGTGGTACAGTCTACAACCGGGCCTTCCAGGCCCAGAGCTGGTCGAGGGTGTCCTGCAAGGCTATCCCGACACACAGCAGCCTTCCACCAGCCACGTTGCAGTCACAGGGGACACAAGAGGAGCTCCAGAATAGTTAAACCGAGTGTTAAGCGGGGATGGAAGGAATTGCGCAAGGGTGATTGCTAAATATATTTATTGTTTATGATACTGTTAAATGTTATGAGATAAATTTTAATTTGAATGTTGCATCTTTGGTGATATCTCTCATTTCAATTTTGGGGCTATGGTATGGAAGGGGAAATGGATGTACAGATCAAATGGGAAATGGGATGTAATTCATTGGAACTGAAGTCTGATGAGACTGTTGCAGACCATCCTTGAAAAATCACGATTGAGTGGCTGCCTCCTCCATGGATGCTGTTGCTGCTCCTGCTTCTCTTAGTCCTCTTCCTCATCCTCCTCCTCCTCCTCTTGTTGTTCCTCCTGTTCCTCCTCCTCGTCCTCCTTCTCCTGAGGTGATGGAGCTATGCCTGATGGCAATGGCTGCGCCCTCATGATGGCCAAGTTGTACAGCATACAGCAGATGATGACAAAATGGGACACCCGCTCTGCCGAGTACTGGAAGGCTCCTCCCAAGCGGTCAAAGCAGCGGAACCATTGCTTGAGCACTTCGATGGTCTGGTAAATGATTTTCCTGGTGGCGGCATGACTGTCATTGTATGAGTGCTGGGCAGGGGTGTTGAGGTTGTGGAGGGAAGTCATGAGCCAGGTGGAGAGCAGGTCTCTGAGCAGCGAGCTCGATGTGCTGGCTGGAACAGAGCTGGCACACCGGTCTGGCACATGATGAACGCCTCATGGCTGCTGCCAGGATAGCAGGAATTAACGGTGAGGATTCTGTGTGTGTGGTCGCATACCGACTGCACATTCAGTGAGTGGTAGCCTTTGCGGTTACGGAATACTTTAAGATTGTGATATGGTGCCCACAAAGCAACATGGGCGCAGTCAATGGTGCCCTGCACCATGGCGAAGCCCGCTATCCTGGCAAAACCACATGCACGCTCAGTCACTTCTCTCTGGTCATGGGGAAGGAAATGTATTTCCTTCTCCTTCTATACAGAGCTTCTGTCAACTCACAAATGGAGCAATGGACGGCAAACTGGAAGATGTTGGAGATATCTCCTGTTGCAGACTGGAAGGATCCCCTGGTGTAGAAATTGAGCATGATGGAGACTTTGGCTGTGACTGAGAGAGCAGTCCTCACCCTGGTCAGAGGCTCGAGGTCTGGTTGCAGGAGATGGCAGAGCTCTGTGACCTCATCCTCGCTGAAGTGCAGCTTTCAAACACACTGTTCCTCAGTGAAATTAATCTAAGACATCTGCTGCCAGAACACCCTGGGAGGGTAAGGTCTCCTGCTGATAGCACTGTTGGGCCTTCTCCTTTTGCTAACATTTTTCTATCTTTCTCTCTGCCTATGTTGCCTCCGGTGACATCAGAGCAGGAGGCCGAGTGCCAACACAGGCCCCATGAAACGATATAAATGTTGTAGTTTCAAATCGGCCCTCAATGAAAGACTGGAATGTTTTACAGCCAGAACACTCCTTCAATTGAAAATCATTGAAATCTATCAAAAAGCCTGTCTGCCTATGTGGAAATAAGCTGCAAACAGTAGGTGAGGTGAGTTGGTAAGTAGCTATCTTTTCTCTACTTCTTTTTAAGTAGATTTTAAACTAGATAAGGCTAACTAGAGGGATGCCAGTGCAGCTCAGTCCCGTGGAGTGCACATCCTAAGGAATGTGGGAAGTCCTGGATGCTTCACGTAGCCTAGACAACCATGTGTGCAGGAGGTGTCTCCAGCTTCAACTGCTCGAGCTCCGCATTTTGGAGCTGGAGCAGCAGGTGGAGTCAATATGTTGCATCCGCGAGGCTGAGAGCTATGTGGATAGCACGTTTCAGGAGGTGGTCACCCTGCAGCTTAAAGGCATCAGGTAGAGGGGAAGTGGGTGACCACCAGACGTAATAAGTGTGCTCGGCAGGTAGCGCAGGAGTCCCCCCGTGAGTCCTTCTCGCTTTCAAACCAATATTCACTTCTGAGTATCGGTAAGGACGATGGTGCCTCTGGGGAGTGCAGCCAGAGCCAATTCCATGGCACCACGGGTAGCTCAGCTGCACAGGGGGGAGGGACGAAGAACAAAAGAGCCCTAGTGATAGGGGATCCTATAGTTAGGGGAACAGACAGACGTTTCTGCGGCCGTTGACGTGACTCCCAAATGGTTTTGTGCCTCCCTGGTGCCAGGGTCAAGGATGTAACAGAGCGGACGCAGGGCGTCCTGCGGAGGGGTGCGGTAAACAGCTAGAGGTCGTGGTCCATATCGGGACCAACGACATAGGTAAAATGAGGGATGAGGTCCTACAGGAAGAATTCAGGGAGCTAGGAAGAAAATTAAAGGGTAGGGCCTCAAAGGTAGTAATCTCTGGGTTACTACCGGTGCCATGTGCTGATGAATATAAGAATAAAAGGATAGAGAGGATGAACACATAGCTGGAAAGTTGGTATCGGAGGGAGGACTTTAAATTCTTGATGCATTGGGACTGCTTCTGGGGGAGAAGGGACCTGTACAAACCGGACCGGTTGCCCCTCAACAGCGTCGGGACCATATCCTCGCGGGGAGTTTTGCTAGTGCTGTTGGGGAGAGTTTAAACTAGCTTGGCAGGGGGATGGGAACCTGAGAACGAATTCAAAAGGGCAGGAAGTAAAGTAAAATTGGATAGCAAGAATCTAGGAAGCAAATCTGTAAGACAGAGGAAACAGGGCTTAGTATGTAGTAAGCCAGGAGGTCTTCCTGTGCTGAATGGTATATACTTTAATGCAAGGAATATAGCGAATAAGGCGGATGAGCTAAGAGCACAGGCAGACACTTGGGAGTATGACATTATAGACAGTATAGAAACATGGCTGAAAGAGGGGCAGGTTTGGCTGATCAATATTTCTGGCTACAGGATTTTTAGACAAGATCGAGAGGGGGGTAAAAAGGGGAGGGGGGCTTTGTGGTACTGATTAAAGAAACTATTACAGCGGTGAGGAGGGATGATATGTTAGAGGGATCATCAAATGAGGCCATATGGGTCGAATTGAAAAATAAAAAAGGGGCAATTACACTGCTGGGCGTGTTTTATAGACTCCCAAGCAGTGGGAGGGAGATGGAGGAGCAAATATATAGGCAAATTGCTGTGAAGTCCAAAAACCACAGTTTAGTAATAGTAGGGGATTTTAACTATCCAAATATTGATTGAGACAAATTTAGTGTGAAGGGTGTAGAGGGTGTGGAATTCTTGAAATGCATTCAAGAGAACTTTTTTAGTCAATATGTAGCAAGCCCAACATGAGAGGGAGCGGTCTTGGTTTAGTTTTGGGGGAATGAAGCTGGGCAGGTTGAAGGAGTATTAGTGGGAGAGCACTTGGATGCCAGCGACCATAATTCAGTCGGATTCGAGTTGGTTATGGATAAGGACAAGAATAGGCCTGGAATAAAAGTTCCGAATTGGGGAAAAGCTAATTTTGCTAAGTTAAGGAGTGATTTGGCCATAGTGGACTGGGAACAGCTACTTGTGGGTAAATCAATATCGGAACAGTGTAAGGCATTCAAGGAGGCGATCCGGAAGGCTCAGGCCAAACATGTGCGCAGGCCAAACAACAAAAAGGTTGGGAAAAATAATTCTAGAGCCCCCTGGAAGGCTAGGGATTTACAGGGGAGGATTAAGATAAAAAGGGACGCTTATGTCACATAACAGCGGCTAATACTCTAAAATCTTTAGAGGAATATAGGAAGTTAAGAGACAAAATTAAAAAGGATATTAGGAATGCTAAGAGAGAGCACAAGAAATTCTTGACCAGTAAAATTAAGCAAAACTCTAAGATGTTCTATAAATATGTTAAGAGTAAGAGGGTAAAAGAAAGGGTAGGATCTATTAGAGACCATGAGGGTAGTCTTTGTGTGGAGGCAGAAGATGTTGGTAGGGTTCTTAACGAATACTTTGCATCTGTTTTCACAAAGGAAAGGGGAAATGAAGAAACTACTATAGAGGAGGAGTGTGATATTCTGGATGAAATAAATACAGTGAGAGAGGACATATTAAGGGATTTAGCAGTTTTGAAAGTAGATAAATCCCCAGGCCCGGATGAAATGTATCCCAGGCTGTTGAGCGAAATAAAAGAGGAAACAGCAGAGGCCTTGACCATCATTTTCCAGTCCTCTTTGGATCTGGGCATGGTGCTGGAGGATTGGAGGACTGATAATGTAGTACCCTTGTTTAAGAATACAGCAGTGCCTGGTCTCCAGTCGTCTTGGACCCCCTTGCCATTGGACCAAGACTTTGCTCAGCGAAGCCTGTGTGGTTGCCGGTGTGCAGTGTCCACCCCTCGTTAAAAGAACTCACGCACAGGCATCTTCCACTTCGCTAACATTAAGTTTGAGACCTGGAACGTCAGGACCCTCATGGACAATTCCAACAGCAACAGGCCGGAACAGGGCATCGCCATAATCACCCGGGAACTTAGACGTTTTAACATTGACATTGCCGCCCTAAGCGAGACACAGCGGGCATGGGAAGGCCAAGTCAAGGAACTTAGTGGAGGTTACACCTTTTTCTGGAAAGGAAAACCAGAGGAAGAATGCTGCCTTCATGGAGTCGGCTTCGTCGTCAAATATGAACTGGTCGACTGCCTCAAAGACTCCCCCTGCGAGGTTAAAGATGGCCTCACGACCCTTTCCCGGAACCAATGTGCAACAGTCCTCAGTACGTACGCCCCAACACTCGATGCCTGTGTTGAGACGAAAGAGGGTTTTTATTCCAACCTCGAGACATCCCTGTCCCGCATCCCCACGGGTGACAAATTGATTCTCCTAGGTGACTTTAATGCCAGACAAAGGCACAGCCCTCTGGGGAGGGGTGATTGGCAGAGAGAGGGTAGGGAAAGCTAACTCCAGCGGTTACCCTACTCCTGACAAAATATCTAGAACACAAACTCCTCATCACTAACACCCTGTTCTGCCAGAGGGACAAATACAAGGCATCGTGGTAACACCCTCGCTCCAAACATTGGCACCTGCTCGACTATGTCATCGTTGGAGCCAGGGATCGCAAGGATGTGCGCATCACCCGCACCATGACAGGAGTTGACGACTGCTGGATGGACCATCGCCTAATCTGATCCATCATCAATATTAACATAGCCCCAAAGCAGAGGGGACAGCAGAAGCAGTGCCACAAAAAAGTTAATGCCGGGGCACTTAAAGACCCAGCTAAGAGAGCCCTATACAGCCAGTGCTTCACCGCTAATCTGACTTGCCTTGATGACCCTGAGATGATGAATGCCCACAGCGCTTGGTCTGCCCTCCAGGTCTCCATACCCAGTGCCTGTGAAGAGACACTTGGTTACTCAACCAGAAAACACAAGGACTGGTTTGATGAAAATAATCAGGAGATCCAAGAACTAATAGATCTTAAGCGCAGAGCATTTCTGAGCCTCAAGCAACAACCCAACTCGGGAGCTGCAAAGCAACATTGCAGACGGCTCAAAGCTGAGGTCCAACAAAAAACCCTGGACCGAAAGAACAGGTGGTGGATACAGAAAGCACAGAAGATACAATAACTGGCCGACAGCCACGATATGCGAGGATTCTTCATCGCATTCAAGGCCACCTACGGTCCAAACCCCAAGGGCCCACCCCACTCCTGGCCAAGAACGGGGAAAACTCCTGAAGGACAGGGCCTGCTGGAGGGAGCACTTTGATGAACTTCTCAATCGAGACTTTGCCTTAGAATCGAGTGTTCTCAACTCCATCCCGCAACATGAGACCCGCCACCACCTCTAATATGTCCTTACTATTACAGTATAAATGCACACGAGGCCCATACTTGAGAAAAGATCACTCTGTGACCAGTTACCTTTATTACCAAAGCCTCAAGAGACAGACGGTGGGTGGAAAGTCCAGGTTAGAAGTGTCTCCCACAAGTTCGTCCCCTGTGGTCAATGTTCTCAAGGTGTACAACTTAGGTCAGCTTACATGGGTTGCAATGACAGTTGAATACATGACATCACCTCCCCCCCAAAGTCTTATTGGGATTACAGGTTAAGTCTCTCTGGTGGTTTACGCTCCCTTGTAGAGCGCCTGAGTTGGGGCTCCGGTTGTTGGATTCTGGCCTGAGTGTCTGCTGTTTGTGATGCCTCAGACCTGTCCGGACTGCCCACAGTGACTGGGCTCTCCTCCACTTGGTTCCGGTGTTCGGTCACCTGTGGTGGAGTAACCTCGGTATCGTGTTCTTCCTCTGCTTCTTCTATGGGGTTGCTGAACCTCCTTTTAGTTTGATCCACGTGTTTGCGGCAGATTTGTCCATTGGTAAGTTTAACTTCCAAAACCCTATTCCCCTCTTTGGCAATCACAGTGCCTGCAAGCCATTTGATCCCTGCAGTGAATTAAGGAAAAAAACAGGGTCATTGACATCAATATATCGGGCCGTCGCATTCCTGTCATGGTAGTCACATTGTGAATGATGCCTGCTCTCAACAATTTCTTTCATAGTAGGGTGTATAAGGGATAAGCTGGTTTTTAGCGTCCTTTTTATTAGCAGCTCTGCGGGTGGAACCCCTGTGAGTGAGTGTGGTCGGGATCTATTGGCCAACAGGAGGTGTGATACATGGCTTTGTAGGGAACCCCCTTGGATTCTGAGCATCCCCTGTTTGATTATCTGCACTGTTCGTTCTGTCTGGCCATTTGAGGCTAGCTGAATGGTACCATTCTGACCCGGTTAATTCCATTGCCTATCATGAAGTCTTGGAATTCAGTGCTTGTGAAGTACAGGCCATTCTCGCTGACCAAGACATCCGGTAGACCATGGGCAGCGAACATTGCCGGTAGACTTTCTACCGTGGCAGAGGATGTGCTTGAATTTAAAATGACACACTCAATCCATTTGGAGTAGGCGTCTACTACAACCGAAAACATTTTTCCCATGAAAGGACCTGCATAGTCCACATGGATGCGTGACCATGGCTTGGCGGGCCAGGACCAGGGGCTAAGGGGGCCTTCTCTGGGTGCGTTGCACAGCTGGGCACATGTGTTGCACCTGCGAACACAAAGTTACAGGTCTGCATCTATCCCTGGCCACCAAACGTGTGACCTGGCAATTGCCTTCATCATGACAATGCCCGGGTGCTCATTGTGAAGTTCTCTGATAAACACCTCTCTGCCCTTCTGGGGCAAGACTACTCAGTTTCCCCACAGTCGGCAATTGGCCTGAATTGAGAGTTCATCCTTGCGTCTATGAAACGGTATAAATTCCTCAGGACATGCCCCGTACGTGGCTGCCCAATCCCCATTCAGGACACATTTCAGGACATGCCCCAGGAACGAACGCAGCTCCATCGTGTTACGGGGTCTGGGTGCTCTCTGGATCACTTCCGTTTTGGACGCTGTGGGTCTGATCCCATTTGCTGCTACCCTCCTCCCCAGGAATTCTACCTCTGGAGCTAGGAAGACGCACTTTGCCTTTTTCAGTTGCAGCCCTACTCGGTCCAGTCTGCATAGCACCTCCTCCAGGTTGTGGAGGTGTTCTTCAGTATCGTGACCCGTGCCGAGGATGTCGTCTTGAAACACCACCGTCCTTGGAATCAACTTGAGGAGGCTTTCCATATTTCGCTGAAAGATCACGGCAGCCGAACGAATCCCGAATGGACATCTGTTATACTCAAACAACCCCTTGTGTGTTGTGATGGTGGTCAGCTTCTTCGACTCATTCGCCAGCTCCTGGGTCATGTAAGCTGAGATCAGGTCCAATTTTGAAAAAAGTTTGCCACCGGATAGCGTCGCAAAGAGGTCCTCCGCTCTCGGTAGTGGGTACTGGTCTTGGAGTGACACCCGATTGATGGTGGCCTTGTAATCGCCACATATCCTGACTGACCCATCCGCCTTCAGCACTGGCATGATCGGGCTTGCCCAGTCACTGAATTCGACTGGCGAGATGATGCCTTCCCTCAGCAGGCAGTCCAATTCGCATTCTACCTTTTCCCGCATCACGTACGGCACCGTTCTGGCCTTGTGGTGTACTGGCCTGGCGTCCGGGTTTATGTGAATCACTACCTTGGCCCCCAGGAAAGTGCCGATGCCGGGTTGAAATAATGAGTCAAATTTGTTCAGCACCTGTGAGCATGATACTCGCTCCACAGAAGAAATGACATTGACATCGCCCCATTTCCAGTTCATGACAGCAAGCCAACTCCTCTTCAGTAGTGTGGGACCATCCCCGGGACAATCCAGATTGGCAAACTGTTCTCCGAATCTTTGTGGGTCACGGCGACCGTGGCGGTGCCTAGCACCGGAATGATCTCCTTTGTATATATCCGTAGCAGTGCGTCAATCGGCAATAATTTTGGCCTCCTGGCCTTGGACACCCATAACCTTTTGAACTGTTTGATACTCATCAGGGACTGGCTGGCTCCCGTGTCTAGCTCTATTAATATTGGGATGCCATTGAGGAGCACTTTCATCATCATCGGTGGCGTCCTGGTATATGAACTGTATATGTGCTCCACATGAACACACTGAACTTCAGCTTCCAGCGATTTCCCCCAGTATTCATTTGGCCTCCTAGGGCTCACATTGGGCCCATCCTCCTCGTAGATCAACCTGGCTGCAGTCTTCCTGCACATACGTGCCAAGTGACTGCTGATGTTGCAGTTTCAGCAGGTATATTGCTGATACCTGCAAGCTCTGGCTGGGTGTTTTCCTCCACACGCCCCATTGTTGGAAACAAAAGGTCCATTACCAGTCGATCGTCTCTGACTGTCTCTGTAACTGTCCTTAAGCACACCATTAACAGATGTTAAAGGCCCCATTACTGGCCGCATTGTCTATTGCGATGGCATGAATCACCGTTCAATTAGCCATTGCCTCTGTTGAATTCCCCCTTTGGGTTCGACTGCATGCTGGGTCATGTCCGATTGCCCTTGTCTGCCTAGAGAACTGTATGCCGCGTTAACAATGTTGATTCGCTGGTTGTTTCCCGCATTTGAGCCAAGATTTTTGCCATAAATCATTCTGGTCTCTTCCTCCCCTGAGATATTTGTCTGGGCTATAATAGCCACCACTTCCAAGGTCAAATCTTTGGTCTCAATCAGTTTCCTGAAAACCCCAGCGCGCCCGAAGCCCTCAATAAAAAATCTTGCAGCATCTCCGCTCTGCATGCATCTGGGAACTTACATAGGCTCGGCAGTTGCCGGAGATCTGCCACGACGTCTGGAACGCTTTGCCCTTCTCGCCGCCGGTGCATGTAAAACCGGTGTCTCGCCATGTGCATGCTGCTCGCCTGTTTAAGGTGTTCCCCGATCAACTTACTGAGCTATTCGAATGTCTTGTCTGCCGGCTTCTCTGGCGCTAGAAGGTTCTTCATCAGGGAGTACGTTCTGGATCCACAAACCGTCAGGAGATGAGCCCTGCGTTTGTCAGCCAAATCCTGTCCCAACCATTCCTTAGTGACAAAACTTTGCTGCAGTCTCTCAATAAAGTCATCCCAATCATCACCAACACAGTACCTCTCTTCTGTGCTGCTAGTGGCCATGCTCGCGTGGTTTAAATCCCAGTTTCTCGTCGCCAATACTATGTCCTTACTTAGAACATAAGAACATAAGAATTAGGAACAGGAGTAGGCCATCTAGCCCCTCGAGCCTGCTCCGCCATTCAATAAGATCATGGCTGATCACGCCGTGGACTCAGCTCCACTTACCCGCCCTCTCCCTGTAACCCTTAATTCCCTTATTGGTTAGAAAGTGGTTATTCTATACAGTATAAATGCACACAAAGCCCATACTTGAGAAAAGTTCACTCTGTGACCAGTTACCTTTATTACCAAGACCTCAAGAGGCAGACAGTAGGTGGAGCTTCCCCTTTTATACCAGAAAGTCCAGGTTAGGAGTGTCTCCCATAAGTTCGTCCCCTGTGGTCAGTGTTCTCAAGGTATACAACTTAGGTCAGCTTATACATGGGTTACAATGACAGTTGAATACATGACAATCTCAGTGAAACCCCAATGCTGCACGAGGTAGGCAAAGCCATAAAACAGCTCAAGAATAATAAGGCTACGGGTGCAGATGGAATTCCTGCTGAGGAGCTAAAGTATGGCGGAGAGGCGCTGTTGGCGCGGATAAATGACCTCATCTCTCTCATCTGGAGGAAGGAGAGCATGATCAGAAATGCAGTGATCATGACCATCTTTAAAAATGGGGACAAGTCCGACTGCGGCAACTACAGGAGAATCTCCCTGCTATGAGCCATTGGAAAGGTTGTCGCTGGAGTTCTCAACCATCTTCTCCCTGTGGCCGAGGAGCTTCTCCCAGAATCACAGTGCGGATTTCATCACTTACGGGGCACAACGGACATGATCTTTGCAGCCACAATGGACATGATCTTTGCAGCGCAACAGCTGCAGGATAAATGCAGGGAGCAGCACCAGCCCTTATACATAGCCTTTGTCGATCTTACAAAGGCCTTTGACACTGTCAACCGTGAGGGCTTATGGAGCGTCCTCCTCCATTTTGGATGCCGCCAAAGGTTTAGCATCCTTCGCCTGCTCCATGACGACATGCAGGCCGTGATCCTTACCAGCAGTTCCAATACAGACCCAATCCACATCCGGACCGGGGTCAAACAGGGCTGCGTCATCGCTCCAATCCTCTTCTCAATCTTCCTCGCTGCCATGCTCTACCTCACAGTCAACAAGTTCCCCGCTGGAGTGGAACTAAACTACAGAACCAGTGGGAAACTGTTTAACCTTCGCCGCCTCCAGGCCAGGTCCAAGATCACCCCAACCTCTGTCGTTGAGCTGCAGTACGCGGACGACGCCTGCGTTGGCGCACATTCTGAGGCTGAGCTCCAGGATATAGTCGATTTAGTCACTGAGGCATATGAAAGCATGGGCCTTACGCTTAACACCCGTAAGACAAAGGTCCTCCTCCAGCCTGTCCTCGCCGCACAGCACTGCCCTCCAGTCATCAAGATCCACGGTGCGGCCCTCGACAACGTGGACCACTTCCCATACCTCGGGAGCCTTTTATCAACAAAGGCAGACATTGATGCGGAGAGTCAACATCACCTCCAGTGCACCAGTGCAGCCTTTGGCTGCCTGAGGAAAAGAGTGTTCAAAGACCAGGTCCTCAAATCTACCACCAAGCTCATGGTCGACAGGGCTGTAGTAATATCCGCCCTCCTGTATGGATCTGAGGCATGGATGATGTACAGAAGACGCCTCAAGTCGCTGGAGATATATCACCAACGATGTCTCTGCAAGATCCTGCAAATTCCCTGGGAGGACAGGTGCACCAACATCAGTATCCTCGACCAGGCTGACATCCCCAGCATTGAAGCACTGACCATGCTCGATCAGCTTCGCTGGGCAGGCCACATAATTTGCATGCCAGACAAGCAATTGCTCTATGCGGAACTCATTCATGGCAAACGAGCCAAAGATGGGCAGTGGAAATGTTACAAGGACACCCTCAAAGCCTCCCTGGTAAAGTGTGACATTCCCACTGACATTGGGAGTCCCTGACTGAAGACCGCACTAGGTGGAGAAAGTGCATCCGGGAGAGCATTGAGCTCTTCGAATCTCAACGCCGTGAGCGTGAAGAGGTCAGGCGCAGGCAGCAGAAGGAGCATGCGGCAAATCAGTTCCACCACCCCATCCCCTGACGAATGTTTGTCCCACCTGTGACAGGGTCTGTGGCTCTAGTATTGGACTGTTCAGCCACCAAAGGACTCACTTTAGGCATGAAAGCAAATCTTCCTCGATTCCGAGGGACTGCCCAGAATGATGATGATGTTTAAGAAGGGAAAAAGGGATAGGCCGAGAAATCAAAGGCCTGTCAGCCTAACCTCAGTGGTGGGAAAATTATTAGAAAAAATCCTGAAAGACCAGGATAAATCTGCATTTGGAAAGGCAAGGATTAATTAGGAACAGTTAGCACGGATTTTTAAGGGAAGATTGTGTTTGACTAACCTGATTGAATTTTTTGAGGAGGTAACCAAAAGGGTCGATGAGGGGAGTGTGTACTATGTAGTGTATTTGGACTTTAGCAAGGCTATTGATCAGGTCCCACATGGTAGATTGGTCATGAAGGTTAAAGCCCATGGGATCCAGGGCAAAGTGGCAAGTTGGATCCAAAATTGGCTTGGAGGTAGGAAGCAAAGGGTAATGGTTGATGATGTTTTTGTGACTGGAAGGATGTTTCCAGTGGGGTTCCACAGGGCTCAGTCGTGGGTCCTGTCATGTTTGTAACCTTCACATAACTGTAACCTTTATGTAACAACACTGTACACTGTGTACACCGAAGAAATGCACACCTTGACCACAGGGGGTGAACTTGTGGGAGACACTCCTCACCTGGTCATCCAGGTCTATAAAGAGAGGTCCCACGCAGGGTCAGGTCTTCTTGGTCCTGGGAATAAAGGTCCAGGTCATGTAGTGACTTTGTCTGCAGTTCATGCCTCGAGTGATTTTACAGCAAGGTGTAAGGACATCACATTTGGCGACGAGAAATGGGAATCAACGACCCACGAGGATGGCCACCGGTAGCACAGATGAAAGGTACTGTGTTGGTGAGGATTGGGATGATTTCATTGAGAGGCTCCAGCAGAGCTTTGTCACGAAGGACTGGCTGGGAGAGGAAGCGGCTGGCAAGCGGCTTCCAGTTGTGGATCCAAGACGTATGCGCTGATGAAAGACCTGCTTGTATCCGAGAAGTCCAGCAGGTTCATGTGGCAGACGTCCACAGCTCGTATACCAAAACGCCACCTATGATGATGAAAGTTCTATTAAATGGCATCCCGGTACACATGGAGCTGGACACAGGAGCCAACCAGTCACTTATGAGTGCCCAACAATTTGAAAAACCATGGCCACTCAAAGCTAACAGGTCCAAACTGGAACGCATTGACATGCAGTTATGGATGTATACCATAGATATCATCCCAGTACTAGGCAGTGCAAACTTGGTGGTCACACACAATGGATCGGAGAACCGACTGCCTCTCTGGATTGTCCCGGGGAATGGTCCCACGCTCTTGGGGAGGAGCTGGTTAGCCGAGATGAACTGGAAATGGGGGTATGTGCACGCCATTTCATGTTGAGCGAAGTTCATACTCACAAGTCCTACAGAAATTCGAGCCACTTTTTCAACCAGGTGTCGGAACTTTTAAGGGCACCAAAGCAGTGATACTCATCACCCCGGACGCCAGACCAGTGCACCACAAAGCCAGAGCTGTACCGTATGTGATGCAGGAGAAAATTGAGAGTGAGTTGGATAGATTGCTAAGATATGGCATAATTTCGCCCAATGAATTCAGCAATGGATGGCTCGGTCAGGATCTGTGGTGACTACAAGGCCACCATCAACCGAGTGTCACTACAGGACCAATACCCACTTCCGAGAGCGGAGGATCTTTTTGTCACGCTGGCAGGTGGCAAGCTGTTCACCAAGTTGGACCTCACTTCAGCCTACATGACTCAGAAACTGGCTGAAGAATCCAAGCTTCTGACCACCATCACTACGCACAAGGGGCTATACGTTTACAACAGGTGTCTGTTTGGCATTCGTTCAGCGGCCGCTATCTTCCAGAGGAACATGGAAAGCTTGCTTAAATCCATCCCTGGAACAATCGTATTCCAAGATGACATCCTAATCACGGGTCGAGACACCGAAGAACACCTCCACAACCTGGAGGAGGTGCTACACCGACTGGACCGGGTAGGCTTGCGACTAAAGTAGTCCAAGTGTGTGTTTTTGGCCCCAGAGGTCGAGCTTTTGTGCAGAAAGGTTGCCGCAGACGGGATCCGGCCTACCGAATCCAAAACGGAGGCGATCCGTCATGAGCCCAGGCCTGGCAACACATCAGAGTTTCTGGGACGATTGAACTACTTCGGGAACTTTCTGCCGAACTTAAGCACATTGTTGGAGCCGCTGCATGTGCTTCTGTGTAAGGGTTGTGAATGGTTTTGGGGGGACTTTCAAGAACGGGCTTTCAATCAGGCGTGGAATCTGCTTTGTCCGAACAAGCTGTTGACCCTGTACAACCCCTGTAAGAAACTGGTTTTAACATGTGATGCATCATCCCATGAGGTTGGATGCATGTTGCAGCAGAGTAATGATGAGGGCCAACTCCAACCTGTGGCTTATGCCTCCAGATCGATCTCCCAGGCAGAACGGGGATATGGGATGGTTGAAAAGGAAGCACTCGCATGTGTCTACGGGGTGAAAAAGATGCACCAGTACCTTTTCGGCAGAAGTTTCGAGTTAGAAACGGACCACAAACCGTTAACATCCCTGTTGTCCGACAGCAAGGCTGTCAATGCCAATGCGTCAGCTCACATACAGCGGTGGGCCCTCATGCTGGCTGCGTATGACTACATCATACGGCACCGGCCAGGCACCGAAAACTGTGCTGACGCGCTCAGCAGGCTCCCACTGGCGACCACCGAGGGGGCGTTGGAGCAAAGCGCGGAGATGGTCATGGCCATTGAGGCGTTCGACACTGCAGGCTCCCACATCACTGCCCGCCAGATCAAAATCTGGACCAACAGAGATCCCCTCCTATCCCTGATAAAGAAATGTGTCCTGACTGGGGATTTGATGCAAAAAGATAACTGATCAGGAATCTGGACAATCCTGACACAATACAATGCAGGTAACAGCTTATTACCACACTCTCATCGCGTGATGGCCAGCTGGCCAACTAATAACCCTGACAAAAGGAAATATCTGGAAACCATGTCAGGACAAGTATGTAGTAATTAACTCCTTATCTGTATTCACTGACTGCGAGACAGAGCCAATACACAGGGAGAGGCCATAACTTGGGTTTTACTGTCGAAATCTCGACCTCCGATAAACGACTCAGACACCTTCAGTTCCGGCGGAAGTTTCTTTAATTTACTTGCTAGCAAGGGAAAGGTCACACTCAGTCAATAGCTAAGTGAACTCCGAAATGGTAGTTTCACGAGATATTTATAAAAAGTTATCTTTTTGCATCAAATGGATGAGGTCTCTACAAGAGATAATGGCTGGTGGTTTGAGTACTTTGAAAAGGGTGGGGTGGAGTGGAACTGTTGTATAGACAACAGGAGAGCACCATGGGTGGTACTTGTCTTCAGCAGGACTTGTCTCCTAGCTGTCTGGTGGCTATCAGCCATTTCAAGCCAGGTTTAGCTGTTTATGCAAGACGACTGCTTTATGCAGAAATTTCTGGAAGGACCAGGACTCCATTTTGTTATATATTACAAAGGGTACAAAAATACCGTGTGGTATCAGCTTAGATAAAAATACATTTCCACAGCAGGAAGGCGATTGGAATGTTGGCCTTCATTGCGAGAGGGATGGAATACAAAAACAGGGAGGTCCTGCTGCAACTATACAGGGTATTGGTGAGGCCACACCTGGAGTACTGCGTGCAGTTTTGGTCACCTTACTTAAGGAAGGATATATTAGCTTTGGAGGGGGTACAGAGACGATTCACTAGGCTGATTCCGGAGATGAGGGGGTTCCTTTATGATGATAGATTGAGTAGACTGAGTCTTTACTTGTTGGAGTTCAGAAGGATGAGGGGTGATCTTATAGAAACATTTAAAATAATGAAAGGGATAGACAAGATAGAGGCAGAGAGGTTGTTTCCATTGGTCGGGGAGACTAGAACTAGAGGGCACAGCCTCAAAATACGGGGGAGCCAATTTAAAACCGAGTTGAGAAGGAATTTCTTCTTCCAGAGGGTTGTGAATCTGTGGAATTCTCTGCCCAAGGAAGCAGTTGAGGCTAGCTCATTGAATGTATTCAAATCACAGATAGATTTTTAACCAATAAGGGAATTAAGGGTTACGGGGAGCGGGCGGCTAAGTGGAGCTGAGTCCACGGCCAGATCAGCCATGTTCTTGTTGAATGGCGGATCAGGCTCGAGCGGCTGGATGGCCTCCTCCTGTTCCTAATTCTTATGTTCTTATTATGTTCTTATGGCTAAGGGGATCAAGGGCCATGGAGAGAAAGCACGAAATGGGTACTGAGGGAATGATCAGCCATGATCTTGATGAATGGCAGTGCAGGCTCGAAGGGCTGAATGGCCTACTCCTGCTCCTATTTTCTATGTTTCTATGTTTCTATGAATGAGAGATAGGGGACCAGGTCATGGTTAGGAACTATGCTGGAATAGGGGTCTTTGAGGCACTGGATATGGGACCGTACCATATTGTCGACAAGGCAAGCCCCATGATCTATGCCATAAAATTGCCCCACCGTACAAAGTGCTTCCACATAAACCAGTGCTAACTTTTCAGCACAGGGGCAGCAGCTAAACATAAGGGACAGCCAAAAACGGTGAACCGTGCTAAAGACAGGGACCCCAGCCAGCAGCACCCGACTGTGGAATTCCCACAGGGTATATGGCAGACCCACAGACTGCACCTAGAGAGGCGGTGGACTGTATTACTGGAGGAGCTGTCCCCCCAATCATCTGGGACTTGGACGCACCCCCAGTAGCCAGAGCCTTAAGAAGGTCTCCCCGCACACCATGGCCAAGGATACCGTGGTCACAAGCGCCCCAATTTAAATGGTCCAGCTCGGGGAAAGGGACCAGCCGCGAAAGGGTACCTAATGTCAGAGACCAGCCTGCGAGCAGGGACACCCAGCCGGTAGCCTCGGGCAACGAGGGACCACCAGAAGAGATAGCTGTGGACCAGCCACCAAGTGGGAGTCCCCAGCCCGTAGCCCTCGACCAGGCAGAACCCCCAGGGGATGAAATGAACCGGCAACCACCCCCAAAGGTGCGGTGTGCTGGAGGGGCGTTCCCCCAATAGTGAGGGACTCAAACCCACCTCCAGTCAGGACACTCTGGGTCCTGTGGTACAGGCCGATCTACTATCGGCCCCGCTGGACACCCAGAGGCCAGAGATGGAAGGCGAAAGGCAGGAATTAACGTGGCCACCCGGAGATGGGTGGCAGATGTATATATATATAGTACAATATGAATTTAAGATTGTCTAGTGAGTAATTTAGAGTAGTGTAAGATTCGTCTATGCAATGATAATGATATATGTATTAGTTACTGGGGTAAGGAAAAGAATCTACCTGTGCAGCTATTCAAAGAGGCACAGGCCGGGTAATACCCGGGAGTAAGAAGAATCTACCAGTATAACTATTAAAGGAAGCAGCGGTGAGAAAACAAGCAAAACGGCTGTGAGATAAAAGTTAGAAGCAGACATCAGTCCACAAGGAACTGAATAAGACAGCCAGTCGATTGAAGACTACACTATGTTTGAAAGGAAGAGAGCCCAAATTCGAACTCGGTCACCTTTGTCAAGCCAGAGAGCTTTCTCAGGGCTAGACAATCTGTTTTATGTGCCCCTACAGGAAGGAGACAGTATGGAAAGGGTCCTATTCCTGCTCGCCCTGATAGGAATGAGCAGCGGCGGCCGAGGAAACGTGGAACAATCCATCATCTATGGGTGCTCAGGAGAAAGAGCGCCGATCATAACCCCCGGGGGTGGCACCCCAGGCGTGGAAGAACTCACCCTTTATGCCCATGAGGGAAGATGGCCAGGGTGGATGCTATCTAATTCTACCCGCTCCTCCAGCCAGGAAGGGTTTACCTACGGGGAGGCCTCAGTTCCATGCCCCTGGTTACGGATCGTCGCTGCCCGAGTCAGTTTTACAGAGAGAAAACGTGTGTGTTTGACTTGCAAAGGAAATATTCCCCTGGGAAGTGGTGGTGGCTCAGAAAACTCATCAAGGACACATGGGACCAGCAATCAGACTGGGAAAGACTCGGTAATGATACGTACCGCACCATCACGGGGACATTGGGAGGAGTAAAAGTGTGTTGGGACAAGTGGTGGGAATCTGAACAAGGAATTTATGTTTGCATGTGGGGATCAGAGAATATTTGTCCCACAGGTATATCAATCGCCTTCGCCAGGCAATGGCAAGATGAAGGGGAAGAGATGGGGTGGGATTCCAGCCTACACGGGTACACGGTCCCAATTAACACCACCGAACTAAGAGCACACATTAAGAAACCCCTGCCCACAACCCCGCCAATACGCACAATAGTAGAAAGGTGACCAGGGAACGGATTAGTATTGGTACCGACTGAAAAGGTGTTATACCAGGGGATATATTATGCAGTAGCTTCAGTAATTTTAAACCTTACCTATCTGCATGGTGCCTGAAGGAAACAGAGCTGCTACACCAGGCCCGATTTAGAGAAATGTTCAAGAAATTTTATGAGTTAGACTTTGGAAATGTAGATAAAGCAGACCTATATACCCTAAATGCTAGGGATACCATGGGCTCGGGAGACCTAGAAGGGGAATCATAAATGACGTTTTCACTGCCTACAATACAGGATCCTCTGTAATAAATAGCCTGGATGACATCGAACTGCAAACACAGATAAACGGTTTAAAGAACCAATTGAGGAAAATCCTGAAACAAGAGAACTCAGTAGTAGGCTCAGAACTACACGAGGACCAGGCTATGACTGTCCATTTAAAAGAAATAGTGGCTGAGCTGGAAAAACCTTCGGGAGGATAGTAATGCTTTGGACCAGGCTGCACAGAATGAGGTGTGCGTACAGTATGGGGCATGGTTGTTCGGCGAGGGCCGCAACAACCTGGAGGATTTAAAACAAGGTTTAGTCCCCTCCTGGATCAGTAACAAGCACCTCGCAGCCCTCCACCTGTACTAAGCCTGTGCCAGCTCCGTCTAGCCTCTGAAGCCTACCCTGTCCCAGTAGACTGTGGGAAATCTAAACACACCATTATGGGAATAGTACTAAGGATGCCGGTCATGGGTGGGACAGCTCGACCCACACCGGTATACCGGGTGGAGAACATTGGAGTTATTCAGGGAGGTGCACACATTCGTTTCGCAGCGGTCCCACACTATGCCATAAAGTGGGAGCACGCTGTAACGGGCACTGACCTCTCCAGGTGCCGGAGCCAGGGTGCACACATGATACTGTGTCCCCAGTACTTGAGTGCCCATTCAAAGTCACAGTGTGGGTTTAAAGCTGCTGGCGCACAGCCTATTAACTGCACCATGGAGGTAATGACACAAGACCACGTCCCTCCACAGGTAGCATACATAGGGGGTGGGACATATTGTGTCACCACCAGTGTGCCCCACTACCAACATGGACACTTCTGGTGTCCGGTAAGTGACAGCAGTTTTTGCTTCAAACCTGAGGCATCAGTTCAAGTGGCCCAGGAATGGATTGTCCCCATTCCTGAACCCTCCACTGTCCACCTCACTGTGAAGGAAAACATTACAAACCTGCAGGATTATGTTATACATTTTGGCTATGCAATTCCCCCTCTACCCGGACATCTTCCCGCTCTGCTAAAAGCTGTAATTATCTCAAAAAAACTATTCTACGCTCCAGAACAGAAAACAATTGAAATAGGGAGAAAGATTCTTGAGATCACAATTCCGCCTTGGTGGGACCTTTTCAGAAATATATAAGTCCCAGTCTGGATCCGAATCGCTTCCCACACTTTAGTTACCTGTCAACTCGCGATTATATTTTACTTATGGTTTCTCACTTGCCGAGTGAAACGCAGAGGCCGTCGGGTCAGGCACCAAAGGGTGCTGTACGCTTCTTGGCCCAACTTGGGAATCGCGCAGAGAGGGGTGACACCATACCACCATGTTTAATTTGTGTTTGATTTTACCTGCCGTAAAACGCAAATATCGAGTGTTGTAAGAGTGTTACTTAAAAACCTATTTAACTATGTACCTTTTATTTTTTTTTACTGTACTTAAAGTTGTGTTTGACTGTATACCGTTATTTTACTGTGAAAACAGAGTAAAGGAGGGGCATCGGACCCCCTCGATGCTGTAACCGAATTGTAGTGATTGCATTCGCCTGTAAATTTCATTGCATTTTAAAGGGGGATGCACGTTAATGTTTAGATAGTATAAATGCGGGGAAGGTTGACTCTCGGGATCACGAATTTTGCTTACCTTGCTTGACACTCAAGTGTGTAGAGTGTCACAGCGGGGACTGAAAGATCAAAATTCATGGGAACCCCTCACCCCGCCCCCAGTGTTTGGACTCATTGGAAAGGAAATTTAATTTTGGACTATCTACCAGAAAATTTGAAATCCTAAAGTGCTGATGGAAGAAACTATGAACTTTAATCGAATTTTGGACTTTTACAAGACAAATTCAAGTCTGTGGGCAGGCCTAAGGAACTAAAGGAGCCAACTTGATTATTGGAACTCTCTAGGTGTTGGGAGTAAAGTAATTTGTCTGGAGAAATGGATATTCGAAAACCCTTCTCCACAGGAGACATTAACATTACAACAAAACTCAGAGATGGCCAGCCATTGAACTGAACCGAGAAAGCCATCTTCAGCATGAATAAGAACAAAGGGCCCACTACAGCCTGTATGCAAAAACCAAGCACAAAAGGACATTGCGATTACCAAGCTAATATTTCCATCAGGAAACAGATTTAGAAGAGCAACCCACCCAAGACATGTTAACTTTTAACGAGCCCGCCAAAATGTTAGAAAGAAATGTCAAGCCCGCCAAATTTAAATAAAGAATTCTGGATTGATTTGGCTTGAAGATTAGCACAGCTCAAACCGTTTAACTGGCCCCTGTTTTAACAAACAGTATGCCATACTGCGACTGTGCCATCAAGAAGTGAGAGAATCCAACGGGACAGTTGAAAACCAACTTCTCCAGCCTCGAAGTCCTGAAGTCCATAAGGAAGAAAGAACATCACCATCACGGCAGCAACCGACCACAACCAACGTGGCACCACCAAAAACACCGCGATCGACCAAACTCAAAACACAACTCCAACAGAAAGAAACCGAAGAATCGAAAGTTTCCACTCTAAAAGCTGTTCCTGAGCTATCAATGGTAAAACATTACCTAAAGAACTGTAAAAACAGAATTCAATGAAGGCCAAAATCGCGAACTACCGCTAACTGACCAGAAAGGATTGGTAAGCATAATCCCTGCCTGCCCTGGAGTCTAACCTAGCTAGGATTAGGCATTGGGAGGTGGGAGGTGTAATTTTTACTGTAACCCCCTTTGAATGTGTAATGTATTGTTCTTTATTACAGTGATTATAAGTTTGTAATTGTACTTTCTTGTCTGTAATAAAATCAAAGTTCTTTTGCATCAAACCAGTTGTCCTTTGCATTTTATCACACCCGCCAAATAAATCCAGAGTCTAGAACTCAAGGGAGTGGGAGCGATTCGTACCGCTCAAGTAGGTCAGAGATGAACCTGACCCCCAGGACAACCCCTTACAATCGCTGTCACCAAAAATGGACTTCCTCGCCCAAATCTTTCAGCAAAAAATACCGCTATGACTCCGCTATGATTCGAGACTCAAGACAAACATCATGGGCAGATAAGATGAAAATTCATCATAACTAAAGTAACTGAGTAATTGAGTAGAGGGATCACGGCTCTGAATCTCACCGAAAGACTGGAGCACAGCTTGGTGATTTTAACTCTTTCTCACAGAAAGAGCAGTAAGTTCAAATGCCACTAAAATCATTGAGGGTTTGAATAGAGACAAGCGTTAAAGATTTAACGGGAAGTATGAAGACCTGCAAAAAAGGTAAGTTTTATTATTTAATTCTTTTGCAGCAATTTGATAGTCTTGTGAATGTTTTGTGATTTTTGATTTTTTGTGTTTGCCAATTTTATTTTTGGTGTGTGTGCGTGTGTCTGTGTGTGTGTGGGGGGGTGGGTGGTGGGGGGTGGGGGGTGGGGTGTGGGGGGCAGGGAATTATTTACTGTTGTAAAAGAAACATATTTGGCTTAGCGGTGAACTGCAATTAATTAGAAAAAAAAAGCCCTTGAAAACCCTGCGTTGCAGCCATTGCGACAGCAGTAGGTATGAAGATCTGCAAAAAAGGTAAGTTAATGGTTTTCTTTTTTAAATTCTTTTGCAGTGATTTGACTAATATGGCAGGGGGATGGGAACCTTTGCAGGGAGACCGAGGGAAGCAGAATGGGGGCAGAAGCAAAAGATAGAAAGAAGAAAAGTAAAAGTGGAGGGCAGAGAAACCCAAATCAAAAATCAAAAAGGGCCACATTACAGCAAAATTCTGAAGGGACAAAGTGTGTTAAAAAGGCAAGCCTGAAGGCTCTGTGCCTCAATGTGAGGAGCATTCGTAATAAGGTGGACAAATTAACTGTGCAGGCAGCTACTAACGAATTGGGATTTCAGAGACATGGCTCCAAGGTGACCAAGGCTGGGAACTCAACATCCAGGGGTATTCAACATTCAGGAAGGATAGGCAGAAAGGAAAAGTAGGTGGGTAGCATTGCTGGTTAAAGAGGAAATTAACGCAATAGTAAGGAAGGACTTTAGCTTGGATGATGTGGGATCTGTATGGGTGGAGCTGCGGAATACCAAAGGGCAGAAAATGCTAGTGGGAGTTGTGTACAGACCACCAAACAGTAGTAGTCAGGTTGGGGACAGCATCAAACAAGAAATTAGTGATGCATGCAATAAAGGTACAGCAGTTATCATGGGTGACTTTAATCTACATAGAGATTGATCTAACCAAACTGGTAGCAGTATGGTGGAGGAGAATTTCCTGGAGTGTATTAGGGATGGTTTTCTACACCAATATGTCGAGGAACCAGCTAGGGAGTTGGCCATCCTAAACTGGGTGATGTGTAATGAGAAAGGACTAATTAGCAATCTTGTGTGTGGCACCTTGGGGAAGAGTGACCATAATATGGTAGACTTCTTTATTAAGATAGAGTGTGACACAGTTAATTCAGAAACTAGGGTCATGAACTTAAGGAAAGGTAACTTCGATGGTATGAGACGTGAATTGGCTAGCATAGACTGGCGAATGATACTTAAAGGTTGACGGTGGATAGGCAATGGCAGACATTTAAAGATCACTTGGTTGAACTTCAACAATTGTACATCCCTGTCTGGAGTAAAAATAAAACGGGGAAGGTGGCTCAAATGTGGCTAACAAGGGAAATTAGGAAAGTGTTAAATCCAAAGAAGAGGCATATACATTGGCCAGAAAAAGCAGCAAACCTGAAGACTTGGAGAAATTTAGAATTCAGCAGAGGAGGACAAAGGGTTTAATTAGGAGGGGGGAAATAGAGTATGAGAGGAAGCTTGCCGGGAACATAAAAACTGACTGCAAAATCTTATATAGCTATGTGAAGAGAAAAAGATTAGTGAAGACAAATGTAGGTCCCTTGCAGTCAGAATCAGGTAAATTTATAATGGGGAACAAAGAAATGGCAGACCAATTGATCAATTACTTTGGTCTGTCTTCATGAAGGAAGACACAAATAATCTTCTGGAAATACGAGGGGACCGAGGACCTAGTGAGAAGGAGGAACTGAAGGATATCCTTATTAGTCAGGAAATTGTGTTAGGGAAATTGATGGGATTGAAGGCAGATAAATCCCCAGGGCCTGATAGGCTGCATCCCAGAGTACATAAGGAATAGCCCTAGAAATAGTGGATGCATTGGTGATCATTTTCCAACAATCTATCAACTCTGGATCAGTTCCTATGGACTGGAGGGTAGCTAATGTAACACCACTTTTTAAAAAAGGAGGGAGAGAGAAAATGGGGAATTATAGATCGGTTAGCCTGACAGTGGTAGTGGGGAAAATGTTGGAATCGGTTATTAAAGATGAAATAGCAGCGCATTTGGAAAGTAGTGACAGAATCGGTCCAAGTCAGCATGGATTTATGAAAGGGAAATCACGCTTGACAAATCTTCTAGAATTTTTTGAGGATCAAACGAGGAGAGTAGATAAGGGAGAACCAGTGGATGTGGTGTATTTGGACTTTCAAAAGGCTTTTGACAAGGTCCCACACGAGAGATTAGTGTGCAAAATTAAAGCACATGGTATTGGGGGTAATGTATTGACTTGGATAGAGAACTGGTTGGCAGACAGGAAGCAGAGAGTCGGGGTAAATGGGTCCTTTTCAGAATGGCAGGCAGTGATGAGTGGGGTGCCACAGGGTTCAGTGCTGGGACCCCAAATATTTACAATATACATTCATGATTTAGAAGAAGGAATTGAGTGTAATATCTCCAAGTTTGCAGATGACACTAAGCTGGGTAGCGGTGTGAGCTGTGAGGAGGATGCTAAGAGGCTGCAGGGTGACTTGGACAGGTTAGGTGAGTGGGCAAATACATGGCAGATGCAGTATAATGTGGATAAATTGAGGTTATCCACTTTGGTGGCAAAAACAGAAAGGCAGAGTTTTATCTGAATGGCAACAGATTAGGAAAAGGGGAGGTGCAACGAGACCTGTGTGTCATAATACATCAGCCATTGAAAGTTGGCATGTAGGTACAGCAGGCGGTGAAGAAGACAAATGGCATGTTGGCCTTCATAGCTCGGGGATTTGAGTATTGGAGCAGAGAGGTCTTACTGCAGTTGTAACATGGCCTTGGTGAGGCCTCACCTGGAATATTGTGTTCAGTTTTGGTCTCTTAATCTGAGGAAGGACATTCTTGCTATTGAGGGAATGCAGCGAAGGTTCACCAGACTGATTCCCGGGATGGCAGGACTGACATATGAGGAGAGACTGGATCGACTGGGCCTGTATTCACTGGAGTTTAGAAGAATGAGAGGGGATCTCATGGAAACATATAAAAATCTGACAGGATTGGACAGGTTAGAGGTAGGAAGAATGTTCCCAATACTGGGGAGGTCTAGAACCATGGATCACAGTCTAAGGATCAAGGGGAAGCCATTTAGGACTGAGATGAGGAGAAACCTCTTCACTCAGAGAGAAGTTAACCTGTGGAATTCTCTACCGCAGAAAGTTGTTGAGGCCAGTTCGTTAGATATATTCAAGAGGCAGTTGGATGTGGCCCTTACGGCTAAAGGGATCAAAGGGTATGGAGAGAAAGCAGGAAAGGGGTACTGAGGTGAATGATCAGCCATGATCTTATTGAATGATGTTGCAGGCTTGAAGGACCGAATGGCCTACTCCTGCACCTATTTTCTATGTTTCTATTTCTATGATAGTGAAGTGTTTTGTGAATTTGTAGGATTTGTAAGATTCACTGGAGAAATACCACCAACGATGTCTTCGCAAGATCCCACAAATTCCCTTGGAGGACAGAAGCACCAATATCCCCAGCATTGGTGCACTGACCACACTTGATCAGTTCCGCTGGACAGGCCACATTGTCCGCATGCCAGACACGAGACTCCCAAAACAAGCAATCTACTCGGAACTCCTTCACGGCAATCGACCCAAAGTTCAGCAGAGGAAATAAGGACACCCTCAAAGCCTCCCTGATAAAGTGCAAAATCCCCACCAACACCTGGCAGTCCCTGGCCAAAGACCGCCCTAAGTGAAGGAAGCGTATCCGGGAGGGCGCTGAGCACCTCGAGTCTCATCGCCGAGAGCATGCAGAAATCAAGCGCAGGCAGCAGAAAGAGCGTGCGGCAAATCTGTCCCACCCTCCCTTACCCTCAATGACTCTGTCCCACCTGTGACAGAGACTGTTTAGCCACCTAAGGACTCATTTTAAGAGTAGAAACAAGACTTTCTCGATTCCGAGGGACTGCCTAGGATGCTGATGATGGTCTTGTGAATGTTTTGTGATTTTTTTTTGTTTTTTGCTATTTTTTTTTGGTGTGTGTGTCTGTGCGTGTTAGGGGGATTATTTACTGTTGTGAAAAAATATCTGGATTTAGACAACCCCTCCGCCGATCTGCGCAATATTCACATTTTGAAATATTCCGGATTTTGGATCTCCGGATTTGGGAGGTCGTACCTGTATTACCCTTGTTACATGCACCTCTAAATTCCTAATTTAAACTGTGCCTGACACTACATCTAGTGTTAAGGGCCCTATTAACTACAAGAGTGATGGGGGAGAAATACGGGTACTTTGTGGTCCCCATTAACGATAACGGGGCTCAAAAGTGTTTTCACCTGGGTGTGGCGAGAACAGCGCCTCCCGCTAAATTGGGCAGGATCATTTCGACAGCGCTAACAGGTAGAAATATAGAAACATAGAAATTTACTGTGCAGAAGGAGGCCATTTCGGCCCATCGTGTATGCGCCGGTCGACAAGGATTCGCACGGCCCTTGGTCAGTAGCCCTCCATTCTAGGCAGCATCCTAGTAAATCTCCTCTGCATGCTCTCGTGCAATCACGTCCTTCCTATAATAAGACGACCAGAACTGCACGCAGTATTCCAGCTGTGGCCTAACCAAAATATTATACAATTTAAGCATAACCTCCCTGCTCTTATATTCTTTTCCCCGGCCAATAAAGGCAAGCATTCTGTATGCCTTCTTAACCACCTTATCCACCTGGCCTGCTACTTTCAGGGATCGGTGGACAAGCACTCCAAGGTCTCTTTGTTCATCTACACTATTAAGTGGCCTACTGCTTAATGTGTATACCCTTTCCTTATTAGCCCTCCCAAATTGCATCGACTCACACTTCTTTGCCAATTACAGTACCCTCAAGCCATTTGGGTCCCAAAGCATGATTGAGAACGAATACAGGGTCATCGATTTCTATGCATCTCCCCACTGAATTGCGATCATGGCACGCGATTTGGGACTGGCGCTTGCCCTCAACAATGTCTGACAGGGCTGGATGAATGAGGGACAGCCGCGTTTTAAATGTCTGTTTCATGAGTAGTTCTGTGGGCGGGACTCCAGTGAGCGAATGCGGTCAGGACCTATAGGCCAGCAGGAGGTGCGATAGGCGGTACTGAAGGGAGGGTCCTTGAATCCCTGTTTTATGATTCGAACCGCACGTTCCGCCTGGCCATTGGAAGTCGGCTTGAACGGTGCTGTCCTGACGTGTTTGATACCATTACCCGACATAAACTCCTGAAATTCATAGCTCGTGAAACACGAGCCGTTGTCGCTAACCAGGATGTCCGGCAAGCCGTGGGTCGCAAAGACCGTGTGCAGACTCTCCACAGTGGTGGATGTCATGCACGAATTCAATATGATGCACTCGATCCATTTCGAGTATGCATCGACAACAATCAGGAACATTTTTCCCATGAACAGGCCCGCGTACTCTATGTGAATACATGACCATGGTCTGGTGGGCCGGGACCACGGACTGAGTGGAGCCCCCCTAGGGGCATTTCCCAGCTGAGTACACGTCGTGCATCTGCGAACCCAGTGTTCCAGGTCTGAGTCAATTCCCGGCCACCATACATGTGACCGGGCAATGACCTTCATTAGCACAATGCCTGGGTGCTCGCTGTGGAGTTCCCTGATGAATGCTTCCCTTCCTTTCTGAGTCATGACTACCCAGCTGCCCCATAGCAGGCAGTCGGCTTGGATGGAGAACTCGTCCATCCGTCTGTGAAACGGCCTTACCTCCTCTGGGAACAGTCCGAGTGCGGGCGCCCATTTCTTTATCAGGACACATTTCTTTATCAGGGATAGGAGGGGATTTCTGTTGGTCCAGATTTTGATCTGGCGGGCAGTGATGTGGGAGCCTGCAGTGTCGAACGCCTCAATGGCCATGACTATCTCCGCGCTTTGCTCCAACGCCCGCTCGGTGGTCGCCAGTGGGAGCCTACTGAGCGCATCAGCACAGTTTTCGGTGTCTGGCCGGTGCCGTATGATGTAGTCATATACAGCCAGCATGAGGGCCCACCGCTGTATGTGAGCTGACGCATTGGCATTGACAGCCTTGCTGTTGGACAACAGGGATGTTAATGGTTTGTGGTCCGTTTCTAACTCAAAACTTCTGCCGAAAAGGTACTGGTGCATCTTTTTCACCCCGTAGACACATGCGAGTGTTTTCTTTTCAACCATCCCATATCCCCGTTCTGCCTGGGAGAGCTATCTGGAGGCATAAGCCACAGGTTGGAGTTGGCCCTCATCATTACTCTGCTGCAACACGCACCCAACCCCATAGGATGATGCATCACACGTTAAAACCAGTTTCTTACAGGGGTTGTATAAGGTCAACAGCTTGTTCGGACAAAGCAGATTCCGCGCCTGATTGAAAGCCAGTTCTTGAAAGTCCCCCCAGAACAATTCACAACCCTGACGCAGGAGCACGTGCAGCAGCTCCAACAATGTGCTTAAGTTCGGCAGAAAGTTCCCGAAGTAGTTCAATAGTCCCAGAAATGACCGCAACTCCAATGTGTTGCCGGGCCTGGGCTCACGACAGATCGCCTCCGTTTTGGATTCGGTCGGTCAGATCCCATCTGCGGCAACCCTCCTGCCCAAAAGCTCGACCTCTAGGGCCAAAGACACACCCTTGGACTTCTTTAGTCGCAAGCCTACCCGGTCCAGTCAGGGTAGCACCTCCTCCAGGTTGTGGAGGTGTTCTTCGGTGTCTTGACCCGTGATTAGGATACATCTTAGAATACGATTGTTCCAGGGATGGATTTAAACAAACTTTCCACGTTCCTCTGGAAGATAGCGGCCACTGAACGAATGCCAAACAGACACCTGTTGTAAACGTATAGCCCCTTGTGCGTAGTGATGGTGGTCAGAAGCTTGGATTCTTCAGCCAGTTCCTGAGTCATGTCGGCTGAAGTGAGGTCCAACTTGGTGAACAGCTTGCCACCTGCCAGCGTGGCAAAAAGATCCTCCGCTCTCGGAAGTGGGTATTGGTCCTGTAATGACACTCGGTTGATGGTGGCCTTGTATTCGCCACAAATCCTGACCGAGCCATCCGCTTTAAGGACAGGAACGATGGGGCTTGCCCAGTCACTGAATTCAACAGGCAAAATTATGCCCTCTCTTAGCAGCCTGTCCAACTCACTCCCAATTCTCTCACGCATCACATATGGCACAGCTCTGGCTTTGTGGTGCACTGGTCTGGCGTCCGGGGTGATGTGTATCATTACTTTGGTGCCCTTAAAAGTCCCGACACCTGGTTGAAAAAGTGGCTCGAATTTCTGTAGGACCTGTGAGCATGAACTTCGCTCCACAGATGAAATGGCGTGCACATCCCCCCATTTCCAGTTCATCTCGGTGAACCAGCTCCTCCCCAAGAGCGCGGGACCATTCCCCAGGACAATCCAGAGTGGCAGCCGATTCTCCAATCCATTGTTAGTGACCACCAAGTTTGCATTGCCTAGTACTGGAATGATCTCTTTGGTATACATCCGTAACTGCATGTCAATGCGTTCCAGTTTGGGCCTGTTAGCTTTGAGTGGCCATGGTTTTTCAAATTGTTGGGCACTCATAAGTGACTGGCTGGCTCCTGTGTCCAGCTCCATGTGTATCGGGATGCCATTTAATAGAACTTTCATCATCATAGGTGGCGTTTTGGTATATGAGCTGTGAACGTCTGCCACATGAACCCGCTGGACTTCTCGGATACGAGCAAGTCTTTCATCAGCGCATAAGTCTTGGATCCACAACTGGTCAGTAGATGCGCCCTCCGCTTGCCAGCCGCTTCCTCTCCCAGCCAGTCCTTCGTGACAAAGCTCTGCTGGAACCTCTCAACGAAATCATCCCAGTCCTGACCAACACAGTACCTTTCATCTGTGCTACCGGTGGCCATCCTCGTGGGTCGTTGATTCCCGTTTCTCGTCGCCAAACGTGGTGTCCTTAAACTTTGTTGTCGAATCACTGTAGACAAAGTCACTATGTGACCTGAATCTTTATTCCCAGTACCAAGAAGACCTGACCCTGCATGGGACCTCCCTTTATAGACCTGGATGACCAGGCGTGGAGTGTCTCCCACAAGTTCACCCCCTGTGGTCAAGGTGTGCATTTCTTCGGTGTATACAGTGTACAGTGTTGTTACATAGAGGATACAGTCATGTGAAGGTTACAAACATGACAGGACCCACTACTGAGCCCTGTGGAACCCCACTGGAAACATGTTTCCAGTCACAAAAACATCATCAACCATTACCCTTTGCTTCCTACCTCCAAGCCAATTTTGGATCCAACTTGCCACTTTGCCCTGCATCCCATGGGCTTTAACCTTCATGACCAGTCTATCATGTGGGACCTTATCAAAAGTCCATATACACTATATAGTACGCACTCCCCTCATCGACCCTCTTGGTTACCTCCTCAAAAAATTCAATCAGGTTAGTCAAACACAATCTTCCCTTAAAAATCCGTGCTGACTGTCCCTAATTAATCCTTGCCTTTCCAAATGCAGATTTTACTGGTCTTTCAGGAGTTGTTCTAATAATTTTCCCACCACTGAGGTTAGACTGACAGGCCTGTGATTACTCGGCCTATCCCTTTTTCCCTTCTTAAACATTATCATCATCCTGGGCAGTCCCTCGGAATCGAGGAAGATTTGCTTTCATGCCTAAAGTGAGTCCTTTGGTGGCTGAACAGTCCAATACTAGAGCCACAGACCCTGTCACAGGTGGGACAAACATTCGTCAGGGGATGGGGTGGTGGAACTGATTTGCCGCATGCTCCTTCTGCTGCCTGCGCCTGACCTCTTCACGCTCACGGCGTTGAGATTCGAAGAGCTCAATGCTCTCCCGGATGCACTTTCTCCACCTAGTGCGGTCTTCAGTCAGGGACTCCCAATGTCAGTGGGGATGTCACACTTTACCAGGGAGGCTTTGAGGGTGTCCTTGTAACGTTTCCGCTGCCCATCTTTGGCTCGTTTGCCATGAAGGAGTTCCGCATAGAGCAATTGCTTGTCTGGCATGTGAATTATGTGGCCTGCCCAGCGAAGCTGATCGAGCATGGTCAGTGCTTCAATGCTGGGGATGTTAGCCTGGTCGAGGATACTGATGTTGGTGCACCTGTCCTCCCAGGAGATTTGCAGGATCTTGCAGAGACATCGTTGGTGATATATCTCCAGGGACTTGAGGCATCTTCTGTACATCATCCATGCCTCAGATCCATACAGGAGGGCAGATATTACTACAGCCCTGTCGACCATGAGCTTGGTGGTAGATTTGAGGACCTGGTCTTTGAACACTCTTTTCCTCAGGCAGCCAAAGGCTGCACTGGTGCACTGGAGGTGATGTTGACTCTCCGCATCAATGTCTGCCTTTGTTGATAAAAGGCTCCCGAGGTATGGGAAGTGGTCCACGTTGTCGAGGGCCGCACCGTGGGTCTTGATGACTGCAGGGCAGTGCTGTGCGGCGAGGACAGGCTGGAGGAGGACCTTTGTCTTACGGGTGTTAAGCGTTAGGCCCATGCTTTCATATGCCTCAGTGAATAAATCGACTATATCCTGGAGCTCAGCCTCAGAATGTGCGCCAACGCAGGCGTCGTCCGCGTACTGCAGCTCAACGACAGAGGTTGGGGTGATCTTGGACCTGGCCTGGAGGCGGTGAAGGTTAAACAGCTTTCCACTGGTTCTGTAGTTTAGTTTCACTCCAGCGGGGAACTTGTTGACTGTGAGGTGGAGCATGGCAGCGAGGAAGATTGAGAAGAGGATTGGAGCGATGACGCAGCCCTGTTTGACCCCGGTCCGGATGTGGATTGGGTCTGTAATGGAACCGCTGGTAAGGATCACGGCCTGCATGTCGTCATGGAGCAGGCGAAGGATGTTGACAAACTTTTGGCGGCATCCAAAATGGAGGAGGACGCTCCATAAGCCCTCACGGTTGACAGTGTCAAAGACCTTTGTAAGATCGACAAAGGCTATGTATAAGGGCTGGTGCAGCTCCCTGCATTTTTCCTGCAGCTGTTGCGCTGCAAAGATCATGTCCGTTGTGGCTGCAAAGATCATGTCCGTTGTGCCCCGTAGGAGTCGAAATCCACACTGTGATTCTGGGAGAAGCTCCTCGGCCACAGGGAGAAGATGGTTGAGAACTCCAGCGACAACCTTTCCAATGGCTCATAGCAGGGAGATTCTCCTGTAGTTGCCGCAGTCGGACTTGTCCCCCTTTTTAAAGATGGTCATGATCACTGCATTTCTGATCATGCTCTCCTTCCTCCAGATGAGAGAGATGAGGTCATGTATCCGCGCCAACAGCGCCTCTCCGCCATACTTTAGCTCCTCAGCAGGAATTCCATCCGCACCCGTAGCCTTATTATTCTTGAGCTGTTTTATGGCTTTGCCTACCTCGTGCAGCATTGGGGTTTCACTGAGGTTGTCATGTATTCAACTGTTATTGTAACCCAAGAATAAGCTGACCTAAGTTGTAAACCTTGAGAACACTGACCACAGGGGACGAACTTGTGGGAGACACTCCTAACCTGGACTTTCCGGTATAAAAGGGGAAGCTCCACCTACTGTCTGCCTCTTGAGGTCTTGGTAATAAAGGTAACTGGTCACAGAGTGATCTTTTCTCAAGTATAGGCCTTGTGTGCATTTATACTGCATAGTAAGGACATATTATTGGCGACGAGAAACGAGCCACTCGCAACACAGAAAAGAGGTACTGTGTTGGTGATGATTTGGACGACTTTATTGAGAGACTACAGCAAAATTTTGTCACTAAGGAATGGTTGGGACAGGATTTGGCTGACAAACACAGAGCTCATCTCCTGACAGTTTGTGGATCCAGAACGTACTCCCTGATGAAGGACCTCCTCGCGCCAGAGAAGCCGGCAGACAAGACGTTCGAATAGCTCAGTAAGTTGATCGGGGAACACCTTAAACCGGCGAGCAGCATGCACATGGCGAGACACCGGCTTTACACGCACCGGCGGCGAGAAGGGCAAAGCGTTCTCGACTTCGTGGCAGATCTCCGGCAACTGGCGAGCCTATGTAAGTTCCCAGATGCATGCAGAGTGGAGATGCTGCGAGATTTTTTATTGAGGGCTTTGGGCACGCTGGGGTTTTCAGGAAACTGATTGAGACCAAAGACTTGACCTTGGAAGTGGTGGCTATGATAGCCCAGACAAATATCTCAGGGGAGGAAGAGACTAGAATGATTTATGGCAAAAATCTTGGTTCAAATGCGGGAAACGACCAGCGAACCAACATTGTTAACGTGGCACACAGTTCTCTAGGCAGACAAGGGCAATTGGACATGCCCCAGCATGCAGTCGAACCCAAAGGGGGAATTCAACAGAGACAATGGCTAATTGTACGGCGATTCATGCCATCGCAATTGACAATGCAGCCAGTAATGGGGCCATTAACACCTGTTCATGTGGAGCACATATACAGTACATATACCAGGACGCCACCGATAATGATAAAAGTGCTCCTCAATGGCATCGCAATATTAATAGAGCTAGACACGGGGGCCTGCCAGTCCCTGATGAGTATCGAAAGCTTGTGAGTGTCCAAGGCCAGGAGGCCAAAATTATTGCCGATTGACGCACAGCTACGGACATATAAAAAGGAGATCATTCCGGTGCTCGGCAACGCCACGGTCGTCGTGACCCACAAAGATTCGGAGAACAGGTTGCCACTCTGGATTGTCCCGGGGGACGGTCCCGCACTACTGGGGAGGAGTTGGCTTGCTGTCATGAACTGGAAATGGAGCGATGTCAATGCAATTTCTTCTGTGGAGCGAGTATCATGCTCACAGCTGCTGAACAAATTTGATTCATTATTTCAACCCGGCATCGGCACTTTCATGGGGGCCAAGGTAGTGATTCACATAAACCCGGACGCCAGGCCAGTACACCACACACCACAAGGCCAGAGCGGTGCCGTACATGATGCGGGAAAAGATAGAAGGCGAATTGGACCGCCTGCTGAGGGAAGGCATCATCTCGCCAGTCGAATTCAGTGACTGGGCGAGCCCGATCATGCTCGTGCTCAAGGCGGATGGGTCAGTCAGGATATGTGGCGATTACAAGGCCACCATCAATCGGGTGTCACTCCAAGACCAGTACCCACTACCGAGAGCGGAGGACCTCTTTGCGACGCTATCCGGTGGCAAACTTTTTTCAAAATTGGACCTGATCTCAGCTTACATGACCCAGGAGCTGGCGAGTGAGTCGAAGAAGCTGACCACCATTACGACACACAAGGGGTTGTTTGAGTATAGCAGACATCCGTTCGGGATTTGTTCGGCTGCCGCGATCTTTCAGCAAAATATGGAAAGCCTCCTCAAGTCGATTCCAAGGACGATGGTATTTCAAGACGACATCCTCGACACGGGTTGCGATACTGAAGAACACCTCCACAACCTGGAGGAGGTGCTATGCAGACTGGACCGGGTAGGGCTGCGACTGAAAAAGGCGATGTGCGTCTTCTTAGCTCCAGAGGTAGAATTCCTGGGGAGGAGGGTAGCAGCAGACGGGATCAGACCCACAGCGTCCAAAACTGAAGCGATCCAGAGAGCACCCAGACCCCGTAACACGACGGAGCTGCGTTCGTTCCTGGGGCTCCTGAACTATTTTGGTAACTTTCTTCCCGAATTGAGCATGCTGTTAGAGCTGCTACACGTGCTCCTATGCAAAGGTCGTGATTTAGGGTTAGGTTTAGGGTTAGGGTTAGGGTTAGGGTTAGGCGACAGCCAGGAAAGGGCTTTTGATAGAGCGCACAACTTGTTATGCTCCAACAAACTGTTAACATTATAAGAAACTAGTCTTAACATGTGATGTGTCTTCTTATGGGGTCGGATGTGTGTTGCAGCATGTGAATGCCAATGGTCAGTTACAGCCGGTAGCTTATGCCTCCAGAAGTCTGTCCCGGGCCGAAAGGGGCTACGGGATGGTAGAAAAGAATGCGCTAGCATGTGTATAAGCAATAAAAAAAAATGCACTAGTACCTGTTTGGCAGGAAATTTGAGCTGGAGACAGATCACAAACCCCTACGTCCCTTTTTGCCGACAACAAGGCCATAAATGCAAATGCATCGGCCCGCATACAGAGGTGGGCACTTACGTTAGCCGACTATGACTACACAATTCGGCACAGACCGGGCACTGAAAACTGTCCCGATGCACTCAGCAGGCTACCACTAGCCACCACTGAGGGGGCAGCTGAGCATGTTGCTAGGATAGTCATGGCTGTTGAAGCTTTCGAAAGCGAAGGCTCACCTGTGACGACCCGTCAGATTAAAGTCTGGACAAATAAAGACCCGCTACTGTCTTTAGTTAAGAAATGTGTCCTGAATGGGGATTGGGCAGCCACGTACGGGGCATGTCCTGAGGAATTTAAACCGTTTCATAGACACAAGGATGAACTCTCAATTCAGGCCAATTGCCGACTGTGGGGAAACCGAGTAGTCTTGCCCCAGAAGGGCAGAGAGGTGTTTATCAGAGAACTTCACAATGAGCACCCGGGCATTGTCATGATGAAGGCAATTGCCAGGTCACACGTTTGGTGGCCAGGGATAGATGCAGACCTGTAACTTTGTGTTCGCAGGTGCAACACATGTGCCCAGCTGTGCAACGCACCCAGAGAAGGCCCCCTTAGCCCCTGGTCCTGGCCCGCCAAGCCATGGTCACGCATCCATGTGGACTATGCAGGTCTTTTCATGGGAAAAATGTTTTCGGTTGTAGTAGACGCCTACTCCAAATGGATTGAGTGTGTCATTTTAAATTCAAGCACATCCTCTGCCACGGTAGAAAGTCTATAGGCAATGTTCGCTGCCCATGGTCTACCGGATGTCTTGGTCAGCGACAATGGCCTGTACTTCACAAGCACTGAATTCCAAGACTTCATGACAGGCAATGGAATTAACCAGGTCAGAATGGTACCATTCAAGCTGGCCTCAAATGGCCAGGCAGAACGAACAGTGCAGATAATCAAACAGGGGATGCTCAGAATCCAAGGGGGTTCCTACAAAGCCACGTATCGCACCTCCTGTTGGCCAATAGATCCCGACCACACTCACTCACAGGGGTTCCACCCGCAGAGCTGCTAATAAAAAGGACGCTAAAAACCAGCTTATCCCTTATACACCCTACTATGAAAGAAATTGTTGAGAGCAGGCATCATTCACAATGTGACTACCATGACAGGAATGCGACGGCCCGATATATTGATGTCAATGACCCTGTTTTTTTCCTTAATTCACTGCAGGGCCCAAATGGCTTGCAGGCACTGTGATTGCCAAAGAGGGGAATAGGGTTTTGGAAGTTAAACTTACCAATGGACAAATCTGCCGCAAACACGTGAATCAAACTAAAAGGAGGTTCAGCAACCCCATAGAAGAAGCAGAGGAAGAACACAATACCGAGGTTACTCCACCACAGGTGACCGAACACCGGAACCAAGTGGAGGAGAGCCCAGTCACTGTGGGCAGTCCGGACAGGTCTGAGGCATCACAAACAGCAGACACTCAGGCCAGAATCCAACAACCGGAGCCCCAACTCAGGCGCTCTACAAGGGAGTGTAAACCACCAGAGAGACTTAACCTGTAATCCCAATAAGACTTTGAGGGGGAGGTGATGTCATGTATTCAACTGTCATTGCAACCCATGTAAGCTGACCTAAGTTGTACACCTTGAGAACATTGACCACAGGGGACGAACTTGTGGGAGACACTTCTAACCTGGACTTTCCACCCACCGTCTGTCTCTTGAGGCTTTGGTAATAAAGGTAACTGGTCACAGAGTGATCTTTTCTCAAGTATGGGCCTCGTGTGCATTTATACTGTAATAGTAAGGACATATTAGAGGTGGTGGCGGGTCGCATGTTGTGGGATGGAGTTGAGAACACTCGATTCTAAGGCAAAGTCTCGATTGAGAAGTTCATCAAAGTGCTCCCTCCAGCAGGCCCTGTCCTTCAGGAGTTTTCCCTGTTCTTGGCCAGGAGTGGGGTGGTCCCTTGGGGTTTGGACCGTAGGTGGCCTTGAATGCGATGAAGAATCCTCGCATATCGTGGCTGTCGGCCAGTTATTGTATCTCCTGTGCTTTCTCCATCCACCACCTGTTCTTTCGGTCCCGGGTTTTTTGTTGGACCTCAGCCTTGAGCCGTCTGCAATGTTGCTTTGCAGCTCCCGAGTTGGGTTGTTGCTTGAGGCTCAGAAATGCTCTGCGCTTAAGATCTATTAGTTCTTGGATCTCCTGATTATTTTCATCAAACCAGTCCTTGTGTTTTCTGGTTGAGTAACCAAGTGTCTCTTCACAGGCACTGGGTATGGAGACCTGGAGGGCAGACCAAGCGCTGTGGGCATTCATCATCTCAGGGTCATCAAGGCAAGTCAGATTAGTGGTGAAGCACTGGCTGTATAGGGCTCTCTTAGCTGGGTCTTTAAGTGCCCCGGCATTAACTTTTTTGTGGCACTGCTTCTGCTGTCCCCTCTGCTTTGGGGCTATGTTAATATTGATGATGGATCAGATTAGGCGATGGTCCATCCAGCAGTCATCAACTCCTGTCATGGTGCGGGTGATGCGCACATCCTTGCGATCCCTGGCTCCAACGATGACATAGTCGAGCAGGTGCCAATGTTTGGAGCGAGGGTGTTACCACGATGCCTTGTATTTGTCCCTCTGGCAGAACAGGGTGTTAGTGATGAGGAGTTTGTGTTCTAGATATTTTGTCAGGAGTAGGGTAACCGCTGGAGTTAGCTTTCCCTACCCTCTCTCTGCCAATCACCCCTCCCCAGAGGGCTGTGCCTTTGTCTGGCATTAAAGTCACCTAGGAGAATCAATTTGTCACCCGTGGGGATGCGGGACAGGGATGTCTCGAGGTTGGAATAAAAACCCTCTTTCGTCTCAACACAGGCATCGAGTGTTGGGGCGTACGTACTGAGGACTGTTGCACATTGGTTCCGGGAAAGGGTCGTGAGGCCATCTTTAACCTCGCAGGGGGAGTCTTTGAGGCAGTCGACCAGTTCATATTTGACGACGAAGCCGACTCCATGAAGGCAGCATTCTTCCTCTGGTTTTCCTTTCCAGAAAAAGGTGCAACCTCCATTAAGTTCCTTGACTTGGCCTTCCCATGCCCGCTGTGTCTCGCTTAGGGCGGCGATGTCAATGTTAAAACGTCTAAGTTCCCGGTTGATTATGGCGATGCCCTGTTCCGGCCTGTTGCTGTTGGAATTGTCCATGAGGATCCTGACGTTCCAGGTCTCAAACTTAATGTTAGCGAAGTGGAAGATGCCTGTGCGTGAGTTCTTTTAACGAGGGGTGGACACTGCACACCGGCAACCACACAGGCTTCGCTGAGCAAAGTCTTGGTCCAATGGCAAGGGGGTCCAAGACGACTGGAGACCAGGCACTGCTGTATTCTTAAACAAGGGTACTACATTATCAGTCCTCCAATCCTCCAGCACCATGCCCAGATCCAAAGAGGACTGGAAAATGATGGTCAAGGCCTCTGCTGTTTCCTCTTTTACTTTGCTCAACAGCCTGGGATACATTTCATCCGGGCCTGGGGATTTATCTACTTTCAAAGCTGCTAAACTCCTTAATATGTCCTCTCTCACTGTATTTATTTCATCCAGAATATCACACTCCTCCTCTATAGTAGTTTCTTCATTTCCCCTTTCCTTTGTGAAAACAGATGCAAAGTATTCGTTAAGAACCCTACCAACATCTTCTGCCTCCACACAAAGACTACCCTCATGCTCTCTAATCGGCCCTACCCTTTCTTTTACCCTCTTACTCTTAACATATTTATAGAACATCTTAGAGTTTTGCTTAATTTTACTGGTCAAGAATTTCTTGTGCTCTCTCTTAGCATTCCTAATATCCTTTTTAATTTTGTCTCTTAACTTCCTATATTCCTCTAAAGATTTTAGAGTATTAGCCGCTGTTATGTGACATAAGCGTCCCTTTTTATCTTAATCCTCCCCTGTAAATCCCTAGCCTTCCAGGGGGCTCTAGAATTATTTTTCCCAACCTTTTTGTTGTTTGGCCTGCGCACATGTTTGGCCTGAGCCTTCCGGATCGCCTCCTTGAATGCCTTACACTGTTCCGATACTGATTTACCCACAAGTAGCTGTTCCCAGTCCACTATGGCCAAATCACTCCTTAACTTAGCAAAATTAGCTTTTCCCCAATTCGGACTTTTATTCCAGGCCTATTCTTGTCCTTATCCATAACCAACTCGAATCCGACTGAATTATGGTCGCTGGCATCCAAGTGCTCTCCCACTAATACTCCTTCAACCTGCCCAGCTTCATTCCCCCAAAACTAAACCAAGACCGCTCCCTCTCATGTTGGGCTTGCTACATATTGACTAAAAAAGTTCTCTTGAATGCATTTCAAGAATTCCACACCCTCTACACCTTTCACACTAAATTTGTCTCAATCAATATTTGGATAGTTAAAATCCCCTACTATTACTAAACTATGGTTTTTGGACTTCACAGCAATTTGCCTATATATTTGCTCCTCCATCTCCCTCCCACTGCTTGGGAGTCTATAAAACAAGCCCAGCAGTGTAATTGCCCCTTTTTTATTTTTCAATTCGACCCATATGGCCTTATTTGATGATCCCTCTAACATATCATCCCTCCTCACCGCTGTAATAGTTTCTTTAATCAGTACCACAAAGCCCCCCTCCCCTTTTTACCCCCCTCTCGATCTTGTCTAAAAATCCTGTAGCCAGAAATATTGATCAGCCAAACCTGCCCCTCTTTCAGCCATGTTTCTATACTGTCTATAATGTCATACTCCCAAGTGCCTACCTGTGCTCTTAGCTCATCCGCCTTATTCGCTATATTCCTTGCATTAAAGTATATACCATTCAGCACAGGAAGACCTCCTGGCTTACTACAGACTAAGCCCTGTTTCCTCTGTCTTACAGATTTGCTTCCTAGATTCTTGCTATCCAATTTTACTTTACTTCCTGCCCTTTTGAATTCGTTCTCAGGTTCCCATCCCCCTGCCAAGCTAGTTTAAACTCTCCCCAACAGAAGTAGCAAAACTCCCCGCGAGGATATGGTCCCGGCACTGTTGAGGGGCAACCCGTCCGGTTTGTACAGGTCCCTTCTCCCGCAGAAGCAGTCCCAATGCATCAAGAATTTAAAGTCCTCCCTCCGATACCAACTTTCCAGCTACGTGTTCATCCTCTCTATCCTTTTATTCTTATATTCATTAGCAAATGGCACCGGTAGTAACCCAGAGATTACTACCTTTGAGGCCCTACCCTTTAATTTTCTTCCTAGCTCCCTGAATTCTTCCTGTAGGACCTCATCCCTCATTTTACCTATGTCGTTGGTCCCGATATGGACCACGACCTCTAGCTGTTTACCGCACCCCTCCGCAGGACGCCCTGCGTCCGCTCTGTTACATCCTTGACCCTGGCACCAGGGAGGCACAAAACCATTTGGGAGTCACGTCAACGGCCGCAGAAACGTCTGTCTGTTCCCCTAACTATAGAATCCCCTATCACTAGGGCTCTTTTGTTCTTCGTCCCTCCCCCCTGTGCAGCTGAGCTACCCGTGGTGCCATGGAATTGGCTCTGGCTGCACTCCCCAGAGGCACCATCGTCCTTACCGATACTCAGAAGTGAATATTGGTTTGAAAGCGAGAAGGACTCACGGGGGGACTCCTGCGCTACCTGCCGAGCACACTTATTACGTCTGGTGGTCACCCACTTCCCCTCTACCTGATGCCTTTAAGCTGCAGGGTGACCACCTCCTGAAACGTGCTATCCACATAGCTCTCAGCCTCGCGGATGCAACATATTGACTCCACCTGCTGCTCCAGCTCCAAAATGCGGAGCTCGAGCAGTTGAAGCTGGAGACACCTCCTGCACACATGGTTGTCTAGGCTACGCGAAGCATCCAGGACTTCCCACATTCCTTAGGATGTGCACTCCACGGGACTGAGCTGCACTGGCATCCCTCTAGTTAGCCTTATCTAGTTTAAAATCTACTTAAAAAGAAGTAGAGAAAAGATAGCTACTTACCAACTCACCTCACCTACTGTTTGCAGCTTATTTCCACATAGGCAGACAGGCTTTTTGATAGATTTCAATGATTTTCAATTGAAGGAGTGTTCTGGCTGTAAAACATTCCAGTCTTTCATTGAGGGCCGATTTGAAACTACAACATTTATATCGTTTCATGGGGCCTGTGTTGGCACTCGGCCTCCTGCTCTGATGTCACCGGAGGCAACATAGGCAGAGAGAAAGATAGAAAAATGTTAGCAAAAGGAGAAGGCCCAACAGTGCTATCAGCAGGAGACCTTACCCTCCCAGGGTGTTCTGGCAGCAGATGTCTTAGATTAATTTCACTGAGGAACAGTGTGTTTGAAAGCTGCACTTCAGCGAGGATGAGGTCACAGAGCTCTGCCATCTCCTGCAACCAGACCTCGAGCCTCTGACCAGGGTGAGGACTGCTCTCTCAGTCACAGCCAAAGTCTCCATCATGCTCAATTTCTACACCAGGGGATCCTTCCAGTCTGCAACAGGAGATATCTCCAACATCTTCCAGTTTGCCGTCCATTGCTCCATTTGTGAGTTGACAGAAGCTCTGTATAGAAGGAGAAGGAAATACATTTCCTTCCCCATGACCAGAGAGAAGTGACTGAGCGTGCATGTGGTTTTGCCAGGATAGCGGGCTTCGCCATGGTGCAGGGCACCATTGACTGCGCCCATGTTGCTTTGTGGGCACCATATCACAATCTTAAAGTATTCCGTAACCGCAAAGGCTACCACTCACTGAATGTGCAGTTGGTATGCGACCACACACACAGAATCCTCACCGTTAATTCCTGCTATCCTGGCAGCAGCCATGAGGCGTTCATCATGTGCCAGACCGGTGTGCCAGCTCTGTTCCAGCCAGCACATCGAGCTCGCTGCTCAGAGACCTGCTCTCCACCTGGCTCATGACTTCCCTCCACAACCTCAACACCCCTGCCCAGCACTCATACAATGACAGTCATGCCGCCACCAGGAAAATCATTTACCAGACCATCGAAGTGCTCAAGCAATGGTTCCGCTGCTTTGACCGCTTGGGAGGAGCCTTCCAGTACTCGGCAGAGCGGGTGTCCCATTTTGTCATCATCTGCTGTATGCTGTACAACTTGGCCATCATGTGCGCGCAGCCATTGCCATCAGGCATAGCTCCATCACCTCAGTAGAAGGAGGACGAGGAGGAACAGGAGGATGAGCAAGAGGAGGAGGACGAGGAGGAGGAACAGGAGGAACAACAAGAGGAGGAGGAGGAGGACGAGGAAGAGGACTAAGAGAAGCAGGAGCAGCAACAGCATCCATGGAGGAGGCAGCCACTCAATCGTGATTTTTCAAGGATGGTCTGCAACAGTCTCATCAGACTTCAGTTCCAATGAATTACATCCCATTTCCCATTTGATCTGTACATCCATTTCCCATTCCATACCATAGCCCCAAAACTGAAATGAGAGACACCACCAAAGATGCAACATTCAAATTAAAATTTATCTCATAACATTTAACAGTATCATAAACAATAAATATATTTAGCAATCACCCTTGCGCAATTCCTTCCATCCCCTCTTAACACTCGGTTTAACTATTCTGGAGCTCCTCTTGTGTCCCCTGTGACTGCAACGTGGCTGGTGGAAGGCTGCTGTGTGTCGGGATAGCCTTGCAGGACACCCTCGACCAGCTCTGGGCCTGGAAGGCCCGGTTGTAGACTGCACCACCTCAGGTTGGGCGGTGGCAGTCTGTCTGGCTGAGTGACAGGCAGCAACAAGTGCAATGGCAGGGTGGCAGTAGGGGATCAGGAATGCTGTCATCCTGAGAGAGGACAGCAGGTTCCTTCTCCACTGACCCACTGCCACTCCACCAGGGCAGCACATCAGCATCCCCACCAATCTGCTGGATCACAGATTGGTGGCCTGCTGCGACAGCATGAGATTCCCGGTCAACTGTGGTGGACACAGCAGCGATGGCATCAGTCAGAACACATGTGGCTTCAGCTGAGACTGTATGAGAATAGTCTGAGCTTCGATGCCACCAACCATTGTCTGCATTACAGTACTAAGATTGGACTGGATTTTCAGGTCGTTTGCGACCCGGGTTTCGCCGGGTTTGGAAGCTCCATGGCAAAAAATGAGGCGGTGAGGTTTTTTGCATCCGGGCGCGATCCTCCGGTCGGGTTTTGCGGCGGCACTTAGAAGCACCACCGGGAAGAGCTGCACTTGGTGTGCAATGGCTCACCTTGCGACACCGACAGAAGTTTCAACTCGCACCCGAACTGTACGCCCCAAAACACGGCCCACGATGACCACCTGGAAAAAGACAACTGTTTGGCCCTGCCGGTGGCAGTAAGGAGGGTAAACTGCAAAAAAGATAAGTTCCAGTGTTTATTCTTTTATTTTTTTGTAGCAATTTGTGTTGTAAGGGTGTTGGCAATGTTTTTTGAATGTTTTTGGGGTGGTGGTGGTTTTCTCCTCCCAAGGCCTCTCTCGGAGCGTTCCCAACCCTACACTTTAGTTGGCGAGGATCCCATTTTTGTGCCGTGAAAGGCATACAACTCCTTCCTTTGTACTGCACCCCTGGCACATGGCACTGATTAGAAAAATTACTCCACACAGTGCAAAAGTTAATCAGACAGTGTAGTATATATAGCTCCACCTGTGGACTACTGTGGCACTGCAGCCATTGCTGTGTACAAATAAAGAGGGAACAGGTCATCTGACTAGAGTTCCAGAGTGTTCTGTCATCTTATGGCTGTGAGTGTGTTTGTGAGCTGTACTGAAGATATAACAATGGTGACGAGGATGGGATAATCGGGGAAAAAAGCTGCAATTTTTGTTGGTGGCGGATTCAGCCAACCGACTGAGAGACTTTGAGAACTTCTCAATTTTGATTAACAGCTACAAATCCAAGATAAATTATAAGCACACTTGTCTGAACTGCCAGTGTGCAGATGGCCGCTCCTATGGGAATAATAGGGTGTTTGGGGGAGTTTCAATGAGACTATGAAAGTTTCGGAGCATATGTGGAGTGGCTAGTAATGTTTTTCACCAGAAATAATATCAGCGAAGTCCCCAATGATGAAAACCATAATCGGGTGGTATTGGAAAGACAACGGGCGATTTTTTAACTGAAGTAGGGCCCGAGGTGTATGAAACCCTGAAAAATTTGCTTGTGCTTGTCAAGCCAAAGGACACAACTCTTAAGCAGATTCTCAGCACTACAGTCCTGAGCCCCTGGAAATTGCTGAAAGTTATTGTTTCGGAATACGAGATCAGTCAATCGAAGAAAATATCAATGAGTACATTGTAGCAATAAACAAGTTATCTATTCACTGTAATTTCAGAAATGTTCAGGACCGAGCATTGCGTGACTGCTTTGTTTGTGGGATGAAAAATGGTGCGATCAGAAGAAAGTTATTGACAACTCCTAACTTGACTTTTGATTTAGCTTGTCAGACAGCTATGTCAATGGACATGGCCGACCAATATTCCCGAGAATTTCATAATATTTCCAGTCATCAGACAACCGAGGTGGATCACCTGCAGGTTAAAAGTAAAAGGCAGTTGGGCCCCAATTTCTCAGAAACTGGCAATGGTAACAGAGCATTGAAGTCCTGCTATCAGTGCCTGGGACAGCACATTGCTCAAAGTTGTCCATATGTGAAGGCAGAGTGTTTGACCTGCAGGAAAACTGGGCATCTTGCATAGACATGCCGACTGAAGAGTAAACCAGCTTTCAAAGCTTTAAGTAGAAATCACCAGAGCATGGAAGAAAAACAACAGGATGAGGAGGTTTTAGAGCTACACATCATCAGAAGCATGAGGTTAACTAACAGCAATTCAAAAAGTATCATCATCCATATAGATGTTGCAAAAACCAAGATACCCATGGAAATCAACACTGGTGCATCTGTGAGTGTAGTTCCAGAGTCGCTATGCCTCGACAAATTGTGTGATTTCCCAATGGAGAAATCCAAGCTAGAGCTGCGAGACTACTCGGGAGAGAACATTTCTGTGGTAGGTCATATCACCATACCGGTGAAATATAAGGATCACTTTCAGAGCTTGCCTCTATTAGTAGTGACAGGAGACAAGCCAGTCTTACGAGGAAGAAATTGGTTGGGATCACTGAAGCTGGATTGGGATGAGATTTTTCATGTTGAAACGACATTTGCATCAAAGGATGATGTCATCAAGAATTATCCGAAGGTGTTCTCCGAAACAGGCAGTGTCAGGGTACAGAAGGACGCAAGATCGGTTTACTGCAAGCTACGTCCCTTACCATAGGCACACAAGGAGAAAGTTGAGCAAAAACTCAAAAGACTAGAGACTGAGAACATTATTTCTAAGATAGATCCATGTAATTGGGCTACACCCATTGTTGTTGTAGCTAAGTCTGATGGTAAGGTAAGATTGTGTGGTGATTATAAACCAGGTTCTAGACGGTAATCTCCCCAATACATTGCCAAATGTAGAAGATTTGTTCACAACACTGATAGCTGGTCAGATCTTCTCAAAATTGGATCTTATAAATGCCTACTTACAGCTTGAATTAGATGAGGAGTCCAAGTCATGCTTGACCATAAATACTCATCTAGGCCTATATCAACTTAATAGGCTACCATTTGGAGTGTCTTCCATATTCCAAGGGGTGATGAACCAGATTTTGCAAGGTATTGAAGGGGTAGTATGTTATTTGGATGACAAACTAATTTCAGCACCAAATAGACAAATTCATAATAACATATTGAATGAAGTCCTCAAACGGCAAGAGAAGCACAGAGTACAAATGTCTGCTCACAAGTGTGAGTTATTTCAAAACTCAATGGAGTACTTAGGGTACAGAGTCGACAAAGATGGTTTACATCCAACCAAGGGAAAGCTGGATGCAATCAGAAATGCAACCACTCCCAAGAATGTCACTGAACTTCGATCATTTTTGGGTCTTTTGAACTATTATGGGAAGTTCCTACCAAATTTGGCTACAGTATTACATCCACTGAATGAACCATTGGAAAAACATTGGAAGTGGTCAGAAGAATGCAATACCGCATTCAAGGAGTGTAAATGCAAATTGGTAGAGAGCACCATGTTAGTTCACTATGACGTATCAAAGGAGATCAAGCTAGCATGTGATGCCTCTCCATATGGAGTTGGGTCAGTGATCTCTCATGTACTACATAGTGGGAAGGAGAGACCAATTGCTTTTGCTTCATGCACTCTCAGTGCCAGTGAGTGTAATAATGCACAAATCGAAAGGGAAGCTTTGGCATTTTTTGAGGTCAAGAAGTTTGACAAATACTTGTATGGTCGTAAGTTTACCATCATTATGGACCACAAGCCCCTGACAGCAATTCTCCATCCAAAGTCCCCAGTTCCAACATTAGTTGCAGCCCGAATACAGAGATGGGCTTTGATTTTGTCAGCATATAATATTATATTGAATAGACGATCAGCTGATCACAGTAATGCTGATGCTATGTCTAGATTGCCTTCCCCATCACAAGCTACACCCGATGGGGAAGAAGTGTTCTATTTTTCATACATTGATGAACTGCCAGTCACAGCTGAAGAGATTGATAGAGCAACCAAACGTGATCCAGTTATGTCATAGGTGTATGATTATATTGCAAATGTTTGGCCAAACCAGGTAACAGACAAAGATATACATCCATTCTTCATTCGTAGGAATGAATTATCAGTTGCTAAAGATTGTATCATGTGGGTGCAAGAATGGTTAAACCAAATAAATGTAGGTCCCAATTATTAGAAGACTCCCATGACCAGCACCTGGGAATGTGCTCGACCAAGAGTTTTATACACAGTTACTTTGATAGAGGTAGAGTAAAAGAGAGAGAGTTCAAATGGAAATCAAAGGCATCCCTTGGAGAAAAACTTTCCTCAGGATCAGATTTGAATGAGTTTTAATTCGACTTCATGTTTGGAAGGTTCTGTTCAAGAGCGAAGGTACCCTCTTCAAAGCAGAAAACAAGTGGTTAAGCTTGATTTGTAAATATGGCAACATAAGTCCATATCTTTTGTTATGTATAACTATGCAAGTTATGTATGATGATTATTTTGTTATATTTACTTCTTCATTAAAGAGTGAGAAGAGTAATATATATAGCTCCACCTGTGGACTACTGTGGCACTGCAGCCAGTGCTGTGGACAAATAAAGAGGCAACAGGTCACCTGACTAGAGTTCTGGCGTGTTCTGCCAGCTTAAGGTTGTGAGTGTGTTTGTGAGTTGTGCGGAAGATATAAGAGGCGGCCGCCTCCGTTTTCACTCCGAAAACGGCAAAGCTGAAAATCCAGCCCAATTGTGTTATTTCCATCTGTGCTGCAATGGAAGCTGCCACATCGCCCATGTCACGCGTCATGAGGTATGGATCCCCACAGTCTCTCTGGGAGTCCATCATCCTCTGCAGACTGGAAATGATGGGCTCCATGGTGTACGCAGAGCTCTGTGCAAATTTGGAGGCGGACTCCTCCACACTCCTTACCATAGCAGAGAGGCTCTCGAGCACCCTTGCCATTGCACCTATCATGTCGGAGTGCATGGCCATCACCCTGAAATTGGGTAGCGCTCTGCCATTAGCACCCCTGCAGCACCGCACTGAGGTCATTAGCGCCTCAGTTACCGCCCCGCTTCCTTTCTGGGGCGCTAAAGTTCAATTTAGAAGTTAGCAATCATTTGCACCTGCCGCTAACTTTTCAAAATTTAAAGTTATCAGGCGCTACCAAATTTCTCTCCCATTATTTGCATAAACATGATGACAAGGTTACACGCTTTAGTAAAACACAACAGCTTATTAAATACACGCACACACATGCATTACACAAACTTGGACAGTGAAGTCTTAGTTAAAATACAGGCCATCAATATCAAGCACTACGTGTGCAAAGGCTGCAAAACAATGGAGCACCTCCAGTGAATGTGCAAATGTGCTGCGACTCACCATGTGGCAGAGTCGGCAGAAGATGGTCGATCCGAAGTGGATCAAGCAGAACGAGTAAGAAAGGCAACGCAACCCGAGGCCGAGGAAGAAGTGTATGGGGTACACACCTTCACCACCAAGAGCCATCCTATAATGCTGAAAGTCAAATTAAATGGCATTCCAGTTTCCATGGAATTGGGCACGGGGGCGAGTCAGTCAATTATGAGCCAGAAGACTTTTGAGAAACTTGTGGGGCAACAAGACCCAAAGGCTCAAACTGAGCATAATTTATACAAAGCTGTGCACTTACACCAAAGAGCTCATACCAGTCATTGGCAGTGCGGCAGTGAAGGTATCGTATGATGGAGCTGTGCATGACATCACTGTGGATTATACCAGGTGATGGCCCAGCGCTGTTCGGCAGAAGCTGGCTAGGAAGGATTCAATGGAATTGGGATGACATCAAAGCACTATCTTTGGTGGATGACGCCTCGTGCGCTCAAGTGCTGAGCAAACGTCCATTGCTAATGGAACCAGGCATTGGCAACTTCACAGGCACCAAGGTCTAGATCCATCTAATCCCTGATGCATGGTCTGTTTATCACAAGGCTTGAGCGGTTCCATATATGATGAGGGAGAAAGTCGAGATTGAACACGACAGACTTCAACAAGAGGGAATCATATCGCCAGTTGAGTTCAACGAGTGGGCCAGCCCAATTGTTCCGGTGTTGAAAAGTGATGGCATGGTCAGAATCTGTGGAGACTACAAGGTAATCATCAACTGAGTCTTGTTACAAGAACAGTATCCACTACCCAATGCGGATGACCTGTTTGCAATGTTAGCAGGGGGAAAGTCATTCATCAAATTGGATCAAACCTCCACTTACATGATACAGGAGCTGGGTGAATCTTCGAAAAAATTGACGTACATCAACACGCACAAACGACTGTCTATATACCACAGATGCCCTTTTGGGATTTGCTCACTTGCTGCCATTTTCCAGAGGAATATGGAGAGTCTGCTGAAATCGGTTCCACGCACCGTTGTGTTTCAAGACGACATCCTGATCACCGGTCGTGACATCATTGAACACCTGCACAAGAGGTTCAAAGTTGACTAGACAGAGTGGGACTCAGGCTGAAATGTTCCAAGTGTGTTTTCCTGGTGCCAGAGGTCGAATTTTGGGGGAGAAAGATTGCGGCAGACAGCATCAGACCCACGGACTCAAAGACGGAGGCCATCAAGAACGCACCCAGACCACAGAATGTGATAGAGCTGCGTTCATTCCTGGGACTCCTCAACTATTTTGGTAACTTTCTACCCAGGTTGAGCACCTTGCTGGTCCCATTGCACATGTTGATACATGTGGGTGACGACTGGGTTTGGGATATGTTATATATGTATACCTGTAAATACCTTTTTTAAACACCAGAGGGCTCAACCCCTGGAGTCCCAAGGGATCCCACAATCCCTTGGGAGCACCTATACATAAGTAGGTGTCACAGGCTGGAGAGGCGCTCTGGGGACCAGTAATAAAAGACTACGGTCACACATTACTGTAAGCTTACAGTATCTGGTCAGGTTCTTTATTCAAGACATAAGACATAACAGGGTAAATCTCAAGAGACAGCCTTTGAGAAGGCCAGAAACTTGCTATGTTCTAACAAGTTATTTGTATTGTATGACCCGTGTAAACGTTTAGTGCTTGCTTGTGATGCATCTTCGTACAGGTTCAGTTGTGTGTTACAGCAAACCAATGTATCAGGCAAACTGCAACCGGTTGCATATGCGTCTAGATGTCTATCTAAGGCTGAAAGAGCCTACAGTATGGTCGAGAAAGAGGCATTAGCATGCATATACGGGGTTAAGAAAATGCACCAATACCTATTTGGACTCCGGTTCGAGCTTGAAACCGACCACAAACCGCTTATTTCGCTGTTTTCAGAAAGCAAAGGTATGAACACCAATGCTTCGTCCCGCATCCAAAGATGGGCATTAACATTGTCCACTTATGACTATGTTATCCACCACAGACCAGGCACAGAGAACTGTGCTGATGCCCTCAGTCGGCTACTATTGCCCACCACCAAGGTGGAAGTGGCGCAACCCGCAGACTTACTTCTGATCATGGATGTTTTTGAGAGCGAGGGATCACCCGTCACGGCTCGCCAGATCAGGACCTGGACAAGCCTCGACCCTGTGCTATCACTCGTAAAATGTTGCGTCCTTAATGGGAGCTGGCCGGCTGTTCCCGGGGAAATGCAAGATGAAATTGAGCCGTTTCAACGACGTAAAGATGAAATGTCCATCCAGTCGGATTGTCTCTTATGGGGTAATCGTGTGGCTTTGCCAAAAAAAGGCAAAGAAACGTTTAGACGTGACCTACACAGTTCCCACCCAGGCATAGTCATGATGAAGGCTATTGCCAGGTCGCATGTTTGGTGGCCCGGCATTGACTCGGATTTGGAGTCATGCTTACACCAATGTAACACTTGCTCACAGTTGAGCAATGCACCACTGAGTCTGTGGTCATGGCCCTCCAAACTGTGGTCCAGGATCCACCTAGATTTCGCTGGCCTCCTCCTAGGAAAGATGTTCTTAGTAGTCGTGGATGCTTATTCTTAATGGATTGAATGTGTAATCATGTCATCCTGCATGTCCACTCCCACCATTGAAAGCCTCCGGGCCATGTTCGCCACCTGTGGTTTGCCCGACGTCCTTGTCAGTGACAATAGACCGTGTTTCACCAGCTCGGAATTCAATGAGTTTATGACCCGCAATGGAATTAAGCATGCCAAGTCTGCCCCGTTTAAGCCCGCGTCCAGTGGTCAAGCGGAACGGGCAGTCCAAACTATCAAGCAGAGCTTGAAATGCATGACGGACGGCTCCCTGCAGACCCAGTTATCTCGGGTTCTGCTCAGCTACCAGACACGACTGCACTTGCTTACCGGGGTTCCTCCGGCGGAATTGTTAATGAAGAGAGCACTCAAAACCAGGCTCTCCTTAGTCCACCCGGATCTTAATGATCATGTGGTAACCCGGCGTCACTGACAAAACATGAACCAGGATCACCCGGCTGTATCACATGACATTGATGTAAACGACCCTGTGTTTGTCCTTAATTACGGACATGGTCCCAAATGGGTTGCTGGCACTGTCATGGCCAAGGAGGCGAATAGAGTATTTCTTGTCAGACTATGTAACAGACAAACATGTAGAAAGCATTTGGATCAGACCAAACTGCGATTCACTGAAAACCAGGAACAACTTGAAGAGGACATCACCATCATCAATCCACCAACACACACCCAACCGACCTCGCCGTCAATCAAGAGGATGAACCCACCATGTCCAACAGTCCGGTCAGACCAGCCGCACTGCAGTGCGCCCAACTCACCCATGCCAGGGTTTGAACTCAGGCGTTCAACCAGGGAGCGAAGGGCTCCAGACTGCCCCAACTTGTAAATAACTTGTATCAAAGACTTTGTGGGGGAGTGATGTTATGTATGTAAACATTATAACTGTGTAAGACTTGCCACCAGAGGGCGCACCTGTTGGAGGCCCAAGGGTCACCTGCACACCTCATGTAAGTGAATATAAAAGGTTGTCTGCCATGCTGCTTTGGCACTCTGGAGTTTTATTAAAGAGACTAAGGTCACATCAGTTTAAGCTTACAATTCTCAGTCTTGTGGAGTTATTCTAAATGTAACAGAGCCCTTTATATGTATCCATGTTTTACAGGAAAGAAGCCATTAACTATCGAACACAATTACAATGGTCAACTCTGTGAAACCATTGACAAGTCTGGCTTCAAGGGCAAGGCCTTTGTTTGAAACTATCCTGTGTTTCACAGGAATGAAACCAATATCAGAGGTGGCTTTTGTGACTATTGGTTTCTGTGGAAATATTAATCCTTTGCACATGCATACTCAACATTGCACATGCACCAAAGGGCTCGTGTATTATCGGAGGGGGAGCAGTAGGTCGCGGACTCGGCTTGGGAGTTTGGGTGTGAAACCGGACCAGACTCAGGCTTTGCAGTCGCAAGGCCAGAGCTTCAATACTGTGCTGTCTGTGTGGGTATTTCTGGAATGATCGTTTCCCCCCTGCACCGCACCCTCCCCCCAGCCCCCCCCCTCACCCGCCCCCCACCAACCCCAGGTGGAGACACCGGGCTGCAGTTTTAGGCAGTTTGTGTTTCACGTCTTTGGGTAGAAGCTCAGGAGCTCAGGAGCTCAGAGCAGGAAGGAAAATATATCGGAGGGGGGAGGAGAGTAGATCAGAGCAGGGAAGAGAGGATATTGGGGAGGGGGAAGGAATGGTGATCAGCGGGGGAAGGAGAGGGGATTGGAGGGGGGAGGAGAGTGAATTAGAGGGGTAGAGGAGAGGGGATTGGCGCTGGAGAGGGGATCAGAGGGGAACAAGAGGAGAGGGGATCGGAGGGGGGTAGAGGGTGAACCAGAGTGGGGGGAGAAGAGATCAGAAGGGAGAGAAGAGAGGGTATCGGAGGTGGGTAAAGGAGGGCGGTGAAGAATGGGGGATTGCAGGGGGGAGAGGAGAGGGGATCGGAGGAGGGAGGGGAGAGGGGATCGGAGGAGGGAGGGGAGAGGGGATTGGAGGAGGGAGAGGAGACAGGATCGAAGGAAGGACAGGATACGGGATCGGAGGGGGGAGAGGACAGGATTTCGAAGGAGAGAGAGGGGAGGGGTTTGGAGGGGGGCAGATGAGGGAGGATTGGAGGGGTAGAGGAGAGAGGATTGGAGGGATGAGAGGGAATCAGAGGAGAGAGAGAGGCGAGGAGATTGAAGAGAGAGAGGAGAGGGGAATGGAGGAGGGGAGAGGGGAGGGGATCAGAGGGGGAGAAGAAGGGATTGATAGGTTAGAGAAGAAGGGATCAGAGGGGGGAGGAGAGGTGATTGGAGGGACAGAGGAGTGGGGATTGGAGAGGTTATGGGAGGGGGAGAGGAGAGGGAATTGGAGGGGGAAGAGCAGAGGGGATTGGAGGGATACAGGAGAGGAGATCAGAGGAGGGAGGAGAGGCAATTGTTGGGGGAGAGGAGAAGGAATTGGAGCGGGAGAGGAGGGAAGATTGGAGGAGTAGGAATTCAACTCACAAGTTTTCTGAGTTAAATCGCGCGATCACGAGTTCGGGGGAATTTGGAGCTGTTCCTTTTTATGACCTGGGACTTTAAAAGTGCCATTGGTTCTTCAGTGACTAAATAAGCTAAATTCAGTTTCTGATGACATGGGATTTGGTTAATGGAACTTTGGGGATCACATTACAGAATTCTACTGTAACTTTCAGAAGAGAATTGGATTGTATCCTCCGAGGGAAGAAGGTGGTAAGAGCCATTTGCAGGGCTGTGGGGAGGAAGCAGGGGAGTGCGACTGGTTATGTGCATCTTTCAACGATTCAGCAAAGGCATGATAGGCTGAATGGCCTCCTTCTGTGTTGTATTACTCCATGACTTGTCACGGAGTCATCACCCTCTGGAACAAACATGTGCAACATATGGTGAGGAACCTATGGTGAGTGTGGGGTCACTACAGTCCTTTAAAAGGGGAACTTGAAAAGTTTCTGAGAGGACATTGCCAGTTACAGGGAGTTAATGGTCAGTGTAGATTGTGGTGTGTCAGGAGCAGCAGTGCTCTCCTAGAGCCTCAGGGAATTGGAGAGCAATTGCCCAGAGGTTTTTCCTGAATTGGTCATGTTTGTTTGTATGTTCCACTGGGAGGTGGGACAGGAGCATGCGAGATTATTCTGTCTGATAGTCTTTATCTACTGATAGTATTTTTGTACATTTGTATGTGAAAACTGGGGATTGTCTCTGGGCCCTGCCTGATGTGTGGCTCAGAAAGTTCACCCAGTCAGTAGCTGAGCCCACGGACAATCCCCAGTCTGCAAGTCCCCATCGGAGAACTCATCTCTCCCTCTTTCTGTTGCTTGCTTTGATCTGTGCACAAATCAGAATCACACAGTAAATTTGTTAATTTTCATTGCACATTTATTTCCAGATGTTAAACTTCTCACATTTAAGTCATTAAAATAACATGACTTGAAACATAAATGATGGATGGGAAAAGACCCGCTGCTCCATCCAGGCTGTCCAACACAACTGTGATGCTCTGTACCAGCAACCAACATTCGGTGATGAATTGAAACCAGTTTAGCGGGTTGTCCTGTGTTCCCACTTCTGTGTCGTTCTGGCTTACACGAAAACTGCCCTGATCTTTTGAAAATGCTAACTGTGACACCCTTTAATTTGCCATTCCTTCAGGCTGTGCTGTGCTCAGTGAATTGAAATTGAGTTCAGAACCAGCAATGATTTGATGAAACATCAGGTCCTAAATATTAATGGGCCGAATGGGGGAGTTGGCGGTGGGGGGGAGGGGGGATGGGGAAGGGGGCGCGGTAGGGAATGTGGACTTAATAATGGATGCATGGGCACAATTTGCTAGGGAAAATGTTTTTCCCTTCCCTCCCCAGCTCCCATGCTATGTTAACTTTTAGCCCACTCCAAAGACATCCCAGAACAAGGAGAATCCAAAAACTCCCAAGACATAAAAGACAATCAGGTGGCTTGAAAATTCCTAACTTGCAAGGGAGCTGATCTTCATTCGGGCATTTTCCACACACTGCTGGCGACTAAACAAGTAGATGAGGAGGATGGGAACGGAGGCTTAAGTGACCAGGACAGACATGATAAAGCGATCATTACCCATGAATGCCACACCATTGCTTTATCCTAATCTGATGGGCATTCCATCTCAACAGCCAGGCCACCAATCAGAATCTGGTAAGATCCAAATCCGGTTCCTGATTGTTCAGCTTACTGTTTAGATCTGCCGCTGGTACCCGTGAATAACACTCACTTTGATCAATTTGTCCTGGGAGCCGGAGAGTCTGTTTCCTTGCAGAGTCCACCCTTCTCACCCTAAAATACCAGTTAGTATGTGGAGGATGTTGGAAAGAAAAATAAAGATTCCCTAAAATGAAAGTAGACTTATTTTTAATCTTCAAATGACTCCCGTGAGCTTCTGAAGCCAGAACGGCAATATTCAACACAAGGGTGTATGAGAAGTTCGGTTTGTGAGGCATATAAAGGGTTAACCAGAACCACCTTCTACTGCAATTCTCTGTCGCAACCTGGAGATCAGGCAACCCTGAACAACAGAATCTAGAAACTAAAGAACGAAAAATTGTCCAGCCTCCACTGCCCGAGGTCCTCGAGCAAATTGATGATTGTCCGGTGATATGAGCAAGTTGATCAATCTGGTCACCCCCAAAGTCCGAAGATATTCTGGACTATCTCAGTGTGGATCATCCATTCGCCAGGGTGAACCACAGACCAGTTAAGTGTACCAACTGCTATGTTGTCCACCCTGGTCAAATGTGGCAGCAAGAGCGTCACCCTGTCATTCAAGCACCAATGGGAAGCAACATGTCAACTTGACCGGGGAACCCAGGAGGGAGTCCACACTGTAGACATACTGGACTACTGACATACTATCTGTCTGTCGACATGCTGGCTTACTCCGCACCATCTAAAAGTGCACAATATCCTATTATACCATTCACACACTGAGCCTTCTGAAATGCCAAGTGATCTCATCCATGTCCACTGGCCTTGAAGCCCATTCATCCTGAATGTGGCCTCCCAGTGATATGTTGAAGCATTACCTGAAGAGCCTTCTTGCTGTAGCACAAATGTCTGGAGAACACCGTGCCTCAAAGATCACCATCTCTCATTCAGATGCTGTGACAAAGGAGAACTGTGGAAACATTACTGGTTGAGTGATAGTCATCAAGAAGTCTAAACTGGAAACATATCCTCAACAGTTGAGCCTTCTGGATGACTATCACTCACTTATCATTAGTAGATGGTTTCTCTGATGGTCAAACCAAACCACGTTGTGAAAAACAAGCTGCAACAGCACAGGATACTCACTACCTCAAGTCTCCTGGACCCAAGTGTCTAGAGTGATCCACTTCCACAGGGAAGTACTGGAAGTGACCCAGCTTTGTGGTGGGCTATCACTGCTTGGGGAGGTGAAGCTGGACAGGGTATCGAAGGTTACTTATTGCGAGTTCCCTGCATTCCAGGTCCTAATCTGAAATGATGGGCTAGCATGGTACAAAGGATATTGTGGTCAGGATAAAGTTTTGTAAAGGCTTATGGAGGGGAATGATTACATAGGATTATATCGGATATATGGCACAGAAACAAGCCATTCGGCCCAACCAGTCCATGTCAGCAGTTATGCTCCACCCGAGCCTCCTCCCATCTTTCCTCATCTAAATCTATCAGCATAACACTCTATTCCCTTCTCCCTCATGTGCTTATCTACACTCCCCTTAACTGCATCTATACTATTCGCTTCAGCCACTCCCTGTGGCATCAAGTTCCACATTCTCACTACTCTCTGGGTAACGAAGTTTCTTTTCAATTCCCTATTTGATTTGTTGGTGACTATCTTATATTGATGGCCTCTAGTTATGCTCGCCCCCCTATAGGGGATAGTGTGTGGGGTCAGGTTCACCTCTGAACTTCTGAGTGTTTCGAATCGCTCCCACTCCCTGGGGTCTAGACTTTGGATTTATTTGGGGGATGTGACAAAGTGCAAGAGTTTGGTGCAAAGAACTTCGATTTTATTAAGGACAAGAAAATACAATGTCAAATTTGTAATCATTCAAATAAAGAACACTATATCACACATTCAAAGGGGTTACAGAAATAATACACCTCCCACCTCCCAATGCCTAACTCTGACTTGGTTAAGCTCCAGGGCAAACAGGGACTATGCTCACCAATCCTTTATTGTAAGTTTGCAATGGTTGACGATTTTGGGGTTCGCTGGACTCTATAGGTTCTGCTTGCCGTACCCCGAATGTTGTAGAGGACTTCTGACTGCGTAGTCTTCAGTTGGGTGGTGCCCGCTGATGCGGTAGGGCATGTATTGTGCTTATGGGGTGAGTACCCATTTTCTTTCATTAGAAATAGGTTTCAAAAGTCTCTTTCATTAATGCCTCACCTGTTGGTAGTCAGGACTAGATTGTAGAGTGAAAACTTTTGAATCTTCGGTTTCTTCTTTGAGGAGTTTTATTTCGGAGTTGGTCGATCATGGTGTTTTCGATGGTACCACGTTGGTTGTGATCGATAGCTGCCGTGATGGTGATGTCCGAGGTTCTGGGGCTGCTTTCTCTGCCGTGGCGAATCTTTTCCTTCCTTCTCGATAGCAGGGCAATGTGGCCCCGATAGTGTCGTCGAGGCTGGAGAGGCTTGTTAGAACTGCTGCGGTGGTCTCGCTCTCCTCCCTTCTTGATGCTCCATGATGCTATGCATAAACTTTGCTAAAAACAGGGCCCCAGTTATACTTTTGGAGCTGTTCTAATCTTCGCGCCAAATCAGCTTGATTCTTTGTTTTAATTTTTGGCGGGCTTGATATCCCTTTGTCATATTTTGGCGGGCTCATTAATGTTAACCTGTCTTGGATGTGTCGATCATTTAAATCTGTTTCTTGATGGGGAAAAATTAGCTTTGGTATTTGTAATGTCTGCCTAGGCCTGGGTTCTCCATGCAGGCTTGATGTGCCATTGACATTATGTATATGCTGGATTGGTTTCTTGCTCAGGGTGATGACTGGCTATCTCTAGGTTGAATGTTTCTATGTTAATGTCTCCTGGGGGGAAGGGTTTTTGAGTTTACATAATTTGTTTTAGCTTCAATACCCAGACAGTTTCAAGACTCAAAACTGCTTTCTTTTGAAGGATAGTAAAATTCCAAATTCGATTAAAACTCGTAGTTTCTTCCATGTGCACTTTTGGATCTCGAACTTTCTGGTTGATAGTTCCAAATTAAATTTCCTTTCCAATGAGTCCAAACACTGGGGGGATTTTCCCACGAATTTTGAAACTCTACACCGCCCCCCCGCCACCGAAGTGAAAACATCATCATCATCATAGGCAATCCCTCGAAATCGAGGAAGACTTGCTTCCACTGTAAAAGTAAGTTCTTAGGTGACTGAACAATCCAATACGGGAACCACAGTCTCTGTCACAGGTGGGACAGACAATTGTTGAAGGAAAGGGTGAGTGGGACTGGTTTGCCGCATGCTCCTTCCGCTGCCTGTGGCTGTTTTCTGCATGCTCTCGGTGACGAGACTCGAGGTGCTCAGCGCCCTCCTGGATGCACCTCCTCCACCTAGGGCAGTCTTTGGCCAGAGACTCCCAGGTGTCAGTGGAGTTGTTGCATTTTATCAAGGAAGCTTTGAGGGTGTCCTTGAAACATTTCATCTGCCCATCTTGGGCTCGCTTGCCATGTAGGAGTTCCGGGTAGAGCCTTTGGGAATCTTTGGGTGTCAGGCATGCGAACAATGTAGCCCGCCCAACGAAGCTTGTTGAATGTGGTCAGTGCTTCAATGCTGAGGATGTTGGCCTGATCGAGGACGCTAACTTTGGTGCATCTGTCCTCCCAGGGGATTTGCAGGATCCTGCGGAGGCATCGTTGGTGGTATTTCTCCAGCGATTTGAGGTGTCTCCTGTATATGCTCCATGTCTCTGAGTCATACAGGAGGACGGGTATCACTACAGCCTTGTAGACCATGAGCTTGGTGGCAGATTTGAGGGCCTGATCTTCGAACACTCTTTTCCTCAAGTGGCTGGTGCACTGGAGGTGGTGTTGCACCTCGTCATCGATGTCTGCCCTTGCCGAAAGTAGGCTCCCGAGGTATGGAAAGTGGCCGCGCCGTGGATCTTGATGAAGTGGAAACAGTCTCTCTCTGTATCTACTCTATCAAAACCTTTCAAGATTTTAAAGACCTCTTTTAGGTCACTCCTCAGCCTTCTTTTTTCAAGGATAAAGAAACCCAGCCTATTATTCCTTTCTTGATATGCATACCCTCGCATTTCTGGTATCTCCTGTGCCTCTATATCCTTTCTATAATATGGCAGCCAGAAACATTTGCAGTATTCCAAATGTGGTCTAACCAAGGTTCGATACAAGTTTAACATAACTTCACTATTTTTCAATACTACCCTTCCAGAAATAAACCCTAGTGCTTGGTTTCTTTTTTTATGTACTCTGAGATCCCTTTGTTCCTGTACCCGACCTAGACATGCACCCTCCAAGTAATAAGTGGCCTCCCTATTCTTCCGACCAAAATGTAATAACTCACATTTACTTGTGTTGAAATTCATTTGCCAGTGATATCCACATTCTACATGTTTATTGATATCCTCCTGTAATTTGTTGCAGTCTTCCTCAATATTAACTGTCCTCCCCCAATTTGTGTCACTCGCAAATTTAGAAACAGTCTTTTTGATTCCAAAGTCTAAATCGTTAATATAAATTGTGAACAACAGTGGTCCCCAGCACTGATCCTTCTGGAACACCACTGCCCACCTTCTGCCACTGTGAATAGCTACCTTTTCCCCATCTCTCTGCTTTCTGGCTTGAAACCAGCTAGCTATGCAATCTGCTACTTGTCCCCTGACTACGCCTTCTCTGAACTTATTCATTAGTCTAATGTGTGGTACCTTATCTTTTGAAAATCTAGATAAATTACATCCTCATCTGCTCTCTCTGTTACTTCTTCAAAAAATTCAATGAGGTTCGTCAGCAAGAATATCCCTTTTGAAATCCATGCTGACTATTCATTATTATATTTTTGGCTTCTAGATGTTCTTCTACTTTCTCCTTTAGTAGGGATTCTATTATTTTTCCAACCATCAATGTGAAGCTGACTGGTCTTTCGTTACTTGGATATGTTCTATCTCCCTTCTTTAACATAGGAATGGAATGTGGTGCTGACAGAGGCTTATAGATGGCTGGGCTTCAACATCTTGAGAGGAAGATCCAGAAACAACCACCTTTACATTTCCCGAGCGTACATCTCCCGCATTCTGGCAGCTTCCATACGGCCGGTGTCATGGCTCGGACCACCACCTGGTGTAGGCAAAGCTCACTCCGCTCCACGCATGGGTGGGGTTTGCATATTTGCACTTTAACAACCTTCTGCTGGAGGATGAGCAGTTCTGGGAGTTTTTCCATCAATTCTGGGAATGGCTGCAGCAGCTCTTCCACTTGCTCGCCAGAGAAGCCCTCAGTACCAAAGGGCAACAGCAGTACCTCAAAGAGCTCCAAGTTGCATGGCCAAGCTCATTGGCAATGCAATATCCACTGCATGATAGACCCTGTTCCTATATTGAGGACACCCACACAGCTTGTTGAGGCAGCAGATGCTCTCTGAAGGTGGTTCTCACCCTGTGTGACAGGGATTGCTCCCTCAGCTCAACTTCAAGGCACTAGGCTGCTGGTAAGTAATGCCAGCCCCATAAGTATTTAACATAAGAAATAGGAACAGGAGTAGGCCATACGGCCCCTCGAGCCTGCTCCGCCATTCAATAAGATCATGGCTGATCTGATCATGGACTCAGCTCCATTCCCCCATCTGCTCTCCATAACCCCTTATCCCCTTATCGTTCAAGAAACTGTCTATTTCTGTCTTAAATTTATTCAATGTCCCAGCTTCCACAGCTCTCTGAGGCAGCAAATTCCACAGATTTACAACCCTCTGAGAGAAGAAATTCCTCCTCATCTCTGTTTTAAATGGGCGGCCCCTTATTCTAAGATCATGCCCTCTAGTTCTAGTCTCTTCCATCAGTGGAAACATCTTCTCTGCATCCACCTTGTCAAGCCCTCTCAATCTTATAAGTTTCGATAAGATCACCTCTCATTCTTCTGAATTTCAATGAGTAGAGGCCCAACCTACTCAACATTTCCTCATAATTCAACCCCCTCATCCCCGGAATCAACCTAGTGAACCTTCTCTGAACTGCCTCCAAAGCAAGTATATCCTTTCGTAAATATGGAAACCAAAACTGCACGCTGTATTCCAGGTGTGGCCTCACCAATACCTTATATAGCTGTAGCAAGACTTCCCTGCTTTTATAGTCCATCCCCTTTGCAATCAAGGCCAAGATACCATTGGCCTTCCTGATCACTTGCTGTACCTGCATACTATCCTTTTGTGTTTCATGCACTAATACCCCCAGGTCCCGTTGTACTGCGGCACTTTGCAATCTTTCACTATTTATATAATAACTTGCTCTTTGATTTTTTTCTGTCAAAGTGCATGACCTCACACTTTCCAACATTATACTCCATCTGTCAAATTTTTGCCCACTCACTTAGCCTGTCTATGTCCTTTTGCAGATTTTTGGTGTCTCCTCACACATTGCTTTTCCTCCCATCTTTGTATTGTCAGCAAACTTGGCTACGTTACACTCAGTCCCTTCTTCCAAGTCGTTTATATAGATTGTAAATAGTTGAGGTCCCAGCACTGATCCCTGCGGCACCTCACTAGTTACTGGTTTCCAACCAGAGAATGAACCATTTATCCTGACTCTCTGTTTTCTGTTTGTTAGCCAATCCTCTATCCATGCTAATATATTACCCCATGAACTTTTATCTTGTGCAGTAACCTTTTATGTGGCACCTTGTCAAATGCCTTCTGGAAGTCCAAATACACCACATCCACTGGTTCCCCTTTTTCCACCCTATTCGTTGCATCCTCAAAGAACTCCAGAAAATTTGTGAAACATGACTTCCACTTCATAAATCCATGTTGACTCTGCCTGACCGAATTTTGCTTTCCTAAATGTCCTGCTATTGCTTCTTTAATAATGGACTCCAATGTTTTCCCAACCACAGATGTTAGGCTAACTGGTCTATAGTATCCTGCTTTTTCTCTGCCTCCTTTTTTAAATAGGGACATTACATTTGCAGTTTTCCAACCTGCTGGGACCTCCCCAGAACACAGGGAATTTTGGTAAATTGCATCCACAATGCATCCACAATCCCGGCCGCTACTTTTCAAGACCCGAGGATGCAAGCCATCAAGTCCAGGGGATTTATCTGCCTTTAGTCCCATTAGCTTACTGAGTACCACCTCCTTACTGATTGTGATTGTGTTAAGTTCTTTGCCCCCTATAGCCTCTTGACTATCGATTCTCGGAATATTGTTAGTGTCCTCTACCGTAAAGATTGATACAAAATATTTGTTCAGAATTTCTGCCATCTCCATGTTCCCCATTCCTAATTCCCCGGTCTCATCCTCTGGGACCAACATTTACTTTAACCACTCCTTTCCTTTTTATATACCCTATAGAAACTCTTGCTATCTGTTTTTGTATTTTGTGCTAGTTTACTTTCATAGTCTTTCTTCCCTTTCTTAATCATTTTTTTAGTTGTTCTTTGCTGGCTTTTAAAAGCTTCCCAGTCTTCTGTCCTCCCACTAGTTTTGGCCACTTTATATGCCCTTGTTTTTAATTGGATACCGTCCTTTATTTCTTTAGTTAGACACGGATGGATATCTTTTCTCTTACACACTTTCCTTCTCACTGGAATATATTATTCTTGAGAGTTATGACATATCTCCTTAAATGCACACCACTGTTCATCAACGGTCCTACACTTTAATCTATTTTCCCAGTCCACTTTAGCCAACTCTACTCTCATACCTTCATAGTCTCCTTTATTTAAGCTTAGTACGCTGGTTAGAGATCTAACTTTCTCACCCTCCATCTGAACTTGAAATTCAATCATGCTATGATCACTCATTCTGAGGTGATCATTTACTAGAAGATTGTTTATTCATCTTGTCTCTTTACATGGGACCAGATCTAAGATAGCCTGCCCCCTGGTTGGTTTCGTTACATACTGCTCAAGGAACCTATCCCTTATGCACTCTATGAACTCTTGGTGTGCCTTATAATCAGGGATGCTCAAGAGCACAGAATATCTGTGGTTGTGGGGCTGGAGGAGATTTCAGAGATAGGGAGGGGCGAGGTCATGGAGGGATTTGAAAATAAGGATAAGAATTTTGAAATCGAGACGTTGCTTAACCGGGAGCCAATGTAGGTCAGCGAACACATTATTGATGGGTGAGCAGGACTTGGTGTGAGTTAGGACACAGGCAGCCAAGTTTTGGATCACCTCTATTTTACATAGGGTAGAATGTGGGAGGCCAGACAGGTATATGTTGGAATAGTCACTCTAGAGGTAACAAAGGCATGGATGAGCGCTTCAGCAGCAGGTGAGCTGAGGCAAGGGCGGAGATGGCCGATGTATCGGAGGTAGAAATAGGTGGTGTTAGTTATGTTGAGATATGTGGTCGACAGCTCAATTCAGAGTCAGATATGACACCAAGGTTGCGAACAGTGTGGTTCAGCATCAGACAGAAGTTGGGGAAAGGGACAGAGTCAGTGGCTAGGGAATGGAGTTTGTTGTGGGGACCGAAAACAATGGCTTCGGTCTTTACTTGGAGAAAATTTCTGCTCATCTAGAACTGGATGGAGGACAGGCAGTCTGAAAATTTGGAGACTGTGGAGAAGTGCCAGTGAGGTAGAGCTGGGTGTCATCAGCGTACATGTGGAAACTGACGCTGTGTTTTTGGATGATATTGCCAAGGGGAAACATGTAGATGAGAAATAGGAGGGGGCCAAGGATAGATCCTTGGGACACACCAGAGGTAATGATGCGGGGCTGGGAAGAGAAGCCATTGCAGGTGATTCTCCGGCTATGATTAGATAGATAAGAATGGAACCAGGCGAGTGCAGTCCCACCCAGCTGGACGACAGTGGAAAGGCATTGGAGAAGGATGGAGTAGTCAACCATGTCAAAGGCTGCAGACAAGTCAAAAAGGGCGAGGAGGGATAGTTTGCCTTAGTCACAGTCACAAAGGATGTAATTTGTGACTTTGATGAGAGCCGTTTTGGTACTGTGGCAAGAAGGAATGAATGTATTAATGAGGCTCTCGCCTTTGTCAGCAGGGCACTTCACTGCTGACAAAAACAGCAGGGTTAAACCTGCTGCAGGGTGGAAATGGAGCAGCAAATAAAATCGCACAGTTTCTGCCGGCAGAGGAGGTTCAAATTCCCCCTCAAATCTCTGTATGTGTAAAAAGCAAAACCTTAAAATGCTGAAAACATGGAAAAACATAGAAAATAAGTGCAGGAGCAGGCCATTCGGCCCTTGGAGTCTGCACCTATCTGAAATAAAAACAGAAAATGCAGGGAACACTCAGCAGGTCAGGTAGCATTGTGTGAAGAGAGAAACATAGGCCTAATGTTTGAGATTGTTAACTTTCTGTCAGTTTGACAGCTGCTCCACTTAGGATTCCTCAATGATCACTGTGACTAAGCAGCAGCACCCACAAAACATAGAACCATAGAATAGAAAATAGGTGCAGGAGTAGGCCATTCGGCCCTTCGAGCCTGCACCACCATTCAATAAGATCATGGCGGATCATTCACCTCAGTACCCCTTTCCTGCTTTCTCTCCATACCCCTTGATCCCTTTAGCCATAAGGGCCATATCTAACTCCGTCTTGAATATATCTAACGAACTGGCATCAACAGCTCTCTGCAGTAGAGAGTTCCACAGGTTAACTCTCAGTGAAGAAGTTTCTCCTCATCTCATTCTAAATGGCTTACCCCTTATCCTGAGACTGTGATCCCTGGTTCTGGACTCCCCCAACATCGGGAACATTCGTCCTGCATCTAACCTATCCAGTCCCGTCAGAATTTTATATGTTTCTATGAGATCTCCTCTCATAGAAACAATTGAGTAGACTGGATCTTTACTCGTTGGAGTTCAGAAGGATGAGGGGTGATCTTATAGAAACATTTAAAATAATGAAAGGGATAGACAAGATAGAGGCAGAGAGGTTGTTTCCACTGGTCGGGGAGACTAGAACAAGGGGGCACAGCCTCAAAATACGGGGGAGCCAATTTAAAACCGAGTTGAGAAGGAATTTATTTTCCCAGAGGGTTGTGAATCTGTGGACTTCTCTGCCCAAGGAAGCAGTTGAGGCTAGCTCATTGAATGTATTCAAGTCACAGATAGATAGATTTTTAACCAGTAAGGGAATTAAGGGTTACGGGGAGCGGGCGGGTAAGTGGAGCTGAGTCCACGGCCAGATCAGCCATGATCTTGTTGAATGGCGGAGCAGGCTCAAGGGGCTAGATGGCCTACTCCTGTTCCTAATTCTTATGTTCTTATGTTCTTCTAAACTCCAGTGAATACAGGCCCAGTCGATCCAATCTCTCTCATATGTCAGTTCTGCCATCCCGGGAATCAGTCTGGTGAACCTTCGCTGCACTTCCTCAATAGCAAGAACGTCGTTCCTCAGATTAGGAGACCACAACTGAACACAATATTCCAGGTGAGGCCTCACCAAGGCCCTGTACAACTGCAGTAAGACCTCCCTGCTCCTATACTCAAATCCCCCAGCTATGAAGGCCAACATACCATTTGTCTTCTTCACCGCCTGCTGCACCTGCATGCCAACCTTCAATGACTGATGTACCATGACACCCAGGTCTCAATGCACCTCCCTTTTCCTAATCTGCTGCCATTCAGTTAATATTCTGCCTTCATGTTTTTGCCATCAAAGTGGATAACCTCATATTTATCCACATTACACTGCATCTGCCATGCATTTGCCCACTCACCTAACCTGTCCAAGTCACCCTGCAGCCTCTTAGCATCCTCCTTACAATTCACACCGCCACCCAGCTTCGTGTCATCTGCAAACTTGGAGATATTACACTCAATTCCTTCATCTAAATCATTGATGTATATTGTAAATAGCTGGGGTCCCAGCACTGAGCCCTGCGGCACCCAACTAGTCATTGCCTGCCATTCTGAAAAGGACCTGTTTATCCCGACTCTCTGCCAACCAGTTCTGTATCCATGTCAATACATTACCCCCAACACCAATCTTTTGTGTGGGGCCTTATGAAAAGCCTTTTGAAAGTCCAAATACACCACATACACTGGTTCTCTCTTGTCCACTCTACTAATTACATCCTCAAAAATTCTAGAAGATTTGTCAAGCATGATTTCCCTTTCATAAATCCATGCTGACTTGGACCGATCCTGTCACTGCTTTCCAAATGAGCTGCTATTTCATCTTTAATAATTAATTCCAACATTTTCCCCACTACTGATGTCAGGCTAACCGGTCTATAATTCCCTGTTTTCTCTCTCCCTCCTTTTTAAAAATGTGGTGTTACATTAGCTACCCTCCAGTCCATAGGAACTGATTCAGAGTCGATAGACTGTTGGAAAATGATCACCATTGCATTCTCTATTTCTCGGGCTACTTTCTTAAATACTCTGGGATGCAGACTATTGGGCCTGGGGATTTATCGGCCTTCAACCCATCAATTGCCCGAACATAATTTCCTGACTAATAAGGATTTCCTTCAGTTCCTCCTTTTCGCTAGACCCTCGGTCCCCTCGTACTTCCGAAAGGTTATTTGTGTCTTCCTTCCTGAAGACAGAACCAAAGTATTTGTTCAATTGGTCTGCCATTTCTTTGTTCCCCATTATAAATTCACTTGATTCTGACTGCAAGGGACCTATGTTTGTCTCCACCAATCTTTTTCTCTTCACATATCTACAGAAGCTTTTGCAGTCAGTTTTTATGTACCCAGCAAGCTTCCTCTCATACTCCCCCCTCCTAATTAAACCCCTTGTCCTCCTCTGCTGAATTCTAAATTTCTCCCAGTTCTCAGGTTTGCTGCTTTTTCTGACCAATTTATGGATTTAACACTATCCTTAATTTCCCTTGTTAGCCACGGTTGAGCCACCTTCCCTGTTTTATTTTTACTCCAGACAGGGATGTACAATTAATGAAGTTCATCCATGTGATCTTTAAATGTTTGCCATTGCCTATCCACCATCAACCCTTTGAATATCATTTGCCAGTCTATTCTAGCCAATTCACGTCTCATACCATCGAAGTTACCTTTCCTTAAGTTCAGGACCCTAGTCTCTGAATTAATTGTGTCACTCTCCAGCTTAATAAAAAATTCTACCATATTATGGTCACTCTTCCCCAAGGGGCCTCGCACAACAAGTTTGCTAATTAGTCCTTTCTCATTGCACATCACCCAGTCTAGGATGGCCAGCCCGCTAGTTGGTTCCTCGACATATTGGTCTAGAAAAGCATCCCTAATACACTCCAGGAAATCCTCCTCCACCGTACTGATACCATTTTGGTTAGCCCAATCTATATGTAGATTAAAGTCGCCCATGATAACTGCTGTACCTTTATTGCACGCATCCCTAATTTCTTGTTTGATGCTGTCCCCAATCTCAATGCTACTGTTTGGTGGTCTGTACACACCTTCCATTAGCGTTTTCTGCCCTTTGGTGTTCTGTGAATTTGATTTTTAAAGCCACTCAAGAATGTTTTACACCACTATCAAATCTGTTACGTTTGCAATAAAGGTACAAACTGAGTACTGTTTAACTGAACAAGGTATCTTAGGCTCTGCTTTATTATGGCCCAAAAGTGCCTGACCCACAACACAACAAGTGCCGTTTATACCCGAGCAACACCATGTGCGTGCTTCTCAGTGGCCCAAAGACAGCATGTACACACATGACAATATCCTCATCTGAGATCTTATCACAGTCTTTCACAGGTTGAGACGGTCCGGTGCTTTACGCTCCCAGGTGACCGTCTCAGTTCGATTCTGGCCTTGGGTGAATGTGCGGAGTCCGTTGTGGCTGGTGGCTGGATGGCTGTTGGGGGTGGCAGTGGCCATGTCAGGAATTGCAAGTCCATTTTTATTGAACAGCTCAGTGATGGAAATTCCACTGAAGGCTGACGGTAGATTGGTTGGTCGTCAAAGATTTCTTCGTCTGACTATTCTGGCTCGTCTCTGTACCTCAGCTTTGTTTGATCGATGTGTTTCCTGCAAGTTTGCCCATTCTTGAGCTTAATGACAAATACTCTGTTGCCCTCCTTGGCCATGACTGTACCAGCGATCCATTTGGGACCCTGACCATAATTCAACACATATACAGGATCATTAACAGAAATCTCGCGTGACACAGTTGCGCGATCATGGTACCCTTGTTGGCTCTGCCTTCTGTATTCAACATGGTTACTTATATCCGGGTGTACAAAAGACCTCTTTTCATCAAGAGTTCAGCAGGCAAGACCCCTGTGAGTGTGTGGGGTCTTTTCCTGTAACTCCGCAGTATGCAAGACAAGCGGGTCTGCAGTGACCCTTGGGTTACTCTCCTCATGCTTTGCTTGATAATTTGTACTGCACATTCTGCTTGCCCGTTGGATGCAGGCTTGAACAGTGCTTACATGTTTTATGCCGTTAAGTTTTACAAACTCCTGAAACTCCTGACCGGTGAAGCAGGACTCATTGTCGCCCACCACTATGTCAGGCAGACCATGTGTCGCGAACATGACATTGAGATTCTCTATGGTTGCCGTGGACGTACTGGGCGACATGATTATGCATTCTATCCACTTCGAATAAGCCTCCACCACCACTAAAAACATCTTGCCCAGGAAGAGACCTGCAAAATCAAAATGGATTCTTGTAAAACTCGAGTTTTCTCAAAATTCAAAGATTCCCCCTCTGTATGAAGAAACTCTAGGGAAGGATTATTTTGGACTCGCTTAAAATTAACTTTAGGATTTTAAAGGATGCATGGGTCTGCAAGGGAAAAGGACTGCAAAACCCAGGGGAACATTAACCTCTGAAAGACCAGTTTTTGGGTATTGGAGCTGTCTGGGATATTCGAGCGAAACAAATGTTCTGGGGAATTGTGTAAACACCAAAACTCTGCTCCCTAGGAGACATTAACATAGCAACAATTGATCTCGAGATAGCCAGCCACAGCTCTAAGCATGAAACCCATCAGTACATGCATAATGTTAATCACCAATCCGGCCTGCATGGAAAAGCCAGGCCTAGGCAGACAACGTAAATACCGAAAATAATTTGTAAAATCACGACTTGAATTCAACCGATCGACACATCCTAAAACAGGTTACCGTTAATGAGCCCGCCAAAATCCAACAAAGAATTACCAAGCCCGCCAAATTAAGACAAATAATCGGGTTTGATTTTGCGCGCAGATTAGCAAGGCTCTCAAGGTACAATTGAGGTCCTGTTTTACAGTGAAGTAGTCACCTTGCTTCGACACCAGTTTTGTATGCTTCAGACCTGGCAGACTTCAAGATCAGCACACCAGCTTTCGTTAAGCTGGTTTCTTCAGAACATCGACCAAGGCAGCATCAGAAACGACCAGGGCACCAAGCAACCGCGGCAGCAAGAGGCTCATGAAACAACCAGCAACCAAATTGGTAATATTAAGCCACCGCGACCAACGATTTCCAAACCGAAGTCAACTCGACGAAAACCCGAAGATTCGCAAGCTGTTTCCACTCTACAAGCTATCCCTGAGCTACCAACGGGTAAAACATTACCTAAAAGAACATTAAAACCTACTCCTACCAGAATAAAGCGGGTACTCACCCCATAAATCCAATACGCGCCCTACCGCATCAGCGGACACCACCCAACTGAAGACTACGCAGTAAGAAGTCTTCCACGATGTTCAGGGTACGGCAAGCAGAATCTACAGAGTCCAGCAAACCCCGAAATCGTGAACCACCGCTAATTGTGAATAAGAAGATTGGTGAGTATTATCCCTGTTGCCCTCGTCAGATTTAGGTATTGGGAGGTGGGTAGTGCATTATTTTCTGTAACTCCTTTTGAATATGTAATGAAGTGTTTCCCATTCTAGAGATTGTAAGTTTTGACATTGTATTTCCTTTCCAAAATAAAATCAAAGTTTCTTGCACCAAAACCAGTTGTCTGCTGCACTTTGTCACATCTTCAAATTAATCCAAAGTCTAGAACCCAGGGAGTGGGAGCGATTCGAACCGCTCAGAAGATCAGAAGAGAACCTGACCCCCGAGACCACCCCCTACAATCCTAGACCAAGGTTTGCATGGCCATGACCACAGACCCAGCGGCGATTCCACTGGTGCTTTGCTGAGCTGCATGCAGGAGTTGCACCGATGCACGCATGCTTCCAGCTCAGAATCAATTCCTGGCCACCGTATATGGGACCTGGCGATGGCCTTCATCATCACTATACCAGGATGTGTGCTGTGTAACTCACGCACAAACTTCTCTCTCCCTTTCTTAGGCATTACAACTCGATTGCCCCTCAATATGCAATCTGCTTGAATAGGCAGTTCGTCCTTGCGACGAATGTACGGTTTGGCCTCCTCGCACATTTGCTTAGGTATGGCAGACCAATCCCCTTTGAGGATGCAACCCTTTACCACCGATAATATCGGGTCCTGGCTTGTCCAGTTCTTAACTTGTTATGCCGTGACAGGGGTACCTTCACTCTTAAAAGCATCCATGATTAACATTAAATCTGTCGGATGTGGCGTTTCCACTTCCGGTGTGGGCAACTGCAATCGGCTCAAAGCATCGGCACAATTCTCTGTGTCAGGTCTGTGGTGAATGACACAATCATAGGCAGATAATGTCAGCACCCATCTTTGGATGTGGGATGAAGTGTTGGTATTGATACCTTTGCTCTCGGAAAACAACAAAATGAGCGGCCTGTGATCGGTCTCTAATTCACACCTCAGACCGAACAGGTATTGATATATCTTTTTAATATCGTACACACATGCTAAAGCTTCTTTTTCTACCATAATGTAGGTTCTTTCTGCTTTAGACAAACTTTTGGATACATAAGCGACAAGTTAAAGTTTCCCCAACTTATTGGCTTGTTGTAACACGCAACCAATTCCATATGGCGATGTGTCACAGGCCAAAACTAAACATTTACATGGGTCATAATGTAGCAGCAGCTTGTTCGAGCAAAGCAGATTGGTAGCTTTCTCGAAAGCTCTGTCTTGCAATGCGCCCCACATCCAGTTGTTGCCTTTTCTCAATAACATGTGCAGTGGTTCAAGTAAGGTGCTCAATTTAGGTAGGAAGTTACCAAAGTAGTTGAGTAGACCCATGAACAAATGCAGCTCCATCACGTTCTGCGGCTTGGGTGCATTATTGATGGCTTTGGTTTTCATGTCAGCAGGTCTGATGCCATCAGCTGTGATTTTTCTCCTGAGGAATTCAACCTCCGGTGCCATGAAGACGCACTTTGAACGTTTAAGTCTGAGTCCCACTCTGTCCAAACACAGTAGAACCTCTTCCAGGTTGTTCAGATGTTCCTTGGAGTCACGACCGGTGATCAGCATTTCATCTTGGAACACGACGGTTCTGGGAACGGACTTCAGTAGACTTTCCATATTGCTGCAGCCGAGCGAATTCCAAACAAGCACCTGTGGCAAATAAACAGCCGTTTGTGTGTGTTAATGCACGTAAGCCTCTTCGATGCCTCAACCAACTCCTGCGTTATATAGGCCAAAGTCAAGTCCAGTTTTGTGAACGACTTCCCTCTGGCTAGTGTCACAAACAAGTCATCAGCCTTCAGTAATGGGTACTGATCTTGTTTCAAAACCCTGTTGATCGTAGACTTGTAGTCTCTACAGATTCTGACTGTGCCATCACTTTTCAGCACAGGAACAATGGGGCTGGCCCATTCATCAAATTCAACCTGTGATATGATCCCTTCACGCTGGAATCTGTCCAATTCAATTTCGACCTTCCCCCTCATCATATATGGCACTGCCCGAGCTTTATGATGGAGGGTCTTGCATCAGAGTCCACGTGGATCTGCACCTTGGCTCCCGTGAAGTTGCTAATACCCAGTTCGAACAGCGAGGGGAACTTGCTCAATACTTGGGCACATGTATCTTCCTCCGACGACAATGCATTTATGTTGTTCCAGTCGCATCTGATTTTCTCCAACCAGCTCCTGTCGAGCAGCGTTGGGCCATTGCCTGGAACAATCCACAGCGGTAACTCGTGAACCGCACCGTTATACGACACATTAACTTGTGCACTTCCAATAACCTTTATCAGTTCTTTGGTGTACGTGCACAGCTTGGTGTTAACAGGGCTCAGCCTGGGCCTCACAGTCTTAGTATCCCACAGCTTATTAAATGCCCTCTCGTTCATGATCGATTGACTCGCCCCTGTGTCCAGTTCCATCGATACCGGTATTCCGTTAAACTTCACATTCATCAAAATTGGTTTATTCTTGATTCTGAAAGAGTACAGTCCATACACTTCCTCCTCTGGCATCTTGGATTGCGTATCTGGATCCGTGCTAGTCTGACTCTCATCATCCATGTGGTGTGTCGCAGCTCGCTTGCTCATCTGCGGACACTTGCGCTGGAGATGCCGCACTCTCGGACAGCCTTTGCATCTATATTGTTTAAATCGGCACTGCTGGAGCCGATGATTTCCCCACAACGCCAGCACGGAGAAGTCGGATACATTCCTGCTGGCAGACTTTGGGCAGTCACAGGTTTCTCGAACGTAGCCGGATTGGCCTTGCCATGTGCCACTCTGCCGAACGCCGAATCAATCACATTTACAGTACTTGCCGAGGTTCGGTTCTTCACCGATATTTGCTTTAAGCTCCTGTCCGTCGTCATACATGATTGAGTGATCTGGATGGCCCTTTTTAAATCCAACTCCTCCATTGCCAGAAGTTTACTCAGGATCACCTCGTGGTTGATACCGATAACAAAGAAGTCCCGCAGCATGTCTGCCAACATCGTCCCGAACTTGCACAATCCCGCTGGACATCTCAGGTCGGCAACGAATTCTGCCGCGCTCTGGTCCTCCAATCAAAATGTGTGTATAAAACCTGTATCTCGAGATGATGATGCCGTCATCTGACTTGAGGTGCTCCCGTACCAATGTACACAACTCCTGGTACGTTTTCTCTGTTGGATCATTAGGCATGAGTAGATTCTTGATCAGACCGTAGATCTTTGAATCGCACACAGTGAGGAACACGGCCCGGCGTCGACCCCCTTCATTTTGTTGGCCACGAAGTACTGGTTCAAATGGCTCACAAAGTCTTCCCAATCTTCTCCCTCCACGAATCGCTCTAAAAATCCAATCGTGCTCATTTTGCAAACAAAGGTTCGTGTATTCTCGTCGACAAATGTTATGTATGCAGAAAAGGTATAAACTGAGTACTGTTTAACTGAGTACTGGCTCTGCTTTATTACGGCCCAAAAGTGCCTGACTCACAACATGGTTGGCCTTTTATACCTGAGCAGCACCATGTGCATGCTGCTCAGTGGCCTCCAACAATGACACCATCTGGTGGCTACAAACAGCATGTACATACATGACAAACTCTCCCCTTATTCTTCTCTGCTCTAAGTAGAAAAATTCCAGTTTCATAGAATCATAGAATGGTTACAGCACCGAAGGAGGCCATTCAGCCCGTCGAGCCCATGCTGGCTCTCTGCAAGAGCACTTCAGTTAGTCCCACTCCCCTGCCCTTTCTCTGTAGCCCTGAAATTTTATTTCATTCATGTGTTTATCCAATTCCCTTTTGAAAGCCACAATTGAGTCTGCCTCCACTACCCTCTCAGGCACTGCATTCCAGATCGTAACCACTCACTGCGTAAAAAAGTTTTTCCTCATGTCGCCTTTGGTTCTTCTGCCAATCACCTTAAATCTGTGTCCTCTGGTTCTTGACCCTCCCACCAATAGGAGCCATTTCTCTTTATCTAATCTGTCTAGACCCCTCATTGATTTTTTCAAATCTCCTCTCAACCTTCTCTGTTCGAAGTAGAACAACCCCAGCTTCTCCAGTCTATCCACGTAACTGAAGACCTCATCCCTAGAACCATTCTTGTAAATCTTTTCTGCACCCTCTCAAAGGCCTTCACATCCTTCTTAAAGTGCAGTGCCCAGGATTGGACACAATGCTCTAGTTGAGGCTGAACCAGTGTTTTATTAAGGTTCATTGTAAAGTCCTTGCTTTTGTACTATATGAGGGATAAATTCGGGGCGTTTGCGACTCCTGTTAGTGCCCAGCAACTTTTCACCCAGGCGTTGTGCCACTAATGTCTCCCACAAAATTTTGCGGTAATTTAGCGGTGGCGATGACCAATAGCGTCCACGGCAACTGGTGGCGCCTCACTCCACTGCGCCGGCGATGACAACATCATCAACGTGCGCAGCAACCTGTTTCTGCCCTGGAGCGAAAATTCGGTAGCACCCCTCTGCAGCTGCGGCGAGTGATGCTAACAACAGCTTCAGTGGGCGCATTTATTCGGGAGGTAGGGATTGCATAATGTAAAAAATGGCTGACTTACCAGTCCCAGCCTTCTTCTTGTCTTGGATCATAGGGTCCATGTCGCGAGCTTGCAGCCCGGCACTCTGCTTGTGTGCCGGGCTGTTGCTACGGCAACTTGCTACCTGGTTGTCCGGGGAGGGCGCTATTTCTCGGCCGCAAAGTCGGCAGTTTGGCCCTCTGCTTTAAGGGGAGGGCCCTATCGATGCAGCAGTGCTACGTGTCCCAGCGCGTCACGCTGCACCTCACATGGAGCCCTTCCGTCAACTCGCACCCCACAGAGCAAGTGGAGCATGTTATTTTGCGCTCCATTTGCTCTCGGGGGCGGTAACCAGAATATAGGTCGCGGGGCGGGACTTGCCTCAAACGGGGCGGTACGCAATTTTGCACCTTATGCCTCTATTTATGAAGCTCAGGATCCCGTATGCTTTTTTAACCTCATTCTCAACCTGCCCTGCCACCTTCAATGATTTGTGCACAAATTTGTGTATGGGAATGATAGCATAGTGGTTATGTTATGGTAATCCAGAGGCCTGAACTAATGATCCAGAGACGTGAATTCAAATCCTACTGAATTTAAATTCAGTTAATTAAATAAACCTGGAATAAAAAGCTAGCATTAGTAACAGTGGCCATGAAACTGTTGAATTGTCGTAATCTTCTTTAGGGAAGAAAATCTTCCGTCCTTACTTGGTTGATATGTGACTCCAGCACCACAACAATGAATTTGACTCTTAACTGCCCTCTGAAATGGCCGAACAAGCCACTCAGTTCTAAGAAACTGCTACAAAAAACAATAATAAGAAAAAAATCGGACAAGCTGGCATTGACCTCGTCACTGGCTTCGGACATGACACCGGAACACCCAGCCCAGTCACCCCTGCAAAGTCCTCCTCACTAACATCTGGAGACTTGTGCCAAAATTGGGAGAGCTGTCCCACAGACTAGACAAGCAACAGCCTGACATAGTCATACTCACAGAATCGTATCTTTCTGCCAATGTCCCAGACTCCTCCATCACCATCCCTGGGTATGTCCGGTCCCACCAGCAGGACAGACCCACCAGAGGTGGCGGCGCAGTGGTATCCAGTCTGGAGGGAGTGGCCCAGGGAGTCCTCAATATTGACTCCAGACCCCATGAAGTCTCATGGATTCAGGTCAAGCATGGACCAGGAAACCTCCTGCTGATTACCACCTTCTGCCCTCACTCAGCTGATGAATCAGTACTCCTCCATGTTGAATTGGAAGAAGCACTGAAGGTAGCAAGGATACAGAATGTACTTTGGGTTGAGGACTTCAGTGTTCATTACCAAGAGTGGCTCGGTGGAACCACTTCTGACCGAGCTGGCCGTGTCCTGAAGGACATAGCTGCCAGACTGGGCCTGCAGCAGGTGGTGAGAAAATCAACATGAGGGAAAAACCTACTTGACCTTGTCCTCACCAATCTCCCTGTCGCATCTGTCCATGGCAGCATTGGTAGCAGTAACCACCGCACAGTCATTGTGCAAATGAAATCCCATCTTCAACCTGAGGACGCCCTCCAGGTATTGTGCGGCATTATCACCATGCTAAATAGGATAGATTCAGAACAGATCTAGCAAATCAAAACTAGGCATCCATGAGGCACTTTGGGCCATCAGCAGCAGCAGAATTGTATTCCATCACAATCTGTAACCACATGGCCTGACATCCCTCACTCTACCATTACCATCAAGCCAGGGGACCAACCCTGGTTCAATAACAAGTTTAGAAGAGAATGCCAGAAGCAAAACCTCGCCTACCTAAAAATGAGGTGCCAACCTGGGGAAGCTGCAAAATAGGACTACATGCATGCTAAACAGTGGAAGTAAAATGCTATAGACAGAGCTGAGTGGTACCACAATCAATGGGTCGGATCAAAGCTCTGCAGTCCTGCCACATCCAGTCATGAATGGTGGTGGACAATTAAACAACTAATGTAAGGAGGAGGCTCCATGAATATCCTCATGCTCAATGATGGTGGAGCCCAACATGTAAGTGCAAAAGACAAGGCTGAAGCATTTGCATACATCTTCAGGCAGAAGTGCCAAGTGGATGATCCATACCAGCCTCCTCCTGAGGTCCCCACTGTCACAGAAGCCAGTCTTCAGCCAATTTGATTCACTCCATGTGATGTCAACAAACGGCTGAGCACACGGGATACAGCAAAGGCTATGGGCCCCGACAACATCCCGGCTGTCGTGCTGAAGATTTGTACTCCAGAACTAGCTGTGCCTCCAGCCAAGCTGTTTCAGTACAGCTGCAACACCGGCATCAATCCGACAATGTGGAAAACTGCCCAGGTATATCCTGTCCACAAAAAGCAGGGTAAATCCAATTCGGCCAATTACTGCCCCATCCGTCTACTCTCAATCATCAGCAAAGTGATGGAAGGTGTCAGCGACAATGCTATCAAGCGGCACTTACTCACCAATAACTTGCTCACTCGTGCTCAGTTTGGGTTCCGCCAGGACACTCATCTCCAGACCTCATTACAGCCTTGGTCCAAACATGGACAAAAGAGCTGAATTCCAGAGGTGAGGTGAGAGTGACTGTCCTTGACATCAAGGTAGCATTTGACTGAGTCTGGCATCAAGGAACCCTAGTAAAACTGAAGTCAATCGGGAGAAAACTCTCCATTGGCTGGAGTCATACCTAACATCAAGGAAGATGGTTTTGGTGGTTGGAGGTCAATCATCACAGCCCCAGGACATTGCTGCAGGAGTTCTTCAGGGCAGTGACCGTGCGTGGCCCAACCATCTTTAGCTGCCTCATCAATGGCTTTCCCTGCATCATGTCAGAAGTGTGATATTCGCTGATGACTGCAGTGTTCAGTGCCATTTACAACTCCTCAGATATTGAAGCAGTCCATGCCTGCATGCAACAAGACCTGGACGACATTCAGGCTTGGGCTGATAAGTGGCAAGTAACATTCGTGCCACACAAGTACCGGGCAATGACTATCTCCAACAAGCGAGAGTCTAACCACCGCCCCTTGACATTAACGGCATTACCATTGCTGAATCCCCGACCATCAGCAGCACACCGTACCTTTTCGTCCCCTGGGGGTTCTGCCTGGTCGAGGGACTGGTCGCTAATGTAACACCACTTTTTTAAAAAGGAGGGAGAGAGAAGATGGGGAATTATAGATCGGTTAGCCTGACATCGGTCGTGGGAAAATGTTGGAATCAATTATTAAAGATATAATAGCAGCGCATTTGGAAAGCAGTGACAGGATTGGTCCAAGTCAGCATGGATTTATGAAAGAGAAATCATGCTTGACAAATCTTCTAGAATTTTGGCCCTTATGGCTAAAGGGATCAATGGGTATGGAGAGAAAGCAGGAGTGGGGTACTGAAGTTGCATGATCAGCCATGATCATATTGAATGGTGGTGCAGGCTCGAAGGACCAAATACCTACTCCTGCAACTATTTTCTATGTTTCTATGTTTCTATTCTATGCCACCATTTGAAGAAGAACATGGAATTCATAGAAACGGAAGGAGGACATTTCGGCCAATGGTGTCCGCGCCGGCCGGCAAAGAGCTATCCAGCCTAATCTCACTGGAAACAGCCTTCCAGGCACACAAACGCCTATCACCCATTACACTTTGCTTCGTGTCTCTGAACCAATTTTACATCCAACTTGCCACTTTGCCCTGGATCCCACTTTTATTTTCATGACCAGTCTGCCATTTGGGGCCTTATCAAAAGCTTTGCTAAAATCCATCATCATCATCATAGGCAGTCCCTCAAACGAGGATGACTTGTTTCCACGAGTTCACAGATGTTTCTATGAAGGACCCGATATTCCAGTCCTGAACTCCACTTGAGGGGGTGGAAGATGCCTGTGTGTGGATTTTTTTAACGTGTGTTGGACACCAGCCACCATACGAGCTTGACAGAACTAGGTCTTGGTCCAGTGGCAAAGGTTAACCAGGACAACTGGAGACTGGAGACCTGCTCTGCTGCATGGACCTAGTGCACACACATATCGCAGTGTGGGCTGGCCGGGCTGCCCCTGGGCCCTCGGCTCTTCTGGGTCCCGAACTCTCATTCACCGCACCTTCGCCCACGATGTTCCAGGGCCCAGCGCTCCAGCTAAAATCTATATGCACTACATCAAACACATGACCCTCATCGACTCCGTTTGTTCCCTCCTGAAAAAAATTCAATCAAGTTAGTCAGACACGACCTTCCCTTAACAAATCCATGCTGACTGTCTTTGATTAATCCGTGTCTTTCTAAATGAAGGTTTATCCTGTCCCTCAGAATTTCTTCCAATAATTTTCCCACCACCGAGGTTAGGCTGACTGGCCTGTAATTACTTGGTCTATCCCTTTCTCCCTTTATAAACAAAGGTACAATGTTACAAGTCCTCCAGTCCTGAGCACCACACCTGTAGCCAGAGAGGATTGGAAAATGATGATCCGAGCCTTTGCTATTTCTTCTTTTGCTCCTCCCCATAACAGCCTGGGATACATTTCATCTAGGCCTGGGGTTCTGCCCCCTGCAGCATCGCTGGGCGAAAACACCGGCAGCTGCAGGAGGCCTCCATCAGGAGGCCGAGCGTTTCAGGGGCAATGCTAAAAGGCAATGTGGTCTCTGCTTCGAATTTTCTTACCTGGTCTCCTGCCCGCAATCAATCAGCCCAGCACTCTGCTGCAGTGCATCAGGCTGATCGGGCTGCATTGTGGCTGCCGTCGAGGACCAGGTAACTGGTCCCAATGCAGAGCCTGCAGCGATGGCCTTTCCCTTTAAGGGAGGGAAGGAGTCTCCGAACTGTTGCCTGTTGCACTCCAAGAAGAAATGCATTCTTCTGTGTCATGTATGTAACCTCTATGTAACACCACTGCATACTGTATATATTTAAGCAATATATTGACCACAGGGGGTGAACTTGTGGAAGACACTCCTTACCTGGTCATCCAGGTATAAAAGGGAGGTCCCACGCAGGGTCATCATTTCTTGGTCCTGTGAATAAAGGTTCAGGTTATAGAGTGACCTTGTCCATAGAATGTGCCTCGTGTGGGTTTTGTGCCATTGAGTAAGGACTTTACATTGGCGACGAGAAATGGGAATCAACGACCCACGAGAATGGCCACCGGTAACACAGAGGAACGGTACTGTGTTGGTGAGGACTGGGACGATTTTATTGAGAAGCTCCAGCAAAGCTTTGTCATGAAAGAATGGCTGGGAGATGCAGTGGCCGACAAGCGATGTGCCCATCTGCTGATCAGCTGTGGACATAAGACTTACACGCTCATGAAGGGCCTACTAGCACCCGAAAAGCCGGCGGACAAAACCTTTGAAGAGCTCAGCAAACTAATCGGTGAGAACCTCAAACCGGCGAGCAACATACACATGGCCCGACACAGATTCTATACCCACTGACGTTGTGAAGGACAGAGCATACCAGACTTTGTTGCGGACCTCCAGCAGTTGGCCAGCCTCTGCAAGTTCACAGACGTCTGCAGGGGGGAGATGTTAAGGGATTTCTTTATTGAGGGCATCGGACATGCGGGGATTTTCCGAAAGTTAATCGAGACCAAGGACTTGACTTTGGAAGCGGCGGCGTTGATGGCTCAGACTTTCATGGCAGGGGAGGAGAAAACCAAAATAATATACGCGCGTAATTCTGCCTCCAATGGATCAGGGAGTCAATATCATAAACGCGACTCAGAGCCCCGCAGGCAGAGGCAAGGGCCGTTCGACACACGACAAGCAGCAATAGACCCCAGAGCAGGTTTTCAACAGAGACAATGGCAGGCTGAACGGACATTTACGCCATCACATTGGACAATGCGGCCCGGGATGGGGCTATTGACACCCACTAACAGGATACTCAAGGGCAGTCAAAGGGACAATCAGTGAGGAATGCCGAGTCATAGCTCCTTTGTTCACAACAATGGGAATCTCAGCTCATGCTGGTGGTGTGAGGGCAAACACTCTGCCAGGACTTGCAGGTTTCAACAATTTGTCTGCAGAAATTGAAACCTCAGTGGCCATTTAGCTCGAATGTGCAGGAAGCCTGTAACCAGGCTAATTTATGAGGCAGATGGACCAGAAGAGGGGTCTGTGATGCAGGATGACTCTTGGGGCAAATCAATGGACGCTGAAGTCCAGCGGGTTCATGTGGCAAACACTCACAGCTCATATTCCAAAACGATGATGATGAAGGTTTTATTAAACGGCATCCCTGTACGCATGGAGTTGGACATGGGGCCAGCCAGTCACTCATGAGCGTTCAACAGTTCGAAAAGCTATGGCCATTCAAAGCCAGTAGACCCAAACTAGAATGCATTGAGACACAACTACGGACGTATACCAAAGAAATCATTCCAGTACTAGGCAGTGCAATGTTGCTGGTCACACACAACAGATCAGTGAATCGGCTGTCGCTCTGGATTGTCTTGGGCAATGGTCCCGCGCTGTTGGGAAGGAGCTGGTTAGCTGAGATTAACTGGAAATGGGGGGATGTGCATGCAATGTCATCTGTGGAGTGAAGTTCGTGCTCACAAGTCCTACAACAATTTGAGTCACTATTCCAACCTGGCGTCGGGACGTTCAAAGGTACCAAAGTAGTGATACGCATCACCCCGGACGCCAGACCAGTGCACCACAAAGCCAGAGCAGTGCCATATCTGATGCGGCAGAAAATTGAGAGCGAATTAGACCATTTGTTGAGAGAGGGCATCATTTCACCCATTGAATTCAGCGACTGGGCGAGCCCCATTGTTCCCGTCCTAAAAGCGGATGGTTCTGTCAGGATCTGTGGCGATTACAAGGCCACTATCAATCGGGTGTCCCGACAAGACCAATAACCGCTCCCGAGAGCGAAGGATCTTTTCGCCATGCTGACAGGCAGCAAGCTGTTTACCAAGTTGGATCTCACTTCAGCCTACATGACCCAAGAACTGGCCAATGAATCTAAACTATTAACCACCATCACTACGCACAAGGGACTGTTCGTTTACAACAGGTGCCCGTTTGGCATTCGATCAGCGGCCACGATTTTTCAAAGAAACATGAAAAGCCTGCTTAAATCCATTCCTGGAACAATTGTATTTCAGGACGACATCCTTATCACGGGTCGTGACACTGAGGAACATCCCCACAACCTGGAGGAGGTGCTACGCTGACTGGACCGGGTAGGCCTGCAACTCAAGAAGTCTAAATGTGTGTTTTTGGCTCCTGAGGTTGAGTTTCTGGGCAGGAGGGTTGCTGCAGATGTGATTCGGCCCACCGAATCCAAAACAGAGGTGATTCGACGAGCACCCAGGCCCGACAACACCTCGGAGCTGCGTTCATTTCTGGGAATCTTGAACTATTTCGGTACTTTCTGCCGAGCTTAATCACGTTGTTGGAGCCACTTCACGTGCTCCTGCATAAGGGTTGTGATTGGTTTTGGGAGGACTGTCAAGAATGGCCTTTCAATTGGGCGCGGAACCTACTTTGTTCAAATAAGTTCTTGACCCTGTACGACCCCTGTAAGAAATTGGTTCTAACATGTGATGCATCGTCCTATGGGGTTGGGTGCGTGTTGCAGCAGAGTAATGCTGAGGGCCAACTACAACCTGTGGCTTATGCTTCCAGGTCGCTCTCTCAAGCAGAACGGGGATATGGGATGGTTGAGAAGGAGGCACTCGCGTGTGTCTATGGTGTAAAAAAAATGCATCAGTACCTTTTTGGCAGGAGGTTCGAATTAGAAACGGACCACAAGCCGTTAACATCCCTGTTGTCAGACAGCAAGGCTGTCAATGCCAACACGTCAACCCGCATACAGCGATGGGCTCTCACGCTGGCTGCTTATGACTGCTCCATCCGGCACCGGCCTGGCACAGAAAATTGCGCTGACGCGCTCAGCAGGCTCCCACTGGCCACCATTGAGAGGGCAGCGGAGCAAAGCGCTGAAATGGTCATGGCCGTTGATGCCTTTGACAGCGCAGGCTCCCCCATCACAGCCCGCCAGATCAAAATCTGGACAAACAGAGATCCCCTCCTATCTCTGATTAAGAAATGTGTCCTGACTAGGAATTGGGCGCCCGCACATGGAGCATGCCCTGAGGAGGTCAGATCGCTTCACAGGCGGATGGATGAGCTCTTCATCCAAGCTGACTGCCTACTGTGGGGCAGCTGGGTAGTCATGCCCCAGAGGGGCAGGGAGGCATTCATCAGGGAACTCCACAGTGAGCATCCAGGCATTGTTCTGATGAAGGCCATTGCCCGGTCACATGTTTAGTGGCCGGGAATTGATTCAGACCTGGAACACTGTGTTCGCAGGTGCACGACGTGTGCCCAGCTGGGTAATGCCCCCAGGGAGGCCCCGCTCAGCCTGTGGCCCTGGCCCACCAGGCAATGGTCACGCATTCATGTAGACTACGCGGGCCCGTTCATGGGAAAAATGTTTCTCATTGTGGTAGATGTGTACTCAAAATGGATCGATGCATCATTTTGAATTTGTGCACGACATTCACCACTGTGGAGAGTCTACGTGCCGTCTTTGCAACCCACGGCTTGCCGGACATCCACGTTAGCGATAATGGCCCATGTTTCACGAGCTACGAATTCCGGGAGTTCATGTTGTGCAATGGCATCAAGCATGTCAGGACCGTTCAAGCCGGCCTCCAATGGCCAGGCAAAACGTGCGGTCCAAATCATAAAACAAGGCATGCTCCGGATTCAAGGACCCTCCCTTCAATGCTGCCTATCGCGCCTCCTGCTGGCCTATAGGTCCCAACCACACTCGCTCACGGGGATCCCGCCCGCTGAGCTACTTATGAAACGAACACTCAAAACTCGGTTGTCCCTCATTCATCCAGTCCTGCCCGACATAGTTGAGGGCAAGCGCCAGTTCCAAAACGAGTACAATGACCGAAATTCAAGGGGGAGATGTACAGAAAAAAATGACCCCATATTCGTCCTCAATCACACTTTGGGGCCCAAATGGCTTGAGGGTACTGTAATAGACAAAAAGGGGAACAGGGTCATCGTGGTTAAACTTAACAATGGACAGATATGCCGTAAGCATCTGGACCAAGTAAAAAAAGGTTCAGCATAGACACTGAGGAACACGAGGAAGAGCATGAGATGGTATTCGCACCACCGCCAGTGAACGAGCAACAAGGACATTCAGCAGCATGCACAGTCCCGGCGGTCAGCCCAGACAGGCCGGAATCACCACAGGTGACAGGCACTCACACCAAGGCTCAACAACCAGAGCCCCACTGCGGCGCTCCATGAGGGAGCGTAGACCACCTTTAACCTATGATCCCAATAAGACTTTGGGGGTGGAGGTGATGTCATGTATGTAACCTCTGTGTAACACCACTGCATACTGTATATACTTAAGCAATGCACACCTTGACCACAGGGGGTGAACTTGTGGGAGACAATCCTTACCTGGTCATCCAGGTATATAAAGGGAGGTCCCACGCAGGGTCATCACTTCTTGGTCCTGTGAATAAAGGTTCAGGTCACAGAGGGACGTTGTCCATAGAATGTGCCTCGTGTGGGTTTTGTGCCATTGAGTAAGGACTTTACATTCTGCAAGTGGATTGAGCATTCCACTTCCTTCCTGGAACGCCAACAGCGATTTTTTAAAGTTTGAAAACATTAATGCCTGGCGCTAACTTTTCAAACTTTAAAAAGTGAGGTCCCCCAAACAGGGTGCTCCCCAATTTCTCCCCCGAGTGTTTCCGCTTGTGGGGAAGAGCAAATCTAGAAGCCATCAATACAAGATAGTCAAGAAATCAAATAGAGAATTACGAAATGTCTTTATCCAGACAGTGGTGGGAATGTGGAGCTCGTTACTACAGGAAGTGGTTGAGGCGAATAGCATAGGTGCATTGATAGGGTGAGATGAAAAGGCGCGAGAGGAGGCTCATGTGGAGCATAACTCCCAGCACGGACCTGTTGGGCCGAATGGCCCGTTTCCGGCTGTATATTCTATGAAATTCGATGAAATTTATCCACTTTCAAAGTTGCTAAGCCCCTTAATACTTCCTCTCTCACTATGTTTATTTCATCTAATATTTCACACTCCTCCTCCCTGATTGCAATGTCTGCATCGCCCCTCTCTTTTGTGAAAACAGATGTAACATATTCATTAAGAACCATACCCACGTCTTCTGCCTCCAGAAGCAGATTTACTTTATGGTCTCTTATAGGCCCTACTCTTTCTTTAGTTATCCTCTTGCTCTTAATGTATTTATAAAACATCTTCGGGTTTTCCTTGATTTTACTTGCCAACATGTTTTAATGCTCTCTCTTTGCTTTCCTAATTTCCTTTTTAATTGTTCCGCTGTCCAGGCCAACATTTATCCCTCAACCAACATCACCCAAATTAACTCATCATTTCTCGAATTGCTGTTTATTGGACCTTACAAACAATAGTGATGACACTTCAAACATCATTTCTTCGCAGTGAAATATTTTAGGATATTCTCAGAATGTGAGACTTGTCATAGAAATGCATAGAATGGTTGAAGAAAATATTGATGCAGGCACACACATGGGGATCATGGAAATAAGCTGATTGCACCTTCTTTTGAATTTTTGTTAATGACTTGTTGGCAAGAAGAGAGATCCAACTGTTGTACTCGGAGATAAATATGTAGGGATGGAAGTGAAGGTAGGGAGTTTAGATGCAGCATGTTAGAATGAGGTGAGTGAAGGACAGAGAGACCTATAGCACTGTTCATGAAGCAGGGCTGCTTGTAACTAAAGGCCAGTTTAATCAGACCTTGCTGCATCAATATGCCTCAGTGTGCATCAGCCAGCACCACTGCTCCTTTCTCTGGAGACAAGAGTTCATGTTCACTTTCCAACACTTCTGGCTGCTTGGGTTCCACTCTTCTCCCATTGCACAGAATATAGCAGTTGCAAAAAATCTTTGCGGTGTTCTCTGGGTTGTGCAATACGGCCCTAACTCTTCTGTCCAGACTTTGGAAGCATTGCTTTTGTACCCGATGGTACATTCTACAAGTATTCAGTTGGTGGCGTGAGCCTCATTTGACTTTCATTTGGCCTCAGTATGAGGTTGTAAGACAATTAGCCAGAATAGCAAGGGGTTCCCACTGGTCCCCCAGAGGCCAGCTGTCCATTCTGCCTGTTCCTGTAAAGAGTTGGGGCACTGTCATAAGAACATAAGAACGTAAGAACATAAGAAATAGGAGCAGGAGTAGGCCATTTACCCCTCGAGCCTGCTGCGCCATTCAATAAGATCATGGCTGATCTGATCATGGGCTCAGCTCCACTTCCCTGCCCGTTCCCCTTTACTCCCTTATTGCTCAAAAATCTGTCTATCTCTGCCTTAAATATATTCAATGACCCAGGCTCTACAGCGCTCTGGGGCAGAGAATTCTACAGATTCACAACTCTCTGAGAGAAGAAATTTCTCCTCATCTCAGTGTTAAATGGGCGACTCCTTATTCTAAAACTATGCACCCTAGTTCTAGATTCCCCCATGAGTGGAAATATCCTCTCTGTATCCACCTTGTCGAGCCCCCTCAGTATCTTACATGTTTCAATAAGATCACCTCTCATTCTTCTGAACTCCAATGAGTACAGCCCAACCTGCTCAACCTATCTTCATAAGTCAAACCCCTCATCTCCGGAATCAACCTAGTGAACCTTCTCTAAACAACCTCCAATGCAAGTATATAATAATGAACTCCAGCATTTTCCCAACAACAGATGTTAGGCTAACTGGTCTATAGTTTCCTGCTTTCTGTTTGTCTCCTTTTTTCAATAGGGGTGTTACATTTGCGGTTTTCCAATATGCTGGGACCTCCACAGAATCCAGGGAATTTTGGTAGATTACAACAAATGCATCCACTATCTCGGCAGCCACTTCTTTTCGGACCCGAGGAGCAAGCCATCAGGTCCAGGGGACTTGTCCCTCTTTAGTCCCATTATTTTACTTCTTTTTTAGTGACAGTGATTGTTTTAAGTTCCTCCCTCCCAATAGCCCCTTGATTATCCATTATTGAGATATATTTGGTGTCTTCTACCATGCAAAATATTTGTTCAAAGTCTGTGCTATTTTCCTGTTCTCCATTATTAATTCCCTCGTCTCATCCTCCAAGAGATCAACATTTACTTTAGCCACTCTCTTCCTCTTTATATTCCTGTGGAAACTCTTACTATCTGTGTTTATATTTCTTGCTAGTTTACTTTCATAACCTATCTTCTCTCTCTTTATCATTTTTTTTTGTCGTTCTTTGGTTTTTAAAAGTTTCCCAATCCTCTGGCCTCCCACTAGTCTTGGCCACATTATATGCCCTTGTTTTCAATGTGATACTATCCTTTATTTCCTTAGTTTGTCACGGATGGTTATCCCTTCTCTGAAAGTATTTCCTTCTCATTGGGATATGTTTTTGCTGAGAGTAATGAAATATCTCCTTAAATATCCACCATTGCTCATCAACCGTATTACACTTTAATCTACTTTCCCTGTCCATTTTAGCCAACTCTGCCTTCATACCTTTGTACTCTCCTTTATTGTCAACTATCAGAAGATGAATGTATCAAGTTGTTTCTGGGGTATCTGGTTGTCTCATGCATTATTCAGTTGTGGTGGTTTGAGACCACCACCTTGTGTATGGAACTAAGTTCTGGAGTTGCTGATTGGTACCCAGCTGGCAATGTAGTTTTTTAGGAACACTGCATTTTTAGAAACTCAGGCACTCCAGATGTCCTCTAGTCACCTTAGGCAGTCCCTCGGAATCGAGGAAGACTCTAAAAATGAGTTCTTAGGTGGCTAAATAGTCCAAAACGAGAATTACAGTCTCTGTCACAGGTGGGACAGACAGTCACTGAGGGAGAGGATAGGTGGGACTGGTTTGCCGCAATGCTCCTTCCGCTGCCTGCGCTTGTTTTCTGCATGCTCTTGGCGAAGAGACCCGAGGACCTCAGCACCCTCCCAGATGCACTTCCTCCACTTAGGGCGGTCTTTGGCCAGGGACTCCCAGGTGTCGGTGAGGATGTTGCATTTTATCATGGAGGCTTTGAGAGTGTCCTTGAAACGTTTTCTGTGCCCACCTTGGGCTCGTTTGCCGTGAAGGGATTCCGAGTAGAGCCCTTGCTTTGGGAGTCTTGTGTCAGGCATGCGAAGAATGTGGCCCACCCAGCAGAACTGGTCGAGTGTGATCAGTGCTTCGATGCTGGGGATGTTGGCCTGATCGAGGACATTAACGTTGGTGCATCTGTCCTCCCAGGGGATTTGCAGGATCTTGCAGAGACATCGTTGGTGGTATTTTTCCAGCGATTTGAGGTGTCTACTGTATATGGTCCATGTCTCTGAGTCATACAGGAGGGCGGGTATTACTACAGCCCTGTAGACCATGAGTTTGGTGGCAGATTTGAGGGCCTGGTCTTCGAACACTCTTTTCCTCAGGTGGCCGAAGGCTGTACTGGAGCACTGGAGGCGGTGTTGAATCTCGTCATCAATATCTGTCCTTGTCGATAAGAGGCTCCCGAGTATGAGTCACCTATTAGGCAAAGTTGAAGGAACATTTGTCACCAGTGGCACCTTAAGAAGATTATTACATAAAACATCAATGCAGTGGTAACTTTAACAGCAACATGCAGGTCTGTCCTTGGGCTGGATACTGCCGAAAGGTCAGGCTCCACTATTCAGCATAACTTAGTGACTGCTGAAAGGTAGCAGGTGAAGGCAGGTCCCTTCCAGTATGCCCGAATAATTGTGCCTGTGTGGTGGGATGTAATTCCTCAGCTGCATGCTAGTAAGTGCCAGACGCTGGTCGTGTCTCTCTTTTCCTCTGAGTGAATTCCACTTCTTCCTCCAAACTCAGGCCCAATGAAATACCCGTGATCAGCACTGCTTGCAGGAGTGATCTTGTGGCAGCAGGAATGCTGATGTGGGAGGTGCAAACCACAGGGATGAATAGCAGGGAGACAGCAACAAGCAGCAGGAGAAACAAGACACCAACTTTAATGATCATTGTTCAGTTCAGTCAAGCAAATGCATCACTCAGAATGCAGGGCTCAGCAAATGGGCGTGCAACCCAATGGCCTCCAAAAGTGTTGCCATCTCGTGGCTAGTGATCCCAAAAGTACACACATGTCAATACCCCACTCTGAGATATTAACACAGTCTTTTACAAAGTGAGATGGTCCGGTGTTTTACACTCCCGCGTTGACCATCTCAGTTCAACTCCAGCCTTGGTGAGTGTTCAGAGTCTGTTGGGACTGGTGGCTGGGTGGCTGACCTGGTGGGAGTGCCAATGGCCATGTCAGGGATTGAAAGTCCATTTTCATTGAACATGTCAGTGATTGAAAGGCCGATTCACTGATGACCACTGAGTCCTCTGATGACTGGGGGTAGGTTGGTTGGTCGTTGATTGTCTCTTCCTCCGACTGTTCTGGTTCGTCTGTGTGTCACAGCTTTGTCTGATCCATATGTTTCCTGCATGTTTGCCCATTTTTGAGCTTGAAAATAAATACTCTCTTGCCCTCCTTGGCCATGACAGTACCAGTGATCCATACCAGTGATCCACTTGGGACCCTGACTGTAATTCAGAACATATACAGGATCATTTACAGAAATATCATAGAAACATAGAAACATAGAAAATAGGTGCAGGAGTAGGCAATTCAGCTCTTCGAATCTGAACACCTTTCAATAAGATCATGGCTGATCATTCCCTCAGTATCCCTTTCCTGCTTTCTCTCCATTCCCCTTGATCCCTTTAGCCATAAGGGCCATATCTAACGCCCTCTTGAATATATCCAATGAACTGGCATCAACAACTCTCTGCAGCAGGGAATTCCACAGGTTAACAACTCTGAATGAAGAAGTTTCTCCTCATCTCAGTCCTAAATGGCTTACCCCTTATCCTTAGACCGTGTCCCCTGGTTCTGGACTTCCCCAACATCGGGATCATTCTTCCCGCATCTAACCTGTCCAGTCCCGTCAGAATCTTATATGTTTCTATGAGATCCCCTCTCATCCTTCTAAACTCCAGTGTATAAAGGCACAGTCGATCCAGTCTCTCTTCATATGTCAGTCCAGCCATCCCGGGAATCAATCTGGTGAACCTTCGCTGCACTCACTCAATAGCAAGAACATTCTTCCTCAGATTAGGAGGCCAAAACTGAATACAATATTCCAGGTGAGGCCTCACCAAGGCCCTGTACAGCTGCAGTAAGACCTCTCTGCTCCTATACTCAAATACTCTAGCTATGAAAGCCAACATACCATTTGCCTTCTTCACCGCCTGCTGTACCTGCATGCGAACTTTCAATGACTGATGAACCATGACACCTAGGTCTCGTTGCACCTCCCCTTTTCCTAATCTGCCACCATTCAGATAATATTCTGCCTTCGTGTTTTTGACACAGCTGCGCGATCATGATACCCTTGCTGACTTTGTCTTCTATATTCAACATGATTATTCAAGTCAGGGTGTAGAAGAGATAGCTTGGTCTTAAGACCTCTCTTCATCGTTAGTTCAGCAGGTGACACCCCGGTAAGCATACGTGGTCTTGTCCTGTAACTAAGCAGTATGCATGACAGGTGGGTCTGCAGTGACCCTTGGGTTACTCGCTTCATACTCTGCTTTATGATTTGGACAGCACGTTCTACATGCTGACCTTACATGTTTGATACCATTGAGTTTCATGAAATATTGAAACTCCTGACTGGTGAAGCATGATCCGTTGTCGATAACAACGATGTCAGGCAGACCATGTGTTGCGAACATGATACTGAGATTCTCAATGGCAGCTGTGGATGTGCTGGATGACATGATTATACACTCTATCTGTTGTGTAACTGTAGAGCATGCACTCCCATGTTCCGCCACCAGTGAGCGCATTCCCTGAAGTCCCAAGGAATCCCAGCATCCCTTGGGAGCACTGTATATAAGCCGTCCCCGAAGGCCTGTTCCTTACTTAGGAGTGTCTTAATAAAGAATGAGGTTACTGTTACTTTAACCTCCCTGTGTGCAGTCTCATCTGTGATGAGAATACGAATCCAACGCAAAGATGCAGCAAACTGTGGGCATCCTGGAGAAGTTCTCGGAGGGGGAGGACTGGGAAGCCTATGTCGAACAGCTAGACCAGTACTTTGTAGCCAACGAGCTGGACAGAGAAGGAAGTGCTGCAAAAAGGAGAGCGGTTCTCCTCACGTTCTGCGGGGCACCGACCAACAGCCTCATGAAGAATCTTCTGGCTCCGGTGAAACCTACAGATAAGTCGTTTGAGGAGCTGTGTACACTGGTTCAGGAGCATCTTAACCCAAGGGAGAGAGTGCTGATGGCGAGGTATCGGTTCTACACGTGCCAGCAATCTGAAGATCAGGAAGTGGCGAGCTACGTCATCGAGCTAAGGCGACTTGCAGCACAATGTGAGTTTGATGGCTACCTGGAGCAAATGCTCAGAGACTTTTTTGTACTGGGTATTGGCCATGAGACCATCCTACGAAAACTTTTGACTGTAGAGATACCGACCCTCAGTAATGCCATTGCGATAGCACAGGCATTTATGTCCACCAGTGATAACACCAAACAAATCTCTCAGCACACAAGTGCGAACAATGTTCATAAATTAACTGGAACTGTGTTTGTGAGCAGAAATGTACAGGGCAGAAACCACGAGTCTGCAATGACCAGCAGGCCTCAGGTGACCCAGATGACTCAGAGTCCGCAACTAAGGATGAATGCAAGGCAATTCACACCTTGTTGGCGTTGTGGAGGCTTCCATTCAGCCTATTCATGCTGCTTCAAAGGGTATGTTTGCAAGAGCTGTGGAACAATGGGGCACCTCCAATGAGCTGCAAGCTCTGCATAACCTGCTAACCACCACGTGGCAGAGGAAGATCGGTCCATGGTGGATCAAAGCAATTTCGAGCCTCAGAGAGAGGAGGCAGATGCTGAAGTACACGGGATGCACACATTTTTGACGAAATGTCCACCTGTAATGTTAAATGTAAAATTGAATGGCTTACCCGTAGCCATGGAACTGGACACTGGCGCTAGCCAATCCATCATTAGTAAAAAGATGTTTGAGAGACTGTGGTGCAACAAGGCACAAAGATTAGCCTGAGCCCCATCCACACGCAATTGAGAACGTACACCAAAGAGCTTATCACTATCCTGGGCAGCGCCATGGTCAAGGTCACCTACGAGGGTATGGTTCACGAACTGCCACTCTGGATTGTCCTGGGTGATGGCCCTACACTGCTTGGAAGGAGCTGGCTGGGAAAAATCCGCTGGAACTGGGTTGACATCCGACCACTATCACATGTCGATGAGGCCTCATGTACCCAGGTTCTTAACAAATTTCCTTCCCTTTTTGCGCCAGGCATTGGAAACTTTTCCGGGGTGAAGGTGTGGATCCACTTGGTCCCAGAGGCATGACCCATTCACCACAAGACGCGAGCGGTACCTCACATGATGAGGGAGAGATTGGAAATCGTGCTGGACAGACTGCAATGCAAGGGCATCATCTCCCCAGTGGAATTTAGCGAGTGGGCCAGCCCGATTGTTCCAGTATTCAAAAGTGATGGCATGGTCAGGATTTGTGGCGATTATAAAGTAACTAATAATCGTTTCTCGCTACAGGACCAGTACCCGATACCTAAGGCAGACGACCTATTTGCGACACCGACAGGAGGCAAAATGTTCACCAAGCTCGACCTGACTTCAGCCTACATGATGCAGAAGCTGGAGGAGTATTCGAAGGGCCTCACCTGCATCAACACGCACAAGGGACTGTTCATCTACAACAGATACCCGTTTGGAATTCGGTCAGCTGCAGCGATCTTCCAGAGAAACAGGGGGAGCCTACCCAAGTCGGCACCTCGCACGGTGGTTTTTCAGGACGACATATTGGTCACGGGTCGGGACACCATTGAGTACCTACAAAACCTGGAGGAGGGCCAACAGCGACTGGATCGCGTAGGGCTGTGGCTGAAGAGGTCAAAATGCATCTCCATGGCAACAGAAGTGGAGTTTTTGGGGAGAAAGATCACAGTGGACGGTATTCGGCCCACAGATGCCAAGACAGAGGCTATCAGAAACGTGGCCTGGCCACAGAATGTCATGGAGCTGCAGTCGTTCCTGGGCCTCCTCAACTATTTTGGGCCTCCTCAACTACCGGGGTTAAGCACCCTCTTAAAGCCCCTACATGTGTGATTGCGTAAAGGGGAGAACTGGGTATGGGGAAAAAAACAAGTAATTGCTTTTGAGAAAGTCAGAAACATTTTATGCTCCAACAAGCTGCTTGTATTGTATAACCCTTGTAAAAGACTTGTGTTAGCATATGATGCATCGTCATACGGAGTCGGGTGTGTATTACAACAAGCTAACATTGCGGAGAAGTTGCAACCTGTTGCCTGTGCCTCCAGGAGCTTGTCTAAGGTCGAGGGGGCCTACAGTATGATTGAGAAAGAGGCATTAGTGTGTGTGTTCGGGGTAAAGAAAATGTATCAGTACCTGTTTGGCCTCAAATTTGAGCTAGAAACCGATCACAAGCCCCTTATACCCCTGTTCGCTGAAAACAAGGGGATAAATACTAATGCATCAGCCCGCATACAAAGGTTGGCACTCATGCTATCAGTGTATAACTATACCATCCGCCACAGGCCAGACACCGAGAACTGTGCGGATGCTCTCAGTCGGCTACCACTGCCCATCTGGGTATAGTAATGATGAAAGTGATAGCCAGATCCCACGTGTGGTGGCCCGTTATCAACTCTGAATTAGAGTCCTGTGTACGGTAATGCAGCGTGTGTGCTCAGTTGAGCACCGCGCCCAGAGAGGCACCACTAAGTTTGTGGTCCTGGCCCTCCAGACCATGGTTGAGGATTCAGGTCGACTATGTGGGCCCGTTTCTCGGTAAAATGTTCCTGGTATTGGTGGATGCTTTTTCACAATGGATTGAATGTGAAATAATGTCGGGAAGCACCGCCTTCATGGGGGTGGAAATAGCGCAGCCTGAAAACTTGTTGATGGTGGCGCAGCCCGCAGACTTGTTGATGGTCATGGAAGCGTTTGAAAATGATAAGTCACCTGTCACGGCCCACTAGATTAGGACTTGGACCAGCCAAGATCCTCTGCTGTCCCTAGTAAAAAACTGTTTACTGCTTGGGAGCTGGGCCAGCATCCCCGCTGAAAAGCAAGAGCTAATCAAGCCATTCCAGCGGCGAAAGGACGAGCTGTCCATTCAGGCAGACTGCCTGCTGTGGGGTAACCGCATAGTGCTACCCAAAAAGGGCAGCGAGACGTTCATCTCGGATCTCCACAGGACACACCTGGGTATAGTAATGATGAAAGCGATAGCCAGATCCCACGTGTGGTGGCCCGTTATCAACTCTGAATTAGAGTCCTGTGTACGGTAATGCAGCGTGTGTGCTCAGTTGAGCACCGCGCCCAGAGAGGCACCACTAAGTTTGTGGTCCTGGCCCTCCAGACCATGGTCGAGGATTCATGTCGACTATGTGGGCCCGTTTCTCGGTAAAATGTTCCTGGTGTTGGTGGATGCTTTTTCACAATGGATTGAATGTGAAATAATGTCGGGAAGCACCGCCACCGTCACTATTGAAAGCCTGAGGGCCATGTTTGCCACCCACAACCTGCCTGACATACTGATCAGTGACAACGGGCCATGTTTCACCAGTGCCGAATTTAAAGAATTCATGACCTGCAATGGGGTCAAAAATGTCACCTTGGCCCCGTTTAAACCAGCCTCCAATGGGCAGGCAGAGCGGGCAGTACAAATCATTAAACAGCGTCTTAAACGAGTCACAGAAGGCTCACTCCAAACCCGCCTGTCCCGAGTACTGCTCAGCTACCGCACGAGACCCCACTCGCTTACAAGGGTGCCCCCGGCTGAGCTACTCATGAAAAGGACACTTAAAACCAGACTCTCGCTCGTTCACTCCAACCTGCATGATCAGGTAGAGAGCAGGCGGCAGCAACAAAATGTAAACGATGGTCGCGCCACTGTGTCATGGGAAATTGATCTGAATGACCCTGTGTATGTGCTAAACTATGGACATGGTCCCAAGTGGATCGCGGGCACGGTGATAGCTGAAGAAGGGAGTAGGATGTTTGGAGTCAAACTAGACAATGGACAAATTTGCAGAAAGCATCTGGACCAAACGAGGCTGCAGTTCACAGACTGCCCTGAACAACCCACAGCAGACACCACTTTTTTCGAGCCCACAACACACACCGAAAGGATCAACGACACCATCCCGGACCGGGAAATCGAACCCATCATGCCCAACAACCCAGCAAGGCCAGACTCACCCAGTAGCCCTGCAGAGCCAACATCACGCCAGCCCAGTGAGGGCACAGCCAACACTCCAGAACAGGCATTTGTACTGAGGCGGTCCAGCAGGGAAAGAAAGGCTCCTGACCGCCTCACCTTGTAAATAGTTTTCACTTTGACTTTGTGGGGGGAGTGACGTTGTGTATCTGTAAAGCATGCACTCCCATGTTCCGTCACCAGGGAGCGCATTCCCTGAAGTCCTAAGGGATCCCAGCATCCCTTGGGAGCACTGTATATAAGCCGGCCCCTAAGGCCTGTTCCTCACTCTGGAGTGTCTTAATAAAGACTGAGGTCACTGTTACTTTAACCTCCCTGTATGCAGTCTCATCTGTGTTGGGAACACAATGCTATCCACTTTGAATATGCATCCACCACAACTAAAAACATCTTCCCCAGGAAGGGACCTGCAAAGTCTATGTGGATCCTGGATCCTGGTTTCGACGACCTCGGCCACAGACTCAGCGGCATTTCCTCTGATGCTTTGCTGAGCTGCATGCAAGTGTTGCACTGAGGCACACATGATTTCAGCTCAGAGTCAATTCCCGGCCACCACATATGAGATCTGGCAATGACTTTCATCATTACAATGCCGGGATGTGTGCTATGTAGCTCACGTACAAATTTCTCTCTCCCTTTCTTGGGCATAACAACACGATTACCCCACAGTATACAAACCGACTGAATAGACAGTTCGTCTTTGCGACGAATGTAAGGTTTTGTCTCTTCGCACATTTGCTTGGGTATGGCAGACCAATCACCTTTGAGGATGCAACTCTTCACCACCGATAAAATACGGTCCTGACTGGTCCAGTTCTTAACTTGTTGAGCTGTGACAGGGGATTCTTCACTCTCAAAAACATCCATAACTAACAATAGGTCCACCAGTTGTGGCGTTTCCACCTCCGGTGTGGGCAACAGCAGACGGCTCAAAGCATCGGCACAATTCTCAGTGCCAGGTCTATGGCAAATGACAGAATCATAAGCGGATAACGTCAGTGCCCACCTCTGGATGCGGGATGAAGCATTGGTATTAATACCTTTGTTTTCAGAGAACAGTGAACTGAGCGGCTTGTGATCTGTCTCCAGTTCAAACTGAAGACCAAACAGGTACTGATGCATCTTTTTAACCCCATACAGAGGCTAGTGTTTCTTTCTCTACCATGCTGTAGGCTCTTTCCGCTTTAGACAAACTTTTTGAAACATATGCGACTGGTTGAAGTTTACCCGACTCATTAGCTTGTTGGAGTACGCAACCAATTCCATATGACGAAGCATCACAGGCCAATACTAAACATTTACATGGGTCATAATGTACCAGCAGCTTGTTGGAGCAAAGCTGATTAGCGGCTTTCTCAAAAGCTCTATCTTGAGACGCATCCCACACCCAGATGTCGCCTTTTCTTAGCAGCATGTGCAGTGCTTCTAATAAGGTGCTCAATTTAAGTAGGAAGTTACCGAAGTAGTTGAGAAGACTCAGGAACAAATGCAGCTCCGTCACATTCTGTGGTTTGAGTGCATTCTTGATGGCCTTGGTTTTCACGTCCGTGGGCTTGATGCCGTCAGCAGCAATTTTCCTCCCCAGGAACTCGACCTCTGGTGCCATGAAGACGCACTTTGAGCGTTTCAGCCTGAGTCCCACTTTATTCAGATGATGTAGAACCTCTTCCAGGTTGTTCAGATGTTCCTCGGAGTTATGACCTGTGATCAGGATGTCATCGAGGAACATGATGGTTTAGGGAACGGACTTCAGTAGACTCTCCATGTTCCTCTGAAATATTGCTGCAGGCGAGCGAATTCCGAAAGGGCACCTGTGATAAATAAAGAGTCCTTTGTGCGTTTTAATGCACGTAAGTCTCTTCGGCGTCTCAACCAGCTCCTGTGTCATGTAGGCTGATGTCAAGTCCAGTTTGGTGAACCTCTTCTTCCCGGCTAGCATTGCAAAACAAGTCATCAGCCTTCGGTAACAGGTACTGATCCTTTTTCGAAACCCTGTTGATCGTTGCCTTGTAGGACTGTGCCATCACTTTTCAGCACAGGAATAATGGGGCTGCCCCATTCATTAAACTCAACCGGTGATATGATCCCTTTAAGCTGGAGTCTGTCCAGTTCGATTTCAACCTTCTCCCTCATCATATACAGAACTGCCCGAGCTTTATGATGGACGAGTCTTGCATCCGAGTCCACGTGGATCTGGACCTCGGCTCCCGTGAAGTTGCCGATGCCTGGTTCGAACAGCGAGGGGAACTTGCTCAGTCCTTGGGCACATGTATCGTCCTCTGATGACAACGCCTTGATGTCGTTCCAGTCGCATCTGATTTTTTTCAAACCAGTTCCTGCCGAACAGCGTTGGGCCATTGCCTGGGACAATCCATAACTCGTGAACTGCACCGTCATACGACACTTTAATTGTGGCGCTTTCAATCACCGTTATGAGTTCCTTGGTAGACCTGCGCAACTTGGCATTGACTGGGTTCAGCCTGGGCCTCACAGCCTTAGTATCCCATAGCTTGTCGAATGCCCTCTCGCTCATTATCGATTGACCTGCCCCCATGTCCACTTCCATCGATACCGGCACCCGTTAAATTTCACGTTGATCATTATGGGTTTGCACTTAGTCAGGAACGAGTACAGTCCATATGCTTCCTCCTCTGGTTCTTGGATTGCATATCCGGATTCGTGCTAGCCTTGAAGAGGACTTACTGTGATTGAAAGGTCACATTAGAGGGAGCAGCGTGCGGCAGCACGGTCCCAGCCTGCAAGATTCCAAAAGTACATGCATGACATATACGATGGTAAGTACTGCAGGGAATTGAATATAGCCAGGGTGATCTCCTGGACTAGTTTAGATTGCCTGGATGGTCGCAGAGGAATTTTCCCAGATTTTTTCCCCCAATTGGCCTGGGTTTCTTAATCTGTTTTTAATCTCTTCCAGGAGAGGTTCCGGTTGGGGTGGAGTGTAGAATGTTGCAGTGCAGTGGGTGTGGGGCGGGCTGGTTGGACTGGATGCTCTTTACCTTTCTACCATTGTTCATTGTTCATAGGTTTATATGGAACCTTCACGGCTGCTGACCCAGGGCCATGTGGCTCTTTGACGGCTGGTGCGGACACGATGGGCCGAAATGGCCTCCTTCTCTGCTGTAGATTTCTATATTTCTATGTTTCTAAGTACAAGTAAATCGCAGTTTCACCTGAAAGGAGTGTTTGGGACCCTGTGCAATGGGAGGAGAGGAGGTAAAAGAGCAGGTGTTACATCTCCTGCGCTTGCACGGGAAGGTGCCCTGGGAAGGGGAGAGGTTGCTGGGGGTGATTGAGGAGTGGACCAGGATGTCGCGGAGGGAGCGGTCCCTTTGGAAGGGGTGTGGAAGGGAAGATGTGTTTGGTGGTGGGATCATGCTGGAGGTGGCAGAAATGTCAAAGGATGATCCATTGAATGTGGAGACTGGTGGGGTCAAAGGTGAGGACAAGGGAACCCTATTGTGGTTCTGGGAGGGAGGGGAAGGGGTGAGAGCAGAAGTGTGGAAATAGAACAGACACGGTCAAGGGCCATGTCAATCATGGTAGAGGGCAATCCTCGGTTGAGGAGAAAGGAAGACATATCGGATGCACTAGTATGGAAGATGGCATTGTCTGAACAGATACGACAGAGACGGAGAAATTGGGAGAATGGAATGGAGTCCTTACAGGAAGTGGACTGGTAGGAGGTGTAGTCCAGGTAGCTGGGGGGTCAGTGTGCTGATAGTCAATGTATGTCAATTTATATAGCTCCTTTAATGTAGTAAAATACCCCAGTGCGCTTCATCGCAGTGTCATCAGTCAAAGATTTGACACCGAGCCCCATGAAGAGATATTAGAACAGATGGCCAAAACCTTTTAAGCAACATATGAACACACAAACAGTGATGGACAGGCAAAGACCATCTGGTCCAACAAGTCTGTCCCAGAAAATTGCAATACCTTGTGTATCACAACATATACACTCCACCCCACCCCAAACAGATAAAAAAACCCTGGCCAATTTGGGGAAAAAAATCTGGAAAGTTCCCCTCCGACCCACCTGGGTGATTGAAACTAGTCAGGAGATCACTCTGACCATTACATTCCCTGCAGTACCGACCTTCTGTAACAGGTGATCTCCACTGCAGCCAGAAACAAATCCTGTTTTCGCTTGAAGGAATTCAGTGAATCTGCATCTACCACAGGAAATGGCAGCTTGTTCCAGAGATCTACTATTCTCTGGGAAAAGAACCACCTCCTGACATCTAACCTAGATCTAGCCTTATACAACTTAATGTGTGCCCCCTTGTCCTTCCTAACCTATTTAATTGAAATAAACTGTCAGCTGGAACACTGCCTATTCCTTTAATTATGTTATAAGCTTCAATCATATCCTCCCCATAGTCTACGCTGCTCTAAGGTAGAGTGCCAACTCTTTTATAATATAAAAACAGAAAATGCCGGAAATCTCAGCGGGGTCAGGCAGCATCTGTGGAGAGAGAAACAGGTCGATGACCCTTCATCAGAACTCCCAACTCTTTTAGCCGATCTTGATAACTAAGATGCTTTAGATTTGGAATTAGTCTAGTGGCCCTCTTCTGCAACCTTTCCAGAGCCTCAATATCATCCACCATGTGAGGAGACCAAACAGTAGTCTAAGTGCGGCCTGATTAAGGTCTCATACAAGAATGAAATACGATGCCTCATCTTATATTAAATTGTCCTATGGTACACTGTCAGGACTGGTGGACTTCTAATGTTGTACCTTTGTTTAAAAGGGGAGGAAGGGATAGGCCGAATAATTACAGGCCAGTCAGCCTCACCTCAGTGGTGGGAAAATTATTCGAAAAAATCCTAAGGGACAGGATAAATCTTCATTTGGGAACGACATGGATTAATCAGTAACAATCAGCATGGATTTGGACGGGAAGAGAACCTCCCTGCGTGCTGTGACTCCATTCATAACCATATGGAGGGGATCATGGGAGAGCCTGGGTGCAGCCATGCACCTTTGTGCAGTCATTGTCAGTGTTTGCAGAAGCTCAATGCTGCAGAATACTGACAGCACAATGTCAAAATGAACGTGGGCATAGTCCCTTTAAGGAAAACGGCTGATGGCACGTCATCAAATGACATCTTCAGACCCGCTTCCTTTTAATTGGCCAGGAAGCTCACAGGACAGGCTTCACAAGCCCAATCAGAGTAAAATCACTTCAACAGAGCGGGCTGCAACCGGGAGTAGTGTTCCAATCTGCACAAAGTAAACTGCCTCTCTCCCGATCCGGTAGGAAAAATCGCGGCCTGCAACTGGACATACCCCAGCAGAACTCTTGATGAAGAGTACATTGAGACCATGATTGAGTCTTGTTCAACCAAATTTGGTGTCAGAAGTTGAACAGAAACAGTTGAGTCAGAAATGTTATTACGACACCAATCAGAAAGAATGCAGTTTCAAACAAAACAAGTGTGTTCGTGTTCTGGCAAGTCAAGTTCAAACAAGTATGATGTAGGAATCATAATTGTGGTTGCAGACAAAATCTGAAGTGTTCATGTCGATCAAATGATCTCTGCTAGAGATGAACCAAGATATCATCGTGAACCACTTGATCATGAACAAATATATAAGTTTGACTCAGTTCAGACTTCAGTAACTGAAGTAGCATGTTCTGTCATATATTCAACCAGCATTGTAACCCATGTATAATCTGACCTAAGTTGTACACTGTGAGAACAATGACCACTAGGTGGGAGACACTCCTAACCTGGACCTTCAGGTATAAAAGGGGAAGCTCCACCCACCTTCATCACTTGAGTGCTAAGGAATAAAGGACAGGTCACAGACTGACCTTCTCTCAAGCATGGGCCTCGTGTGCATTTATACTGTGTAGTAAGGACGTATCAATGGCGACGAGAAACTGGGATTTAAACCACGCGAGCAGGGCCACTAGCAGAACAGATGAGAGGTACTGTGTTAAGGAATGGTTGGGACAGAGATTCAACAGTGTTAAAGCAGCACACAGTTCTCCAGGCAGACAAGGGCAATCGGGCATGTCCCAACATGTAGTCGAACCCAGAGGGGGAGTTCAACAGAGACAATGGCAAGCTGAACGGCGATTCACGCCATTGCAAGAGACAATGCGGCCAGTAATGGGGCCATCAACACTTGTTAATGGCGTACTTAAGGACAGTCACAGGGGCAGTCAGGGACAATCGACTGGCAAGGGACCTTTTGTTTCAAACAACAGCTCATGTTGGAGGCATGGAGGCACACACTCAGCCGGAGTTTGCAGAGATGAGCAAAATACCTGAGAAATTGCAGAAGTGCCGCTGGGGGAAATCGCTGGAAGTTGAAGTTCATCGAGTTCATGTGGAGCACGTATACAGTTCATACACCAGGACGCCACCAATAATGATGAAAGTGCTCCTCAATGGCACCCCAGTATCAATGGAGCTAGACACGGGGGCCAGCCAGGCCCTGATGGGTATCAAACAGTTCGAAAAGTTGTGGGCGTCCAAGGCCAGGAGGCCAAAATTATCGCCGATTGACACACAGCTACGAACTTACACAAAGCAGATCATTCCGGTGCTAGGCAGCGCCACGGTAGTCGTGACCCACAAAGATTCGGAGAACAGGTTGCCACTCTGGATTGTCCCAGGGGTCGGTTCCACATTACTGGGGAGGAGTTGGTTTGCTGTCATGAACTGGAAATGGGGCGATGTCAATGTAATTTCTTCTGTGGAGCGAGTATCATGTTTACAGATCGTGGACAAATTTGACTCATTATTTCAACCCGGCATCGGCACTTTCATGGGGGCCAAGGTAGTGATTCACATAAACCCGGACGCCAGGCCAGTATACCACAAGGCCAGAGCGGTGCCGTACGTGATGCGGGAAAAGATAGAAGGCGAATTGGACTGCCTGCTGAGGGAAGGCATCATCTCGCCAGTTGAATTCAGTGACTGGGCGAGCCCGATCGTGCCAGTGCTCAAGGCGGATGGGTCGGTCAGGATATGTGGTGATTACAAGGCCACCATCAATCGGGTGTCACTCCAAAACCAGTACCCGCTACCGAGAGCGGAGGACCTCTCTATGACGCTATCCGGTGACAAACTTTTTCAAAATTGGACCTGACCTCAGCTTACATGACGCAGGAGCTGGCGAGTGAGTCGAAGAAGCTGACCACCATCACAACACACAAGGGGTTGTTTGAGTACAACAGATGCCCGTTCGGGATTCGCTCAGCCGCCGTGATCTTCCAACGAAATATGGAAAGCCTCCTCAAGTTGATTCCAGGAACAGTGGTTTTTCAGGACGACATCCTCCTCATGGGTTACGACACTGAAGAACACCTCCACAACCTGGAGGAGGTGCTACGCAGACTGCATCGGGTAGGGCTGCGACTGAAAAAGGCTTCCAAGCTCCAGAGGTAGAATTCCTGGGGATGAGGGTAGCAGCAGACGGGATCAGCCCTCGAGACACTAGCTGCTAGAGCCGCTACATGTGCTCCTATGCAAAGGTCGCGAATGGGTCTGGGGGGACAGCCAGGAAAGGGCTTTTAATAGAGCACGCAATTTGTTATGTTCCAACACTCTGTTAACACTATACAACCCATGTAAGAAACTTGTGTTAACGTGCGATGCGTCATCCTATGGTGTCGAGTGTGTGTTGCAGCATGTCAATGTCAAGGGTCAGCTAAAGCCGGTAGCTTATGCCTCCAGGAGTCTGTCCGAGGCAGAAAGGGGTTACGGGATGGTAGAAAAGGAGGCACTCGCATGTGTATATGCTGTAAAGAAGATGCACCAGTACCTGTTTGGCAGGAAATTTGAGCTGGAGACAGATCACAAACCCCTAATGTCCCTTTTGGCCGACAACAAGGCCATAAATGCAAACGCATCTGCCCGCATACAGAGGTGGCCACTCACGTTAGCCGCCTATGACTAAACAATTCGGCACAGACTGGGCACCGAAAACTGCGCCGATGCACTCAGCGGGCTCCTACTAGCCACCACTGCGGGGGCTACCGAGCATGCTGCTGAGATGGTCATGGCTATTGAAGCTTTTGGAAGTGAAGGCTCACCCGTGACAGCCCGTCAGATTAAAGTCTGGACAAATAGAGACCCGCTATTGTCTCTAGTCAAGAAATGTGTCCTGAATGGGGACTGGGCAGCCACGTACAGGGCATGCCCTGAGGAATTTAAACCATTTCACAGGTGCAGGGACGAACTCTCGATTCAGGCCGATTGCCTGCTGTGGGGAAACCACGTAGTCATGCCCCAGATGGACAGAGAGGTGTTCATCAGAGAACTCTACAATGAGCACCCAGGCATTGTCATGATGAAGGCAATTGCCAGGTCACACGTTTGGTGGCCAGGGATAGACACAGAACTGGAACTTTGTTTTCGCAGGTGCAACACGTGTGCCCAGCTGGGTAATGCGCCCAGGGAAGCCCCCCTTAGCCCCTGACCATGGCTCGCCAAGCCTTGGTCACGCATCCATGTGGACTACGCAGGACCTTTCATGGGAAAAATGTTTTGGGTTGTCGCAGACGCCTACTCCAAATGGATCGAGTGTGTCATTTTAAATTCAAGCACAGCCTCTGCCACGGTAGAAAGTCTACGGGTAATGTTCGCCGCTCACGGTCTACCGGACGTCTTGGTCAGCAACAATGGCCCGTGCTTCACAAGCACTGAATTCCAGGACTTCATGGCAGGCAATGGAATTAACCATGTCAGAACGGCACTGTTCAAGCCGGCCTCAAATGGCCAGGCAGAACGAGCAGTGCAGATAATCAAACAGGGGATGCTCAGGATCCAAGGTGGTTTCCTACAAACCCGCTTATCATGCCTCCTGTTGGCCTATAGATCCCGACCACACTTGCTCACAGGGGTTCCACCCGCAGAGTTGCTAATGAAAAGGACGCTCAAAACCCGGCTATCCCTTATACACCCTACCATGAAAGAAATTGTCGAGAGCAGGCGCCAGCCACAATATGACTACCATGACAGGAATGCGAGCGCGCGACGTATTGATGTAAATGATCCTGTTTTTGTCCTCAACTACGCTGCAGGGCCCAAATGGCTCGCAGGCACTGTGATTGCCAAAGAGGGAAATAGGATTCTGGTAGTTAAACATACCAATGGACAAATCTGCCGCAAACACGTGGATCAAACAAAAAGGAGGTTCAGCAACCCCATAGAAGAAGCAGAGGAAGTACACGATGTAGAGTTCACTCCACCACAGGTGACCGAACACCGGAACCAAAGGGAGGAGAGCCCAATCACTGTGGGCAGTCTGGATAGGCCTGAGGCACCGCAAACAGCAGACACTCAGGCCAGCGTCCAACAACCGGAGCCCCAACTCAGGCGCTCTACAAGAGAGAGTAAACCACCAGAGAGACTCAACCTGTGATCCCAATAAGACTTTGGGGGGAGGTGATGTTATGTATTCAACCAGCATTGTAACCCATGTATAATCTGACCTAAGTTGTACACTGTGAGAACAATGACCACTAGGTGAGAGACACTCCTAACCTGGACCTTCAGGTATAAAAGGGGAAGCTCCACCCACCTTCATCACTTGAGTGCTAAGGAATAAAGGACAGGTCACAGATTGACCTTCTCTCAAGCATGGGCCTCGTGTGCATTTATATTGTATAGTAAGGACGTATCATGTTCAAACAAGACTGAGTTCGAAACAGGGTCACCTTTGAGTTCGGAACCAAAACAAAACAGTCCGAAAATTGGTTCAACATCAAAACCTTCTGTAAGGAGTTCAGGAAGGCTCTGCAAACCAGTTATTGAATTGTAGTCCATTTAAAAGAAAAATAGCCAGGTGATTTTGTTATGTGGTACATGTAATGCTGGGAAAGGTGAAACCACAGTTTTCTTGTATTTGAGAGGGGAATATAAAAATTTTTTAAAGGGGGAAAGCAGTATATTGTATTATCATATAGTTTGGTAGGAGTCTGCTCAGTTCGTTCTAATAAAGCAAGCACATAGACTTGCAACTCATCATGTATCTGTTTTTCATTTGTTCTACCCAAGTATATTATAGATGATCATTTTAAAATCAAAGCATTGCCATGAGAGGAGCCAATGTAGGTCAGCGAGCATAGGGTGTGAGTTCGGATATGGGAAGCAGAGTTTTGGATGAATTGAAGTTTACAGAGGGTGCAAGATTGGAAGACCGGCCAGGAGAGCATTGAAATAGTTAAGTCTGGCGGTAACAAAGGCAGCAGATGACAGCAGGGACAGAGATGGGTGGAAATAGGCACCCTTTGTGATGGAAAGGATATGGGGTCGGAAGCTAAGCTCAGGGTCAAATAGGATGCCAAGTTAGCAAACAGTCTGGCTCAGCTGCAAAATCAGACCTTTAATGAGAGGCACTAAAACAGTAGGAATGTGGCCTGAGGGCAGACATCATGGGGATGGGCAGAAGGGCAGTTAAAATGCCGTAGGTTATTCACTCATTGGAAAGGCTCCTGGATCGCACTGATTTTAATCTGCTCTACCAAGCAGGCAGCAAAGAAGCTCACCTGAAGCCAGCGGGTCCTATTGACATATGTGTATTGGGGTCAATTATGTCAATCTGCATTCTAGCAAGTGCCCGAGCGAGGAAGGTGCTGGGGCTTTCCCGCCAGGATCAAGGAAGAGATTGGGGTGCAAGGGTGCTCCTCCAGACCCCACAAGAAAAGTTTAAGCCTTCCCTGCCACAGATTCCTCCCCATGCCCTCTGGAAGCCCTTTCCCCACGCCTTCCTGTGAGCTGACGAGCAGCCATGGGCCCCCAGATTTTTGTGAGGGCAGCAGACACTTCCCTCCCACTTCTCACCCACGTCCTGCCTGTTCCAGGTGGGAAGTGGAACAAGCAGCCTGTTAATGAGGCCAGACGGTTAAAACTGCGAAGGTCTCATGCTGCCACTGGCCGGTCAGAAACTAACTGGCTCCCAGTGCTTCTCCATGGAAACACGCTTGGCGTTAAAAACGAACCCCATGAGTCAATACTCAATTCAAAAGGGGGATAAAGTCAACAAAAAGAGGCCCTTCAAGTCATTGTTGGCATTAATTCATAACTGTTATTGGTTGACTGCAATAGAAACAGAAGAAGAATTGAGGTGCCAACTTCCAGCAAAGAACAAAAAGCTATTTCTGGGACTTCTGCAAGTTCTTTGGCTTGTGGCATGCCTGTCATCATATCCCGTAAACTAGTTTTAGTATTATTCCACTTCGTACAGAGTACAAATCGCAAAGGGTGCTAATTATGGAATAGATACTGAATGACACCAGACATCATGAGACAAGCTCCTGCTACTTCGCAATGTGAGTCACCTCAAGCCCATTGTGCTGGAATCTTGGGAGTGAAGAGGATTATATCTGCAGAAATCAATTAAATTTTGGACTATTTGATACAATGCCAAATTCTTTCGTATTTGGATTTACCAGGTATGTGATTTAAAAGTGAGCTTCATAGCAATAGGTTCTTTTAAAAATTAGTTACAAAGAATTGCTGTCAACTTTAGCATTGTTTTGTTCTTAATCTGGACATTTTGTTTTATGTTTTAATATGTTTGTTTAATGAGAAAGGAAGTAAGGGTGCTTGCTTTCGATAAGTCCCATATAGATAAAAGGGATTATTTTCCAACTTTGCAAATTAATTTAAATGGCAGATAAATCATACATAGCACAAGGACAAATTTCCAGTATGTTTTGCCGAGAAGCAAGGTTCCGACCAGAAACATTGTCGGAAAATCAACCCTAATCTATTTCCCATTTACTGGAAACCTTCCATAAAGTTACTTGTATGTCCAGCATGGAAGAAAACAGAACTTGGCCCAGAATTTGTATTTTGGGTTCAATCGGCAATCCAGATGCCACCTGTGAGTAACCTCATTTTAAATAACTTAATTTACAAAACATTTACTCGTTACATTGGTGTACAGTAGCTTTTTAGTAAATTAAAAAAATATATATTTAATATCTTTTAAAATGCAAACAGGCACAATTAGTACAAATTTACCATGGTGATTAATCCAATCTGGGGGCATTGCCAATTTTGTGGCTAGGGCTGGCATCTAGTGCAATGTTTTTTAAATTAGCGCCAAAGATTGTGGAAAGTCGATTTGTGCTGAATGTAATTTGTGCTTAAAATTCCACAATTTGGCTGATTTCAGGCGAATTGTGCTGAGAAAATCCATCGCAACCTAGCGGAATAAGAACATAAGAAATAGGAGCAGGAGTCGGCCATATGGCCCCTCGAGCCTGCTCCGCCATTCAATAAGATCATGGTTGATCTGATCATGGACTCAGCTCCACTTCCCTGCCTGCTCCCCATAACCCCTTATCCCCTTATCCCCTTATCGGTTAAGAAACTGTCCATTTTCTGTCTTAAATTTATTCAATGTCCCAGCTTCCACAGCTCTCTGAGGCAGCGAATTCCACAGATTTACAATCCTCTGAGAGAAGAAATTTCTCCTCATCTCTGTTTTAAATGGGTGGCCTCTTATTCTAAGATCATGCCCTCTAGTTCTAGTCTCCCCCATCAGTGGAAACATCCTCTCTGCATCCACCTTGTCACCCTCATAATCTTATACGTTTCAATAAAATCACCTCTCATTTTTCTGAATACTAATGAGTAGAGGCCCAACCTACTCAACCTTTCCTCATAAGTCAACCAGAGGGCACAGCAGTGGAAGACTTATAGGTTACCTGTACAGGTGTGCCAGGCCTAGTATAAAAGGCGGGCCACCAGGTGTGATCTTCACTCTGGAGTTATCAATAAAGGACTAAGGACATTACAGTTCAAGTACAACACATTGCCTTATGTAGTCATTATCAGGGCATCTAAAGATATAACAATTGGTGACGAGGATGGGATTATGGACCTTTACGCGAAAATGCCTACCCCTGGTACATTGCAGCAGTTCGCCGATGCTGATGATTGGGACGCCTTTGTGGAGAGGCGTGACCATTTCTTCAACGACCTGGCAGGCGACAACCCGACCACTCTGGCTGATAAGTGCAGAGCTATCCTGCTAACCAGTTGTGGGCCCACTGTCTATGGCCTCATCAGGGACTTGTTGGCACCAGTGACGTACGAGAGGGTCATAATGCTGATCCAAGAGCAACTCAAGCCCAACGAGAGCATCCTCACAGCCAGACACCGGCTCTACACTCACCGATGGCCCGAAGGCCAGGAAATCGTGAAATATGCTGCAGACCTCAGATGACTCATCCTCAGAACTCAAACCCGGTAAGTACTGTGCACAGCCCCACGATGAGGTATATAGCATGTTTACCTGCACCACTGAGTGTTCCCCGTTGAGGATGGAAGTCAAGATAGATGGCATTCCAGTCTTCATGGAAGTGGACATGGGGGCGAGCAAGCCAGTAATGAATCAAGAAGCCTTTGAGAGGCAATGGGGCAATCAGGCTGAACGACCCAAGTTGGTCCCGGTTCAGGCAAAGCTGCGCACCTACATTGATGAACTTATCCCAGTCATTGGTAGTGCGGATATAAAGGTATTCCATGATGGCGTGGTGCACAAGTTACCTCTGTGGATTGTTACAGGTAATGGACCAACGCTACTCGGAAGAACGTGGATGGAGAAGATCCATTGGAAGTGGGAAGACTTCACCCCTCCAGCGATCGACATCCTCCGCGCTCAGAGGCAAAGCAAGCCCTCACTTAAGGGTGGACCCGGCACTAGAGAGCAGACCAGCACAGCACCCGAGGCACAGACTGCTCAGCACGACTGCGTGGAGATGATCCAGCTAAGACGACCCGAATGCACCTTCCAGGATGTAAGATTGCAAAATTCGTGGAAAGACCCCCCCCGCCAATGTTTGGACTCATTGAAAAGGAAATTCGATTTGGGACTACCAAGCAGAAAGTTTGTGATCCTAAAATGCATGTGGAAGAAACTACGAGTTTTAAACAAGTTTGGGATTTTAAAAGGCATGTGAGGAAAATGGCTGCAAAAACCAGGGAACATCTAGCCTCTAAAGAAGCCAGTCTTTGAGTTTTGAAGCTATTTGGGGTATTAAAATTAAACAAATTGTCTGGAGAATTGTGTAAACTCAAAAACCATTTTCTCCAGGAGACATTAACATCGCAACAATTGACCCAGAGATAGCCAGCCATAGCTCCAAGCATGAAACCCATCCAGCGCATGCATAATGTTAATAGCCCATCCAGCCCGCATGGAAAACCCAGGCCAAGGCAGACAATGTAAATACCAAAACTAATTTTTCCCAATTGAAAAACAAATTCAACAGATCGACACATCCAAAACGAGTTATCGTTAACAAGCCCGCCAAAATATGACAAAGAATTACTAAGCCCGCCAAAATTAAGACAATGAATCGGGGTTGATTTGGCGTGCAGATTAGAACGGCTCCCAAAGTATAACTGAGGCCCTGTTTTCCGGGTTAAGGCAGCCTTCCAGAGAGCTTGCTACACAACCTTCTACGCAGCCCTCTGAACATCAACATCTTCAGCCTCGACGACACTCCTGAGCTACACTGCTCTGCTACCGAGAAGGACGAACATCACCAAAGCAGGGAAAAGCAGTTCCCAGAAACTTTGGACATCATCATCGCGACAGTAACTGACCACAGCCAATGTGGTAACATCGAACCACCGCTATCGACAAATTCTAAGAGCAAAAATTCCTCAAGAAGAAACCGAAGATTCAAAAGTTTCCACTCTACAATCTGTTCCTAGCTATCAACAGGTCAAACATTACCTAAAAGAACTTTAAAACCTACTGCTGACGGAAGAAAGTGGGTACTCACCCCATAAAATCCAATACGCACCCTACCGCATCAGCGGACACCACTCAACTGAAGACTATGCAGTAAGAAGTCTTCCACGACGTTCGGGGTACGGCAAGCAGAACCTACAGAGTCCAGCGAACCCCGAATCCGCGAACCACTGCTAACTGACAATAAGAGGATTGGTGAGCATTATCCCTGTTTGCCCTAGAACTCAACCTCGTCAGAGTTCGACGTTGGGAGGTGAGAGGTATGTTATTTTCTGTAACCCCTTTTGAACATGTGATAAAGTGTTCCTTATTCTAGTGATTGTAAGTTTTGACATTGTACTTTCTTTTCCTTAATAAAATCAAAGTTTCTTTCACCAAAACCAGTTGAATCTTGCACTTTGTCACATCCCCAAATAAATCCAGAGTCCAGAACCCAGGGAGTGATTCGAACCGCTCAGAATCGACCCCGAGACCACCCCTTACAAGGCTCCAGTGGCAGGACTCCGGAGGAAGAAAATTGGATCCAAAGGCGACTTCCCAACTTCGGTGGCAGAACGCGGGGAGAAGAGGATCACCGCAGTCGACATTGTGAATGGAGGAAAGATGGTGCCCAAACCACGAGGTGAGGCGCTGAAGAAAAAGATGGCAGCGAACAGACCACGAGGTGCAGTGCTGATGGAGCAACACATGGCACCAAACAGAGAAGAGGATTGGGGTAAAGAAAGCAAGGCTCCCTTAAAGGAGGTCTGCAACCCGCCACACTTAAAGGGACTGTTATGTATGTAAACCTGTAATTACCATGTCTAACCACCAGAGGCATTATCCCCTGGAATCCCAAGGGATACCACAATCCCTTGGGAGCACCTGTATATAAGGAGACCTCACAGGCTGGACAGGCACTCTGTGATCTGCAATAAAGGACTACGGTCACACTTACTTTGAACTCACAGCATCTAGTCTGACTAACGAACCGCAATGCAAAATGCAGAGAACTGTGGGAACCCAGGAGAAATTTTCGGAGGGAGATGATTGGGAAACCTTCATGGAACGACTTGACCAATACTTCGTAGCCAACGAGCTGGAAGGAGAAGTGACCGCTGCCAAACGAAGGGCGATATTCCTCACCGTTTGCAGGGCATCAACGTATGGCCTCATGAAAAACCTGCTTGCTCCAGCAAAACCCACAGACAAGTCATACGATGAGTTGTGCACACTGGTCCGAGAGCATCTAAACCCGAAGGAAAGAGTTCTGATGGCGAGGTATCGGTTCTAGACGTACAAGAGGTCTGAAGGCCAGTGGCGATCTACGTCGATGAGCTAAGGCTCCTTGCAGGACATTGCGAATTTGAAGGACACTTGAAGCACATGCTCAATGTATTTGGCATTGGTCATGAAGTAATACTTTGCAAACTTTTGACTGTAGAGGCCCCAACCTTGAGTAAAGCCACAGCGATGGCCCAGGCATTTATCTCCACCAGTGAAAATACCAAACAAATTTCCCAGCACACTAGTGCTGCTGCAAGTACTGTGAACAAAGTAACGTTGTTTTTGAATCGAAATGTACATGGCAGGAATTACACACCTGTAGCTGCACGTCCACAGATGACTCAGAGTCGGCCTTCAAGGGTGATGAATACAAGGCCATTAACACCTTGTTGGCGCTTCGGGGATGATCATCGATTCCATTCATGCTGCTTCAAAGGATACATTTGCAAGGGCTGTGGAACAATGGGAAACCTCCAACGCATGTGCAGGCGAGATGCAGACCCTGCTAATCCTGCAAACCACCATGTAGCAGAGGAGGACAAATCCATGGTGGATCATGGCGAACCAGAGCCTCAGATCAAGGAATCAGAGGTATATGGGGTGCACACATTTACCACAAAGTGTCCCCCGATAACGCTGAAGGTTGAATTAAATGGACTCCCAGTGTCCATGGAGCTGAACACGGGCGCAAGCCAGTCCATAATGATTTAAAAGAATTTCGATAAGTTGTGGTGCAACAAGGCTTCAAGGCCAGTCCTGACTTCCATTCGTACCAAACTCAGAATGTACGCAAAGGAACTGATTCCCGTAATTGGCAGTGCTACCATAAAGGTCTCCTACGATGGAGCGGTGTATGAGTTCCACTCTGGGTGGTACCGGGTGATGGCCCCACGCTGTTCAGCAGGAGCTGGCTGGGAAAGATATGCTGGAACTGTGATGACGTCCAAGCACTTTCATCCGTTGATGACACCTCATGTGCCCTGGTCCTAAGCAAGGTCCCCTCGCTGTTCGAACCAGGCATCGGGAAGTTCCAAGGAGCAAAAGTGCAGATCCATTTGATTCCGGGGGCGCGACCCATCCATCACAAGGCGAGAGCGGTACCTTACATGATGAGAGAGAGGGTGGAGATCAAGCTGGACAGGCTGCAACGAAAGGGCATCATTTCACAGATCGTTCCAGTCCTCAAGGGAGATGGTACCATCAGAATCTGTGGAGATTACAAAGTAACTATCAATTGTTTATTACTGCAGGATCAATACCCACTGCCAAAGACAGACGACCTATTTGCGACGTTGGCGGGAAGGAAAAAGTTCACGAAGCTGGACTTGACCTCGGCCTATATGACGAAGGAGCTGGAGGAATCTTCGAAAGGCCTCACCTGCATCAACACGCACAAAGGTCTTTTTGTTTACAACAGATGCCCGTTTGGGATTCGATCGGCCGTGACGATATTCCAGAGGAACATGGAAAGCTTGCTGAAGTCGGTCCCGCGCACCGTGGTCTTCCAGGAAGACATCTTGGTTACAGGTCGGGACACCGTCGAGCATCTGCAGAACCTGGAAGAGGTTCTTTGTCGACTTAATCGTGTGGGGTTCAGGCTAAAACATTCGAAGTGCGTTTTCCTGGTGCCTGAACTGGAGTTTCTGGAGAGAAGAATCGCAGCGTACGGCATCAGACCCACCGATTCGAAGATGGAGGCAATCAAGAAGGCACCGAGACCACAGAATGTGACGGAGCTGCGGGTGTTTCTAGGACTCCTGAACTATTTTGGGAACTTCTTACCAGGTCTTAGCACATTGTTAGAACCCCTGCACTCTTTACTGCGTAAGGGAGATGAATGGGTCTGGGGTAAAAGTAAAGAAAATGCCTTTGGGAAAGCTAGGAAGCTGCTATGTTCAAACAAATTGCTTGTGTTGTATGATCCATGTAAACGTTTGGTACTAGCATGTGATGCGTCATCGTACGGGTTCGGGTGTGTATTGCAACAAGCTAATGAATTTGGGAAATTGCAACTGGTTGCTTATGCATCCAGAAGTCTGTCGAAAGCCGAGAGGGCTTACAGTATGATCGAAAAAGAAGTGTTAGCATGTGTTTACTGGGTAAAGAAAATGCATCAATATCTGTTCGGGCTCAAATTTGAATTGGAAACCGACCATAAGCTGCTTATATCCCTCTTTTCTGAAAATAAGGGGATAAATACGAAAGCATCGGCCCACATCCAGAGATGGGCGCTCACATTGTCCACATACAACTATGCCATCCACCACAGGCCAGGCACAGAAAACTGCCAATGCTCTCAGTAGGCTACCATTGCCCACCACCGGGGTGGAGATGGCACAGTTTGCAGATTTAGTTATGGTAATGGAAACATTCGAGAGCGAGCAATCACCTTTTACTGCCCGACAGATTAGAACCTGGATGAGCCAGGTCCCCTTACTGTCCTTAGTATAACACTGTGTGCTCCACGGGAGTTGGTCTCGTGTCCCATTAGAGATGCAGGAAGAAATAAAGCCGTACCAGTGGTGCAAGGATGAAATGTCTATACAGGCAGACTGCCTCCGATGGGGCAATTGGGTAGTTGTGCCAAAAAAGGGCAGGGACACTTTCATCAGTGATCTCCACAACACCCACCCAGGCATTGTAATGATGAAAGCGATAGCCAAATCCCATGTGTGGTGGCGTGATATCGATGCAGACTTAGAATCCTGTGTGCACAAATGTAATACATGTTCCCAGTTAAGCAATGCACCCAGCGAGGCGCCACTAAGTTTATGGTCTTGCCCCTCCAAACCATATTCTAGGGTTCACGTCGGCTATGCAGGCCCATTCTTGGGAAAAATATTTTCAGTGGTTATAGATGTGTACTCCAAATGGATTGAATGCGTGATAATGTTAGCAAGCATGTACACTGCCAACACTGAAAGCCTACGGGCCATGTTTACCACGCACGGCCTGCCTGATGTCCTTGTAAGTGACAATGGGCCATGCTTTACCCGTGCCGAATTCAAGGAATTCATGACCCGCAATGGGGTCAAACATGTCACATCTGCCCCGTTTAAGCCAGCGTCCAGCGGTCAGGCAGAACGAGCAGTTCAAACAATCAAGCAGAGCTTGAAAAGGGTAACTGAATGCTCACTGCAGACTCGCTTATCCCGAGTCCTGCTTAGTTACGGCACAAGACCTCACTCCCTCACCGGGGTCCCTCCCGCTGAACTGCTAATGAAAATGGCACTTAAGACAAGGCTTTCGTTAGTCCACCTTGATCTATACGAACAGATAGAGAGCAGGCGGCTTCATCAGAATACATATCATGATCGCACAAATGTGTCACGCGAAATTGAAGTAAATGATCCTGTATTTGTGTTGAACCATGGACAAGGTCCCAAGTGGATTGCTGGCACTGTTTTGGCCAAAGAGGAGAGTAGGGTGTTTGTGGTCAAACTCGCAAATGGACTCACCTGCAGAAAATACTTGGACCAAACCAAACTCAGATTTACGGACTATGCAGAACAACCCACAACAGACTCTACCTTTTTCGACCCTCCAACACACACACAAGTGGCAATCGACCCAGCGGTTGACCACGAAGCAGAACCCATCACCTGCAGCAGCCCAGCAAGACTCACCACCCCCAGCAGTCCAGCAAGGCCAGCTGCGCAGCAGCCCAGCGAAGGCCCAACAAACGACTCACCAACTCCAGCATTTGCACCGAGACGATCAACCAGAGAAAGGAGATCGACTCACATTGTATATAGTTCCACTATTGACTTTGGGGTGGGGGTGTTGTTATGTCTGTAAACCTGTAATTACCATGTCTAACCATCAGGGCTTACCCCCTGCGGTCCCAAGGGATCCCATAATCCCTTGGGAGCACCTGTATATAAGAAGGATCGAATTAGGCGATGGTCCATCCAGCAGTCGTCAACTCCTGTCACGGCACGGGTGATGCGCACATCCTTGCGATCCCTGGCTCGAACGATGACACAGTCAAGCAGATGTCAGTGCTTGGAGCGAGGTTGTTGCCACAATGCCTTGTATTTGTCTCTCTGGCGGAACAAAGTGTTGGTGATAACAAGTTCATGCTCTGGACATTTTGTCAGGAGTGGAGGACCGCTGGAGTTGGCTTTCCCTACCCCATCTCTGTCAATCACGCCTCCCCAGAGGTCTGTGTCCCTGACGACCCTGGCGTTGAAGTCGCTGAGGAGGATCAGTTTGTCGCCCGTGGGGACGCAGGTCAGGGACTTTTCGAGGTTGGAGTAAAAACCCTCTTTGGCCTCACCTGTTGCATCGAGTGTTGGGGCGTAAGCACTGATGACTGTGGTGCACTGGTTCCGGGATAGGGTGAGTCGAAGTGTCATGAGGCGTTCATTAGTCCTGCAGGGGGAGTCTTTGAGGCGGTCGACCAGCTCATTTTTGATGGCGAAGCAGATTCCGTGGAGACGGTGTTCTGCCTCTGGTTTCCCTTTCCTGAAGAAGGTGTAACCTCCACCTTCTTCCTTCAGCTGGGCTTCCCCTGCCCGCCGGGTCTCGCTTAGGGCTGCGATGTCGCCATCAAATCGATTAAGTTCCCAGGCAACTATGGTGGTGCGCATTCCGGTCTGTCGCTGTTGGGGTTGTCCATGAGGTTCCTGATGTTCCAGGTCCAGAACTTCATGTTAGAGGAGTGGAAGCTGCCTGTGCATGATTTTAAAAAAGGAGGGAGAGAGAAAGCAGGGAATTATAGACCGGTCAGCCTGACCTCAGTCGTGGGTAAAATGATGGAATCAATTATTAAGGATGTCACAGCAGCGCATTTGGAAAATGGTGACATGATAGGTCCAAGTCAGCATGGATTTGTGAAAGGGAAATCATGCTTGACAAATCTTCTGGAATTTTTTGAGGATGTTTCCAGTAAAGTGGACAAAGGAGAACCAGTTGATGTGGTATATTTGGACTTTCAGAAGGCTTTCGAGAAGGTCCCACACAAGAGATTAATGTGCAAAGTTAAAGCACATGGGATTGGGGGTAGTGTGCTGACATGGATTGAGAACTGGTTGTCAGACAGGAAGCAAAGAGTAGGAATAAATGGGTACTTTTCAGAATGGCAGGCAGTGACTAGTGGGGTACCGCAAGGTTCTGTGCTGGGGCCCCAGCTGTTTGCACTGTACATTAATGATTTAGACAAGGGGATTAAATGTAGTATCTCCAAATTTGCGGATGACACTAAGTTGGGTGGCAGTGTGAGCTGCGAGGAGGATGCTATGAGGCTGCAGAGTGACTTGGATAGGTTAGGTGAGTGGGCAAATGCATGGCAGATGAAGTATAATGTGGATAAATGTGAGGTTATCCACTTTGGTGGTAAAAACAGAGAGACAGACTATTATCTGAATGGTGACAGATTAGGAAAAGGGAAGGTGCAACGAGACCTAGGTGTCATGGTACATCAGTCATTGAAGGTTGGCATGTAGGTGTAGCAGGCGGTTAAGAAAGCAAATGGCATGTTGGCCTTCATAGCGAGGGGATTTGAGTACAGGGGCAGGGAGGTGTTGCTACAGTTGTACAGGGCCTTGGTGAGGCCACACCTGGAGTATTGTGTACAGTTTTGTCTCCTAACTTGAGGAAGGACATTCTTGCTATTGAGGGAGCGCAGCGAAGATTCACCAGACTGATTCCCAGGATGGTGGGACTGACCTATCAAGAAAGACTGGATCAACTGGGCTTGTATTCACTGGAGTTCAAAAGAATGAGAGGGGACCTCATAGAAACGTTTAAAATTCTGACGGGTTTAGACAGGTTAGATGCAGGAAGAATGTTCCCAATGTTGGGGAAGTCCAGAACCAGGGGTCACAGTCTAAGGATAAGGAGTAAGCCATTTAGGACTGAGATGAGGAGAAACTTCTTCACCCAGAGAGTGGTGAACCTGTGGAATTCTCTACCACAGAAAGTAGTTGAGGCCAATTCACTAAATATATTCAAAAGGGAGTTAGATGAAGTCCTTACTACTCGGGGGATCAAGGGGTATGGTGAGAAAGCAGGAAGGGAGCACTGAAGTTTCATGTTCAGCCATGAACTCATTGAATGGCGGTGCAGGCTAGAAGGGCTGAATGGCCTGTTCCTGCACCTATTTTCTATGTTTCTATGTTTCTATGATTTCTTTTAACGTGGGGTGATCGTTGCACGTTGGCTACCACATGGGCTGAGCTGAGCGAGGTCGTGGTCCAGTGGCAAGAGGGTCCAGGACGACTGGGGAACAGGCACTGCAAAATGGGCCTAATTGCCGACAGCGAAGTGTTGGCCGCAGGCTCGGCGCTGGGTAGCACCTTTGATAGTAGGTGGTCCAAGGTTTGTTTGGGGGAAGGCATTGGGGGTGCCAGCGGTGCACTGGGGTTCAGAATGGGGAAGCAGAGGGGTCACAGCCATTGTACTCACCAGGTGCTGGAGGAGGAGAGGAGAAGACCAGGCCATCAGTGGAGAAGGAGAAGTCCAGATGGCAGGGGGAGGAGTTGGAGGCCCAATAGCCAGGTCCAGCCATCCAGTCGCCGCAGGAGGCCCAGCCGGGAGGTCCAGGTCACGTCGAGTTTCCAGCCGCTGCAGGAGGTCTAGCCGGGAGGCCCAAGTCGCGGCGAGTCAGCAGGAGGTCCAGCCGGGAAACGCCGATGTGTTGTGTGGCGGAAGGCCAGAGGTCGGCCCGAACTTTGGGAATCGCGGGGTTGGGGTTAGGGTGGGGATTTAAGTCTTTAAGACCCCCTATTGGGGTCTATTAGGGCTAGGGCAGTGCGAGGCGGGAGGTTGAGGGCCGAGGAGCTGTTTAGCAGGGGTGCTCCCTCGGGAGCTGCTAGCGCGACGGCAACTAAAATCTTGGGAGAGCTCAACATATGGGAGCAGCAGAAACAATGTTGCAAAAAAGTCAATGTCGGGGCACTTAAGGACCCAGCTAAGAGAGCCCTTTACAGTCAGTGCCTCACAGCTAACCTCACGTGCCTTGATGACCCCGAGATGCAGAATGCCCACAGCGCTCTGTCTGCACTCCAGGCCTCCATAACCAGTGTCTGCAAGGAGACGCTCGGTCACTCAACCAGGAAACACCAGGACTGGTTTGATGAGAATGATCAGGAGATTCAAGAACTAATAGACTGCAAGCGCAGGGCATTTCTGAGCCTTAAACAACAACCCAACTTGGGAGCAGCAAAGCAGCATTACAGATGGCTGAAGGCTAAGGTCCAACAAAAAACCCGGGACCTAAAGAAAAGGAAGGTCGTGGATGGGGAAAGCACAGGAGATACAGCAGCTGGACGACAGCCATGATGTGCGAGGATTCTTTACCGCAGTCAAGGCCACATACGGACCAAACTCCCAAGGCCCCACCCCACTCCTGGCCAAGAACAGGGAAACACTCATCAAGGACACCGAGGCAGTCAGGGCCCGCTGGAAAGAACAGTTCGAAGATCTCCTCAACCGAGACTCTGCCTTTGACTCGAGTGTTCTCAACTCCATCCCGCAGCATGCTACCCGACACCACCTCAGTGAAACCCCAACACTGCATGAGGTAGAAAAGGCCATAAGACAAAAACAACAAGGCTACGGGAGCAGATGGAATCCCTGCTGAGGCACTGAAGTATGGTGGAGGGGCACTACTGGCGCAAATACATGACCTCATCTCTCTCATCTGGAGGGAGGAGAGCATGCCAGGAGATCTTAGAGATGCAGTGATCGTGACCATCTTTAAAAAAGGGGACAAGTTCGACTGCAGCAACTACAGAGGAATCTCCCTGCTATCAGCCATTGGGAAAGTCGTCGCTAGAGTCCTCCTCAATCGTCTTCTTCCCGTCGCCGAGGAGCTTCTCCCAGAGTCGCAGTGCAGATTTCGTCCCCTCCGGGGCACAATGGACATGATGTTTGCAGTGCGACAGCTGCAGGAAAAATGCAGGGAACAGCGCCAGCCTTTATACATGGCCTTCTTTGACCTTAAAGGTCGTCGACACTGTCAACCGCGAGGGTCTATGGAGCGTCCTCCTCCGTTTCGGACACCCCCAAAAGTATGTCACCATACTCTGCCTGCTCCACGACGACATGCAAGCCATGATCCTCACCAGTGGATCCATCACAGACCCATTCCACGTCCAGACCGGGGTCAAGCAGGACTGCGTCATTGCCCCAACCCTCTTCTCAATCTTCCTCGCTGCCATGCTCCACTTCACAGTTGACAAGCTCCCCGCTGGAGCGGAACTAAACTACAGAACCAGTGGGGAGCTGTTCAACCTTCGCCGTCTCCAGGCCAGGTCCAAGACCACTCCAACCTCTGTCATCGAGCTCCAGTACGCGGACGATGCCTGCGTCTGTGCACACACAGAGGCTGAACTCCAGGACACAGTCGACGTATTTACCGAGGTGTATGAAAGCATGGGCCTTACGCTAAACATTAGTAAGACAAAGGTCCGCCACCACTGTCCTCCACCACTGTCCTCACCGCACTGCCCCCGAAACATCAAGATCTACGGCGTGGCCCTGGACAACGTGGACCACTTCCCCTATTTCGGGAGCCTCCTATCAACAAGAGCAGGCATTGATGATGAGATCCAACAACGTCTCCAGTGCGCCAGTGCAGCCTTCGGCCGCCTAAGGAAAAGAGTGTTTGAAGATCAGTCCCTCAAAACTGTCACCAAGCTCATGGTCTACAAGGCCATAGTAATACCCGCCCTCCTGTGTGGCTCAGAGATGTGGACCATGTACAGTAGACACCTCAAGTCACTGGAGAAATACCACTAGCGATGTCTCCGCAAGATCCTGCAAATCCCCTGGGAGGACAGACGCCAACATCCCCAGCATTGAAGCACTGACCACACTTCATCAGCTCCACTGGGCAGGCCACATAGTCTGCATGCCAGACACGAGACTCCCAAAGCAAGCGCTCTACTCGGAACTCATCCACGGCAAACGAGGCAAAGGTGGGCAGAGGAAACGTTACAAGAACATCCTCAAAGCCTCCCTGATAAAGTGCGACATCCCCACTGACACCTGGGAGTCCTTGGCCAGAGACCGCCCGAAGTGGAGAAAGTGCATTTGGGAGGGTGCTGTGCTCCTCGAATATCATCGCCGAGAGCATGCAGAAAATCAAGCACAGGCAGCGGAAGGAGCTTGCGGCAAACCAGACTCCTCGCCCACCCTTTCCCTCAATGACTATTTGTCCGACCTGTGACAGAGTTCGATGTAAAATGTGCAATTGATGATCAGAGTTGTGTACAGGCAATAAGCAAAAAAAAGGGCACGCGATCGCGATCGGAGCTACAGGGTAGTTACAATGAATAATGAAACAATGTGCGATGTAGGATTTCAACTGCACTCAGTCAATGCAGCGGGCACACACCCATCGGGTGCACACAGGTCCAGCGAGCTACCCAACGTAGTCGCCTGCATCCCTGGGACCAGAGTTATGCACCATGGAGTGTGGCCACAAGCAACTAATACATACGAGCTGCAGTGCAAGCGATCTCAGGAGGCCAACGGCACCGGTGTTGATACCCTGCTCCTGAGTGGCTCCACCTCTCAAGCACCCGATGGCACCAACCGCCACGAGCCTGAAAGAATAAACTGTGCTAAGGCACAGCCCCCAGACCCCATCGCCATACCCGGGACGAAGGGTCACCCGCAACAGTCTTCCCAAAGGGGACCGGGACCAGCCAGGATCCCAAACCAAACAATGCGAGTCAGCAGTTCCCTGCGCACTGCTGGACGACAGCTCCTCAGTGAGCAGCAGTGACCCAGGGCACAAAGAAAGGACAGAAAGGCATCTATGAACCTGCCCGACGCTAGGAGCTATGGCAACAGTCCCGAGAGCAGGCAACTTGAGCCAACCGGGTTCCCACTGCCATCCAGCAGTCCTGGAACTAGCTTGTCCTTACTCACCGGTTACCAATCCCTTGTACGAATCAAGAATGTATCTCACCAGTCGAATGTACTTGCCTCACAACTGAACCACAAATGTCATGCTGTTAACACCAACTATTCAGCCAAGATAGAAACGACCCACCAAGGGTCAACCAGATAGAGCTAAGCCCAGAGCACAGTCAATGCAGAGGCATTTTGCACTAAAGGCTTGGGGGAGATTGATGTCATGTATCCTACATGATTACTGTGCGCACTATCACAAAGTGTGCCAACAGAGGGCACAGCAGTGGGAGACTTGCAGGTTACCTGTACAGGTGTGCCTGGCCTAGTATAAAAGGCAGGCCACCAGGTGTGATCCTCACTCTGGAGTTATCAATAAAGGACTAAGATCACTACAGTTCAAGTACAACACATTGCCTCGTGGAATCATTATCGGGGCATCTAAAGATATAACATTTTTCAAAACTTGATTGCTTGATCTGTAAGAATAAAAGTGCTTAGTAATGACAAAATTGATTCTGTGTATGTAGAAATGTTGAAAGTGTAGATTATACGAAAATACAGTTTTGAAAGAGACAAAATGGAAGCTCACAGACTTCCTGCATGTTCTGTGTGTATATTGTCTTCCGGCTGGACAGAGCTTAAAGATGTGCATTGGAAAGCCATTGACCTAATCAACGGATGGCTGGATCCTCCAGACAGACACATGTGCGAGGAGAGCCAATACGGAACTGCCCTGGAACCAAGGTCCAAACCTGCGGCTTTCAGAGGAACAATAGACTTAAGGGATATAAAAACCCAAGCACAGACTGCTCTATCTCTTCTCTCCTGAGCACACGGCAAACCACCCGCTGAAGATCAGCCGAAACAGCAGGCTGTGTGCTCAGCCAGCCAGCCAGAGGAAAGTGACATATAACTTTTTATAAATTATTATTGTAACATTGTATCTGTTGTAACTAAGTAGATCTGGAGGATAGCTGATGACTGCTGATAGATGTACATGTGTGTTTAATAAACTATTCCAAATTGTTTTAAAAGAATCAGTCTCGCTGTCAAGTTAATGCCAGAGATTTCGAGATCCTACAGATCAGCACCCCATTCACCACCTTAAACTCCTTCCACCATTTACCTGCTGCAAGATGCAGTGCAGCAACTTGACAAGGCACCTCCCAAAACCACCGCTTCTGCCAATTAAAAGGACAAGGGTAACAGACGCATGGGAACATGACCACCTCAAAATTCCCCTCCAAGTCACTCACCATTCTGTCTTGGAAATATATTGCCATTCCTTCATCATCACTGGGTCAAAATCAAGTACCTTCACCACATGGACTGCAGCGGTTCAAGAAGGCGGCTCACCACCTTCTCATGGACAATTAGGGATGGGCAATAAATGCTGGTCCTGCCAGCGATGCCCACATCCCGTGAATGAATAAAAAAAACATTTCTGTCAGTATTTCTGTTTTCAGACTGATTGAGAACCAAGCATTTGCAAAAACAGCTCGAGAACAAGATGATGTAAATTTTACAAGTGCCTGCACCCAGTGCAGAGCCTCACCCACTGAGCATACGTGTCAGAAAATCATGAAAAGCTGCCTAGTACATCAGGTAATCATGGGAATACTTGCTTTCATTTCCTATTCAAATGAAGTGACATGAGTCAAGGGGGAGAGAGATCGGCAAAGGTACAGTCAGAGATGCAGAAGTGAAGTTGAGATAGTTAGATAGAAGTAAAGGGGAGAGACGTAGACAGATAGGGGAAAGAGAGCTCGACAAAGGTGAAGGAGAGAGAAATTGACAGAAGTGAAGGAGAGCAAGGTAAGGGGAAGTGACGGGGAGAAGTACACAGAAGTGAAAGGGAGAGAGATACAGACAGATGTGTCAGAGAGAGTGCTAGACAGAAACATAGAAACATAGAAAATAGTTGCAGGAGTAGGCCATTTGGCCCTTCGAGCCTGCACCACCATTCAATAAGATCATGGCTGATCATTCCCTCAGTACCCCTTTCCTGCTTTCTCTCCATACCCCTCGATCCCTTTAGCCCTAAGGGCCATATCTAACTCCCTCTTGAATATATCAAATGAACTGGCATCAACAACTCTCTGCGGCAGGGAATTCCACAGGTTAACAACTCTCTGATTGAAAAAGTTTCTCCTCATCTCAGTCCTAAATGGCCTACCCCTTATCCTAAGACTGTGTCCCCTGGTTCTCGACTTCCCCAACATCGGGAACATTCTACCCGCATCTAACCTGTCATGTCCCGTCAGAATCTTACACGTTTCTATGAGATCCCCTCTCATCCTTCTAAACTCCAATGTATAAAGGCCCAGTTGATCCAGTCTCTCCTCATACGTCAGTCCAGCCATCCCTGGAATCAGTCTGGTGAACCTTCGCTGCACTCGCTCAATAGCATGAACGTCCTTCCTCAGATTAGGAGAACAAAACTGAACACAATATTCAAGGTGAGGCCTCACCAAGGCCCTGTACAATTGCAGTAAAACCTCCCTGCTCCTATACTCAAATCACCTGGCTATGAAGGCCAACATACCATTTGCTTTCTTCACCGCCTGCTGTACCTGCATGTCAACTTTCAATGACTGATGAACCATGACACCCAGGTCTTGTTGCACCTCCCCTTTTCCTAATCTGCCACCATTCAGATAATATTCTGCCTTCGTGTTATTGCCTCCAAAGTGGATAACCTCACATTTATCCAGATTATACTGCATCTGCCATACATTTGCCCACTCACCTAACCTGTCCAAATCACCCTGCAGCCTCTTAGTATCCTCCTCACAGCTCACACCGCCACCCAGTTTTGTGTCATCTGCAAACTTGGAGATGTTACATTCAATTCCTTTATCCAAATCATTAATGTATATTGTAAAGAGCTGGGGTCCCAGCACTGAGCCCTGCGGCACTCCACTAGTCACTGCCTCCCATTCCGAAAAGGACCCGTTTATCCTGACTCTCTGCTTCCTGTCTGCCAACCAATTCTCTATCCACGCAAGTACATTACCCCCACTACAATGTGCTTTGATTTTGCTCACCAATCTCTGATGTGAGACCTTGTCAAAGGCCTTTTGAAAGTCCAAATACACCACATCCACTGGTTCTCCCTTTTTCACTCTACTAGTTCCATCCTCAAAAAATTCCAGGAGATTTGTCAAGCATGATTTCCCCTTCATAAATCCATGCTGACTTGGACCGATCCTGTCACTGCTTTCCAAATGCACTGCTATTTCATCTTTAATAATTGATTCTAACATTTTCCCCACTACTGATGTCAGGCTAATTATCCGTTTTCTCTCTCCCTCCTTTTTAAAAAAGTGGTGTTACATTAGCTACCCTCCAGTCCATAGGAACTGATCCCGAGTTGATAGACTGTTGGAAAATGATCACCAATGCATCCACTATATCTAGGACCACTTCCTTAAGTACTCTGGGATGCAGACATTCAGGCCCCGGGGACTTATCGGCCTTCAATCCCATCAATTTCCCCAACACAATTTCCTGCCAATAAGGATATCCTTCATTCCACCTTCTCTCTAGACTCTCAGTCCCCTAGTACACCCGGAAGGTTATTTGTGTCTTCCTTCGTGAAGACAGAACCAAAGTATTTATTCAATTGGTCTGCCATTTCTTTGTTCCCCATTATAAATTCACCTGAGTCTGACTACAAGGGACCTATGTTTGTCTTCACTAATCTTTTTCTCTTCACATATCTATAGAAGCTTTTGCAGTCAGTTTTTATGTTCCCGGCAAGCTTCCTCTCGTACTCTATTTTCCCCCTCCTAATCAAACTCTTTGTCCTCCTCTGCTGAATTCTAACTTTCTCCCAGTCCTCAGGTTTGATGCTTTTTTTGGCCAATTTATATGCCTTTTCCTTGGATTTAACAGTATCCTTAATTTCCCTTGTTAGCCACGGTTTGAGCCACCTTCCCTGTTTTCTTTTTACCCCAGACAGGGATGTACAATTGGTGAAGTTCATCCATGTGATCTATAAATGTTTGCCATTGCCTATCCACCGTCAACCTTTTAAGTATCATTTGCCAGTCTATTCTAGCCAATTCACGCCTCATGCCGTCGAAGTTAGCTTTCCTTAAGTTTAGTTTCTGAACTAACTGTGTCACTCTCCATCTTAACAAAGAATTCTACCATATTATGGTCACTCTTCCCCAAGGGGCCGTGCACAACAAGATTGCTAATTAGTCCCTTCTCATTACACATCACCCAGTCTAGGATGACCAGCTCTCTAGTTGGTTCCTCGACATATTGGTCAAGAAAACCATCCCTAATACACTCCAGGAAATCCTACTCCACCGCATTGCTACCAGTTTGGTTAGCCCAATTTATATGTAAATTAATGTCGCCCATGATAACTACTGTACCGTTATTGCACACATCCCTTATTTCTTGTTTGATGCTGTCCCCAACCTCACTACTACTGTTTCGTGGTCTGTTCACAACTCCCACCAGCGTTTTCTGCCCTTTGGTATTCCGTAGCTCCACCACCGATTCCACATCATCCAAACCAATGTCCCTCCTTACCATTGCATTAATTTCCTCTTTAACCAGTAACGTCACCCCGCCTCCTTTTCCTTTCTGTCTATCCTTCCTAAATGTTGACTACCCCTGGTTGTTGAATTCCCAGCCTTGTTCATCCTGGAGCCATGTCTCTGTGATGCCATATCCATTAACTGCTATTTGTGCAGCTAATTTGTCCACCTTATTCTGAATATTCCTCGCATTGAGGCACAGAGCCTTCAGGCTTGTCTTTTTAACACGCTTTGCCCCTTTAGAATTTTGCTGTAATCTGCCCCTTTTTATTTTTTGCCTTGGGTTTCTCTGCCCTCCACTTTTATTATTCTCCTTTCTATCTTTTGCCTCTGTCTCCCTTTCATTTCCCTCTGCCTCCCTGCATAGGTTCCCATCCCCCTGCCATATTAGTTTAACTCCTTCCCAACAGCACTAGCAAACACTCCCCCTCGGATATTGGTTCCAGTCCTGGCAGGTGCAGACCGTCCGGTTTGTACTGGTCTCACCTCCCCCAGAACCGGTTCCAATGTCCCAGGAATTTGAATCCCTCCCTTCTGCACCACTCCTCAAGCCATGCATTCATCTGTGCTATCCTGCGATTCATATTCTGACTAGCACGTGGCACTGGTAGCAATCCTGAGATTACTACTTTTGAGGTTCTACTTTTTAATTTGGCTCCAAGCTCCCTAAATTCTTCTCGTAGGACCTTATCCCGTTTTTTACCTATATCGTTGGTACCTATATGCACCACGTCAACTGGCTGTTCACCCTCCCTTTTCAGAATGTCCTGCACCCACTCCGAGACATCCTTGACCCTTGCACCAGGGAGGCAACATACCATCCTGGAGTCTCGGTTGCGGACGGAGAAACGCCGATCTATTCCCCTTACAATTGAATCCCCTATCACTATCGCTCTCCCATCCCTTTTCTTGCCCTCCTGTGCAGCTGAGCCACCCATAGTGCCATGAACTTGGTCGCTGCTGTCTTCCCCTGAAGAGTCATCCCCCTCAACAGTACCCAAAGCGGTGTATCTGTTTTGCAGGGAGATGACCACAGGGGACGTCTGCACTACCTTCCTTGCACTGCTCTTCCTGTTGGTCACCCACTTACTATCTGGCTGTGTACCGTTTACCTGCGGTGAGACCAACTCACTAAATGTGCTATTCATGTCATTCTCAGCATCGTGCATGCTCCAGAGTGAATCCACCCGCAGCACCAGTGCCGCAATGCGGTCCGTCAGGATCTGCAGATGGATGCACTTCCCGCACATGTAGTCGTCAGGGACACCGGAAGCATCCCTGAGTTCCCACATAATACAGGAGGAGCATAACACATGTCCGAACTCTCCTACCATGACTTAACCCTCGGATTAACTTAATTGGGCAACAACAATGTTAAAAGGTTATTTACTGATAAAGAAAGAAATCAAAAAACTACTTACCAATCACCTGCCAATCACTTACCCCCTTGGCTGTGATGACACCTTTCAATTTCGTTCTACTTCTTTTTTGCCTTCTGCCCCTGCTGCAGCTGCACAAGCTCCGCCTCTCCGACTACCAACTGCCTCTCCGACTACCAACTGCCTCTCCGACTACCAACTGCCTCTCCAACTACCAACTGCCTCTCCGACTACCAACTGCCTCTCCGACTCACCAACTGCCCCGCCGACTCACCAACTGCCTCTCCGACTACCAACTGCCTCTCCGACTCACCAACTGCCCCTCCGACTCACCAACTGCCTCTCCGACTCACCAACTGCCCCTCCGACTCACCAACTACCTCTCCGACTCACCAACTACCTCTCCGACTCACCAACTGCCCCTCCGACTCACCAACTACCTCTCCGACTCACCAACTACCCCTCCGACTCACCAACTACCTCTCCGACTCACCAACTACCCCTCCGACTCACCAACTACCTCTTCAACTCACCAACTGCCCCTCCGACTCACCAACTGCCTCTCCGACTCACCAACTACCTTTCCGACTTAACAACTGCCTCTCCGACTCACCAACTGCCCCTCCGAATCACCAACTGCCTCTCCGACTCACCAACTGCCTCTCCGACTCACCAACTGCCCCTCCGACTCACCAACTGCCCCTCCGACTCACCAACTACCCCTCCGACTCACCAACTGCCTCTCCGACTCACCAACTGCCCATCCGACTCACCAACTGCCTCCCCGACTCACCAACTGCCTCTCCGACTCACCAACTGCCTCTCCGACTCACCAACTGCCTCTCCGACTCACCAACTGCCCCTCCGACTCACCAACTGCCTCTCCGACTCACCAACTGCCCCTCCGACTCACCAACTACCCCTCCGACTCACCAACTGCCCCTCCGACTCACCAACTGCCTCTCCGATTCACCAACTGCCCCTCCGACTCACCAACTGCCCCTCCGACTCACCAACTGCCCCTCCGACTCACCAACTGCCCCTCCGACTCACCAACTGCCCCTCCGACTCACCAACTGCCTCTCCGACTCACCAACTGCCCCTCCGACTCACCAACTGCCCCTCCGACTCACCAACTACCTCTCCGACTCACCAACTGCCCCTCCGACTCACCAACTGCCCCTCCGACTCACCAACTACCTCTCCGACTCACCAACTGCCCCTCCGACTCACCAACTGCCCCTCCGACTCACCAACTACCTCTCCGACTCACCAACTGCCCCTCCGACTCACCAACTGCCCCTCCGACTCACCAACTGCCCCTCCGACTCACCAACTACCTCTCCGACTCACCAACTGCCTCTCCGACTCACCTACTGCCCCTCCGACTCACCAACTACCTCTCCGACTCACCAACTGCCCCTCCGACTCACCAACTGCCTCTCCGACTCACCAACTACCTCTCCGACTCACCAACTACCTCTCCGACTCACCAACTGCCCCTCCGACTCACCAACTGCCTCTCCGACTCACCAACTGCCTCTCCGACTCACCAACTACCTCTCCGACTCACCAACTGCCCCTCCGACTCACCAACTGCCCCTCCGACTCACCAACTGCCTCTCCGACTCACCAACTGCCCCTCCGACTCACCAACTGCCCCTCCGACTCACCAACTACCTCTCCGACTCACCAACTGCCCCTCCGACTCACCAACTGCCCCTCCAACTCACCAACTACCCCTCCGACTCACCAACTGCCCCTCCGACTCACCAACTGCCTCTCCGACTCACCAACTGCCTCTCCGACTCACCAACTGCCCCTCCGACTCACCAACTGCCCCTCCGACTCACCAACTGCCTCTCCCACTCACCAACTGCCCCTCCGACTCACCAACTGCCCCTCCGACTCACCAACTGCCCCTCCGACTCACCAACTGCATCTCCGTCTCACCAACTGCCCCTCCGACTCACCAACTGCCCCTCCGACTCACCAGCTACCTCTCCGACTCACCAACTGCCCCTCCGACTCACCAACTGCCTCTCCCACTCACCAACTGCCCCTCCGACTCACCAACTGCCTCTCCGACTCACCAGCTGCCTCTCCGACTCACCAACTGCCTCTCCGACTCACCAAGTGCCGCTGCCTCACCAACTAGAAGTGAAGGACAGGGATGGAGATAGAACTGGCAAGGTAGACAGAAGTTATGTAGATGCGTAGCAGAAACATACCATTCAGCCCAACTCGTCGGTGCCGGTGCTTATGCTCCATAGGAAACTGTTCCCATCTTCCTTCATCGAACCCAATCAGCATATCCTTCTATTTTTTTCTCCCTCATGTACTTACCTAGCATTCCCTTAAATGCATACATGCTATTTGCCTCAATCACAGCATGCAGATGTAAGTGAAGGAGATAGAGGTCGACAGAAAGGAGTGAGAGAAGTAGAAAGCAGTGAAGGAGCGTGCAGGACAGAGGTGAAGAAAGAGAGAGTGGTGGACAGAAGTGAAGGGGAGAAGTATAAAAATATATTTATATCGAGCTTTCAACATAGTACAACATCCCAAGGTGCTTCACAGGAGCGCTATCAAACAAAATTTGACACTGAGCCAAATAAGGAGATATTAGGGATGACCAAAAGCTTGGTCAAATAAGTAGCTTTTAAGGAGTGTCTTAAAGTAGGAAAGAGAGGTAGAGAGGTGGAGTGGTTTAAGAAGCACATTCTCGAGCTTAGGGCCTCAACATCTCAGGAGCCAGCCGCCAATGGTGACGTGATTAAAATCGGGGATGCGCAAGAATTGGAGAAGCGCAGATATCGCGGAAGGTTGCAGGACTGGAGGAGTTTCTAGAGATATGGAGGGGTGAGGCCATGCAGGGATTTTGTAAACAAGGATGAGAATTTTTAAATCGAGGTTTTGCCTAACCAGGAGCCAATGTAGGTCAATGAGCACAGGGGTGATGGGTGAACGGGACTTGGTACGAGATAGCATGCAGGCAACAGAATTTTGGATGTGATTAAGGTTACGGAGGATAACATGTGGAAAGCCAGCCAGGAGTGCATTGGAATAGTCAAGTCTAGAGGCAACTAAGGCATGGATGAGGGTTTCGGCAGTAGATGAGCTGAGGCAGGGGCAGGTGATGCTAAGGAAGTGGAAATAAACGGTTTTAGTGATGGTATGGATATGTGGTCAAAAGCTCATATTGGGGTCAAATATGACACCAAGGTTGCAAACAATGTGGTTCAGCCTCATATAGTTGCTAGGGAGAGGGTTGAAGTCGGTGGCTAGGGAATGGCTTCGATCTTCCCAATATTTAGTTGGAGGAAATTTCTGCTTATCCAGTACTGGAAGTTGGACAAGCAGTCTGACAAGTTAGAGGCAGTGGAGTGGTCAAGAGAGGTAGGTGGTGAGTTAGAGCTGGGTGTCATCAGCGTACATGTGGAAACTGATGATGTGTTTTTGGACGCTCCTGCCGAGGGGCAACAAGTAGATGAGAAAAAGAAGGGGGTCAAGGAGAGGTCCTTGGGGACACCAGAGGTAACAATGCGAGAACAGGAGCAGAAGCAATTTTAGGTAATTCTCTGACTACGATGAGATAGATAAGAATGGATCCAGGCAAGTGTTGTCCTACTCAGCTGAACAACAGTGGAAAGGTGTTGGAGGAAGATGGTGTGGTCAACTGTTTCAAAGGTTGCAGACAGGTCGAGAAGGACGAGGAAGGATAATTTACCTTTGTCACAGTCACAAATTAATTCATTCGTACTTTGATGAAAGCCGTTTCAGTATTAGGGCAGGAATGGAAACCTGATTGGAAGGATTCAAACATGGTATGCTGGGAAAGATGGGCAAGGATTTGAGAGGTGACAACACATTTGAGGACTTTGGAGAAGAAAGGGAGATTGGAGATGGGGCTATGATTTGTAGGGACGGAGGGGTCAAGGGTTGTTTTTTGAGGAGAGGGATGATGACGGCAGATTTGTAGAAGAGGGAGACAGTACCTGAGGAAAGGGAACTGTTAACAATATCAGCTAACATAGATGTAAACGAATACAATATAGTTGCAATTATGGAGACATGGTTGCAGGATGACCAGGGCTGGGAATTGAATATCCAAGGATATTCAATATTTAGGAAGGACAGGCAAAAAGGAAGAGGAGGTGGTGTGGCATTGTTAGTAAAGGGTGAAATCAGAGCAATAGTGAGAAAGGATATTGGCTCAGAAAATCAAGATGTAGAATCAGTCTGGGTGGAGCTAAGGAATAACAAGAGGCAGAAAACATTGTTGGGAGTTGTCTATTGGCCTCCAAACAGTAGTGGCAGAGAGCGAGCAGTATTGCGGGACTAAAAAGGGCAGCTGCTGAGAGCAAATAGTGGCAGAGAGCGAGCAGCATCGCGAGAGGAGGTCGGCGGGTGAGCGGGACTACAATTGGCGGCCTCTGAGAGCGAGCAGTGGCAGAGAGCGAGCAGCATCGCGAGAGGAGGTCGGCGGGTGAGCGGGACTACAATTGGCGGCCTCTGAGAGCGAGCAGCGGCAGAGAGCGAGCAGCATCGCGTGAGGAGGTCGGCGGGTGAGCGGGACTACAATTGGTGACGGCTGAGAGCGAGCAGCGAGCTGCAGCTGCAGCAGAGGCGGGTAGTAAACAAGTAAAAAGTAATTGACATGTGGCGTCACAGCTAAGAGGGTAAGTGATTGACTGGCTGATTGGTGAGTAGTTTTTCTTTTTTCTTTATCTTTTTTCTTTTTCTCATCAGCAGGAAACATTTGTCATTGTTACAAAATTAAGTAAATTAAGTAGTTTAGCAACATAAAATCATAGAAAATATGTGCAGGAGTAGACCATTCGACCCTTCCAGCCTGCTCCGCCACTCAATGAGTTCATGGCTGAACATGCAACTTCCGTACCCCATTCCTGTTTTCTCGCCATACCCCTTGATCCCCCCAGTAGTATGGACTATATCTAACTCCTTTTTGAATATATTTAGTGAATTGGCCTTAATAACTTTCTGTGGTAGATAATGCCACAGGTTTACCACTCTCTGGGTGAAGAAGTTTCTCCTCATCTCGGTCCTAAATGGCTTACCCCTTATCCTTAGACTGTGACCCCTGGTTCTGGACGTCCCCAACATTTGGAACATTCTTCCTGCGTCTAACCTGTCTAAACCCGACAGAATTTTAAACGTTTCTATGAGATCCCCTCTCATTCTTCTGAACTCCAGTGAATGCAAGCCCAGTTGATCCAATCTTTCTTGATATGTCAGTTCTGCCATTCCGGGCATCAGTCTGGTGAAACTTCGCTGCACTCCCTCAATAGCAAGAACATCCTTCCTCAAGTTAGGAGACCAAAACTGTACACAACACTCCAGGTGTGGCCTCACCAAGGTCCTGTACAACTGTAGTAACACTTCCCTGCCCCTGTACTCAAATCCCCTCACTCTGAAGGCCAACATGCCATTTTCTTTCTTAACCGCCTGCTGTACCTGCATGCCAACCTTCAATGACTGATGTACCATGACACCCAGATCCCGTTGCACCTCCCCTTTTCCTAATCTGCCACCGTTCAAATAATAGTCTGTCTCTCTGTTTTTACCACCAAAGTGGATAACCTCACATTTACCCACATTATACTTCATCTGACATGCATTTGCCCACTCACCTAACCTATCCAAGTCACTCTGCAGCCTCATAGCATCCTCCTCGCAGCTCACATTGCCACCCAACTTAGTATCATCCACAAATTTGGAGATACTACATTTAATCCCCTCGTCTAAATCATTAATGTACAATGTAATCAGCTGGGGCCCCAGCACAGAACCTTGCGGTACCACACTAGTCACTGCCTGCCATTCTGAAAAGTACCCATTTACTCCTACTCTTTGCTTCCTGTCTGCCAACCAGTTTTCAATCCACGTCAGCACATTACTCCCAAACCCATGTGCTTTACCTTTGCACATTAATCTCTTGTGTGGGACCTTGTCGAAAGCCTTCTGAAAGTCCAAATACACCATATCAACTGGTTCTCCCTTCTCCACTCTACTGGAAACATCCTCAAAAAATTCCAGAAGTTTGTCAAGCATGATTTCCCTTTCACAAATCCATGCTGACTTGAACCTATCATGTCACCTCTTTCCAAATGTGCTGCTATGACATCCTTGATAATTGATTCCATCAATTTTCCCACTACTGATGTCAGGCTGGCCGGTCTATAATTCCCTGTTTGCTCTCTCCCTCCTTTTTTAAAAAGTGGGGTTACATTGGCTACCCTCCACTCCATAGGAACTGATACAGAGTCTATGGAATGTTGGAAAATGACAGTCAATGCATCCTCTATTTCCAAGGCCACCGCCTTAAGTACTCTGGGATGCAGACCATCAGGCCCTGGGGATGTATCGGCCTTCAATCCCATCAATTTCCCCAACACAATTTCCCGACTAATAATGATTTCCCTCAGTTGCTCCTTCTTACTAGACCCTCTCACCCCCTTTATAGCCGGAAGGTTGTTTGTGTCCTCCTTAGTGAATACCGAACCAAAGTACTTGTTCAATTGGTCTGCAATTTCTTTGTTCCCAGTTATGACTTCCCCTGATTCTGACTGCAGGGGACCTACGTTTGTCTTTACTAACCTTTTTCTCTTTACATATCTATAGAAGCTTTTGCAGTCCATTTTAATGTTCCCTGCAAGCTTCCTCTCGTACTCTATTTTCCCTGCCCTAATCAAACCCTTTGTCCTCCTTTGCTGAGTTCTAAATTTCTCCCAGTCCCCGGGTTCGCTGCTATTTCTGACCAATTTGTATGCCACTTCCTTGGCTTTAATGCTATCCCTGATTTCCCTTGATAGCCACGGTTGAGCCACGTTCCCTTTTTTATTTTTACGCCAGACAGGGATGTACAATTGTTGTAGTTCATCCATGCGGTCTCTAAATGTCTGCCATTGCCCATCCACAGTCAACCCCTTAAGTATCATTCGCCAATCTATCCTAGCCAATTCATGCCTCATACCTTCAAAGTTACCCTTCTTTAAGTTCTGGACCATGGTCTCTGAATTAACTGTTTCATTCTCCATCCTAATGTAGAATTCCACGATATTATGGTCACTCTTTCCCAAGGGGCCTCGCACAACGAGACTGCTCATTAATCCTCTCTCATTACACAACACCCAGTCTAAGATGGCCTCCCCCCTAGTTGGTCTCTTATGCACTCCAGGAAATCCTCCTCCACCGTATAGTTTCCAGTTTGGTTAGCCTAATCTATATGCATATTAAAGTCACCCATGATAACTGCTGCACCTTTATTGCATGCACCCCTAATTTCCTGTTTGATGCCCTTGCCAACATCACTACGACTGTTTGGAGGCCTAAATACAACTCCCAATAGCGTTTTCTGCCCCTTGGTATTCCGTAGCTCCACCCATACCGATTCCACATCATCCAAGCTAATGTCTTTCCTTACAATTGCATTAATTTTCTCTTTAACCAGCAACGCCATCCCGCCTCCTTTTCCTTTCTGTTTATCCTTCCTAAATGTTGAATACCCTTGGATGTTGAGTTCCCAGCCTTGGTCACCCTGGAGCCATGTCTCCGTGATGCCAACTACATCGTATCCGTTAACTGCTATCTGCACAGTTAATTCATCCACCTTATTCCGAATACTCCTCGCATTGAGGCACAGAGCTTTCAGGCTTGCCTTTTTAACACACTTAGACCCTTTAGAATTTTGCTGCAAAGTGGCTCTTTTTGTTTTTTGCCTTGGGTTTCTCTGCCCTCCACTTTTACTCATCTCCTTTCTGTCTTTTGCTTCTGTCTCCATTTTGTTTCCCTCTGTCTCCTTGCATTGGTTCCCATCCCTCTGCCATATTAGTTTAACTCCTCCCCAACAGCACTAGCAAACACTCCTCCTAGTACATTGGTTCCAGTCCTGCCCAGGTGTAGACCGTCCTGCCCAGGTGTACTGGTCCCACCTCCCCCAGAACCGGTTCCAATGCCCCAGGAATTTGAATCCCTCCCTGCTGCACCACTGCTCAAGCCATGTATTCATCTGAACTATCCTACTCTTACTAGCATGTGGCACTAGTAGCAATCCCGAGATTGCTACTTTTGAGGTCCTACTTTTTAATTTAGCTCCTAGCTCCTTAAATTTGTCTCGTAGGACCTCATCCCATTTTTTACCAATATCGTTAGTACCAATGTGCACCAGACAACTGGCTGTTCACCTTCCCTTTTCAGAATGTCCTGCACCCGGTCCGAGACATCCTTGATCCTTGCACCAGAGAGGCAACATACCCTCCTGGAATCTCGGTTGCGGCCGCAGAAACGCCTATCTATTCCCCTTACAATTGAATCCCCTATCTCTATTGCTCTCCCACTCTTTTTTCTGCTCTCCTGTGCAGCAGAGCCAGCCACGGTGCCATGAACTTGGCTGCTGCTGCTCCCCGCTGATGAGTCATCGCCCTCAACAGTACTCAAAGCGGTGTATCTGTTTTGCAGGGGGATGACCGCAGGGGATCCCTGCACTACCTTCCTTGCACTGCTCTTCCTGTTCGTCTTCCATTCCCTATCTGGCTGTGGACCCTTTACCTGTGGTAAGACCAACTCACTAAACGTGCTATTCACATCATTCTCAGCATGGTGGATGCTCCAGAGTCAATCCATCCTCAGCTCCAATTCCGCAACGCGGTCCGTCAGGAGCTGGAGGCGGATACACTTCCCGCACACGTAGTCGTCAGGGACACCGGAGGCGTCACTGATCTCCCACATAGTACAGGAGGAGCATAACACGTATCCGAGCTTTTCTGCCATGTCTTAACTTAAATTGGCAACAACAATGCTAAATGTTACTTATGATGTGGAAGAGAAAAAAGAAAAACCACTTACCAATTACCAGCCAATCACTTACCCCCTTGGTGTGACGTTACCTTTCTATTTCTTTCTACTTCTTTTTTGCCTTCTCCCTGTAGCTGCACAAGCACGCCTCAGCGACGCACCTCCCGACTGCTGGACTCGTGGCCTTTATAGGCCTCTCCGATCCCCGGACTCACGCCTCAGCGACGCACCTCCCGACTGCTGGACTCGTGGCCTTTATAGGCCTCTCCGATCCCCGGACTCACGCCTCAGCGACGCACCTCCCGACTGCTGGACTCGTGACCTTTATAGGCCTCTCCGATCCCCGGACTCACGCCTCAGCGACGCACCTCCCGACTGCTGGACTCGTGGCCTTTATAGGCCTCTCCGATCCCCGGACTCACGCCTCAGCGACGCACCTCCCGACTGCTGGACTCGTGGCCTTTATAGGCCTCTCCGATCCCCGGACTCACGCCTCAGCGACGCACCTCCCGACTGCTGGACTCGTGGCCTTCATAGGCCTCTCCGATCCCCGGACTCACGCCTCAGCGACGCACCTCCCGACTGCTGGACTCGTGACCTTTATAGGCCTCTCCGATCCCCGGACTCACGCCTCAGCGACGCACCTCCCGACTGCTGGACTCGTGGCCTTCATAGGCCTCTCCGATCCCCGGACTCACGCCTCAGAGGCACACCTGAAGGATTAGGTCATGCCAGTTGAGCACAGCACCGTGCCATGCTCCTCCTGTGCTATGTAGGAAATCAGGGACACTACCATGGACTTATTCTGGAGCATCTGCGATGCTGAGGACGTCGTGAATAGCACTTTTAGAGAGTTGGTCACACCGCAGGCAAAGGTTACTCAGGCAGCGATGGAATGGGTGACCAGCAGGAAGAGCAGTGGAAGGAAGGTAGTACAGTGGTCCCCTGTGGTCATCCCTCTCCAAAACAGATACATCATTTTGGGTATTGTTGGGGGCTATGACTCATCAGGGGAGGGCAGCAGCAGGCAAGTTCATGGCACCATGGGTGGCTCTGCTGCACAAGAGGGCAGGAAAAAGATTGGGAGAGCTAGGGGATTCTATTGTAAGGGGAATAGATAGACGTTTCTGCAGTCACAACCGAGACTCCAGGATGGTATGTTGCCTCCCTGGTGCAAGGGTCAAGGATGTCTCGGAGCGGCTGCAGGACATTTTGGAGGGGGAAGGTGAACAGCCAGTTGTCGTGGTGCATATAGGTACCAACGATATAGGTAGAAAATGGGATGAGGTCATACAAGGTGAATTTAGGGAGCTAGGAGTTAAATTAAAAAGCAGAACCTCAAAGGTAATAATCTCAGGATTGCTACCAGTGCCACGTGCTAGTCAGAGTAGAAATAGCAGGATAGCTCAGATGAATATATGGCATGAGGATTGGTGCAGGAGGGAAGGATTCAAATTCCTGGGATATTGGAACCGGTTCTGGGGGAGGTGGGACCAATACAAACCAGACGGTCTGCAGCTGGGCAGGACCGGAACCAATGTCCGAGTGGATTGTTGGGGAGGGGTTAAACTAATATGGCAGGGGGATGGGAACCTGTGCAGGGAGACAGAGGGAAGTAAAATGGGGGCATAAGCAAAAGGTAAAAAGAAGAAAAGCAAAAATGGAGGGCAGAGAAACCCAAGGCAAAAATCAAAAAGGGGCACATTACAGAAAAATTCTAAAGGGACAAAGTTTGTGAAAAAGACAAGCCTGAAGGCTCTGTGCTCAATGCGAGGAGTATTCATAATCAGGTGGATGAATTAACTGCGCAGGCAGCTGTTAACGAATGTGATATAATTGGGATTACGGAGACATGGCTCCAGGGTGACCAAGGCTGGGAACTCAACATCCAGGGGTATTCAACATTCAAGAATGATAGACAGAAAGGAAAAGGAGGTGGGGTACTGTTGCTGGTTAGAGAAGGAATTAACGGAATAGTAAGGAAGGACATTAGCTTGGATGACATGGAATCTGTAGGGGTAGAGCTGTGGAATACCAAAGGGAAGAAAACAGATGACCAAACAGTAGTAGTGAAGTTGGGGACAGCATAAAACAAGAAATTAGGGATGCGTGCAATAAAGGTACAACAGTTAGCATGGGCAACTTTAATCCACATATTGATTGGGCGAATCAAACTGGTCGCAATGCGATGGAGGAGGATTTCCTGGCGTGTACTAGGGATGGTTTTCTAGACCAATATGTCGAGGAACCAACTAGAGGGCTGGCCACCCTAGACTGGGTGATGTGTAATGAGAAAGGACTAATTAGCAATCTTGTTCCTTGGGAAAGAGTGACCATAATATGGTAGAATTCTTTATTAAGTTGGAGAGTGACACAGTTAATTCAGAGACTAGGATCCTGAACTTAAGGAAAGGTAACTTCAATGGTATGAGACGTGAATTGGCTAGAATAGACTGGCAAATGATACTTAAAGGGTTGATGGTGGATAGGCAATGGCAGACATTTAAAGATCACATGGATGAACTTCAACAATTGTACATCCCTGTCTGGAATAAAAAATAAAACGGGGAAGGTGGCTCAACCATGGCTAACAATGGAAATTAGGGATAGTGCTAAATCCAAGGAAGAGGCATAGAAATTGGCCAGAAAAAGCAGTAAACCTGAGGACTGGGAGAAATTTAGAATCCAGCAGAGGAGGACAAAGGGTTTAATTAGGAGGGGGGAAATAAAGTATGAGAGGAAGCTTTCTGGGAACATAAAAACTGACTGCAAAAGCTTCTGTAGATATGTGAAGAGAAAGAGATTAGTGAAGACAAAGGTAGGTCCCTTGCAGTCAGAATCAGGTGAATTTATAATGGGGAACAGAGAAATGGCAGACCAATTGAACATAATATGTCTTCATGAAGGAAGACACGAATAACCTTCCGGAAATATTAGGGGACCGAGGATCTAGCGATAAGGAGGAACTGGAGGAAATCCTTATTAGTCAGGAAATTGTGTTAGGGAAATTGATGGGATTGAAGGCCGATAAATCCCCAGGGCCTGATAGTCTGCATCCCAGAGTACTTAAGGAAGTGGCCCTAGAAATAGTGGATGCATTGGTGATCATTTTCCAACAGTCTATCAACTCTGGGTCAGTTCCTATGGACTGGAGGGTAGCTCATGTAACACCACTTTTTTGAAAAGGAGGGAGAGAGAAAACGGGGAATTATAGACTGGTTAGCCTGACAGTGGTAGTGGGGAAAATGTTGGAATCAATTATTAAAGATAAAATAGCAGCACATTTGGAAAGCAGTGACAGGATCGGTCCAAGTCAGCATGGATTTATGAAAGGGAAATCTTGCTTGACAATTCTTCTCGAATTTTTTGAGGATGTAACTAGTAGAGTGGACAAGGGAGAACCAGTGGATGTGGTGTATTTGGACTTTCAAAAAACTTTTCACAAGGTCCCACACATGAGAGATTTGTGCAAAATTAAAGCACATGATATTGGGGGTAATGTATTGACGTGGATACAGAACTGGTTGGCATTCAGGAAGCAGAGAGTCAGGATAAATGGGTCCTTTTCCGAATGGCAGGCAGTGACTAGTGGGGTGCCGCAGGGCTCAGTGCTGGGACCCCAGCTATTTGCAATATACATCAATGATTTAGATGAAGGAATTGAGTGTAATATCTCCAAGTTTGCAGATGACACTAAGCTGGATGGCGGTGTGAACTGTGAGGAGGACGCTAAGAGGCTGCAGGATGACTTGGACAGGTTCGGTGAGTGAGCAAATGCATGGCAGATGCAGTATAATTTGGATAAATATGAGGTTATCCTCTTTGGTGGCAAAAACATACAGGCAGAATATTCTCTGAATGGCGGTAGATTAGGAAAAGTAGAGGTGCAACGAGACCTGGGTGTCATGGCACATCAGTCATTGAAAATTGGCATGCAGGCGGTGAAGAAGGCAAATGGCATGTTGGCCTTCATAGCTAGGGGATTTGAGTATAGGAGCAGGGAGGTCCTACTGCAGTTATTCAGGGCCTTGGTGAGGCCTCACCTGGAACATTATGTTCAGTTTTGGTCTCCTAATCTGTGGAAGGATATTCTTGATATTGAGGCAGCGCAGCGAAGGTTCACCAGACTGATTCCCGGGATGGCAGGACTGACATATAAGGAGAGACTGGATCAACTAGGCCTGTATTCACTGGAATTTAGAAGAATGAGAGGGGATCCCATAGAAACATATAAAATTCTGACGGGACTGGACAGTTTAGATGCAGGAAGAATGTTCCCAATGTTGGGGAAGTCCAGGATCAGGGCTCACAGTCTAAGGATAAGGGGCAAGCCATTTAGGACCGAGATGAGGAGAAACTTTTGCACTCAGAGAATTGTGAACCTGTGGAATTCTCTACCGCAAAAAATTTTTGATGCCAGTTTGTTAGATATATTCAAGAGGGAGTTAGATATGGCCCTTATTGCTAAAGGGATCAAGGGGTATGGAGAGAAAGCAGGAAAGGGGTACCGAGGTGAATGATCAGCCATGATATTGAATGGCGATACAGGCTCGAAGGGCCGAATGGCCTACTCCTGCACCTATTTTCTATGTTTCTATGTTTCTATGTAGGGGACGGCATGAAACAGGAAATTAGAGATGCATGTAGCAAGGGTACGACAGTAATCGTAGGTGACTTTAATCTACATTTAGACTGGCCAAACAAAATTAGTAATAATACTGTGGCAGATGAATTCCTGGAGTATGTACGAGATGGTTTTTTAAACCAGTATGTTGAGGAGTCTACTAGGGAACAGGTTATCCTAGATTGGGTATTGTGTAATAAGAAGGGGTTAATTAACATTCTTGATGTGCGGGGTCCTTTAGGGAAGAGTGACCATAACATGATTGAATTCTTTATTAAGATGAAAAGTGAAGTCGTCCAATCCGAAACTCGGGTCCTAAATCTAAACAAAGGAAACTACGAAGGTATAAGGAATGAATTGGCTATGATAGCTTGGGAAGATTCATTAAAAGGCATGACGGTGGATAGGCAATGGCTAATATTTCAGGAACGAATGCATGAAGTGCAACAGTTTCCATTCCTTTCTAGCGTAAAAACACAAAAGGAAAAGTGTCCCAACCATGACTAACAAAATAAAGTAAGGATAGTATTAGATCCAAAGAGGAGTTATTCAAAGCTGCCAGAAAAAGTAGCAAGCCTGAGGATTGGGAGCAGTTTAGAATTCAGCAAAAAAGGACCGAGCGATTGATTAAGAGGGGAAAATAGATTATGTGAGTAAACTTGCAAGGAACATAAAAACCGACTGCAAAAGTTTTGACAAGTATGTAAAAAGAAAAAGATTAATGAAGACAAATGTAGGTCCTTTACAGACAGAAACGGGAGAATTTGTAATGGTGAACAAGGAAATGGCAGAACAATTAAATAAATACTTTTGTTCTGTCTTCACGGAAGAGGACACAAATAATGTCCCAGAAATGCTAGGGAACCAAGAGTCTAGTGAGCAAGAGGAATTAAAGGAAATGATTATTAGTAAGAAAGTAGTGCTGGAGAAACTAATGGGACTGAAGGCAGATGAATCCCCAGGCCCTGATGATCTGCATCCTCGAGTATTAAAAGAGGTAGCCATGGAAATAGTAGATGCATTGGTTGTCATCTTCCAAAATTCTATAGATTATGGAACAGTTCCTGCAGATTGGAGGGTGGCAAATGTAACCCCACTATTTAAAAAGGAGGGAGAGAGAAAACAGGGAACTACAGACCAGTTAGCCTGACACCAATAGTAGGGAAAATGCTGGAATCTATTATAAAGGATGTGATAACGGCACATTTGGATAATATCAATGGGATTAAACCAGTGGAGTTTTTTGAGGATGTAACTGATAGAATAGATAAGAGAGAACCAGTGGATGTAGTGTATTTGGATTTTCAGAAGGTCTTTGATAAAGTTCCACATAAGAGGTTAGTGTGCAAAATTAAAACAGATAGGATTAGGGGTAATGTACTGGCATGGATTGAAAATTGGTTAACTGACAGGAAACAGAGAGTAGGAATAAACGGGTCTTTTTCGGGGTGACGGGCAGTGACTAGTGGGGTACCACAGGGACTTGGGCCCCAGCTATTCATAATATATATATAAATAATTTGGATGAGGGAACCAAGATTGCTGATGACTCAAAACTACGTGGGATTGTGAGTTGTGAGGAGGATGCAAAGACGCTGCAAGGTGATTTAGATAGGTTGAGTGAGTGGGTAAACACATGGTAGATGCAGTATAATGTGGATAAATGTGAAGTTCTCCACTTTGGTAGGAAAAACATAAGGACAAAGGATTATGTAAATGGTGATGGTTTGGGAAGTGTCGATGTACAGAGGGACCTGGGTGTTCTTGTACATGAGTTATTGAAAGCAAACATGAAGGTGCAGCAAGCAGTTAGGAAAGAAAATGGTATGTTGGCCTTCATTGCAAGAGGATTTGAGTACAGGAGCAAGGATGTCTTACTACAGTTATATAGAGCCTTGGTGAGACCGCACCTGGAGTATTGTGTGCAGTTCTGGTCTCCTTACCTAAGAAAGCATATACTTGTCATAGAGGGAGTGCAGCGAAGGTTCGCCAGACTGATTCCTGGGATGGCAGGGCTGTTGTATGAAGAGAGATTGGGTTGACTAGGTCTGTATTCACTAGAGTTAAGAAGAATGAGAGGGGATCTCATTGAAACATATAAAATTCTGAGTTGGATAGACTGGATGCGGGGAGGATGTTTCCCCTGGCTGGGAAGTCGAGAACAAGGGGCCACAGTCTCAGGATATGGGGTAGGAAATTTAGGACCAAGACGAGGAGAAATGTTTTCACTCAGAGGGTGGTGAACCTGTGGAATTCTCTACCACAGAAGGCTGTGGAGGCCAAGTCACTGAATATAATTAAGAGGGAGATAGATTTCTAGAAACAAAGGGCATCAAGGGGTATGGGGACAAAATGGGAATATGGTGTTGAGATAGAGGATCAGCCATTATCATATTGAATGGTGATGCAGACTCGAAGGGCCGAATGGCCTACTACTGCTCCTATTTTCTATGTTTCTATGTTTCTAAGACACTAAAAACATTCCAATAGTGGATAATCAAAGGGCTATAGGGAGGGAGGAACTTAATACAATCACTGTCACTAATGAAGTAGTACTCGGTAAAATAATGGGACTAAAAAGCAGACAAGGACCCTGGACCTGATGGCTTACATCCTAGGGTCTTAAAAGAAGTGGCTGCAGAAATAACGGATGCATTGGTTGTAATCTACCAAAATTCCCTGGATTCTGGGGTGGTCCCAGCGGATTGAAAAACTGCCAATGTATCACACCTATTTAAAAAAGGAAGCAGACTAAAAGCAGGAAACCATAGACCAGTTAGCCTAACATCTGTCATTGGGAAAATGCTGGAGTCCATTATTAAGGAAGCAGTAGCGGGACATTTGGAAAAGCATAATTCAATCTAGCAGAGTCAGCGTGGTTTTATGAAAGGGAAATCCTGTTTGACAAATTTGCTGGAGTTCTTTGAGGATGTAACGAGCATGGTGGATAAGGGGGAACCTGTGGATGTGATGTATTTTGATTTCCAGAAGGCATTTGATAAGGTGCCATATAAAAGGTTACTGCATTATATAAAAGTTCACGGGGTTGAGGCTAATATATTAGCATGGATAGAGGATTGGCTAACTAACAGAAAACAGAGAGTCGGGATAAATGGGTCATTTTCCAGTTAGTAAACAGTGACTAGTTTACAATCTGTATTAATGACTTGGATGAAGGGACCAAGTGTAATGTAGCCAAGTTTGCTGATGATACAAAGATGGGTGGGAAAGCACATTGTGAAGAGGACACAAAAAATTTGCAAAGGGATATAGACAGGCTAAGTGAGTGGCAAAAATTTGGCAGATGGAGTAAAATGTGAGAAAATATGAGATTATCTACATTGGCAGAAAAAAATACAAAAGCAAATTATAAGTTAAATGGAGAAAAATTGCAAAGTGCTGCAGGACATAGGAACATAGGGGTCCTTGTGCATGAAACACAAAAAGTTAGTATGCAGATACAGGAAGTAATCAGGAAGGTAAATGGAAGGTTGGTCTTTATTGCAATGGGGATAGAGTATAAAAGCAGAGAAGTCCTGCTACAAATGTATAGGGTATTGGTAAGGATACACCTAGAGTACTGCGTACAGTTTAGGTCTCCGTATTTAAGGAATTTGCATTGGAGGCTGTTCAGAGAAGGTTCACTCGGTTGATTCTGGAGCTGAGGGGGTTGACTTATGAAGGTAGGTTGAGTAGGTTGGGCCTATACACATTGGAGTTCAGGAGAATGAGAGGGTGATCTTATCAAAACATATAAGCTAATGAGGGGCCTCGACAAAGTGGATGCAGAGAGGATATTTCCACTCAAAGGTGAAACTAAAACTAGGGGACATAGTCTCAGAATAAGGGGCCGCCCATTTAAAACTGAGATGAGGAGGGATTTCTTCCCTCAGTGGGTTGTAAATCTATGGAATTCTCTGCTCCAGAGTGCTGTGGAGGCTGGATCATTGTTTAAGGTGGAGATAGACAGATTTTGGAGCATTAAGGGAGTAAAGAGTTATGAGGAGTGGGCAGGGAAGTGGAGCTGAATCCATGATCAGATCAGCCATGATTTTATTGAATGGCGGAGCAGGCTTGAGGGGCCAAATGGCCTTCTCCTGCTCCTATTTCGTATGTCCTTATGTTCTTATTAGAGTGCGCACCGCTGCTCCGTTGCCACGCCACCTATATTCGGTATAAAAATGCCGCCTTTTTTGTTGACAGTGCCCCCACCAGCTTTTTGGGTCAGTGCACTTTGCTGGGCTGCTATAAACCACCAGAGGAGGAGAACCAAGGTTTTGTTCGATCGGGTATTTTTTGTCCAAACATTTTCGGATTTCGCAGTGGCGATTTGCTACACCTGCAGTGGACTTTTCAGAACATTTCGTGAGTTTAAAAAACTTTTTCACTCTCACTGATTAGTGGAGACTTGTGGGCCTCATTCTCTGCTGCACAGAGGCCTGCTTGTGAAGGTCCAGCCTTCATACAGAATGGGATCAGGGTTGGCAGGGCAACGCCTTGTACACCTTGTGAGAGGCAGTGCAGCACGCAGCAGAAGGAGCGTCGTCGGCAATGGGTACAAAGGCAGCGGGCAAGGAAGGCAGCAGCCATAGCTGCCCAAAAGGGAGAAGGGCCTACAGAAGGCCGCAGACCTCAACATGAAGAGGGTGACCAGGAGGGAGATGGTGTGAGGAGGAGGGTCAGGTAGCTGACCCCCCCAGACCAGATACTAGGCCAGGAGCCTTGCTAGCAGCAGCCTGCAGCAGCTTCCGAACATCAGCAGGAACAGGGAGAAGGCGATCAGCCAGCTGCCGTCAGAGGAGCCCAGCCCAGACCTGGGGGAAGGAGGCCTTACCGTCAAAGGGTTTACCAATGCCAGTTTTCCTTCCTGGATTTCAGTGATGAGCAATGTTTGCGAAGGCTGCGATTTAGAAAGGACATACTGAGGGAGCTGTGCAATGTCCTGCGGCAAGATCTGCAACCTCACACATGGCTCAGGACCGCTCTGACCATTGAGACCAAGGCTGTTATGTTCAGAATAACTCCACAAGATAGTATGCTATAAGCTCAAACTGTTGTTACCTTAGTCTCTTTAATGTAACTCCAGAGTAAAGAAGCAGCATGGTAGATGGCCTTTTACACCTGCTTGCCCGGGATGTGCAGGTGACCCTTGGGTCTCCCACAGGTGTGCCCAGTGGGGCGAATCTTACATATTGGTAAAGTTTACATACATAACATCACTCCACCCCAAAGTCTTATGTACAAGTTATTTACAAGTTGAGGCGATCCGGGGCTCTGCGTTCCCGGGTTGATCACCTGAGTTGAAGTCCTGGCATGGGTGAGTCGGTCGGATCATTGCTGCACTGCGGTGTGGCTGGTCTGATCGGACTGTCGGGCAAGGTGGGTTCATCCTCGTGGTTGACCGCAAGGTTAATTGCTGGTTGGGTGTGTGTAGATAGATCAATGATGGTAATGTCCTCTTCATTTGGTTGTCAGTGAATCGCAGTTTGGTCTGATCCAAGCGCTTTCTGCACGTTTATCCATTCAAAACTTTGACAACAAACACTCTATTCCCCTCTTTGGCTAAAAGAGTGCCTGCAATCCATTTCGGACCATGACCGTAATTCAGAACAAACACGGGTCATGAACCTCAATGTCACGCGATACACCGTGAGATCGTGGTACATGTTATGCCGGTGACGCCGGGTTTCTAAATGATCATTGAGATCCGGGTAGACTAAGGAGAGCCTGGTTTACAGTGCTCTCTTCATTAGCAATTCTGCAGGGGGAACCCCAGTAAGCGAGTGGGGTCACGTACGGTAGCTGAGCAGAATCCGAGATAACCGGGTCTGCAGGGAAACATCCGTTACGCGTTTCAAGCTCTGCTCGATAGTTTGGACTACCCGTTTCGCTTGACCATTGGATGCGGGCTTAAATGGGGCCTGACATGCTTGATGCCATTGCGGGTCATGAACTTGTTGAATTCCGAGCTGGTGAAACATGGTCCATTGTCACTAACAAGGATGTCGGGCAAACCATGGGTGGCGAACATGGCCCGGAGACTTTCAATGGTGGCAGTGGACGTACATGATGACATTATTATACATTCAATCCATTTAGAGTAAGCGTCCACTGCTACTAGGAACATCTTTCCTAGAAAGGGGCCAACGAAATCTACGTGGACCCTTGACCACGATTTGGAGGGCCATGACCATAGACTCAGTGGGGCCTCCCTTGGTGCATTGCTCAAATGTGAGCAAGTCTTGCATTGGTGTAGGCATGACTCCAATTTCAAGTCAATGCCGGGCCACCAAATGTGCAATCTGGCGACAGCCTTCATCATGACTATGTCTGGGTGGGTACTGTGAAGATTGCGTATAAATGTTTCCCTGCCTTTTTTTGACAAAACTACATGATTCCCCCACAGGAGACAATCCAAATGGATGGACATTTCATCCTTGCGTTGATGGAACAGCTTAATTTCATCTTGCATTTCCCCGGGAACCGCCGACCAGCTCCCATTGAGGATGCAGCTTTTTGCAAGTGATAGCACAGGATCCTGGCTGGTCCAGGTCCTGATCTGGCAAGCCATGATGGGTGACCCCTCGCTCTCAAAAGCATCCATTACAAGAAGCAAGTCTGCGGGTTGCGCCATTTCCACCCCGGTGGTGGACAGTGGTAGCCGACTGAGGGCATCGGCACAGTTCTCAGTGCCTGGTCTGTGGTGGATTACATAGTCATACACAGATAACATTAGTGGATGCGGGATGAAGCATTGGTTTTAATACCTTTGCTTTCTGAGAATAACGAAATGAGCGGCCTGTGGTCAGTTTCGAGCTCGAACCGGAGTCCAAATAAGTATTGGTGCATTTTCTTAACCCTGTATATGCATGCTAATGCTTCTTTCTCAACCATACTGTCGGCTTTTTCAGCCTTAGATAAAGTTCTGGACGTAAACGCAACCGATTGCAGATTACCTGATACATTGGCTTGCTGGAGCACACAACTGACCCCTTACGAAGATGCATCACAAGCTAGTACTAAACATTTACACAGGCCATTCAATACAAGTAACTTGTTAGAACATAGCAGGTTTCTAGCATTATTAAATGCTGTCTCTTGAGATTTACCCCAAACCCAGTAATCACCCTTGCGCAGCAATAAATGCAAAAGTTCCAGCAAAGTGCTCAACCGCGGTAGAAAAAGTTGAAGAGTCCCAGGAATGAATGCAGCTACGTCACATTCTGTGGTCTGGGTGCATTCTTGATGGCCTCCGTCTTGGAGTCCGTGGGTCTGATGCCGTCCGCTGCAAACTTTCTCCCCAGAAATTCGATCTCTGGCGCCAGGAAAACACACTTGGAGCGTTTCAACCTAAGTCCCACTCTGTCCGGTTGCTTTAGAACCTCTTCCAGGTTGTGCAAGTGTTCGGTGGTGTTGCGACCAATGATCAGGATGTCGTCTTGGAACACCACGGTGCAACGAACCGATTTCAGCGGACTCCCCATGTTCCTCTGGAAGATGGCCGCAACTGAGCGAATCCAAAAGGGGCATCTGTGGTATAGGAATAGTCCTTTGTGCATGTTGATGCATGTCAATTTTTTTGGCGGTTCAGCCAACTCCTGTTTCATGTAAGCAGAGGTTAGATCCAGCTTGGTGAACGACTTACTCCCTGCTAGCATTGCGAACAGGTACATGGGTAGTGGGTATTGGTCCTGTAACAAGACTCGGTTGATCATTACCTTGTAGTCCCTGCAGATTCTGACCATCCCATCGTTTTTCAACACCGGAACAATTGGACTGGTCCACTCGTTGAACTCGACTGGCGATATGATTCCCTCTCGTTGAAGCCTGTCCAGCTCGATCACGATTTTCTCTTGCATTATGTATGGAACTGCTCGGGCCTTGTGATGAACAGGTCGTACATCAGGAACAAGATCGAATCGCTCCCACTCCCTTGGGTTCTGTATTCTGGATTTATTTGGAGGGTGTGACAAAAGTGCAAAGGACACTGGTTTAATGCAAAGAACTTTGTTTTTATTACAGTCAAGGTATTACAAGCTTATTACTTTAGTAAGAAAATACAAGGGCAAACTTACAATCACTCTAATAAAGGACAATACAAGGAAAGGTACAAGGTCAAACTTATAATCACTCTAATAAAGTACCATAAACTACACATTCAAAGGGGGTTGCAGTAAAATTACACCTTCCACCTCCCAATACCTAATTCTAGCTAGGTTAGACTCCAGGGCAGGCAGGGACTATGCTTACCAATCCTTCCTTGACAGTTAACGGTAGATCACGGTTGTGTTTCCCTTGATACCACGTTGATTGTGGTTGGTTGCTGCTGTGATGGCGATGTTCTTCCTTCCTTCAGGACTTCAGGACTTCGAGGCTGCAGAAGTTAGTTTACAACTGTCGCGTTGGTTTCTCTCCTTGTCTTGATGACACCAGCGTAGTGTGGTACTAGTCTGTCAGTCAAAGTGTCATCTGAGGTAGTAGCAGCCTTGTAGCTACCTAGCAATCACCTAACCTGTATTGAAAACGGGCCAGTTATACGATTTCACTGTTCTAATCTTGCTGCCAAATCTGTTCAAAATCCTTTGTATAATTTAGGGGTGCTTGGCTCTTCTTTGTAATAGTTTGGTGGGCTCGTTAAAAGTTGATATGTTTTGGGTGAGTTGATGTTCGAAAACTGTTTCCTGATGGAAATATTAGTTGGTAGTTGCAATGTCCTTTTGTGCTTAGTCTTTTGCATACAGGCTGGATTGGGCCTCTTTGTGATGTATATACTGAAATGGTTGTCCAGGCCCATGTTGATGGATAGTTACCTCTGGGTGATTTTGTGATGTTAATGTCTCTTGTGGAGGAAGGATTTTTGAATACTCATTCTTCCAGACAGGTTAACTTAGTCCTCACACCCAGGTAGGTTCACTTAATCAGTTTGTCTCTGCTCGTTCTGTCGGTCCGCCCACAGCCTTGAGTTTGTCTTTTAAAATCCAAAATTCTATTAAAGTTCGTAGTTTCTCCCATAAGCAGTTTAGAGTTCCAAACGTTTTGGTAGGAAGTCCCAAATTAAATTTCCTTTTGAATGAGTCCAAACAAAGGGGGGTTTCTTGTGAATTTTGCATTCCTTCATTCCCCCATGTTGACACTCCACACTCTTGAGTTTCAATCAAGGTAAGCAAAATTCCTGCCGCTGAGAGTCAACCTTCCCTGCATTTATACCAGCTAAACATTACCCTGCATCCCCCGTTGAAATGCAAATGCAATTTACAGGCGAATATAGCCGTCACAATTCAGTTGCAGTATAGAGGGGTATCATGTCCCTCTTTTACTCAATTTTCACAGTAAAATAACGGTATGCAGTTAAACACAACTCTAAGTAAAACAAGTAAAAGCATATAGTCAAACACCTTCTCAAGTAACATTAAAAGTCCATAGTCAAAAACATATTCAAGTTCAGCAAAATAAAAGGTACATAATCAAACACATTTTAGGTAGCATTCTCACAAATACTCAAGATTCTGCGGTTTACAGCAGGTAAAATCAAACACAAATTAAACATGGTAGTATGGTGTCACCCCTCCCTGCGCGATTCCCAAGTTCGGCCAAGGAGCATACAGCACCCTTTGGTGCCTGACCTGATGGCCTCTGTGTTTCACTTGGCAAGTGAGACACCATAAATAAAGTATAATTGCGAGTTGACAAATAACGAAAGTATGGAAAAGCGATTTTAATCCAGACTGGGACGTGTGTATTATTGAAAAGGTCCCACCAAGGCGGAATTGTGATCTCGAGAATCTTTTTCCCTATTTCAATTGTTTTCTGTTCTAGAGTGTAGAAGGGTTTATGTGAGATAATTACATCTTTTAGCAGAGCGGTAAGATGTTCAGGTAGAGGGGGAATTGCATAGCCAAAATGTACAACATAATCCTGCAGGTTTGTAATGTTTTCCTTCACAGTGAGGTGGACAGTGGAGAGTTCAGGAATGGGGACAATCTGTTCCTGGGCCACTTGAATTGATGCCTCAGGTTTGAAGCAAAAACTGCTGTCACTTACCAGACACCAGAAGTGTCCATGTTGGTAGTGGGGCACACTGGTGTGACACAATATGTCCCACCCCCTATGTATGCTACCTGTGGAGGGACGTGGTCTTGTGTCATTACCTCCATGGTGCAGTTAATAGGCTGTGCGCCAGCAGCTTTAAACACACACTTTGACTTTGAATGGGCACACAATTATTGGGGACACAGTATTACATGTGCTCCGGCACCTGGAGAGGTCAGTACGGACGAGCTCTTCACGCAACCATGGCTACTTTGGGCACGCTAAAGGATTTCACAGAGCATAATGACTGGGATGTCTTTACGGAAAGGCTCGGCTACTATTTTATAGCAAACGGCCTGACAGGGGACACGAACGCACTGATAGAGAAGTGTAAGGTGCTATTGCTGTCCAGTTGTAGCGAGGAGGTTTACCGTCTCGTCAGGGATTTTCTGGCACCCGCGAGCGCCAAGGATAAGTCATATGAGCAGCTGATTGAACTCATTCATAACCAATTGAAACCGAAGGAGAGCATCCTCACGGCCAGGCACAAATTCTACCACCACTGCAGACCTGAGGGCCAGGATGTCACAAAATATGCTGCGGACATCAGGAGACTTGCGGCGCCGTGCGATTTTGGCACACGCATTAACGAGGCGTTGCGAGACGGCTTTGTTGTGGGGATTGGCCATGAGGGTCTCCTTCACAAGCTGCTATCTACTGAACCTACAGTCAGCCTGCAGCAAGCCATCAATATCAGCCGGGCATTTATGACCTCGACTTGCAGCACCAAGCAGATGATCCACACGGTCTCGAACCCGGCAGGTACTATTCACAGGATAGCGCCCGTCACGGACAAAACTGCAGAACGTGGCTCTGCCCAGGGCAGAGTGCACGGACCTCAGGGTCCTGGAACTCAGAGTCCGCCGAGGGGGGCGAATCGAGTAGCACCATGCTGGCGTTGCGGAGGAAGCCATGCGGCTCACCGGTGCAGGTTTGCGGAGTATACGTGCAATACCTGCCACACGAAAGGCCACCTTCAGCGTATGTGCAAAAGAAACACGACTTACCGTGTGGCTGAGAAGACGATAGATGATCTGCTATCCAGTGAGGAGCATTGCGGTTTGGCTCGACGGGCAGCCCAGCCCCAGGTAGAAGAAGATGATGCGTTTGGACTGTATACGTGTACCGACGATTCGGCCCCAGTGATTATGGAAGTCAAGATTAACGGAGTCCCTGTGAGTATGGAAGTGGACACGGGGTCGGGTCAGTCGCTGATGAGTCAGGAAACTTTTGATAAACTGTGGATCAACCCAGCTGCACAACCCAAGCTGGTCCCGGTCACGGTGAAGCTGCGCCCTACACCAAGGAACTGATACCTGTTCTTGGCAGAGCGAATGTGCAGGTATCTCACGGTGGCGAGACGCACGGTTTACCTTTGTGGGTCATTGCAGGCGATGGGCCGACGCTACTCGGCAGGAGATGGATGGGGAAGGTCCGTAGGAGCTGGGAAGACTTCATTCCTCCACAGACCGCTGTCCCCCGTGTTCACAGGCAGAGCAGGCCTCCACCTTGGGATCGGATGGCAGCGAAGGAAGCGTGTGTGGGGCTGGGCAGAACAGCGGCGGCCGTCGACTCCCCTCCGCAAAGTCTGAGAGTGAGAAAGAGGCGCGGGAACCAGCAGCAGCGCCGACCGAGCTGGAGAAGAGAGAAGGGCTTCGACGGGCTGCTCCAGCAGGCACCGTCGGCCCGCAGGCAGAGGCGGCCGTTCACGGGGCTTGCAGCGGGAGGAGCGGTGAATCGGCAGTTTCGGGAGTGGGACTCGCTCGGCGGCGTCGTGAGGGCCGGTGCTCCGAGGAGCGGGGCTCGTCCAGGATCAGCTGCGGCAGTGAGGAGGTCGGCTCCGGAGGACGTGTGTGTGTGTGGCAGCAGAGCTCTGCAGAGAGAGGCAGGCAGGCACCAGCAGAGCACCTAAAATGCTGGGAAAAAGAAAATGACGTCTTAAAAGGGAAATGTACCCGGGAGTCTTAAAGGGGCCTTACACCGTTGGCGTTGAGACTTTTGTAAGGGCAAGAGTGAGTCAAAATGATTACTGTGATTTGTATGATGACGTGATTGATGACAAGTTAATATTTTGATGCTAAAGTGATTACTGTGATTAAAATGATTGATATGATTGGTGAAAAGAGTTAATATCACAATGCACAGTAAAAAGGATTAATGGATCTGTGACTAACATGACTAATGGATTAATGTGATTTCTGATTTTATGTGATTTATGCAATTGTTCAGCAGCTGCAGACAAGCCGCAAAGGCAACTATTTTCTGAGAACAGAGGCAATGCACCAGTTGCCATACCCTGTCTCAGCGCAGCCCATTACCTCAGGCAAAAAGGGGCAGTATGCCACCACCATACCTCACCTAGTGGAGCTGGGATTTAATAACTGTTCAGTGTACCTGCAACCTTTTGATATAACTCTTCAACGCATCCATACGTATCATACAAATGTACTGTCTAAGTGTACCTGCTTTCTACTGGAGATTATGTTTGTGTACTTGTATCACCCATGTAAGGACTGCAAATACCACATGCTTGCACCGGATCGCAGGCATAATCTCTACATGTGTTGATTTCTGGATTCTTTTACCTCAATCTGGTTCAGCAAAATTACTGAAATGAATATCGTTTGTGCTTTTAACAAAGCAAGCTTTTATTTAAAAAGCAAATCCCGATCGGGGACCTTATCAGACAGAAGGAATGCAACTCTGATAGAACGCACCCACTTCCTACGGACAAAGGTGACGTTACATTGTAAAGGGACGACGGTTATACATTTTCGGCAAAAGACAACAAGATAGGGCTAGAGTGACATCCTAGTCCAGCCTATCCCTTTTGATCCCTCTTTCCCTTTGTCCACTCATAAGCCGATCTAAGTATGGTCTGATTTTAAACAAAGACCTTCTGTTAATGTTTCAGGTTAATAACATGATTTAATAAGACCTTGAGGTTTTTCTGCAAGCTGTGGGTTTTGTTTCAATATGTGTTAGTGTTGTAACATTTTGCAGTCTCGAGTCTGAGATGTCACGGCTATTCCTCCATGAATTCTTTGTTAGCTTATACTGTCCCTATACAATTCCCACGTTCTCAACTTCAATGTCTCTATACATTTTTAAACATTCACGTTCCCCCCTTTTATCATTCCATGATAATCCTGATGACTATTCCAGGAGTATCACATTCAGCCGTTCGCACTCTCTTTCCTGATCCATATTGTTGTTATTGTCGAGTAGTTCTTTACTTCGTTGGATCATAACTCGGGAGCCCTTGACCACAAGAGGGTTTGCTAACCTTGCCATCATTACTTTACAACAAAGGTTAAGGCAACCAACAATTAGATAGGATCTCCAAGATCCATCTGATAGCCAATCAAACCAGCAAGATCCTTCTGCTGGTGTGGATAACTTCTTCACCTCCTTTCTTATGTGATCAGCGAGATTGGTTATGTTTTCTGAACTATCAGGAATGTAAGTGCAACATTCAGACCCTATCAGGACACACGTTCCCCCTTTCTCAGCTAACAGGTAATCGAGGGCCATTCGGTTTTGTAATGCTACGGTCCTTATTGCTACCATTTCAGCTGTGATGCCCTCCAGAGCTTCAGCAGTATTGTATTGGTCCCCCTCCTCTCGTGATAGTTTGGCTCTGAATCCATCTGACAGTCTCAGTTAGGGTTAGTGGAACGGGGCGCAAAGGAATTCCCCCTTTGGAATGTATAGGGAATGTGAACACACCCAACATCTGGAAAAGTTCCCATTTTGCGCATAAACATAAGACATGTACAAAAAGGTGTTTACATGGAGCTCTCGTCTCTGTCTCCCCTCCCATGCGCCGAAACTGTCATATATCAACACTATTATACAGACTGTGGCATACAGACAGTTTCATCTTATGGCTCAGGATTCAGATAAATAGTCCAATTATTTTGCTGATTAAAAGAGTTCAGTTTTCCCGTCTCTCTTCTGAGGTCACCGTCGGTGTAGCTGGCTGTCTATCACTACGGGTAAAAGTTCAAACTGGTCCACGTTCCAATTCGGATGCCAACGGCCTTGTTCAGCTATGGAGAAGAGGAAGTCTGGAACAGAAACAGGAGTTAGAATAACCAGTAAAATAGGTTCGTTAGAGGGTGATGAGCTTGCAGTGGTGCAGGTGAACCCAGGCACTTTTCCCCTCAACCTTGGCTGCAGTGGGGGTAGTGAGTAACACCTGAAAAGGCCCCTCCCATTGTGGCTCTAATCCCTTCCGAATCCATACTTCCCTGGTGTCACGAGGGACAATTCGGGTAAAACTGGGAGGTCGAGGTGAGCATCTTGAACCTGGTTGTGAGCTAGTCACAGAGCCTGAGTCAGAGAAAGAACATAGGTGGTCATCAGTCGAGCTGAGATACCATATCTAGGAACAATTTCTCTCATTAAGACCTTACAACAGTTTGAGCCTTATTGTCCAGGGTAGGGTAGGCTTCAATCCATCTGCTAAACACATCTACTATTACTAACACATATTTGTATCACTGAATTTTTTGCAACTCAATGTAGTCCAACTGAAATGTCTCAAAGGACCTTCGGGTAGGGGCGTTTTACCCCAATCACAGGGGACTCCCTTCCCTGGATTATGTTGCTGGCAAACCAGGCAACGACTACTGATGTTCTGGGCGAGCGCCTGGAGTCTAGGGTGCCACCAAGTAGCCAAAAGTGTATCACTCGTGGTCCTTGCTCCACAATGAGTAGCAAAATGCATACATTCAATAACCCATAGAGCCAACTCGTCAGACATGCAAGTCTGTTCCGTGGGAGTGGTCCAGAGTTTAGAAACATTGTCATAAGTACATCCATAATCTTTCCACAACAGTTTATCTTTTTCAGGAGCGTCCTCCTGTGCTTTTATAACATCTTGGATGGTTGGCATTGGTTTTTCCAAGGCTAACTTATCCTTCGCAGGATTTTTAGTCTGACTCATCATTTTGGGCACTACCATCTGTTGGTCACGAGAGGCCTGTTTAGCCTCTTTGTCAGCACAGTGGTTCCCTATATCAACCGGGGATTTTCCGGTGGTGTGGGCGGTACATTTAACAACGGCAATGTGCTTGGGGAGCATAAGTGCTTGCAACAATCAGATCATGGGCCACCCCAAAGGCATACCTAGAGTCGGTATAGATATTGACTTTGAGGTCTTTGGCCAAGATACAGGCTCGGGTGAGGACGAATAGTTCAGCTTGTTGGGCAGAATAGGCGGTTTCAAAAGCGGCAGATTCCAAGACCTGATTCTTCTGGTTTACTATGGCGTATCCTGAGATTCGTGTATCTTCTGGATTAATAGAAGAACTTCCGTCAACATACATAATACAGTCTGGATCTTCAATTGGTACATCAACAAAATCTTCCCTGACTGATGTGGCCTCTTAAATTAAAGATAAACAATCATGACTGGGTTCTTCCTCATCTTGGGGTGGCTCAGTAAGAAAACAGGCCGGATTAATTGAACTACAGTGCCGAAAGGTCAGTTTAGGATTGCCTGTGATTTCAGTGGGTTCTGTTGGATAGAGGGCCAGTCCACATTGCCCTGCACTGGGATCTCAATCGGATCAATGAGAGTATAACCCACTTGGGAGGGGTCCTCTGCCCACACATGAGTATCCACATAGTCAGGTATGCCAGAGCCAGTATGATGCTGCAGAGTCGTTAAGACCTTCTTGGGGTCCCCGTGGAATTGGACTGTTCGGCCATGTTTTACAATTTGCACATCCCGGCTGGTAGAGTCAGCCTCGTCTATAGCCTGGCGCACCATAACTTCCAAATCTTTAGCGTGGTGGGGAGGTAATACTTCGAGTAATATGTGGTGCCACCGTTGGGGGCTGTCCATTTCCACAAAATCTGCCTTCCCTTCCGGTCCAGTCACTCTAGCCCTTAATAGAATTTCCTTCACTTCTCCTTAGTGATCCTGATAAAAGTTCTGCAGGTCCTGATTCTTTCCACTGGGATCGTATGCTAGGGTCACGTGATAGGGTGCCTGCGGCAGGTCCAGAGACCACCACTGAGGGGTTCTAGTGGTATAATACTGCCGCTTAAGGGTTCCCTGTTTTACAATAATCCCATCATCTCCACACTCCAAATGCAACTGGAATTTGCAGAGGAGGTCTCTAGCCATCAAGTTACAGTCCAGATTGGTGGTGATAACAAATCGATGTTCCACCGATTCTTCCTGGTAACCCATTTTAACCGGTTCTGACACCGGGAATGTAGAGACTTGTCCCAGGAATCCTGACAGCCCCTGTCTTTCAGTGAAGGCGGGGAGTTTAAGCTTTGATTGTACAGAAGACATGAAGGCTCCCGTATCTATCAAGAAGGGTTGCCACTCATTCCGAATTTTTAACAATATCATCGGTTCGTCATCCGGGGAGGGTCCCTGCACAATCAAGCTGTGTAGTCAATACGAATCGGGGGACGGTTGGCCAAAGGGGTTGTTCTGGGAGAAGTTAGTGTAAGATCCCCGTCCTCTCCCCCCTTGCCCCCCTCCTCTTCCTCCTCTTCCTTTTTCATGCTGACGGGAGGGACAATTTCTATTCCAATGTCCTTCTTGCCCACAAATAAAGCATCCATCTCGTCTTTCCCAGCCCCGACCTCTTCCCATACCAGGCTGGGGACAGTAGGGCGGTCCGTAATTAGCAGGGCACGGGCCATTTGGGTGTTTGATATAACCGTATCCCCGTTTAGCCACCCAACCCTGCACGCAATACTGCGGTTCCATCTGGTATCCTCTTGGGTCAGGTTTTGGTCCTTCCACCCGAGGCGGCTCCATACTGATGGGCTTCTGAAGGGTCGTGGTGAGAGCATTAAAGATAGCGTTTAGGCGATCCTGGATATCGTTGGGGTGAGCAACCACCAATGCATCATGGGTAGCACGTCCTAGGTGAGTTAGAAATCAGGCATGCTCAGTTGGGCTCAGGGTTTGCTTTACCAGGGCCCACAGGTCCCTTGATTCTGCATTATATCCATGCATGTCGAGGTCACTCCGTGAAATCAGAGGTCAGGGTTAAGTTGGGTTTGTGGATCCCTTTCAGCTTATTTATCTCAGCCTTTTAACTCTTCAATTTGTTTTGTTTGAGTATCTATTTCTTTATTGTATCAGGCAAGTATTATTACATAAGCTAGTTCTGTTTTTATTTTTATTCTGACTATCGCACCATTCCTCTGTTAGGTGAGTCTTTTTTCTATTAAGAAATCCAAATTGATAATATTCAGTATGAAACGGCTGTCAATGGAAAGGGTTAACTCCTTTACAGGTTTGTAAGAAGACCTGATGTCATTACGTGACTTCACGTAACCATCTGAGAAAAAAAAAATCTTTTCATCAAGAAAGGCAGCATTTGATTAAACTCCAATTCAAGTACTTGCCAAAGATATTTTTTTTAATTGATTTAAAACGAGACCACACATTTGTTTACTGAAATTCAATTTCATCATCAGCCTCGGTCAATGCAAAACCAACCTATCGATACATTTCTCAGAGGTCCCAGTGGAACTCTGAGTACGTTTCTTGTGCGTGCACTCTTTCTTTAAGCCGTCTACGGTTTTTAATATGTCCTCCTTCTGTCAATGAAAGCCCTAATTTAATGGAGTTTTTCTGCCAACTAGACAGGAGTGATTTATTTTAGACTGCAGTGGAATTTTTCTCATAATTTAAAATCTCAGAACATTTTTTTTTCTTTCAGCACCTATTTAATACGTTACTTTTTTTTTGTCTTTTCCATAACTAGAGAGAAGTCTGGCACGTAGGCTGCGGACTGCTTTTCGTTATCTCAATTGTTCCAGCCTCAAGGCCATGTTATTTAATATAATATTTTTTTTTTAATCCTTTTGAATCCATCTCAGTTGTTTTGCTGTGCCTTCTCTGAATGTTTTCTTTCGACAAGTAAGTGAGCATGTCAAATCCTTTTTTAACCACCGGGACCATGTATTTTTTTCTTTTTTTTTTAATCAACAAACCTATCCTTTGTGCATTTCCTGGCTCCGTAACTTATCATCCGAATATACGTAATTCAATAAGGTTCACACCCTTAAACTTCCCACATACAGGACAACACTACAAAGGGTTAAAAAAAATTTCATTCTGTTTGAAAAAGTGGGTGGAGCTAAAACAAACCACAACTCCCCGGCTTTTTTTTTACACAGTAAAAATCACATAAGCATTTCTCATTTAAAACAAACGTTCACAAGAGTCTCTTTTCTTTCCTATTAATTTTTGGATCCATGATTGATCATCTATCCCTATCTAGCTCTAACTATCCCTACTTTCCGTGTTGCCGCACGGATCTACTTGGGCCCCGAACCCACACAGACACTGGGCCTCGAACCCAGGCAGGCTCTGGGCCTCGAACCCAGGCAGACTTATCTATTCTAACCTAACCTTCCAAGTCTCTGCTTGGTTTGCGTCACCGCGCAAGACTTACCTATTCTAACCTATCTTTCCAAGTCGCCACTTGGTTTGCGTCACCGCGCAATTTCCCTATCTCTATTCCTATTCTAAGTTTGAAAGGTATTCACCAGATTGTCCTGGATCTCGTTCAGACACAACCTGAGAACCAGTGAGTGGCTAAACTTTCCTCAGACTTTTGAAACCGGGGGAAACTGGAGCAGTATTGAAATCATACTCACTCCAGTGGCCACTTTCCCCTCGTCTCGTCCAAGGCTAGTCTGGCTCTTAATTCGCAAGTTTTCGGCAGTCGTCCATTGAGATCCCACTTCTGACACCAAATGTTGATTTCTGGATTCTTTTACCTCAATCTGGTTCAGCAAAATTACTGAAACGAATAACGTTTGTGCTTTAAACAAAGCAAGCTTTTATTTAAAAAGCAAATCCTGATCGGGGACCTTATCAGACAGAAGGAATGCAACTCTGATAGAACGCACCCACTTCCTACGGACAAAGGTGACGTTACATTGTAAAGGGACGACGGTTATACATTTTCGGCAAAAGATTAACAAGATAGGGCTAGAGTGACATCCTAGTCCAGCCTATCCCTTTTGATCCCTCTTTCCCTTTGTCCACTCATAAGCCGACCTAAGTATGGTCTGATTTTAAACAAAGACCTTCTGTTAATGTTTCAGGTTAATAACATGATTTAATAAGACCTTGAGGTTTTTCTGCAAGCTGTGCGTTTTGTTTCAATATGTGTTAGTGTCGTAACATTTTGCAGTCTCGAGTCTGAGATGTCACGGCTATTCCTCCATGAATTCTTTGTTAGCTTATACTGTCCCTATACAATTCCCACGTTCTCAACTTCAATGTCTCTATACATTTTTAAACATTCACACATGGGCGGGGAGGAGGGAAGTGGATGGTCATGGACTCACACTCACAAATCAACCAGGACGAACAAGGCCGAGGTTACCGGCAATTTGCTTTTGGAACTGGGGGGCGGGAGGAGTGAGATGTTATGTTTTGTCCATGTACATTAAATGTATAGTTACAACGGTGCGCCACAAGGGGCACTGTGGTAGGAGACCCGAAAGTACCTGCGAGACAGAGTATAAAAGGCTGCCCACCACACCTGAGGGGCACCCTGGAGTTACACAATAAAGGAACAAGGTCACAGCAGTTACTACAACACCAGGCTGTGTGGAGTCAGTGATTTGAATGCTACATACATCACAACCAACATCCTTAATACTATTCCCAAAATAGTGTGGTTAGATTTTCCACAGTCTACTGGGACAGGGTAGGCTTCAGAGGCTAGGCGGAGCTGGCACGGGCTTAGTGAATTGCTGTACGGGTGGAGGGCTGCGAGGTGCTTGTTCCTGATCCAAGAGGGGACTACATCTTGCTTTAAATCCTCCAGGTTGTTACGGCCCTCGCCCAACACCCATGCCCCAGACAGTACGCACACCTCGTTCTGTGCAGCCTGGTCTGAAGCATTTCTATCCTCCCGGATGAGTGCATTCACTGTCTGTGCATGTTTTTCCAGCTCAGCCACTATTTCCTTTAAATGGACAGTTATAGCCTGCTCCTCATGTAGTTCTGATCCTACTACAGTGTTCTCCTGTTTCAGGAATTTTCTCAATTGGGTCTTTAAACTGTTTATCTGTGTTTGCAGTTCTCGGTCATCTAGTCTATTTATTACAGAGGATGCTATATTGTAGGTAGTGAAAACATTGTTTATGATTCCCCTTCTAGAGCTCCCTGAGCCCATGGTATCCCTAGCGTTTAAGGTATAGTGTATAGGTCTGCTTTGTCTACAGTTCCAAAGTCTAACTCATAACATTTCTTGAACACGTCTCTAAGTAGGGCCTGGTATAGCAGCTCTGTTTCCTTCGGACACCATGCAGGTAGGTGTACCTCGGTAAGGTTTAATATTACTGAAGCTAATGCATAATGTATTCCCTGATATAACACCTTTTTGGTCGGTACCAATATTAATCCATTCCCAGGTCCCTTGGTGGTGGTAGGACACCTTTCTATTACTGTGCGTATTGGCGGGGTTGTGGGCAGGGGTTTCTTAATGTGTGTTCTTAGTTCGGCGGCGTTAATTAGGAGTGGGGAGTGTGGGACCACGCACCCGTGTAGGCTAGAATCCCACCCCATCCCTTCCCCTTCATCTTGCCATTGCCTGGCGAAGGCGATTGATATGCCTGCGGGACAAATATTCTCTGATCCCCACATGCAAACATAAATTCCTTGTTCGGATTCCCACCATTTGTCCCAACACACTTTCACTCCTCCCAGTGTCCCTGTGATGGTGCGGTACGTATCATTACCGAGTCTTTCCCAGTCCGATTCCTGGTCCCATGCGTCCTTGATGAGTTTTCTGAGCCACTACCATCTTCCTAGGGGAATGTTCCCTCTGCATGTCAAACACACATGTTTTCCCTCTGTAACACTGACTCGGGCAGCGATGTTCCGCATCCGGGGACATGGAAGTGAGGCCTCCCCGTAGGTAAAACCTTCCTGACTGGAGTAGCGGGTAGAGTTAGATCCCAGCCACCCTGACCATCTTCCCTCGTGGGAGTAAACGGCGAGTTCTTCCACATCTCGGGGGCCCCGGCAGTTACGGTCGGTGCTCTTCCTCCTGAACACCTGTAAATGAGGGATTCTTCCAAGTCTCCTCGGTCGCCGCTGCTCATCCCTATCAGGGCGAGCAGGAACAGGATCCTTCTCATGTTGACCTCTTTCCTGTAGGGGCACATGAAACAGATTGTCTAGCCCTGAGAAAGCTCTATGGCTTGACAAAGGTGACCAAATTCCAATTTGGGCTCATAGTCTTTCATTGACTGGCTGTCTTATTCAGTTCCTTGTGGACCGATTTCTGCTTTTAACTTTATCTCACAGTCGTTCATCTTGTCATCTTACCGGTGCTATACTGGTAGATTCTTCTTACTCCTGGATATTACCCGGCCTGTGCCTTTTTTTAACAGCTGCACAGGTAGATTCTTTTCCTTACCCCAGTTAACTAATTCATATATTCTTATCATTACACAGACAATCTTACACTATTCTGACTTATTACTAAACATTCTTAAATCCATATCACTATATATGTACATCTGCCACCCATCTTCGGGTGGCCAGGTTAATTCCTGCCTTCTTTCTTTCTTCTTCTCCTGCTGGGTGTCCAGCGAGGTAGGTGATAGGTCGGTTTCCACTCCCTAACCATAAGTACCCTGACCGGACGTGGGTTTGAGTCCCACACTATCGAAGGAATGTACCCTCCGGTACTGCAGCACACCGCTCCTTTGGGGGTGGCTGCCTCGTTCCTTTCTTCCCCTGGGGGTTGTTCTGCCTGGTTGAGGGCTACGGCCTGGGGGCTCTCACTTGGTGGCTGGTCCACCGCTATCTCTTCTGGGGGTCCCTTGTTGCCCAAGGCTACCGGCTGGGTGTCCCTGCTTGCGGGCTGGTCTCGAACCTTAGGAGCCCTTTTGCGGCTGGTCCGTCTCCCGGCACTGAACCATTTAAATTGGAGCACTGGTGACCATGGTGTTTTTGGCCGTGGTGGGCGGGGAGTCCTTCTTAAGGCTCTGGCTGCTGGGGGTGTGCCCGAGTCCCAAATGATTGGGGGGACAGTTCCTCCAGTAACACAGTTAACCACCCCTCTAGGTACAGTCTGTGGGTCTGCCACGTCCGCTGTGGGATTTCCAAAGTCGGGGGCTGTTGGCTGGGGGTCCCTGTCTTTGGTGCGGTTTACAGTTTTTGGCTGTCCCTTACGTTTAGCTGCTGGCCCTGGGTTGAAAAGTTTGCGGAATCACTTTGTTCGGCGAGGTAATTTTATGGCATAGACCATGGGGCTTGACTTGTTGATAATGTGGTACGGTCCCATGTAGAGTGCCTCAAAGACCCCTACTCTAGCGTAGTTCTTCACCATAACCTGGTCCCCTATCTCCCATTCGTGATGTTTGCAGGGTTCTAGCAGCAGTCGGTTGCTCCGATGCTGTTTTCCCATGTTGTTAGCAGCCTGCCAGTGAATCTGTTTAAGGTGTTCAAACAGATTCCTGACAAAGCTGTCCCGGTTCGCTTCCCTAAGCTGACCTTCTGTGAGTACTGGGGCTAACACATGGGTGACGGTTCGCATGCTCTGCCGGTCATGAGCTCGTACGGGGAGTACCACGTGCTCTTTGACTGGCTGGCCCGGATCCCCATGAGGACCAGTGGTAGGACCTCTACCCACCCCTTGGATGAGTTCCCTGTCTCTATGCACAGCCTTTCTTTGATGGTATGGTTTAAACGCTCCACAGGCCCAGATGACTCCTGGTTGTGGCGAAATGCCATTTTCCTTTGATGCCAAGCACCTTAAGGGTCTCCTGCATCACCTGCCCGGTGAAGTAACACCCTTGGTCGGACTCCTCATGTTGTGGTAGTCCCCAGCGAGAGAACACTTCTCTGACCAGGATGCCAGCTATTCCCAGGGCAGTGGCTGTTCGGCATGGGAAGGCTTCCACCCATTTAGTGAATACATCCATCAATACTAGGCAGTACTTGTAACCTCCCTGGGCAGTAGGTAGGGGCCCGATGTAGTAGACCTGGATTGACTGCCAGGGTCCCTCTACCCTCCGGGATATGTCCCATAGACACCTTTCTTTTCTGGGAGATCGGGGTTGTTGGCCGGGCACACCAGACAGCTAGCACAGAACTCGCGGACGTCTTCCCTGAGTCCCGGCCACCACCCTGCCTGTTCCACTCATTGCCAAGTGGTCTCAGGTCCGGGGTGTCCTGCTCCTGGACTCTCGTGGGCCAGCTGGAGGGATTCCCTACGGTGTTGTTGCGGTACTACCCATTGCTCCCCCAGAAAAGTATGCCTTCTTTAATGGCAATTGTTGAGGTGCCATACGAGCCGTCTATCCTTTCCCCATTTGCTAGCATGTTCAGGACAGTTTAGAGGACGGGGTCTTGGGTTTGAACCATTTTAGGTCCGGGGGCAAAACTATCCCTGCCTTCCCTGCCATCCCTATCCTGACCCTGACTGCTGTGATGGGTCCTGGACTGTACGGATCCCAGAGCTTGCCCATGCAGGCACCTTGCTTGGCCAACATGTCGGCCTGCTGGTTTTCCTCGCTACGGGGTTCGGTGGTTGAATGTGCCTTCACCTTATGAATGTAGATATTCCCTTCCTCCCCTGCGGCTTTCATGATCTTTTCCAGTAAGGGCTTAATTGCCAGGGGTCTCCTGTCTGCGGATGTGTATCCGAGGCGGGACCAGATAGCCAGGTACTCCATACAAGAATTGCATGTGAACATACTGTTCGAGCAAATCGTGTATGGGGTAGGGAATTTTCGGGGTGTGTGCCTACGTACACCACCGCAGACAGTTCAGCGTGCTGGGCGCTCATAGTACTGGGGAGTTTAATCGCCAGGGCAATGCCTGCCTCGGGGTCATAAACTCCGCAGCCTGTGAGTCGTTCACACGCAGATACCGTGCTTGAACTGTCCACATAGATCTCTCGGCCTGTGGGGTGTAACCCAACCCGAAAGCCTACGTTAATTTCCTAAACCCCTTCTATGGAACACTCGGTTCGCAGAGACCCTTTACACGAAAGTCCATTTGAGAATGAAGCAGGGTCCAGCGAACAATGCGGGCATTGCTCACTGACCCGTCTTTAATTTTCCTATCCAGGAGCATTTGGGTGGGCGTATGGTGGGTAAGGAGTGTGTTAGGGGACCCCACTGTGAAGATCAGTGATCTTTTCACAGCCCAGTGAGTGGCTAGGAGGTGCCTCTCACAGTTGGAGTATCCGTGAGTATCCTGGGGGAGTAGACCACTGGTCTCAGCCGGCCGTGCCGCTCCTGGAGCAGTACTGCGCTCAGGCTGTCCCCATTGGCTGCTACCTCCAGGAAAAACTCTTTACCTCCATCTATGGCCCCTAGAGCTGCCGCAGTCTGCAGGTCTTTCTTGAGTTGGATAAATGCTGCCTTGCAACCTTTGTCCCATTCCCACTCCACTCCCTTGTGTAGGAGTCGGAGCAAAGGGGCTGCGGTGGCTGCATAATCCTCAATAAAATCTCTGCAGTATCTGGTTAGCCCTAGAAAGGATCTTACTCCTGTTACTGTGTTGGGAGCGGGTAACTTCTGCACTGTTTCCCTTCCAGCTTTGTCTACGGTTCTTTCTCCAGCGTGCACAGCCAGGCCCAGGAATTTTACTTCCTTCAGGCCGATCTGTGCCTTCTTGGGGTTTACTTTAAATCCTTCTTCTTTCAGCAGCTCCAGCAGCTCAGCCAGCAGTGAACAGGAGCAGGTCATCTATATGCTGTACTAATTGCTGGGGTCTGCTGAAACTCTTTAAACAGTTGGCCATACACTGATGGAAAATACTGGGGCTGTTGTGGAAGCCCTGAGGGAGACAGTTCCAAGTGTATTGCTGCCCCTTAAAGGTAAAAGCAAACTTGTACTGATCTTTGTCATGTATCTCACACTACTGTATATAACTGTACCTTACCATACATGACTGTAACTAGATATGACCTGTAACCACAACCATACTTTACCACCAAGGGTGCACTTGCAGGAGACACTGCATACCTGTTCCACACAGGTATATAAAGGCAGGTCTCAGGCAAGTGTGGCACTCAAGAGCTGTGAAATAAAGGTGCAGGTCCAGAGTGACCTTGACTTCAGCATGTGCCTCGTGCAAGTCTGTATTGCAGGGTCAGGACTTTACAGTGGCGACGAGTTACGGGATCACAGAATCCACAAAATGGCTACCAACGGCTCAGATAAGAAATGCAATGCTGGAGACAATTGGGAGGACTTTAGAGAAAGGCTCCAGCAAAGCTATGTAACCAAAGACTGGTTGGGCAATGATAAGGCAGACAAGAGAAGAGCCCATCTCTTGACCAGCTGTGGCTCGAAAACAAACGCCTTAATGAAGGGCCTGCTGGCACCTGAGAAACCAGCAAGCAAGTCGTTTGAGGAGTTGAGCACACTGGTGAGAGACCACCTGAAGCCAGCGAGCAGCGTACACATGGCCAGGCACAGGTTCTACAACTAAAGACGTTGTGTGGGCCAGAGCAGACTCGACTTTGTGATGGAACTTCGGAGGCGGGCCTGTTTATGTGAGTTCTCCAATGAACTAAAGAAAGAAGTACTGAGGGACTTTTTTATTGAAGGAATAGGCCACGCAGGCATATTCCGAAAGCTTATAGAGACCAAGAACTTGACCCTAGAGGCAGCAGCACTTGGCAGGAGAAGAAGAAACGAGGTTGATCTATACTGTGGGTACGACAACTAACGAAACATCGGAACAAGGGGTTCACAGCGTGAAACAAGCCGCTACCCCTACACACAGAAGCCATCAAGGGCCACATGAACGGTCGTTCACACCTCATCAATGCACAATGCGAGCAATCAACTACAGACTGAGAGAAGCTCAAGAGAGATCAGCCAGACGCAGCTCATCCTTCAGAGACAATGGAAGCGGTCTGTGCTGGAGATGTGGGGGAAGGTACTCAACAAGGGGGTGTCGATTTCAGCATGTTGTTTGCAGAAACTGCAACTAGACAGGGCATCTGGCTCGCATGTGCAGAAAAACAGCAGCTCGACTGGCATACGAATCGTAAGGGTCGGAAAGCGGACCAGAAGACAGTGGGGACAGTGCCCGGGACGCCGAGGTACAGCGGGTCAACACGATCAATATCCACTGTTCTTACAACAAGACGCCTCCAATAATGATGAAGGTCCTACTCAACGGGATACCCGTCAACATGGGACTGGACACGGCAGCTAGTCAATTTCTCATGAGCGTCCAACAGTTTGAACAGCTGTGGCCACACAAAAACTACAGACCAAAACTCACAAGGATCGACACCAAACTAAGGACCTATACCAAAGAAATCGTCCCAGTCCTTGGCAGCGCCATGCTCTCAGTCACACACAAAGGGACGGTGAACCGACTTCCCCTGTGGATTGTCCCCGGAGATCTCCCAGCACTGTTGGGGCGAAGCTGGCTGGCAAAACTAAATTGGAAGTGGGATGATGTTCACGTCAGAGGAACGGACCTCCTGCTCAACAGTTCTAAGTCGTTTTGAACATCTCTTTCAGCCAGGTGTGGGCACCTTCAAAGGGGCTAAAGTTAAAATCTACATCACACAGGACGCCAGACCGTTCCATCACAAGGCCAGAGCTTTGCCTTATGTGATGAGGGAAAAGATTAAACATGAACTGGACCGGCTTCTGCGGGAAGGCATTATCTCACCCATGGAATTTAGCGACTGGGCAAGCCCCATCGTCCCCGTCATGAAGCCTGATGGATCCGTACGAATCTGTGGGGATTACAAGTCTACCATAAACAGAGTCTCCCTACAGGACCAATACCCGCTGCCCAGAGTGGAGGACTTATTTGCCACATTGGCTGGAGGTAAACTTTTCTCGAAACTAGATCTCACATCTGCGTATATGACGCAAGAACTGACCGAATAGTCTAAGCTACTCACCACCATCAACACACATCGAGGCGTTTTTATGTACAATCAATGCCCGTTCGGCATCAGGTCAGCAGCTGTTATATTCCAGCGCAACATGGAGAGTCTGCTCAAGTCCATCCTGGGGACGGTTGTGTTTCAAGATGACATACTCATCACGGGCAGGGACACCGACTCCCATCTCTGCAATTTGGAGGAAGTACTAAGTCGATTGGATCGGGTAGGCCTAAGAATTAAGAAATCCCAGTGTCTGTTTCTCGTGCCTGAGGTTGAATTTTTGGGCAGAAGGATTGCCGCTGATGGAATCCGCCCAACAGAATCCAAAACCGAAGCAATTCGTCTGGCACCCAGGCCCCGGAATGTTTCGGAACTGTGCGCCTTTCTCGGGCTACTCAATTACTTTGGGAACTTTATGCAGAACTTGAGCATGCTGCTGGAGCCTCTCCACGTGCTACTCAGGAAGGGGTGCGATTGGTTTTTGGGGGACGCCCAAGAACGCGCCTTCAATAAGGCACGCAACCTTCTATGTTCCAACAGTGTTTTATTCTTTTTTGACCCAGGTAAAAAGCTAGTTCTTACATGTGATGCGTCAGCGTACGGGGTTGGGTGCATTTTACAGCATGTCAACGATGCGGGTAAATTACAACCCATTGCTTATGCCTCCAGGTCACTTTCGCGGATGGAGCGCGGGTACGGTATGGTTGAGAAGGAGGCGCTCGCGTGCCTGTACTGTGTCAAAAAGATACCTTTTCGGGGCCAAGTTCGCGTTAGAAACCGACTACAAACCCCTCACGTCCCTGCTATCCGAGTGCAAGGCAATAAGCGCCAACGCCTCGGCGCGCATTCAGCGATGGGCACTCATGCTGGCGTCTTACGATTACACAATAAGGCACAGACAACTGTGCCGACGCGCTTAGCAGGCTACCTCTGGCGATCACGGAAGGGTCCGACGAACAGGACTGTGAGATGGTCATGCAATCAATGCCTTTGAATCCACAGGTTCGCCCATGACGGCTCGCCAAATCAGAGCCTGGACGACCAGCGACCCCAAGTTATCCTTAGTCAAAAGATGTGTTTTAACTGGTGACTGGGCAGAGGCTTGCGATGACTGCCCCGAGGAGATCAAACCTTTCCATAGGCGCGTGCATGAACAATTACGACAGGCAGACTGCCTGATGTGGGGCAGCCGAGTCGTTATGCCCTTGCGAGGCAGAGAGGCGTTTGTCCGGGAGCACCACCGCGAGCACCCGGGGATCGTCCTTATGAAGGCCATAGCCAGATCCCACGTCTGGTGGCTTGGCATTGATGCGGACTTGGAGCTCTGCGTCTGGCAGTGCACCATTTGTGCCCAACTCAGTAATGGCCCCAGGGAGGCCCCCCTAAGCCCCTGACCATGGCCCACAAAACCGTGGTCGCGGGTGCATGTAGACTATGCAAGCCCATTCATGGGCAAAATGTTCCTCGTAGTCGTCGATGCATTTTCAAAGTGGATCGAGTGCACCATTTTAAACTCGAGCACCACCTCCACCACTGTGGAGAGCCTTAGAACCATGTTTGCAACGCACAGAATTCCTGACATATTGGTCAGTGATAATGGTCCGTGCTTCACCAACGCAGAATTTTAAGATTTTATAGTTGACCACGGAATAAATCACGTTAAGACGGCACCGTTCAAGCCGGCCTCCAATGGCCAGGCGGAGCGAGCAGTGCAAATCGTTAAACAAGGCATGCTAAAAATCCAAGGTCCCACGCTGCAGAGCCGCCTGTCGCGACTGCTGCTGGCATACAGATCTCATCCGCATTCGTTGACTGGGGTTCCCCTCGCGCAACTATTGATGAAACTGACCTTAAAGACTAGGCTCTCGTTAAACCTCCCAGACATGCATGAAATTGTTGAGGCAAAGTGCCGGGTGCTAACTGAGTACCATGACCGAAATTCGAGGGGGAGGTGGAATGAGATAGAGGACAAAGTGTTTGTGCTAAACTATGGCAGGGGTCTCAAATGGCTTGCAGGGACAGTCACAGGCAAGGAAGGAAACAGGCTACTGGTTGTACAAATGGACAATGGCCAAACCTGCCAGAGGCATGTAGACCAAGTAAAAAGTAGATTCACCAACAATACTGCAGAACCAGAGGCAGACTACAATGTGGAACTCATACCACACCTGGTGGACAGACAGAGGGAACAACCTGAGGAAAGGGCAGTCTCAACAGACAGCCCAGGCAAGATACCAGCAATCATACTGAACGAAACAGACAGCCCAGGCGAGATACAAGCAATCACACCGAAAGAAGAACAGACACCAAGGCAAACAACTGAATCACAATTAAGACGCTCCACGCGAGAGCGTAGACCACCTGAGAGACTGAATCTATAAAGACAATAAGACCTTGGGGGAGGGTGATATCATGTATCTCACACTACTCTATATAACTGTATCTTACCATGCTATACATGACTGTAACTAGATAGGACCTGTAACCACAAGCATACTATACCACCAGGGGTGCACTTGCAGGAGACACTGCATACCTGTTCCACACAGGTATATAAAGGCAGGTCTCAGGCAAGTGTGGCACTCGAGAGCTGTGAAATAAAGGTGCAGGCCCTAAGTGACCTTGACTTCAGCACTTCAGCATGTGCCTCATGTAAGTCTGTATTGCAGGGTCAGGACTTTACAATCTTCCCTTCTTAAAGGTATGGACCAGAACCCGTTGGAAATATCCAGCACCGTGAAGGTGGTCGCAGAGGCTGGGATACTTTCAATGAGGTCGGCGACCCAGCAGCAATAGTGGGTGCACAGGCGGGGATGTTACGGTTGAGTACTCGATAGTCCACCATGGCTCTCCAGGAGTTGTCCGGTTTCTTAACTGGCCACAATGGAGAATTCACATGGGTAGCTATTGGTCTCAGTACGCCTATTTAACCACGAATCCAAGGCTGTTTCCATGTCTGCCTCCGTCTCCCTGGGGAAGTTGTACTGTTTCTGTGGTCGGGTCATAGGGTCCCCATCTATACTAACCTTGACCCCATTTATTCTCCCGCAGTCGTGATTGTGAGTGGCAAAAGCTGCAAGGTTTTTCCTCACATGCTCTTGATTCTCTACAGGGGTGTTACTGACCAGTGATTCAATGTTGTAACCCCCGCTTTGGCTTCATGGTGCACACTATTATTTTCCCAGTTTTCCCGGGATAACCATCACCTCACTCTCCTGTCCCATACAGACTGACCCCCAGAGACAGTGATTTCTTAAATTCATTAGGATCCCGAGGTCTAGGATAAAGTCAGCCCCCAGGATCGCTCTCCCTTCCTGCTCCCACTTCATCAGGACACAAGTCCACTTATTGTGGAGTGTACCTAAATGAATGGTGAGCGGAACGGAGAATGAGCCAGTATGTTCAGTGCCTGTGAAACGCACCAAGCTGTAGGGGACCCCGCTAGACAGAGGTGAGGCGGCGGGGTTAGCTGCATAGACAAGGGTGCTTGAGGCACCGGTGTCCAGCAGGTAAGTCCCTTTCACCTTTTCCACTTCCATCTGAACGGTCTGTCTCCCCCGCGCATCATACTCGAGGGAACACAGGTGGCCAGGCTGTGCCTGTCCTCGTCACGGTTTTGGTTGGGAGGGGGCAGATGGGATCTCGGTACCGGTGGCAGTGGCTACCTTCCCAGGGCCATCTAACATGGCTCGGAGCGCAGTTAAAAAGGTATCAAATGAGTGGGGAGGGACTTCCTCATCTATCTCGGTCTTTTGGGCAGGGGCTGGAGAATTTTTTCCTGCGCTATTCTTCCAAGGATTTTTACAATCCTTTCTCCAGTGCCCACCTTTTCCGCACCCGAAGCAGGTACGTTTTGTATCGGAGGGGTTACCCCACTCGTGGAGCCATTCCCTCTTATCTTGGCTAGGTCGGATTTCGTAAACCCTTCCCTTTTGTGGGTGCTCTTCTGTCTGTCGAAATCTCGACCTCAGAAAAGAATGACTCCGACACTTACAACTCCGATGGAAGTTTCCCTTTTAATTTACTTGCTCGCAAGGGGTAAGTTTCACTCAGTCAAGGGCCAAATGAAACCTCCGCAATGGTACAGCTTCACAAGATATTTATACAGTAAAACCCAAGTTCTGGCCTCTCCCTGTGTATTGCTCTGTCTCACAGTCAGTGAATACAGATAAAGAGTTAATTACTATATCCTGGTACTGAAATGGTGTCAAGATATTTCCTTTTGTCAGGGTTATCAGAAAGCCAAACGGCCATTACTCCATGAGTCATAGGTAATGGGCTATCACCTGTCTTGTATTGTATCAGGATTATCCAATTTCCTGGTCAGTTTACCTGTTTGCTTCAAATGGATGAGGTCTCGGAAAGAGATAATGGCTAGAAGATAAGGGTGGGGGGGTGACATGGAACTCCTGTAGTGTAGACAATAGGAGAGCACCATGGGGGTTACTTGTCTCAGCATGACTTGTCTCCTAGCTGTCTGATAACCATCAGCCATCTAACAGCAGGTTTAGCTGTTCATAATAAGCTGGCTGCTAAAATGCAGAAAGTTCTGGAAGGGCCAGGACTCCATTTTAATCAAAAGGCACACAAATACCGTATGGTATCAGCTTAGATAAAAATACATTTCCACATTCCCCCATTTTGTCCTTCACAAGGACAACTCAATCCATTCTGATCTTGTACAGTCTCTCCATTTCCATTTCTTTAGTTTCATTACTCACTAGGCATATTATACCTTCAGGATTTCTTATTCTGGGAGTAATGCTTAGGAAGGGAGGCTGATGGTTATTATCATAATTGGGCTGGTACCATCCCTGGAAGGTTGTAAGTTTATACCCTGCCGACCTCCATTCTGTTTGCTCCTTTGTTTCTGGCCCCTTAGTTAGTTTTGTCCTGTTTTGCACTGTCAACCATTCTACCATTTCTGATTCGTTAAAGGGGACAGATCTCAGGGGAATACCCCCCCTGGAGTGGACAGGTACATGGGAACATATCCAACAATTCGACAAGTTTCTTTCTTGAGCATACCTATGACTCAGTGCCATAAATACGTTTACGTGCAATTCCCTTCGGTGGTGGGTCTGTACCCCTGGTGTAATCAATAATGTGAAGTAAAACCCTGTCAAGCCCAGCACCATCAGTCCCCATAGTCCATACAGTTCTTTATTCAGTCTTCCTTTTTCTGTTCCTCTGATTCCTTCGTCCCTTCCTCCTGGTCGGGTGCCCGTTTGCAATGGGATGCGTGGATCCATGTTGGTCTTTCCTTTACCTTGATTGCAGTATTGGTCGCCAGCAGGACCTGGTATGGTCCTTCGAATCTTGGCTGTAGACTGCTTTTCCTTTTAAAAATCTTGATGTAAACGAATTCCCCTGGCTCCAGGTTATGACACTTCCCTTCCGCTGGCTTGACTTGGGCTTCCTTTACCTGTGAATGAAAGCTGGAAATACATTTGGTTAGTGCAATACAATAATTCAACATATTTTCCTCCATTTTGTGGATGTCCATCTGTTTTGCAGTAAATGGTGCTGTAAAAGGTAGTCGTTGGGGACGTCCCATAATTATCTCATGTGGTGACAGGCCTGTTGTTCTGTTGGTTGCAGATCGCATTACCATCAAAGCTAAGGGCAGCAGTTCTGTCCATTTCAGTCCAGTGTCATTGCATAGTTTTGCCAGCTTATTTTTAAGCATTCCATTATATCTTTCAACAAGTCCAGCTGATTGTGGATGATAACTGCAATGAAAACGTTGATTAATCTGTAAAGCTTTACACATTTCTCTTATAACAGTTCCCGTGAAATGTGACCCGTTATCACTAGAAAGCTTAGCAGGGATTCCGAAGCGCGGTACAATTTCTTTTAACAAACATTTAGCAACAGTAGTGGCATCGGCCTTTTTACATGGAAAGGCTTCAATCCATCTAGAGAACACATCTACAATAACTAATACATACTTGAATCCCATACACATAGGTAATTCAATAAAATCCATTTGTAAATGTACAAAAGGCCCGACTGGATTTGGGTGGGAGGCAGATTCTACTTTTTCCGTCTTACCCGGATTCATTGTCTGACAGGTAACACAATTTTCACAGATTTGTTTTGCAATTGCCGAAATACCTGGTGCATACCAAGTTGCCAAAATATAATCTGCCAATCCCCCTTTGCCTGCATGTGTGAATGTATGAACACATCGGGCAATCCATGGAAGTAAGGATCTAGGGGCCACCACGCGGCCGTCATGGTGAACCCATATTCCTTCTGGATTTTTATAACATTGATCCTTCGTCCAGGTCACCACCTCCTCCGTACTGGCCTGTGTCTGAAAGGCCAGCACGTCATTAATAGTGGGTGGCGGGTCTGAGCAATGATTGTTCCTCAGTGGGAACAATGACACCTGCATCCCCCCTTTTGACAGAGCTGCTGACTTAGCTGCATTATCAGCTCTGGCATTCCCAAGTGCCACCTCATTCGACTGGCCTGTATGTGCTTGGCATTTGATAATGGCAAGTTTTAAGGGGCATTGAATGGCTCGCAGGAGATTTTCCACTTGTTCTGCATTTTTGATAGGGGTTCCTGAAGAAGTCAGGTACCCGCGAATCTTCCAAATTTGTCCATAGTCATGTGATACCCCAAAAGCATACCTGGAGTCAGTGTAGATATTAACTGTGTGTCCTTCAGCCAGAATACAGGCTCGAGTTAACGCAAACAATTCGGCTTGTTGGGCTGAAAAGGAGTCTGGAAGAGAGGCTGTTTCGACAACATTAAACTGAGTTACAATTGCATAAGCCGCTCTAGGTTGGCCCCTATCATTTCGTAAGGCTGATCCATCAACATAGTACACTAGCTCAGGGTTACACATTGGTACATCTGTTAGATTGATACGTGGTTTAGTCACTAATTCGGTTACCATTTCACATGAATGGGGTTCGCCGTCGTCTTCCGTGGGGAGTAGAGTGGCTGGATTTAAGGTAGTGCATCTTTTGATGATAAGGTTCGGATTTGATAACAGTTCGACCTCGTATTTAGTGGTTCTTGCTGAGGTTAGGTGTTGGGTGGCACATTTAGTAAGTAAAATCTCGACAGAGTGTGGGATATATAAAATGGTCTGATGATTTAGAGTTATTGTCTGAGCCTGTTGCATAGCATAATAAGCTGCTGCCAACGAAGGAAGACATCCTGGTAGTCCGCGTGCCACTGGGTCTAGTTGGGTACGCTACCGGTCGCTGCCTGTCCCCATGTAACTGAGTCAAAACAGATTGTGCAAAACCCGACTTGTGATGCACAAATAAGTTGAATAGCTTAGTGTAATCTGGTAATTCCCAAGGCTGGTGCTGAAGTGAGGGACTGCTTAAGGTTCTGGAAAGCATTCCGGGATACTTCATTCCACATCCTTTAAGCATTGTGAGAATATAGTAGATTCATTCACAGCTCGTAGGTCATGGACAAACCTCCATTTGTGTGGGCTTCTGAACTGGACAAATCTGTGTGTTACACGGACTTCTCATTTATGCTTATAGTGATTCACAGATCACAGAATGTAAAGTACTTGTTTTCTAATTTTATTAAAAGGCTTCCAAACCCAAGATTTTTTCCCAATACACCCAAAATGTTGATCAAGAGATCACCTGAAATATCTCAAAATCCCAATTCAACTGTTTTACTGCCACTCTTTATCAAAAAAAAATCCTCTTACTGAGCTAGAAGCTTTTGTACCAAGAATTTACACCAAGGACAATGAGAGTGTACTCCCCCAGCCTGCACCTCGAGAGACCCACAAAGGCTTTTTAAAAAAAAAAGCATTACAACTTTTAACCACCGGGACCATGTCTCAACAAACCTATCCCTTTGTGCATTTCCTAGCTCTGTAACCTCTCATCCGAATAAATCCACACCTGCGCTTCTAACTTAAAATGTCTTAAACTTCCCACATACAGGACAACACTATGAAGGGTTAAAAAACTTCACTTTGTTTGAAAAAGTGGGTGGAGCTAAAACAAACAGGCAGCTCCACAACTTTTCCAAACAGGTTTCCAGACACAAGGAAAAAAGACAGAAGCACTCTCATTCAAAGACAAGACATTCACGCACTCTCATTCAAAGACAAGACATTCACAAGTCTCTCTCCATTCAATAAAGCTTTTTCTTTTACTAGCTTCATTTTTTTTTTCATAAGTCACTATCAGGTTCTCTTTTTTTTTTTGATTTACTTCCTCTGTTAATTTTACATGGGCTTGAAGAATCGGAACCCAGGCCTTTTCTATTACTTTCCTTTTTTTTTTTTACCTGGATCTCTGTTTATAAGACATTCCTCTAGACAAGTTGTTCTCTCTAAATTAAATGAACCATCGGGTGGAAATGGCCTGTTTTCACCCTTAGTCCACTTTACTGGTTTTTGTTTCTTTGGTCAATTGAAGACTGACCACAATTCTGGAGCATGACATAGGCTGGTGTGCCTTTTGTGGTGTTTTAACTTGCTCCGGCACCCATTCTGGATGATTAAGATTTTCCCACAGTTTCTGATCTCACAATCCTTTCGGCCAACCGAGTTCTCTACGCCCACTTCTCCTGGCCGTTACGTGGCCTGAAAAGGCTCTTAATTCGGGCTCAGTCTGGGTGTGTGAGATATGTTGGCACGAACCAACCGTAGTTGATCAATCAGTTACTGTTTCTTTTCCTAATCAATCCTTGTGTTTTTTTTTTCCGAATCACAATATTCCCTAGTGACTCTTCCCGTTTCTCTAATGGCAATGACTCACAAAGGTATTGCACACAACAGTAATACAAGGACAACAAACAATATTCCCGTGAGTACACAAATCATAACCTCTAAACAAATTCTCAGTCTGCGTTGTACGCCACTACAGACCGAGTCCTTAACTTATCCTAATAACAGCTGATAAAACTTAAGGTTCCGTACCCAAACTCTTTGATCGATTGCGCTCTTTTTTTTTTAATAGTCTTATCACATAAGAACCCCTTCCGAATTAAAAACAATAAAAATCTTATCACATAAGAACCTTCGATCGATTATTAGCGCTTTCTTTTTCCTTTTCTTTTAATAGTCTTATCACATAAGAACCCCTTCCGAATTAAAAACAATAAAAATCTTATCATATAAGAACCTGGAACCCTTTTCGATCGACTAGCGCTTTCTTTTACCTACTGAAACCTTCCCCGGGCTGTCTCGAGATTTTTTCCAGAACCTGTTCTCTTCTGCTGGCGAGCTGAGAAAGAAATGGTTATAAAAAAAAATACCTTTAACTTTTAAATGCCGAGTCTTGTAGATGCAGTACCTCAGCTGTGGACAACAGATTACATCTGCGATTCAACAGTGAAGAAACCTCTTGTGAGCAAAGGCTCACCTTGTTTGGCCACCGAAGCCTTTCACTGGAGAGGCACTATGCCTGTATCCGTTTTACTCACAGAACAGAGAGTATGCATCTCGGTGGAACCTCCAATAACTGTCGAAATCTCGACCTCAGAAAAGAATGACTCCGACACTTACAACTCCGATGGAAGTTTCCCTTTTAATTTACTTGCTCGCAAGGGGTAAGTTTCACTCAGTCAAGGGCCAAATGAAACCTCCGCAATGGTACAGCTTCACAAGATATTTATACAGTAAAACCCAAGTTCTGGCCTCTCCCTGTGTATTGCTCTGTCTCACAGTCAGTGAATACAGATAAAGAGTTAATTACTATATCCTGGTACTGAAATGGTGTCAAGATATTTCCTTTTGTCAGGGTTATCAGAAAGCCAAACGGCCATTACTCCATGAGTCATAGGTAATGGGCTATCACCTGTCTTGTATTGTATCAGGATTATCCAATTTCCTGGTCAGTTTACCTGTTTGCTTCAAATGGATGAGGTCTCGGAAAGAGATAATGGCTAGAAGATAAGGGTGGGGGGGTGACATGGAACTCCTGTAGTGTAGACAATAGGAGAGCACCATGGGGGTTACTTGTCTCAGCATGACTTGTCTCCTAGCTGTCTGATAACCATCAGCCATCTAACAGCAGGTTTAGCTGTTCATAATAAGCTGGCTGCTAAAATGCAGAAAGTTCTGGAAGGGCCAGGACTCCATTTTAATCAAAAGGCACACAAATACCGTATGGTATCAGCTTAGATAAAAATACATTTCCACATGTCCCTCTGTCGTTTCTATTAGCTGGAGTGAGTGGCCTAAGCACTCCCTGCTCTGTGGCTTGGGGATCTCTTGGGCCGAACCAGGCCTCAGCCTTGGTTCTTATTCTGGGTAAACTGTTAGCTGCTAGGCTTCGGAGCCAGTGTGCTAATTCATCCGTGCTTAAGTGATCTCTGTCTGTGTCCCCACTACAGGCGCTTTTGTACACAGGTCACAGTCGGTCTGCAAAAGCCTGTGGGGTTTCCCCTGTGAGCTGCACCGTTTTCTCTATTCTGTCATTGCAGCCCATAGCTTCTAAAATGTCCTTTTGGATGGCAGCAAGTGTTTTCTGTCCTCTTTTGCTCTTAGTAGAGAGGGACTGGTACAGTTTGCTGTCTAGGGATAGGAGAATCATCTTTGCCATTTCTGCATCATCGCACCCATTAATATCCCCTGCCTGTTCCACTTCCACAAAGTGAACTGAGGGGTCTCCCTTTGGATTTAGCTTTCCCAGGTGGCTTATCATAGCCCTAAGCTGGAGGGGGACCACAAACTGACTTTCCAGGGGCCCTGGACCCCCAGCTAGGGTAGGCAGACCAAACTTCTGTTGCTGGACTGGACACATTGGCCCTGGTTCTGGCTCTCCCTGTTCTGGCTCCCCTACCCCTCCTCCCTGCTGCCAAGCCGAGCTGAAACTCGGCGCCACAGGTGGTGGTGGTTCACTATCCCTGTCCGCCCCACAACTGATTTGCCCCTCCTGCTGCACCGGTGTAGTCACTGGTGCCAGAGGTGGTGACCGGGTAGTTTCCTCCTTCTGGTCCAGGTTTACCTGGGGTGTCCAGGCTTATTAGGCATACCGTGCCTTTTGCCTTGGACAGAGCAAGGTTTAAACTTTTAATTTGTTGCTGACAGGGACCGTGGTCTCCCAAATCAAACCCACATAGCCAAAGTGCTAGCTACTTTATACGCTGCTTGCACATATTTTAATCTTTCCTGGAGCTCTTTTACTTGTAGGGTGAGGCGAGTGCTTTCCTCCCTCAGTGACTTTTCATTACTTTTGGCCTCGGTAACCTGACATTGAAAATGGTCCTGACTGTTTTTAAACCTTTCCATTATCTGGGTCCATTCCTGTTTTCGCTTACGGAGTTCTTCCAATAATCTTTCTTCTGACATAACCCTTTCCTGATAGGTCTCTGCGTATTCCCATAACTCTGCCTGTAATGTTTAATTCATTCTGTCTAGGAGTTGGACCTGTCGCTGTTGACCAACCAAATTGCCTTCTCTACTGTTTCTTTGTGATCTTTGCTTGCAGTCCGCTGGATTGCAGCGTCAGCTGGAAGCTCAGCGCGCAATAGACTAAATTCCCATTCTTTAGTTACATTGACCTTCTTATACACATAGGAGGAAATCCTCTCTCCCATCTTGGCTCTTTGCCCCAAACCAGCACTCTCTGCATCACACCCCTTGTACCAGAGTCCTGCAACGGTCACCATTTTGTAAGGGTATGGTCTCTATGAGGGGGTTAGGTTCCCTTCTGACCAACTTGAACGGTTCAAATCACCCCCACTCCCTTGGGTTCTGTACTCTGGATTTATTTGGGTAGTGTGACAAAAGTGCAAAGGACACTGGTTTAATGCAAAGAACTTTGTTTTTATTACAGTCAAGGTAATACAAGCTTATTACTCCAGTAAGAAAATACAAGGGCAAACTTACAATCACTCTAATAATGGACAATACAAGGAATGGTACAAGGTCAAACTTATAATCACTCTAATAAAGTACCATACACTACACATTCAAAGGGGGTTGCAGTAAAATTACACCTCCCATCTCCCAATACCTAATTCTAGCTAGGTTAGACTCCAGGGCAGCCAGGGACTATGCTTACCAATCCTTCCTTGACAGTTAACGGTAGATCGCGGTTGTTTTTCCCTTGATACCACGTTGACTGTGGTCGGTCGCAGCTGTGATGGCGATGTTCTTCCTTCCTTCAGGACTTCAGGACTTCAAGGCTGCAAAAGTTAGCTTACAACTGTCGCGTTGGTTTCTCTCCTTGTCTTGGTGACACCAGCGTAGTGTGGTACTAGTCTGTCAGTCAAAGTGTCATCTGAGGCAGTAGCAGCCTTGTAGCTACCTAGCAACCACCTAACCTGTGTTGAAAACAGGGGCCAGTTATACGATTTCACTGTTCTAATCTTGCTGCCAAATCTGTTCAAAATCCTTTGTATAATTTTGGCAGGCTTGGCTCTGCTTTGTAATATTTTGGTGGGTTCGTTAAAAGTTGATATGTTTTGGGTGAGTTGATGTTCGAAAACTGTTTCCTGATGGAAATATTAGTTGGTAATTGCAATGTTCTTTTGTGCTTAGTCTTTTGCATACAGGCTGGAATGTTCCTCTTTGTGATGTATATGCTGAAATGGTTGTCCAGACCCATGGTGATGGGTAGTTACCTCTGGGTGATTTTGTGACGTTAATGTCTCTTGTGGGGGAAGGATTTTTGAACACTCATTCTTCCAGACAGGTTAACTTAGTCCTCACACCCAGGTAGCTTCACTTAATCAGTCTGTCTCTGCCAGTTCCGTAGGTCCGCCCACAGCCTTGAGTTTGTCTTTTAAAATCCAAAATTCTATTAAAGTTCGTAGTTTCTCCCATAAGCAGTTTAGAGTTCCAAACTTTTTGGTAGGAAGTCCCAAATTAAATTTCCTTTCGAATGAGCCCAAACACAGGGGCTGGGGAGTTCTTGTGAATTTTGCATCCCTTCAACTTTGGCACCTGTGAAGTTGCCGATGTCTGGATCAAATAACGACGAGAATTTGTTTAGCACTTGGGCGCATGAGGCATCATCTACCGAAGACCGTGCTTTGATGTCGTCCCAGTTCCATCGGATCTTTCCTAGCCAGCTTCTGCCGAACAGCTTTGGGCCATCACCTGGTACAATCTATAGTTGTAAATCATGCACAGCTCCATCATACAATACCTTCACTGCTGCACTGCCAATGACTGGTATGAGTTCTTTGGTGTAAGTGCGCAGCTTGGTATGGAACGGGCTTAGTTTTGGCCTTTGTGCCTTGTTGCCCCACAGTTTCTCAAAAGCCTTCCTGCTCATAATTAACTGATTCGTCCCCGTGTCCAATTCCATGGAAACTGGAATGCCGTTTAATTTGACTTTTAACATGATCTTTGCAGCATTGAAGGTCACCAGCAAGTACTGTGCATAAAATAACGCCTTCAGCAGGCAGAACTGTACATGCCTGCAGAGGATAGACCTAGGATTACTCAGATTCCGCCGTGGTGGTGAAAGTGTGTATCCCATACACTTCCTCTTCAGCCTCAGGTTAAGTTGCCTCTCTTACTCGTTCAGCGTGATCCGCGCCGGATCGGACATCTTCTGCCGACCCTGCCACGTGGTGAATCGCAGCACATCTGCACATTTGCTGGAGGTGCCCGATTGTTCTGCAGCCTTTGCACACGTAGTGCTTGAATTGACATTGATTGGCTCAATGATCACCCCTGCAGCGCCACCATGGTGTTAATGGATTTGCATTCACGCCCCACGGCGGAATCTGAGTAATCCTAGGTCTATCCTCTGCAGGCGTGTAGGCCCTGCCGTGTACAGTTCTGCCTGTTGAAGGCGTTATTTTATGCACAGTACTTGCCGGTGACCTTCAATGCTGCAAAGATATCGTTCGTGGACATAAAAGCCTGGGCTATCGTGATGACCTTGCTCAGATCTTGGGATTCGGCAGACAGCAATTTGCAAAGAATGGCCTTGTGGCCGATTCCAAGCACAAAAATGTCCCGCAGCATTTCGCCCAAAAATCCAGCAAATAAGTACAGTCCCGCAAGGTGTCTTAGGTCGACGACATAGCTCGCCACGTTCTGGCCCTCGGAGCGATGGTGCGTATAAAAGCGATACCTGGCCATTAAGATGCTCTCCTTCGGCTTGAGGTTTTCCTGAACCAGCGTGGACAACTCTTCATATGTCTTCTCCGTTGGTTTCATCGGTGCAAGCAGATTTTTGATGAGGCCATATCTCATGGAACTGCAAAAGGTGAGGAGAATCGCCCTGCGCTTGACCGCGGTCTCTTCTGTATCCAGCTCATAAGCAACAAAGTACTGGTCAAGATGCTCAATGAAGGCTTCGCAATCATCACCCTCAACAAATCTCTCAAGAATTCCAACGGCAATCATAACCGTGTGAATGTTCGTGATCTGTTACTCGTTGTCAATTGTTATGTTCAGAATAATAACTCCACAAGATTGTATGCTGTAAACTCAAACTGTTGTAACCTTGATCTCTTTAATGTAACTCCAGAGTGAGGAAGCAGCATGGTAGACTGTCTTTTATACCTGCTTGCCCACGGTGTACAGATGACCCTTGGGTCTCCCACAGGTGCGCCCCCTGGTGGCAAGTCTTACACATTGATAAAGTTTATATACATAACAAAAGTCACTATAGCTCTGAAGTTTTATGCCATGGGCTCGTTCCAGTCTGCCACTGCAGACATATCGAACATCTTTCAACTCTCTGCCCATCGCCATATCCAGCAGGTGACCGATACACTGTATAGGAGAAGAGTCAAATATATCTCCTTCCCCATGACCAGCGAGAAGCAGATAAAGTGGCAGGCCAGATTTGTCAGGATTGTAGGGTTCTCCAGGGTGCAGGGTGCCATCGACTGCACACACATTGGCCTGAGGGCTCCACTGAACCATGCTGAACTGTTCATAAACAGAAAGCAATTTCATTCCCTGAATGTGCAGCTGTTGTATGACCACCAGCGTAGGACCCAGGCAGTTAATGCCAGGCAACAGCCATGATTCCTTCATCCTGTGCCAGATCAGTGTGCCCGCCGTCTTCACCGGGCCCAGTGGATGTCCCCTGTCCACTTGGCTGCTGACCATTTCGGAACCCCAGGACTGCGGCTAGTATCCATACAACGACGCTCATTCTGGCACCAAGTGCATCATCGAGCACTGCATCGGGATCCTCAAACAGAAGTTCCATTGCCTGGAACACTCTGGTGGTGATTTGCAGTAGTCTCCTGAACGGGATTCCATATCCATGGTGGTCTGCTGCATGCTGCACAACCTGGCTATTATGAGGGGCCAGCCACTGGAGGTCGAGCCAGCAGTACCACCTGAGGAGGAAGCGCAGGAGGAGGAGGATCCCTGTCGCCACCCAGCCAGGAAGCGTCATCACCATCGCAACCCTGCAAGGGAGGTGCAAAGACATCTGATTGATGCTCGATTCATATAATCTCATCCCCACATGATCCTTCAGCTCCTACTTTCCATGGCCATCACAATGAGTTCCTTCACACATTATTGCCCACTCTCAAATGATGTGATGTGGTGTATTTGGACTACCAGAAGACATTTAACAAGGTGCCACATAAAAAGTTATTGCACAAGTTAAAAGTTCACAGAGTTGGGGGTAATATATAAGCATGGATAGAGGATTGGCTAACGAACAGAAAACAGAGAGTCGGGATAAATGGTTCATTCTCGGGTTGGCAATCAGTAACTAGTTGAGTGCCGCAGGGATCAGTGCTGGGACTCCAACTATTTACAATCTATATTAACGACTTGGAAGAAGGGACCGAGTGTAACTGTTTGCTGCCGATACAAAGATGGGAGGAAAAGCAATGTGTGAGGAGGACACAAAAAATCTGCAAAAGGATATAGACAGGCTAAGTGAGTGGGCAAAAATTTGGCAGATGGAGTGTAATGTTGAAAAGTGTGAGGTTATGTACTTTGGCAGAAAAGATCGAAGAGCAAGTTATTATTCAAATGGAGAAAGATTGCAAAGTGCTGCAGTTCAACAGAACCTGGGGGTACTTGTGCATAAAACACAAAAGGTTAGTATGCAGGTACAGCAATTGATCAGGAAGGCCAATGGAATCTTGGCCTTTATTGCAAAGTGGATGGAGTATAAAAGCTACAGTTTTCAGGGTATTGTTGGAATACCGCATACAGTTTTGGTTTCCGTACTTATGAAATAAACTGCTTTGGAGGCAGTTCAGAGAAGGTTCACTAGGTTGATTTTGGAGATGAGGGGGTTGTCTTTTGAGGAAAGGTTGAGCAGGTTGGGCCTCTACTCATTGGAATTCAGAAGATTGAGAGGTGGTCTTATCAAAACGTATAAGATTATGAGGGAGCTTGACAAGATGGATGCAGAGAGAACGTTTCCATGGGAGAGACTAGAACTAGGGGGCATAATTTTAGAATAAGGGGCCACCCATTTAAAACTGGAGAAATTTATTTTCTCAGAGGGTTGTGAATCTGTGGAATTCACTGCCTCAGAGAGCTGTGGAAGCTGGGACATTGCATAAATTTAAGACAGATATAGAAAGTTTCTTAACCGATAAGGGAATAAGGGGTTATGGGGAGTGGGCAGGAAAGTGGACCTGAGTCCATGATCGGATCAGCCATGATCGTATTAAGTGACGAAGCTAGCTCGAGGGGCCGTATGTCCTACTCCTGCTCCTTCTTCTTATGTTCTTATACACCTGGCCAGATATAGGTGCAAAAAATAAAGATTTCTGACATGATCCAAATCAGTGCAAAAAGCCAACACAAGAAAAAACATTCCAAACAACTTACAAAAAAACATAATTTCTCACCCTCGTGCATCTCCTTTTTGCCCCTCTTACGCGTGCCTATCTTATTACTGCGCCTCAGTGTCTCCCCTGTGGCTGCATTATGGGTCTGGGAAGGTTGCTGTGTTTCTTGTGTGGAAGCTGCAGCACATCCTTCTAGGATGCCTTTGAGCAGCTTTGGGCCTGAAAGGGCCAGCTGCAGACTGGTCAGCACCCTCCTGGCTTGGCTTGGGCGAGACCATGGTTGAATGCAATGGCAGAGTGACAGGTCTGGGGTCAGAAATGGTGTGATCCTGAGAAAGCACATCATCAGGATCCTGGTCCGAGGAGACTGCGACACTCCCCGGGGGCGGCACATTATCACTACTACCACTAATCTGAGGGAGCTCAGGTCAGCGCTGTGGCACAACACTGGAAGGTCCCCCGTGGCCCATGGTGGACCCAGCCGTGAACGCAACACTGAGGTGTTGGGTTCTGAGACTGCATGAGAGCAGCCAGAGTCTCAAAGCCAGCAAACATGGCAGCAGTTTGATGCTCCATAGCAGCAGTTTGATGCTCCGTGGCCTGGTGCCCAGAGTGCATCAGAGCATTCTGCACTTCCAGAGCCTTGGCCATCCTCTTCAAACCAGCACCGATGTGCTCATTCCATCGTGCCTGTGCTAAACTGGCAGCTGCCTCATCACCTGCAGGTTGCGGCATCATAGGTGGATCCGCACGGGCAATCTGGGAGTCCACCATCACCTGCACACTGGCAATGATGGGCTCCATGGTGTGCACAGAGCTGTCGACTATGCAGGAGACAGACTCTTCCATGCTCCTGACCACTTCCAACAGCCTCTCTGACACCCTTGCTAGTGACCCCAACATCGGCGAATGCATGGTTTCCACCCTTCTCTTGTAAGCCGCAATATCGATGGGTGCGTCTGAGTCCTCCTCAGCAGAACTCTGGTGCAGATTCGTCCCCCGGGGAGATGGCATCTGAGGTTACCTCGCCCCGTCACCATGCTGCAGCCACAACACCCAGCGCAGACGCCTGTACTATCTGAACTAGATCTGACCGCGTATCTGAGCTGGCGCGTGTGGGTGGAAGCAGTGACATGGTGCTGCCAGCAGTGTCCTCCTCTTCCTCTTCCTCATCACTGAGGTCCCCAAAAGATGGAGTGGGCTCCACGGTATCAGCAAGGCTGGACCCCTCAATGTCCTCCATGCTCTCATTAGACATCTCTGTGCTGATATTGTCAAGGGTGTCATCGTGGCCTGGCACAGGTGTGCTAGGCCCTGATCTGCAGACCTTCCAGCCATTTCTTTCTTCATAGGTCTTAGAATATGTCCAGTGTCACTGTCAATCAAAAAAAAATCCCTCCACTTCCAAGTATGCCTGCATTCATTGTACTCAAAAGGAAAGCAGCTCCATGTGCATGCTGAGAAATACCTCAGCGGCTTGCTTACATACAGTCACACTGGGGCATGCTGGTAGTGTTTTGCACATACTGTATAAATGTAGTCACAGTGGTAAACATGCGGAGCTGTAGTTTTCTACCTTATTGGAGATTCTATGAAGAAACAAAAAAATTGTTCTGGGAAGCCCCCTGAACACAAACCTGAGGCTTCTTAGAAAGCCACAGGCCTTTGATAGAAAATGTTGTTAGAGGCAATTCAAAGACAGAAAATGTAAGCTATTAGGTAAGTTTAATAATTTCTTATAAATTTTGTGATCTTTTATATCTTTATTTTGTTGGAAACTGTATTTCCACTATAAGTCATCCATTTAGTGAAGACAGTGAGTGGAACTATGTCCTCAGTCGTGCCACACTGGTATTTTTTAACTATTTTAAATTCATCGGCTCCCTACTTAGTTATAATTCATCGTCGTTTTATGAAAGAAGAAAGAAAACTTGTATTACCATATAGGACATTATTGAAGTATTTTTAAAATGCAGGCATTTTGTTATGTAGAAAATGCAGCAGCCAAGTAGCGCAAAGCAAGGTCCCACAAAGAGGAATGAAATAAATTACTAGGTCATTTGTTTTAGTGATCATGACAGAGGAATAAATGTTGACCAAGACACTGGGAGAACTCCCCTCCCCTTCTTCAATTAGTGCCATGAGATCGTTAACATCCACTTGGGAGAGCAGACATGAATTCAGTTTATCGCCTCATTGGAAAGATGGCACCTCTGGAAATATAGCACTTCCTCAGTACTGTCAGGGGTGGTTTGCAAGGGGTCAGTTTTCCCTTCTGACCTTATATGAGCGGTTTCGAATTGCTCCCACACCCTTGGTTCTGGACACTGGAATTATGAAGGGACTGTGACAGATTTGGACAGACAATCGGTTTCAAGGTAGGAAGCAGGTATGGCTTTAATGTGTTTAAAAAGAAGTAAAAGGCACACCTTTAATAACACACAGACCAATACACACTGAAGGGTACAACACATTGAATAAAATGTCAAATTACAGTCTGTGGGGAAAAGAATACAGCTTAAACTCTAAATGGGGTAAAGAGGAGAATGCAGATACATTTACACAAGTTATCCCAGCCTCCCTCTCCCAATTCCTCTAACTAACTAAATTATAGCTCTGAGGGTTCAGGGGCTATGCTCACCAATCCCTTTAGACAGTTGCCGGTGAATCACGGTTTCGAGGTTCGCTGCACTTGGCCTTCTAGGCGAGCCGCACCCCGGACGGAGGAGAGGACTTCAGACTGCGTAGTCTTCAGTTGGGGTGCGTCCGTTGATGCGGTAAGTTGCGTTTCGGATGTATGGGATAAGTACCCACTTTCTTTGGTTTTAGTTAGTCCTTTTAGGTAATTTCTCACCCGTTGGCCGTTCAGAAGTAGATTGTAGAGTTGAAATAAATGTTGATTCTTCGGTTTTTGCTGAGTTGGTTTTGGTTGGTTGTTTCGCTGGTTGTGGTAGCCCGGGTTTGTCAATTTGGTTGCTGACAACCTTCCATTTCGTGGGCCTCGTGCTCAGTCGGTCCTTGATGATTTCTTGTAGGTTCCTTCACAACTCCATTTCTTCACTCCGGCTGCTTGTGTCTGTCTGTGTTCCAGTCTGTTCCTTGTTCGAGTCTGTGTTCTGCTAGTCTCCTGTATTCTGCTAGTTTTTGTGTTCTGCTCGTCTGTGTTCTGCTAGCTTTGAGTTCTGCTAGTCTTTCCTTGTAAAACTGGGAGATAGATATATCCCCAAAAAAGGCTCTGTTATCTCCCATCAAATCTCTTGGGCTCTGTTTAAACTGTCCTGCCCATTGATTTTCAAATGTCTCCTTTGTCAGCAGTAACTCGATTAGGGTGTAAGAATGTGCTATCACTGGTTTTGCATTGTTTTAGGATTGTCCAGTTTTTCTGACCATGATTTCCATTGAGCTTGATTGTGTAATTCGATTATCTCTTAGGGAGTGAATAGTTCCCCCAGACAATCTGGGATCCTTAATACACGAATTTGCTTCAGACGTTGGTTCCACCTCCTGTATTTGGTAACTCTTTTTCGCAGCCAAAATGTTGTAGAATCTTAAAATTGATATGCTCCTTCCCATAGATGTTTAGGGGATCTCAAGCTTCTTTAATTTAGGTCCATTTTGAATTCCTTTTCTTATGAGTCCAAACACTGGGCGGGGGGGGGGCGGGGGGGGCGGGGGGGTCTCCATGAATGCGTCCCCTGTTATCCCCCACAGGCTTCGTCTGCCCCTTTAAACTCATTTTAAAAGCCCAGAAAGGGATTTTTCTCCTCTGTAGGGGAAAGGTACCTGGAATCTTTGCGAGATTGGTAAATTCTACAGTACTGCATTGCAGACATCACCACTGACACCTGAGAGACCCTGGCCGAAGACCGCCTGAGGTGGAGAAAGTACATCCGGGAGGACGTTAAGCTCTTCGAGTCTTAACGCAAAGAGCATGACGTGGCCAAGCGCAGGCAGCGGAAGGAGCGCGCGGCAAACCAGTCCCACCGATCCCTTCCCTCGACGAATGTCTGTCCCACCTGTAACAGGGTCTGTGGCTCTCTTATCGGACTGTTTAGCCATCAAAGAACTCACTTTGGAAGTGGAAGCAAGTCCTCCTCGATTCCGAGGGACTGCCTATGACTGAAATATAAACTGACATTATTTACTCAAGTCCTTGTGTTGGGCTTGAACCCACAACCATCTGACTGTGAGGCAAAGGTGCTATGATTAACCACAGCAAGATTATTTTTTAAACTCACTAGTGAATTATCTATGGTGTTGGACTTAGTCAGTTGGTGAATATAAGATTATTTCATTTAATACAAGATGACACATCACTCCACAGTACCACCTTATGTCAAAGCCTGCTATACCATCATGACAGTTGACATAATAAAACACGATGGGGCAGAAATGTTCTTGGTTTGCGCCTCTGGTAGTGCCTGTGAGGGCAGTAATGGGGTGCTAAGGGGTTACCGACCGGTCATGGCGAATTCACGGTTTTGCGCTGGCGCTAACACTTACCACCTCACTCCCTTGCACCCGATACCGCCCGGATGTGATAATCGCACCTGCAGCATTGCTGGGCATCAACAACAGCAATTGCAGGAGGCGTTGTACCCTCAGCTGGCCGCTTGGAGAGTGATATTTAAAGGCAGTTGTGGTCAGGTAGGGCAACATTTATTTCTCTCCCCAGTCTGGTGCCTCCTGATTTCCTTAAACTCTGCTATTCCTCAGCCCTGCACTCCCTTGGAGTGCTTGGAGCTGCTATGCACGTAGACCAGGTTCCGTGGCCCAACAGACAGAGCGTGAAGAGTGATTGAACCTGTTGTGTTCCGAGCTAAGCTGAGACTGCACACAGGGAAGTTAAAGTAACAGTGACCTCAGTCTTTAATAAGACACTCCAGAGTGAGGAACAGGCTTAGGGGCCGGCTTATATACAATGCTTCCAAGGGATGCTGGGATCCCTTGGGACTTCAGGGGATGCGCTCCCTGGTGGCGGAACATGGGAATGCATGCTTTACAGATACACAACATCACTCCCCCGCAAAGTCCAAGTGAAAACTATTTACAAGGTGAAACGGTCGGGAGCCTTTCTTTCCCTGGTGGACCGCCTAGGTACAAATGTCTGTTCTGGTGTGATGGCAGTGCCCTCGCTGGGCTGGCGTGTTGTTGGCCCTGCAGGGCTGCTGGATGAGCCTGGCCTTGCTGGGCTGTTGGGCGTGATGGGTTCGATTTCCTGGTCCGGCGTGGTATCGTTGATCCTTTTGGTGTGTGTTGCAAGCTCGAAAAAGATGGTGTCTGCTGTGGGTTGTTCAGGGCAGTCTGTGAACCGCAGCCTCGTTTGGTCCAGGTGCTTTCTGCAAATTTGTCCATTGTCTAGTTTGACTACAAACACCCTATTCCCTTCTTCAGCTATCACCGTGCCCGCGATCCACTTGGGACCATGTCCATAGTTTAGCACATACACAGGGTCATTCAGATCAATTTCCCGTGACATAGTGGCGCGACCATTGTTTACATTTTGTTGCTGCCGCCTGCTCTGTACCTAATCATGCAGGTTGGGGTGAATCAGCGAGAGTCTGATTTTAAGTGTCCTTTTCATGAGTAGCTCAGCCGGGGGCACCCCTGTAAGCGAGTGGGGTCTCGTGCGGTAGCTGAACAGTACTCGGGACAGGCGGGTTTGGAGTGAGCCTTCTGTGACTTGTTAAAGGCTCTGTTTGCTTGTTTGTACTGTCCGCTCTGCCTGCCCATTGGAGTTTATACAGGGCAGAGGTGACATGTTTGATCCCATTGCAGGTCATGAATTCTTCAAATTCGGCACTGGTGAAACGTGGCCCGTTGTCACTGACCAGTATGTCAGGCAGGCCGTGGGTGGCAAACATGGCCCTCAGGCTTTCAATGGTGGCAGTGGCGGTGCTTCCCGACATTATTTCACATTCAATCCATTTTGAAAAAGCATCCACCACCACCAGGAACATTTTACCGAGAAACGGGCCCGCATAGTCGACATGGATCCTCGACCATGGTCTGGAGGGCCAGGACCACAAACTTAGTGGTGCCTCCCCCTGCCCTTTTTGGGTAGCACTATGCGGTTACCCCACAACAGGCAGTCTGCCTGAATGGACAGCTCATCCTTTCGCCGCTGGAATGGCTTGATTAGCTCTTGCATTTCAACGGGGATGCTGGCCCAGCTCCCATGAAGTACACAGTTTTTTACTAGGGACAGCAGAGGATCTTGGCTGGTCCAAGTCCTAATCTGGCGGGCCGTGACAGGTGATTTATCATTTTCAAACGCTTCCATGACCAACAACAAGTCTGCGGTCTGCGCCACCATCAACAAGTTTGTAGGCTGCACCATTTCCACCCCCGTGGTGGGCAATGGTAGCCGACTGAGAGCATCCGCACAGTTCTCGGTGCCTGCCCTGTGGCGGATAGTATAGTTATACGCTGATAGTGCGAGTGCCCACCTTTGTATGAAGGCTGAGGAATTAGTATTTATCCCCTTGTTTTCAGCGAACAGGGATATGAGGGGCTTGTGATCAGTTTCCAACTCAATTTTGAGGCCAAACAGGTACTGATGCATTTTCTTTACCCTGAACACACACGCTAATGCCTCTTTCCCAATCATGCTGTAGGCCCTCTCGGCCTTAGACAAGCTCCTGGAGGCATAGGTGACAGGTTGCAACTTCCCCGCAATTTTAGCTTGTTGTAATACGCACCCGACTCCGTACGACAACGCATCACATGCTAGCACACGTCTTTTACACGGGTTATACAATACAAGCAGTTTGTTTGAGCATAAAATATTACTGGCTTTCTCAAAAGCAATTACTTGGTTTTTTCCCATACCCAATTCTCACCTTTACGCAATAACACATGTAGTGGCTCTAAGAGGGTGCTTAACCTCGGTAGGAAGTTAGCAAAATAGTTGAGGAGTCCCAGCAATGACCGAAGCTCCGTGACATTCTGTTGCCTGGGCGCATTCCTGATAGCCTCTGTCTTGGTGTCTGTGGGTTGAATACCGTCCGCCGTGATCTTTCTCCCCAAAAACTCCACTTCTGTTGCCATAAAGATGCATTTCAACCTCTTCAGCCACAGCCCTACGCGATCCAGTCGCTGGAGAACCTCCTCCAGGTTTTGTAGGTGCTCGACGGTGTCCCGACCTGTGACCAATGTGTCGTCCTGAAAAACCACCGTGCATGGTACTGACTTGAGTAGGTTCTCCATGTTTCTCTGGAAGATCGCTGCAGCCGACCAAATTCCAAACGGGCATCTGTTGTAGATGAACAGTCCCTTGTGCGTGTTGATGCAGGTGAGGCCCTTCGAAGACTCCTCCAGCTGCTGCGTCATGTAGGCCGAAGTGAGGTCGAGCTTGGTGAACGCCTTGCCTCCTGCCAGCCTAGCAAGTAGGTCATCTGCCTTAGGTAGCGAGTATTGGTCCTGTAGCGAGAAACGATTAATAGTTACTTTATAATCGCCGCAAATCCTGACCGTGCCATCATTTTTGAGTACTGGAACAATCGGGCTGGCCCACTCGCTGAATTCCACTGGGGAAATAATGCCCTCGCTTTGCAGCCTGTCCAGCTCGATTTCCACTCTCTCTCTTATCATGTGAGATTCCGCTCGCGCCTTGTGGTGAATGGGTCGTGCCTCTGGGACCAAGTGGATCCGCACCTTCGCCCCGGAAAAGTTTCCAAAGTCTGGCTCAAAAAGGGAAGGAAATTTGTTAAGAACCTGGGTACATGAGGCCTCATCGACATGTGATAGCGCTCGGATGTCATCCCAGTTCCAGCGGATTTTTCCCAGCCAGCTCCTTCCAAGCAGTGTGGGGCCATCGCCCGGGACAATCCAGAGTGACAGTTCGCTCACCGTGCCCTCGTAGATGACCTTGACTATAGCGCTGCCCAGTGATAAGTTCTTTGGTGTACGTTCCCAGTTTCGTGTGGATGGGGCTCAGGGCTGGTCTGAGTGCCTTGTTGCACCACAGTCTCTCAAACATCATTTTACTCATGATGGATTGGCTAGCACCAGTGTCCAGTTCCATGGCTACGTGTAAGCCATTCAACTTTACATTAATCATTATAGGTGGACATTTCGTCGAAAATCTGTGCACCCCGTGTACTTCAGCATCTGCCTCCTCTCTCTGAGGCTCGAAATTGCTTTGATCCACCATGGACCGATCTTCCTCTGCCACGTGGTGGTTAGCAGGTTTTGCAGAGTTTGCAGCTCATTGGAGGTGCCCCATTGTTCCACAGCTCTTGCAAACATACCCTTTGAAGCAGCATGAATAGGCTGAATGGAAGCTTCCACAATGCCAACAAGGTGTGAATTGCCTTGCATTCATCCTTAGTTGGGGACTCTGAGTCATCTGGGTCACCTGAGGCCTGCTGGCAGTTGCAGACTCATGGTTTCTGCCCTGTACATTTCTACTCGCAAACACAGTTCCAGTTAATTTGTGAACATTGCTAGTACTTGTGTGCTGAGAGATTTGTTTGGTGTTATCACTGGTGGGCATAAACGCTTGTGCTATCGCAATGGCATTACTGAGGGTCGGTGTCCCTACAGTCAAACGTTTTCATAGGATGGTCTCGTGGCCAATGCCCAGTACAAAAAAGTCTCTGAGCATTTGCCCCAGGTCGCCATCAAACTCACATTGTCCTGCAAGTCGCCTTAGCTCGGCGACGTAGCTCGCCACTTCCTGATCTTCAGATCTCTGGCACGTGTAGAACCAATACCTCGCCATCAGCACGCTCTCCCTCGGGTTAAGGTACTCCCGAAACAGTGTACACAGCTCCTCATACGACCGTGAGGACGACCGCTCTTCTTTTTGCAGCGCTTCCTTCTCTGTCCAGCTCGTTGGCTACAAAATAATGGTCTAACCATTCGACATAGGCTTCCCAGTCCTCAATCTCCTAGAACTTCTCTAGGATGCCCACAGTTTGCTGCATCTTTGCGTTGGATTCGTATTCTCATCACCAGTTGTTGTGTTCCGAACACAGATGAGACTGCACACAGGGAGGGTAAAGTAACAGTGACCTCAGTCTTTATTAAGACACTCCAGAGTGAGGAACAGGCCTTAGGGGCCAACTTATATACAGTGCTCCCAAGGGATGCTGGGATCCCTTGGGACTTCAGGGGGTGCACTCCCTGGTGGCGGAACATGGGAGTGCATAGAAACATAGAAAATAGGTGCAGGAGTAGGCCATTCGGCCCTTCTAGCCTGCACCGCCATTCAATGAGTTCATGGCTGAACATGCAACTTCAGTACCCCATTCCTGCTTTCTCACCATACCCCTTGATTCCCCTAGTAGTAAGGACTCCATCTAACTCCTTTTTGAATATATTTCGTGAATTGGCCTCAACAATCTGCTTTACAGATACACAACAGATCCCATCATTGGTCCCTCCCTTAAAGCTACCGCCCCCTCACTCACTTTATCACTCTAAGGGAAGTGATAGCGCTTGATTTATCACTCCACTTCCCTCTTGGAACACTAAAGCTGAAATTCCTGGGAGTATCAAAGCGCTTTCGCCTCGCAATACTTTTGCGCTCCTTCAAAAGTTATCGCCCCAAACAGGGCACTATGCAATTCCTAGCCCGAGAGGAAATCTTGACAGTAATTTATAATGGTAAATGTTGGCACAAAAACATGACTAAAAGTTGTGAAAGCAGGAAGTAAGGTTTGTGGACAAGAAATTTGCACCCTTTGCAAGATTTTTAATATTATATCTAATATTTTAACAAAGCTATTTGCATACTTGCTGGGACACTTTTCCTTCAATTAAGTTTGTGGTGGATTTAAAAGTTTGTATGTATTTTTGAAAATTTTTATTGGCTAAGAAAAGTTTTCTGGTGATTGACGGAAATGATGTTAAGAAAAATGACAATCTGATTGCACAAGGCATGTTTCAAAATGATGGAAAAATTACAAGATTGGATCAGCCGCCAATTTTGCACCCAGTCATTTTCTTCTTTTCTATTGATTTGATTTCCTACAGGACAGCTTAGATTAAAATGACCCCCATAATTTGTGGTCTAGAAATTCAGAAATGTCCGTTTTTGGGTGCTCGTCCCACGCAGGATACTTGCTCTGTGCACGAACGGCAGGGCCCAAGGAGCTCCAGATATTGGACCCTGGACCTCATTCACATTTCAAAGGTGCGGCAGGAGGAAGCTACACGGGTATGCGATGGAATTTTGAGCTGCTGCTAATTCTGCAGCGGCCCACAGACAAGTGATCAGTGGCCTGAGATCACGAGTCTGGGGTAAGGGAGCTCAGTGGTTGGGAACAAGAGCTTGGGGGCAGGGAGATTAGTGGTCAGGAGCCGGAGCCTGGGGGGCAGGTGGGAGATCAGTGGTCAGGATCCGGAGCCTGGCGGGGAGGGAGATCAATGGTCAGGATATGGAGCCTAGGGCAGGGGGGCGGGAGATCAGTGGTCAGGATATGGAGCCTAGGGCAGGGGGGCGGGAGATCAGTGGTCAGGATCCGGAGCCTGGCGGGGAGGGAGATCAGTGGTCAGGAGCCAGAGCCTGGGGGGAGGGAGATCAGTGGTCAGGATCCGGAGCCAGGCGGGGAGGGAGATCAGTGGTCAGGATCCGGAGTCTGGGTGGGTGGGAGATCAGTGGTCAGGATCCGGAGCCTGGGGAGGCGGGAGATCAGTGGTCAGGATCCGGAGCCTGGGGGGGAGGGAGATCAGTGGTCAGGAGCCAGAGCCTGGGGGGAGGGAGATCAGTGGTCAGGATCCGGAGCCTGGGGGGGAGGGAGATCAGTGGTCAGGATCCGGAGCCTAGCGGGGAGGGAGATCAGTGGCCAGGATCCGGAGTCTGGGTGGGTGGGAGATCAGTGGTCAGGAGCCAGAGCCTGGGGGGGTGGGAGATCAGTGGTCAGGATCCGGAGCCTGGGGGGGAGGGAGATCAGTGGTCAGGATCCGGAGCCTAGCGGGGAGGGAGATCAGTGGTCAGGAGCCAGAGCCTGGGGGGGAGGGAGATCAGTGGTCAGGAGCCAGAGCCTGGGGGGGAGGGAGATCAGTGGTCAGGAGCCAGAGCCTGGGGGGGTGGGAGATCAGTGGTCAGGATCCGGAGCCTGCGGGGGGAGGGAGATCAGTAGTCAGGATCCGGAGCCTAGTGGGGAGGGAGATCAGTGGTCAGGAGCCAGAGCCTGGGGGGGTGGGAGATCAGTGGTCAGGATCCGGAATCTTGGGGGGTGGGAGATCAGTGGTCAGGATCCGGAGCCTGGGTGGGTGGGAGATCAGTGGTCAGGAGCCAGAGCCTGGGGGGGTGGGAGATCAGTGGTCAGGATCCGGAACCTGGGGGGGTGGGAGATCAGTGGTCAGGATCTGGAACCTGGGGGGGTGGGAGATCAGTGGTCAGGATCCGGAGCCTGGGTGGGTGGGAGATCAGTGGTCAGGAGCCAGAGCCTGGGGGGGTGGGAGATCAGTGGTCAGGATCCGGAACCTGGGGGGGTGGGAGATCAGTGGTCAGGATCTGGAACCTGGTGGGGTGGGAGATCAGTGGTCAGGATCCGGAACCTGGGGGGGTGGGAGATCAGTGGTCAGGATCCGGAGCCTGGGGGGGTGGGAGATCAGTGGTCAGGATCCGGAGCCTGGGTGGGTGGGAGATCAGTGGTCAGGAGCCAGAGCCTGGGGGGGTGGGAGATCAGTGGTCAGGATCCGGAACCTGGGGGGTGTGGGAGATCAGTGGTCAGGATCCGGAACCTGGCGGGGTGGGAGATCAGTGGTCAGGATCTGGAACCTGGTGGGGTGGGAGATCAGTGGTCAGGAGCCAGAGCCTGGGGGGGTGGGAGATCAGTGGTCAGGAGCCAGAGCCTGGGGGGGTGGGAGATCAGTGGTCAGGATCCGGAGCCTGCGGGGGGAGGGAGATCAGTGATCGTGATCCGGAGCTTGGTGGCAGGATGGGGGCAGAGATCAATGATCAGGATCCGGAGCCTGGAGAGGCGGGAGATCAGTCGTCAGGAGCCAGAGCTTGCGGGGGGAGGGAGATCAGTGATCAGGATCCGGAGCCTGGTGCGGGGGGGTTGTCAGGTGGGGGTGGGGAGGGAGGTCAGTGGTCAGGAGCCAGAGCCTGGGGGGAGGGCCATCAGTGGTTGGAGTTGGAGGTTGGGAAACAGCGATCGGGGCCTGGTGGTTGTGGAGCTCGGGGTGGGGAGGCGGGGAGGGAGATCAGAGTTCGGGCTAGGGTCTGAGTGTTGGGAATCTCCCAATTGGGTTGTGGGAGGTGGGCTAATAGCAGGGCGATTACTATCGGGATAGTGCTTTACACGTAAGTAACAACTTTTTTTCAGGCGATCTTTACAGTTGGTTTCCCTGATTGAAGCACTGGCTGCCTCAGAACAAACCAATGCTGCCTTGAGGATCTCGAGCAGTAGTTGGCCTATTATGAGGATATGACTAAATATTGTGGGCAGTGCACTTCTGGTCGGAAGAATGCACACACTTCCTGCCCACCATGTTCCGCACTTAGGGGGTCACGTAGCAGCTGAATAATGTGTGGCCCAATTTCTAGGCATGTGTGTTTCATACTGTTACAGTAAAACAGCATATCATCCTATTTATTGTGAGCAATGCTATAGAAGATCATCTCATTCAAGATAAATGTTTAAATATCCAGTATTTTCTAGCTGAGGTTGCTTCCTTTTGATGATAGAGGCCTGGGCACTCACACTTTTCTTTAGCTGGCTTCCTGCCGTCATGGCCTGCTGCTTCTTTTCATGATGCAGAATTCATGTGACGAATGCAAAGCAATTGTAACACAGCTGACTGCTTTGGCTGCACACAATAAAAAAAACCCACAAAAATTCATAATATCTCCTGCACAACATCCCCTTTTACAAATCATGGAGTTTTTCGGTGTGTTTTTTTAAAATGTTGCATCAAAACTTAAACAATTTTTTAACCTTGTAAAAAGCTTTTTTTACAAGTCAAGGACTCGCCCCCCCCCCTCCCCCACCGCCGCCTCCCAGTAACGTGTCAGTAGTGAGGCAGGTTTCTGATGCTGTCAAGTCAGCCTGTTCAATGTCATGACAGAGGAGAGATGTTTACAGTCAATTTCACCCGACCACATGCTGTAGGAAAATTCTACAAAATCTTTGATTTTGCTCTTTATTATCATAAACAATTATAGACTTCAGAGAGCACATCAAGGTAAAAGTTTCAGATACAGAAGTTCATACGGTTAGTTTACATTTGTTTACAATTAATTTATAGTTCAATGCAATTAGTTTAAATTTGTTTACAATTAGTTTATTTTTCCTTTGCCATAAGTACACACACATTTTATATATATATTAATTATATACATGAAGAAGCGACATGACCGTTCAACTTATTATGCAAGACTACCATTCAAAGCAAATGGAAAGACATCTGATAATATATTGATATTCATGTCCATCAATATACATTTATATACTTTAATGTACAATTTTTTTTATTTGTTCTTTCAGTGATGATTCTGTACAATATTTTCCTCACTGTTACTTTTGTTTTAGGTCTCAAAGTTGGTCCTAGAATAATATGCCATCTGACATGAATATGGCCAGACGTGAGATAAAATCAAAAAAATGTGAGCTAATCGAATGCCTCTCCAGCGATTCCGACTACATTTTGCAGAAAATAGACTCAAAGGAAATGCTTTTCCACCATGAATATCAGACGCTTAAATATCAGCAGAATCCTGTTAAAAGGATCACAGATCTCCTTGACCTCATGTTAGGAAAAGGAGAGAAAAAATGTGAAGAGTTTATTCATGCATTGAAAGAAGTTCAAGACACTTATCCTCAACTCAAGCATTTAGTACCAAGCAACATTAAGAGTCAAGGTAAGAAAAGGGAATACTGATGTCAATAAAAACTCTTTAGTAAATTTATTTTCTTTAAATTGATGTGGGAGAATTGGGCATCATTTTTTTGCTGATCACCTGAACATGTATTTGACATAACAACACAATCAGTATGGGCTCAAAATTGCCCGTTCTTGCACTGCCCGTTAGTGCCTCCGGTGTGTGGGGGTGGGGGAGGGGCGTAATGGGGCACAAAACACTTTTAGCCCGGAGTGGGGGGGTGCTACCAGCCTCCGGGAAATTGCCCGGGAGTTAGCAGAGGCGCTGTCATGGTGCCTCAGTCCACCGCGCAACAGCCGATGACATCATCACCATGCATGGCGACCCCTTAGCGCCGTGCACTGACCCCTTTCCACCCCGCGGTGAATATTGCCCCGCACCTCACAGGACGTGAACCAGGCCGACATCAAATGGGAGGCCACCAGCACCCAATGCCGCCATCTTGGCGGTTTTGCTAACTCACCGGTCGGCTCCAATTCTTGTCCCCTAGCGTGGTCCGGGCCACCATCGTGCAGCCCGGTACTCCATTTTGGGTGCTGGGCTACTGCCTCGATACCACGCTGCCCAGATTTGGAGAAGGACAAAGATCACAAATGGTTGTGGGGCTGGAAGAGGTTACAAAGATAGGGACGGGCAATGCCATGGAGGGATTTGAACACAAGGATGGGAATTTTAAATGTTGAGATGTTGCTGGACCAGAAGGCAATGTAGGTCAGCGAGCACAAGAGGGGATTAGTGAACTGGACTTGGTGCGAGTTAGGATACTAGCAGCAGAGACTTTGATGAGCTCAGGTTTACGTAAGATGAAAGATGGCAAAAAGGCCAGGTGGCATTAGAATAGTCAAGTTGAGAGGTAAAAAAGGCATGAAAGAGGGTTTCAGCAGCAGATGAGCAGAGGCAGTGCCGGAGTCAGGTTTTGTTTCTGAGCTGGAAGTAGGTGGTCTTGGTGATGGAGCGGATATGTGCTGGGAACCTCATCTTGGGATCAATAAAATGAGCTTTGTGAGATATTATAAACACACGCACAGAGTGTGATTTTAACTGATATTATAATCTCATATACAGGGTGTGACTAGTATTATAATCAGCATGACCATAACTAGTATTATCATCACATTTACAGGTTGTGACTGGTATGTGTATATCGGATGTGAGTGGTATTATAATCACATATAAAGGTTATGAATGGTAGCAGAATCACGTATACAGGGTGTGACTAATACTGGGATTAAAATTGCATATATAGGGTGTGACAGGTGTGGGTGATTAGAATTAGCATATCCCTCTGGACTTATTCCTGGTGGTTTCATCACATGACCTCCCACCTCGAATTACACCCCCAACTCCAATTTATACCAGGGCTTCTCAATTGGGGATCCGGGGGCCAAGAGAAGGTTTTGGGGGTGGGGGGGTAATAAACATCAGTAGACTCCCCTTTATATTGATACGAATGGAATAATCTCAGTTATAAAAAGACTGCAGTGCAGTCAATTTAGGTCCTTGCTGTTGGATACCTTTTCAACCCTTAAACAAGTCCCTTTGCATGTCAGTGACTTTTACAGCAGTATTCATCTCCGTAAGTTTTTTTTGATTCCGCCTATTCGCTTCCATGTTTCATTCAACACTTTTAACTAACAGCGGAAGTTATAACATCTCTTCTAGGGGATTAAGACCGAGTTGGGGGCGGGGAAATTGATGACTTACTTCGGCATTGTGTGGGCTGAGATAGTGCGAGCCTTCCTTTTAACCCTTTTCTTTCCCCTCATGGGGAGCTGCCCTGTGTTGATTGGAAGCCAATTGCGCATTTGAAAAGAGCTTAATCAATGGAGAGACTGCGCACGTGTGGCCTTGGAGTGGGGAAGGAAATAAAGCGACCTTCCAGGATCTGGACCTGCGGCAATGCTGTAATAATTAGGACTCTCTCCTTCAATGTCATCAGTCTGAGTTAATATAATAGCGGAAAGCAGTATCACAATTTTCCTCGTACCTCAAACTCAAGGTTTATATTCATGGCCATCTGTCATATACGTGTACTCTGTGTATCTACTATGCTGGTACCACTAGAGGGTGCAACTGTGGAAGGCCCAGGCAGAAGCTGTATAAAAGGCTGGTCACCACGCGGTGAAGGCACTCTGCAGACAATAAAGAGACTAAGGTCACAGCAGTTCAAGCACAGCACTAGGCCTTGTGGAGTTATTCTACAGATAAGTAGAGACATATTAACTGGCGACGAGTACAGATCACGGATGTACACACAGAGATGGTTGCCGTTGGTAGTTTAGAAAAGTTTACAGAGGGTGAAGCCTTTACTCGGGTTTTGCTGGTGAACCGAGGGTCAGGATTTAGCAGAATATGTCGCAGACCTACAAAGGCTCATGGAACTGTGCGAATTTGGCAAACTCCTCAACAATGTGTTGTGTGACATTTTCGCGACGGGACGGGATGTGAAGCGGACCATCACCTAAAGCGAGGTGTTCACGACCTCGATGTTGAGATTCTCCCAGAATCAAAACTCATTGGCAATACTGTGCAGAAAATAACTGTCGATCAAAGAATTAGTCCGACTCAGAGTCCGCCAAGGGGTGTAAATGTGAATCATTTAACATGCTGGCAGTGCAGGGGTAACCATCGGGCCCATCTGTGTCGATTCAGACACTATGTGTGCAAAGGCTGCGGCCAAAAGGGCCACCCACAGCGAATGTGCAGAAGAACTGTGACTCAAAATGTGGCAGAGGAGTCGGCAGGAGGTTTCCGATCCAGCAAGGATCATAAAGTACAAGCTGGAGAGACGACTCAGCCTGAGGAAGCAGTGCACGGGGTGCACATCTTCACTACCAAAAGCCCCCCATGATGATGAAAGTCAAGATAAACAGCATTCCTGTTTCCATGGAGTTGGACAAGGGGGCGAGTCAGAAGTGAGCCAGAAGGCTTTTGAGAGGCTGTGGGGCAACAAAGAACAAAGACCCAAGCTGAGCCCGATTCATACAAAGCTGTGCACTTACACCAAGGAACTGATCCAAGTTATCGGCAGTATGAACATAAAAATATCCTATGATGGTGAGATACACAAATTGCCACTGTGGGTTGTACCACCGATGGGCCAACGCTGCTTGGCAGAAGCTGGATGGGGAAGACTCAGTGGAACTAGGAAGACATCAAAGCACTATCTTCAGTGGACGATGCTTCCTGTGCTCAAGTGCTGAGCAAGATCCTATCCTTATTCGAACCAAGCATCGGCAACTTCACAGGCACCAACGTACAGATCTACTTGGTCCCCAAGGCATGGCCTGTTCATCACAAGGCTCGAGTGGTCCCCTATATGATGAGGGAGAAAGTGGAGATCGAATTGGACAGACTTCAACGCGAGGAAATCATATCACCAGTCGAATTCAACGAGTGGGCCAGCCCGATTGTTCAGGTACTAAAGAGTGATGGCATGGTCAGAATCTGCGGCGACGACAAGGTAACGATCAACCGAGTTTCATTACAGGACCAATACTCGCTATCCAAAGCCGATGATCTCTTTGCGACATTAACAGGGGGAAAGGCATTCACCAAGCTGGATCTAACCTCCGCTTACATGACCCAGGAGCTGGCTGAGTCGTCGAAAAAATTAACGTGCATTAACACACACAAGGGACTGTTTTTGTATCACAGGTGCCCGTTCGGGATCCACTCGGCTGCAGCCATCTTCCAAAGGAACATGGAGAGTCTGTTGAAATCGGTTCCACGCACCGTTGTATTTCAGGGTGACATCCTAATCACTGGTCGCGACACCACTGAACACCTGCACAACCTGCAAGTGGTTTTAAGTCGACTAAACAGAGTCGGACTCCGGCTGAAACGATCCAAGTGTGTCTTCCTGGTGCCAGAGATAGAATTCCTGGAGAGAAAGATTGCGGCAGACGGCATCAGGCCCACGGACTCGAGTTAGAAACTGTTTTCGGAAAGCAAAGGCATAAACACCAATGCTTCATCGCGAATCCAAAGATGGGCACTAACACTGTCGGCCTACGATTATACGATCCACCACAGGCCAGGCATTGAGAACTGTGCTGATGCTCACAGGCAGCTACCGTTGCCCACCAGCGGGGTGGAAATGGCACAGCCTGCAGACCTGTGCCTGGTCATGGACATCTTCGAAAGCAAAGGGTCACCCCTAACGGCCCGCCAGATCAGGACCTGGACCAACCAGGACCCTGTGTTATCTCTTGTAAAAAGTTGTGGTCCTCAATGGGGGCTGGTCAGCGGTCCCAAGAGAAATGCAAGACGAGATAAAGCAGTTTCATCATCATAAAGATGAAATATCCATCCAATTGGATTGCCTCTTATGGGGCAACTGCGTCGTCCTGCCAAAAAACAGGCAGGGCAACCTTCATACGTGACCTACACAGCACCTACCTAGGCATAGTCATGATGAAGGCTATCGCCAGGTTCCACGTCTGGTGGCCCGGCATTGACTCGGACTTGGAGACGTGCGTGTGCCAGTGTAACATTTGCTCACAATTGAGCAATGCCCCCAGGGAGGCTCCACTCAGTCTGTGATCCTGACCCTCAAAACCATGGTCCAGGAACCACGTAGATTATGCGGGCCCCTTTCAAAGAAAAATGTTCTTCGTTGTAGTGGACGCCTACTCTAAGTGGATCAAATGTGTAATAATGGCATCCAGCACATCCATCACCACCATTGAAAGCCTCAGGGCCATGTTCACCATCCATGGCTTGCCCAACATTCTGGTCAGCGACAATGGTCCGTGTTTCACCAGCTTAGAATTCAATAAATTCATGACCCGCATTGGCATCAAACATGTCAGGTCTGCCCCGTTCAAGCCCGCATCCAATGGCCAAGCGGAGCGGGCAGCCCAAACCATAAAGCAGAGCTTGAAACGCGTCACGGAAGGCTCTTTACAAACCCGCCTATCCTGGGTGCTGATCAATTACAGGACACGATCCCACTTGCTTACCGGGGTCCCCCTGTGGAGTTAGTAATGAAACGTGCACTCAAAACCCGGCTCTCCTTAGTCCACCCTGACCTCAACGATCAGGTGGAAACCAGGCGTTATCGGCAAAACATGTACCATGATCGTGTGGCTGTATCATGCGCCATCAATGTAAACGACTCGGTGTTTGTGCTAAATCATGATCATGGCCCCAAATGGGTCGATGGCACTGTTTTAGCTAAGGAGGGGAATAGAATGATTATTGTCGAAATGACAAACGTGCAGAAAGCATTTGGACCAGGCCAAATTATGATTTACAGGTAACCAGGAACTACTGGGAAAGGACCTTCCCTTCAGCGATCCACCTACACACACCCAATCAGCAACAGACATAGCTGCCAACCACGAGGATGATCCCACCATCTCCAACAGTCCAGTCAGACCAATAGCGCTGCAAGACAGCAGTGGCCCGACCAACTCACCCATGCCAAAAGTGACACTCAGACGATCAAACAGGGAGTGCAGAGTTCCGGATCGCCTCAACCTGTAACTAACTCGCATCAAAGAATTTGGGCGGGATGTTGTCATATATATATCCTCTGTGTATATACTATACTGGTACCACTAGAGGGTGCAACTGTAGGAGGCCCAGGCAGGAGCTGTATAAAATGCTAGTCACCACACGATGAAGGCACTCTGCAGACAATAAAGAGACTAAGGTCACAGCAGTTCAAGCACAGCACTAGGTCTCATGGAATTATTCTACAGAAAAGTAGAGACATATCACCATCTGCTTCTCAGACAGACAGATAAGCCTAGTCTGGGCACTCGTGTTATTTGAGATACCACCAGCTATTTGTGAAAAGATTGGGGAGGAGGAAAGAAGGGGCTGCCTTTGTCACTAAAGGATTAATGGCAATGAGGTAGGGTGGGTAAAGTCGCTCAGGGTCCTGTTTATTTCTCCATTTCTCTCACATGGCAACCACCTCCACCATTTGGCACTGTTAATTCAAGTTGCTGGCTTTCGTGTTGGGGTTCAGTATCAAAATAAGAGAGAAGTTCTGTTTCTGAAACAGAGAACGTGGACCTGGAATTTTAGTCCAGTGCAACTGAGTGTGCACAAAACCAGCCTGTTGTGAGCACTGTGTGTGTTGCTCCTGGCTCTTTATCTGTTAATTGGAGTGGAGCAGACCTTGGGCAGCAGATGGCCACATAAAGTACATTTAGGATAGAACAGAAAATGCTGGAAATACTCAGCAGCTCAGGCAGCATCTGTGAAGAGAGAAACAGAGTTAACATTTCAGATCGATGACCTTTTGTCTGCCCTCAAACATTAACCTGGTTTATCTCTCCACAGACTTAATAAATTCTTCTTAACGAAAGATGTAATCGACCTATTAATAACTAAAAAGAAAGACTTACATTTGTATAGAGCCTTTCACGTCTACCAGATGTCTCAAAGCGCTTTACAGCCAATGAAGCACTTTTTGGAGTGTAGGAATCTGCGCACAAGCAAGCTCCCACAAACAGCAATGTGATAATGACCAGATAATCTGTTTTTTGTTATGTTAATTTAGGGATAAATATTGGCCAGAACACTGGGGATAGCTCCCCTGCTCTTCTTCGAAATAGTGCCATGGGATCTTTAAAGACCACTTGAGAGAGCAGACAGGACCTCGGTTCAGGTCTCATTTGAAAGATGGCACCGCTAATAGTGCAGTGCTCCCTCAGCACTGCACTGGAGTGTCAGCCTAGATTTGTTATGTTCAAGTCCCTGGAGTGAGACTGTGAACCCACAATCTTCTGACTCAGAGGCGAGAGTGCTTCCCACTGAGCTAAGAACTAATAATTAATTTATATATAGAAAAAAATTGCGTTGTGTTACAGGGCATCGTGGAATTTATATAACATGAAACGGGGGTCTTGTAAGCAAAATGTTTGAGAACTCCTGCTTTATGCCATATTTGGAAGGGATAATTTAGGAGGCTTCATCACTGGGCAGCATGAGCACTTGATTTCTGACCTATGTGGGGATCTGCACTTAAAAGATACCTCGATGAACATTCTTAAATATCTCAAGTGCTTTTCAACATTACTATACGCTCCCCCTCTACTCTCGATATCGTGAAAACTTTCCATTTCAGAACAAAAGAGCAAAAGAACATAAGAATTAGGAGCAGGAGTTGGCCAAATGGCCCCTCGAGCCTGCTCCACCATTCAATAAGATCATGCCTGATCTTTGACCATCTTCCAGTTTCATGCCTAATCCCCACATTTCTTGATTCCCCTAAAGTCCAAGGGGCCAAAATTTCCCCTTTTTATAGCCCTGTTAGCGCTGCGATGAGGCAGATGTCATGGGTGAAAACTGGTTTGCACTGCGCACCTTACTTTTCACCCCGGATGGCAGCGCACACGGTGATAATGTCATCACTGTGCGCGGCAATGCCTTATCGCCCCGTGCCGACCCCATTGCGCCCCTCGGGAATTTCCCCGCGGGACATGAGATTGGCATGCGGCGATGCCAATGACAACTTCGTGGATTGCAAAGCTGTCATGGCTGGGTCACCCCAGTGGCCCTTAAACGGGAGGGCCTTGCGCCGCAGCCGCCATCTTTTTTTAGCTGTCCGACTTTGCAGTCGGCTCGACAATGGAGGCTGCTGCTTCGGCCAGGCTGCCAACATCATAGGCAGTCCCTTGGAATCGAGGAAGACTTGCTTCCACTCCTGAAGTGAGTTCTTTGGTGGCTGAACAGTCCAATACGAGAGCCACAGACTCTGTCACAGGTGGGACAGATAATCGTTGAGGGAAGGGGTGGGTGGGACTGGTTTGCCACATGCTTTTTCCGCTGTCTGCGCTTGATTTCAGCATACTCTCAGCGTTGAGACTTGAGGTGCTCAGCGCCCTCTCGGATGCGTTTCCTCCACTTAGGGCGGTCTTGGGCCAGGGACTCCCAGGTGTCAGTGGAGATGTTGCACTTTATCAGGGAGGCTTTGAGGGTGTTCTTGTAGCATTTCCGCTGCCCACCTTTGGCTCGTTTGCCGTGAAGGAGCTCCGAGTAGAGCACTTGCTTTGGGAGTCTCATGTCTGGCATGCGGACTATGTGGCCTGCCCAGCGGAGCTGATCGAGTGTGGTCAGTGCTTCAATGCTGAGGATGTTAGCCTGAATGAGGACGCTGATGTTGGTGCGCCTGTCCTCCAAGGGGATTTGTAGGATCTTGCGGGGACATCTTTGGTGATATTTCTCCAGCAACTTGAGGTGTCTGCTGTACATGTCTGATGCATACAGGAGGGCAGGTATTACTCCAGCCCTGTAGACCATGAGCTTGGTGGCAGTTTTGAGGGCCTGGTCTTCAAACACTCTTTTCCTCAGGTGGCCGAAGGCTGCACTGGCGCACTGGAGGCAGTGTTGGATCTTGTCGTCGATGCCTACTCTTGTTGATAGGAGGCTCCCGAGATATGGAAAGTGGTCCAAGGTGTCCAGGGCCGCGCCGTGGATCTTGATGACTGGGGGGCAGTGCTATGCGGTGAGGACAGGCTGGTGGAGGACCTTTGTCTTACGGATGTTTAGCGTAAGGCCCATGCTTTCGTACGCCTCAATAAATATGTCGACTATGTCCTGGAGTGCAGCCTCTGTATGTGCGCAGACACAGGCGTTGTCCGCGTACTGTAGCTCAACGACAGAGGTTGGGGTGGTCATGGATCTGGCCTGGAGACGGCACAGGTTGAACAGGTTCCCACTGGTTCTGTAGTTTAGTTCCACTCCGGCGGGGAGCTTGTTGACTGTGAGACCGCCAACGTGCAGACCAGCACCCCCTCTTGGTTGCCGGGCCACTGGCCCAGCCGAAACCCTCCCTGGTGGTCTAGTGGGCATCAGGAAAGTGACTGCAGAGTTCAGGAGGAACGCTGAGCCTCGTGCCCCGCTAACGCTGCGCTACCACCATGTGGAGGCAAATCACGCCTCCAATACCGTCCCGCACATTTTTTCAGACAAAGAACCGCAATCTAGCGACATTTAGCGGCCCATCTTGCCGGGTGCTAAATATTTATTTAATCCAAATTGTGCACCCAAACAAGGCGCGGGGCAATTTCGCCCCCCGAACTCTATCTATCTCTGCCTTGAATATACTCAATGATTCAGCATCCACAGTCCTTTGGAGGAGAGAATTCCAAAATTCACAACCCTCTGAGTAAAGAAATTGCTCCTGATTTCAGTCTTAAATGGCATGAGACCTTGCCCCCTAGTTCCAGACTCTCCAGCCAGGGAAAACAACCTCTCACAATCTACCCTTTCAATCCCACTCAGAAGTTTATATGTTTCATTCTTCCAAATTCCAGAGAGTATAGGCCAATCTACTTAATCTCTCCTCCGATCCCAGGAATCAATGTAGTGAACCGCCTCTAAGTCAAGTCCTTCCCCAGATAATTAGGCCAGGACTGCACAATACTGCAGGTGTGGTCTCACCAAAGCCCTGTACAATTGTAGCAAGACTTCCTTACTCTCGGACTCCAACCCCCTTTCAATAAAGGTCAACACGCCATTGGCCTTCCTAATTTCTTGCTGCACCTGCTTGCTAACTCTGTGCTTCCTATACAAGGACATTTAAATCTCTCTGAATACAAACAATTAATAGTTTCTCACTATTTAAAAAATATTCTAGCTTTCTAATCTTCCTACCAAAGTGAATAACCTCATATTTGCCCACATTATATTCCATCTGCCCACTCACATAACCTGTCTTTTTTTAAAGCTCTTGGGATGTGGGCAATGCTGGCAAGGCCAGCACTAATTGCCCATCCTTAATTGCCCTTGAGAAGATGGTGGAGTCACCTTCTTGAAAGGCTGCAGTCCATGTGGTGCAGGTACTCCCACAGTGCTGTGAGGGAGGGAGTTCCAGGATTTTGACGCAGCGACAATGATGGAATGGCGATATACTTCCAAGTCGGGATGGTGTGTGACTTGGAGGGGAACGTGGAGGTGGTGGTGTTCCCATGCACCTGCTGCCCTTGTCCTTCTAGGTGGCAGAGATCGCGAGTTTGTGAGGTGCTGCCGAAGAAACCGTTGTGAGTTGCTGCAGTGCATCTTTTCCATGGTACACATTGCAGCCACAGTACACTGCTGGTGGAGGGAGTGAATGTTTAAAGTGCTGGATGGGGTGCCAATCAAGCGGGCTGCTTTGTCCTGGATGGTGTCGAGTTTCTTGAATGTTGTTGGAACTGCACTCATCCAGGCAAGTGGAGAATATTCCATCACACTCCTAACATGTGCCTTGAAGAAGGTCGAAAGGCTTTGGTGAGTCAGGAGAATACCCAACCTCTGACCTGCTCTTATTGCCATGGTATTTATATGGCTGGTCCAGTTAAGTTTCTGGTCAATGGTAACCCCCAGGATGTAGATGGTGGGAGATTCGGTGATGGTAATGCCGTTGAATGTCAAGGGACGGTGGTTAGACTCTCGCTTGTTGGAGATATTCATTGCCTGGCACCTGTGTAGCACGAATGTTACTTGCCACTTATCAGCCCAAGCCTGAATGTTGCTGCATGCAGGCATGGACTGCATCATTATCTGAGGAGTTGCGAATGGTACTGAATACTGTGCAGTCATCAGCGAACATCCCCACTTCTGAACTTATGATGGAAGGAAGGTCATTGATGATGCAGCTGAAGGTGATTGGGCCTAAGACACTGCCCTGAGGAACTCCTGCAGCAATGTCCTGGGGCTGTGATGATTGAACTCCAACCACCACAACCATCTTCCTTTGTGCTTGGTATCACTCCAGCCAGTAGAAAGTTTCCCCCCCTGATTCCTATTGACTTCAGTTTTACTAGGGCTCCTTGATCCTTTTGCAAGCTCTTTGTGTCCTTCTCACAGCTTACTTTCCACCTATCTTTGTATTGTCTGCAAACTTGCAAATATACAAACTTGCAAATGCAAATATACTATATCCACTGGTTCCCCTTTATCGACCCTGGCAGTTACAGCCTCAAAAACATTCTAATAAATTTGTTAAACACACTTTGCCTTTCATAGCCCATCTTGACTCTGTGTAATCATATTAGGATTTTCTAAGTGCCCTGTTACCATTTAATTAATAATGGATTCCAGCATTTTCCCGACGACTGATGTCAGGCTAACTTCTTTCTGTGTTGAAATATTTTGCCAGCTGATTTGTTCGATAATTATGGGGGTAATTTTCAACCTGGCCATAACCTGGTGGAGTGGATCACACCCCATCCTATTCAGATCGATTTGCATCCTATTTAAATCAGTGGAAATTAAAATGTGATGGTTCCTACAATAAGCAGGTGAATCACTACGCCAGGTTATCTCCGGGGTGGTGAAGTTGAAAATGATCCCCTATCTGTCAAAACTTAAGATTTTGGCTCATGTATAGGTGATGCTAAGTGTGGCAAAGATAGCATCAGTGCATAAATAATATTTCACAAGTACACTAACTATAAACTTATATTAACTGGTGTAGAATTTACTAATATCTCACAAAGATTCCAGGTACCTTTCCCCTGCAGAGGAGAAGAATCCCTTTCTGGGCTTTTAAAATGAGTTTAAAGGGGCAGACGAAGCCTGCGGGGGATAAAAGGGGACGCATTCATAGAGACCCCATCCCCCCAGCCAGTGTTTGGACTCATCGGAAAGGGAATTCAAAATGGACATAAATTACAGAAGCTTGAGATCCCCTAAACATCTATGGGAAGGAGCATATCAATTTTAAGATTCTACAACATTTTGGCTGCAAAAAAGAGTTACCAAATACAGGAGGTGGAACCAATGTCTGAAGAAAATTCGTGTATTAAGGATCCCACCCCTTAAGAGATAATCAAATTACCCAATCAAGCACAATGGAAATCATGGTCAGAAAACTGGACAATCCTAAAACAATGCAAAACCAGTGATAGCACATTCTCACACCCTAATCGAGTTACTGCTGACAAAGAAGACATTTGAAAATCAATGGACAGAACAGTTTAAACAAAGCCCAAGAGATTTGATGGGAGATAATGGAGCCTTTTTTGGGGGATATATCTATCCCCCAGTTTTACAAGGAAAGACTAGCAGAACACAGACTGGAACTTGCACAGACTCGAACAGAACACAGACTGGAACTCGCTCAGACTCGAACAAGCACACAGACTGTAACACAGACGCAGACACAAGCAGCCTGCTTCCTCTCCAGTGAAGAAATGGAATAGTGAAGGAAACTATCAGAACTCATCAAGAACTGACCGAGCGCGAGATCCATGAAACGGAAGGTTGTCAGCAACCAAATTGACAACCACTCTACAATCTACTTCTGAACGACCCAACGGGGGAGAAATTACCAAAAGGGACTAACTAAAACTATTCCTAACCAAAGAAAGTGGGTACTTACCCCATACATCCAAAACGCAACTTACCGCATCAACGGACGCACCCCCAACCGAAGACTAAGCAGTCCGAAGTCCTCTCCTCCATCCAGGGTGCAGCTCGCCTAGAAGGCCAAGTGCAGCGAACCCCGAAACCGTGATTCACTGGCAACTGTCTAAAGGGATTGGTGAGCATAGCCCCTGAACCCTCAGAGCTATAATTTAGTTAGTTAGGGGAATTGGGAGGCGGGAAGCTGGGATAACTTGTGTAAATGTATCTGCATTCTCCTCTTTACCCCATTTAGAGTTTAAGCTGTATTCTTTTCCCCACAGGCTGTAATTTGACATTTTATTCATTGTGTTGTACCCCTCAGTGTGTATTGGTCTGTGTGTGTTATTAAAGGTGTGTCTTTTACTTATTTTTAAACACAATAAAGCCATACCTGCTTCCTACCTTGAAACCGATTGTCTGTCCAAGTCTGTCACAGTCCCTTCATAATTCCAGTGTCTAGAACCAAGGGTGTGGGAGCGATTCGGAACCGCTCATATAAGATCAGAAGGGAAAGCTGCAAACCACCCCTTACACTGGTACACAAGCTAAACTTCTGTTTTCTAAAATATCACTTGTTTCAATTCTCCTTTCTAGCTCCGTTTAAACAATTTTCCTCAAATCTGTTTCAATTCCTTCATAATATAGGAGAAGTTTATAATGAATAGGTTCTGCATTCAGCCACAAATTTATTGCTTCAGCAAAAAGTTCTTGTCAATGTATCACCCAATCCACTGGGGTCTAATGTCATTTCGCATCCCAATGTGATAGCAGAACTGTAGAAATTGGGATATCTGGCTGAAATCAGTTTTGCCAGATTCCCGCTAGTTTTATGCCCCACTCTAACTTTTGGTTGGGTCCACGATCACTTCATGGGACATATGTCTGAAGAGGACCTGCAAATGGGATTTTAAAAGACCCACAGAATTTAAAAGAAAGTGCATTAGATCTTTTAAAACCCTTCTTGTTGGTTTTTTGTTTTTAATCCCCAACTGGCAGGTTTTCATGAGCCTTTGACACTCCCCGTTAATCCCCCCTTAAATTTGAGTGACACACAATTTTCCTTTCCTACCAGGGATGTCTCCCTGGACCCACCTGGGAGTTGTGAATAATTGTGCAAATGAGGTTAGACTTGAAAATTAGCGCACGAGCATTTGAGATTGAGGCAAATCTTAAAGCAGAACAAAACAAAGTTGAACTGATTTACATCTGAAGATGAAAATTGTCCTCCCAGTGTTTTTTTTCAGTAAATAACCCCACAAACTCAAGTGAATTGTAAAAATGTCTTTTCAGTTCTCTCACTGATCAGTCTGATATCTTGTCCACAAAATGATAGCTCACAACTAATCAGTAAGGATGGAAGTGAAGAACTAATGTGCAGGTTTAACTGAGACAAGTGTTTCAGTGTCTGGTTCAGTTACAGTTATACAGTCATACCACATTCCTGCTGAAAATAGGGAACTGCCTTGAGGTATTTGATTGGCAATTTCCTCAATTGGTGAGTCACACAATGATTCAAAAGAGCTGCTGTGCTGAGAGGGCATTATGAATACTTTAAAGTCAGGTGACGGCTGGGTGCAGGTTATACTGCCTGTGCTGGCTTACCTAATCGCTGTCATGTGGACAGTGTTTCTGAGCTAGAGAGGAGATAAAATAATATCCAGTAGCCATCAGCTCCCGGTGTAAAGTGCATGTGTGCAGACGTCTGGTGAGGGCAACAACAGTCTCGGCTGTGATGCCTCCACGATCAAATGATCTCCCAACACACACTCTCTAGACTCACACTTGGACAAGCAATCTGCGGCTTGTGGGATTGTCCCCCATGCTGAGTTATCACATTCAGCAGGGGAGGGGGGGAATCAGGGGAGAAAGGAGCAGAACTATTCTTAAATCCTCCAGTGGATTTCTTTCTTTAGGATAAATGTCCTGGATACGAATTCCTGGCAGGAGCCTCATCTGCCAGAAGCACATTTAAGCACCACTTAAATTAACGGACAGAAAATCGTGAGGAGCACAACCACAATCTCCTGATCGGTGCTTCTGGCAGGCACGGCTCCATTTCAGGAGAGCACTTTTCAGAAATTTGGTCTCTATAACATGATAGAAACAAGGTAGAAACGCACAGATAAGAAGAAATGGGGGGAAAGTGAGGAGGTCAGAAAGATGCTCATCAATTTTTAGTAGCTGTAGTGTACAAAAAATGGGAGGGGGAGACTGGGGAATGGGGAGAGATTGGGGAATAGGAGGGGGAGAGTAGGGAATGGGGAGAGAGGGAGACTGGGCAAATGGGGTTTAAGAGGAAGATGGAGGCAGGGAATGGGAACAGGTGGAGAGAGATGGACATTGAAGATAGAGACTAGGGAATGGGGGGTACTCAGGGATTTAAAAAAATTAATTCCTAGGATGTGGGCGTTGCTGGCAAGGCCGGCATTTATTGCCTTAATTGCCCTTGAGAAGGTGGTGGTGAGCTGCCTTCTTGAACCACTGCAGTTTGTGTGGTGAAGGTACGTCCACAGTGACTTTGTCGTAGTGATTTGGTACAACAGAGTGGTTTGCTAGGCCATTTCAGAGGGGCAGTTAAGAGTCAACCACATTGTTGTGGCTCTGGAGCCACATATAGGCCAGACTGGGTAGATTTCCCTCCCTAAAAGATATTAGTGAACCAGATGGGTTTTTACGACAATCTGGTAGTTTCATGCTTGCTGATACTAGCTTTTTGTTCCAGATTTATTTAATTAACTGAAGTTAAATTTCCCAGGTGCCATGGTGGAATTTCAACTCAATCCATAGATCATTAGTCCAGGCCTCTGGATTACTTGTCCAATAACATAATTACTATGCTGCTGTTCCCAGGGGGGCTTGGAGGGGAAGATGGAGATTGGGGAATGGAGGCTTGAAGGGAGAGATGGTGATTGGGGAATGGGGGCTCGGGGGAGAGGAGATGGGAGGTCAGGGGAGAGATGGGGAATGGGGTTCAAGTGGGGATTGGAGAATGTGGTGGGAGTGGGAGTGATGACCAGCATTTTCTGCAGAGCCAGGATCCGCAGCAGCAATGTGATGAGTGGGTACGGCATGGAGAGAGGAGCAACAAGTAAAGGGGTAAGCGATACCTGGGACCTTATTTTGGGTGTATAGTGAAAGATTCTTTCCACTGGTGGGCGAATGGGGAACTAGGGAAAGGAGATGGGGAGGGGGAGTGGGGGGAGGTAATTGGGTAGCATCCCAAATGAGGTGCTAACTTTTAATGATTTCAAACTTTTAAAAAATTTAGCATTTGCACTCCAAGGAAGTGGCGTACTAAATCAAGCGCTGCACTTCCTTCCTGGAGCGCAATAGGCAGCAGACGGGTCAGTGAATGGAGCAGCGCTGTACTCATCTTGCACTCATGAGATGTAGGAGTCACTGGCAAGGCCAGCATTTATTGCCCTAATTACCCTTGAGAAGGTGGTGGTGAGCAGCCTTTTTGGAGTGGAGTATAAAAGTAGGGAACTCTTGCTATAATTGTACAGGGCGTTGGTGAGACCACACCTAGAGTACTGCGTACAGTTTTGGTCTCCTTATTTAAGAAGGTATACACTTGCATTGGAAGCAGTTCAGAGAAGCTTCACTAGGTTCATTCCTGAGATGAAGGGATTGTCTTATGAGGAAATGTTGAGCAGATGGGCCTATACTCATTCTATAGTTGCCGCAGTCAGACTGGTCGCTGCAATGCTCCACCTCACACTTAACAAGCTCCCTGCTGGAGTGGAACTAAACTACAGAACCAGTGGGAACCCATTCAACCTTCGTTGTCAAGGCCAGATCCAAGACCATCCCAACCTCTGTCATTGAACTACAGTACGCGGATGACGCACACATTCAGAGATTGAACTCCAAGTCATAGCCAGCATCTACACCGAGGCGTACGAAAGCATGGGCCTTACACTAAACATTCGTCAGACAAAAGTCCTCCATCAACCTGACCCGCCACACAGCACTGCCCCCCAGTCATCAAGATCCATGGCATGGCCCTGGACAACGTGGACCACTTCCCATACCTCGGGAGCCTATTATCAGCAAGGGCAGACATCGACGACGAGGTTCAACGCTGCCTCCAGTGCACCAGCGCAGCCTTCGGTTGACTGAGGAAAAGAGCGTTCAAAGATTAGGCCCTCAAATCTGCCACAAACCTCATGGTCTACAGGGCTGTAGTGATACCTGCCCTCCTGTATGGCTCAGGGACGTGGACCATATACAGTAGACACCTCAAATCATTGGAGAAATAACACCAACGATGTCTCCGGAAGATCCTGCAAATCCTCTGGAAGGACAAACGTACCAACATTAGCATCCTCAATCAGGCCAACATCCCCAGCATCAAAACACTGACCACACTCGACCAGCTCCGTTGGGCGGGCCACATTGTTCACATGCCTGACACAAGACTCCCAAAGCAAGTATTCCACTCAGAACTCCTACACGGCAAGCGAGCCTAAGGTGGGCAGAAGAAACATTTCAAGGACACCCTCAAAGCCTCCTTGATAAAATGCAACATCCTCACCAACACCTGGGAGTCCTGAGCCAAAGACCGCCCTCAGTGGAGGAAGTGTATTCGGGAGGGCGCTGAGCACCTCGAGTCTCGTCACCGAGAGCATGCAGAAACTAAGCGCAGGCAGCGGAAGGAGCATGTGGCAAACCAGTCCCACCCACCCTTTCCTTCAACGACCGTCTGTCCAACCTGTGACAGAGACTGTAATTCTTGCATTGGACTGTTCAGTCACCTAAGAACTCACTTTTAGAGTGGAAGCAAGTCTTCCTCGATTCCAGGGACTGCCGATGATGATAGTCATTAGAGTTTAGAAGAATGAGAGGTGATCTTCTTGAAACATGCAAAATTATGAGGGGGCTTAATGCTGAGAGGATGTTTCCCCTCATGGGAGAATCTAGAACAAGGGAGCATAGTTTCAGAATAAGAGGCCGTCCATTTAAGATGGAGATGAGAAGGAATTTCTTCTCTCAGAGGGTCGTGAATGTTTGGAATTCTCTACCCCAGAGAGCTGTGGAGGCTGAGTCATTGAATATATTCAAGGCTGAGTTGGGAGATTCTTGAACTATAGGAGAGTCAAGGATTATGGTGAACAGACAGGAAAATGGAGTTGTGGCCAAGATCAGATCAGCCTTGAAGGGAAGGGCCATCGCTGTTGTGATATAGTCACAGAGCACAGCACACACAGCTTCTAAACATGGCAGGCAGCTCTCTCGGGAGTCTCCGAAATCTGCCGCGTACTGTTTATTATTAACTCTGCACTTGCAGTACACAATACGTCCACATCCACAGTGTGGAGCTACAAACATTACAAGCTTACAGACATTACACTTCTCCCTCCTTAATGAAGAAGTTATTATAACAAACATCATACATAACTTTCATGTTTATACATAACACAGGATATAAACTTATTTTTTTTTCCATATTTACAAATTTAACTTTACCACTTGTTTTCTGTTTCGAAGAGGATACCTTCGCTCTCGAACAGAACCTTCCAAACATGGTGTCGATTTCACACTCATTCGAGGCTCATCCTGAGGAACGTTTTCCTTCATGGAATTTACCTGATTTTCATTTGAACTCACTCTAACTTCAGGCTCTTTGTTTTCCTGACTCGGACTCAGACTTTCATTCTGATTCTCTCCTGGATTTGTTTCCAATACATTGGATTTAGGATTTGCTACTGGTATATCAAAACTATCTAATGTGTCAGAAATAATTGAATCATTCCCACCTTCAACTCCTTCCATGTCTGTAGGTAAAATATGATCAATATGAACAAACCTAACTTGTCCATTATCAAACATCTTTACCAAATATGTGCGAGGACCACATAGCTTCACCACTCTTTCTGGTAACCACTTTAACCATTTATGGTGATGGTTCTTCACTCTCACCTTCTGGTTTAATTTCATACTTCTCTCTTTTACTCCACCTTTATCATGATTCTCTTTCAGTCTTAATTGTGTCTCTTCTACGGACTGTGCCAAATTTGGCTTTAACAACGAGAATTTAGTTCGAGACTGTCGTTTGAGAAACAACTCTGCTGGTGTTCTACCAGTAGTATTTCGATATGTAATCAAAAAATTAGCCAATTTGTGATCCAATGACAACTGTCATTTCCTTGGATTTGGATCTAACATTTGTTTTATGAGGGCACGTTTTACAATTTGTACAGTATGCTCTGCTGCACCACTCGAAGCAGGATGGTATGGTGGAACTTGGTATGTTTCACACCATTTTTGCTCGTGAATTGTGCAAATTCTTCTGAACAAAATTGTGGTCCATTATCTGAAACAATCTCTTCAGGGAGGCCAAATGAAGAAAATAATTTTCGTAAAATGTCCAATGTTTTATTTGTTGTTATTTTACACATTGGAAACACATCAACACACTTCGAAAATGGCTATCAATCACAATGAACAATTGTTGTCCTTCTAACTCAGCAAAATCAATATGTAGCCTTTGCTACACCCTGGGAGGCCATTTCCATGGCTGCAATGGTACTGGAGGTGGTTGCTTGCTTACCGATTGACATGTCGTACACTGACTCACGATGTACTCTATATCTTTATCAAGACCTGGCCACCATAAATAACTGCGTGCAAAACTCTTGGTCAAGCACATTCCCAGGTGCTGATCATGGAGGTCTCCGAATAATTTGGACCTGAATTTATTTGGTATAACCACTCTTGCACCCCACACGATATAATCTTTATCGACTGATAATTCATTCCAATGAATGAAGAATGGATGTGTAGTTTGGCCATCCATTTGCAATATACTCATACACGTTTGACATCACTGGGTCACGTTTGGTTGCTCTACCAATCTCTTCAGCTGTAACTTGCAGTTCATCAATGTATGAAAAATAAAACACTTCCTCCCTATCGGCTTTAACTTGTGATGGTGAAGGCAATCTAGACTTTGCATTAGCATTACTGTGATCAGCTGATCGTCTGTATTCAATATCATATGTATATGCTGACAAAATCAAAGCCCATCTCTGCATTCGGGCTGCAGCTAATGTTGGAACTGGGGAGTTTGGATGGAGGATTGCTGTTAGGGGCTTATGGTTCGTAACGATGGTAAACTTACGACCATACAAGTATTTGTGAAACTTCTTGACTCCAAAAATTAATGCCAAAGCTTCCCTTTCAATTTGTGCATAATGACTCTCACTGGCACTGAGAGTGCGTGAAGCAAAAGCAATTGGTCTCTCCTCCCCACCACATAATATAATACATGAGAGATTACTGCCCCAACTCCAGAGGGAGAGGCATCACATGCTAGCTTAATCTTCTTAGATATGTCATAACATGGTGCTCTCTACCAATTTGCTTTTACACTCCTTGAATGCTGTATCGCATTCTTTTGACCACTTCCAATGGACCTGTTTTTTCAAAAGTTCATTCAGTGGATGCAATAATGTAGCCAAATTTGGTAGGAACTTCCCATAATAGTTCAAAAGACCCAAGAATAAACGAAGTTCAGTGACATTCCTGGGAGTGGGTGCATTTCTAATTGCATCCAATTTTTCCATGGTTGGATGTAAACCATCTTTGTCTACTCTGTACCCTAAGTACTCTACTGAGTTTTTAAATAACTCACACTTATGAGCAGACACTCGTACTCTGTGCTTCTCTAGCCATTTGAGGACTTCATTCAATATGTTATTATGAATTTGCCTATTTGGTGCTGAAATTAGTATGTCATCCAAAAACATACTACCCCTTCAATACCTTGCAAAATCTGGTGTATCACCCCTTGGAATATGGCAGGTGCGGAAGACACTCCAAACGATAGCCTATTAAATTGATGAGTATTTATAGTCAAACATGACTTGGACTCCTCATCTAGTTCAAGCTGTAAGTAGGCATTCGTAAGATCCAGTTTTCAGAAGATCTGACCACCTGTCAGTGTTGTGAACAAATCTTCTATATTCGCCATTGTGTTGGGGACATTACCCTCTGGAACCTGGTTTATGGTTACTTTATAATCACCACACAATCTTAACTTACCATTGGACTTAGATACAACAACAATGAGTATAGCCCAATTACATTGATCTATCTTACAAATAATGTTCTCAGTCTCTAGTTCTTGCTCAACTTTCTCCTTGAGTGCATATGGTACAGAAAGTGGGTTGTAGTAAACCGATCTAGCGTCCTTCTGTACCCTGACACTCGCCTTGAAGCCTTGGATCGGACTGCCCGTTTCGCAGAACACCTTCGGATACTTCTGGATAAACTCATCCGTTGATGAAAACCTCGCTTCCACACAGAAAATCTTACTCCAATCCAGCTTCAGTGAGCTCAACCAATTTCTTCCGAGTATGGCAGTCTCCTTTCACTACTATTAGAGGCAAGTTCTGAAATTGATCTTTATTTTTCACCGGTACGGTGATATGACCTACCACAGGAATTTTCTCTCCTGAGTAGCCTCACAGCTCTATCTTGGATTTCTCCAGTTGGAAATCACGCAATTTGTTGCAGTATAGTGACTTTGGTACTACACTCACTGATGCACCCATGTCAATTTCCATTGGTATCTTGAATCCCGCAAATTCTATGTGGATTTTGATGCTTTCCGAATCGCTGTCCATTAACTTCGTGCTCCTGATGACGTGTAACTCTAACATCTCCTCGTCCTGTTGTTGTTCTTCCATGCTATGTAGTCTCTTTGGATTTTTACTCATAGCTTTGAACTCTGGACTCATAGCTTTAAAAGCTGGTTTACCCTTCAGTCGGCATGCCTTCACAAGATGCCAAGTCTTCCTGCAGAAGAAACACTCTGGTTCACATATGGACAACTTTGAGCAATGTGTTGTCCTAAGCACCTATTGCATGACTTCGACGCTCCGATAGAATTTTCAGTTTCTGACACTTTCGGCCATGCCCGTCTTTTACTTTGAACCTGCAGGTGATTTACCTCGGTTGACTGACGACCGTAATCATTATTTAATTATCGGGAATATTGTTCGGCCATGCCCATCGACCTCGCTGTCTGACAAGCAATCTCTAAAGTCAAGTCATCCATCGTCAATAACTTCCTTCTGATCACATCATTTTTCACCCCACAAACAAAATGATCCCGTAATGATCATTTTTGAAAGCTTCCAAAATTACAGTGCATCGATAGCTTCTTTAATGCTACGATGTAATCACTGATACTTTAATCAGCATATTGATTCCGAATCCCGAAACGATAGCTTTCAGCAATTTCTAATGGTTTGGGGTTATAGTGCTGCTCCAGCTTCGTTAAAATCTCTTTAAGGGTCGTGTCCTTTTGCTCGTCGGGCACAAGCAGATTTACAAGAGTGTCATACAATGTTGGACCTGCCTCCGATAAGAAGATCGCTTTTTTACATTCCAACACAGCCCGGTTCTGGACTGCATTGTCTGGAATTTCGATTATGTTATTTGCAATGAAATACATTTCTAGCCGATCCACATACACTTTAAAACATTCCCAATCGTGTCTATATTCTCTCAAATATCCCAATACATCTGCCATTTTACTCTCTAGCTGTTCACACCGTGTGCTGTATTTTACCTCGGATTTTGTAGCTTTTTTCCAAAGACAGAAACTTCCAAAGTCTCTCTGTCGGCTGGCTGAATCCTTCACCAACAAAATTTAAGCTTTAAATCATTCGAAAAATCCGATCTTCCATCGCTAAATGTGATATCTTCACAGAGCACAGCACACACAGCTTTCTAACATGGCAGGCAGCTCTCTCCGAAGTCTCCGGAATCTGCCTAGTTCTGTTTATTATTAATCCTGCACTTGCAGTACACAATATGTCCACATCCACAGTGTGGAGCTACAAACATTACAAGCTTACAGACATTACAGCTGTTGGCTCTGCAAAGGAAAAAAGGCTTACCTTCTCCATGACGGCAGCCATGATCCCGCCTGATCAATTGGGGGCAGGAACCCGCAAAAAAACCTGCAAGAGAGAAGTAAGTTTTTTGTTTACTTACCTGAGCCACCTCGCCTTTAAGTATCGCCCTTGAAGCAGCTGGCCACCCGATGCATGCCTCCTGCAGCTGTCGGTGTTTTCGCCTGGTGATGCTGCAGGGGAAGCTCAAAGGAGCCCAATTTTGCCCCCCACCTCAAGAATTCTCACTGGAAGAACCAAGAGGTAGGCCGGAGGAAGCTTCTTGAACTGAGGGCTATTAGACTATGGGATCCTTCACCAAATGTGGTGATTAAGTTAGAGACTAAAACTTAATTTAAAAGGGTATGGGATAAATATTTGAAAAGGAAGAATATAAAAGGATCTGGAAAGAATGGGGTTTCAGTAGGGAGCACCAGCATCCTGGAACTAATGGCCTCCTCTTGTGCTGTAATTTCTATAATTCTATGAAAACTCTCCTTTATTGAGTCAGGGTGCTGAGGTGTGTTTAGGAGGATGTGTCCTGTGAGAAGTGAGAAACACCGAGCTCTATGTGCAGTGTCTCGCTTTGGTTTAGGTCGATCTGTACAGGCCGGTTTTGACATGTGAAATCTAAGTACATATCAGCTCTGACTGAGGTTGCCAGCTGAGAATTGTCACCTTCACATGGAACCAGAGTCCAAAGCAGAGTCCAAGGAGATCTGGAGAGAGAAGGGCCTGTTAAAATCAGGAAGCTTCACCGCACCTTCTGCGGTGCAGAGGATTCTGGCCATTGTTTCAGGGTGAATATCAATAGGTTATAGGATTACTACTAATTACAGGTAGGATATAGGGGCATTACACCTATTACTCACTCTGTGAGTTGTTGTATTGCTATTGGTTATGAGGGAAATCTGAGTGTTACCAGCGTTACTATTCAATATCTGTGCAATTTCAGTGAGTTACCATTAGTTACTGGTGAAATCAAAGTTCCTCCCACCTTTCGCTCCCCCACCTGTGATTTCCCCTCTTCCCCATCCTCCATTTCCCCACTCCCTGCCCTCAGTTTCCCCTCTTCTCCAACCTTGGTCTCCCCTCTTTGCCAGCTCCTGGATGCCTCGTAGTTCTTGGAGCTTTTCACACAGTAGCTGTTGGCACAAGACCACATGCAAAGACACTCAGCTATAGGGATCCCCTTTATAAGGTGAATGCAATAATATTTGTAGAAGTCCTGTGATCAGATGTCATGTGATCAGAACATCAGAACAAACCTCCAGGAATGCCTCCAACTCGAGCTGACAACTCTAGGGGGCTGAAATTGGTCGACATACCGCCTCCTACTGCCCGCGTACAGCCCAAAAACTCTGATTTTCATCATATACCACCGACATACCACCGGAGATGTGTACTGTCCTGGAAAAGATGGTTTTACGTGGTGGTAAGTGGGTAGGAATGGGCGGAGTGCATGAATCCGCCATTTTGCAAATTGGGAACTAAAGCAGAAGCTCTGTATTTCTGAGGTAAACAGTGATTTTACAGTGCAATTTTGAATGGAAAAGGTATATTTACTATTACTGAGCAACTTATTAAGATAGAAAGGCATTTTAGTTATCATTTTATCAAGAATGGGGCCTGTATTATCTCAGCCTGTATCGCTGATAAACTGTCTAATGGAGGAACCAGATGTGAGGAAGTTTATTCAGCTTAGTAATAAGGGTAATGAAAGAGGTCGCAGAATGTTGATGAGGAGGAGGAGGAGGAGGCCTTATCCACAAAGGATCTTCAGGGAGAAGTGTTCAAACTTGGACATGACCGATCGACAGTGTGTCCGAAGGCTGCGCTTCCAAAAAGAGGTCATCACTGAGATATGCCAGCTCATTAAGGTAGACCTGCAGTCCAGTACCAGCAACATTACTGCACTCTGTCGAGATGAAGGTGACTGCGGCACTTTCATTTTATGCATATGGGTCTTTTCAGGCATCAGCTGGGGACATATGTTGTATGTCTCAGTACGCTACTCATCGCTGCATTTGACAGGTAACCGAAGCACTGTATGCACGCCGGATGGAATTTATAAACTTCCCAATAACCAGGGAGGCACAGAGTGACAGGGCTTTGGGATTTGCATTCATTGCTGGCTTCCCCAAGGTGCAAGGTGCTGTTGACTGGACCCATATTGCCCTGTGAGCACCATTACAGGAGGCGGAGGTGTACAGAAACCGTAAGAGATTTCACTCCCTCACTGTGCAGCTCTTATGCGACCATACACAGCAGATAATGGCAGTGAATGCCAACTTTCCAGGAAGCATCCATGATGTGCACAGCTTGTGGGAGAGCACTCTGTCTAACCTTTTCAAGCCTGAGCCACAAGGTAAATGATGGATGCTGGGCGGCAAAGATACGACCTCGTCATCTGGCTCTTGGCCCCCCCTGCGGAACCCTCACACAGAACCCTCACAACGATACAATAAGAGCCATATAGCCACACGTATCATAATTGAAAAGACAATTGGAGTGCTGAAGCAGCGCTTTCGATGCTTGGACCACTCAGGAGGCAGGCTGCAATACCACTCTGAGCAGGTTGCTCAGTTCACAGTGGTGTGCTGCATGTTGCATAATTTAGCAATCATGCGGGGACAGGAATTGCCACAGGGGAACCACCTGAGGAGAGAGTGCAGGGGACGGAGGAGGAAGAAGAGGACAATGAGGGGCAGGAGGATAATGAGGAGCTTCCAGATGAACCCATGGCACCACCGCCACTCCCTTCCCCCCCAACACCACAGCGGAGGGCATGCAGAGCGTATGCCACTGCAAAATTGTTATGTCAGCAACTCATAAATGAACGCTTTGCTTGAATGTGGAGTGCTGCGTTTTGGGATCCAGATAACTGTTACCCCAAAAGTTTAACACTGTACAAAAGTGCTTAAATTCAATTGAAATGTTTATGTAAAAATGTAAAAAATATGCAACAATTTCAAAACATTGTAAAACTTATAAAACAACTGTAATAATAACTTTAACAAAACTTTAACAACTTTAATAACAACTTCAACAAAAATTTTACAACTTTAATAAACTTTTACAAATCAAACTTCAATTACCACAAAAAGACCCTTTACTTTCCCCGCCCATGCCCTCTGTCCCGTCCATGCACGTATGCTACACCATCCTTGGGACTATTCCCCCCTTTCTTACTTCCGCCCTTCCCTTTCCCAGTGCCCCTGGGCATGGACCTCCCTGTGGTGATACTAAATCGGCGTGCAGCACCGCACCCCGAGTGGCGTTGCTATCGTTGGGGCTCAGACATTACAAGCGCAATAAATGGGGCCTCAGGAGAAGCTTGTGATGTGAAAGGTAAGGCTTCAGTGCTGGAAAAGAGGCAGCTCCCCACCCTCGGGTGCTGTCGATCTGACTACTATGGCACGGGGGATTCCACACCATGTCCCGATCCCATTAATTGCCGCATGGCTTCGACGGCGTCTGCGGTTTGCTCCATCGCGGTGATCGTACGCAACCTTTCCTCCGACTGCTGCTCTGATAGAGCCGCGATGTTTGTGGCTATTGTAGTCATGGTCGAGCAGCTCTCAATCTATGTCGATGCTGGCCTGTGATAGATGCACCATGTCCTGGTACACGCCTACAGCAACCGACCTTTCCTGCACCAACCTCCGTTGCTGCGGCAAAGGCGCTGCAACACTTGGTCCAGCAGAATCAGTGGAGCCATGGGGGAATCCCCTGAATACAGACTCCATGGTGGAGGATGTTCCAACTGGCCCACATGCAACTGGTGTATCCTCCTCCGTCTCCACCCCCACCTCCACTGGCTGCCGGATCAGTGGCTCTTCCTCTTCCTCTTTATCTTCCTCATCTCTGTCAGTGGTGTCAGGAGAGGGCTGGGTGACGCCAGAGGTGGAGGCAGTGGGTCTGTCATCTGTAGTCTGAATCATCCAAGTCTGGAAGTACAAATCAATATTTTAAAAAGCTTGGCACCAGGGGATTGGTCAGGGTTACATTAGTACATAGTACAGAGTCTTATCGCAGTCTTACTTAAATGTCCACCACTGCTGCAGTACTGCATTACATATCACAGACATACAATACATATATGCATTGCGTTACATGTCCCCAACATTGCAGTACATCACATGAGGTCAACATTACAGTGCAATAAACTTACATTATATCAGGCCAACATTACAGTTACAGTTACATTACATGACGTGAGAGGACTGCAACACAAACTGCATTTTATTCAACTTACTATCTTGTGTGAGTGGGTCAGCTCCAATACTGGTGGTGGCATGGTTGCTCTCCCCAACCAGGGACAGGGCACAGATCTTCTTAACCGATAAGGGATTAATGGGTTATTGGGAGCGGTCCGGGAAGTGGACCTGAGTCCATGATCGGATCAGCTATGATTGTATTAAATAGCGGAGCAGGCTTGAGGGGTCGTATGGCCTACTCCTGCTCCTATTTCTTACGTTCTTATGTTCAATGTCAGCAAGAGGCTCCTGGATTGTGGGACCTCCCGCTGTGTGATATTGATCGGCTGCTATTGCAGATGTCTTCTTCTGCAGAAAGTAAAGTAAATCAATGTAAAAATCATCAATCCATTTAACATCACACAAACACACACACACACACACACACAAAAAAAGCACTGCGTTGATCCTTTTGTCATTGCCTGAAAAGCATGAATACATCAGCATAATCTTAAGATAAATAACATCATCCATGTGACACTGAAATTACATTAATCATTATTTACTCTTGCTACCCTCACCAGGTTGTTTCACTTCTTACGGCACCTTTCCCTGGTGCATACCATCGTACTTTTAGAGGACATAGCCTCCCCAATCTCATCCCATATTTGGTTGTGCTCATTTGGGGAGGGCTTCCCACAACCACCCTTGGTTAGCTCAGAGTACCTCTCTGTTATGTGCTCCAGAAGGACAGGTAACTCCATCTCATTGGAGGCAAGTGCCCTCAGCCTCCCCTTCTTTTTGATGCTCCTGCGCTTGGATGTCTTTTTTAACATTGCGATAATCTTTGTATTTGTATGATTTTTGCTTTATTAAATATCTCTTCTTAGTCTTCAAACTGGAGAATTACTAGTTGGTAGGAATAGATTGGGTTTTTTCAAGTAACTGCCCGTCGACTAGCTTGCTGCTCCTTCCCACTCTCTCTCCCTCCTCTTCAACTCACTGCCATGCGCGGGTGACCCCCTGACCCCCAAAATTGCAGGTAAAACACTTGTGTAAAAAAAATGGAAAAAAAATTTGCGTATGCGCAGTTCCGTGCCACACCGCCCATCGAGGAGATAGTCGCTCTGGATCAACTACTAGGATAAATACCGCCCGATGCAGATCGCTGACATACCGCCGACATAACGCCGAAAATGTTTTGACCAATTTTGTCCTCTTAGGTGTCGCCGGTATGCTGCTTGTGTGAAACGACATACCACCGGCATACCTATGAGAAATGGGAGGGCCTTACGCGTCGACCAATTTCGGGCCCCCTATGTATTAAAGATTTATTAGAAAATTTAAAGCTCGTGCTTTCATAAAAGTTTACACGTAAATTTAAGGAAATGTTTATAAATGTAAAAGTTTATAGATTTAAAAAGTACTAAATGTTCTTTTTGGCAGAAATGGGGCTGAAGCTTGAGTTCTCCAATCGGTTGTTCCTGACAGTGAACCACATCCAAAGGGAGTGTAAGTTGAAGAGTCGGCCTAACTCCGACCAACACCCCCTTCAAACGTGGCTCCCTACTGGATGGGTGAATTTGACCAAAGATTTAAAATAAACACAGCTCGTCTGTGACTTTTAATGTAATGGGTTGAATCAATTTACAACAATATAAGAGAAGTTACAGATTGTAAGAATGGCCTCGGCACTAATTCATTGCCTGTCACACCATTGGTCAGTGATTTTAAATGATTGCACAGTGAGTTGCTGATCATGGCCATTCATGGGTGGGGGACATTCAGTTATTCTCTCGAAAAGGAATACAAAGTTCGAGACCTCTCACAGCTGACCACATTAGTTAAGTCTTGAGAGCAGGTTATCTGTGTCCTCCTTTACTCAAGAATAGTGCATGGAATGGAAATGGAAAAGATGAAATGGACAGCAAAGTATCTCCCCAGACCCAAGATTAAATTTTACAAATTCTCCACGTAACATACAACAGAATTACTTTGAGCTGATTGGGAGTGATTAATGAGGCTGTTCTCATTGGATGAGAGATTTAATAAAGCTGTTTAAAAATATGAAGGGATGGTACAGAGTATATATGAACAAAACATTCCCAGTAATTGAGAAATCCAAAACAAGAGGACATAGATATAAGGTTAAATGTAAGAGATTTCGAACAGAGAGCAGGAGAAATGTTTTTAAAAAGAGGGTTGTGAGCATGGGGAATGCATTACCAAAGTTTGTGATTGAAGCCGAGACCATGACCCAGAATATTGTCGTAGCTGCAGCCTTCTGCCGGCGAAAAGTTGCCAGAAGTGTGGCGGAAATCACGTTCACACAAAACAAGGACATTTCAGGACTACATTAATTTTTCAGAAAAGGTTAGATAACAATAACAGCATGGCTCACTCGGCAACTAAAGTTCCTCGTCTTAATAGACATTGAAATCCCACTGATCTGAAGAACGTCCCGTTTATATTTATATGGTCATGGGTAATCCTATAAAGTTTAGCAATCATTGCAGAGAGGAGCAGGGTCATCCTGAACCCAAGCACTAGAAAGGATAACATCCCATTCTCCAATGTAGAGATTCAAAGTACTCAATCATTAGTATCCACATGCCACAGCTTATTAATTGACAATTATTGTACTTTGGTGCCACTCAGTGCTTTGTACCATTGATTTTACAGATTGTCAAGATAGCCAAACGGAAATAAAAGAAACAGACACAGTGGAGTCACAGCCACGGAAAGTAATAACTCCTGTTCTAAATGCATCCAAGAAGGAAAAGAATTTCAAAAAGTTGATTCCAGCACAAGATGGTCAAGAGATCATAACACAAGATAAGAACAATGTTGGATTGTTCAGCTGTCTGATGCATTGTATGAGAAGTGTAACTTTCCATAAATAGACATTCAAGTTTGGATGAATCATTAGCACATAGTTTACATGCTCAGGACTGTCTGGAAAATAAATGTATGGAATTTAAAGTAGAGAAAAGGCTGTGTTGTCCTGTATGCTCTTGCTATAATGGAACAAGAATAGATGATGATCCAGATATCAAAGTTAATTTATCTCCTGTAGGCTGCTTAAATGCTAAGTGATGTCAAACAGTAAAAATCCCCAGAAAATCCTAGTTTGCAAGTTCCTATGCAACAATTATTGAAAACAGTCATTGCTGTAAAGAAAAAATGAAAGTTAAGGCTTGGGTTGTGATGAATTAAACTTTTAAACTATGCTGTATAAAAAAACAACAACATAACTGGCTGTAAACAAGTTAAAATCTCCATCTATGTGGCTGGATATTATGCAAAGAAAATTTGGAAATGATGGGGTAATTTTAACATCCAAAAACAGGTGGGTTTGGGTCGGGTGAGATATTAAACCTGAGGACTGCTGCATGGAGTACGTAAGTGCCTTTCCAGCACTGTTTGTGGACCAGGAGGAGCAAGAGTGCTTCTCCTCTGGCCGCCCAAGCAAACCTGTTCCCCACTCCACGCAATCGCCACCACCTCCCTCAGCGATTGGAGCAGAGACATCTCAGTCAAACGATGGATGAGGGACCAGGCAAGGTGTTGTGCTCTTTACTTCAACCAATTTGAGCCCCATTTTGCCATTTACTAGAAGCAGCTACTAACATCTCCTGGAGAGTTTTGGGGGAAGTGATGGTTTCCTTCTTATAAGGGATTGAGAGTGTTCCTCCTAGGTACTCTCCCCTTCCTCATTTCCACAGGAGGATCTCAATTGATGCAGCAGGGTATGAGTTAAGAATCTGAGGATTCAACTCACAGCCGCACATTTTGCACCTCCTGGCTGGACGCACTGCCATCCTGTTTGAGACCCACCTCCTTCCAGACCTGTACTGCTGGCCGGCTCACCTTAGGAGCCAGACCAGTGAGCTGCAGCAAGATGCCCATTTGGCACTTGCCGTTTGCCGGCGGCGAATAAATGAGGCCCAAAACTGAATATGGCTTGGCATCATGTCAATCGCAGATAAGGCCACCTCTGACCTCTTCCTCATGTCGTTCTCCACCCACATCACCCTTCCATCCCCGCCCAACCCTACCTCTTTCTGTGTCCACCCCTGGAAAAACCTCTCTCCCGACTCTTTTACAACTGCACTTATGAACTCTCAACTGTCCAGCCTTTGACAGTCCATTCATCATGTCATTTCTGCAGCTACCGATTTGCTCAATCACACCCTCACCACCATCTTTGATGCCCTAGTCCCTATTAAAACAATTACTCTCTCTCACCATGGCCGCTCGCCCTGGTACCGCTCTGATCTTTGCTCCCTTACGTCCAAATGACGCAGACTTGAACGGATATGGCGAACTGGTTTAGCCATTCACCGCCAGATCTGGCTGGACCACATCAAGCATTATCGGGTCCTGCTCTCGGCTGCCAAAACTGCTCACCATTCCAGAATCATTCTGGAATGCAGAGTTAAACCCCGGCTTCTATTCTCCACTGCTAACCATCCTAATCTTACAGTGATGTCAAAAGTGGGATTCACAGAGTTAGGAGTGTAAGGTTCGGGTTAGTGGTGGACCGGCGCCACTTAATCGCTTTACTCCCTGAAAGAAGGGAGTGGGTGGGAGTGTGTCAGATAGGTGAAGCCTAACACAAAATGGATTATCCAGAAAAAGGTACGAACGGTCTAAACGAGCAGGAGAGAGCTTTGGAGATATCTAGGGGAAGAGATCTAAGCTGCCTGTTAACCCACCTGAGAAGTCAGTAAAGGAAGGGAAAAAAATGGGAATTAGAGAATAAGTTGCTGAGACGACAATTTTTTAAAAAGAAAATGGAACCGGCACGGAAGTTTTAGCTTTTGTGCCAAGAGAAATAAAACACAGGATTTACTGAGTGAAAGGATGTAGTTGAGTAGTTTTATGTAGTTTGTGTTAAAGTGTGGCAGTTTCCCTGATTGTTTTATCTATGATTTATGGGGCTAGAAATGCAGAACAGTTTGTTTTACAAAAGTTAAGCTTCGGCTTTGAAATGACAGTTGCCAGTATTTTGTTTTAATTGGATTATATTTTTTTTAATTGCTGTTGTCTTATATAGTTTAAATTAAAATGCGTGGTCTCATTTTAAATCAATTTCAACGTGTAAAAAGCACTGTCTTCTTAAATGTAGTGTCCCTTTTTTAAAAAAAGTCTGTAGGAGTGTAAGCTGAGGGAACCTCCGCTCTCTTTTCCTTTTGTATAGAATGAATGATGTTTGTTAAAATGTGAAAACTAATTATATTCAGTAATTTTACAGTCAGTTGGAAAGGCATCTGAAGAAGGAACAATATGAAATATGACATAACTTAGTGTATTTTTGTTTTATTTTATCTGCTTTGTTACACTGATACAATTCTTCTGAATTAACTTGGAATTATTGAGGTTAACTATTAAATTATAAAAACCTGACTTAAATTGTGAGTGTTTTAAATTATGAGTGTATTTCTATTTCCTCACAAGACATTCTCATATTTTTAAAAAATCATTGGCAATATTTGAATTGGAAGTTTATAAACAATTGGAGTTTAATCTAAAATGCTGTCTTCCCAATGAGAAAGTTTTATTTAAAGCTAATAATAACAGCTTTAATAAGGATTTTTAATTCCTAAGCAAGTTTTGAGGGTGCAGAGACTTGGGGGAAAAGTTTCTATCGGAAAAGGTTTTTAAAAAAAAATGTAAAGTGACGCAATTGCATACATCTGACAATATTTACTCTGCCTTCTTACAAATCTGCAAAGGAGTTAACCCTTTCCACTGACAGCTGTTTTTTTTTGATTCACCAAACAACTGAATGAAATTTTACAAATATTCAACATTACTAATTTAACTTTCTTAATTTTAAGCGAATGTTTCCCAAGTGCCTGAAGGAAAATAAAATGTAATGGGTTATAAAGAATTAAAAACAATGTGTTAATAACTTGGACCAAATAGTAATGTTTGATCTATGTTTTCTATCTTTAATATTGTACTGGACAGTAAAGCTCCTCCAGGTATGATGAATGAGGTATGGATGGTAATTGTGATGTATAAAATGGAGAGAGGAAGTGAATAAGGGTATACAATAGAAACAGGAGAATTGAATTTTCCTAACATTCAATTGAAAGTCAGGAAAGTGTAGTTATGAATAGTAAATTGATAGCATTCTCTTGGAGACATTTGTGTCCTTGCCTATAATGAACTTTATAAGAAAACTGAATTTGATGGTCTGGCCACTACCCGAGGTATTGGGGCCATGCAGTGGGAGATGAGCAAAGCTCTCCAGATGACTACAAACTTTTGATAAGATCACCTGAAAGCCCAAGAATGACTTGTATTGGATGGGACGTGTGACATGAGACACCAGTATAAGAGTGCAAATGAATTTGTACTGAAGAATGGTCTCAGACATGCTCAGTTACTTGACAACAGCAAGACATGAAATGGGTAATGTGACTCAGAAGAGTGAGACAACTTTTAAACCATTGAGGTGTTGCTACAATTGTGGGAGGTGTTGCTACAATTGTACAGGGCCTTGGTGAGGCCACACCTGGAGTATTGTGTACAGTTTTGGTCTCCTAACCTGAGGAAGGACATTCTTGCTATTGAGGGAGTGCAGCGAAGGTTCACCAGACTGATTCCCGGGATGGCGGGATTGACCTATCAAGAAAGACTGGATCAACTGGGCTTGTATTCACTGGAGTTCAGAAGAATGAGAGGGGACCTCATAGAAACGTTTAAAATTCTGACGGGGTTAGACAGGTTAGATGCAGGAAGAATGTTCCCAATGTTGGGGAAGTCCAGAACCAGGGGACACAGTCTAAGGATAAGGGGGAAGCCATTTAGGACCGAGATGAGGAGGAATTTCTTCACCCAGAGAGTGGTGAACCTGTGGAATTCTCTACCACAGAAAGTTGTTGAGGCCAATTCACTAAATATATTCAAAAAGGAGTTAGATGAAGTTCTTACTACTAGGGGAATCAAGGGGTATGGTGAGAAAGCAGGAATGGGGTACTGAAGTTGCATGTTCAGCCATGAACTTATTGAATGGCGGTGCAGGCTAGAAGGGCTGAATGGCCTACTCCTGCACCTATTTTCTATGTTTCTATGTTTCTATGACACATACTCCATCAGGAAACAATCTAATTCATGAAACAATCAGGATAGAATTAAACACACTGGTACCTGTTAAAGGGATTGAAATTGAAGTTGAAGTGGGGAGTTAAATGGAATTTGGATTGGCACAATTGAAGGCGAGGGAGCAATAAATTTAACAAGAATTATCTACAAGATGGATATGAGTGAAAGTGAGATCTGGAAAATCTTAATCCATGACTTGTTGAACTGTAGCTCTTTAACATCTTCACCGTCAGGTAAAACCCGGTGGGAGCAGAATTCTGGGCCACAGGAAGCCGGGCAGTTAAGTTTTAAATGTATTTTTCAGTTTTCTTCGAGGGCAGGAGGCACAGGAGTGCTCGTCTAGGGCCCCACGTCTCTGGCCTTGGGCATCCCTTGCTGCCAAGCTACCCCAGATCACGGCAAGATCCATCCTTTCCAACCTTCGCCCCTCTCCCCAGTGCAGAGAGCAAAATTCAGCATAACCCCCCCCCTGTGTTTGGGCTCATTCGAAAGGAAATTTAATTTGGGACTATCTACTGAAAGGTTTGGAACTCTAAAGTGCTTATGGAAGAAACTACAAACTTTAATAGAATTATGAACTTTTACAAGACAAATTCAAGCCTGTGGGCACACCTAGGGAATAAAAGAAGCCCACTTGATTATTGGAACTGTCTGGGTGTGGGGACTGAGTTAACCTGTCTGGAAGAATGAATATTTGGAAATCTTCCTCCACAAGAGACATTGCCATCACAGTATCACCCAGCGATTGCTCCCCATCAACATGGGTCTGGACAAATCATTTCAGCATATACATCACAAAGAGGCCCAATCCAGCCTGTATGCGAAAGACTGAGCACAAAAGGACATTGCAATTACCAAACTAATATTTCCATCAGGAAACAGTTTTCGAACATCAACCCACCCAGGACATATCAACTTTAATGAGCCCGACAAAATATTACAAAGAAGAACCAAGCCCGCCAAAATTATACAAAGGATTGTAAACAGATTGGGCTGAAAAATTAGAACACTGAAATCATATATCTGGCCACTGTTTTCAAGAGAGAGGAGAGAGAGAGAGAGAGAGAGCGTAAGAGGGGAGATAGGTGGTTGCTACTACCTCATCAAGACAAGGAGAAAAACCAACGTGACAGTTGTAAAACTAACTTCTCCAGCCCTGAAGTCTTGAAGTCCTGAAGGAAGGACTACCATCTACCATTAACTATCAAAAGGATTGGTAAGCCAAGTCCCTGCCTGCCCTGGAGTCTAACCAAGCTAGAATTAGGTATTGGGAAGTGGGAGGTACAATTTTACTGCAACCCCCTTTGAATGTGTAGTGTATGGTACTTTATTAGAGTGATTCTAAGTTTGACCTTGTACCTTTCCTTGTACTGTTCTTTATTAGAGTGATTTTAAGTTTGACCTTGTACCTTTCCTTGTCTTGTTCTTTATTAGAGTGATTGTAAGTTTGGCCGTGTATTTTCTTACTAGAGTAATAAGCCTGTATTACTTTGACTGTAATAAAAACCAAAGTTCTTTGCATCAAACCAGCGTCTTCTGCACTTTTGTTACAACCCCCAAATAAATCCAGAGTACAGAACCCAAGGGAGGGGTAGCTGGTGCAATGGTCAAGGATGTCACGGAGCGGGTGCAGGACATTCTGAAAAGAGAGGGTGAACAGCCAGTTGTCGTGGTGCACATTGGTACCAACGATATAGGTAAAAAAAGGAATGACGTGCTACGAGACGAATTTAAGGAGCTCGGAGCTAAATTAAAAAGGAGGACCTCAAAAGTAGTAATCTCGGGATTGCTACCAGTGCCACGTGCTAGTCAGAATAGGAATCGCAGGATAGCTCAGATGAATATGTGGCTTGAGCAGTGGTGCAGCAGGGAGGGATTCAAATTCCTGGGGCATTGGAACCAATTCTGGGGGAAGTGGGACCAGTACAAACTGGACGGTCTGCACCGAGGCAGGACCAGAACCAATGTCTCAGGAGGAGTGTTTGCTAGTGTTGTTGGGGAGGAGTTAAACTAACATGGCAGGGGGATGAGAACCAATGCAGGGGAACAGAGGGAAACAAAAAGGAGACAAAAGCAAAAGACAGAAACGAGATGAGTAAAAGTGGAGGGCAGAGAAACCCAAGGCAAAAAACAAAAAAGATCACCGTACAGCAAAATTCTAAAGGGTCAAAGTATAATAAAAAGGCAAGCATGAAAGCTCGGTGCCTCAATGCGAGGAGTATTCGGAACCCAGGAGAGGGCTCTGAGCTAGTTAGAATGGATGAGAGCTCAGATGAACAGGATCCCAAGAAAGAATGTAAAAGGCAGGAGGCAACAGAGCAGTGTAGCACTGGGGTAAGTGTAAACCACAAGGTGATAGGAAGGGACAAAATATATGATTACAAAGGGGCTGCAGGAGGGGTCAAAACTAAAAATCATGGTTTAAAAACGAGTATTAAAACACTCTACCTGAACGCACGCAGCATTCGAAATAAAGTAAATGAGTTGACGGCACAAATCATTACAAATGGGTATGATTTGGTGGCCATTACAGAAACGTGGTTGCAGGGTGGCCAAGACTGGGAATTAAACATACAGGGGTATCTGACAATTCGGAAAGATAGACAAGAAGGGAAAGGAGGTGGGGTAGCTCTGTTAATAAAGATGATATCAGGGCAATTGTGAGAGACGATATTGGCTCGAATGAACAAACTGTTGAATCATTGTGGGTGGAGATTAGAGATAGTAAGGGGAAAAAGTCACTGGTGGGTATAGTTTATCGGCCTCCAAATAATAACTTCACAGTGGGGCAGGCAATAATCAAGGGAATAAAGGAGACATGTGAAAAAGGAACGGCAGTAATCATGGGGGATTTTAACCTACATATCGATTGGTCAAATCAAATCGCACGGGGTAGCCTTGAGGAGGAATTCATAGAATGCACACGGGATTGTTTCTTAGAACAGTATGTTACAGAACCTACAAGGGAGCAAGCGATCTTAGATCTGGTCCTGTGTAATGAAACAGGAATAATAAACGATCTCCTAGTAAAAGATCCTGTCGGAATGAGTGATCACAGTATGGTTGAATTTGTAATACGGATTGAGGGTGAGGAAGTTGTATCTCAAACGAGTGCACTATGCTTAAACAAAGGGGACTACAGTGGGATGAGGGCAGAGTTGGCTAAAGTAGACTGGAAACACAGACTAAATGGTGGCACAATTGAGGAACAGTGGAGGACTTTTAAGGAGCTCTTTCATAGTGCTCAACAAAAATATATTCCAGTGAAAAAGAAGGGCGGTAAGAGAAGGGATAACCAGCGGTGGATAACCAAGGAAATAAAGGAGAGTATCAAATTAAAAACCAATGCGTATAAGGTGGCCAAGGTTAGTGGGAAACTAGAAGATTGGGAAAATTTTAAACGACAGCAAAGAATGACTAAGAAAGCAATAAAGAAAGGAAAGATAGATTCCGAAAATAAACTTGCGCAAAACATAAAAACAGATAGTAAAAGCTTTTACAGATATATAAAACAGAAAAGAGTGACTAAAGTAACTGTTGGTCCCTTAGAAGATGAGAAGGGGGATTTAATAATGGGAAATGTGGAAATGGCTGAGACCTTAAACAATTATTTTGCTTCGGTCTTCACAGTGGAAGACACAAAAACCATGCCAAAAATTGCTGGTCACAGGAATGTGGGAAGGCAGGACCTTGAGATAATCACTATCACTAGGGGGGTACTGCTGGATAGGCTAATGGGACTCAAGGTAGACAAGTCTCCTGGTCCTGATGAAATGCACCCTGGGTATTAAAAGAGATGGCGGAAGTTATAGCAGATGCATTCGTTATAATCTACCAAAATTCTCTGGACTCTGGGGACGTACCAGCGGATTGGAAAGCAGCTAATATAATGCCTCTGTTTAAAAAAGGGAGCAGACAAAAGGCAGGTAAATATAGGCCAGTTAGTTTAACATCTGTAGTGGGGAAAATGCTTGAAGCTATCATTAAGGAAGAAATAGCGGGACATCTAGATAGGAATAGTGCAATCAAGCAGACGCAACATGGCTTCATGAAGGGGAAATCATGTTTAAATAATTTACTGTAATTGTTTGAGGATATAATGAACATGGTGGATAGAGGTGTACCGATGGATGTGGTATATTTAGATTTCCAAAAGGCATTCGATAAGGTGCCACACAAAAGGTTACTGCAGAAGATAAACGTACGCGGAGTCAAAGGAAATGTATTAGCATGGATCGAGAATTGGCTGGCTAACAGAAAGCAGAGAGTCGGGATAAATGGGTCCTTTTCGGGTTGGAAATCAATGGTTAGTGGTGTGCCACAGGGATCGGTGCTGGGACCACAACTGTTTACAATATACCTAGATGACCTGGAAGAGGGGACAGAGTGTAGTATAACAAAATTTGCAGATGACACAAAGATTAGTGGGAAAGCGGGTTGTGTAGAGGACACAGAGAGGCTGCAAAGAGATTTAGATAGGTTAAGCGAATGGGCGAAGGTTTGGCAGATGGAATACAATGTCGGAAAATGTGAGGTCATCCACCTTGGAAAAAAAAACAGGAAAAGGGAATATTATTTGAATGGGGAGAAATTACAACATGCTGCGGTGCAGAGGGACCTGGGGGTCCTTGTGCATGAATCCCAAAAAGTTAGTTTGCAGGTGCAGCAGGTAATCAGGAAGGCGAATGGAATGTTGGCCTTCATTGCGAGAAGGATGGAATACAAAAGCAGGGAGGTCCTGCTGCAACTGTACAGGGTATTGGTGAGGCCGCACCTGGAGTACTGCATGCAGTTTTGGTCACCTTACTTAAGGAAGGATATACTAGCTTTGGAGGGGTTACAGAAACGATTCACTAGGCTGATTTCAGAGATGAGGAGGTTACCTTATGATGATAGATTGAGTAGACTGGGAGTCACTCGTTGGAGTTCAGAAGGATGAGGGGTGATCTTTTCGAAACATTTAAAATAATGAAAGGGATAGACAAGATAGAGGCAGAAAGGTTGTTTTGACTGGTCGGGGAGACTAGAACTAGGGGGCACAGCCTCAAAATACGGGGGAGCCAATTTAAAACCGAGTTGAGAAGGAATTTCTTCTCCCAGAGTGTTGTGAATCTGTGGAATTCTCTGCCCAAGGAAGCAGTTGAGGCTATATCATTGAATGTATTCAAATCACAGATAGATAGATTTTTAACTAATAAGGGAATTAAGGGTTACGGGGAGCGGGCGGGTAAGTGGAGCTGAGTCCACGGCCGGATCAGCCATGATCTTATTGAATGGCGGAGCAGGCTCGAGGGGCTAGATGGCCTACTCCTGTTCCTAATTCTTAAGTTCTTATGGTTCGAAACCGCTCAAGTTGGTCAGAAGGGAACCTGACCCCCTCATAGAGACCTACACCCCCTGCCCCCCCACACCAGCTTTCTCCCCCATCCCCAGCCTTCTCCGACCCCCTGCCCCAGCCTTCCCCCATTCCCCAGCCTGCTCCGCGCGCACCCCCCAGCCTTCTCCATTCCCCCCCTCCCCTCCCCCCCAGCCATCACCACCCCCCAAACCCTCTGTGCCCCCCGCTCCTCAGCCTTCTCCCTCTCTCCGCAGCCTTCTCTCGCCCATCCCTAGCTTTCTCCCCCCACCCTTCCCTAGCCTTCTCCACATCCCCCCCACTCCCAAGCATTCTCTGTTGCCCACCTCAGCCTTCTCCCCTCTGTACCCAGCCTTCTCTCCCCCACTCCCCAGCCTTCTGCCCCCCGCCCCCGCCAGCCTTCCCCCCACCCCATCCCCGCTTTCTCCCCCCCCCCAGCCCCGGCCTTCTCCCCCCCAACCTCCCCGGCCTTCTCCCCACCCCCACCTCCCCAGCCTTCTCCCCCCCACCTCCCCAGCCTTCTCCCCCCCTCCTCCCCAGCCTTCTCCCCCTCCCCAGCCTTCTCCCCCCCACACCCCCAGCCTTCTCCCCCCACCTCCCCAGCCTTCTCCCCCACACCTCCCCAGCCTTCTCCCCCCTCCTCCCCAGCCTTCTCTGCCTGCCCCCGACTCGATCCTTCTCCAACACTTCTCCACCGCCGTCCAGCTGGGTGGGACTGCACTCACCTGGTTCCATTCATATCTATCTAATCGTAGTCAGAGAATCACCCACAATGGTTTCTCTTCCCGTGCCTACATCATCACCTCTGGTGTCGCCCAAGAATCTATCCTTGAACACCTCCTATTTCTCATCCACATGTTGTCCCTTAGCAACATCTTCCAAAAATATAGCGTCAGTTTCCACATGAACGCTGATGACACCCAGCTCTACCTCACTACCACTTCTCTCGACCTCTCCACGGTCTCTAAATTATCAGACTGCTTGTCCGACATCCAGTTCTGGATGAGCAGAAATTTTCTCCAATCGAAGCCATTGTTTTCGGTCCCCTAGCCACTGACCCCATCGTTTTCCCCAACTTTTGTCTGCGGCTGAACTATACTGTTTGCAACCTTAATGTCATATTTGATCTTGAAATGAACTTTCGACCACTTATCCACAGTATAACTAAGACCGCCTATTTCCACCTCCGTAACATCGTCCGGCTCTACCTTTGCCTCAGCTCATCCTTTGCTGAAACCCTCATTCAAGCCTTTGTTACCTCTAGGCCTGACTATGCCAACTCACTCCTGGCTGGTCTCTCACACTCTACCCTACAAAAACTAGAGGTGATCCAAAACTTGTCTGCTCATGTCCTAACTCGCACTAAGTCTCGCTCACCCATCACCGCTGTGCTCACTGACCTATATTGGCTCCCGGTTAAGCAACGCTTTGATTTCAAAATTCTCATCCTTGTTTTCAAATCCCTCCATGACCTCGCCCCTCCCTATCTCTGCAATCTCCTCCAGCTCCTTAACCCAAGATATCTGCACTCCTCAATTCTGCCTTCTTGAGCATGCCGGATTATAATCGCTCAACCATTGGCAGCTGTACCTTCTGTTGCCTAGGCCCTAAACTCGGGAACTCCCTCCCTAAACCTTTCCGCCTCGCTAACTCTCTGTCATGTATCTCACATTACTGTATATAACTGTATCTTACCATGCTATACATCACTGTAATTGGATATGACCTGTAACAATAAGCATACCTTACCACCGGGGGTGAACTTGCAGGAGACACTCCATACCTGTCCCACTGTGGTATATAAAGGAAGGTCTCAGGCACTGGAGAGCTGGAATTAAAGATGCAGGTCCTGAGTGACCTTGACTTCAGCATGTGTCTCGTGTAAGTCAGTACCTTATAGTCAGGACTTAACAGTGACGACGAGTTACGGGATCACAGAATCCACAGAATGGCTACCAACAGCTCAGATGAGAAATACAATACTGGAGACAATTGGGATGACTTTACAGAAAGGCTCCAGCAAAGCTTTGTGACCAAAGACTGGCTGGGCGAAGATAAGGCAGACAAGAGAAGAGCCCATCTCTTGATCAGCTGTGGCTCGAAAACATACGTTTTAATGAAAGACCTGCTGGCACCCGAGAAACCAGCAAGCAAATCGTTTGAGGAGTTGAGCACACTGGTGAGAGACCACCTGAAGCTAGCGAGCAGCCGACACATGGCCAGACACAGGTCCTACAACTACAGACGCTGTGTGGGCCAAACCATACCTGACTTTGTGGCGGAACTTCGGAGGCTGGCAAGTTCATGTGAGTTCCCCAATGAACTAAGGAGAGAAGTACTGAGAGACTTTTTTTTGAAGGAATAGGCCACGCAGGCATATTCCGAAAGCTTATAGAGACTAAGAACTTGACTCTAGGGGCAGCAGCACTGGTCGCACAGATGTTCTTGGCAGACGAAGAAGAAACGAGGCTGATCTATACTTCGTTACGACAACCAATGAGGCATCGGAACAAGGGGTTCACATTGTGAAACAAACCGCTACCCCCACACACAGACAAAGGCAGGAGCGCAGGTGTTCAACAGCAGACAGTGGTGCCAGAAGCCATCAAAATCAAGGGCCACATGAATGGCCGATCACACCTCATCAACCCACAATGCGAGCAATGAACAACAGATTGAGAGAAGCTCAAGGGAGATCAGCCAGACACAGCTCATCCTTTGGAAACAATGGAAACGGTCTGTGTTGCAGATGTGGGGGAAGGCACTCAACCAGGGTGTGTTGATTTCAGCATGCCGTTTGCAGAAACTGCAACTACACAGGGCATCTGGCTCGCATGTGCAGAAAAATAGCAGCTCGGCTGATATACGAATCGGAAGGGTCGGAAAGCGGACCAGAAGATGGTTGGAACAGTGCACGGGACGTCGAGGTACAGCAGGTTAATACAATCAATGTCCACTGTTCTTACACCAAGATGCCTCCAATTATGATGAGGGTTCTACTCAACGGGATACCTGTCAACATGGAACTGGACACGGGGACCAGTCAATCCCTCATGAGCGTTCAACAATTTGAACAGCTGTGGCCGCACAAAAGCAACAGACCAAAACTCACAAAGATCGACACCAAACTAAGGACCTATACGAAAGAAATCATTCCAGTCCTTGGCAGCGCCATGCTCTCCATCACACACAAAGGGATGGTGAACCGACTTTCCCTGTGGATTGTCCCTGGGGATCTCCCAGCCCTGTTGGGGAGAAGTTGGCTAGCAGAACTTAATTGAAAATGGGATGATGTTCACGCCATGTCGTCAGAGGAACGGACCTCCTGCTCAACAGTTCTATGTCGTTTTGAGCATCTCTTTCAGCCAGGTGTGGGCACCTTCAAAGGGGCTACATCACACAGAATGCCAGACCGGTCCATTACAAGGCTAGAGCTGTGCCTTATGTGATGAGGGAAAAGATTGAAAACGAACTGTACTGGCTTTTGCGGGAAGGCATAATTTCTCCCGTGGAATTCAGCGACTGGGCAAGGCCCATCATCCCCATCATGAAGCCTGATGGATCTGTGCGAATCTGTGGGGATTACAAGTCTACCATAAACAGAGTCTCCCTACAGGACCAATACCCGCTGCCCAGAGTGGAGGACCTATTTTCACGTTGGCTGGAGGAAAACTTTTCTCGAAACTTGACCTCACATCTGCGTATATGGCGCAAGATCTGACCGAAGAGTCTAAGCTACTCACCACCATCAACACACATCGAGACCTTTTTGTGTAAAATCGATGCCCATTCGACATCAGGTCGGCAGCTGCTATATTCCAGCACAACATGGAGAGTCTGCTCAAGTCCATCCCGGGGACGGTTGTGTTTCAAGATGTCACACTCATCATTGGCAGGGACACCGATTCTCATCTCCGCAATCTTGAGGAAGTACTAAGTCGATTGGGTTGGGTAGGCCTTCGAGTTAAGAAATCCCAGTGTCTGTTTCTCGCGCCTGAGATTGAATTTTTGGGCAGAAGGATTGTCGCTGATGGAATCCGCCCAACCGAATCCAAAACCGAAGCGATTCGTCTGGTACCCAGGCCCCGGAAGGTCTCGGAACTGCGCGCCTTTCTCGGGCTACTCAATTACTTTGGGAACTTTATGCAGAACTTGAGCATGCTGCTGGAGTCTCTCCACGTGCGACTCAGAAAGGGATGCGATTGGTTTTGGGGGGACGCCCAAGAACGCGTCTTCAATAAGGCATGCAACCTTCTGTGTTCCAACAGTGTTTTAGCCTTTTTTGACCCAGGTAAAAAGTTAGTCCTTACGTGTGATGCGTCAGCGTACGGGGTCGGGTGCGTTTTACAGCATGTCAATGATGCGGGTAAATTGCAGCCCGTTGCTTATGCCTCCAGGTCATTTTTGCGGGCGGAGCGCGGGTACGGTATGGTTGAGAAGGAGGCGCTCACGTGCATGTACAGTATCAAAGAGATGCACCAATAGCTTTTCGGGGCCAAGTTTGCGTTAGAAACCACAAACCCCTCACGTCCCGACTATCCGAGTGCAATGCAATCAATGCCAACGCCTCGGCGCACATTCAGCGGTGGGTACTCATGCTGGCGGCTTACGACTGCACGATAAGGCACAGACCAGGCACAGACAACTGTGCCGACACGCTTAGCAGGCTACCCCTAGCGACCACAGAAGGGTCCTTAGAACAGGACTGTGAGATAGTCATGGCAATCAATGCCTTTGAATCCACAGGTTTGCACATGACGGCTCGCCAAATCAGAGCCTGGACGACCAGCGACCCCAAGTTATCTCGAGTTAAAAGATGCGTTTTAACCGGTGACTGGGCAGAGGCTCACGATGCCTGCCCCGAGGAGGTCAAACCCTTCCATAGGCGCATGCATGAACTCTCACTACAGGCAGACTGCCTGATGTGGGGCAGCCGAGTAGTTATCCCCTTACGAGGCAGGGAGGCGTTTTTCCGGGAGCTCCATCGCGAGCACCCGGGGATCGTCCTTATGAAGGCCATAGCCAGATCTCATGACTGGTGGCCTGGCATTGACGCGGACTTGGAGCTCTGCGTCCATCGGTGCACCATTTGTGCCCAACTCAGTAATGCCCCCAGGGAGGCCCCCCTAAGCCCCTGGCCCACCAAACCGTGGTCGCGGGTGCATGTAGACTATGCGGGCCCATTCATGGGCAAAATGTTTCTCGTTGTCGTTGATGCATTTTCAAAATGGATCGAGTGCACCATTTTAAACTCGAGCACCACCTCCACCACTGTGGAGCGCCTAAGAACCATGTTTGCAACACACGGAATTCCTGACATATTGGTCAGTGATAATGGTCCGTGCTTCACCAGCGCAGAATTTCACGATTTTATAGTTGACCACGGTATAAATCGCATTAAGACGGCACCTTTCAAACTGGTCTCCAATGGCAGAGCGAGCAGTGCAGATCATTAAACAAGGCATGCTCGGAATCCAAGGTCCCATGCTGCAGAGCTGCCTGTCGCGACTGCTGCTGGCATACAGATCTCGTCCGCATTCGTTGACTGGGGTTCCCCCCGGGCAACTATTGATGAAACGAACCTTAAAGACCAGGCTCTCGTTAATCCTCCCAGACATGCATGAAATTGTTGAGGCTAAGCGTCAAAAGCTAACTGAGTACCATGACCGAAATTCGAGGGGGAGGTGGAATGAGATAGGGGACAAAGTGTTTGTGCTAAACTATGCCTGGGGTGCCAAATGGCTTGCAGGGACAGTAATAGACAAAGAGGGAAACAGGCTACTGATTGTACAAATGGACAATGGCCAAACCTGCCGGAGGCATGTAGACCAAGATTGCGGTGAGATCCACCCACTCCAACCTTCTCCCCTTTTCCCAGCCTTCTCCCACGCGCCCCCCTCCCCGCAGCCTTCACCGCCCCCCCAAAACTTCCCGCACCCCGCTCCTCAGCCTTCTCCCCAGTTCTGCAGCCTTCTCCCGCCCCTCCCCAGCTTTCTCCTCCCCACTCCCAAGTGTTCTTTCCCCGCTCCGCGCCTCCCACATCAGCCTTCTCCACTCCGTACCCAGCCTTCTCTCACCCCTCCCCTGCCTTCTCCATCCCCCCGCCGCCAGCATTCTCCTCCATCCACAGCCCCCCCGCCAGCCTACTCGACCCCCTGAAGTATTCTCCCTCCTTCCCAGCATTCTCCCTCCTCCCCAGCCTTCTCTGCCCTCCCCCCCCAGCCTTCCCCCCTTCTCCTCCCAGTATTCTCTGCTCCCCCCTCCCAGCCTTCTCCTCCCATCCTCTACCAGCCTTCTCCCCACCACCCCGCAGACTCCACTCTGCCCCCTCCACAGCCTTCTTCACTCCCCACCTCCCCGGCATTCCCCCCCTGTCCCTCCACCCCCAGCATTCGTCAACTCCCCCTCCCCAGCCTTCGCCCCACACTCCCCAGCCTTCCCCCACCCCTAAGCCTCCTCCCCCCTCGTCCCCAGCCTCCTCTTCGCCCCTCCATAGCCTCCTCCCTGCCCCCTCCCCAGCATCCTCTCCCACTGCAAGGCTTCTCTCCCACCCCCAGGTTTCTCTCTGTCTTCTCCCCTGCCTTCTCTCCGCTCCCCTCCCCAGCCACCTCCCCCCCGCTCCCAGCCTCCTCTCCGTCCCTGCCCCAGCCACCTCCCACCCCCACAGCTTCCTCTCCGCTCCATCCACAGCCTCATCTTCCACCCCAATCTCCTCTCCGCCCCCCCTCACAGCCTCCTCTCCGCACCCTCCCCAGCCCGTCCCCAGCCTTCTCTCCGCTCCTCCAGCCTCTTTTTCGCCCCCTACCCAGCCTCCTCTCTCCCTCTCCAGCCTTCTCTTCCCACCTTCCCCAGCCTCCTCTCCGCCTCCTCCCCAGCCCAGCCTCCTCTCCCCCCCTCCCCAGCCCAGACTTCTCTCCGCCCCCTCCACAGTCTCCTCTCCTCACCCTCCGCAGCCTCCTCACCGCCCCCTCCCCAGCCTCCTCTCCGCCCTCCAGCCTCCTCTCCACCCCATCCCCAGCATCCTCTCTGCCCCCATCCAGTCTCCTCGCACCACCCAGCCTCCTCACCGCCCATGCCCCAGCCCAGCCTACTCTCCGCCCTCTCCCCAGCCTCCTCTACGCTCCCCGCCAGCCTCGTCCCCCCCCCCACAGGCTCCTCACCGCCCCCTCCACAGCTCAGCCTCCTCTCCGCAGCCTCCCCAGCCTCCTCTCCACCCCTGTCATGCATTGAACTATCATTGTAACCCATGTATAAGCTGACCTAAGTTGTACACTATGAGAACATTGAACACAAGGGGGTGAACTTGTGGGAGACACTCCTAACCTGGATTTTCCAGGTATAAAAGGGGAAGCTCCACCCACCTTCATCACTTGAGGTCATGGTAATAAAGGAAATTGATCACAGAGTGACCTTCTCACAAGTATGGGCCTCGTGTGCATTTATACCGTACAGTAAGGACTTATCATTGGCGACGAGAAACTGGGATTTAAACTATGGGAGCATGGCCACTAGCAGCACAGAAGAGAGGTACTGTGTTGGTGATGATTGGGACGACTTTATTGAGAGACTACAGCAAAGTTTTGTCACTAAGGAATGGTTGGGACAGGATTCGGCCGACAAACGCGGGGCTCATCTCCTGACTGTGGATCCAGAACGTACTCCCTGATGAAGGACCTCCTAAGCGCCAGAGAAGCCGGCGGACAAGACGTTCGAAGAGCTCAGTAAGTTGATCGGGGAACACCTTAAACTGGCGAGCAGCATGCACATGGCAAGACACCAGTTTTACACGTACCGACGGCGAGAAGGGCAAAGTGTTCCAGACTTCGTGGCAGATCTCAGGCGACTGGCGAGCCTATGTAAATTCCCAGATGCATGCAGAGCGGAGATTCTGCGAGACCTTTTTTATTGAGGGCCTCGGGAATGCTGGGGTTTTCAGGAAACTGATTGAGACCAAAGACTTGACCTTGGAAGTGGTGGCTATGATAGCCCAGACAATTATCTCAGGGAGGAAGAGACCAGAATGATTTATGGCAAAAATCTTGGCTTAAATGCAGCAAACGACCAGGGAGTCAACATTGTTAACGAGGGACACAGTTCTCTAGGAAGACAAGGGCAATCGGACATTCCCCAGCATGCAGTCGAACCCAAAGGGGGAATTCAACAGAGACAATGGCGAGCTGAACGGCGATTCATGCCATCGCAATGAACAATGCGACCAGTAATGGGGCCATCAACACCTGTTAATGGTGCACTTAAGGACAGTTACAGAGACAGTCAGAGATGATCGACTGGTAATGGACCTTTTGTTTCTAACAACGGGACCTCCAGCTCAAGCTGGAGGTGTGGAGGCAAACAACCAGCCAGGGCTTGCAGGTATCAGCAATATACCTGCAGAAACTGCAACGTCAGGGGTCACTTGGCACGTATGTGCAGAAAGCCTGCAGCCAGGCTGATGTACGAGGAGGACAGGCCCGATGTAAGCCCTATGAGGTCAAATAAATACTGGGGGAAATCGCTGGAAGCTGAAGTTCAGCAAGTTCATGTGGAGCACATATACAGTTCATATACCAAGACGCCACCAATAATGATGAAAGTGCTCCTCAATGGCATCCCAGTATTAATGGAGCTAGACACGGGGCCAGCCAGTCCCTGATGCGTATTAAACAGTATGAAAGGTTGTGGGTGTCCAAGGCCAGGAGACCAAAATTATTGCCGATTGACGCACAGCTGCGGACACATACAAAGGAGATCATTGCAGTGCTAGGCAGCACCACGGTAGTCGTGACACACAAAGATTCGGAGAACAGATTGCCACTCTGGATTGTCCCAGGGGATGGTCCCGCACTACTGGGGAGGAGTTGGTTTGCTGTCATGAACTGGAAATGGGGCGATGTCAATGCAATTTCTTCTGTGGAGCGAGTATCATGCTCACAGGTCCTGGACAAATTTGACTCATTATTTCAACCCAGCATTGGCACTTTCATGGGGACCAAGGTAGTGATTCACATAAACTCAGACGCCAGGCCAGTATACCACAAGGCCAGAGCGGTGCCGTACGTGATGCGGGAAAGATAGAATACGAATGGGACCGCCTGCTGAGGGAAGGCATCATCTCGCCAGTCGAATTCATTGACTGAGTGAGCCCGATCGTGCCGGTGCTCAAGGCGGATGGGTCGGTCAGGATATGTGGCAATATGTGGCCACCATCAATCGAGTGTCACTCCAAGACCAGTACCTGCTACCGAGAGCGGAGGACCTCTTTGCGACGCTATCCAGTGGCAAACTTTTTTCAAAATTGGACCTGACCTCAGCTTACGTGACCCAGGAGCTGGCGAGTGAGTCGAAGAAGCTGACCACCAGTTCAACACACAAGGGGTTGTTTGAGTACAACAGATGTCCGTTCGGGATTCGTTCGGCCGCCGCGATCTTCTAATGAAATATGGAAAGCCTCCTCAAGTCGATTCCAAGGACGGTGGTTTCTCAAGATGATATCCTCATCACGGGTCGCGATACTGAAGAACACCTCCACATCCTGGAGGAGGTGCTACGCAGACTGGACCGGGTAGGGCTGCGACTGAAAAAGGCGAAGTGCGTCTTCTTAGCTCCAGAGGTAGAATTCCTGGGGAGGAGGGTAGCAGCAGACGGGATCAGACCTACTGCGTCCAAAATGGAAGCGATCCAGAGAGCACCCAGACCCCGTAACACGACGGAGCTGCGTTCATTCCTGGGGTTCCTCAACTATTTTGGCAAATTTCTTCCCAAATTGACCATGCTGTTAGAGCCGCTACACGTGCTCCTGCGCAAAGGTCATGATTGGGTCTGGGGGGACAGTCAGGAAAGGGCTTTTGAAAGAGCACGCAATTTGTTAGGCTCCAACAAACTGTTAACGTTATATGACCCGTGTAAGAAACTAGTTTTAACGTGTGATACGTCGTCCTATGGGGTCGGGTGTGTATTGCAGCATGTGAATGCCAATGGTCAGTTACAGCGGTAGCTTATTCCTCCAGAAGTCTGTCCCAGGCAGAAAGGGGCTACGGGATCATCGAAAAGGAAGTGCTAGCATGTGTATATGCAGTAAAAAAAATGCACCAGTACCTGTTTGGCAGGAAATTTGAGCTGGAGACAGATCACAAACCCCTAACGTCCATTTTGGCCTTGTTGTCGGCCAAAAGGGACGTTAGGGGTTTGTGATCTGTCTCCAGCTCAAATTTCCTGCCAAACAGGTACTGGTGCAATGTTTTTTACTGCATATGCACATGCTAGTGCTTCCTTTTCTACCATCCCGTAGCCCCTTTCTGCCTGGGACAGACTTCTGGAGGCATAAGCTACCGGCTGTAACTGAACCTTGACATTAACATGCTGCAACACACACCCGACCCCATAGGACGACGCATTGCACATTAACACAAGTTTCTTACATGGGTCATATAGCGTTAACAGATTGTTGGAGCATAACAAATTGCGTGCTCTATCAAAAGCCCTTTCCTGGCTATCCCCCCAGACCCATTCGTGACCTTTGCGTAGGAGCACGTGTCGTAGCTCTAACAGTGTGCTCAATTTGGGAAGAAAGTTACCAAAATAGTTCAGGAGCCCTAAGAACGAACGCTGTTCCTTCGTGTTACAGGGTCTGGATGCCCTCTGGATCGCTTCCATTTTGGACGCAGTGGGTCTGATCCCGTCTGCTGCTACCCTCATCCACAGGAATTCTACCTCTGGAGCTAAGAAGATGCACTTCACCATTTTCAGTCGCAGCCCTACCCGGTCCAGTCTGCGTAGCACCTCCTCCAGGTTGTGGAGGTGTTCTTCAGTATCGTGACCCGTGATGAGGATGTCGTCTTGAAAAATCACCGTCCTTGGAATCAACTTGAGGAGACTTTCCATGTTTCGTTGAAAGATCGCGGCGGCCGAGCGAATCCCGAACGGACATCTGTTGTACTCAAACAACCCCTTGTGTGTCGTAATGGTGGTCAGCTTCTTTGACTCACTCCCCAGCTCGTGGGTCATGTAAGCTGAGGTCATGTCCAATTTCGAAAAATGTTTGCCACCGGATAGGGTTGCAAAGAGGTCCTCTGTTCTCGGTAGTGGATACTGATCTTGGAGTGACACCCAATTGATGGTGGCCTTGTAATCACCTCATGTCCTGACCAACCCATCCGCCTTGAGCACCGGCACGATCAGGCTCGCCCAGTCACTGAATTCAACTGGCGAGATGATGCCTTCCCTCAGCAGGCGGTCCAATTCGCCTTCTATCTTTTCCTGCATCATGTACGGCACCGCTCTGGTATACTGGGCTGACTTCCGGGTTTATGTAAATCGCTACCTTGGTCCACATGAAAGTGCCAATGCCGGGTTGAAATAATGAGTCAAATTTGTCCAGGACCTGTGAGCATGATACTCGCTCCACAGAAGAAATTGCATTGACATCGCCCCATTTCCAGTTCATGACAGCAAGTCAACTCCTCCCCAGCAGTGCGGGACCATCCCCTGGGACAATCCAGAGTGGCAAACTGCTCTCTGAATCTTTGTGGGTCACGACTACAGTGGCGCTGCCTAGCACCGGAATGATCTCCTTTGTTTATGTCCGTAGCTGTGCGCCAATCGACAATAATTTTGGCCTCCTGGCCTTGGACGCCCACAACTTGTCGAACTGTTTGATACTCATCAGGGACTGGCTGGCCCCCGTGTCTAGCTCCATTGATACTGGGATGCCATTGAGGAGCACTTTCATCATTATCGGTGGCGTCCTGGTGTATGAACTGTATATGTGCTCCACATCAACTCGCTGAACTTCAGCTTCCAGCGATTTCCCCCAGTGTCCATTTGACCTCGTAGGGCTTACATCGGGCCCATCCTCCTCGTACATCAACCTGGCTGCAGGCTTCCTGCACATACACACCAAGTGACCGCTGACGTTGCAGGTTCTGCAGGTATATTGCTGATACCTGCAAGCTCTGGCTGTGTGTTTGCCTCCACACCTCCAACATGAGCCGTTGTTGGAAGCAAGAGGTCCATTACCAGTCGATCGTCTCTGACTGTTTCTGTAACTGATTTAAACGCACGATCAACAGGTGTTGATGGCCCCATTACTGGCTGCATTGTCCACTGCGATGGCATGAATCGCCGTTCAGCTAGCCATTGTCTCTGTTGAATTCCCTCTTTGTATTCGACTACATGCTCGGGCATGTCCGATTGCCCCTGTCTGCCTGGAGAACTGTGTGCCGCGTTAACAATGTTGGCTCCCTGGTCGTTTGCTGCATTTAACCCAAGATTTTTGCCAAACAACATTCTGGTCTCTTGCTCCCCTGAGATAAATGTCTGGGCCATCAAAGCCGCCGTTTCCAGGGTCAAGTCTTTGGTCGTAATCAGTTTCCTGAAAACCCAGTGTGCCCGATGCCCTCAATAAAAAAGTCTTGCAGCATCTCCGCTCTGCATGCATCTGGGAACTTACAGAGGCTCGCCAGTCGCTGGAGGTCTACCACGAAGTCTGGAAGGCTTTGCCCTTCTCGCCGCCGGTGCGTGTAAAACCGGTGTCTCGCCATGTGCATGCTGCTCGCCGGTTTAAAGTGTTCCCCGATCAACTTACTGAGCTCTTCAAAAGTCTTGTCCATCGGCTTCTCTGGTGCTAGGAGGTCCTTCATCAGGAAGTACGTCCTGGATCCACAAACCGTCAGGAGATGAGCCCTGCGTTTGTTAGCCGAATCCTGTCGCAGCCATTCCTTATTGATGAAACTTTGCTGTAGTCTCTCAATAAAATCGTCCCAATCATCACCAACACAGTACCTCTTGTCTGTGCTGCTAGTGGCCATGCTCGCGTGGTTTAAATTCCAGTTTCTCGTTACCAATAATATGTCCTTACTATACAGTATAAATGCACACGAGGCCCATACTAGAGAGAAGGGCACTCTGTGACCAGTCCTTTATTAGCCAGCACTGAAGTGCCGAAGATAGGTGGAGCTTCCCCTTTTATACCTGAAAGTCCTGGTTAGGAGTGTGTCCCACAAGTTCACCACCTAGTGGTCAATGTTCTCACGGTGTACAACTTAGGTCAGTTTATACATGGATGACAATGACAGTAGAATACATGACACCCATCATCCTCTCCGCCCCCTCCCAAGCCTCCCCTCAACCCCCAGCCTCCTCTCTGCTCCACTCCCCAGCCTCCTCTCTGACCTCACCCCAGCCTTCTCTCCATCTCCCCAGCCGCCTTTCTCCCCCTCCCCTGCATCCACTCCGCCGCCTCTCCAGCCTCCTCTCCGCTCCCTACCCAGCCTCCTCACTCCCTCCCTCAGCCTCCTCTCCACCCACTCCCCAGTCTCCTCTCTGCCCCCTCCCCTTCATCCTCTCCGCCCCCTCCCAAGCCTCCTCTCACCCCCCCCAGCCTCCTCTCTGCTCCCCTCCCCAGCTTCCTCCCCACCGTCCCGCAGACTCCTCACCGCCGACCGCCCCTCCCGCCAGCCTCCTCTCAGCCCCCTCCCCAGTGTCCTCTCCACCCCTTCCCCAGCCTCCTCTCCGCCCTCCAGCCTCCTCTGCGCCCGCTCCCCAGCCTCCTCTCTGCCCCCTCCCCAGCGTCCTCTCCGCAACCCTCCCTAGCCTCCTCTGCCCACCAAGCCTCCTCTCCACCCTCCAGCCTCTTTTCTGCCCCCTCCCCAGCTGCCTCTTTGCCCCCTCCTCAGCCTCCTCTCGCCACCTCCACAGCCTCCGCTCCATTCCCCTCTCCAGCCTCCTCTCTCTCTCCCCAGTCTACTCTCCGCTCCCTCCACAGCCTCTTCCCGCCCCCTCCCCAGCCTCCTCTCCGCAGCCTCCCCAGCCTCCTCTCCGCACCCTCTCCAGCCACCTCTCCCATCCCCAGGCTCTTTTCCGGCCTCTCGCCAGCCTCCTCTCCACCTGCTCCCCAGCCTCCTCTCCCACTCCAAGGCTCCTCTTCCACCCCCAGGCTCCTCTCCCACCCCCGAACTCCTCCATCTTCTCCCCTACCTCCTCTCCACTTCACTCACTAGCATCCTCTCCCCTCCCCAACCTCCTCCCCCAGCCCTCCACAGCCTCTGCTCCGCTCCACGCACTGTTGAGGAGGAGCTGGTTAGCCTAGATGAACTGGAAATGTCATCTGTGGAGTGAAGTTCATGCTCACAAGTCCTACAACAATTCGATTCACTATTCCAACCTGGCGTCAGGACTTTCAAAGTCACTAAAGTAGTGATACACATCACCCCAGACGCCATGCCAATGCACCACAAAGCCAGAGTGGTGCCGCATGTGATGCGGGAAAAGATCGAGAGCGAATTGGACTGGCTGTTGAGAGAGGGCATCATCTCGCCTGTTGAATTCAGCGACTGGGCGAGCCCCATCGTTCCCGTCCTAAAAGCAGATGGCTCTGTCAGGATCTATGGCGACTACAAGGCCACCATCAATCGGGTGTCCCTACAAGATCAATACCCGCTCCTGAGAGTGGAGGACCTCTTCGCCACGCTGGCAGGCGGCAAGCTGTTCACCCATTTGGACCTCACTTCAGCCTATATGACCCAGGAACCGGCCGACGAATCTAAACTACTGACCACCATCACCACGCACAAGGGAATGTTCATTTATAACAGGTGCCCGTTTGGCATTCGAATAGTGGCCCCGATTTTTCAACGAAACATGGAAAGCCTGCTTAAATCCATTCCTGGAATGATTGTATTCCAGGACGACATCCTCATCATGGGTCGAGACACCGAGGACACCTCCACAACCTGGAAGAGGTGCTACACCGACTGGACCAGGTAGGCCTGCGACTCAAGAAGTCTAAATGTGTGTTCTTAGCTCCTGAGGTTGAGTTTCTGGGCAGGAGGTTTGCTGCAGATGGGATTCGGCCCACCGAATCCAAAACAGAGGCGATTCACCGAGCACCCAGGCCCTGCAACACATTCCTGGGAACTTTCTGCCGAACTTGAGCACGTTGTTGGAGCCGCTACACGTGCTCCTGTGTAAGGGTTGTGATTGGTTTTGGGGGGACTGTCAGGAACGGGCTTTTGATCGAGCGCGAAACCTACTTTGTTCAAACAAGTTGTTGATCCTGTACGACCCCTGTAAAAAATTGGTTCTGACATGTGATGCATCGTCCTATGGGGTTGGGTACGTGTTGCAGCAGGGCAATGCTGAGGGTCAACTACAACCTGTGGATTATGCCTCCAGGTCGCTCTCTCAAGCAGAACAGGGATATGGGATGGTCAAGAAGGAAGCGCTTGCATGTTTCTATGGTGTAAAAAAAATGCATCAGTACCTCTTTGGTAGGAAGTTTGAATTAGAGACGGACCACAAGCCATTAACATCCCTGTTGTCAGACAGCAAGGCTATCAATGCCAACACATCAGCTCGCATACAGCGATGGGCTCTCACGCTGGCTGCTTATGACTACTCCATCCGGCACCGGCCCACACACTGAAAATTGTGCTGATGCACTCAGCAGGCTTCCACTGGCCACCACTGAGGGGGCAGCGGAGCAAAGCGCTGAGATGGTCATGGCTGTCGATGCCTTTGACAGCACAGGCTCCCCCATCACAGCCCGCCAGATCAAAATCTGGACCAACAGAGATCCCCTCCTATCCCTGATTAAGAAATGTGTCCTGACTGGGGATTGGGCGCCCGTAAACGGAGCATGCCCTGAGGAGGTCAGACCGTTCCACAGACGGATGGATGAGCTCTCCATCCAAGCCGACTGCCTACTATGGGGCAGCCGGGTAGTTATGCCCCAGGCATTCATCAAGGAACTTCACAGCGAGCACCCAGGCATTGTGCTGATGAAGGCCATTGCCCGGTCACACGTTTGGTGGCCCGGAATTGATTCAGACCTGGAACACTGTGTTTGCAGGTGCACGACGTGTGCCCAGCTGGGTAATGCTCCCAGGGAGGCCCCGCTCAGCCCGTGGCCCTGGTCACGCATTCATGTTGACTATGCAGGCCCGTTCATGGGTAAGATGTTCCTTATTGTGGTAGATGCGTACTCGAAATGGATCGAGCGCATCGTTCTGAATTCATGCATGTCATCCACCACCGTGGAAAGCCTACATGCGATCTTTGCAACCCATGGCTTGCGGACATCCTGGTTAGTGATAATGGCCCATGTTTCACAAGCTACGAATTCCAAGAGTTTATGTCGGACAATGGCATCAATCACGTCAGGTCTGCGCCGTTCAAGCCGGCCTCCAATGGCCAGGCGGAATGTGCGGTCCAAATCATTAAGCAAGGTATGCTCAGGATTCAAGGACCCTCCCTACAATGCCGCCGATCGCGCCTCCTGCTGGTCTATAGGTCCTGACCGCACTCGCTCACGGGGGTCCCACCCACAGAGCTACTTATGAAATGGACACTCAAAACTCGGTTGTCCCTCATTCACCCAGTCCTGACCGACATAGTCGAGGGTAAGCGCAAGTCACAGAATGAGTACCATGACCGTAATTCGAGGGGGAGATGTATAGAAATAAATTATCCTGTATTTGTCCTCAATCACGCCATGGGGCCAAATGGCTTGAGGGCACTGTAATTGACAAAGAGGGCAATAGGGTCATCGTGGTAAAACTCAACAATGGTCAGTTATACCGTAAGCATCTGGACCAAGTAAAAAAAAGGTTCAGCATCGACATGGAGGAACTTGAAGAAGACCATGAGATGGAGCTCACAACACCGCCAGTGAACGAGCAACAAGAGCAATCAGAAGAATGCACAGTCCCTGCGGTCAGCCCGGACAGGTCGGATTCACCACAGGTGACAGACACTCACGTCAGTGTCCAACAACCAGAGCCCCAACTGTGGCACTCCACGGGGGAGCGTTGACCACCTGAAAGACTAAACCTATGATCCCAATAAGACTTTGGGGGGGGAGGTGATGTCATGTATGTAACTACAATGTAACACCACTGTATTACTGTATAAACTCAACCTAGATGCACACCTTGTCACAAGGGGTGAACTTACCTGATCACACAGGTATAAAAAGGGAGGTTCCACGCAGGGTCATCGTCTTCGGAGTCCTGTGAATAAAGAGTGAAGGTCACAGAGTGACCTTGTCCCCAGAATGTGCCTGTCTGCGAAAGCCTGTGGCATTTCCCCAGTGAGCTGCACTGTCTTCTCCACTCTGGAGAAGGGACTCCCGTCATTACAGCCCATGGCTTCCAAAATGTCCTCCGGATGGCAGCATATGTACTCTGACGCTTTTGCTCTCAGCAGAGAGGGACTGATACAGCTTGCCATCAAGTGAGAGGAGGAGCATTTTTGCTACCTCGGCATCATTGCACCCGTTAATATCCCCTGCCTACTCCACTTCCATAAAGTGGATCGAGGGGTCTCCCTTTGGAGTGAGCTTACCCAGGTGGCTTATCATAAGCTGTTGAGTAGTGTGGGGAACCACAAACTGACTTTCTAGGGGCCCCTGACCCCCACCACCGTTGGGCGGGCCAAACATTTGTTGCTGGACCGGGCATGTCGGCCCTGGCTCTGGCTCTTCTAGTTCTGGCTCGCCTACCCATCCCTGCTGCCAAACCGAGCTGAACCTCAGTGCCACAGGTGGTGGTGGTCCACAATCCGTGTCCGCCTCACAACTCGTTCGCCCCTCCTGCTGCCGAACCGGTACCAACCCCGGCGCCACAGGTAATTGTTGAACAGTTTCCTCCGTCTCTTTCAGGTTTACCCAGGCCGCACCCGGGCTTATTAGGCATACCATGCCTTTGGCCTTGGACAGAGCAAGGGTTAAACATTTGATTTGTTGCTGGCAGGGACCGTGGTCTCCTGACTCAAACACATTAGTGCTGGCTACTTTATAAGCTGCCTGTACGTCTCTTAATTTCTCCTCCTGCTCTTTTACTTGAAGGGTAAGGTGAGTATTTTCTTCCCACAGTACCTTTTTGTTATTCTTAGCCTCTGTGGCCTGACACTGAAAATAGTCCTGGCTGTTACTGTACATCTCCATTAGCTGTGCCTTTTCATGCTTCAGCTTACGGAGTTCTCCCCATAACCTTTCTCCTGCCATAGCCCTTTCATGTGATGTTTCTGCACATTCCCACAGTTCTGCCCGCAATGATTCGATGTTCTTGTCTAGGAGTTGGACCTGTCGCTGTAAGCAGGCCAACCAAATTGCCTTTTTTACTAATTCCTTATGGTCTTTGTTTGCAGTCCACTGGGCTGCAGCGTCTCCCGGATGCTCAGCACGCAATAGACCAAGCACCCATTCCTTAGTGACATTCATAAGAGGAAATCCTCTCTTCCATCTTAGTTCTTTCCTCCAAAACAGTACTCGCTGCATCACATCCTTTGTACCAAAGTCCTGCCGCAGTCGCCATTCTGTAGGGGGTGGTCTCGGGATCAGGTTCACGTCTGACCTTCGGAGCAGTTCAAATCGCTCCCACTCTGTGGGTTCTAGACTTTGGATTTATTTGGGGATGTGACAAAGTGCAAGAGACAACTGATTTTGGTGCAAGAAACTTCGATTTTATTAAGGAAAAGAAAGTACAATGTCAAAAAACACAATCACTAGAATAAGGGATACTTTATCACACATTCAAAAGGGGTTACAGAAAATAATACGTCTCCCACCTCCCACTGCCTAAATCTGACTAGGTTGAACTCTAGGGCAAACAGGGATTATGCTCACCAATCCTCTTATTGTCAGTTAGCGGTGGTTCACAGTTTTGGGGTTCGCTGGACTCTGTTGGTTCTGCTTGCTGTACCCCAAACATCATGGAAGACTTCTTACTGCATAGTCTTTAGTTGGGTGGTGTCCGCTGATGCGGTAGGGCGCGTATTGGATTTTATGGGGTGAGTACCCACTTTCTTCCGTCAGCAGTAGGTTTTTTAAGTTCTTTTAGGTAATGTTTCACCTGTTAGTTGCTAGGAGCAGATTGTAGAATAGAAACTTTCGAATCATCGGTTTCTTCTTGCGGAGTTTTGTTGTTGGAATTTGTCGATCGCAGTGGTTCAATGTTACCACATTGGCTGTGGTCAGTTACTGTCGCGATGATGATGTCCGAAGTTACTGGGAACTGCTTTTCTCTGCCTTGATGATGTTCTTCCTTCTTCTTCGGTAACAGAGCAGTGTGGCCCAGGAGTGTCGTCGAGGCTGAAGATGTTGATGTTCAGAGAGCTGCGTAGAAGGCTCTCTGGAAGGCTTATTGAACTGTAAAACAGGGCCCCAGTTATACTTTGGGAGTCGTTCTAATCTGCACGCCAAATCAACCCCAATTCTTTGTCTTAATTTTGGCGGGCTTGATATTTCTTTGTCATATTTTGGCCGGCTCATTAATGATAACTTGTTTCGGATGTGTCGATCTGTTGAATTCGTTTTTGATTTGAGAAATTGAGTTTTGGTATTTATGTTGTGTGCCTAGGCCTGGGTTTTCCATGTGGGCTGGCTGGGCTATTAACATTATGCATGCGCTGGATGGGTTTCATGCTTAGAGCTATGGCTGGCTATCTCTGGGTTGATTGTTGCTATGTTAATGTCTCCTGGTGAGAAGGGTTTTTGAGTTTACACAATTCTCCAGAGAATTTGTTTAGCTTCAATATCCCAGATGGCTCCAATACCCAAAAGACTGGTTTCTATAAAGGCTAGTTGTCCCTCAGTTTTGCAGCCCCTTTTCCACATGGACCCAATATGCCTTTTAAAATCCCAAACTTGGTAAAAACTAGTAGCTTCTTCCACATGCATTTTAGAATCCCAAACTTTCTGCTTGATAGTCCCAAATCGAATTTTCATTTCAATGAGTTCAAACACTGGGGGGTCTTTCCACGAAGTTTGCAATCTTACAACTGTAATCATAATTATATACAGCTTTGTCATTATACTTGTTTATATGTTTTAGTAAATACAGAGTGAGGCACAAGGACTGAAATAGAATCTATTATGGCTCCGATTTGAACTGCCCCCACCTGGTCGACACCGGGTGAGGGGCAATTAAAATAACAGGAGTCACTTACTGATCCCGCTTCCTCGCCGCCTTGTCCCTATATTAATCTACTCTTTTGAGCAGGCAAGCAGGACACCTGCAGGAAGGAAGTGGGATCCTGTTTTAAATATACAGATTGGGACCGAGGATGTCATTAAAACCTGATCTGCAATTTCAATCAGAGGCTTGAGTGGGAGGGGGAGTGGCAGCTTCACCGTCCGGTAAAACCTGCCGGGAGCTGGATTCAGAAGTCAGAAGAGGCCCAGCAGTTAAGTTTGAAATTTATTTTTTCAGTTTTCTTGTAAGCTAGGAGGGGCAGGAGTGCTACTCTGGACCTCGCAAGGAAGCCTTGTGTTATGTATGTGAACAGTATAAGACTTGCCACCAGAGGGCGCAACTGTTGGAGGCCCAAGGGTCACCTGCACACCTCGTGCAAGGGAGTATAAAAAGTTGTTTGCCATGCTGTTTAGGCACTCTGGAGTTGTAGTACAGAGACTAAGGTCACATCAGTTTTAGCTCACAGTGCTCAGTCTTGTGGAGTTCTTCCAATTGGCGACGAATAACAGATTACGAACTTTCACACGGTCATGGCTGCCGTTGGTATTTTAGAGAGATTTGTAGAGGGTGATGATTGGGAAGCCTTCATTGAGTGTCTCGACCAGTACTTCATGGCCAATGAGCTGGATGGGGATGATAAAGCGATCAAGTGCAGGGCAATTCTCCTCACCGTGTGTGGGTTTACAATATATGGCCTCATCAAGAATCTGCTAGCACCAGAGAAACCAGCGGAGGAGACATATATGGAGTTGAGTATGTTGGTTCTGGAACACCTTAAGCCAAAGGAGAGCGTCATAATGCCAGGCATCGCTTCTACACCACCACCGCTCCGAGGGCCAGGACGTAGCAAGTTATGTCGCCGACCTGAGATGCCTTGCGGGAACTTGCGAATTTGCTGGATTTTTGGGGGAAATGCTGCGGGACTTTTTGTGCTTGGCATTAGCCACGAGGTCATTCTTCACAATCTGCTGTCCGCTGAATCCCTAGACCTGAGCAAGGCTATCACAATAGCCCAGGCATTCATATCCATGAGCAATAATACCAGACAGATATCTTCCTAGCATCGAAGCTCACCGGCAAGTAATGTGCAGAAAATTACGTCGCTAGCAGGCAGAACTGCATATGGCAGGGCCTACACGTCTGCAGCTGCAAGGCCTAGGATGACTCAGAGTCTGCCATTGGGCATGAATGCAAATCCATTAGCACCATGTTGGCGCTGCGGGGGTAATCATCGAGCCCATCAATGTCGATTCAAGCACTACATGTGCAAAGGCTGCGAAACAATGGGGCATCTCCAGCGAATGTGCAAGAGTGCTGCGACTCACCACGTGGCAGAGTCAGCAGAAGATGATCGATCTGGCGTGGATCATGCAGAAAAACGAGAGGCAACTCAACCCAAAGAAGTGTATGAAGTACACACCTTCACCACCAAGAACCCTCATATTATGCTGAAAGTTAAATTGAATGGTATTCCGGTAACAATGGAGTTGGGGTGAGTCAGTCAATTATGAGCCAGAAGGCTTTTGAGAAACTGTGGGGCAACAAGGCACAAAGACCCAAACTGAGCCCGATTCAGGAAAAGCTGCGCACCTACACCAAAGAGCTCATACCAGTCATTGGCAGTTAAGGTATTGTATGATGGAGCTGTGCATGATTTATCACTGTGGATTGTACCACGTGATGGCCCAACGTTATTCAGCAGAAGCTGGCTGGGAAAGGTTCAATGGAACTGGGACGACATCAAAGCACTATCTTCAGTGAATGATGCCTCATGCGCTCAAGTGCTGAGCAAGTTTCCGTCGCTCTTTGAACTAGTCATCGGCAACCTCACAGGCGCCAAGGTGCAGATCCATCTCCCCCGATGCAAGGCCCATTCATCACAAGGCTCGAGCGGGTGCATATATGATGAGGGAGAAAGTCGAGATCGAACTGGACAGACTTCAACGAGAGGGAATCATATCGCCAGTCGACGAGTGTTCCGGTGTTGAAAAGCGATGGCATGGTCAGAATCTGCGGAGACTACAAGGTAACGATCAACAGAGTCTCGTTACAGGACCAGTACCCGCTACCCAAGGAGAATGACCTGTTCGCAATGTTAGCAGGGGGAAAGACATTCACCAAGTTGGACCTAACCTCTGCCTACATGACACAGGAGCTGGCTGAATCTTCGAAAAGATTGACGTGCATCAACACGCACAAAGAACAGTTTATATACCACAGGTGCCCTTTTGGTATTCGCTCGGCTGCTGCCATCTTCCACAGGAACATGGAAAATCTGTTGAAATCGGTTCCGTGCACCGTTATGTTTCAAGATAACATCCTGATCACTGGTCGTGACACCACCGAACACTTGCACAACCTGGAAGAGGTTCTAGACAGAGTAGGACTCAGGTTGAACCGCTCCAAATGTGTGTTCCTGGCACCAAAGGTCAAATTTTTGGGGAGAAAGATTGCGGCAGACGGCATCAGACCCACGGACTCAGACAGAAGCCATCAAGAATGCACCCAGATCACATAATGTGACGGAGCTGCGTTCGTTCCTGGGACTCCTCAACTATTTTGGTAACTATCTACCTGGGTTAAGCACTTTGCTGGAACTGTTGCACATGTTGCTATGCATGGGTGATGAATGGGTTTGGAGTAAATCTCAAGAGGCAGCATTTGAGAAGGCCAGAAACCTATTTTGTTCGAATAAGTTACTTGTACTGTATGACCCATGTAAACGAATAATGCTAGCTTGTGATGCATCTTCATACGGGGTCAGCTGTGTGTTACAGCAAACCAATGTATCGGGCAAACTTCAACCGGTTGCATACACGTCTAGAAGTCGATCCAAGGCTGAAAGAGCCGACAGTGTGGTCGAGAAAGAGGCGTTAGCATGTGTATATGGGGTTAAGAAAATGCACCAATACCTATTTGGACTTCAGTTTGAGCTTGAAACCAACCACAAACCGCTCATTTCATTGTTTTCAGAAAGCAAAGGTATAAACACCAATGCTTCATCCCGCATCCAAAGATGGGCACTAACATTATCCATCTATGACTATGTTATCCGTACAGACCAGGCACGGAGAACTGTGCTGATGCCCTCAGTCGGCTACCATTGCCCACTACGAGGGGGAAATGGCGCAGACCACAGACTTGCTTCTGGTCATGAATGCTTTTGAGAGCGAGGGGTTGCCCATCACTGCTTGCCAGATCAGGACCTGGACCAGCCAGGATCCTGTGCTATCACTTGGAAAAAGTTGCGTCCTCAATGGGAGCTGGTCGGCCATTCCCGGGGAAATGCAAGATGAAATCAAGCCATTTCACCAACGCAAAGATGAAGTGTCCATCCAGTCGGATTGTCTCTTATGGGGTAATTGTGTGGTTTTGCCAAAAAAAGGCAGGGAAACATTTATACGCGACCTACACAATACCCACCCAGGCATAGTCATGAAAAAGGCTATAGCCAGGTCGCATGTTTGGTGGTCCGGCATTGACTCGGACTTAGAGTCATGCATACACCAGTACAACATGAGCTCACAACTGAGCAATACACCAAGGGAGGCTCCACTGAGTCTGTGGTCATGGCCCGCCAAACCGTGGTCCAGTAGATTTTGCTGGCCCCTTTCTCGGAAAGATGTTTTTAGTTGTAATCGATGCTTACTCTAAATGGATTCAATGCATAATCATGTCATCCAGCAGATCCATTGCCACCATTGAAAGCCTCCGGGCTATGGTCGCCACCCATGGCTTGCCCGGCGTCCTTCTCCGTGACAATCGGCCGTGTTTCAATAACCGGAATTCAGTGAGCTTATGATCCGCAATGGCATCAAGCATGTCAGGTCTGCCCCGTTTAAGCACGCATCCAATGGTCAAGCAGAACGGGCAGTCCAAACTATCAAGCAGAGCTTGAAACGCGTGACGGAAGGCTCCTTGCAGACCCGCTTATCTCGGGTTCTGCTCAACTACCGGACATGACCCCACTCGCTCACTGGGGTTCCCCCTGCAGAATTGTTAATGAAGAGAGTACTCAAAACCAGGCTCTCCCTAGTCCACCCAGATCTAAATGATCATGTGGAATCCCGGCGTCACCGGCAAAACATGTACCACGATCGCGCAGCTGTATCGCAGGACATTGATAATGACCCTGTGTTTGTCCTGAATTACGGTCATGGTCCTAAATGGGTTACTGGCACTGTCTTGGCCAAGGAGGGGAATAGAGTGTTTATAGTCAAACTATTGAATGGACAAACGTGTAGAAAGCATTTGGATCAGACCTGTGGTTCACCGACAACCAGGAACAACCTGAAGAGGACATCACCATCATCAATCCACCAACACACACCCAACCAGCAATCGACCTCGCTGTCAATCAAGAGGATGAACCCACCATTCCCAACAGTCCGGTCAGACCAGCCGCGCCGCAGTGCAGCAATGGTCCGACCAACTCACCCCTGCCAGAGTTTGAACTTAGATGATCAATCAGGGAGCATAGGGGCCCGAATCGTCTCAACTTGTAAATAATTTGTATCAAAGTCTTTGGCGGGGGGTGGGGGGGAGTGATGTTATGTATGTAAACCTTGTAACTGTGTAAGACTTGCCACCAGAGGGTGCAATTTTTGGAGGCCCAAGAGTCACCTGCCTACCTCGTGCAAGGGAGTATAAAAGGTTGGCTGCCATGCTGCTTAGGCACTCTGGAGTTGTATTAAAGAGACTAAGGTTACATCAATTTTAGCTCACAGTACTCAGTCTTGTGGAGTTCTTCCATACTTAACACCTTGAGCTTCGCTTGAACCAAACTACCCATGCCTTGACTGCGGCCCCGAGCTTTCCCCACCGCTGCCAGGCACCATCACCATGGGTCCACAGCTGCACCCTCCTGCTGCCCATTTGTGTTCCCAGCTTTCGGCCGGGCTGTCAATCTACCTGGCTCTTGGGTAAGAGACTGCAGCAGGTTATTTAAATTAGGCCCTCCTGTTAAAATCGGCAGTGCCTCCACTCCCTGGCCTTTCTGGGTTTTCCATGCACTACCCCGCACACTCCCCACCTCCATTAATATCGGGCCCATAGAATAATTCATCCTATTGTGCTTGTGTCTCTGAAAGAGGTGCCAATTAGTCCCCTGCTCTTTGCTCTTTGCCCATAGCCCTGCACTTTTTTTCTTTTTAAGTCTATATCCAATTCCATTTAGATATTGAATCGGCTTCTATCACCTGTTCAGGCAATGCAGTCCAAATCATAACAACTCACTGAGTAAAAAATCTCTCTTCATAACCTCCTTGCTTTTGTGCTCTTTGGCTGGAATTTTAACAGGCAGGTTTCTCTGGTTCCCGCCTGCAGCCAGCCAAATTGAGTGGCTAGCTGGCTGTCGAGCGGCTAGCAGAGAGGAGGGAGGGAGAGATCTGGGGTGGGGGAAGGTAGGAAGGCTGGGGATCGGAAGGCAGTTGTAGGAAGGATGGAGTTGGTGCCGAGGATTGGAGGCCAGAGAGGGGGCTGGAGGCAAGGATCAGAGGCCAGGAACCGAGGATCGGAGATCGGGTGTTTCGTGGTGGGGGAGGGGTCGGAGGCCTAAGGGGTGGGGAGATTGGAAGGGTCATGCCGGTGGGGGGGGGGGGGGCGGGGGGGGAGAGGAATGGGAGTTGTCCAATCGTGGAGGGTTGGCAAAAAAGGAACCCTGGATTCAGCAGGTAACTAGAAAGGCACTTGCCTTCTGCATCTAGCAATTATCACCTTCCTTTAGCTGCTGGGTTCCCTGAGGCCTGAGAAACCTGGCCAGCCACAGTTAAATTTAAAGTGGAGCCTCAAAATGAGGAATGCAGCTTCATTACAATATTTAAAGTGACAACTTGCCTCCTGGGAGCAGGTTGACGCCCCCCCGCCCCTCCCCTCCACCCCCCCTAGTGCTGTGTGGGAGCGAGTTCCAGGACTTTGACGTCGATGAAGGAACGGCAATATATTTCCAAGTCCGGTTGGTGTGTAACTTGGAGAACTTGCAGGTGATCGTGCTAATATGTGCCTGTTGCCCTTGTCCTCCTAGGTGGTAAAGGTCATGGGTTTGGGAGGTGCTGCCGAAGAAGCCGTGGCAAGTTGCTACAGTGCATCTTGTAGATGGTACACACTGCAGCCACGGTGCACCAGTGCTGGAGGGAGTGAATGTTGAAGGTAATGGATGGGGTGCCAATCAAGCAGGCTGCTGTGATCTAGATGGTGTCGAGCATCTTGAGTGTTGTTGGAGCTGCACTCATCAGGCAAGTGGTGATTATTCCATCAGACTCCTGACTGGTATCTTGTAGATGGTAGAAAGGCTTTGGGGAATCAGGAATTGAGATACTTGCCACAGAATACCCAGCCTCTGACCTGCTGTTGTAGCCACAGTATTTATGTGGCTGATTCAGTTAAGTTTCTGGTCAATGGTAACCCCCAGGAGGTTAATGGTGGAGGAATTTGGCGATGGTACTGCCATTGAATATCAAGGGGAGGTAGTTAGACTCTCGCTTGTTGGAGATGGTCATTGTGTGGCGCGAGTGTTACTTGCCACTTACCAGCCCAAGCCTGAATCTAAGGATAAGGTGTAAGCCATTTAGGACTGAGATGAAGAGAAACTTCTTCACCCAGAGAGTGGTGAACCTGTGGAATTCTCTACCACAGAAAGTTGTTGAGGCCAATTCACTAAATATATTTAAAAAGGAGTTAGATATAGTCCTTACTACTAGGGGGATCAAGGGGTATGGCAAGAAAGCAGGAATGGGGTACTGAAGTTGCATGTTCAGCCATGAACTCATTGAATGGCGGTGCAGGCTCGAAGGGCCGAATGGCCTACTCCTGCATCTATTTTCTATGTTTCTATGTTTCTATGTCTATGTTTCTATAAATGTCATCCAGGTGTTGCTGCATGTGGGCAGTGACTGCTTCATTTTCTGAGAAGTTGCGAATGGAACTGAATACTGTGCAATCATCAGCGAACATTCCCACTTCTGACCTTATGATGGAGGGAAGGTCATTGTTGAAGCAGCTGAAGATGCTGGGGCCTAGGACACTGCCCTGAGGAACTCCTGCAGTGGTGTCCTGGGCCTGGGATGATTTACCTCCAGCAATCACAACAATCTTCTTTTGTGCCAGCCAGTGGATAATTTTCACCCTGATTCCATTGACTTCAATTTTACTTGGGCTCCTTGATGCCACACTCAGTCAAATGCTGCTTTGATGTCAAGGGCAGTCACTCTCACCTCATCTCTGAAATTCAGCTCATTTGTCTATGTGTAGATCAAGGCTGTAATGAGGTCTGGAGCCGTGTGGTCCTGGCGGAATCTAAACTGAGCATTGGTGATCAGGTGAGTAAGTGCCGTTTGATAGCACGGTCGATGACACCTTCAAACACTTTGCTGATGATTGCGAGTCGACTGATGGGGTGGTAATTGGCCGGATTGGATTTGTCCTGCTTTCTGTGGATAGAACATACCTGGGCAGATTTCCACATTGTCAGATAGATGCCAGTGTTGTAGCTGTACTGGAATAGCTTGGCGCGGCTAATTAAGGAGTACAAGTCTTTAGCACGACTGCCGGGATGTTGTTTGGGCTCATAGCCTTTGCTGTATCCAGTGCATTCAGCCAATTCTTGATATAACATAGAATGAATCGAATTGGCTGAAGACGGGCTTCTATGATGATGGGGACCTCAGGGGGCCGATATGGATCATCCACTTGGCACTTCTTGCTGAAGATGGTTGCAAGCACTTCAGCCTTGTCTTTTGCATTCACGTGCTAGAGTTAGGGATATTCACGGACCCTTAGTTATTTAATTGTCCACCACAATTCACGACTGGATGTGACAGGACTACAGAGCTTTGATCTGATCCATTGATTATGGGATCAGTTAGTTCTGTTTATAGCAGGCTTCTTCAGCTGCTTAGCAAGCACGTAGTCCTGTTGCAGTTTCCCCAGGTTGGTACCTCATTTTTAGCTATACCTGGCGCTGCTCCTGGCATGCTCTTCTGCACTCCTCATTGAAGCAGGGTTGGTCCCCTGGCTTGATGGTAATGGTAGAGTGAGGGATACGCTGGACCAAGAGGTTACAGATTGTGGTGGAATACAATTCTGCTGCTGCTGATGATGATGGAAGCCCAGTTTTGAGCTGCTCGATCTGTTCTGAATCTATCCCATTTAGCACGGTGGTAGCATCGAAACATAGAAACATAGAAAATAGGTGCAGGAGTTGGCCATTCGGCCCTTCGAGCCTGCATCACCATTCAATAAGATCATGGCTGATCATTCACATCAATACCCATTTCCTGCTTTTTCTCCATACTCTTTGATCCCTTTAGCCGTAAGGGCCATATCTAACTCCCTCTTGAATATACCCAATGAACTGGCATCAACAACTCTCTGCGGTAGGGAATTTCACAGGTTAACAACTCTCTGAGTGAAGAAGTTTCTCCTCATCTCAGTCCAAAATGGCATACCCCTTATCCTTAGACTGTGTCCCCTGGTTCTGGACTTCCCCAACATCGAGAACATTCTTCCTGCATCTAACCTGTCCAGTCCTGTCAGAATTTTATATGTTTCTATGAGATCCCCTCTCATCCTTCTAAACTCCAGAGAATAAAGGCCCAGTCGATCCAGTCTCTCCTCATATGTCAGTCTAGCTATCCCGGGAATCAGTCTGGTGAGCCTTTGCTGCACTCCCTCAATAGCAAGAATGTCCTTCCTCAGATTAGGAAACCAAAACTGAACACAATATTCCAAGTGAAGCCTCACCAAGGCCCTGTTCAACTGCAGTAAGATCTCCCTGCTCCTATACTCAAAACCTCTAGCTATGAAGGCCAACATACCATTTGCCTTCTTCACCGCCTGCTGTACCTGACTTTCAATGACTGGTGTACCATGACACCCAGGTCTCGTTGCACCTATGCTTTTCCTAATCTGCCGCCATTCAGATAATATTCTGCCTTTGTGTTTTTGCCCGCAAAGTGGATAACCTCACATTTATCCACATTATACTGCATCTTCCATGCATTTGCCCACTCACCTAACCTGTCCAGTCACCCTGCAGCCTCTAAGCATCCTTCTCACAGCTCACACCACCACCCAGTTTAGTGTCATCTGCAAACTTAGAGATATTACACTCAATTCCTTCATCCAAGTCATTGATGTATATTATAAATAGCTGGGGTCCCAGCACTGAGCCCTGCGGCACCCCGCTAGTCACTGCCTGCCATTCTGAAAAGGACCCATTTATCCCGACTCTCTGCTTCTTGTCTGCCAACCAGTTCTCTATCCACGTCAGTACATTATCCCCAATACCATGTGCTTTAATTTTGCACACCAATCTCTTGTGTGGGTCCTTGTCAAAAGCCTTTTGAAAGTCCAAATACACCATATCCACTGGTTCTCCCTTGTCCACTCAAACAATTTCAGAAGATTCCAGCGCCACACAACAGTTGTCCTCCGTATGAAGATGGGACTTTGTCTCCAAAATGACTGTGTGATGATCACTGCTACCAATGCTGTCGTGGACAGATGCATTTCCGACAGGTAGATTGATGAAGACGAGGTTAAGTACTGTATGCTTCGCTCCAGTTTGAAAATCAGCTGTTCAATTGGTTAATAATAAATGTGGTTAATGCTGATACTTAGCTTTTCATTTGACTTTAATTAAAAAAAAGAATTCTGGAGAGATGTATAATGGACAGCTGAATGTTGCCTATTCTATACTATCACCCAAAATCAAAATTACCTTCAACCTGTCTAATGACAGCACCATAATGCTGAACAAATCCCTCGTTAATTAGTTCCAATAATGTGGGACCCTTGCAATAGGTGGAGAGATTGAGAGAGGACTCGTCCCATTTATGTCATCTGCATTCATCCTCCAGTCCAAGAAGTGAAAGAACACTGCCCAATAATTTCCTCCGTGCATTAATTGTAACAGCATTTTAAATGCGTTTATAAAAGAAAGAGTTTGCATCTTGTGTCAGCCATGGCTCAGTTGGTAGCACCCTTGCCTCTAAAGTCAGGAGGTTTTGGGTTCAAGTCCCACTCCAGAGACTTGAGCACAAAAATCTAAGCTGACATACCAATGCATTGCTGAGGAAGTGCTGCGCTGTCGGAGGTGCCGTCTTTCAGATGAGACATTAAACTGGAACTGCCCTCATAGCTGGACGTAAAAGATCCCATGACACTATTTCGAAGCAGAGTAGAGGAGTTATCCTAGTGTCCTGGCCAATATTTATCCCTCAATCAACATATCAAAACAGTTTATCTGTTCATTATCACATTGCTGTTTGTGGGAGCTTGCTATGCACAAATTGGCTGCTGCATTATAACAATGACTATATACCAATAAAGTACTTCATTGGCTGCAAAGTGCTTTGGGATGTCCAGTGGTCGTGAAAGGTGCTATGTAAATGCAAATCTTTATTTTCTTACTATGTAGCGCTCTTCACAGCCACAAGACATCCTGTGAAGTTCTTCACAGCTGACAAATTAGATTTTGAAGTGAAGTCACTGTTGCCTTGTAGCAAATGCAGTCATTTTATGCACAGTAAGATCTGCTAATAGCAAATGAGATGAATACCCTGTTTTGATGATGTTGGTTGAGAGATAATTGTTGGATTGGACATTGGGAGAACTCCCCTACTCTTTGAAAAGTACCGTGGGATCTTTTATCACCACTGGAACAAGCAAACAAAGCCTCAATTTAATATCACTTGGATAAGTGTGGATTAATTAAGGAGAGCCAGCATGGATTTGTTAAAGACAAATTGTGTTTAACTTGATCAAGTTTTTGATGAGGTAACAGAGAGGGTTGATGAGGGCAATTTGGTTGATGTGGTGTACATGGACTTCCAAAAGTTGTTTGATAAAATGCCACATCATAGGCTTGTCAGCAAAGTTGAAGCCGATGGAATAAAAGGGACAGTGGCAGCATGGATACAAAATTGGCTAAGTGACAGGAAACAGAGAGTAGCGGTGAACGGTTGTTTTTCGGACTGGAGGAAGATATACAGTGATGTTCCCCACGGGTCGGTACTTGGACCACTGCTTTTCATGATACAAATTAATGACTTGGTCTTGTGGGTACAGGGCACAGTTTCAAAATTTGCAGATGAACCAAAACGTGGAAGTATAGTGAACAATGAGAAGGATAGTGATAGACTTCAAGAAGGCTGGTGAAATGAGCAGGCATGAGACAGATAACATTTAACACAGAAAAGTGCAAAGCAATACATTTTGGTAGGACAAAGAGAGGCAATATAAACTAAAGGGTACAATTCTAAAGGGGGTGCATGAACAGTGAGCTCTGGAGGTATATGTGCACAATTCATTGAAGGTGGTAGACAGGTTGAGAAAACGGTTGAAAAAGCATACAGAATCCTGGGTTTCATAAATAGAGGCATAGAGTACAAAAGCACAGAAGATTAAGAGGAGATTTGATAGAGCTGTTCAAAATCTTGATGGGTCATCATCATCATAGGCAGTCCCTCGAATCGAGGATGACTTGCTTCCATGTTAAAAAGTTCACAGGTGTTTCAATGAAGGACCTAAAATTCCAGATCCCGAACTAAATCTTGAAAGGTGGAAGATGCCTGTGCGTGGATTTTTTTTAATGTGTGGTGGCTGTTGCACACTAGCCACCACACGGGCTTGACAGAGCTAGGTCTTGGTCCAGTGGCGAGGCTTAACCAAGACGACTGGAAACCCGCTCTGCTGCATGGACCTAGTGCGCGCACACATCGCAGTGTGGGCTGGTCCGGGCTGCCCCTGGGTCCTCGCCGCTTCTGGGCCCCAAACAAACTCCCGGGCCCTGATCACATCGCTCCACTATCTCTCGCCGCTCCTTCGCCCCGGCGTCGCCACTCCTGCTGTACCGGCCCATGCTCCAATCACCGACCTGGATCTTGGTGGCATCCCTCTTCACTGCCGTTGCGCTCCTGCTCCAGCACATGCTGCTCCCTGGAGTGGTATGCCGTCACACTGCTCCTTCTGCTCCCCGGCCTGCTCCGATGGTACTCGCAGGCCGGGGGCCGCTCAGATTGCTGGGCCAGGCTGCCATGCTGCTCCTTCTACTCCCCGGCCTGCTCCTAGTGTCTAGGGTATAGACAGAGTAGATAGAGAGAAACTGTTCCCATTGGCGGAAGGGTCGAGAATTAGAGGACACAGATTTAAGGTGATTGGCAAAAGAATCAAAGGCGACATGAGGAAAAACTTTTTTAGGCAGCGAGTGGTTAGCATCTGCATTGCACTGCCTGAATGGGTGATGGAGACAGACTCAATCATGGCTTTTAAAAGGGAATTGGATAAGTACCTGAAGGAAAAGAAATTGCCAGACTAAGGGGACATGGCGGGGGAGTGGGAGTAGCTGAAGTGATCTTGCAGAGAGCTGGCACGGGCTCAACGGTCTGAGTGGCCTCCTTCTGTGCTGTAACCATTTTATGATTCTATGATCTTTTCCAAAAGATGGAATCTCTGACAATACAGTACTCCTCAGTGGTGCACTGAAGATTCAGCCTAGATTGTGTGCTCATCCTGGAGAAGGGCTTGACCCACAGCCATCTGACTCAATTTGAAATAATTCGTAAATGCATTTAACATACAGAAGAAAATGTTGTGTGTTCTAATCAGATAATTCCATGTTGTGTTGTAACTTTCACACTTAAACCTCAATTGTAAAGTCCTTACACAATAGCACAAATCCACACGAAGCACATTCTATGGACAAGGTCACTCCATGACCTAAACCTTTATTCACAGGACCAAGAAGTGATGACCCTGCGTGGGACCTCTCTTTATATACCTGGATGACCAGGTGAGGAGTGTCTCCCACAAGTTCACCCCCTGTGGTCAAGGTGTGCATTTCTTATGTATATACAGTGTTGTTACATAAAGGCTCTCTCGTGGAGCGCGCAGTTGGGGCTCTGGTTTTGAGCCTTGGTATGCGTGTCTGTCACCTGTGGTGATTCCGGCGTGTTCGGGCTGACCGCAGGGACTGTGCATTCTGCTGAATGTTCTTGTTGCTCGTTCACTGGCGGTGGTGTGAATACCATCTCATGATCTGTCTCAGGTTCCTCAGTGTCCATGCTGAACCTTTTTTTTACTTGGTCCAGATGTTTGCGGCATATCTGCCCATTGTTAAGTTTAACCACTATGACCCTATTCCCCTCTTTGTCTATTATAGTACCCTCAAGCCATTTGGGCCCCAAAGCGTGATTGAGAACAAATATAGGGTCATCAATTTCTATACATCCCCCCCTTGAATTTTGGTCATGGTACTCATTTTGAGACTGGCACTTGCCCTCAACAATGTCAGACAGGACTGGATGAATGAGGGACAGCCGAGTTTTGAGTGTTCGTTTCATAAGTAGCTCCGCGGGCGGGACCCCCGTGAGCGAGTGTGGTCGGGACCTATAGGCCAGCAGGAGGCATGATAGGCGGCACTGAAGGGAGGAACCTTGAATCCGGAGCATGCCTTGTTTTATGATTTGGACTGCACGTTCCGCCTGGCCATTGGAGGCCGGCTTGAACGGTGCTGTCCTGACATGGTTAATGCCATTACCCGACATGAACTCCCGGAATTCGTAGCTTGTGAAACATGGGCCATTATAGATAACAAGGATGTCCGGCAAGCCGTGGGTCGCAAAGACCGCGCGCAGGCTCTCCACGGTGGTGAATGTCGTTCATGAATTCAAAATGATGCACTCGATCCATTTCGAGTACGCATCAACCACAATGAGAAACATTTTTCCCATGAACGGCCCGCATAGTCTGCGTGAATACGTGACCATGGCCTGGTGGGCCAGGGCCATGGGCTGAGCGGGGCCTCCCTGGGGACATTACCTAGCTGGGCACACGTCGTGCACCTGCGAAACATAGAAACATAGAAACATAGAAACATAGAAAATAGTTGCAGGAGTAGGCCATTCGGCCCTTCGAGCCTGCACCGCCATTCAATGAGTTCATGGCTGAACATGCAACTTCAGTACCCCATTCCTGCTTTCTCGCCATACCCCTTGATCCCCCTAGTAGTAAGGACTACATCTAACTCCTTTTAAATATATTTAGTGAATTGGCCTCAACAACTTTCTGTGGTAGAGAATTCCACAGGTTCACCACTCTCTGGGTGAAGATGTTTTTCCTCATCTCGGTCCTAAATGGCTTACCCCTTATCCTTAGACTTTGACCCCTGGTTCTGGACTTCCCCAACATTGGGAACATTCTTCCTGCATCTAACCTGTCTAAACCCATCAGAATTTTAAACGTTTCTGAGATCCCCTCTTATTCTTCTGAACTCCAGTGAATACAAGCCCAGTTGATCCAGTCTTTTTTGATATGTCAGTCGCGCCATCCCGGGAATCAGTCTGGTGAACCTTCGCTGCACTCCCTCAATAGCAAGAATGTCCTTCCTCAAGTTAGGAGACCAAAACTGTACACAATACTCCAGGTGTGGCCTCACCAAGGTCCTGTACAACTGTAGTAACACCTCCTTGCCCCTGTACTCAAAGCCTCTCGCTATGAAGGCCAACATGCCATTTGCCTTCTTAACCGCCTGCTGTACCTGCATGCCAACCTTCAATGACTGATGTACCATGACACCCAGGTCTCGTTGCACCTCCCCTTTTCCTAATCTGTCACCATTCAGATAATAGTCTGTCTCTCTGTTTTTACAACCAAAGTGGATAACCTCACATTTATCCACATTATACTTCATCTGCCATGCATTTGCCCACTTACCTAATCTATCCAAATCACTCTGCAGTCTCATAGCATCTTCCTCGCAGCTCACACTGCCACCCAACTTAGTGTCATCCACAAATTTGGAGATACTACATTTAATCCCCTCGTCTAAATCATTAATGTACAATGTAAACAGCTGGGGCCCCAGCACAGAACCTTGCGGTACCCCACTAGTCACTGCCTGCCATTCTGAAAAGTACCCATTTACTCCTACTCTTTGCTTCCTACCTGCCAACCAGTTCTCAATCCACGTCAGCACACTACCCCCAATCCCATGTGCTTTAACTTTGCACATTAATCTCTTGTGTGGGACCTTATCGAAAGCCTTCTGAAAGTCCAAATATACCACATCAACTGGTTCTCCCTTGTCTACTCTACTGGAAACATCCTCAAAAAATTTCAGAAGATTTGTCAAGCATGATTTCCCTATCACAAATCCATGCTGACTTGGACCTATCATGTCACCTCTTTCCAAATGCGCTGCTATGACATCCTTAATAATTGATTCCATCACTTTACCCACTACCGATGTCAGGCTGACCGGTCTATAATTCCCTGTTTTCTCTCTCCCTCCTTTTTTAAAAAGTGGGGTTACATTGGCTACCCTCCAATCCATAGGAACTGATCCAGAGTCTATGGAATGTTGGAAAATGACTGTCAATGCATCCGCTATTTCCAAGGCCACCTCCTTAAGTACTCTGGGATGCAGTCCATCAGGCCCTGGGGATTTATCGGCCTTCAATCCCATCAATTTTCCCAACACAATTTCCCGACTAATAAGGATTTCCCTCAGTTCCTCCTTCTTAGTAGACCCTCTGACCCATTTTTATATCCGGAAGGTTGTTTGTGTCCTCCTTAGTGAATACCGAACCAAAGTACTTGTTCAATTGGTCTGCCATTTCTTTGTTCCCCGTTATGACTTCCCCTGATTCTGATTGCAGGGGACCTACGTTTGTCTTTACTAACCTTTTTCTCTTTACATAGAAAAGGTTCCAGGTCGAAATCAATTCCCGGCCACCACACATGTGACCGGGTAATGGCCTTCATCAGCATGATGCCTGGGTGCTCGCTGTGGAGTTTCCTGATTAATGCTTCCCTGCCCCTCTGGGGCATAACTACCCGGCTGCCTCATAGTAGGCAGTCGGCTTGGATGGAGAGCTCATCCATCCGTCTGTGAAATGGTCTGACCTCCTCAGGGCATGCTCCGTGTGCGGGTGCCCAATCCCCGGTCAGGACACATTTCTTAATCAGGGATAGGAAGGGATCTCTGTTGGTCCAGATTTTGATCTGGCGGGCTGTGATGGGGGAGCCTGCACTGTCAAAGGCATCGACAGCCATGACCATCTCAGCGCTTTGCTCCGCTGCCCCCTCAGTGGTGGCCAATGGAAGCCTGCTGAGCGCATCATCGCACTTTTCAGTGTCGGGCCGGTGCCCGATGGTGTAGTCATACGCAGCGAGCGTGAGAGTCCATCGCTGTATGCGAGCTGACGCATTGACATTGACAGCCTTGCTGTCTGACAGCTGGGATGTTAACGGCTTGTGGTCCGTTTCTAATTCAAACCTCCTGCCAAAAAGGTACTGATGCATCTTTTTCACCCCATAGACACATGCGAGTGCTTCCTTCTCAACCATCCCATATCCCCGTTCAGCTTGAGAGAGCGACCTGGAGGCATAAACCACAGGTTGTAGTTGGCCCTCAGCATTACTCTGCTGCAACATGCATCCAACCCCATAGGACGATGCATCACATGTCAGAACCAATTTCTTATGGGGGTCGTACAGGGTCAACAACTCATTTGAACGGAGTCGGTTCCGCGCCCGATTGAAAGCCCGTTCCTGACAGTCCCCCCAAAACCAATCACAACCCTTACGCAGGAGCACGTGTCGCGGCTCCAACAAAGTGCTTAAGTTCGGCAGAAAGTTCCCGAAATAGTTCAAGAGTCCCAGAAATGAACGCAACTCCGACGTGTTGCAGGGCCTGGGCGCTCGTTGAATCGCCTCCGTTTTGGATTCGGTCGGCTGAATCCCATCTGCAGCAACCCTCCTGACAAGAAACTCGACCTCGGGAGCCAAAAACACGCAATTAGACTTCTTGAGTCACAGGCCTACCCGGTCCAGTTGGCGTAGCACCTCCTCCAGGTTGTGGAGGTGTTCCTCGGTGTCGCGACAGGTGATGAGGATGTCGTCCTGAAATACGATTGTTCCAGGGATGGATTTGAGCAGGCTTTCCATGTTTCTTTGAAAAATCGTAGCCGCTGATCGAATGCCAAGCAGACACCTGTTGTAAACAAACAATCCATTGACGTGGTGATGGTGGTCAGTAGTTTTGATTTGTCGGCCAGTTCTTGGGTCATGTAGGCTGAAGTGAGGTCCAACTTGGTGAACAGCTTGCCCCTGCCAGCGTGGCAAAAAGGTCCTCCGCTCTCGGGAGCGGTATTGGTCTTGTAGGAACACCCAGTTGATAGTGGCCTTGTAGTCGCCACAGATCCTGAGCGAGCCATCTGCTTTTAGGATGGGAACGATGGGGCTCGCCCAGTCGCTGAATTCAATGGGCGAGATGATGCCCTCTCTCAGCAACCAGTCCAACTCGCTCTCAATTTTCTCCTGCATCGCATACGGCACAGCTCTGGCTTTGTGGTGCACTGGTCTGGCATGCGGGGTGATGCGTATCACTACTTTGGTACCTTTGAACGTCCCGACGCCAGGTTGAAATAGTGACTCAAATTGCTGTAGGACCTGTGAGCATGAACTTCGCTCCACAGATGACATGGCGTGCACATCCCTGCATTTCCAGTTCATCTCAGCTAACCAGCTCCTCCCAACAGTGCGGGACCATTGCCCGGGACAATCCAGAGTGGCAGGCAGTTCACCGATCCATTGTGTGTGACCACCAACATTGCACTGCCTAGCTCTGAAATGATTTATTTGGTGTACATCCGTAATTGCGTCTCAATGCGTTCTAGTTTGGGTCTGCTGGCTTTGAGTGGCCACAGCTTTTCGAATTGTTTAACACTCATGAGTGACTGGCTGGCCCCCATGTCCAGCTCCATGCGTACAGGGGTGCCATTTAATAGGACTTTCATCATCATAGGTGGCGTTTTGGAATATGAGCTGTAAATGTTTGCCACATGAACCTGCTGAACATCAGCGTCCATTGATTTGCCCCAAGCGTCATCCTGCCTCGCAGACCCCTCATCTGGTTCATCCGCCTCGTGTATTAGCCTGGTTACAGGCTTTCTGTACATTCTGGCTAAATGACCACTGAGGTTACAATTTCTGCAGACGAACTGTTGAAACCTGCAAGTCCTGGCAGCATGTCTGCCCCCACACCTCCAACATGAACTGAGATTCCCATTGTTGTGAACAAAAGAGCTGTTGCCAGGCATTCCTCGCTGATTGTCCCTTTGACTGCTCTTGAGCACCCTGTTAATGGGTGTCAATGGTCCCATCCCAGGCCGCATTGTCCACTGGGAGGGGGGGCGTAAATGTCCATTCAGCCTGCCATTGTCTCTGTGGTCTTAGGTCCACAGCTGGTCAGCAGATGAGCCCTTCACTTGTCGGCCGCTGCGTCCCCCAGCCAGTCCTTCGTGACAAAACTCTGCTGGAGCCTCTCAATGAAATCGTCCCAGTTCTCACCAACACAGTACCGTTCATCTGTGCTGTCGGTGAATATTCTCATGGGTCGTTGATTCCCGTTTCTCGTTTGCCAATGTAAAGTCCTTACACAATACCACAAATCCATACGAGGCACATTCTGTGGACAAGGTCACTCTATGACCTGAACCTTTATTCACAGGACCAATAAGTGATGACCCTGCATGGGACCTCCCTTTATATATACCTGGGTGACCAGGTGAGGAGTGTCTCCCACAAGTTCACTCCGTGGCAAGGTGTGCATTTCTTACGTATATACAGTATTGCAGTGTTGTTACATAAAGGTTACATACATGACATCATTAATTCAAATCTCTTATTGCAGCATGTTATCCTTTAGCCTTGCTTAAGTTCAATAGTAAGCCCTGATTTTGTGAGGCTCCACTCACCCAATGGGAGTCTCACTTGTTGAGGTCAGCACACCCAGCCTACCATGCACCCTGAACTGGAATTTCACACTTTTCAATGCTACAGTCTTAGAGAAGCTCAAGGCACTAACAGTTTGTTTTGGCCCCATTGAATATGCAGGCAGAATGGGGTCGATTTTCCTCTTTGGTGCTTGAGTACATAGCCTCACCTGGGTGGAGCGCAAAGTGGAAAGTTGAGTCGGTGGATCACTTGGCTGTAACACAATCCACCTGATTTTGCGTCTGTTCTGCCCAGGCAATATTTACCCCCAAGCAGGAAGAAGGAATATCTGCCTTAATGTGTCATCCATCTTAAAGACTGACAAGTACCAGGAATCCAAAGATCTTAACACTAAACTCCAGCCAACTCAGAATTGGTTAGATGTTTCATACCTAGAATTATCTCTGGGTTGGGTAGTGGGAGAGAAAACTCTGGGTTTATTCAAGAGGTCGTCGGATGCTGTAATGAGGTGATTACAGGTTTCTGTGGAAGGATGAACTAGATGGCCTCCGATCATCTGCCATTTGTGGTCTTTCCAACAACAATGTACTGGCAAAATTGAGTCCCAGAGGACATTACTAGCTGCTTTTCTTTACTGCATGTCACTCATCACTGTACAGAATGCACTGAAAGAGTTCTGTAAATTATTTTTGCCTGAGATTAAATACTTATAATTTTTCCCCATCCTCTCAACTCTTCGCCTGCTTCCTAATAGTGCTGCGTCTGATCTGGTTCCAGAGTCACCGGCAGTCCTGCAATACTTTATCTAAATGGGCATTTTTCATATTTGTGCATAGATGATGGCTAGGCTATTCAACTGTAGATGGATCACTATGAAATGCACACCGAACCTCCAGACACATATTTAGCTAGACTGATTAGATTGTAATTGGGAGTAGGAGCCCTAGCTGTTTCTGTTATTCTCTCTGCTCACCCTGGTGCACTGATGCTAATCGTAGTTTCCTAACTGCTGTCTCATTTTTTGTTACCAAGCTCAGCACATACCAGGGATCAAACCCAGACCGATCCAGCTTGGTGCTGCATTAGGCTCTGCCTTTACCCACAAGGCCAACCAGAGCCATCATTAATTTATTTCACTCCTCTAAAACAATGGGTTGTTTTTGCTACTATGTTGAAACAAAGCCGAAAGACAACGAGGAAGAGAAATAAAAACCTATGCTCCAATAATTGGTTTTACTGACAGAAATTTGCTCTTTCACCTCTGTAAATATTGTGCAGTAATATGGATAGTTCATTATTGTCAAGCCTCTTTAATGAAGAGACCCAGGGAATAAAGAATTACAGGAAGTCAAAATCATAATGGAAGAGGTGCTGAGGTTAACAATATCGAGAAGACTGTCAGAAATGGGCAGAGAACACCCTAATGTATTAAAATGCCCAATATCACTCTGTATTTAGAATGGATCAGGTTCAGAATTTAAATATTTAACTCCAGGTCTCTGTGCTTTAATGATCTTTCTTGGCAGTGGGTCTGTAGTATTGTAAACTACACTGTTCCACTTTGTAAAAGCAAATGCAATAGTTTATACATAGAGATCTGGAACTTTACAAAAAATATTGTTGAAGCAATAATGAGAGGTTAAGGGATTAAAGTGTAGAGGAAAAAATTCACTCTTGCGATGTCAGTGTCGCTGGTAAGGCCGGCATTTTTTGCCATCCATAGTTGAGAAGCTGGTGAACCGCCTTCTTGAACTGCTGCAGTCCATTTAGAAACTTCGTATGGACCCGGTCATTGGAATTTCAGGGCCAAAATAGTAGCAAGCTTGCCTGCAATTTCCCAATATTCGCTCCCAATTGTAATGCTCTGCAGCAGAAGTTTACATTCAGAATAACAATTCTTTAGTATTTCATCCTACCCTGAATTCTAATGCCCTGTGAAAAATTTCAGCCACAGCTTCTTGTCCTGTCTTGGGTTCTTATTCAAGCAGTGCAGCTTTTTAGTGGCTGGTTCATTGGCATGTTGAGTAATTCTCCCACTGCACCAACACAGGGAACTGCACGAGAGCTTTGTGAAAACTATTCATTTTCAAAATGTCTGCTCTTTGTTTCCTGTCATGCTGTTATATCTCTTGTAGCTGAAAGATAATATTTGTCCTTCAATTTTTTTTGTCAACTGCAAACATGTACAAGGATCAGTGTTCCTGGGTTCCCTCTGCCCAAGCATGTAAAAAAAGCAGCCCAATTGTAACATGCAGTACCGGTCCAGCCCTAGGTGCACCCAATTTCCATGTGCCGACCCTTCACCTGCCGTTCCCCCCCACCCCCCACAACCCGTGACGAGACCCACCCCTGTGATGAGCACAAATTCACTGAGGACCAAGTAATTACAGGCCAGTCAACCTAACTTCAGTGGTGGGAAACATAATGGGAAAAATTCTAAGGGACAGGATAAAGTTTCATTTAGAAAGGCACAGATTAATCAAGGACAGTCAGCATGGATTTGTTCAGGAAAGGTCGTGTCTGACTAATTTGATTTAATTTTTTGAGGAGATAACAAAGAGGGTCGATGAGGGTAGTGCATTTGATGTGGTGTATATGGGTTTTTAGCAAGGATTTTGATAAGGTCCAACATGGCAGACTGGTCACAAAAGTAAAAGCCTGTGAGATCCATGGCCTAGTGGATCCAAAATTGACTCAGAGGCAGGAAGCAAAATGTAATGGTTGATGGGTGTTTTTGTAACTGGAAGGCTGTTTCCAATGGAGTTCCACTGGGCTCCGTGCTAGGTCCCTTGCTTTTTGTGGTATACATCAATGATTTAGACTTGAATGTATGGGGTATGATTAAGAAGTTTGCAGATGATACTAAAATTGGCTGTGTGTTTGATAATGAAGAAGAAAGCTGTCGACTGCAGGAAGATATCAATGAACTGGTCAGATGGGCAAAACAGTGACAAATGGAATTTAATCCAGAAAAGTGTGAGGTAATGCATTTGGGGAGGGCTAACAAGGAAAAGGAATACACATTAAATGATAGGACACTGAGAAGTGTAGAGGAACAAAGGCATCTTGGAGTACATGTCCAGAGATCCCTGAAGGTAGCAGGCCAGGTAGATAAGATGGTTAAGAAGGCATGCAGAATACTTGTCATTATTAGCAGAGGCATAGAATACAAGAGCAGAGAGGTTATGTTTGAACTGTATGAATCACTAGTTAAGCCACAGCTAGAGTACTGAATGCAGTTCTAGTCACCACATTACAGGAAGATGTGATTGCACTCGAGAGGGTACAGAGGAAATTTACAAGGATGTTGCCTAGACAGGAGAATTTCAGCTATGAGGAAAGATTGGATAGGCTGGGTTTGTTTTCTTTGGAACAGAGGATGCTGAGGGGAGACCTTATTGAGGTGTATAAAATGATGAGAAGCCTCGATAGAGTGGATAGGAAGGACCTATTTCCCTTAGCAGAGGGGTCAACAACCAGGAGGCATAGATTTAAAGTAATTAGCAGGAGGTTTCGAGGGGATTTCAGGGGAAATTTCTTCACCCTGAGGGGGTCTGGAACTCAATGACTGAAAGGTTGGTAGAAGCAGAAACCCTCACCACATTTAAAAACTACTTGGATGTGCAGTTGAAGTGCCGTAACCTACAGAGCTGGAAAATGGGATTAGGCTGGATAGCTCTTTGTGAACACGATGGGCTGAAATGGCCTCCTTCCATAGGGCCCAAATTTCCCCAGGAGTTGCTCCATTTTTTTTGGAGCAACTTGATTTTTCTGGAGAATCTTTTTAGTTGCAATTCTGGCCATTTAATTTGCGCCAATGTAAATGAGTTAGTTAGGTTTTTTTTAGTTTAGTGGGTTTTTTTCAAAAGGGGGGTGTTACCAGCCACTTAAACTGTTTTGGCCATTTAAGCAAGTTTAGCCAGCTAAAAGTTACTCCAAACTAACTTAGGCCAGCGTAAGTGGGCACTCTTGTACGTTCAGAAAAACTTTGCAGTGACTTAAGAAATCAGCGCAGGCAGTCAGATAGAGGGGGGGAAGGGGACCTTGCAAAGCACTAAACACCTTCACAACAACATTAAAGAAGCATAAATACATTTAAAGCACCAAGCACTAAACAAAGCAGTACATTTGCACAAAACACAAAAAGTAATAAGCAATTAATTAACAAATAAAAAATAGAAGAAATCCTGCACCTAAAGCACCAAGACCAAAGTAATAAGCAATCAATCAATCAGTAAATAACAAATAGAAGTCCTACCTTAGGGAACACAGCAGGCCACCGATGAGGGAGCCCATTCGGCCAGGGCAAGGGACGGCGTGCTTCGGGCCCCTCCCACAAAGCCTGCAGCACATACTCACAGATTCGGCCTGCCAGGAGCTCATGTGCAGAGGTCCTGGCACTGTTTTTCAGTGCCGGGACCTGGCTCCGCCCCCAATTCACTGGGCCACGCTATGCTACCACCAAGGAGAGGCTGGGGAGTGGCCAGAATCGGGAGGAAAATTTTCGGCGCGCTTGGAGGCGGACAAAAGCGCCGCATCTCGAGTGAGGGCGCCAGAAAAAGGGGTTGGGGAAATTTGAGCCCATACTGTAAATTTCCATGATTCTATGATTACACTCTGTAAAATGCCTCTTTGACCTTCTCAGCATTGACATACATTACAAATTCCATTAGTCAACCCTGACCATGTACATACCAAGAATGTCACTTCAACTGTCCCAATTAACGTAGGAGCTTTCATATTTCATTGAGTGAATATTTGATTATCCCTCTCAACACTTGTCCTCTGTAAACTTCAAATCTATTCTTACCCAGACACAGAGGGGGTGAACTTGATCTTGGGTGGAAGTACAAAACGGGTGATAGCGAATTGGCAGCTAGTCTTACTCTCCGCCCCATCTTCTTTTCCTTCTTTGAATGAAAGGGGATCATTTATTATGGGAACAGGTTGGGAACACAGGATTAGGACTCATCGTGTGGTAGATAAACATCAGCATGGTCTCGTTGGCCCAAACAGCCTGTTTTTGTGTTGTGATTTCTATGTAGAATGACCATGTTTCCTTATAAGTTATATGTTTGAATTGCTTAGTGTTTTCCAAAGCTGTTAAACCTCTAAAGGAGGTTAAATGAGGCTTCCAGCCTCATTAAAATATTTAAATTGCCAACCTGCTTCCTGGGTTTGAGATTTTTTTTAAATTTTAACATCTGACCCAACTCCAACCCACCTGTTTTTGGGGGTTAATTTTGCCTCATTTTAATCAACCAGAGGGGCAATAGGGCAGACAGACCCCATTTGTCAATCGGGTTGAGGGTTATTTCCTCTGACTGCAGGTCCTGAGTTGGACTGAGTCTGATTTCAGAGGAACCTTTCCATTTGCTTTTTAGTTCTAGTTTTTGGATCATAAGAACATAAGAACATAAAAATTAGGAACAGGAGTAGGCCATCTAGCCCCTCGAGCCTGCTCCGCCATTCAACAAGAACATGGCTGGTCTGGCCGTGGACTCAGCTCCACTTACCCGCCCTCTCCCCGTAACCCTTAATTCCCTTATTGGTTAAAAATCTATCTATCTGTGACTTGAATACATTCAATGAGCTAGCCTCAACTGTTTCCCTGGGCAGAGAATTCCACAGATTCACAACCCTCTGGGAGAAGAAATTCCTTCTCAACTCGGTTTTAAATTGGCTCCCCCGCATTTTGAGGCTGTGCCCCCTAGTTCTAGTCTCCCCTACCAGTGGAAACAACCTCTCTGCCTCTATCTTGTCTATCCCTTTCATTATTTTAAATGTTTCTATAAGATCACCCCTCATCCTTCTGAACTCCAATGAGTAAAGACCCAGTCTACTCAATCTATCATCATAAGGTAACCCCCTCATCTCCAGAATCAGCCTAGTGAATTGTCTCTGTACCCCCTCCATAGCCAGTATATCCTTCCTTAAGTAAGGTGACCAAAACTGCACACAGTACTCCAGGTGCGGCCTTACCACTACCCTATACAGTTGCAGCAGGACCTCCCTGCTTTTGTACTCCATCCCTCTCGCAATGAAGGCCAACATTTCATTCGCCTTCCTGATTACCTGCTGCACCTGCAAACTAACTTTTTGGGATTCATGCACAAGGACCCCAAGGTCCCTCTGTACCTCAGCATGTTGTAATTTCTCCCCATTCAAATAATATTCCCTTTTACTGTTTTTACTTTATTAACAGAGCTACCCCACCTCCTTTTCCTTCTCGTCTATCTTTCCGAATTGTCAGATACCCCTGTATGTTTAATTCCCAGTCTTGGCCACCCTGCAACCACGTTTCTGTAATGGCCACCAAATCATACCCATTTGTAATGATTTGTGCCGTCAACTCATTTACTTAATTTCGAATGCTGCGTGCGTTTAGGTAGAGTGTTTTAATACTAGTTTTTCAACCATGATTTTTAGTTTTGACCCCTCCTGCAGCCCTTTTATATTCATACATATTGTCCCTTCCTATCATCTTGTGGTTTACACTTACCCAAGTGCTACTCTGCTCTGTTGCCTCCTGCCTTTTGCATTCTTTCTTGCGGTCCCGTTGATCTGAGCTCTCACCCACTCTAACTAGCTCAGAGCCCTCTCCTGGGTTCCAAATACTCCTCGTATTGATGCACCCATGCTTGCCTTTTTATTACACTTTGACCCTTTAGAATTTTGCTGTACAGTGGCCCTCTTTGTTTTTTGTCTTGGGTTTCTCTGCCCTCCACTTTTACTCATCTCCTTTCTGTCTTTTGCTTCTGTCTCCATTTTGTTTCCCTCTATCTCGCTGCATTGGTTCCCATCCCCCTGCCATATTAGTTTAACTCCTCCCCAACAGCACTCGCAAACACTCCCCTGGTTCTGGTCCTGCCCAGGTGCAGACCGTCTGGTTTGTACTGGTCCCACCTCCCCCAGAACCGGTTCCAATGCCCCAGGAATTTGAATCCCTCCCTGCTGCACCACTGCTCAAGCCACGTATTCATCTGAGCTATCCTGCAATTCCTACTCTGAGTAGCACGTGGCACTGGTAGCAATCCCGAGATTACTACTGTTGAGGTCCTACGTTTTAATTTAGCTCCTAGCTCCTTAAATTCGTCTCGTAGGACCTCATCCCTTTTTTTACCTATATCGTTGGTACCAATGTGCACCACGACAACTGGCTGTTCACCCTCCCTTTTCAAAATGTCCTGCACCTGCTCCGAGACATTCTTGACCCTTGCACCAGGGAGGCAACATACCATCCTGGAGTCTCGGTTGCGGCCGCAGAAACGCCTATCTATTCCCCTTACAATTGAATCCCCTATCACTCTCGCTCTCCCACTCTTTTTCCTGCCCTCCTGTACAGCAGAGCCAGCCACGGTGCCATGAAATTGGCTGCTGCTGCCCTCCCCTGATGATTCATCCCCCTCAACAGTACTCAAAGCGGTGTATCTGTTTTGCAGGGGGATGACCGCAGGGGTCCCCTGCATTACCTTCCTTGCACTGCTCTTCCTGCTGGTCTTCCATTCCCTATCTGGCTGTGGACCCTTCACCTGCGGTAAGTCCAACTCGCTACATGTGCTACTCACGTCATTCTCAGCATCGTGGATGCTCCAGAGTGAATCCACCCTCAGCTACAATTCCGCAACGCGGACCGTCAGGAGCTGGAAGCGGATACACTTCCCGCACACAGTCGTCAGGGACACCAGAAGTGTCCCTGAGTTCCCACATGGTACAGGAGGAGCATATCACGTGACCGAGCTCTCCTGCCATGACTTAACCCTTAGATACACTTAAATTGGCAACAACAATGTTAAAGTTTACTCACTGCTATAGAAGAGAAAAAAGAAAAACTACTCACCAATCACCAGCCAATCACTTACCCCCTTGGCTGTGACGTCACCTTTCTATTTCCTTCTACTTTTTTGCCTTCTCCCTGTAGCTGCATAAGCTCGCCTCTTGCCGACGCTGCCCGGACTCCTGCACTCGCGGCCTTTTGTCGGCCTCCACGCACCCCGGACTGTCGCCTTTAGCCGACACTGCCCGGACTCCTGCACTCACAGCCTTTTGTCGGCCTCCACGCACCCCGGACTGTCGCCTCTCGCCGACACTGCCCGACTCCTGCACTCGCGGCCTTTTGTCGGCCTCCACGCACCCCGGACTGTCGCCTCTCGCCGACGCTGCCCGACTCCTGCACTCGCGGCCTTTTGTCGGCCTCCACGCACCCCGGACTGTCGCCTCTCGCCGTCGCTGCCCGACTCCTGCACTCGCGGCCTTTTGTCGGCCTCCACGCACCCCGGACTGTCGCCTCTCGCCGACGCTGCCCGAACTCCTGCACTCGCGGCCTTTTGTCGGCCTCCATGCACCCCGGACTGTCGCCTCTCGCCGACGCTGCCCGAACTCCTGCACTCGCGGCCTTTTGTCGGCCTCCACGCACCCCGGACTGTTGCCTCTTGCCGACACTCACATTCAATCCATTTGGAGTGTGCATCTACAACCACAAGGAACATTTTATCCAAAAATGGGCCTGCAAAGTCGACATGGATCCTGGACCACTGTATGGAGGGCCAAGACCATAAACTTAGTGGCTCCTCCCTGGGTGCATTGCTTAACTGCAAGCATGTGTTACATCTGTGCATGCAGGACTCTAAGTCCGCATCGATACCGGTCCACCACACGTGGGATCTAGCTATCGTTTTCATCATTACGATGCCTGGGTGGGTATTGTGGAGGTAATTGATGAAAGTGTCCCTACCCTTCTTGGGAACCACTACCCGATTACCCCACAGAAGGCAGTCTGCCTGTATAGATATTTCATCTTTGCGATGCTGGTACGGCTTTATCTCTTCCTGCATCTCCACTGGGACACTGAACCAGCTCCCATGAAGCACACAATTTTTTACTCGGGACAGTAAGGTGTCCAGGCTCGTCCAGGTTCTAATCTGTCCGGCTGTGACGGGTGATTGCACACTCTCAAATGCTTCCATAACCATGACTAAATCTGTGGGCTGTGCCATTTCCACCCCTGTGGTGGGCAATGGCAGCCTATTAAGAGCATCGGCACAGTTTTCTGTGCCTGGCCTGTGGTGGATGGCGTAGTTGTATGCGGACAACGTGAGCGCACATCTCTGGATGCGGGCTGATGCATTCGTATTTATCCGCTTACTCTCGGAAAACAGGGATATGGTCCGTTAGTGGCTTATGGTCCGTTTCCCATTCAAATTTTAGCCCAAACAGATATTGATGCATTTTCTTTACCCGATAGACACACGCTAACGCTTCTTTTTCAATCATGCTGTAGGCTCTCTCAGCCTCAGTCAGACTTCTGGATGCATAAGCAACTGGTTGCAATTTCCCAGATTCATTGCCTTGTTGCAATACACACCCGACGTCATACGACGACGCATCACATGCTAGTATCAAACGCTTACATGGATCATACAACACAAGCAATTTGTTTGAGCATAACAATTTTCTCGCTTTTACAAAGGCATTTTCTTGGCTTTTGCCCCATACCCATTCATCTCCTTTATGGAGCAAGACATGCAGTGGTTCTAAATCGGTAAGAAGTTACCAAAGTAGTTCAGGAGTCCTAGAAACGACCACAGCTCTGTCACGTTCTGTGGCCTCGGTGCCTCCGTCTTCGAACCGGTGAGCCTGATGCCATCCGCCACGATTCTTCTCCCCAGGAACTCCACTTCAGGCATCAGGAAAATGTACTTCGAGCATTTCAACCTGAGCCCTATGTGGTTGAGTCGACCAGGTTCTGCAGATGTTCGACTGTGTCCCAACCTGTAACCAAGATGTCGTCCTGGAAGACCACCATGCGCAGGACCAACTTCAGTAAGCTTTCCATGTTTCTCTGGAATATCGCCGCGGTTGATCGAATTCCAAACGGGCATCTGTTATAAATGAAGAGACCTTTGTGCGTGTTGATGATGGTGAGGGCCTTCGATGATTCCTGCAGCTCCTGCGTCATGTAGGCCGAGGCCAAGTCCAGCTTCGTGAACGTCTTTCCTCCCGCCAGCATCGTCAGCCTTTGGTAGTGGGTATTGATCCTGCAGGGAGAAATGATTGATAGTTACTTTTTAATCGCAACAGATTCTGATGGTGCCATCTCCCTTGAGGACTGGAACAATCGGACTGGCCCACTCATTGAATTCGATCGGCGAGATGATGCCCTCTAGTTGCAGCCGGTCCCGCTCAATCTCCACCCTCTCTCTCATCGTGTACGGTACCGCTCTCGCCTTGTGATGGATGGGTCGCACCCCCGGAATCAAGTGGATCTGCACTTTTGCTCCTTGGAACTTCCCGATGCCTGGTTCGAACAGCGAAGGGAACTTGTTTAAGACCTGGGCGCACGAAGTGTCGTCAGCGGGCGATAGCGCTCGGACGTCGTCCCAGTTCCAGCGTATCTTTCCCAGCCAGCTCCTGCCGAGCAGCGTGGGGCCATCGCCCGGTACCACCCACAGTGGTAGCTTGTGCACCGCTCCATCGTAGGAGACCTTTACAGTAGCACTGTCAATTCCGGGAATTAGTTCCTTTGTGTAAGTTCTCAGTTTAGTACGAATGGGAGTCAGGATTGGCCTTGAGGTCTTGCTGCACCATAATTTATCGAAAGTCTTTTTGCTCATAATGGACTGGCTCGCGCCCGTGTCCAGCTCCATTGACACCGGGAGTCCATTTAATTAAAACTTCAGCATTATCGGGGAACACTTTGTGGTAAATGTGTGCACCCCATATATCTCTGCCTCCTCGGTCTGAGGCTCTGGTTCATCGTGATCCGCCATGGAACTGTCCTCCTCTGCAACATGGTGCTTTGCAGGACTAGCAGGATTTGCAGTTTGCCTGCACATACGTTGGCGGTGTCCCATTGTTCCACAGCCCTTGCAAATATACCCTTTGAAGTGGCATGAATGGAAACGATGATCACCCCCGCAGCGCCAACAAGGTGTTAATGGCCTTGCATTCATCACCCTTGATGGTGGACTCTGAGACATCTGCGGACATGCAGCTGCAGGCAAGTGGGACCTGCCCTGTACATTGCGATTTGAAAACATCCTTTGTTCACAGTACTTGTAGCAACACTTGTGTGCTGAGAAATTTGTTTGGTATTGTCACTGGTGGCAATGAACACCTGGGCTATTGCTATAGAAACATAGAAACATAGAAAATAGTTGCAGGAGTAGGCCATTCGGCCCTTCGAGCCTGCACCACCATTCAATAAGATCATGGCTGATCATTCCTTCAGTACCCCTTTCCTGCTTTCTCTCCATACCCCTTAATCCCCTTAGCCGTAAGGGCCATATCTAACTCCCTCTTGAATATATCCAATGAACTGGCATCAACAACTCTCTGCGGCAGGGAATTCCACAGGTTAACAACTCTCTGAGTGAAGAAGTTTCTCCTCATCTCAGTCCTAAACGGCCTGCCTCTTATCCTAAGACTGTGTCCCCTGGTTCTGGACTTCCCCAACATCGGGAACATACTTCCCACATCTAGCCTGTCCAGTCCAGTCAGAATCTTATATGTTTCTATGAGATCCCCTCTCATCCTTCTAAACTCCAGTGTATAAAGGCCCAGTTGATCCAGACTCTCCTCATATGTCAGTCCAGTCATCCCTGGAATCAGTCTGGTGAACCTCCGCTGCACTCCCTCAATAGCAAGAATGTCCTTCCTCAGATTAGGAGACCAAAACTGAACACAATATTCCAGGTGGGGCCTCACCAAAGCCCTGTACAACTGCAGCAAGACTTCCCTGCTCCTATATTCAAATCCTCTTGCTATGAAAGCCAACATACCATTTGCCTTCTTCACCGCCTGCTGTACCTGTATGCCAACTTTCAATGACTGATGAACCAGGTCTCGCTGCACCTCCTCTTTTCCTAATCTGCCGCCATTCAGATAATATTCTGCCTTCGTTTTTTTGCCCCCAAAGTGAATAACCTCACATTTATCCACATTATACTGCATCTGCCATGTATTTGCCCACTCGTCTAATGTCCAAGTCACCCGGCAGCCTCTTAGTTTCCTCCTCACAGCTCACACCGCCACCAAGTTTAGGGTCATCTGCAAACTTGGAGATATTACACTATGGCCTTACTCAAGGTTGGGGTCTCTACAGTCAAAAGTTTGCCAATACACTTCATGGCCAATGCCAAGTACGAAAAAGTCTCTGAGCATGTGCTCCAAATGTTCTTCAAATTCGCAATGTCCTGCAAGGCATCTTAGCTCGGCGACATAACTTGCCACTTCCTGGCCTTCAGACCTTTTGTAGGTGTAGAACCGGTACCTCGCCATCAGAATGCTTTCCTTCAGGTTCAGATGCTCCCGGACCAGTGTGAACAAATCATCGTACGATTTCTCTGTGGGTTTCGCTGGAGTAAACAGATTTTTCATGAGGCCATACTTTGGTGCCCCGCACACGGTGAGGAGAATCGCCCTTCATTTGGCAGCGTTCGCTTCTCCTTCCAACTCGTTGGCCACGAAGTATTGGTCGAGTCGCTCCACAAAGGTTTCCCAATCATCTCCCTCCAAGAATTTCTCCGGGATGCCATCTGTTCTCTGCATCATTAGGTTCGTCATTTGTATCTCGTCACCAGTTGTTATATATGAATAAAGAATCTGACTGGATACTGTGAGCGCAAAGTAAAGTGACCTTAGTCTTTTATTGCAAGTCTCCAGAGTGCCTCTCCAGCCTCTGAGGCCTCCTTAAGTACCTGCACTCCCAAGGGATTGTGCGATCCCTTGGGACTCCAGGGGATGAGCCCTCTGGTGGCTCTACAAGGTATATACAAGTTTACACACATAACAATACGCATAATAGACTGATGAACAAGGTCAGAGAATGCGGAACTAGGGGACAAGTAGTCGAATTGATTGTTAGCTGGCTTCAAGGCAGAAAAGAGTAGCTATTCACAGTGGCAGAAGGTGGGTAGTAGTGTTCCACAAGGATCAGTGCTGGGACCACTGCTGTTCACAATTATTATTTATGATTTAGACTTTGGAATTAAAAACATAATTTCTAAATTTGTGGATGACACCAAATTACAGGAGGACATTAATAAACTTACACAATGGGCATATGATTGGCAAATGAAGTTCAACACAGATAAATGTGAAATATTACATTTTAATAGGAAGAATAGGGAGGTCACTTATTACTTGGAGGGTACGAGTCTCGGTGGGATAGAGGAACAAAGGGATCTCGGAGTACAAATACACAAATCACTAAAAGTTGCGACACAGGTTAGCAAGGCCATAAAAAAGCAAATCAAGCACTAGGGTTTATTTCTAGAAGTATAGAATTGAAAAGTAGGGAAGTTATGCTAAACCTGTATCAAACCTTGGCGAGACCATATATGTTTACAGTTCTGGTCGCCATATTATAAAAAGGATATGGAGGCACTGTAGAGGGTGCAAAGAAGATTTACAAGGATGATACCAGCAATACGAGGGTATACATATCAGGAAAGGATGAACAGGCTGGGCCTCTTTTCTCTTGAAAAGCGAAGGCTGAGGTTGACCTAACAGAGGTTATGAAAGATTTTGATAGAGGGGATACAGAGAGAATGTTTCCACTTGTGGGGAAGAGCATAACTAGAGGCCATCAATATAAGTTAGTCACCAAGAAATCCAATCACAAATTCAGAAGAAACTTCTTTACCCAACATTATCCTACTTTATCCTACACTACAACAGGGAATACATTCCAAAAGTATTTAATTGGCTGTAAAGCGCTTTGAGGCGTCCGGTGGTCGTAAAAGGTGCTATATAAATCTAATTCTTTCTTTCAAAAAATAGAGAGAATGTGGAACTCGCTGCCACAGGGTGTGGTTGAAGCAAATAATATAGATGCATTTAAGGGGAGGCTAGACAAGCATATGAGGGAGAAGAGAATAGAGGGTTATGCTGATAGATTTAGATGAGGAAAGACGGAGCATAAACGCGGCATTGACTGGTTGGGCCAAATTTCCTGTTTCTGTGCTGTATATCCTATGTTAATCCTATGTAACTATGTAACAAGCCATCCATCACCAGTCTTATGCATTTGTGCATGACTGACTGTGAAATCCTGGATATATCTCCGGCAAAGCCCTGGAAGGATCAAGAGGCAAGAAGTTGAAGTTAGTGGTGACTTTGACAGCCACTGGTAATGCTTGCCCATCTGGTCCAGCAGCAGCAGGTCGTCTTCTAGGAGGACACAAATGTCTGCCACTGCCTGATGTGACATAGTGAACCTCCAGAGATACTGGTGTTCAAACACGTCAAGGAATCTGATCCTCTGCCTGTAGACCCTGTTTGGTAGGCAGTTCCTCGCGAGCTGCACCTCGCTGCTGCTTCCCTCTCTGCTTGTCACCTCTTTGCTGGTCACCTCCCTCTTGGTCCCCTCTTGCTGGTCCCTTCTCTGCTGTGTAGCTTCAGGTTTGAGAGCAGCAAGCTGCTGTGGGTACTGTTGTTGGCCATCTTCGTCCTCATCATAGAATCATAGAAGTTTACAGTATGGAAGGAGGCTATTTCGGCCCGTTGTGTCCGTGCCGGCCATCAAGAGGCTATCTAGCCTAATCCCACTTTTCAGGTTACGGCACTTCAAGTGCACATCCAAGTATTTTTTAAATGTGGTGAGGGTTTTTTTTGCCTCTACCAGACTTTCAGTCAGTGAGTTCCAGACCCCCACAACTCTCTGCGTGAAGAAATTTTCCCTCAAATCCCCTCTAAACCTTATACCAATTTCTTTAAATTTATGCCCCCTGGTTGTTGATCCCTCTGCTAAGGGAAATAAATCCTTTCTATCCACTATATCTAGGCCCCTCATAATTTTATACATTCAATGAGGTCTCCAATCAATGAGATTCCAAGGATAACCCAGCCTATCCAATCTGTCTTCATAGCTAAGATTCTCCACTCCTGGCAACATCCTCCTCTGAGGTCCAATCTAAGGCAGCAGCCATCCTGATGTGATAGTGCAAACCTCTAAAGTGCAGAAAGTAACCTTTAAATTGTGCAAGGTACAAGGTAACCTCTCAGCAAAAGTACCATTAGCAGGTAAGAAAGCAGCTGCGAGTACTGAGTATTAATTTTCACCTTTGCTGAGAATAGAAAGTCCGTGAGTTCGGGAGAGTGAGTCCGTGAGTTCGGGAGAGTCCGAGAGGTCGGGAGTTCGGCGGTCCGAGAGGTCGGGAGATCGGAGGTCTGAGAGGTCAGTGAGTTCGGGAGGCCAGGAGTCTGAGAGTTCGGGAGGCCACCGTGGTCAGTGAGTTCGGGAGGCCAGAGAGGTCGGTGAGTTGGTAAGTATCTCTCTTTTCTCTATTTCTTTTTAATTAGATTTTAAACTTGATAAGTCTAACTAGAGGGATGGAAGGGCAGCTCAGACCTGTGGAGTGCACATCCTGCGGCATGTGGGAAGTCCTGGATGCTTCGCGTAGCCTAGACAACCATGTGTGCAGGAGGTGTCTCCAGCTTCAACTACTCGAGCTCCGCATTTCGGAGCTTGAGCAGTGGCTGGAGTCAATACGGTGCATCCGTGGGGCTGAATGCTTCGTGGATAGCACGTTTCAGGAGGTGGTCACCCCGCAGCTTAAAAGCGTGAAGGCAGAGGGGAAGTGGGTGACCACCAGACGAAGTAACAATTCTAGGCAGGTAGCGCAGGAATCCCCCCATGAGTCCATCTCGCTTTCAAACCGATATTCACTTCTGAGTACCGGTGAGGGCAATGGTGCCTCTGGGGAGTGCAGCCAGAGCCAATTCCAAGGCACCACCAGGGTGGCTCACCTGCACAGTGGGGGTGGATGAAGAATAAAAGAGCTCTAGTAATAGGGGATTCCAGCGTTTTTGCGGCCGTAGACGTGACTCCCGAATGGTATGGTGCCTCCCTGGTGCTAGGGTCAAGGATGTCACAGAGCGGACGCAGGGCATTCTGGGGGAAGAGGGTAAACAGCTAGAGGTCGTGATCCATATCGGGACCAATGACATAGGTAAAAAGAGGGATGAGATGCTACAGGCAGAATTCAGGGAGCTAGGAAGAAAATGAAAGAGTAGGACCTCAAAGGTAGTCATGTCCGGGTTACTACCGGTGCCACGTGCTAATGAGTACAAGAATAGAAGGATAGAGAGGATGAACACTTGGCTGGAGAGTTGATGTAGGAGGGAGGGCTTTAAATTCTTGAGGCATTGGGTGGAGAAGGGACCTGTACAAACCGGACGGGTTGCCCCTCAACAGCGCCGGGACCATATCCTCACGGGGAGTTTTGCTAGTGCTGTTGGGGAGAGTTTAAACTAGCTTGGCTGGGGGATGGGAACCTGAGAACAAATTCAATAGGGAAGGAAGTAAAGCAGAAATTGGATAGCAAGAATCTAGAAAGCGAATCTGTAAGACAGAGGGAACAAGGCTTAGTAAGTAGTAAGCAAGGAGTTCTTCCTGTGCTAAATAGTATATACTTTAATGCAAGGAATATAGCGAATAAGGCGGATGAGCTAAGAGCACAGGTAGACACTTGGGAGTATGACATTAGAGCCATTTCAGAATCATGGTTGAAAGAGGGGCAGGTTTGGCTGATCAATATTCCTGGCTACAGGAGTTTTAGACAAGACAGAGAGGGGGGTAAAAAGACGGGTGGGGGGCTTTGTGGTACTGATTAAAGAAACTATTACAGCGGTGAGGAGGGATGATATGTTAGAGGGATCATCAAATGAGGCCATATGGGTCGAATTGAAAAATAAAAATGAGGCGATCACACTGCTGGGCGTGTATCATAGAGCCCCAACCAGTGGGAGGGAGATAGTGGAGCAAATATGAAGACAAATTGCTGTGAAGTCCAAAAATCATAGTTTAGTAATAGTAGGGGATTTTAACTATCCAAATATTGATTGGGACAAATTTAGTGTGAAGGGTGTAGAGGGTGTGGAATTCTTGAAATGCATTCAAGAGAACTTTTTTAGTCAATATGTAGCAAGCCCAACACAAGAGGGGACGGTTTGGGATTTAATTTTGGGGAATGAAGCTGGGCAGGTTGAAGGGATATTGGCGGGAGAGCACTTGGGTGCCAGTGACCATAATTCAGTTAGATGCAAGTTGGTTATGAATAAGGACAAGGATATGCCTGGAATAAAAGTCCCGAATTGGGGAAAAGCTAATTTTTCTAAGTTAAGGAATGATTTGGCCATAGTGGGTGTGGGTAAATCAATATCAGAACTGTTATGTATGTAAACCTGTAATTACCATGTCTAACCACCAGAGGGCTTATCCCCTGGAGTCCCAAGGGATCCCATAATCCCTTGGGAGCACATGTATATAAGGAGGCCTCACAGGCTGGAAAGGCACTCTGAGATAGAGACATTGGCCCCAAGTTTCCACACGCTACAAAACGGGCGCCCCTCCGAGCTGGGCGCCCGTTTTTCGCGCCGAAATCGGCACCTGAAAAAAAATGCGCGATTCTGGAGTGCCCTGCAGCTCCATGGCTGCTTGGTGCGGCGCCCAGGGGGCGGAGCCTACCACTCGCGCCGATTTTGTAAGTGGGAGGGGGCGGGTACCATTTAAATTAGTTTTTTTCGTGCTGGCAACCCTGCGCGTGCGCGTTGGAGCATTTGCGCACGCGCAGTGTGAAGGAAACATTGGCACTCGGCCATTTTTGTAGTTCTTTGTAGCTGTTTAATTTTTGAACATTTTTTAATAAAAGCACATTGCCCTTCCATGATCAGCACTGAGGCTTCTTGCAGCAGTGAGAAGGCTGCAGGAAGCCTCAGAAGTTGAGGCAGCCATTTCCCGACGGCCTAACCCCCCCTGCCGTCGTGAATGGCTGCTTCAACTTCTGAGGCTTCCTGCAGCCTTCTCACTGCCTCCTCCCCCACCCCCCTGCCGTCAGAAATGGCTGCCTCCCCCCCCCCCCGCTGCGGTCGGTCGGTCGGGCCCTCACTCCCTCCCTCCCTCCCCCCCCCCGCCCGCCCGCCCGCCGTCGGGAACGGCTGCCTCCTCCCTGCCTCCCGTTTGCGGGAACGACGCCACACCGCTGAGCTGACTGAACCTGCCTGAAGCACTTTCACACAGGTAGGAAGATGGTTTATTTAATCTTTTCTTTGCTTATAAATGTTTATTCAGGTTGGATTTATTTGTATAATATTTGTAGAAGTATAAATAAGGATTAATTGTAGAATTTAATGACTTCCCTTCCCCCCCCCCCCCCCCACCTCGTTCTGGACGCCTAATTTGTAACCTGCGCCTGATTTTTTAATGTGTAGAACAGGTTTTTTCAGTTCTACAAAAATCTTCACTTGCTCCATTCTAAGTTAGTTTGGAGTAAGTTTTCACTGTGGAAACTTTGAAATCAGGCGTCAGTGGCCGGACACGCCACCTTTTGAAGAAAAAATTCTGTTCCAAAGTGAAACTGTTCTAACTGACTAGAACTGCAGAAAAAAAAATGTGGAGAATTGCGATTTCTAAGATAATCCGTTCTCCACCAGTTGCTCCTAAAAATCAGCCGCAAATCATGTGGAAACTTGGGGCCAGAGAGTTTCGGCCTGAGTTGCTCCTGTTTTTTTGGAGCAACTGGTTTAGAATGGAATATCTTAGAAATTTGAATTCTCGGCATTTAGTTTGCTCCAGTTCTAGTCAGTTAGAACAGTTTCACTTTGGAACAGAATTTTTTTTTTCAAAAGGGGGCGTGTCCGGCCACTTACGCCTGTTTTCAAAGTTTAGGCAGTGAAAACTTATTCCAAACTAACTTAGAATGGAGTAAGTGAAGATTTTTGTACGTTTGAAAAAACCTTGTCTACAAATCAGGCGTAGGTTACAAATCAGGCGTAGGGAATGGGGGTGGGGGGGTTTAAAGGGAAGTTTACAAACATTGAACATTTCAGTTTTACAAATAAAGAGCCATCATCAATAATAAATGATAAATACATCAATAAATCAACCAATAAATCAATCAAAAAAAAATAATAAAAAATAAAAAAAATTTAAAATCAATAAATAAAACATTTTCTACTTACCGACTGCAGCACCGGGAGTCCTCCAACAGCGTGCTGGGACGGCCCCCCCAGTGTGTCTCTGTCAGTGTCTCTATCTCTCTGTCTGTCTGTGTGTGTGTGTCTCACTCTCTGTCTGTCAGTGTCTGTGTTTCTGACAGCGAGGGGAGGGGGAGAAGGTGGGTGGGGAGGGAGAAGGGGGTTGGGGAGGAGAGGGGAAGGAAGGAGGAGGGAGGGAGAAGGGGGGTGGGGAGAGGGGGAAGAAGGAGGAGAGAGCTAGAGGGGGGTGGGGTGGGGGTAGAGGGGGGTGGGATGGGGGTGGGGAGGGAGGAGGAGGGGGGTGGGGGATGAGGAGGGGGGGAGGAGGAGGGGGGAGGAGGGGGTGGGGGAGGAGAAGGGGGGTGGGGAGAAGAGAGAGAGGATGGAGGGAGGGAAGGAGAGAGGATGGAGGGAGGGAAGGAGAGAGGGGGAGGGAAGGGAGAGAAGGAGGCTGAACGGCCGGGCCCAAGATATTGGGCTGGATTTACAGGTAGGTGGCGTTGGGTCTCGGGGTGGGGGGGTGTCGCAGAGGTCCGGGGTGGGGGACGGAAGAGTCGCAGCGGGGGGGGGGGGGGGGAGTTGCGGAGGTCCGGGCGGGGGGGTGGCGGAAGAGTCGCGGAGGTCCGGGGGGGGAGAGTCGCGGAGGGGGGGGGAGGGAGTCGCGGAGGTCCGGGGGGGTGGTGCGGGGGGAGGGTCGCCTGGGGGGGCAGGGGGAGAGCGGGGGGAGGGTCGGGTCCGATCGGGTGGGAGGAGCCTTATGCACACAACCCCAGTGAGGCCATTCGGCCAGGGCTAGGGGCCCCTCCCACAGTTTTGGGCACCAGGAGATACTGCACATGCGCGCCCACTGTAGTCCCGGCACTGTTTTCAGCGCAGGGACCTAGCTCCGCCCCCCACAGCTCGTGCTGCGCCACACCCAGCTGCAGAGGACCTGCAGGGAGCCGGAGAATAGGTGAGTATTTTTCAGGCGCACTTTCTGGTGCGAAAAACAGGCGTCCAGGTCCGGGCTGCGCCGTTTTAGGTGCGGTCCGAAACTTGGGCCCATAGAAACATAGAAACATAGAAAATAGGTGCAGGAGTAGGCCAATCGGCCCTTCGAGCCTGGACCACCATTCAATAAGATCATGGCTGATCATTCACCTCAGTACCCCTTTCCTGCTTTCTCTCCATACCCCTTGATCCCTTTAGCCGTAAGGGCCATATCTAACTCCCTCTTGAATATATCCAATGAACTGGCATCAACAACACTCTGCAGTAGGGAACTCCACAGGTTAACAACTCTGAGTGAAAAAGTTTCTCCTCATCTAAATGGCTTACCCCTTATCCTTAGGCTATGTCCCCTGGCTCTGGACTTCCCCAACATCGGGAACATTCTTCCTGCATCGAACCTGTCCAATCCCGTCAGAATTTTATATGTTTCCATGAGATCCCCTCTCATCCTTCTAAACTCTAGTGAATACAGGCCCAGTCGATCCAGTCTCTCCTCATATGTCAGTCCTGCCATCCCGGGAATCAGTCTGGTGAACCTTCGCTGCACTCCCTCAATAACAAGAATGTCCTTCTTCAGATTAGGAGACCAAAACTGAACACAATATTCCAGCTGAGGCCTCACTAAGGCCCTGTACAACAGTGGTAAGACTTCCCTGCTCCTATACCCAAATCCCCTAGCTATGAAGGCCAACATACCATTTGCTTTCTTCAACGCTTGCTGTGGCAAATTTCAATAACTGATGTACCATGACACCCAGGTCTCGTTGCACCTCCCATTTTCCTAATCTGCCGCCATTCAGATAATATTCTGCCTTTGTGTTTTTGCCACCAAAGTGGATAACCTCACATTTATTCACATTATACTGCATCTACCATGCCTTTGCCCATTCACCTAACCTGTCCAAGTCATTCTGCAGCCTCTTAGCATCCTCCTCACAGCTCACACCACCACCCAGTTTAGTGTCATCTGCAAACTTGGAGATATCACACTCAATTCCTACATCTAAATCATTAATATATATTGTAAATATTTGGGGTCCCAGCACTGAGCCCTGCGGCACCCCACTAGTCACTGCCTGCCATTCTGAAAAGGACCCGTTTATCCCGACTCTCTGCCAACCAGTTCTTTATCCACGTCAGTACATTACCCCCAATACCATGTGCTTTAATTTTGCACACCAATCTCTTGTATAGGACTTTGTCAAAAGCCTGTTGAAAGTCCAAATACACCACATCCACTGGTTCTCCCTTGTCCACTCTACCAGTCACATCCTCAAAAAATTCTAGAAGATTTGTCAAGCAAGATTTCCCTTTCATAAATCCATGCTGACTTGGATTGATCCTGTCATTGCTTTCCAAGTGTGCTGCTATTTCATCTTTAATAATTGATTTCAACATTTTCCCCACTACTGATGTCAGGCTAACCAGTCTATAATTACGTTTTCTCTCTCCCCCCTTTCTTAAAAAGTGGTGTTACATTAGCTACACTCCAGTCCATAGGAACTATTGCAGAGTCGATAAACTGTTGGAAAATGATCACCAATGCATCCACTATTTCTAGGGCCACTTCCTGAAGTACTCTGGGATGCAGACTATCAAACCCCACGTATTTATCGGCCTTCATTCCCATCAATTTCCCTACCACAATTTTCCGCCTAATAAGGATTCCCTTCAGTTCCTCCTTCTCACTAGACCCTCGGTCCCCTAATATTTCCAGAATGTTATTTGTGTCTTCCTTCGTGAAGACAGAACCAAAGTATTTGTTTAACTGGTCCGCCATTTCTTTGTTCCCCATTATAAATTCACCTGAATCTGACTGCAAGGGACCTACGTTTGTCTTCACTAATCTTTTTCTCTTCACATAGCTATCAAAGCTTTTGCAGTCAGTTTTTATGTTCCCAGCAAGCTCCCTCTCATAATCTATTTTCCCCCTCCTAATTAAGCCCTTTGTCCTCCTCTGCTGTATTATAATATTCTTCCAGTCCTCAGGTTTGATGCTTTTTCTGGCCAATTTATATGCCTCTTCCTTGGATTTAACACTATCCTTAATTTCCCTTGTTAGCCATGGTTGAGCCACCTTCCCCGTTTTATTTTTACTCCAGGCAGGGATGTTCAATTGTTGAAGTTCATCCATGTGATCCTTAACTGTTTGCCATTGCCTATCCACTGTCAACCCTTTAAGTATCACTCGCCAGTGTATTCTAGTCAATTCATGTCTCATACCATCGAAGTTACCTTTCCTTAAGTTCAGACCCTAGTCCCTGAATAAAGGACTACAGTCACACTTACTTTAAGATTGCAGTATCTAGTCTGACTCCTTATCCAAGACATAACAACTGGCGACGAGATACAGATGACGAACCCCAGTGCAATAATGCAGAGAACTGTGGGCATCCTGGAGAAATTTTCAGAGGGAGATGATTAGGAAACCTTCGTGGAGTGACTTGACCAATACATCATGGTTAGCAAGCTGGAAGGAGAAGGGAATGTTGCCAAACGAAGGGCGATCCTCCTCACCGTTTGCAGGGCACCAACGTATGGCCTCATGAAAAACCTGCTCGCTCCAGCAAAACCCAGTCAAGTACGATGAGTTGTGCACACTGGTCCGGGAGCATCTAAATCCGAAGGAATGCATTCTGATGGCGAGGTATCGGTTCTACACGTACAAGAGGTCTGAAGGCCAGGAAGTGGCGAGCTACGTCGTCGAGCTAAGGCACCTCGCAGGACATTGTGACTTTGAAGGACACTTGGAGCATTTGCTCAGGGACTTCTTTGTACTTGGCATTGGCCATGAAGTAATACTTCGCAAACTTTTGACTGCAGAGACCGCAACCTTGAGTAAAGCCATAGCGATAGCCCAGGCGTTTATCTCCACCTTGACAATACCAAACAAATTTCCCAGCACAGTAGTGCTGCTGCAAGTACTGTGAACAATGTAACGTTGTTTTCGAATCGAAATGTACATGGCAGGACTTACACGCTTGTAGCTGCACGTCCGCAGATGCCCCAGAGTCTGCCATCAATGGTGGTGAAGACAAAGCAATTAACACCTTGTTGGCGCTGCGGGGGTGATCATCGATTCTATTCATACTGCTTCAAAGGATACATTTGCAAGGGCTGTGGAACAATGGGACACCTCCAACGTATCACCCTGCTAATCCTGCAAATGACCAAGTTGCAGAGCAGGACAGATCCACGGTGTAACATGACGAACCAAAGCCTCAGACCGAGGAGGCAGAGGTATATGGGGTGCACACATTTACCACAAAGTGTCCCCCGATAATGCTGAAGGTTGAATTAAGTGGACTCTCGGTGTCCATGGAGCTGGACACGGGCGCAAGCCAGTCCATAATGAGTAAAAGGACTTTCGATAAGGTGTGGTGAAACAAGGCTTCAAGACCAGTCCTGACTTCCCGTCGTACCAAACTTAGAACCTACACAAAGGAACTGATTCCCATAATTGGCAGTGCTACCGGTGCACGATTTACCACTCTGGGTACCGGGTGATGGCCCCATGCTGATCGGCAGGAGCTGGCTGGGAAAGATATGTTGGAACTGGGACAACGTCCGAGCGCTTTCGTCCGTCGACGACACCTCATGTGAACAGGTCCTAAGCAAGTTACCCTTGCTGTTCAAACCAGGCATCAGGAAGTTCCATGAAGCAAAAGATCCATTTGATTCCGGGGGCATGACCCATCCATCACAAGGCGAGAGCGGTACCTTACATGATGAGAGGGAGGGTGGAGATCAAGCTGGACAGGCTGCAAAGAGAGGGCATCATTTCGCTGATCGAATTCAATGAGTGGGCCAGTCCAATTGTTCCAGTCAGCATCAGGGAGATGACACCATCAGAATCTGTGGTGATTACAAAGTAACTATCAATCATTTCTCACTGCAGGATCAATACCCGCTACCAAAAGCAGATGACCTATTTGCGACGCTGGCGCAAGGGTAAATGTTCACGAAGCTGGACTTGACCTTCACCTACATGACGCAGGAGCTGGAGGAATCTTTGAAAGGCCTCACCTGCATCAACACGCACAAAGGTCTTTTCATTTACAACAGATGCCCATTTGGGATTCGATCAGCCGCAGCGATATTCCAGCGGAACATGGAAAGCTTGCTGAAGTCGGTCCCGCGCATCGTGGTCTTCCAGGTTACAGGTTGGGACACCGTCGAGCACCTGCAGAACCTGGAGGAGGTTCTTAGTCGGCTTAATTGTGTGGGGCTCAGGCTAAAATGCTCGAAGTGCTTAAAGTTGTGTTCCTGGGGAGAAGAATTGCGGCGGATGGCATCAAGCCCACTGATTCGAAGACGGAGACAATCAAAAATGCACCAAGACCAGAGAACGTGAAGGAGCTGCAGTCGTTTCTAGGACTCCTGAACTATTTTGGTAACTTCTTACTGGGTCTTAGCACATTGTTAGAACCCCTGCACTCTACTGCGTAAATGAGATGAATGGGTATGGGGTAAAAGCCAAGAAAATGCCCTTGAGGAAGCTATGAAGCTGTTATGTTCAAACAAATCGCTTGTATTGTACGATCCATGTAGGCGTTTGGTACTGGCATGTGATGCGTCGTCGTACGGGGTCAGGTGTGTATTGCAACAAGCTAATGAAATTGCGAAATTGCAATCGGTTACTTATGCATCCAGAAGTCTGTCTAAGGCCCAGAGGGCCTACTGTATGATCGAAAAAGAAGCGTTAGCGTGTGTTTACGGGGTAAAGAAAATGCATCCACATCTGTTTAGGCTCAAATTTGAATTGGAAACCGACCATAAGCCGCTTAGATCTCTCTTTTCTGAAAATAAGGGGATAAATACGAAAGCATCGGCCCGCATCCAGAGATGTGCGCTCACGTTGTCCGCATACAACTATGCCATCCACCACAGGCCAGGCACAGAAAACTGTGCCGATGCTTTCAGTAGGCTACCATTGCCCACCACCGGGGTAGAGGTGGCACAGCCTGCAGATTTAGTTATGGTAATGGAAGCATTCAAAAGTGAGCAATCACCTGTTACCGCCCGACAGATTAGAACCTGGATGAGCCAGGACCCCTTACTGTCCTTAGTAAAAAACTGTGTGCTCCACGGGAGTTAGTCTAGTGTCCCGTTAGAGATGCAGGAAGAAATAAAGTCGTACCAGCGGCGCAAAGATGAAATGTCTATACAGGCAGACTGCCTCCGATGGGGCAATTGGGTAGTTGTGCCAAAAAAGGGCAGGGACACTTTCATTAGTGATCTCCACAACACCCACCCAGGCATTGTAATGACGAAAGCAATAGCCAGATCCCATGTGTGGTGGCGTGATATCGATGCAGACTTAGAGTCCTGTGTGCACAAATGTAATACATGTTCCCAGTTAAGCAATGCACCCAGGGAGGTGTCACTAAGTTTATGGTCTTGGCCCTCCAAACCATGGTCTAGGGTTCATGTCGACTATGCAGACCCACTTCTTGGGAAAAATGTTTTTAGTGGTTATAGATGCGTACTCCAAGTGGATTGAATGTGTAATAATGTCGGCAAGCACGTCCGCTGCTACCATTGAAAGCTTACGGGCCATGTTTGCCATGCACGGCCTGCCTGATGTCTTGTAAGTGACAATGGGCCGTGCTTTACCCGTGCCGAATTCAAGGAATTCATGACCCGCAATGGGGTCAAACATGTCACGTCTGCCCCGTTTAAGCTAGCGTCCAGCGGTCAGGCAGAACGAGCAGTTCAAACAATCAAGCAGAGCTTGAAAAGGGTAACTGAATGCTCACTGCAGACTCGCTTATCCCAAGTCCTGCTTAGTTACGGCACAAGACCCCACTCCCTCACCAGGGTCCCTCCCGCTGAACTGCTCATGTAAAGGGCACTTAAGACAAGGCTCTCGTTAGTCCACCCTAATCTACACGGACAGGTAGCGAGCAGGCGGCTTCAACAAAATACATATCATGATCGCACAAATGTGTCATATGAAATTGAAGTAAATTATACTGTATTTGTTTTGAACTATGGGCAAGGTCCCAAGTGGATTACTGGCACTGTTTTGGCCAAAGAGGGGAGTAGGGTGTTTGTGGTCAAACTCGCAAATGGACTCACCTACAGAAAACACTTGGACCAAACCAAACTCAGATTTACGGGCTATCCAGAACAACCCACAATAGACTCACCGGCCCAGCGGTTGACCACGAAGCAGCCCAGCAAGACTCACCACCCCCAGCAGTCCAGCAAGGCCAGTTGCGCAGTAGCCCAGCGAAGGCCCAACAAAGGACTCACCAGCACCAGCTTTTGCACCAAGACGATCAACCAGGGAAAGGAAGGCCCCAGATTGACTCACATTGTAAATAGTTATACTATTGATTTAGTGGGGGCAGTGTTGTTATGTATGCAAACCTGTAATTACCATGTTTAACCACCAGAGGGTTTATCCCCTGGAGTCCCAAGGGATCCCACAATCCCTTGGGAGCACCTGTATATAAGGAGGCCTTACAGGCTGGAGAGGTACTCTGAGATCTGTAATAAAGGACTACGGTCACACTTACTTTGAGCTTGCAGTACCTAGTCGGACTCCTTATCCATGACATAACAGGAACAGTGGGAGGCATTCAAGGAGGAGATCCGGAAGGCTCAGGCCAAACGTGTGTCCGTAAAGAAAAAGGGTGGGAATAATAATTCTAGAGCCCCCTGGATGTCTCGGTACTTACGGGGAGGATAAAGAAAAACAGGGATGCTTATATCACATACCAATGGCTAAAAAGTATAGAATCTTTAGAGGAATATAGAAAGTTAAGAGGCAAAATTAAAAAGGATATTAGGAATGCTAAGAGAGAGCACGAAAAATTCTTGGCTAGTAAAATTATGGGATACCTAAGATGTTCTGTAAATATATTAAGAGTAAGAGGGTAACTAAAGAAAGGGTAGGGCCAATTGAGACTATGAGGGTAATCGTTGTGTTGAGGCGGAAGATGTTGGTAAGGTTCTTAACGAATACTTTGCATCTGTTTTCACAAAAGAAAGGAGCAATGCAGATACTGCTATCGAAGAGGAGTGTGATATTCTGGATGAAATAATTATAGTGAGACAGGAAGTATTAAGGGGTTTAGCAGCTTTGAAAGTAGATAAGTCCCCAGGCCCGGATGAAATGCATCCCACACTGTTAAGCGAAGTAAAGAGGAAATAGCAGAGGCCTTGACCATCATTTTCCAGTCCTCTTTGGAGTTGGGCATGGTGCTGGAGGATTGGAGGATTGCTAATGTAGTACCCTTGTTTAAGGAGGGAGAAAGAGATAGGCCGAGTAATTACAAGCCTGTCAGCCTAACCTCAGTGGTGGAAAAATTATTGGAAAAAATCCAGAAAGACAGGATAAATCTGCATTTGGAAAGGCAAGGATTAATTAGGAACAGTTAGCACGGATTTGTTAAGGGAAGATCGTGTTTGACTAACCTGATTGAATTTTTTGAGGAGGTAACCAAAAGGGTAGTGCTTACTGTCATGTAATCTACGTGGTTACTGCTTGCACTATTGCAAAGTGTGCCGCCAGAGGACACCGCAGTGGGAGATTTGCAGGTTACCTGTACAGGTGTGCTTGGCCTAGTATAAAAGGCAGGCCACCAGGTGTGATCCTCACTCTGGAGTTATCAATAAAGGACTAAGGTCACTACAGTTTAAGTACAACACGTTGCCTCATAGAGTCATTATCAGAGCATCTAAAGACATAACAATTGGCGTCGATATTGCGGACCTTCTCGCGAAAATGGCTACCGTTGGTACGTTGCAGCAGTTCGCCGATGGTGATGATTGGAACGCCTTTGTGGAGAGGCTCGAACATTTCTTCATAGCAAACAACCTGGCAGGTGACAACCCGGCCACACTGGCTGATAAGCGTGGAGCTATCCTGCTAACCAGTTGTGGGCCCACCGTCTATGGCCTCGTCAGGGACTTTCTGGCACCAGCGAAGACAACGACCAAGACATACGAGGAGCTCGTAACGCTGATCCAAGAGCAACTCATGCCCAAAGAGAGCATCCTCACAGCCAGACACCGGTTCTACACTCACCGACGGCCCGAAGGCTAGGAAAGCGCGAAATATGCTGCAGACCTCAGGAGGCTGGCGGCACTGTGTGATTTCGGCAACCACCTCAACGAAGCGCTACGGGATATCTTTGTCATTGGAATCGGCCATGAGGGCCTTCTTCATAAGCTACTGTCTGCGGATACCAAGGTCACACTGCAGAAGGCCATCTCTATGAGCCAGGCATTCATGGCCTCAACTGGCGCCTCTAGGCAGATGAATCATCCTCAGGCCCCATCCTGGCAAGTACTGTGCACAGAGTGGCGCCTTTTAGAGGCTGGACTGTAGAACGCAGACTTTCTCAGGGAAGAGAGAACAGGCCCCTGAGTCCCTTAACTCAGAGTCCGCCGAGGGGGGCTAATCGAGTAGCACCATACTGGCGTTGCGGAAAGAATCACAGGGCTCACCAGTGCCATTTTAAAGACTATGTATGTAAAGGCTGCAGCACAAAGGGCTACCTCCAGAGAATGTGTAAGAGAAATATGACTCACTGTGTTGATGAAGAGTCTGCAAATGGCCATGAATCCAGCGTGGATTATGAAGCGATAGTCAGAGAGGCAGCTCAGCCCCACGATGAGGTATATGACACGTTTACCTGCACCACAGAATGTTCCCCGTTGAGGATGGAAGTCGAGATAAACGGCATTCCAGTCTTCATGGAAGTGAACATGGGGGCAAGCCAGTCAGTAATGAATCAAGAAGCCTTTGAGAGACTGTGGGACAATCAAGCTGAACGACCCAAGTTGGTCCTGGTTCAGGCAAAGCTGTGCACCTACACCGATGAACTTAACCCAGTCATTGATAGTGCAGATGTAAAGGTACTCCATGATGGCGCGGTGCACAAGTTATCTCTGTGGATTGTTGCAGGTGATGGACCAACGCTACTCGGAAGAGGGTGGATGAAGAAGATCCATTGGAGTTGGGAAGACTTCACCCCTCCAGTGATCGATGCCCTCCGCTCTTGGAGGCAAAGCAAGCCTTCACCTGAGGGGCACTAGAGAGCAGACCAGCACAGTACCCGAGGCACAGACCACTCAGCACTACTGCGTGGAGATGATCCAGCTGGGACGACCCGAACGCACCTTCCAGGCTCCAGTGGCAGGACTCCGGTGGAAGAAAATCTGATCCAAAGGCAACTTCCGAGCTTCTGTGGCAGAACCCACGGAAAAGAAGATCACCGCAGTGGATGGAGGAAAGATGGCGCCCAAACCACGAGGTGATGCACTGAAGAAAAAGATGGCGGCGGCCAGACCACGAGATGCAGCGCTGATATAGCAACATGTGGCACCAAACGGAGAAGAGGATTGGGGTAAAGAAAGCAAGACTCTCTTAAAGGAGGCCTGCAACCCACCACACTTAAAGGGACAGTTCCACATTTTCAAACAATGTAGAGCAACTCTGAGTTAGATGTAAAATGTGCAATTGATGATCAGAATTGTGTGCGTGCAATAAGCAAAGAAGAGTCTCAATGTAATAGCAACTGTGAGTCAGATGTAAGATGTGAAATAAGCACAGAAAAGGCGCGCGATCGCGATCAGAGCTACAGGCTATTTACAATGTGTAATGCAACGTCATGCGATGTAGGATTTCAACTGCACTCAGTTAATGCAGTGGACAGACACCCATCGGGAGTACACAGGTCCAGCAATGTAGTAGCCTGCATCCCTGGGACCAGAGTTATGCTCCATGGAGTGTGGCCTCAAGCAGCCAATACATACGGCAAGTGATCACAGGAGGGCAATGGCACTGGTATCGATATCCTGCCCCTGATCGGCTCCACCTCTCAGGCATCCGATGGCACCAACCACCACGAGCCTGAAAGAGCAAACTGTGCTAAGGCGCAGCCCCCAGACCCCATCACCACCAAGGCCATACCCGGGAACAAAGGGTCACCCGCAACAGTTCTCCCAAAGGAGACTAGGACCAGCCAGGATCCCAAATCAAACAACGCCCAGGCAAGCGAGTCAGCAGTTCCCTGTTCCCTGCTAGACGACAGCCCCTCAGGGAGCAGCAACGACCCAGTGCACAAAGAAAGGACAGGGAGGTCACAGGCATCTGTGAACCTGCCTGTCGCTAGGAGCAACGGCAACAGCCCCGAGAGCTGCAACTTAAGCCAACCGGGTTCCCAGTGCCAGCACGGGGCACTGCGCCGCCACCAGACTACCTGGACACCATCCAGCAGTTCTGAACTAGCTTGTCCTTACGCACCGGTTATCGATCCCCAGTATGTATCAATAATGTATCTCACCAGTCGAATGTACTTGTCTCACAACTGAACCACAAATGTAATGCAACTTTTTTTTTTCTGGACTTGAATGTATATGAATGTAATGAGCCTCTGGCATAATCGAAATGTGGAGGTGGGAAGAGAATGGCGTGGTCATGGACACACACAAACAGAAACCACCAGCAATCTACTGCCAACAAAACACCAACTACTCACCCAAGATAGAAACGACCCGCCAAGGGTCAACCAGATAGAGCTAAGCCCAGAGCACAGTCAATGCAGCGGCGATTTGCACTAAAGGCTTGGGGGAGAGTGATATCATGTATTCTACATGGTTACTGCTTGCATTATTACAAGGTGTGCCACCAGAGGGCACTGCAGTGGGAGACTTGCAGGTTACCTGTAGAGGTGTGTTTGGCCAAATATAAAAGGCAGGCCACCAAGTTATCAAAAAAGGATGAAGGTCGCTACAGTTCAAGTACAACACATTGCCACGTGGAGTCATTATCAGAGCATCTAAAGACATAACACTTAAGATGTAGTGTATATGGACTTTAGCAAAGCTTTTCATAAGGTCTCACATGGCAGACTTGTCACAAAGGTTAAAGCCCATGGGATCCAGGACAAAGTGGCAAGTTGGATTCAAAATTGACTTGGAGGTAGGAAGCAAAAGGTAATGGTTGAGGGATGTTTTTGTGATTGGAAGGATGTTTCCAGTGGGGTTCCACAGGGCTCAGTACTGGGTCCCTTGCTTTTTGTGGTATATATCAATGATTTAGATTTGAATATAGGGAGTATGATTAAGAAGTTTGCAGACAACACTAAAATTGGCAGTGTGGTTGATAATGAAGCGGAAAGTCATGGGCTGCAGGAAGATATCAATCTACTGGTCAGGTGGGCAGAGCAGTGGCAAATGGAATTCAATTCAGAGAAGTGTGAGGTATTGCACTTTGGGAGGGTTAATAAGGAAACGGTAGAACACATTAAGCGGTAGGCCACTTAATAGTGTAGATGAACAGAGGGACCTTGAAGTGCTTGTCCACAGATGCTCAAAAGTAGCAGGCCAGGTGGATAACGTGGTGAAGAAGGCATTCGGAATGCTTGCCTTTATTGGCTGAGGCATAGAATATAAGGGCAGGGAGGTTATGCTTAAATTGTATAATACTTTGGTTAGGCCTACTGCGTGCAGTTCTGGTCGCCGTATTACAGGAAGGATGTGATTTCACCAGAGAGGTTGCAGAGGAGATTTACTAGGATGCTGCCTGGAATGGAGAATCTTAGTTATGAGGACAGATTGGATAGGCTGGGTTTGTTCTGGGTGACTTTAATCTACATATAGATTGGGCTAACCAAACCGGTAGCAATACGGTGGAGGAGGATTTCCTGGAGTGCATTGGGGATGGTTTTCCAGACCAATATGTCGAGGAACCAACTAGAGGGCTGGCCATCCTAGACTGAGTGATGTGTGATGAGAAAGGACTAATTAGTAATCTTGTTGTGCGAGGCCCCTTGGGGAAGAGTGATGATAATATGATAGAATTCTTTATTAAGATGGAGAGAGACACAGTTAATTCAGAGACTAGGTTCCTGAACTTAGGGAAAGGTAACTTCGATTGTATGAGACGTGAATTAGCTAGAATAGACTGGCGAATGATACTTAAAGGATAGGCAATGGCAAACATTTAAAGATCAGATAGATGAATTTCAACAATTGTACATCCCTGTCTGGAGTAAAAATAAAACGGGGAAGGTGGCTCAACCGTGGCTAACAAGGGAAATTAAGGATAGTGTTAAATTCAAGGAAAAGGCATACAAATTGGCCAGAAAAAGCAGCAAACCTGAGGACTGGGAGAAATTTAGAATTCAGCAAAGGAGGACAAAGGCTTTAATTAGGAGGGGGAAAATAGAGTATGAGAGTAAGCTTGCAGGGAACATAAAAACTGACTGCAAGAGCTTCTATAGATATGTGAAGAGAAAAAGATTAGTGAAGACAAATGTAGGTCCCTTGCAGTCAGAATCAGGTGAATTTACAATGGGGAACAAAGAAATGGCAGACCAATTGAACAAATACTTTGGTTATGTCTTCACGAAGGAAGACACAAATAACCTTTTGGAAATACTAAGGGACCGAGGGTCTAGCGAGAAGGAGGAACTGAAGGAACTCCTTATTAGGCGGGAAATTGTGTTCGGGAAATTAGTGGGACTGAAGGCCAATAAATCCCCGGGGCCTGATAGTCTGCATCCCAGAGTACTTAAGGATGTGGCCCTAGAAATATTGGATGCATTGGTGATCATTTTCCAACAGTCTATCGACTCTGGGTAGCTAATGTAACACGACTTTTTAAAAAAGGACGGCGAGAGAAAATGAGTATTAATAGAACGGTTAGCCTGACATCAGTAGTGGGGAAATGTTGGAATCAATTATTACAGATGAAATAGCAGCGCATTTGGAAAGCAATGACAGTATCGGTGCAAGTTAGCATGGATTTATGAAAGGGAAATCATGCTTGACAAATCTTCTAGAATTTCTTTGAGGATGTAACTAGTAGAGTGGACAAGGGAGAACCAGTGGATGTAGTGTATTTGGACTTTCAAAAGGCTTTTTACAAGGTCCCACACAAGAGATTGGTGCGCAAAATTAAAACACATGGTATTGGGGGTAATGTATTGACGTGGATAGAGAACTGGTTGGCAGACAGGAAGCAGGAAGTTGGGATAAATGTGTCCTTTTCAGACTGGCAGGCAGTGACTAGTGGAGTGCCGCAAGTTCAGTCAGTGCTGGGACCCCAGCTATTTACAACATGCATCAATGATTTAGATGAAGGAATCGAGTGTAATATCTCCAAGTTTGCAGATGACACCAAGCTGGGTGGCGGTGTGAGCTGTGAGGAGGATGCTAAGAGGCTGCAGGATGACTTGGACAGGTTAGGTGAGTGGGCAAATGCATGGCAGATGCAGTATAATGTGGATAAATGTGAGGTTATCCACTTTTGTGGCAAAAACATGAAGGTAGAATATTATCTGAATGGCGGCAGATTAGGAAAAGGGGAGGTGCAATGAGACCTGGGTGTTAGAGTACATCAGTCATTGAAAGTTGGCATGCAGGTACAGTAGGCAGTGAAGAAGGCAAATGGCATGTTGGCCTTCGTAGCTAGGGGATTTGAGTGGAGGAGCAGAGAGGTCTTACTGCAGTTGTACAGGGCCTTGGTGAGGCCTCACCTAGAATATTGAGTTCAGTTTTGGTCTCCTAATCTGAGGAAGGACATTCTTGCTATTGAGGGAGTGCAGCAAAGATTCACCAGACTGATTCCCGGGATGGCAGGACTGACATATGAGGAGAGACTGGATCGGCTGGGCCTGTATTCACTGGAGTTTAGAAGAATGAGAGGGAATCTCATAGAAACATATAAAATTCTGACAGGACTGGACAGGTTAGATGCACGAAAAATGTTCCCGATGTTGGGGAAGTCCAGAACCAGGGGTCACAGTCTAAGGATAAGGGGTAAGCCATTTAAGACTGAGATGAGGAGAAACTTCTTCACTCAGAGAGTTGTTAACCTGTGGAATTCTCTACCGCAGAGTGTTGTTAATACCAATTCGTTAGATACATTCAAGAGAGAGTTAGATATGGCCCTTACGGCCAAAGGGTTCAAGGGGTATGGAGAGAAAGCAGGAAAGGGGTACTGAGGGAATGATCAGCCATGATCTTATTGAATGGTGGTGCAGGCTCGAAGGGCCGAATGGCCTACTCCTGCACCTATTTTCTATGTTTCTATGTTCTCATTGGAACAGAGGAGGTTGAGAGGAGACCTCATTGAGCTGTACAAAATATTGAAGGGCCTGGACATAGTGGATAGTAAGGGCTTACTTCCATTGGTGGAGGTGTCTATTACAAGGGGGCATAGTTTCAAGGTGGTTGGTGGAAGTTTTAGAGGGGATTTGAGGGGGGACAGAGGGTTGTTGGCATCTGGAACTCACTGTGTGGAAGAGTGGTGGATGCAGAAACCATCACCACTTTTAAGAGATGGTTGGATGGGCACTTAAAGTGCCCGAACCTGCAGCGTTACGGACCTAGAGCTGGTAATTGGGATTAGTCTGGATAACCTCTTGTTGGCCGGCGCAGATACAATGCTAAGTACTGCAGGGAATCAAATACGGCCAAGGTGATCTCCTGAACCAGTTTCGATTGCCTGGATGGGTTGGAGAGGAATTTTCCCAGATTTTTTCTCCCTAAATTGGCCTGGGTTTTTATCTGGTTTTTGCATCTCCCAGGAGATCACATGGCACCGGTTGGGGTGGAGTGTAGAATATCTCAGTGTAAGGGGTGAGGCAGATTGTTTCGGCTGGGTGATCTTTGCCTTTTGATTTGCCCTTCCTGCTGCTGAACCGGTGTAGTCACTGGTGCCACAGGTGGTGGACGGGTAGTTTCCTCCTTCTGGTCCCGGTTAACCTGGGGCATACCCAGGCTTATTAGGCATACTATGCCTTTTGCCTTGGACAGAGCAAGGTTTAAACTTTAAATTTGTTGCTGGCAGGGAACATGGTCTCCCGATTCAAACCCATTCGTGCTAGCTACTTTATACGCTGCCTGCACATCTTTTAATCTTTTCTGGAGCTCTTTTACTTGTAGGGTGAGGCGAGTGCTTTCCTCCCTCAGTGACTTTTCATTACTTTTGGCCTCGGTAACTGGACATTGAAAATAGTCCTGACTGTTTTTAAACCTTTCCATTATCTGGGTCCTTTCCTGTTTTAGCTTACGGAGTTCTCCCCATAATCTTTCTTCTGACATAACCCTTCCCTGATAGTTCTCTGCACATTTCCATAACTCTGCCTGTTGTGTCTCATTGGTTTTATCTAGAAGTTGGATCTGTTGCCATAGACAGACCAACCAAATTGCCTTCTCTATTGTTTCTTTGTGATCTTTGCTTGCTGTCCACTGGCTGCAGTGTCAGCTGGAAGCTCAACGCACAATAGACTAAGCACCCATTCTTCGGTGACATTGACCTTCTTATACACATAGGAGGAAATCCTCTCTTCCATCTTGGTTCTTTGCCCCAAACCAACACTCTCCACATCTCACCCCTTGTACCAGAGTCCTGCCGCAATCGCCATTTTGTAAGGGGGTGGTCCCAGGGTCAGGTTCACCACTGACCAACTTGAGCGGTTCGAATCGCTCCCACTCCCTTGGGTTCTAGACTCTGGACTTAGTTGGGGGATGTGGTAAAGTGCAACGGGCAACTGGTTTGGTGCCAAAGAACTTTGATTTTATTAAAGACAAGAAAATACAATGTCAAAACTTATAATCACTCTAATAAAGAACAATGCATTACACATTCAAAGGGGGGTACAGTAAAATTACACCTCCCACCTCCCATTACCCAATTCTAGCTAGGTTAGACTCCAGGGCAGGCAGGGACTATGCTTACCAATCCTTTCTGGTCAATTAGCAGTAGTTCACGATTTCAGGGTTTGTTGGAATCTGTAGGTTCTGCTTGCCATACCCCGAATGTTGGAGAAGACATTTAGCTGCGCAATCTTCAGTTGGGTTGAGTCCGCTGATGCGGTAAGGCGCGTTTTGGATCTATGGGGTAAGTACCGGTTTTCTTCGTTAGAAATAGGTTCAAAGTCTCTTTAGGTAATGTGTTCACCTGTTTGTAGTCCTTTATTTCCTTGGTTATCCACAGCTGATTATCTCTTCTCTTACCGCCCTTCTTTTTCACTGGAATATATTTTTGTTGCGCACTATGAAAGAGCTCCATGGTGCAGTTAATAGGCTGTGCGCCAGCAGCTTTAAACCCACACTGTGACTTTGAATGGGCACTCAAATACTGGGGACACAGTATTACGTGTGCACCCCGGCTCCGGCACCCGGAGAGGTCAGTACCTATTACAGCGTGTTCCCAATTTATGACATAGTGTGGGACCGCTGCGAAACGAATGTGTGCACTTCCCTGAATAACTTCAATGTTCTCCACCCGGCATAATGGTGCTGGTTGGGCTGTCCCACCCATGATCGGCATCCTTAGTACTATTCCCATAATGGTATAGCTAGATTTCCCACAGTCTACTGGGACAGGGTAGACTTCAGAGGCTAGGCGGAGCTGGCACGGGCTTAGTGAATTGCTGTACGGGTAGAGGGCTGCGAGGTGCTTGTTACTGATCCAGGAGGGGATTAACCTTGTTTTAAATCCTCCAGATTATTGCGGCCCTCGCCCAACAACCATTCCCCATACAGTACGCACACCTTGTTCTGTGCAGCCTGGTCCGAAGCATTTCTATCCTCCCGTATGAGTGCATTCACTGTCTGTGCATGTTTTTCCAGCTCAGCCACTATTTCCTTTAAATGGACAGTTATAGCCTGCTCCTCGTGTAGTTCTGATCCTACTACTGTGTTTTCTTGTTTCAGGATTTTCCTCAGTTGGTTCTTTAAACTGTTTATCTGTGTTTGTAGTTCCATGTCATCTAAGCTATTTATTACAGAGGATGCTGTATTGTGTAGTGAAAACGTCATTTATGATTCCCCTCCTAGGTCTCCCCGAGCCCATGGTGTCCCTAGCGTTTAGGGTGTATAGGTCTGCTTTGTCTACATTTCAAAAGTCTAACTCATAAAATTTCTTAAACATGTCTCTAAGTAGGGCCTGGTATAGCAGCTCTTTTCCTTCGGGCACCATGCAGGTAGGTGTACCTCGGTAAGGTTTAAAATTACTGAAGCTACTGCATAATGTACCCCCGGTATAACACCTTTTTGGTCGGTACCAATACTAATCCGTTCCCTGATCCCTTGGTGGTGGTAGGACACCTTTCTATTACTGTGCGTATTGACGGGGTTGTAGGCAGGGGTTTCTTAATGTGTGTTCTTAGTTCGATGGCGATAATTAGGAGTGGGTAGTATGAGACTGTGCACCCGTGTAGGCTAGAATCTCACCCCATCCCTTCCCCTTCATCTTGCCATTGCCTGGCGAAGGCGATTGATATGCCTGCGGGACAAATACTCTCTGATCCCCACATGGAAACGTCAATTCCTTGTTCGCATTCCTCCCATTTTTTCCAACACACTTTTACTCCTCCCCGTGTCCCTGTGATGGTGCGGTACGTATCATGACCGAGTCTTTCCCAGTTCGATTCCTGGTGCCATGCATCCTTGCTGCGTTTTCTGAGCCACCACCATCTTCCCTGGGGAATGTTTCCGTTGCAAGTCAAACACACACGTTTTCCCTCTGTAACACTGACTCGGGCAGCGATGATCCGTATCCGGGGGCATGGAACTGAGGCCTCCCTGCAGGTAAAACTTTCCTGACTGGAGTAGTGGGTAGAATTAGATCGCAGCCACCCTGGCCATCTTCCCTTGTGGGCATAAAGGGTGAGTTCTTCCACGCCTGGGGGGCCACCCCCGGCGGTTACGATCGGTGCTCTTCCTCCTGAACACCCGCAAATGAAGGATTCTTTCATGTCTCCTCGGTCGCCGCTGCTCATCCTTATCAGGGCGAGCAGGAATAGGATCCTTCTCATGCTGCTCCCTTTACTGTAGGGGCACATAAACAGATTGTCTAGTCTTGAGAAAGCTCTCTGGCTTGACAAAGGTGACCGAGTTCCAATTTGGGCTCATAGTCTTTAATTGACTGGCTGTCTTATTCACTTCCTTGTGATCTGAAATCTGCTTCTAACTTTTATCTCACAGCCGTTTTACTCTTATCTTACCGGTGCCTCTTTAATAGCCATACCGGAAGATTCTTCTTACTCCCGGGTATTACCCGGCCTGTGCCTCTTTGAATAGCTGCACAGGTAGATTCTTTTCCTTACCTCAGTAACTAATACATATATCATTATCATTACACATAATCTGACACTACTCTAAATTGTTCACTCAACATTCTTAAAATTCATATCGTACTATATATGTACATCTGCCACCTGTCTCCGGGTGGTCAGGTTAATTCCTGCCTTCTTTCTTTCTTCTTCTTCCGCTGGGTGTCCAGTGAGGTCAGTAATGGGTCGGCCAGCACCGCTGGACCCGGAGTGTCCTGACCAGAGGTGGGTTTGAGTCCCACACTATTGAGAGAACATCCCCTCCAGTGCTACAGCACACCGCTCCTTTGGGGGTGGCTGCCTGGTTCGTTTCTTCCCCTGGGAGTTCTGCCTGGTCGAGGGCTCCGGGCTGGGGGCTCCCACTTGGTGGCTGGTCCAACGCTATCTCTTCTGGGGGTCCCTCGTTTCTCGAGGCTGCCGGCTGGGTGTCCCTGCTCATGGGCAGGTCTCTGACCTTAGGTGCCCTTTTGCGGCTGGTCCCTTTCCCAGGGCTGAACCATTCAAATTGAAGCGCTGGTGACCACGGTGTCTTTGGTGGGCGGGGATTCCTTCTTAAGGCTCTGGCTGCTGGGGGCACGTCCGAGTCCCAAATGATTGGGGGGACAGCTCCTCCAGTAACACAGTCCACCGCTCCTCTCGGTACAGTTTCTAGGTCTGCCACGTCCCCTGTGGGATTTTCAGTCGGGGGCTGTTGGCTGGGGGTCCCTGTCTTTAGTACGGTTTACAGTTTTTGGCTGTTCCTTACATTTAGCTGCTGCCCCTGGATTAAAAAGTTTGCACTGGTTTATGTGGAACCACTTTGTACGGCGGGGCAATTTTATGGCATAGACCATGGGGCTTGACTTATCGATAATGTGGTACGGTCCCATGTACAGTGCCTCAAAGACCCTACTCTTGCGTAGTTTCTCACCATAACCCGGTCCCCTATCTCCCATTCATGGTGTTTGCGGACTCTAGCAGCAGTCAATTGCTCCGATGCTGTTTTCCCATGTTGTTAGCAGCCTGCCAGTAAATCTGCTAAGGTGTTCAAACAGATTCCGACAAAGCTGTCCCGGTTCGCTTCCCTAAGCTGACCTTCCATGAGTACCGGGGCTAACACATGGGTGGGGGTTCGCATGTCTCTGCCGGTCATGAACTCGTACGGAGAGTACCCCGTGCTCTTTGTCTGGCTGGCTCGGATCCCCATGAGGACCACTGGTAGGACCTTTACCCACCCTTTGGGTGAGTCCCCTGTCTTTTGTGCAGCCTTTCTTTGATATTGCGGTTTAAACCCTCCACAGGCCCGAATGACTGCGGGTTGTGCGCGACATGCCATTTTCCTCTGATGCTGAGCACCTTAAGGGTCTCCTGTATCACCTGCCCGGTGAAGTGACTCCCTTGGTTGGACTCCACGTATTGTGGTAGACCCCTTCGAGAAAACACTTCTCTGACCAGGATCCTGGCTGTTCCCAGGGCAGTGGCTGTTCGGCATGGGAAGGCTTCCACCCAATTAGTGAATACATCCACCAATACTAGGTAGTACTTGTAGCCTCCCTGGGCAGTGGGTAGGGGCCCGATGTAATCGATTTGGATCGACTGCCAGGGTCCCTCTACCCTCCTGATATGTCCCATAGACACCTTTCTTTTCTGGGGGTCGGGGTTGTTGGCCACGCACACCAGACAGCTAGCACAGAACTTGCGGACGTATTCCCTGAGTCCCGGCCACCACCCTGCCTGTTCCATTCGTTGCCAAGTGGTCTCAGGTCCAGGATGTCTTGCACCTTGTAAGGGGTGGTTTTCTGGGGGTCAGCTTTCCCTTCTGACCTTATATGAGCATTTTCGAATCGCTCCCGCACCCGTGATTCTAGACTCTGGAATTATGAAGGGACTGTGACAGACTTGGACAGACAATCGGTTTCAAGGTAGGAAGCAGGTATGGCTTTATTGTGTTTAAAAGGAAGTAAAAGGCACACCTATAATAACACACACAGAATAGTAATACCAATACACACTGAGGGGTACAACACATTGAATAAAATGTCAAATTACAGCCTGTGGGGAAAAGAATACAGCTTGAACTCTAAATGGGGTAAAGAGGAGGATGCAGATACATTTCCACAAGTTATCCCAGCCTCCCCCTCCCAATTCCCCTAACTAACTAAGTTATAGCTCTGGGGGTTTCAGGAACTATGCTCACCAATCCCTTTTGACAGTTGCCTGTGAATCGCCGTTTCGGGGTTCGCTACACTTGGCCTTCTCGGCGAGCCGTACCCCGAACGGAGGAGAGGACTTCGGACTGTGTAGTCTTCAGTTGGGGTGAGTCTGTTGATGCAGTAAGTTGCATTTTGGATGTATGGGGTAAGTACCCACTTTCTTTGCTTAGGAATAGTTTTAGTTAGTCCTTTTTGGTAATTTCTCAGCCGTTGATCATTCAGAAGTAGATTGTAGAGTGGAAATAAATGTCGATTCTTCGGTCTTTGCTGAATTGGTTTCGGTTGGTCGTTTCGCTGGTTGGTGGCCCGGGTTGTCAATTTGGTTGCTGACAACCTTCCATTTCGTGGGCCTCGTGCTCGGTTGGTCCTTGATGATTTCTTGTAGTTTTCTTCACTACTTCATTTCTTCACTCCCCACCTCCGGCTGCTTGTGTTCTTTTCCTTGTAAAACTGGGAATAGATATATCCCAAAAAGGCTTCCTTATCTCCCACCAAATCTGGCCCAGCTCTTTGTTTCAATTTTGCAGCCCAGCTAACTGAAACTTGATTAAGCGGTTTTAATCTGGCGTTGATGAGTTGATGAGTTCTTGTCCATTGTGATAGTCTGGCCTGAGCCAGATATTTCTATGCCTGTTGAAAAGGTGTTGGAATATGTATGTGACATTTGGGTCCTCTGGGTGGGGTGGATAATGTTTCTTCCGTGGTCGATTGTGAAAATGTAAATGTCTTCAAGGGACAGATTTCGAGGGTAATCAGTTCCCAGATGATTTGATTAGCTCCAATGTCCAAACTGGCCCTTTAGAGATGGACCCCATCCCTTTTCTTGCAGAGCCAACATTCACCTTTTAAAAATCCCAAATTCGATTAAAGTTCGTAGTTTCTTCCATGTGCACTTTAAGATTTCAAACCTTCTGGTAGATAGTTCCAAATTAAATTCCCTTTCCTATGAGTCCAAACACTGGGGGGGGGGGGGGGGCGGGGGATCTCCATGAATTCATTCCCTTTTATCCCCTGCAGGCCTCGTCTGCCCCTTTAAACTCATTTGTGTCCCAAAGTTTTTCCTTCCATTTTAAAAGTCCAGAAAGGGATTCTTCTCCTCTGCAGGGGAAAGGTACCAGGAATCTTTGCAAAATATTGGTAAATTCTACAACCTGGACCCTCGTGGGCCAGCTGGAGGAATTCTCTCCGGTATTGTTGCAGCTACCCATTGCTCCCCCCTGAACAGCATGCCTTCTTTAATGGCAATTACTGCGGTGCCGTACGGGCTTTCTATCCTTTCCCCTTTAGCTAGCGTGTTCAGGACAGTTTTGAGGACGGGGTCCTGGGTCTGAGCCATTTTTAGGTCCGGGGGCAAAGCTATCTCTGCCTTCCCTGTCATCCCCATTCTGCCTCTGACTGCGCAATGGGTCCTGGGTTGTACGGATCCCAGAGCTTGCCCGTGTGGGCCCCCTGCTTGACCAACATGTCAGCCTGCTGGTTTCCCTCGCTACGGGGTTCGGTGGTGGAATGTGCCTTTACTTTACATATGTAAATATTCCCTTCCTCCACTACGGCTTTCATGATCTTTTCCAGTAGTGGCTTAATTGCTAAGGGTCTTCCGTCTGCGGGTGTATATCTGCAGCGGGACCAAATAGCCAGGTAAATGTACACGAATTGCAGGTGAACATACTGTCCAAGCAAATCGTGTATGGGGTAGCGAATTCTTCGGGGTGTGTGACTACGTACACCACCGCAGACAGTTCAGAGTGCTGGCCGCTCATAGTACTGGGGAGTTTAATCGCCAGGGCAATGCCTGCCTCGGGGTCATAAACTCCGCAGCCTGTGAGTCGTTCACCCGCAGATACCATGCTTGAACCGTCTACATAGATCTCTCGGCCTGAGGGGTGTAACCCAGCCTGAAAGCCTATGTTAATTTCTCATACCCCTTCTACAGAACACCGGTGGGCTGTCCCTGGATAAATCATGTTGGCTGTGAGCCTTGATTCGCAGAGACCCTTTACCCTTAGGTCCATTTGGGAGAGGAGCAGGATCCAGCGAGCAATGCGGGCACTGCTCACTGTCCAGTCCTTAATTCTCCCATCCAGGAGGATTTGGGTGGGTGTATGGTGGGTAAGGAGTGTGATAGGGGACCCCCCCTGTGAAGATCAGTGATCTTTTCACAGCCCAGTGAGTGGCTCACAGTTGGAGTATCCCTTCTCCACATCCGTGAGTATCCTGGAGGAGTAGACCACTGGTCTCAGCCGGTCGTGCCGCTCTTGGAGCAGTACTGCGCTCAGGCTGTCCCCACTGGCTGCTACCTCCAGGAAAAACTCTTTACCCCCATCGATGGCCCCCAGAGCTGGCGCGGTTTGGAGGTCTTTCTTGAGTTGGATAAATGCTGCCTCGCAACCTTCGTCCCATTCCCACTCCACTCCCTTGTGTAGGAGTCGGAGCAGAGGGGCTGCAGTGGCTGCATAATCCTCAATGAAATCTCTGCAGTACCCAGTTAGCCCTAGAAAAGATCTTACTCCTGTCACTCTGTTGGGGGCGGATAACTTCTGCACTGCTTCCCTTCTAGCTTTGTCAATGGCTCTTTCCCCAGCACGCATAACCAGTCCCAGGAATTTTACTTCCTTCAGGCCGATCTGTGCCTTCTTGGGGTTTACTTTAAATCTCTCTTCTTTCAGCAGCTCCAGCAGTTCAGCCAGCAGTGGGCCATGCTCCTCCCCCTCATCGGTGAACAGTTGCAGCTCATTCACATACTGTACGAGCTGCTGGGGTCTGCTGAAGCTCTTTAACAAGTTGGCCATACACTGATGGAAAATACTGGGGCTGTTGTGTAAGCCCTGAGGGAGACAGTTCCAAGTATATTGCTGTCCCTTAACGGTAAAAGCAAACTTGTACTGATCTTCCCTTCTTAAAGGTATGGACCAGAACCTGTTGGAAATATCCAGCACCGTGAAGGTGGTCGCGGAGGCTGGGATACTTCCAATGAGGTCGGCGACCCAGCAGCAATAGTGGGTGCACAGGCGGGGATGTTACGGTTGAGTACTCGATAGTCCACCGTGGCTCTCCAGGAGTTGTCCGGTTTCTTAACCGGCCACAATGGAGAGTTCACATGGGTAGCTATTGGTCTCAATACCCCCTGTTTAACCAGAGAACCCAAGGCTGTTTCCATGTCTGCCTCCGCCTCCCTGGGGAAGTTGTACTGTTTCTATGGTCGGGTCATGAGGTCCCCATCTATACTAACCTCGACCCCGTTTATTCTCCCACAGTCATGTTGTGAGTGGCAAAAGCTGCAAGGTTTTTCCTCACATATTCTTGGTATTCAATCGGAGTGTTACTGATCAGTAATTCAAGGTCGTAACCCTCCTTGGCTTCATGTTGCACACCGTCCCTTTTCCCTGTTTTCCCGGGATAAGCATCACCTCACTCTCCTGTCCCATACAGACTGACCCCCAAAGACTTGGTTTCTTAAATCCACTAGGATCCTGTGGCCTAGGATGAAGTCAGCCCCCAGGATCCCTCTCCCTTCCTGCTCCCACTTTATCAGGACACAAGTCCACTTAGTGTGGAGTGTATCTAAATGAATAGAGAGCGGAACGGAGAATGAGCCAGTCTGTTCAGTGCCTGTGAAACCCACCAAGCTGTAGGGGACCCCGTTAGACAGAGGTGAGGCGGCTAGGTTAGCTACATAGACAAGGGTGCTTGAGCAGGTAAGTCCCTTTCAACTTTTCCACTTCCATCTGAATGGACGGTCTCCCCCACGCATCATACTTGAGGGAAGACAGGTGGACAGGCTGTGCCTGTCCTAGTCACGGTTTTGGTTGGGAGGGGGCAGATGGGATTTCGGTACCAGTGGCGGTGGCTACCTTCCCAGGGCCATCTAACATGGTTTGGAATGTGGTTAGGAAAGTATCGAATGAGTGGGGAGGGACTGGCTTATCTGTCTCGGTCTTTTGGGCAGGGGCTGGATAATTCTTTCCTGCGCTACTCTTCCAGGGATTTCTACAATCCTTTCTCCAGTGCCCACTTTTTCCGCACCCGAAGCAGGTACGTTTTGTATCGGAGGGGTTGCCCTCCTCGTGGCGCCATTCCCTCTTATCTTGGCTAGGTCGGATTTTGTGAACCCTTCCCTTTTGTGGGAACTCTTCTGTCCCTCTGCCGTTTCTGTAAGCTGGGGTCAGTTGCCTAAGCACTCCCTGTTCAGTGGCTTGGGGATCTCTTGGGCCGAACCAGGCCTCAGCCTTGGTTCTTATTCAGGGTAAACTGTTAGCTACTAGGCTTGGGAGCCAGTATGCTAACTCGTCCAGGCTTAAGTGATCTCTGTCTATGTCCACACTACAGGCGCTTTGGTACACAGGCCACACTCAGTCTGCGAAAGCCTGTGCGGTTTCCCATGCGAGCTGCACCGTTTTCTCCACTCTAGAGAAGGGACTTTCGTCATTGCAGCCCATAGCTTCTAAAATGTCTTTCTGGACAGCAGCAAGTGTTTTCTGTCCCCTTTTGCTCTCAGTAGAGAGGAACTGGTACAGCTTGCTGTCCAGGGATAGGAGAAGCATCTTTACCATTTCTGCATCATCGCACCCATTAATATCCCCTGCCTGTTCCACCTCCACGAAGTGAACCGAGGGGTCTCCCTTTGGAGTTAGCTTTCCCAGGTGGCTTATCATAGCTCTAAGCTGTTGGGAAATGTGGGGAACCACAAACTGACTTTCCAGGGGCCCTGGGCCCCCGGCAAGGGTGGGCGGGCCAAACTTCTGTTGCCAGAACGGGCACATTGGCCCTGGTTCTGGCTCTCCCTGTTCTGTCTCGCCTCCCTCACCTCCCTGCTGCCAAGCCGAGCTGAAACTCGGTGCCACAGGTGGTGGTGGTTCACTATCCCTGTCCGCCCCACAACTGATTTGCCCCTCCTGCTGCACCGGTGTAGTCATCGGTGCCACAGGTGGTAGCCGGGTAGTTTCCTCCTTCTGGTCCAGGTTTACCTGGGGTGTACCAGGCTTATTAGGCATACCGTGCCTTTTGCCTTGGAAAGAGCAAGGTTTAAACTTTAAACTTGTTGCTGGCAGGGAACGTGGTCTCCCAAGTCAAACCCATTAGTGCTAGCTACTTTATACGCTGCTTGCACATCTTTTAACCTTTCCTGGAGTTCTTTCACTTGTAGGGTGAGGCGAGTGCTTTCCTCCCTCAGTGACTTTTCATTACTTTTGGCCTCGGTAACTGGACATTGAAAATAGTCCTGACTGTTTTTAAACCTTTCCATTATCTGGGTCCTTTCCTGTTTTAGTTTATGGAGTTCTCCCCATAATCTTTCTTCTGACATAACTCTTTCCTGATAGTTCTCTGCACATTCCCATAACTGTGCCTGTTGTGTCTCATTGGTTTTATCTAGGAGTTGGACCTGTTGCCATGGACAGATCAACCAAATTCCCTTCTCTACTGTTTCTTTGTGATCTTTGCTTGCTGTCCACTGGGCTGCAGTGTCAGCTGGAAGCTCAGCGCGCAATAGACTAAGCACCCATTCTTCGGTGACATTGACCTTCTTATACACATAGGAGGAAATCCTCTCTTCCATCTTGGTTCTTTACCCCAAACCAACACTCTCCGCATCTCACCCCTTGTACCAGAGTCCTGCCGCAATCGCCATTTTGTAAGGGGGTGGTCCCGGGGTCAGGTTCACCACTGACCACCTTGAGCGGTTCGAATCGCTCCCACTCCCTTGGGTTCTAGACCCTGGATTTATTTGGGGATGTGATAAAGTGCAAAGGGCAATTGGTTTGGTGCCAAAGAACTTTGATTTTATTAAAGACAGGAAATTACAATGTCAAAATTATAATCACTCTAATAAAGAACAATACATTACACATTCAAAGGGGGATACAGTAAAATTACACCTCCCATCTTCCAATACCCAATTCTAGCTAGGTTATCCTCCAGGGCAGACAGGGACTATGCTTACCAATCCTTTCTGGTCAGTTAGCGGTAGTTCGCGATTTCGGGCGTGGTTCATTGAAATCTGTAGGCTCTGTTTGCCGTACCCCGCACATTGGCGAAGACTTCTAGCTGCGCAATCTTCAGTTGGGTTGTGTCTGCTGATGCGGTAAGGCGAGTTTTGGATCTATGGGGTAAGTACCCGGTTTTCTTCGTTAGAAATAGGTTCAAAGTCTCTTTAGGTAATGTTTTCATCTGATGGTAGTCAGGCCTTAGATTGTAGAGTGGAAACTTTCGATTCTTCGGTTTCTTCCTGTTGAAGTTTTATTTTGAGTTTGGTTGATCGCGGTGGTTTTTCGTTGGTACCACGTTAGCTGTGGTTGGTTGCTGCCGTGATGGTAAAGTTCTTCCTTCTTTCAGGACTTCCAGGCTGGAGAAGTTAGTTTACAACTGTCACGCTGGTTTCTCTCCTTGTCTTGATGACACAAGCGTAGTATGGTACTAGGCATAGTTTGGCATCAGAGGTGGTAGCAACCTTGTAGCTACTCAGCAGCCTAACCTCTGTTAAAACAGGGGCCAGTTATACGGTTTGAGTTGTTCTAATCTTGGCACCAAATCAGTTCAGAATTCTTTGTTTAAATTTGGCGTGCTGGACTCGTTAAAAGTTAATATGTTTTGGGTGGGTTGGTGCTCGAAAACTGTTTCCTGATGAAAATATTAGCTTGGCAATCGCAATGTCATTTTGTGCTTCGTTTTTCGCATACAGGCTGGATTGGGTCTCTTTGTGATGTATGTACTGAATCGGTTTTCCAGATTCAGGTTGATGGTTAGCTATCTCTGGATTATTTGTTGTAATGTTAATGTCTCTTGTGGAGAAGGATTCTCGAATACCCATTGCTCCAGATAAGTTAACTTAGTCCCAACACCCAGACAATCCTAATAATCAAGTGGGCTTCTTGTGTTCCCTCGGCTTGCCCACAAGCTTGAATTTGTCTTGTAAAAGTCCAAAATTCGATTAAAGTTCGTAGTTGCTTCCATAAGCACTTTAGGATTTCAAACATTCCGGTAGATAGTCCCAAATTAAATTTTCTTTTGAATGAGCCCAAATACTGGGGTGGGTTGGGGTAAAGGGGCGTTCTTGTGTATTTTGCATCCTTTCACTTTCTGCCATTGTTCATTGTTCATAGGTTTATATGTGACCTTCAGGGCTGCTGACCAAGGGCTGTGCGGCTCTTTGTCGGCCGGCGTGGACACGATGGGTCGAAATGGCCTCCTTCTGCGCTGTAAATTTCTATGTTTCTATTAATTCAACCCCCTCAATTTCTACTGTGTAGTCATCTTGCTTTCACTGGCGAGTTTCATAAAGCCCAGGAAACCCATGGACCCGACGTTAATCTGTCAATATTGCTCTAATTGAGTGATTAGCAGATGGAAAGTGACAACCTGCCTCTCTCTCTCTCTCTCTCTCGAGGGGCGGTTGCACACAGGCAGTCTAATGCACTGGAGTCAAATGCGGAAGTTTGCGGTTGGAGCTGGCCTCCCAATGCGCAGTTAAATTCGCCAGTTTTAACCCTCGACCCGCACCCAAGCCCACATTAAAATTCAGCCCTAGGGATTTAATTCTCCACCTTCCATTTCAAAGGCAGGCTTTGTACTAATTTACTCACTTTTACCTCAGGTTCAAATATTTCCTTTCATAAGAACATAAGAAATAGGAGCAGTAGGCCATACAGCCCCTCGAGCCTGCTCCGCCATTGAATACGATCATGGCTGATCCAATCATGGACTCGGGTCCACCTCCCTGTCTGCTCCCAATAACCCCTTATTGTTTAAGAAACTGTCTATTTCTGTCTTAAATTTATTCAATGTCCCAGCTTGCACAGCTCTCTGAGGCAGTGAGTTCCACAGATCCACAACCCTCTGAGAGAAGAAATTTCTCCTCATCTCAGTTTTAAATGGGCGGCCCCTTATTACAAGATTTTGCCCTCTAGTTCTAGTCTCCCTTATCAGTGGAAACATCCTCTCTGCATCCACCTTGTCAAGCCCCCTCATAATCTTATACGTTTCGATAAAATCACCTCATTCTTCTGAATTTCATTGAGTAGAGGCCCAACCTACTCAATGTTTCCTCCCAAGACAACCCCCTCATCTCCGGAATCAACCTTGTGAACCTTCTCTGAACTGCCTCCAAAGCAAGTATATCCTTACGTAAATATGGAAACCAAAACTGCACACAGTATTCCAGGTGTGGCCTCACCAAGACCTTGTACAACTGTAGCAAGACTTCCCTGCTTTTATACTCCCATCTCCTTTGTGGTAACGGCCAAAATTCCATTGGAATCCTGATCACTTGCTGTACCTGCATACCAACCTTTTGTGTTTCTTGCACAAGTACCCCTAGTTCCCGCTGCACTGCAGCACTTTGCAATGTACCCCATTTAAATAATAACCTGCTCTTTGATTTTTTTTCTGCCAAAGTGCATGACCTCACACTTTCCAACATTATACTGCATCTGCCAAATTTTTGCTCACTCACTTAGCCTGTTTATGTCCTTTTGCAGTTTTTTTGTGTCCTCCTCACATTGCTTTTCCTCCCATCTTTGTATCATCAGCAAACTTGGCTATGTTACACTCAGTTCCTTCTTCCAAGTCGTTAATATAGATTGTAAATAGTTGGGGACCCAGCAGATTCCTGCGGTACCCCACTAGTTACTGATTGCCAACCCGAGAATGAACCATTTAGCCCGTTGGTTACCAATACCATTGGTTATTCCAACTGCTTCTGCAGGTCCATCTCTTCTCTGCCCGTTAAAGAATGCAGGGTGTAACTGTATTTCTAACTCTTGTTTTCCCTTCGAATGAGTTTACTATTACTTTCCATTCACAGCATTCTAATTGGTAATTATGTACATTTGTACTAGCTTTCCTTTTCTCTCTTTTAAAACCGCATGGCTTATCTGTTCTCGGTTATATCTACCAAATAGTTCCCTATTTTCCTTGGAGAGTCGTTCATTTGCAAGCCTTAAGGATTCGTTTTCTTCTTGTAGGGCACAAATTATGGCTCTATCCTTTATTTTGTCATCATTACTCCAACAAGTAGGTGTCGCTATTGTAGGGGAGCAATCCATCCCTTGTCATTTTGTGCATATAATTTAAAGCTTTTCCTTCAGCTTCAGTGTGGGATGCCTTGGAGACCATTGAGTTGAATCAGTTTGATTATGGATGAGTTTATTTGCACTAACTGAATTGCAGCCGTTTCTCTGATTGGCTCTCCATTATCACATGACCTATTGCTGATTGGTCCCTTTGGAGGATAAGCCACACCCTGAAGTTTCTTTGGAATGTGTAAATGGAACCGCTCGGCCTAACTTTGCATATTGTTACATGATCCAGAAGTTAGAAAGGACACATCCCTCCCCCAGCCGAAGTCCCTGACTCAAGCACCAGCATCTTACAGCCCACCATAGATGGGGCATTGTATGTGGATTGTTAACAGGTTTATTGGGTATGACGTGTCAGTGTCGTAACTTCTGGATTTCATCCACTCCAACGATGTCTGGTGTGGGTGTAAAGGGGATTGGAAGAACGTGATTTGTCTTCAGAGTTCCCTCTCCCCCCACCACACCCTGTCTCTCTCTCTTTCTACCGCCCGCCCCCCCAAAAAGTTATTTTTTCTCCCCCCACCCCCAAAAAAAGGTTCTCTTTCCCCCCCCCCAAAACAGGCTCTCCTCTCTCCCCCCCCCGCCCCCAAACAGGTTCTCTCTCTCTCTCTCTCTCTCTCTCCCCCCCCCCCCAAAACAGTCTCTCTCTCTCCCAAAACAGTCTCTCGTTTCTCCCCCCCCACGATACAGTCTCTCTCTCTCGCGCTCTCATCCCGACCCCCCGAAACAGTCTCTCTCTCCTCCCGACCCCCTGAAACAGTCTCTCTCCCCCACCCCCGAATCACTCTCCTCCCCCTCGAAACACTCTCTCCTCCCCCCCTCCCCCGAAACACTCTCTCCTCCCCCCCCGAAACACTCTCTCCTCCCCCCCCCCGAAACACTCTCTCCTCCCCCCCCCCCGAAACACTCTCTCCTCCCCTCCCCGAAACACTCTCTCCTCCCGCCCCCCAAAACACTCTCTCCTCTCCCCCCCCCCCAAAACACACTCTCCTCTCCCCCCCCCCCAAAACACTCTCTCCTCTCCCCCTCCAAAACACTCTCTCCTCCCCCCCCCCAAAACACTCTCTCCTCTCCTCTCCCCCCCCCCCCCAAAACACTCTCTCCTCTCCCCCCCCCCAAACACTCTCTCCTCTCCCCCCCCAAAATACTCTCTCCTCTCCCCCCCCAAAACACTCTCTCCTCTCCCCCCCCCCCGCAAAAACACTCTCTCTCTCTCTCTCTCTCTCTCTCCCCCGAAACACACTCCCTCTCCACCCCCCCCCCCGAAACAGGCTCTCTCTCTCTCTCTCTTTCTCCCCCCCCCCCCCCACTAACAGGCTCTCCCCCCTCCACCCCCCCCAAACAGGCTCTGTCTTCCCACTCTCCAAACAGGCTCTCCCTCTCCGCCACGCCCCCCCCATCCCCTGCCCACAAAAGAGGTTCTCTCTCTCTCTCTCTCTCTCTCTCAACCCTCCCGAAACAGGTTCTCTCTCTCTCTCTCTCTCTCAACCCTCCCGAAACAGTCCCTCTCCTCCCCCCGCCCCCCCACCGGCTGTCTCTCTCCTCCCCCCACAGGCTGTCTCTCTCCTCCCCCCACCCCCCCCCACCGGCTGTCTCTCTCCTCCCCCCACCCCCCCCACAGGCTGTCTCTCTCCTCCCCCCACCCCCCCCACAGGCTGTCTCTCTCCTCCCCCCACCCCCCCCACAGGCTGTCTCTCTCCTCCCCCCACAGGCTGTCTCTCTCCTCCCCCCCCCCCCCCACAGGCTGTCTCTCTCCTCCCCCCCACAGGCTGTCTCTCTCCTCCCCCCCACAGGCTGTCTCTCTCCTCCCCCCACCGGCTGTCTCTCTCCTCCCCCCACCCCCCCACCGGCTGTCTCTCTCCTCCCCCCACCCCCCCCACAGGCTGTCTCTCTCCTCCCCCCACAGGCTGTCTCTCTCCTCCCCCCCCCCCCCCCCACAGGCTGTCTCTCTCCTCCCCCCCACAGGCTGTCTCTCTCCTCCCCCCCACAGGCTGTCTCTCTCCTCCCCCCCACAGGCTGTCTCTCTCCTCCCCCCCACAGGCTGTCTCTCTCCTCCCCCCCACAGGCTGTCTCTCTCCTCCCCCCCACAGGCTGTCTCTCTCCTCCCCCCCACAGGCTGTCTCTCTCCTCCCCCCCACAGGCTGTCTCTCTCCTCCCCCCCCACAGGCTGTCTCTCTCCTCCCCCCCACAGGCTGTCTCTCTCCTCCCCCCACCCCCCCCCCCCACAGGCTGTCTCTCTCCTCCCCCCACCCCACCACCACAGGCTGTCTCTCTCCTCTCCCACCCACCCACCACCCACAGGCTGTCTCTCTCCTCTCCCACCCCTCCCCCACAGGCTGACTCTCTCCTCTCCCACCCTCCACCCACCCACAGGCTGTCTCTCTCCTCTCCCACCCCCCCCCACAGGCTGTCTCTCTCCTCTCCTCCCCCCCCAACAGGCTGTCTCTCTTCTCCCCAACAGGCGCTCGCGCTCGCTCTCTCTGTCTGTCTGTGTCTGTGTCTGTGTGTCTGTCCCTCCCCGCCCCCCGGCAGAACAGGTTCAGCTTCGTTCTTCGTTTTCCCTCTTCCCCCAACCAACAAACAAACAGGCTCACTCGCTCTCGTTTTCTTCTGCCCCAATCGCTCGGCGGCGGTCCAATGGGCAACATGCTCTTCTTGAGCGGTTCCAACGCATGCGCAGAAAAGGGTTAGTGCAAACTGCGCTGGGGCGGGGGCGGAGTCAGAAACTATTTGTTCTAACTCATGCGCAGAAGCGCGAGTTTGGACAAAGTTAAAAAAAGACCCAAGACAACGCATGCTCCCTCACTGGCGCCGGGACTGCGCATGCTTTCGCCCTCAGGCCGGAACTGCGCATGCTCGATCTCTCGCTTAGTCTGTCCAAAACGCCAGAGCGCAGATTACCCATTTCACTGGAAAGTCGCGCTCTTTTTCGCCATCACAAACGTTACCGGAGGACCGAAGTTTTTCCGGCATTTCCCTTTAAAACTTCCAGGAAAAACAGCGGCGGCCACGAGAGGCAGTGGGGGAGATAACAAGTAGGCCCCTGAGAGAGCGAGAGAAAAAAGGTGAGAAAATAAACTAAACCCAAAAGGCAAATGTGTGTTGGGGGGAGGGGGTTATATACACCGTGTGTGTTGGGGGGAGGGGGTTATATACACCGTGGGTGTTGGGGGGAGGGGGTTATATAGATCGTGTGTGTTGGGGGGAGGGGGTTATATACACCGTGGGTGTTGGGGGGGGGGAGGGGTTTATATACACAGTGGGTGTTGGGGGGGAGGGGGTTATATACACCTTGGGTGTTGGGGGGAGGGGGTTATATACACCGTGTGTGTTGGGGGGGAGGGGGTTATATACACCGTGTGTGTTGGGGGGGAGGGGGTTATATACACCCTGTGTGTTGGGGGGGAGGGGGTTATATACACAGTGTGTGTTGGGGGGGAGGGGGTTATATACACAGTGTGTGTTGGGGGGGAGGGGGTTATATACACAGTGTGTGTTGGGGGGGAGGGGGTTATATACACAGTGTGTGTTGGGGGGGAGGGGGTTATATACACAGTGTGTGTTGGGGGGGAGGGGGTTATATACACAGTGTGTGTTGGGGGAGAGGGGGTTATATACACAGTGTGTGTTGGGGGGGAGGGGGTTATATACACAGTGGGTGTTGGGGGAGGGGGTTCTATACACCGTGGGTGTTGGGGGAGGGGGTTATATACACCGTGGGTGTTGGGGGGAGGGGGTTATATACACCGTGGGTGTTGGGGGGAGGGGGTTATATACACCGTGGGTGTTGGGGGGAGGGGGTTATATACACTGTGGGTGTTGGGGGGAGGGGATTATATACACCGTGTGTGTTAGGGGGAGGGGGTTATATACACTGTGGGTGTTAGGGGGAGGGGGTTATATACACCGTGTGTGTTGGGGGGAGGGGGTTATATACACCGTGTGTGTTGGGGGGGGAGAGGGTTATATACACCGTGGGTGTTGGGGGGAGGGGATTATATACACCGTGTGTGTTAGGGGGAGGGGGTTATATACACTGTGGGTGTTGGGGGAGGGGGTTATATACACCGTGTGTGTTGGGGGGAGGTGGTTATATACACTGTGGGTGTTGGGGGGGAGGGGGTTATATACACCGTGTGTGTTGGGGGGGGAGAGGGTTATATACACCGTGGGTGTTGGGGGAGGGGGTTATATACACCGTGGGTGTTGGGGGGAGGGGGTTATATACACCGTGTGTGTTGGGGGAGGGGATTCTATACACTGTGTGTGTTGGAGGGGAGGGGGTTATATACACTGTGGGTGTTGGGGGGGAGGGGGTTATATACACTGGGTGTTGGGGGAGGGGGTTCTATACACCGTGGGTGTTGGGGGAGGGGGTTATATACACCGTGGGTGTTGGGGGGAGGGGGTTATATACACCGTGGGTGTTGGGGGGAGGGGGTTATATACACCGTGGGTGTTGGGGGGAGGGGGTTATATACACTGTGGGTGTTGGGGGGAGGGGATTATATACACCGTGTGTGTTAGGGGGAGGGGGTTATATACACTGTGGGTGTTAGGGGGAGGGGGTTATATACACCGTGTGTGTTGGGGGGAGGGGGTTATATACACCGTGTGTGTTGGGGGGGGAGAGGGTTATATACACCGTGGGTGTTGGGGGGAGGGGATTATATACACCGTGTGTGTTAGGGGGAGGGGGTTATATACACTGTGGGTGTTGGGGGAGGGGGTTATATACACCGTGTGTGTTGGGGGGAGGTGGTTATATACACTGTGGGTGTTGGGGGGGAGGGGGTTATATACACTGTGGGTGTTGGGGGGGAGGGGGTTATATACACCGTGGGTGTTGGGGGAGGGGGTTATATACACCGTGGGTGTTGGGGGGGGAGGGGGTTATATACACCGTGGGTGTTGGGGGGGGAGGGGGTTATATACACCGTGGGTGTTGGGGGGGGGAGGGGGTTATATACACCGTGGGTGTTGGGGGGGAGGGGGTTATATACACCGTGGGTGTTGGGGGGGAGGGGGTTATATACACCGTGTGTGTTGGGGGGAGGGGGTTATATACACCGTGTGTGTTGGGGGGAGGGGGTTATATACACCGTGTGTGTTGGGGGACACCGTGGGTGTTGGGGGGAGGGGGTTATATACACCGTGTGTGTTGGGGGACACCGTGGGTGTTGGGGGGAGGGGGTTATATACACCGTGGGTGTTGGGGGAGTGGGTTATATACACCGTGGGTGTTGGGGGGGGGGGGGGGGAGGGGGTTATATACACCGTGGGTGTTGGGGGGAGGGGATTATATACACCGTGTGTGTTGGGGGGAGGGGGTTATATACACCGTGTGTGTTGGGGGGGAGAGGGTTATATACACCGTGTGTGTTGGGTGGGAGGGGGTTATATACACCGTGTGTGTTGGGGGGAGGGGATTCTATACACTGTGTGTGTTGGAGGGGAGGGGGTTATATACACTGTGGGTGTTGGGGGGGAGGGGGTTATATACACTGGGTGTTGGGGGGAGGGGGTTATATACACCGTGTGTGTTGGGGGGGAGGGGGTTATATACACCGTGGGTGTTGGGGGGGGGGGGGAGGGGGTTATATACACCGTGGGTGTTGGGGGAGGGGGTTATATACACCGTGGGTGTTGGGGGGAGGGGGTTATATACACCGTGTGTGTTGGGGGGGAGGGGGTTATATACACCGTGTGTGTTGGGGGGAGGGGGTTATATACACCGTGTGTGTTGGGGGGGAGGGGGTTATATACACTGGGTGTTGGGGGGGAGGGGGTTATATACACATTGGTGTTGGCGGGAGGGGGTTATATATACTGGGTGTTGGGGGGAGGGGGTTATATACACTGGGTGTTGGGGGAGGGGGTTATATACACTGTGGGTGTTGGGGGAGGGGGTTATATACACTGTGGGTGTTGGGGGAGGGGGTTATATACACTGTGGGTGTTGGGGGAGGGTGTTATATACACTGTGGGTGTTGGGGGAGGGGGTTATATACACCGTGGGTGTTGGGGGAGGGGGTTATATACACCGTGGGTGTTGGGGGAGGGGGTTATATACACCGTGGGTGTTGGGGGAGGGGGTTATATACACCGTGTGTGTTGGGGGGAGGGGGTTATATACACCGTGGGTGTTGGGGGGGAGGGGGTTATATACACTGGGTGTGGGGGGGAGGGGGTTATATACACTGGGTGTTTGGGGGGGGGGGGAGAGGGGGTTATATACACTGGGTGTTGGGGGGGGGGGGGAGAGGGGGTTATATACACTGTTGGTGTTGAGGGGGTTATATACACTGTGGGTGTTGGGGGGGAAGAGAGGGGGTTATATACACTGGGTGTTGGGGGTAGGGGCTTATATACACCGTGGGTGTTGGGGGGAGGGGCTCTTCCTGGGGGTAAAGGCTCCAACGAATCTGGGTGGCCGATAGCTTCCTTTGTCCTGAGGTTCCCGTGCTCCGGGGCTATGCTGGCTTGAGCACTGACCAGTTTACCTGATGTCTCTCTGATGGCTTCCCATTACCTGCTATGGGGTTCCTGCTTTCAGCCATTGACCCATCCCAGACTATCCCTGCCCACCTGATGTGTATTCCTGTGGGACATGCCTGCGCCTGTCCCAGTCATGCTTTCAGCTCTTCTGCAGTAAATGAAATATGGAAAAGCAATGTCCAAAACTTAAAGTTCAAAATCCTGAAGTCTGTGTCGATGTTTACGCTGATGCTTACATTATATACACTGTGTGTGTGGGGGAGTTATATACACTGTGTGTGTGGGGGAGTTATATACACTGTGTGTGAGGGGTTATATATACCGTGTGTGTGTTTATATATACCGTGTGTGTGTGTGTGTGTTATGTATATCGTGTGTGTTAGATGCACCATGTTGGGTGGGGGTTATGTGGTGGGAAAGGCAGGAGTCCGGACTGGACCAGGTGGGAGTGGAGCGGTCCCGAATGGCAGCAATTCAACAGAGGCAATTTTTGGAAAAGTGACCTTTTTTTTTTTAAAAAGTGCGGTCGGAACAAGGAAAGGAGCTGATTGGTGAGTAGCTGAAGTGTGTATTTTTGAAGTTTATTTCTGCTAAATTAGTTCATAGCATATAAAATAGAGGGAAAGAACTGATTGCTGAGTGTTTTTTGTCAAGTTTTAAGTTTATTTCTACTGGGTTAGTTCTTGGTCTATTAAATAGAGGCAGTTCAGTCCCGTGTGGGAAGGTCCTGGAAGCTTTGCGTAGCCTGGACAACTACATGTGCAGGAGGTGTCTCCAGCTGCAGCAACTTGAGCTCCGCGTTTTGGAGCTTGAGCGGCGGCTGGAGTCACTGCACTGCATCCGTGAGGCTGGGAATTTCGTGGATGGCACATTTCTAGATGTGGCCACCCCACAGATCAAGAGTGTGCAGGCAGAGAGGAAGTGGGTGACCGCCAGACAGAAGAGGAGGACCAGGCTGGTAGTGCAGGAGTCCCTGGAGTGCATCTCGCTCTCCAACCAGTATTCTGTTTTGAGTATTCTGGGGAGTGCAGCCAGAGCCAAGTCCAGGGGAGACGAGGAAGGAGATTGGGAGAGCAATAGTGGTAGGGGATTCGATAGTTAGGGGAGCAGACAAGCGTTTCTGTGGCTGCAGACATGACTCCAGGATGATATGTTGCCTCCCTGGTGCCAGGGGCAAGGATGTCACTGAGCAACTGCAGGGCATTCTGGGGGGAGAGGGTGAACAGGCAAGTCCTGGCGAACCGAATAACTAGGGCTGCAGAGAGAGCTTTAAATGAATTAGTGGGGAGGAGGGTTTAGGTGAGCAGGAACTTAAATTCTCAAAGAACAAGATGAAGGCAATAGAGCAGGGTAGCATTGGGGGAAACGCAAACCAGAGCATGACCGGAAGGGACAGAATCTATAAACATAAGAGTGTGTCAGAAACTGGGGCCATAGCAGGAGAAAATGGTAAGCAAACATATTTAAGAGCTCTTTATCTGAATGCACGCAACATTCGTAACAAATTAGATGAGCTGTAGGCACAAATAGTTACAAATGGGTATGATCTGATAGCCATAACAGAGATGTGGTTGCAAGGTGACCAGGACTGGGAACTAAACATTCAGGGGTATTTGACAATTTGGAAAGACAGACAGAAAGGAAAAGGAGGTGGGGTAGCTCTGTTGATAAAGGATGGAATCAATGCAATAGTGAGAAATGATACTGCCTCAAATGTTCAGGATGTTGAAACAGTTTGGGTGGAGATGAGGAATAATAAGGGGTGGGCGTAATCTATAGGTCCCATAACAGCAACTCTGTTAGTCGGAGTATAAACCAAGAAATAGTGGGGGCTTGTAAAAAGGGAATAGCAATAATCATGGGTGATTTTAATCTAAATATTGATTGGACAAATCAAATTGATCAGGGTAGCCTTGAGGAAGAGTTCATAGTGTGCATAAGGGATGGGTTCCTTGAGCAGTATGTAACAGAACCAACCACAGGGCAAGCTATCTCAGATCTGGTCCTGTGTAATGAGACAGGATTAATAAACAATCTCCTAATAAAGGATCCCCTTGGAATGAGTGATCACAGCATGGTTGAATTTCAAATCCAGATGGAGGGCGAGAAAGTTGGATCTCTAACCAGCGTACTAAGCTTAAATAAAGGAGACTACAAAGATATGAGTGCAGAGTTGAGTAAAGTGGACTGGGAAAATAGATTAAAGTGTAGGACGGTTGATGAACAGTGGCGTGCATTTAAGGAGGATATTTCATAACTCTCAAGAAAAATATATTCCGGTGAGGAGGAAAGGGTGTAAAAGAAGATAGCCATCTGTGGCTAACGAAAGAAATAAAGGATGGTATCCAATTTAAAAACAAGGGCATACAAAGTGGCCAAAACTAGTGGGAGGACAGAAGATTCAGAAGTTTTTAAAAGCCTTGACTAAAAAAATGATTAAGGGAAGATAGACTATGAAAGTAAACTAGCATGAAATATAAAAACAGATAGCAAGAGTTTCTCCAGGTATATAAAAAGGAAAAGAGTGGCTAAAGTAATTGTTGGTCCCTCAGAGGAAGAGACTGGGGAATTAGTGATGGGGAACATGGAGATGGCAGAAACTCTGAACAAATATTTTGTATCCGTCTTTACGGTAGAGGACACTAAAGGTATCCCAACAGTGGGTAGTCATGGGGCTATAGTGGGGAGGAACTTAACACAATCACAATCACTTAGGAGGTGGTACTCATTAAGATAATAAGATTAAAGGTGGATAAATGGAGCAAGATTGCAAAGTGCTGCATTACAGGGGGTCCTGGTGCATGAAACACAAAAGATTAGTATGCAGGCACAGCAAGTGATCACGAAGGCCAGTGGAATCTTGGCCATTATTGTAAAGGGGATGGAGTATAAAAGCAGGGAAGTCTTGCTACAGTTATACAGGGTATTGGTGAGGCCACACCTGGAATACTGTGTACAGTTTTGGTTTCCATATTTAAGAAAGGATATACTTGCTTTGGAGACAGTTCAGAGAAGGTTCACTAGGTTGATTCCGGAGATGAGGGGGTTGACTTATAAGGAAAGGTTGAGTCGGTTGGGCCTCTACTCATTGAAATTCAGAAGAATGAGAGGTGATCTTAACAACGTATAAGATTGAGGGGGCTTGACAAGGTGGATGCAGAGAGGATGTTTCCACTGATAGGGGAGACTAGAACTAGGGGGCGTAATCTTAGAATAAGGGGCCTCCCATTTAAAACTGAGATGAAGAGGAATTTCTTCTGAGGGTTGGAATTCGCTGTCTGAGAACTGCGGAAGCTGGGTCATTGAATAAATTTAAGACCGTGATAGACAGTTTCTTAACCGATAAGGGGTTACGGGGAGTGGGCAGGGAAGTGGACCTGAGTCAATGATCGGATCAGCCATGATTGTATTAAATGGCGAAGCAGGCTCGAGGGGCCATATGGCCTACTCCTGCTCCTATTTCTTATGTTATGTTCTAATTCATGGTCCCTATCTGTACCAATGATATAGCTAGAAAGAGGGATGAGGACCAGCAGGCAGAGGTTAGGGAACTGGGAGAGGGATTAAAAAGCAGGACCTCAAAGTTAGTAACCTCTGGATTACTCCTGGTGCCACGTGCTCTTTACAGAAATAGGAGGATAGAGCAGATGAATGTGTAGCTGGAGAGAGGGTGCAGGTGGGAGGGCTTTAGATTCCTGAGATATTGCGATCGTTTCTGGGAAGGTAGGACCTGTAAAAGCCAGACGGCTGAAATTGGGGAGCAGAAAAGTAGAAAGTGAATTTGGAAAACAGTGGAAACAAGGGCTAGAAAATTGACAACAAGGGAGTTTGGCAATGCTTAAGGGTATATACTTACATAAGAACATAAGAAATAAGAGCAGAGGAAACGAGGGCTAGAAAATAAACCACCAGGGAGTTTGCAGGGCTTAATGGTATATACTTACATAAGAATACATAAGAATTAGGAACAGGAGTAGGCCATCTAGCCCCTCGAGCCTGCTCCGCCATTCAATAAGATCATGGCTGATCTGGCCGTGGACTCAGCTCCACTTACCCGCCCTCTCCCCGTAACCCTTAATTCCCTTATTGGTTAAAAATCTATCTATCTGTGACTTGAATACATTCAATGAGCTAGCCTCAACTGCTTCCTTGGGCAGAGAATTCCACAGATTCACAACCCTCTGGGAGAAGAAATTCCTTCTCAACTCGGTTTTAAATTGGCTCCCCTGTACTTTGAGGCTATGCCCCCTAGTTCTAGTCTTCCCTACCAGTGGAAACAACCTCTCTGCCTCTATCTTGTCTATCCCTTTCATGATTTTAAATGTTTAAAAGATCACCCCTCATCCTTCTGAACTCCAACGAGTAAAGACCCAGTCTACTCAATCTATCATCATAAGGTAACCCCCTCATCTCCGGAATCAGCCTAGTGAATCGTCCCTGTACCCCCTCCAAAGCTAGTATATCCTTCCTTAAGTAAGATGACCAAAACTGCACGCAGTACTCCAGGTGCGGCCTTGCCAATGCCCTATACAGTTGCAGCAGGACCTCCCTGCTTTTGTACTCCATCCCTCTCACAATGAAGGTCAACATTCCATTCGCCTTCCTGATTACCTGCTGCACCTGCAAACTAACTTTTTGGGATTCATGCCTCTGCTAACTGCAGTCTTTAATGTCGCGGTGGCCTAAACTTCCACTGCAACGAATCCCAACCTCGACAATCATTCTCTTTGTTCCCTCGTCCGGAAAGTGGTGATTATGCCCGCCTGTTACGCGGGAGAACCGGGTTCAATTCCTCGACGGAAAAGTAACTTTGTTTCTCCCAGATCGGGGGGCACGGTTTAATGTTTTTCTGTTAACTCCTAAAAGAGTTTCATGCACAACGACCCCCAGGTCCCTCTGCACCTCAGCATGTTGTAATTTCTTGCCATTCAAATAGTAATTCCTTTTACTGTTTTTTTTCCCCAAGGTGGATGACCTCACACTTTCCGACATTGTATTCCATCTGCCAAACCTTAGCCCATTCGCTTAACCTATCTAAATCTCTTTGCAGCCTCTCTGTGTCCTCTACACAACCCGCTTTCCCACTAATCTTTGTGTCATCTGCAAATTTTGTTACACTACACTCTGTCCCCTCTTCCAGGTCATCTATGTATATTGTAAACATTTGTGGTCCCAGCACCGATCCCTGTGGCACACCACTAACCACAGATTTCCAACCCGAAAAGGACCCATTTATCCCGACTCTCTGCTTTCTGTTCGCCAGCCAATTCTCTATCTATCCTAATACATTTCCTCTGACTCCGCGTACCTCTATCTTCTGCAGTAACATTTTGTGTGGCACCTTATCGAATGCCTTTTGGAAATCTAAATACACCATATCCATCGGTACACCTCTATCCACCATGCTCGTTATATCCTCAAAGAATTCCAGTAAATTAGTTAAACATGATTTCCCCTTCATGAATCCATGTTGCGTCTGCTTGATTGCACTATTCCTATCTAGATGTCCCGCTATTTCTTCCTTAATGATAGTTTCAAGCATTTTTCCCACTACAAATGTTAAACTAACTGGCCTATAGTTACCTGCTTTTTGTCTGCCATCTTTTTTAAACAGAGGCGTTACATTAGCTGCTTTCCAATCCGCTGGTACCTCCCCAGAGTCCAGAGAATTTTGGTAGATTATAACGAATGCATCTGCTATAACTTCCGCCATCTCTCTTAATAACCTGGAATGCATTTCATCAGGACCAGGGGACTTGTCCACCTTGAGTCCCATTAGCCTGTCCAGCACTACCCCCCTAGTGATAGTGATTGTCTCAAGGTCCTCCCTTCCCACATTCCTGTGACCAGCAATTTTTGGCATGGTTTTTGTGTCTTCCACTGTGAAGACCGAAGCAAAATAATTGTTTAAGGTCTCAGCCATTTCCACATTTCCCATTATTAAATCCCCTTTCTCATCTTCTAAGGGACCAACATTTACTTTAATCACTCTTTTCCGTTTTATATATCTGTAAAAGCTTTTACTATCTGTTTTTATGTTTTGCGCAAGTTTACCGTCGTAATCTATCTTTCCTTTCTTTATTGCTTTTTTAATCATTCTTTGCTGTTGTTTAAAATTTTCCCAATCCTCTAGCTTCCCACTAACCTTGGCCACCTTATACGTGTTGGTCTTTGATTTGATACACTCCTTTATTTCCTTGGTTATCCATGGCTGGTTATCCCTTCTCTTACCGCCCTTCTTTTTCATTGGAATATATTTTTGTTGCGCACTATGAAAGAGCTCCTTAAAAGTCCTCCACTATTCCTCAATTGTGACACCGTTTAGTATGAGTTTCCAGTCTACTTTAGCCAACTCTGCCCTCATCCCACTGTAGTCCCCTTTGTTTAAGCATCGTACGCTCGTTTCTGACACAACTTCCTCATCCTCAATCTGTATTACAAATTCAACCATACTGTGATCACTCATTCCGAGAGGATCTTTTACTAGGAGATCGTTTATTTTTCCTGTCTCATTCCACAGGACCAGATCTAAGATAGCTTGCTCCCTTGTAAGTTCTGTAACATACTGTTCTAAGAAACAATCCCGTATGCATTCTATGAATTCCTCCTCCAGGCTACCCTGTGCGATTTGAGTAGACCAATCGATATGTAGGTTAAAATCCCCCATGATTACTGCCGTTCCTTTTTCACATGTCTCCATTATTCCCTTGATTATTGCCCGCCCCACCGTGAAATTATTATTTGGAGGCCTATAAACTACGCCCACCAGTGACATTTTCCCCTTACTATCTCTAATCTCCACCCACAATGATTCAACATTTTGTTCATTAGAGCCAATATCGTCTCTCACAACTGCCCTGATATCATCCTTTATTAACAGAGCTACCCCACCTCCTTTCCCTTCTTGTCTATCTTTCCGAATTGTCAGATACCCCTGTATGTTTAATTCCCAGTTTTGGCCACCCTGCAACCATGTTTCTGTAATGGCCACCAAATCATACCCATTTGTAATGATTTGTGCCGTCAACTCATTTACTTTATTTCGAATGCTGCGTGCATTTAGGTAGAGTGTTTTAATCCTAGTTTTTAAACCATGATTTTTAGTTTTGACCCCTCCTGCAGCCACTTTATATTTAGTGGCCCTTTTTGTTTTTTACCTTGGGCTTCTCTGCCCTCCACTTTTACTCATCTCCTTTCTGTCTTTTGCTTTTGTCTCCTTTTTGTTTCCCTCTGTCTCCTTGCATTGGTTCCCATCCCCCTGCCATATTAGTTTAACTCCTCCCCAACAGCACTAGCAAACACTCCCCCCTAGGACATTGGTTCCGGTCCTGCCCAGGTGCAGACTGTCAGGTTTGTACTGGTCCCACCTCCCCCAGAACCTGTTCCAATGCCCCAGTAATTTGAATCCCTCCCTGCTGCACCACTGCTCAAGCCACGTATTCATCTGCGCTATCCTGTGATTCCTACTCTTATTGGCACGTGGCACTGGTAGCAATCCCGAGATTACTACTTTTGAGGTCCTACTTTTTAATTTAGCTCCTAGCTCCTTAAATTCGTGTCATAGGACCTCATCCCTTTTTTCCCCCTATGTCGTTGGTACCAATGTGCACCACGACAACTGGCTGTTCTCCCTCCCTTTTTAGAATGTCCTGCACCCGCTCCGAGACATCCTTGACCCTTGCACCAGGGAGGCAACATACCATCCTGGAGTCTCGGTTGCGGCCGCAGAAATGCCTATCTATTCCCCTTACAATTGAATCCCCTATCACTCTCGCTCTCCCACTCTTTTTCCTGCCTTCCTGTGCAACAGAGCCAGCCACGGTGCCATGAACTTGGCTGCTGCTGCCCTCCCCTGATGAGTCATCCCCCTCAACAGTACTCAAAGTAGTGTATCTGTTTTGCAGGGGGATGACCGCAGGGGACCCCTGCACTACCTTCCTTGCACTGCTCTTCCTGCTGGTCTTCCATTCCCTAGCTGGCCGTGGACCCTTCACCTGCGGTAAGTCCAACTCGCTACACATGCTACTCATGTCATTCTCAGCATCGTGGATGCTCCAGAATGAATCCACCCGCAGAACATAAGAAATGGGAGCAGGAGTAGTCATTTGGTCCCTCACGCCTGCTCCGACATTCAATAAGATCATGGCTAATCTGATCTTGGCCTCAACTCCACTTCCCTGCCCACTCCCCATAACCCTTGACTCTGTTACCCTGCTACTACTTCCTTAATAATGGACTCCAGAAATTTCCCAATGTCAGATGTTAGGCTAACTAGTCTATGGTTTCCTGCTTTCTGTCTCCCTCCTTTCTTGAATAAGGGCATTACATTTGCAGTTTTACCATCTGCTGGGACCTCCAGAATCCAGGGAATTTTGGTAGATTAAATCCAATGCATCCACCATCCCTGCCGCTACTTCTCTCAAGATCCTAGGATGCAAGCCTTCAGGTCCAGGGGACTTGTTCACCTTTAGTCCCATTAGTTTGCCTAATACTTTTTCTATAGTGATTGTTTTAAATCCTTCCCTCCCTATAGCCCCTTGATTATCTATTATTATTGGGATGCTTTTAGTGTCTTCTACCATGAAGACCGATACAAAATATTTGTTCAAAGTCTTTGCCATTTCCCTGTTTCCCGTTATTAATTCTCCAGTTTCATCCTCTAAGGGACCAACGTTTACTTCAACTACTCTCTTCCTTTTCAGATACCTGTAGAAGCTCTTACTGTCTGTTTTTATATTTCTTGCTAGTTTACTCTCCTAATCTATCTTCTCTTTATTTTTTTAGTCATCCTTTGCTAGTTACTAAACATTTCCCAATCCTCTGGCCTACGACTAGTCTTTGCAACATTGTATGCCTTTGTTTTCAATTTGATACCATCCTTAACTTCCTTCGTTAGCCACAGATGATTCATCCTTTTTTTTCTCACTGGTTTGTATCTTTGCTGAGAGTTATGAAATATCTCCTTAAATGTCTGTCATTGCTTTTCTACTGTCTTACCCTTTAATCTATTTTTCCAGTCCACTTTAGCCAACTCTGTCTTCATATCTTTGTAATTGCCTTTATTTAAGTTCAGGATACTAGTCTGAGATCTGAGTTTCTCACCCTGAAAATGAATTTGAAATTCTAACGTGCTTTGATCACTCTTCCCTCGAGGATCCTTTACGGAAGATTATTAATTAATCCTATCTCATACATTACCAGATTTAAAAAGCCTGTTCCCTGGTTGTTTCCATAAAGTATTGTTATAAGAAACCATCCCAAATACATTCTATTAACTCGTCCTGAAGGCTACTTTTACCAATTTGATTTGTCCAGTCAATATGAAGATTAAAATCGCCATACCTTTCTTACAAGCCTCCATTATTTCTTTATTTATACTCTGTCCTACAGTGTAGCTACTGTTAGGGGGGCCTATAGACTACTCCCACCAGTGACTTCTTTCCCTAATTATTTCTTATCTCCACTCAAACTGATTTTACATCTTGATCTACTGAGCCAATATCATTTCTCACTACTGCACTGATATCATCCTTTTATTAACAAAGCTAGCCCAACTCCTTTTCCTTTTTGCCTATCCTTTTGAAATGTCAAATACTCCTGAATATTCAATTCCCAGCCTTGGTCACCTTGCAACCACGTCTCTGTAATGGCTTTCAGATCATACCCATTTATTTGTAATTGTGCTATCTACTCATCTATCTTGTTACGAGTGCTGCATGCATTCAGAAAAAGTGGTTTTAATTTTGACTTTTTTTTTACCATTTTTCCCTACTCTGACCCCACTTTCTGATGCACTCATGTTTATATGCTCGGTCCTTTCCTGTCACACTCTGGTTATCATTACCCCTATTCCTACCCTGCACTGTTGCCGCCTTTCTTTTTGACTTTTAAAATTTCCGCTCACCTGATCTCTTCCTCTGCCCCTCCCCCCACCACTATTTAGTTTAAAGCACTATCTACAGCCCTAGTTATGCGATTCGCCAGGACACTGGTCCCAGCCTGGTTCAAGTGAAGCCCGTCACGACGGAACAGCTCTCTTAGCCCAGTACTGGTGCCAATGCTCCATGAATCAAAACCCATTTCTCCCCCACCATTCTTTGAGCCACGCATTCATCTCTGATCTTATTTACCCAATACAAATTTGCTTGTGGCTCATGTAATAATAGAGATTATTACCTTTGTGGTTCTGCTTTTTAATTTAGCCCCTAGCTGCTCATACTCCCTCAGCAGAACCTCTTTCTTTGTCTTCCCTATGTCATTGGTACCTTCGTGGACCACGACAACTGGATCTTCCTCCATCCACTCCAAGTTCCTCTCCAGCTTACATAGCTTTCGGGACTCTTGCTCTTGGCTGCAGAGTACAGTATCTATCCCCTAACTATACTGTCTCTTACCACCACAACATTTCTTTTTACTCTTTTTCCAACCCCCCTCCCCACTGCTCTCGTCCACACAGGGAACCTTGTACCTGTTGGACAAGAGGAAGGGCTGAGGCTCCTGTATCACTACATCCTGGGTCCCCTTACCTGCCTCATTCATAGTCACACCCTCCTGTCCCTGACCACAAACCAAATTTGAATTATTTAACTTAAGGGGTGTGACTCTCTGCTGGAACAGTGTCCAGGTAACTCTACCCCTTCCTGATGTATCGCAGTGTCTGAAGCTGGGATTCCAGCTCATTAACATGGAGCCGAATTTCCTCGAGCAGCCAACACTTGCTGCAGCTGTGGTCGCCGTGAATCACACTGGTGTCCACCAGCTCCCACATGCTACAGCCACAACACATCGCCTGCCCTGCCATCTCTAATGTATTTTATTTAATTAATTAAATTTTCAAGTTTGGAAATATCAGTGATATGTGTTAGTTTTTAATCCTGGCTCTTAATTTAATGCAATGCCCAAGTTTAGAAAAAAGAGAAAAATACTGACCAACCAAACACTTACATGCTTTGCTGTGATGTCACACTTTGATTTCTTTTTACTTCCTTCCTGTCACAGGTCCGTTGGCGGTGCTCCAAGCTCACAGACTAGTTCCTTTACCTGCTGCTCCGATCTCTCGCTCCTTTATCTGCTGCTCCGATCTCGCGCTCCTTTTAATGCAAGGGGTATAGGGAATCTGGCAGATGAGCTGAGGGTTTTCAGACGGGATAGAGAGGGGGGGTAAAAAAGGAGGGGAGTGCGGTCACTGTTAATTAAAGAAACAATTACAGCTATGAGGGGGGATGATATGTTCGAAGGGTCATCAAATTAGGTGATATGGGTTGAACTGAAGAACAAAAAAGGGCTGATCACTGCTGGGCAGGTTAACTATAACCCTCCAAAAAATGTTGGCATGTAAAATCAAGGAAAACCAAAAGATATTTTATAAATACATTAAGAGCAAGAGGATAACTAGAGAAAGAGTGGAGCTTATTAGAAACCAGAAAGGTAATATGTTGTGGAGGCAGAAGATGTGGGTATGGTTCTTCATGAATACTTTGCATCTGTTTTCACAAAAAAGAGGGGCGATGCAGACATTGGAAGCAGGAAGGAGGAGTGTAAAGTATTAGATGAAATAAACATAGGGAGAGAGGAAGTATTAAAGGCCTGAGCAGCTTTGAAAGTGGATAAATCCCAGGCCTGGATGAAATGTAACTTAGGCTGTTGAGAAGCAAGAGAAAATAGCAGAGACTCTGACCATCATTTTCAAATCGTCTCTGGCTAGGTGTGGAGCCAAAGGACTGGAGGACTGCTAATGTGGTACCTTTGTTTAAAAAGGGAGAAAGGGATAGATTTGAGTAATTACAGGTGAGAAAATTATTGGAAAAGATTCTGAAGGACAGGATAAATCTTCATTTAGAAAAACACGGATTAATCAAGGACAGTCAGCATGGATTTGTTAAGGGACATCCGTGTCTGACTAACTTAATTGAATTTTATGAGGAGGTAACCAGGAGGATAGATGAGGGCAAGTGCGTATGATGTCGTGTATATGGATTTTAGCAAGGCTTTTGATAAGATCCCACATGGCAGACTGGTCACGAAAGTAAAAGCCTATGGGATCCAGGGCAAAGCGGCAAATTGGATCCAAAATTGGCTCAGAGGCTGTTTCCAGTGGGATTCCGCAGGGCTCAGTACTAGGTCCCTTGCTTTTTGTGGTATATATCAATGATTTAGACTTGAATGTTCAGGGTAGAAGTTTCCAGATGACACTAAAATCAGCTGTGTGGTTGATAATGAAGAAGAAAGCTGTAGACTGCTGGAAGATATCAATGTACTGGTCAGGTGGGCAGAACAGCGACAAATGGAATTCAATCTGGAGAAGTGAGTGGTAATGCATTTGGGGAAGGCTAACAAGGCAAGGGAATACACATTAAATGGTTGGACACTGAGAAGAGTCAAGGAACAAAGGAAGTTGGAGTGCAGGTCCACAGATCCCTGAAGGAAGCAAGCCGGGTAGATAAGGTGGTTAAGAAGGCATATGGAATTAGCCAAGCCATAGAATACAAGAGCAAGGAGGTTATGCTTGAACTGTATAAAACACTGGTTAGGCTGCAACTGGAGTACTGTGTGCCGTTCTGGTAATCACATTACAAGAAAGATGTGATTGCACTAGAGAGGGTACAGAGGAGATTTACGAGGATGTTGCCTGGAGTGGAGAATTTTAAGAGGAAAGATTGGATAGGCTGATTTGTTTTCTTTGGAAGAGAGGAGACTGAGGGGAGAACTGATTGAGGTGTATAAAATTATGAGGGGCCTAGATAGATGATAGGAAGGACCTATTTCCCTTAGCAGAGGAGTCAACAACCGTGGGGTATAGATTTAAAGTAATTGGTTGGAGGTTTAGAGGAGTTAGGAGGGGAAATTTCTTCACCCAGTGGGTGGAGGGGTCTGGAACTCTGCCTGAAAGCGTGGTAGAGGCAGAAACCCTCACCACATTTTAAAAAGTACTTTGAAGTGTCATAACCTACAGACCAAGAGCTGGAAAGTGGAATTAGGCTGGATAACTTGTCGGTCAATGTGGACACGATGGGCCGAAATGGCCTCCTTCCGTGCTGTCAATTTCTATGATTCTATGATATACACTGTATAGGGTTATATAGAATCATACAGCAGAGAAGAAGACCATTCAGCCCGTCGTGCCTGTGCCAGCTCTCTGATAGAGCTAGCCCCTTAGTCCCACTCCACTGTTCTTTCCTCATAACCTTGGAAATGTTTCCTTTTTATGTATATATTCAATTCTTATTTGAAAATTACTGTTGAATCTGCATTGACCACCTTTTCAGACAGTGCATTCCAGATCATCATAACTCAGTGTAAAGTAAAATCTCCTTCCCCGCCCCCACCCCCATCTACCCTGTCAAGCCCTTAATTTTGTATGTTTCAATGAGATCACCTCTCATTAGGCCGAGTCTACTCAATCTCTCCTCAAAGGATACTCCCCCATCCCAGGAAATCAGTCGAATGAACCTTCATTGCACTCCCTCTATGGCAAGTGTATATCTTTCCTTGGGTAAGAAGACCAAAATTGCACACAATACTCCAGGTGTGGTCTTACCAGGGCTCCATGTAATTGCAGTAAACATAGAAACATAGAAAATAGGTGCAGGAGCAGGCCATTCAGCCCTTCTAGCCTGCACCGCCATTCAATGAGTTCATGGCTGAACATGCAACTTCAGTACCCCCTTCCTGCTTTCACGCCATACCCCTTGATCCCCCGAGTAGTAAGGACTTCATCTAACTCCCTTTTGAATATATTTAGTGAATTGGCCTCAACTACTTTCTGTGGTAGAGAATTCCACAGGTTCACCACTCTCTGGGTGCAGAAGTTTCTCCTTATTTCGGTCCTAAATGGCTTACCCCTTATCCTTAGACTGTGACCTCTGGTTCTGGACTTCCCCAACATTGGGAACATTCTTCCTGCATCCAACCTGTCCAAACCCGTCAGAATTTTAAACGTTTCTATGAGGTCCCCTCTCACTCTTCTGAACTCCAGTGAATACAAGCCCAGTTGATCCAGTCTTTCTTGATAGGTCAGTCCCACCATCCCGGGAATCAGTCTGGTGAATCTTCGCTGCACTCCCTCAATAGCAAGAATGTCCTTCCTCAAGTTAGGAGACCAAAACTGTACACAATACTCCAGGTGTGGCCTCACCAAGGCCCTGTACAACTGTAGCAACACCTCCCTGCCCCTGTACTCAAATCCCCTTGCTATGAAGGCCAACATGCCATTTGCTTTCTTAACCGCCTGCTGTACCTGCATGCCAACCTTCAATGACTGATGTACCATGACACCCAGGTCTCGTTGCACCTTCCCTTTTCCTAATCTGTCACCATTCAGATAATAGTCTGTCTCTCTGTTTTTACCACCAAAGTGGATAACCTCACATTTATCCACATTATACTTCATCTGCCACGCATTTGCCCACTCACCTAACCTATCCAAGTCACTCTGCAGCCTCATAGCATCCTCCTCGCAGCTCACACTGCCACCCAACTTAGTGTCATCCGCAAATTTGGAGATACTACATTTAATCCCCTCGTCTAAATCATTAATGTATAATGTAAACAACTGGGGCCCCAGCACAGAACCCTGCGGTACCCCACTAGTCACTGCCTGCCATTCCGAAAAGTACCCATTTACTCCTACTCTTTGTTTCCTGTCTGACAACCAGTTCTCAATCCACGTCAGCACACTACCCCCAATCCCATGTGCTTTAACTTTGCACATTAATCTCCTGTGTGGGACCTTGTCGAAAGCCTTCTGAAAGTCCAAATATACCACATCAACTGGTACTCCTTTGTCCACTTTATTGGAAACATCCTCAAAAAATTCCAGAAGATTTGTCAAGCATGATCTCCCTTTCACAAATCCATGCTGACTTGGACCTATCATGTCACCATTTTCCAAATGCGCTGCTATGACATCCTTAATAATTGATTCCATCATTTTACCCACTACTGAGGTCAGGCTGACCGGTCTGTAATTCCCTGTTTTCTCTCTCCCTCCTTTTTTAAAAAGTGGGGTTACATTGGCTACCCTCCACTTGATAGGAACTGATCCAGAGTCAATGGAATGTTGGAAAATGACTGTCAATGCATCCGCTATTTCCAAGGCCACCTCCTTAAGTACTCTGGGATGCAGTCCATCAGGCCCTGGGGATTTATCGGCCTTCAATCCCATCAATTTCCCCAACACAATTTCCTGACTAATAAAGATTTCCCTCAGTTCCTCCTCCTTACTAGACCCTCTGACCACTTTTATATCCGGAAGGTTGTTTGTGTCCTCCTTAGTGAATACTGAACCAAAGTACTTGTTCAATTGGTCTGCCATTTCTTTGTTCCCCGTTATGACTTCCCCTGATTCTGACTGCAGGGGACCTACGTTTGTCTTTACTAACCTTTTTCTCTTTACATACCTATAGAAACTTTTGCAATCCGCCTTAATGTTCCCTGCAAGCTTCTTCTCGTACTCCATTTTCCCTGCCCTAATCAAACCCTTTGTCCTCCTCTGCTGAGTTCTAAATTTCTCCCAGTCCCCAGGTTCGCTGCTATTTCTGGCCAATTTGTATGCCATTTCCTTGGCTTTAATACTATCCCTGATTTCCCTAGATAGCCACGTTTGAGCCACCTTCCCTTTTTTATTTTTACGCCAGACAGGAATGTACAATTGTTGTAATTCATCCATGCGGTCTCTAAATGTCTGCCATTGCCCATCCACAGTCAACCCCTTAAGTATCATTAGCCAATCTATCTTAGCCAATTCATGCCTCATACCTTCAAAGTTACCCTTCTTTAAGTTCTGGACCATGGTCTCTGAATTAACTGTTTCATTTTCCATCCTAATGCAGAATTCCACCATATTATGGTCACTCTTCCCCAAGGGGCCTCGCACAATGAGATTGCTAATTAATCCTCTCTCATTACACAACACCCAGTCTAAGATGGCCTCCCCCCTAGTTGGTTCCTCGACATATTGGCCTAGAAAACCATCCCTTATGCACTCCAGGAAATCCTCCTCCATCGTATTGCTTCCAGTTTGGCTGGCCCAATCTATGTGCATATTAAAGTCACCCATTATAACTGCTGCACCTTTATTGCATGCACTCCTAATTTCCTGTTTGATGCCCTCCCCAACATCACTACTACTGTTTGGAGGTCTGTACACAACTCCCACTAACGATTTTCGCCCTTTAGTGTTCTGCAGCTCTACCCATATAGAGTCCACATCATCCAAGCTAATGTCTTTCCTAACTTGCATTAATCTCCTCTTTAACCAGCAATGCTACCCCACCTCCTTTTCCTTTTATTCTATCCTTCCTGAATGTTGAATACCCCTGGATGTTGAGTTCCCAGCCCTGATCATCCTGGAGCCACGTCTCCGTAATCCCAATCACATCATATTTGTTAACATCTATTTGCACAGTTAATTCATCCACCTTATTGCGGATACTCCTTGCATTAAAACACAAAGCCTTCAGGCTTGCTTTTTTAACACCCTTTGTCCTTTTAGAATTTTGCTGTAGTGGCCCTTTTTGTTCTTTGCCTTGGGTTTCTCTGCCCTCCACTTTTCCTCATCTCCTTTCTGTCTTTTGCTTTTGCCTCATTTTTGTGTCCCTCTGTCTCCCTGCATAGGTTCCCATCTCCCTGCACTATTAGTTTAACTCCTCCCCAACAGCACTAGCAAACACTCCCCCTAGGACATTGGTTCCGGTCCTGCCCAGGTGCAGACTGTCCGGTTTGTACTGGTCCCACCTCCCCCAGAACCGGTTCCAATGCCCCAAGAATTTGAATCCCTCCCTGCTGCACCACTGCTCAAGCCATGTATTCATCTGCGCTATCCTGCGATTCCTACTCTGACTAGCACGTGGCACTGGTAGCAATCCCGAGATTACTACTTTTGAGGTCCTACTTTTTAATTTAGCTCCTAGCTCCTTAAATTCTTTTCGTAGGACCTCATCCCTTTTTTTACCTATGTCGTTGGTACCAATGTGCACCACGACAACTGGCTGTTCTCCCTCCCATTTCAGAATGTCCTGCACCCGCTCCGAGACATCCTTGACCCTTGCACCAGGGAGGCAACATACCATCCTGGAGTCTCGGTTGCGTCCGCAGAAACGCCTATCTATTCCCCTCACCATCGAATCCCCTATCACTATCGCTCTCCCAATCTTTTTCCTGCCCTCCTGTGCAGCAGAGCCACCTACGGTGCCATGAACTTGGCTGCTGCTGCCCTCCCCTGACATCTTTTATTGTGTACTCAAATCCTCTTGTAATAAAGGCCAACATACCATTTGCTTGTTGTACCTGCATGTACTTTCAGTGATGTGTACAAGGACACGCCGATCCCTCTGAATGCCAACATTTCCCAATCTGTTTTTCTATTATTCCTACCAAAGTGGATAACTTCATATTTCTCCACATTATATTCCATTTACTATGTTCTTGCCCACTCACTTAGCCTGTCTATACCCCCTTGATGTCTCTTTGCATCCTCCTCAGAACTTACATTACCACCTAGCTTTGTATCATTAGCAAACTTGGATATATTACACTTGGCCACCTCATGCAAATCATTGACATAGATTGTGAATAGCTGGGGCCCATGCACCGATCCTTGTGGTCTTCTTAGGCAGTCCCTCGGAATCGAGGATGACTTGCTTCCACACTAATGAGTTCTCAGGTGACTGATGAGTCCAATGTGGGACCTACAGTCTCTGTTACAGGTGGGGCAGATGATGGTTGAAGGGACTAGTGAGTGGGATGCTTGGGTTGTCGTGCTCTCCTTCCGCTGTTTGTGCTTGGCTTCTGCTTGCTCCCGGCGAAGAGACTCGAGGTGTTCGGCATTTTCCCGGATGCTTCTCCTCCACTTTGAGCGGTCTTGGGCTAGGGATTCCCAGGTGTCGGTGGGGATGTTTATCAAGGATTGAGGGTGTCCTTGAAGCGTTTCTTCTGCCCACCTGGGACTTGCTTGCCGTGTTGGAGCTCCGAGTAGAGTGCTTGTTTTGAGAGGCATGCGGACGATGTGTCCCATCCATCGGAGCTGATCGCGCATGGTCGATGCTTCGATGTTGGCGTGAGCGATGGTACGCCTATCCTGTCGATGGATTTGCAGGATTTTGCGGAGGTAGTGTTGGTGGTACTTCTCCAGTGCTTTGAGGTGCCTGCCGAACATAGTCCATGTTTCTGAAGCATATAGGAGGGCGGGTATCACTATTGCTCTGTAGACCATGAGCTTGATGCAGGGCTTGAGGTCCTGGTCATCAAATACTCTCTTCCTCAGGTGACCGAAGGCTGCATTGGCACACTGAAGGCGGTGTTGAACTTCGTCATCGATGTCTGCCCTTGTTGAGTAAAATAGCTCCCAAAGTATGGAAAATGGTCCAAGTTGTCCAAGGCCTCGTCATGGATCTTGATAATCGGGGGGCAGTACTGTGTGGCTGGGGCAAGTTGGTAGAGAACCTTTGTCTTATGGATGTTTAATGTAAGGCCCAATCTCTCGTACGCCTTGATGAAGATGTTGATGATGGTTTGGAGTTCGACCTCCAGGTGTGCAAAAATACAACGTTGGTTGTAATTCAATGTCAGAGGATGGGACGATCTTGGATCTGGACTGGAGGCGCTGGAGGTTGAACAATTCCCCGCTCTGTAGATTAGCTGCATTCCAGCGGGGAGCTTATTGATGGTGAGAGGGAGCATTGCAGCAAGGAAGATCGAGAAGAGCGTTGGTGCGATGACAGTCTTGTTTGACCCCGATCCGCACGTGTTTTGAGTCTGTGGTGGATCCGTTAGTCAGGATCACGGCTTGCATGTCACCGTGAAGCAGGCAGAGGATGGTGACAAACCTTTGAGGGCAGCAGAAATTTGACGAGACCATTCCATAATCCCTCACGGTTCACGGTATCGACGGCCTTTGTGAGGTCAAAGAAGGCCATGTACAGAGTTTAGTGTTGCTCCCTGCATTTCGCTTAAATTTGACACATGGTGAAGATCATGCCCATTGTGCCCTTAGTGGGCGGAATCCGCATTGCGACTCTGGGAGGAGCTTTGCAGCCACTGGGAGAAGGCAATTGAGGAGGATTCTTGCGATGACTTTCCCTGTGGCAGACAGCAAGGCAATTCCTCTAATTACCACAGTCGGACTTGTCACCTTTCTTGAAGATGGTCACGATTACGGCATCTCTGAAATCCCCTGGCATGCTGCCCCTTCCAAATAAGAGAAATGAGATCATGTATTCTCACCAAATAATGCTTCTCCGCCATGCTTTAGTGCTTCGGTGGGCATTCCGTCAGCTCCTGAGGCCTTGTTGCTATTCAGTTGTTTGATGGCCTTTTCAACCTCATGCCGGGCTGGGCTTGTGCTGAGGTGGTGGTGGGTAGCATGCTGCAGGATGGAGTCGATGACGCTCGCGCCGAAGACAGAGTCTCTGTTAAGGAGATCTTTGAAGTGCTCCTTCCAGTGGGCGCTGACTGCCTTTCTATCCTTGATGAGTACCTCTCCGTTCTTGGCCCTCTGGGTGGGGTCTGTGCTTGGGCCATAAGTGGTCCTGACTACGCTAAAGAATCTACGCACGGCTAGTTGCTGGATCTCCTGCGCTTTCTCCACCCACCATCTGTTCTTTAGGTCGCTAGTTTTATGTTGGACATCAGCTTTCAGAAGTCTATAGAGCTGCTTTCTTGCTCTCGAGTTGTGTTGCTGTTTCCAGTTCAAGAATGCCTTAGGCTTGCGGCTTATTAGCTCCTGGATCGTTCTCGTCGAACCAGACTTGATGGTTCCTGGCCGAGTAACCAAGCATTTCTTCACTGGTGCTAATTATGGAGGCCTTGAGGGCAGACCAGAAACTGTGGACACTGTCTCTGGATCACCGGGAGTCGCCAGGTTGGTTGTGAGGTGCTAGTTGAATAGGGCTTTCTTAGCAGGGTCTTTGCTTGCTCCAGCATTGATTTTCCTGCGGCATTGTTTCTGTTGCTGCCACTGTTTTGGGGCTATATTGATGGAAAAGACAGAGCTGATTAGGCGGTGGTCCATCCAGCAGTTGTCAGCTCCTGTCATGGTGCGGTTGATGCAGATGTCCCTCGCTCGGATGTAGTCGAGCAGATGTCAGTGCTTGGAGTGAGGGTGTTGCCATGTACTTGTCTCTCTGACAGAACTTGGTGTTGGTTATAACAAGACAATGTTCTAAGCATTTTGTCAGAAGGTACCGTTGGAGTTGGAGTTGGCTTTTCTTCTGCCGATCACACCTCCCCAGAGGTCTGTCTTTTCTAACTCTGGCATTAAAGTCGAAGAGCATCAGCTTGTCGCCTGTTGGGACTCTGGACAGGGATTGTTCAAGGCTGGAGTAGATTCCTCTTTGGTCTCGTCAGAAGCTTCCAGTGTTGGGCTGTGTGCACGGATGGCCCCACTAATTTGTCAACCCAAAAATGGCCCGTTTATTCCTACTCTCTGACCCATGAGCCCTAATTTTGTTTAAAAACCACTTGTGTTGCACCTTATCGAATGTCTTCTGAAAATCCAAATACAGCACATCAACTGGTTACCCCTTATCTATTGCAAGCACAGGGCATTTCTGAGCCTTAACTTGGGAGCAGCAAAGCAGCATTACAGACGGCTCAAGGCTGAGGTCCAACAAAAAACCCGGGACGTTAAGAACAGGTGGTGGATGGAGAAAGCACAGGAGATACAGCAGCTGGCCGACAGCCATGATGTGCGAGGATTATTCATCTCACTCAAGGCCACCTACGGTCCAAATGCCCAAGGCCCCACCCCACCCCACTGCTGGCCAAGACCGGAGAAACACTCATCAAGGCCACCAAGGCAGTCAGGGCACGCTGGAAGGAGCACTTCGAAGATCTCCTCAATTGAGACTCTGACTTTGACGCGAGTGTTCTCTACTCCATCCCGCAGCATGCGACCCACCACCATCTCAGTAAAATCCCAAAACTGCACGTGGTAGAAAAAGCTACAAGACAGCTTAAAAACAAGGCTACGAGAGTGGATGGAATTCCTGCTGAGGCACCGAAGTATGGCGGAGAGGCACTGTTGGTGCGAATACATGACCTCATCTCTCGCATCTGGAGGGAGGAGAGCATGCCAGGAGATCTCCAGAGATGCAATGAACGTGACCATCTTTAAAAAAGGGGACAAATCCGACTGCGGCAACGACAGAGGAATCTTCCTGCTATCAATCACTGGGAAAGTTGTTGCTAGAGTCCTCCTCAACCGTCTTCTCCCTGTGGCCGAGGAGCTCCTCCCGGAGTCACAGTGCAGATTTCATCCCCTACGGGGCACAACGGACGTGATTTTTGCAGCGCGACAGCTGCAGGAAAAATGCAGGTAACAACGCCAGCCCTTATACATGGCCGCCTTTGATACTGTCAACCACAAGGGTCTATGGAGTGTTCTCCTCTGTTTCGGATGCCCCCAAAAGTTCATCACCATCCTCCGCCTGCTCCATGATGACATGCAGGCTGTGATCCTTACCAACGGATCCATTACAGACCCAATCCACGTCCGGACCAAGGCCAAACAGAGCTGCGTCATCGCCCCAACCCTCTTTTCAATCTTCCTCGCTGCCATGCTCCACCTCAGTCAACAAGCTCTCCTCTGGAGTGGAACTAAACTACAGAACCAGTGGGAACCTATTCAACCTTCGCCATCTCCAGGCCAGGTCCAAGATACCCCAACCTCTATCGTCGAGCTACAGTACGCGGACGACTCCTGCGTCTGCACACAGGCTGAACTCCAGGACATAGTCAACGTATTTATTGAGGTGTACGAAAACATGGGCCTTGCGCTAAACATCCGCAAGACAAAGGTCCTCCACCAGCGTGTCCTCACCGCACACCACTGCCTCCCCCCCCCCCCCACCCCAGTTATCAAGATCCACGGCCCGGCCCTGGATAATGTGGACCATTTCCCATAGCTTGGTAGTCTCATCAACAGGAGCAGACATTGACGACGAGATTCAATACCGCCTCCAGTGCGGCAGTGCATCCTTCGGCCGCCTGATGAAAAGAGTGTTTGAAGACCAGGCCCTCAAAACTGCCACCAAGCTCATGGTCTACAGGGCTGCAGTAATACCCGTCCTCCTGTATGGCTCAGACATGGACCCACAATTACTTCCGCTAATCTTTTCCTTTTTACATACCTATAGAAACTTTTACCATCTGTTTTTTCTGTCTATTGCTAGTTTACTCTCGTATTCTATTTTCCCTTCATCAATTTCTTGGTCCTCCTTTGCTGAATCCTCAGGCTTCCTGCTCTTTTTGGCATTATTATAAGCCCGTTATATGCACATGTATAGGGTTATATGCAATGTATAGCATTAAATACATTATATAGACTCCATATAGGGACATATGCACTCCATATAGGGTTGTATATAGTGTTATGTACACTAAATATATATCGATATACCTTCAGCAGCCAGTGTTTGGAGAATGAGTTCTTGGTTACAATCCCTACATCTGGGGAGGTCCCAGCAGATTGGAAAATGGCAAATGTAATGCTCCTATTTTTAAAAAAAAAGGACGCTGACAAAAAGCAGAAAACGATAGACCAGTTCGCCTAACATCTGTGGTTGGGAAAATGTTGGAGTCCATTTATTAAAGAAGCAGTAGTAGGACATTTGGAAAAGCAAAATTCGGTCATCAAGAGTCGGCATGGATTTATGAAGAGGAAGTCATGTTTGACAAATTTGCTGGAATTCTTTGCGGATGTAACGAACAAGGTGGATAAAGGGGAACCAGTGGATTTGGTGTATTTGGACTTCTAGAAGGCATTTGACAAGGTGCCACATAAAAGGTTACTGCACAAGATAAAAGTTCACGGGGTTGGGGGTAATATATTAGCATGGATAGAGGATTGGCTAACTAACAGAAAACAGAGTCTGGATAAATGCTTCATTCTCGGGTTGGCAATCGGTAACTAGTGGGGTGCCGCAGGGATCAATGCTGGGACCGCAACTATTTACAATCTAAACAACTTGAAAGAAGGGACAGAGTGTAACGTAGCCGTTTGCTGACGATACAAAGATGGGAGGAAAAGCAATGAGTGAGGAGGGCACACAAAATCTGCAAAAGAACATAGACAGGCTAAGTGAGTGGGCAAAAATTTGGCAGATGGAGTATAATGTTGGAAAGTGTGATGTCATGCACTGGCACTTTGGCAGAAAAAAATCAAAGGGCAAGTTGTTATTTAAATGGAGCAAGATTGCAAAGTGCTGCAGTACAGCGGGACTTGGGGATACTTGTGCATGAAACACAAAAGGTTAATATGCAGGTACAGCAAGTGATCAGGAAGCCCAATGGAATCTTGGCCTTTATTGCAAAGTGGATGGAGTATAAAAGCAGGGAAGTCTTGCTACAGTTATACAGTTATACAGTATTCCAGGTGAGGCCACACCTGGAATACTGCGTGCAGTTTTGGTTTTCATATTTACAAAAGGCTTTGGAGGCAGTTCAGAAAAAGTTTATTAGGTTGATTCCGGAGATGAGCTGGTAGACTTATGAGGAAAGGTTGAGTAGGTTGGGCCTCTACTCATTGGAATTCAGAAGATTGAGAGGTGATCTTCTCGAAATGTATAAGATTATGAGGGGGCTTGACAAGGTGGATGCAGAGAGGATGTTTCCACTGATGGGGGAGACTAAAACTAGAGGGCATGATCTTAGAATAAGGGGCTGCCCATTTAAAACTGAAATGAGCAGAATTTTTTTTTCTGAGGTTTGTGGATCTGTGGAATTCACTGCCTCAGAGAGCTGAGGAAACTGGGACATTGAATAAATTGAAGACAGAGATGGACAGTTTCTTAACCAATAAGGGGTTATGGGCAGCGGGCAGGAAAGTGGACCTGAGTCCATGATCGGATCAGCCAAGATTTTGTTAAATGGCGAAGCAGGCTCTAGGGGCCATATGGCCACCTACTCCTCCTATTAAGTTCTTATGTTATTTTCGTATGTGCTATTGGTAAGATAGATATTAGGCTGTAACGGGTCGTAGGGAGGCAAAGTCCAGTTACAGGAGGGGCTAGTGACACTAAACCTGAAGCAGCAGCATGAAATGAGGAAAGTGTGGCCCGGTTAGAGATACACAATGATAGAGATGCTGCAGGGATCAGATATGCCAATTAGTGAAGCTATTAATAGTCCTCCCCCTCAGGGTCTTGCCATGACAATCGTTATTGGATTTGAGGGGAGTGCCAATAAGATTGGCGTTGGCATCATCAAAGATGGCGTGGTGCTGTCCAACCCAAGGAGGACGTACATCACACCCCCCGGACAAGGTGAGCACCCAAGAGAGAGTTACAGCTTGCACTCTAATCCAGGGGTTTGGGGACATTTGTATATAGAATAACAGGTACCCGGGAGTAAGTTACAGACAGCAACCTAATTGAGGGGTTCGGGGGGGTTATATGTAGAATAATAAGTACCCGGGAGTGAGTTACAGGTTGTAACCTAAACAAGGGGTTCGGGGGTTTGTATATAGAGTAACAGATATCCAAGAGTAGGTTACAGGCTGGAATCTAATCGAGGGGTTTGGGGGAGGGGGTGGGGGAGAAGGTTTAATACAGCGGATAGGAGGGAGTGAACTACAGGCTGGAATCTAATCTCAGTTTTTGTTGAAGGTTTCCCCCCGAGGGACATAGCAAAACACCACCAGGCCCGTGTTCTTGAGGTCACCAGTGAAGCCCTGGAACAAGCGCACATCAAGCCGGAGGAGATCGATTGTGTTGCTTATACAAAAGGTAAGAGGACCTTCTAGGGATGATATTTGCATGTCTAATGGAACAGTGCAAAATTTGTGCATCTACAAGTCTAGCAGAACGTCTGCTAGGAGAGTCAGAAGGATGGGTTTCAATGGGAGAGCCAGTGTGGAAGGATGGGTTTCATTGGGAAATTTAGTATGTCTGAGATGTGTGAGGGGTGTAATCACTGTGCGTGCGTGCGAGGGGTGTAATCACCGTGCGTGCGAGGGGTGTAATCACCGTGCGTGCGAGGGGTGTAATCACCGTGCGTGCGAGGGGTGTAATCACCGTGCGTGCGAGGGGTGTAATCACCGTGCGTGCGAGGGGTGTAATCACCGTGCGTGCGAGGGGTGTAATCACCGTGCGTGCGAGGGGTGTAATCACCGTGCGTGCGTGCGGTGTAATCACCGCGTGCGTGCGAGGGGTGTAATCACCGCGTGCTTGTGAGGGGTGTAATCACCGTGCGTGCTTGTGTGTGAGGGGTGTAATCACCATGTGGGAGGGGTGTAATCACCGGGTCCTTGTGTGTGGGAGGGGTTTGAATGGGGGAGTGATAGTCTTTGCTGATAAAGTTCGGTTGTTGAGGGACGGGCTTCAATGTGATTGTGAATGTGCTTAAGTTATTTGATTCATTGAGCGAGTTGATGTGCAGGAGTTGCCAGCTTTGATGGGATAGGGTCATTCCTGACTGTTCTTCTGTTCCTTGTTGTCAATGTGTTTTCCTTGCTGCAGGTCCAGGGATGGGAGCACCACTGGTTTGCGTTGCGATTGTTGCCCGAACATTATCCCAGCTCTGGAACAAACCTCTCCTGGGTATTAATCACTGCATTGGGCACATCGAGATGGGCCGTCTCATCACAGGTGCGACAAACCCGACCGTACTGTACGTCAGTGGAGGAAACACGCAGGTACACTGAGTGCATGCTGTACCTGCCCTGGGAGTGTTTGATGGAAGTGTTTTTTTAAAAATTTATTCGTTCATGGGATATGAGCGTCGCTGGCAAGGCCAGAATTTATTGCTCATCCCTAATTACCCTTGCGAAGGTGATGAGCCGCTGCCTTGAATCGCTGCAGTCAGTGCTGACTTAGTCGTAGTGTCTTGCTAGACCATTTCGGAGGGCAGTAAAAAGTCAACCACATTGCTGTGGGTCTGGAGTCACATATAGGCCAGACTGGGTAAGGACGGCAGACTTCCTTCCCTAAAGGACATTAGTGAAGGAAGCACATGGGTTTTTTTGACAATCCGGTAGTTTCATGGTCACCATTACCGATACTAGCTTTTTAATTCCAAATTTATTTAATTAACTGAATTTAAATACCCCTAGTTGCTGTGGTGATATTTGAACTCTCATCTTTGATTTTTAGTCCAGGCCTTTGGATTACTAGTCCAGTAACTTAATCACTATGCTACCCTACCCCGTGTAGAGGAAACTTTACTCTATCTAACCTGTGTTGCTGCCCTGGGAGGGTTTGATGGGGCAATGTAGAGGGTGCTGTGTTGGGCTACCTATCGTTTTTAGTGCTATTGCAGGTGATCGCGTACTCGGAGCGCCGCTATCGAATATTTGGTGAAACTATAGACATCGCAGTTGGGAACTGCCTGGACCGATTTGCCAGAGTCTTGAAGGTAAAAACTTGTTTTGTGGGAGTGATAATTTACGGTGACTTGACCGTCTGCTCATGCGTTGCTTTAATATGTCTCCACCTGTTACGCTTTGATAGGCTGGGCCACACCCAGCCCTCAGCTGCTGCCCTGTACGGATTGGATAGTGACACGGACAGGAACCCAGACTGAGAATTCACCTGGTGCAATCTCTGGCAGCCTATTTTGCAGCAACAGAGTACTGCAGAGGACAACAGGAACAGGCAGCGCCAAGGGACAACAGGAATAGACAGTGGAGAGGGTCAAAGGGGCATAGTGGAACGGGCAGTGGAGAGGGCAAAGTGAAACAGGCAGTGGAGAGGGCAAAGTGGAACTAGGGTCGTAAAAGAAGTAGCTGCAGAGATAGTGGATGCATTGATTGTAATCTACCAAAATTCCCTGGATTCTGGTCCCAGCGGATTAGAAAACCACAAATGTAACGCCCCTATTTTTTTTTAAAAAAGGAGGCAGACAAAAAAAAAGGAAACTATAGACCAGTTAGCCTAACATCTGTCATTGGGAAAATGCTAAAGTCCATTATTAAGGAAGCAGTAGCTGTACATTTGGAAAAGCAGGATTCAATCAAGCAGAGTCTGCATGGTTTTATGAAAGGGAAATCGTGTTTGACAAATTTGTTGGAGTTCTTTGAGGATGTAATGAGCAGGGTGGATAAGGGGGAACCAGTGGATATGGTGTATTTGGATTTCCAGAAGGGATTTCATAAGGTGCTATATAAAAGGTTACTGCACTAGATAAAAGCTCACAGGGTTAGGGGTAATATATTAGCATGGATAGAGGATTGGCTAACTAACAGAAAACAGAGTCAGGATAAATAGGTAATTTTTCAGTTGGCAAACAGTGACTAGTGGGGTGCCGCAGGGATCTGTGCTGGGTCCACAACTATTTACAAACTATATTAATGACTTGGATGAAGGGACCGAGTGTAATGTAACCAAGTTTTCTGATGGTACAAAGATGGGTGGGAAAGCAAAAACTGCAAAGGAATATAGACCGGCTAAGTGAATTGGCAAACATTTAGCAGATGGAGTATAATATGGGAAAATGTGAGGTTATCCACTTTGGCTGAAAAAATAGAAAAGCAAATTGTAATTTAAATGGTGAAAAATTGCAAAGTGCTGCAGTACAGAGAGACCTGGGGGTCCTTGTGCATGAAACACACAGTTAGTATGTAGGTACAGCAAGTGATCAGGAAGGCAAGTGGCGTGTTGGCCTTTATTGCAAGGGGGATAGAGTATAAAAGCAGAGAATTCCTGCTGCAACTGTACAGGGTATTGGTGAGGCCATACCTAGAGTACTGTGTACAGTTTTGGTCTCCGTATTTAAGAAAGGATATTCTTGCATAGGAGGCTGTTCAGAGAAGGTTCACTAGGTTGATTCGGAGATGAGGGGGTTGACTTATGAAGCTAGGTTGAGTAGGTTGGGCCTCTACACATTGGAGTTCAGTAGAATGAGAGGTGATCTTATCAAAACATAAGATAATGAGGGGCCTCGACAAGCTGGATGCAGAGAGGATATTTCCACTCATAGGGAAAACTCAAACTCGGGGACATGGTCTCAGAATAAGGAGCCTCCCATTTAAAACTGAGATGAGGAGGAATGTCTTCTGAGGGTTGTAAATCTATGTCATTCTCTGCCCCAGAGAGCTGTGGAGGCTGGGTCATTGGATATATTTAAAAGGAGATACAGATTTTTGAATGATAAGGGAATAAAGGGTTATTGGGAGTGGGCAGGGAAGTGGAGCTGAGTCCATGATCAGATCAGCCATGATCTTATTAAATGGCGGAGCAGGCTCAAGGGGCCAGGTGGCCTACTCCTGCTCCTATTTCTTATGTTCTTGAGAATAGGCAGTGGAGAGTGATAAAGGGGAACAGGCAGTGGAAAGGGTCAAAGTGCGACAGGACCAGGCAGTGGAGTGTGGCAAAAGGGAACAGGCAGTGAAGAAGGCAAAGTGGAACAGGAACAGGTAATGGAGAGGTACAAAGGGGAACAGGCAGTGGAAAGGGTCAAAAGGCTGTGTGCGAGGGAGGGGGCAGGGCTGCAGTGAAGGGACAGGGCTGGGGGCAGGGTATGGCAGATTTTTCCCCTTTTCTGATGTGTGTTTTATGCTCTGTTAGATCTCCAATGACCCCAGCCCCGGGTACAACATTGAACAAATGGCCAGGAGGTGAGTACTAAGGACATTAGATGAACCTGTGCTGCAGCAGCCCCTGTACCTCCCGACACTGGGAGTAACGTTCCCTGCACTACCTGCCCAACCCCCGATGCGGGGAGTAACATCCCCTGTACCCCTTCCCGACGTGGGGAGTAATGTCCCTTGTACACCCCCCCGCCCCCCCCCCCCCCCCCCGACGCTCCCAAACCCATTCGCCCCCTTTTCGTAGTAAGACATGTAGTGGTTCTAGCAGTGTGCTGAGACCCGGTAAGAAGTTACCTAAGTAGTTCAAAAGTCCCATAAACGACCGCAGCTCTGTCATGTTCTGTGGCCTCGGTGCCTTCTCGATTGCCTCCGTCTTCGCGTTGGTGGGCCTGATGCCATCCGCTGCCATCCTCCTTCCCAGGAACTCCACTTCAGGTGCCAGGAAAATGCACTTCGAGCATTTTAACCTGAGCCCCACGCAGTTGAGTCGACTAAGGATCTCCTCCAGGTTCTGCAGATGCTCGACTTTGTTCCGATCTGTGACCAAGATGTCGTCCTGGAAGACCACGATGCGCGGGACCGACTTCAGTAAACTTTCTATTTCTCTGGAATATCGCCACTGCTGATCAGATTCCAAACGGGCACCTGTTATAAACAAAAAGACCTTTGTGCGTGTTGATGCAGGTGAGGCCCTTCGATGATTCCTCCAGTTCCTGCGTCATGTAGGCTTAAGTCAGATCCAGCTTCATGAATGTCTTTCCTCCCGCTAGCGTTGTAAAGAGATCGTCGGCTTTTGGTAGTAGGTATTGGTCCTGCAGGGAGAAACGATTGATAGTTACTTTGTAATTGCCACAGATTCTGACGGTGCTGTCTCCCTTGAGGACTGGGACAATAGGACTGGCCCACTTGCTGAACTCGATCAGTGGAATGATGCCCTCTCCTTGCAGCCGGTCTAGCTCGATCTCTACCGTTTCTCTCATCATGTATGGTACTGCTCTCCTTGTGATGGATGGGTCGCACCCGGAATTAGAATTGGATCTGCACTTTTGCTCCTTGGAATTTCCCGATGCCTGGTTCGAACAGCGAAGAAAATTTGTTTTAAGACCTGGGCACATGAAGTGTTGTCAGCGGGTGATAGCGCTCGGACATCGTCCCAGTTCCAGCGTATCTTTCCCAGCCAGCTCCTGCCGAGCAGCGTGGGACCATAGCCCGGTACCACCCAGAGTGGTAGCTTGTGCACCGCTCCATCGTAGGAGACCTTTACGGTAGCACTGCCGATTACAGGAATCAGTTCTTTTGTGTAAGTTCTTAGTTTCGTGCGAATTGGAGTTAAGACTGGCCTTGAGGCCTTGTTGCACCACAACCTTTTGAAAGTCTTTTTGCCCATGATGGACTGGCTTGCGCCCGTGTCCAGCTCCATTGACACCGGGAGTCCATTTAGTTCAACATTCAGCATTATCGGGGAACAATTCGTGGTGAATGTGTGTATCCCATGTACCTCTGCCTCCTCTATCTGAGGCTCTGTTTTGTCGTGATCCTCCTCTGCAATCCTCATCGCCAGTTGTTGTGTATGGAAAAAGAGTCAGACTGAATACTGGTGAGCTCAAAGTAACGTGTGACCATAGTCTTTTATTGAGGTCTCCAGAGTGCCTCTCCAATCTGTGAAGCCTTCTTAAATACCTGTGCTCCCAAGGGATTGTGGGATCCCTTGGAACTCTGGGGAATGAGACCTCTGGTGGCTGTACAGAGTAAATACATCCACATATATAACACTAACCTTTTGTGTTTCATGCACCAGGATCCCCAGATTCCGCTGTACTGCAGCACTTTGCAATTTTTCTCCATTTAAATAATAACTTGCTCTTCAATTTTTTTTTTCTGCCAACCTGCATAACCTCACACTTTCCAACATTATACTCCATCTGCCAAATTTTTGCCCACTATGTCCTATCGCAGGTATTTTGTGTCCTCTCACATTGCTTTTCCTCCCATCTTTGTATCGTTAGCAAATTTGGCTACGTTGCACTCGGTCCCTTCATCCAAGTCGTTAATATAGATTGTAAATAGTTGGGGTCCCAGCACTGATCCCTGTGGTACCCAACTAGTTACTGATTGCCAACCCGAGAATGAACCATTTATCCCGACCCTCTGTTTTCTGTTAGTTAGCCAATCCTCTATCCATGCTAATATACTACCCCCAACCCTGTGAACTTTTATCTTGTGCAGTAACCGTTTATGTGGCACCTTGTCAAATGCCTTCTGGAAATCCAAATATACCACATCCACTGGTTCCCCTTTATCCACCCTATTCGTTACATCCTCAAAGAATTCCAGCAAATTTGTCAAACATGACTCCCCTTCATAAATCCATGCTGACTGCCTGACTAAATTATGTTTTTCTAAATGTCCTGTTACTGCAACATTTTCCCAACCACAGATGTCAGGCTAACTGGTCTATAGTTTCCTGCTTTTTTAAATAGGGGCCTTAGATTTGCAGTTTTACACTCTGCTGGGACCTCCCCTAAATCCAGGGAATTTTGGTAAATTACAACCAATGCATCCACTATCCGTGCCGCTACTTCTCAAGACCCTAGGATGCAAGCCATCAGGTCCAGGGAATTTATCTGCCTTTAATTCCATTATCTTACTGAGTACCACCTCCATTGTGATTGTGATTGTATTAAGTTCTTCCCCCTCTAAGCCCCATGACTATCCACTGTTGGGATACTTTTATGGTCCTCTACCGTAAAGACTGATACAAAATATTTGTTCAGAGTTTCTGCCATCTCCATGTTCCCCGGTCTCGTCCTCTATGGGACCAACATTTACTTTAGCCACTTTTTTTTTTTTCTTTTTTTATATACCTGTAGAAATTCTTGCTATCTCTCTTTATATTTTGTGCTAGTTTACTTTCATAGTCTATCTTCCCTTAATCATTTTTTTAGCCATGGCTTTTAAAAACTTCCCAATCTTCTGTCCTCCCACTAGTTTTGGCCACTTTGTATGCCCTTGTTTTTAATTGGATACCGTCCTTTATTTCTTTAGCCACAGATGGCTATCTTCTTTTACACCCTTTTCTCCTCACTGGAATATATTTTTCTTGAGAGTTATGAAATATCCCCATAAATGTATGCCACTGTTCATCAACTGTCCTACACTTTAATCTGTTTTCCCAGTCCACTTTAGCCAACTCTGCCCTCATACCTTTGTAGTCTCCTTTATTTAAGCTTAGTGCGCTGGTTTGAGATCCAACTTTCTCGCCCTCCATCTGAATTTGAAATTCAACCATGCTGTGATCACTCATTCCAAGGGGATCCTTTACTAAGAGATTGTTTATTAATCATGTCTCATTACACAGGACCAGATCTAAGATAGCCTGCCCCCTAGTTGGTTCTGTTACATACTGCTCAAGGAACCTGTCCCTTATGCACTCTCTGACCACCTCCTCAAGGCCACCCTGACCGATTTGATTTGTCCAATCAACATGGAGGTAAAATGATTATTGCTGTTCCCTTTTTACAAGCCCCTACTATTTCTTGGTTTATACTCCGACCAACAGAGTTGCTGCTGTTAGGGGGCTAATAGACTATGCCCACCAATTAATTTTTCTCATCATTCCTTATTTCCACCCAAACTGTTTCAGCATCCTGATTATTTGAGCCAGTATCGTTCTCACTATTTCAGTGATTCCATCCTTTATCAATAGAGCTACCCCACCTCCTTTTCCTTTCTGTCTGTCCATCCGAATTGTCAAATACCCCTGAATGTTTAGTTCCCAGTCCTGGTCACCTTGCAATCAAGTCTCTGTTATGGCTATCAGATCATACCCATTTATAACTTTGTGCCGACCGCTCATCTAATTTGTTACGAATGCTGCATGCATTCAGATAAAAAGCTTTTAAACATGTTTTCTTACCATTTTCTCCTGCTATGGCCCCAGTTTCTGACACACTCTTATGTTAATAGATTCTGTCTGTTCCTGTCATGCTCTGGTTTTTGTTTCCCCCAATGCTACCCTGCTCTATTGCCTTCACCTTGTTCTTTGAGCTTTTAGGTTTCTGCTCACCTGAATCCTCCTTTGCCCCCCCCCCCCCTCTTCCCCCAGTGACCAGGTAACTCTCCCCCTCCCTGATGTGTCGTAGTATCTGCAGCTCAGACTCCAGCTCATCAATGCGGAGCCGAAGTAAGTTTTATTTTTAGTCCCACCAATGCTACAGAATTCTAACCCTTAAGACACACACAACTGCTATTTAGAAGCCAGTTGTTTAAATAATTAAGCAAGAAAGGAGCGAGAACTCACCAGCCAATCACTTCCCTGCTTTCCTGTGATGTCGAATAGTCACCCAGTTCCACTTCGTTGCAGTCACCAACCTGCTCACGCTGTTCCCTGGAGTTTCCAGCCGCCGCCGCTGCCTTAACTTAACAGAAAAAACTCACCAATCAGCTACTTCCCTTGTGCCAATGTCACTTAAACTCTGACGTCCCTTTCGAATGTTGCTCATTGAACCTTGCCTTTTAAGCCTCTGCCTCAGCTCCCGCTGCTGTTGCCACGTAGTCTGCTGCCTCTGTGAAATACAATTTAGCTATTAATTTTTAAATTAATCTTCTGTTCCCAAATTCCTACTCTTTCCAAATTCCCGAATAAACCACTCTGTTTAACTCCACTCCATTTAAGACGTCTCTGTGCAGATCACGGGGAGTAACGTCCCCTGTACTCCGCGACATGGGGAGTAACACCCCCTGTACCCCGCGACATGGGGAGTAACGCCCCCTGTACCCCGCCTGATTCAGTGATTATTTGCTGTTCAAACGTGCAGGCTGAGCGACTCCTGACCATCTGATGTTTGTTTTAGGGGAATGAAGTTGGTGGATTTGCCGTACACGGTGAAGGGAATGGATGTCTCGTTTTCCGGAATACTCTCGTTTATTGAGGTGAGAATCATGAAATCTGTCAAAACCACAGCAAAGGAGGAACCCACTCTCTCTTGCACACTCTCTCTCGCGCACTCTTTCTCGCACACACAGCCCAGGTGATTATCTCTCACGTGTGCGCACACACATCAGGTGATTACACCTCACACACGCTTGCACCCGCGCACACGCCAGGTGATGGCGCCACGCGCGCACGCACGCCAGGTGATGGCGCCGCACGCGCGCGCCATTCACACACAACACACCACGTGATTACAACACACGCACACCACAACACACGCACACCACAACACGTGTGATTACAACACGCACACACTCACACCACGTGATTACAACGCACGCACACCACGTGATTACAACACACGCACACGCACCCCACGCGATTGCGACACACACACACCACGCGATTGCGACACACACACCACGCGATTGCGACACACACACCACGCGATTGCGACACAGGCGCGCCACGCGATTGCGACACAGGCGCGCCACGCGGTTGCGACACGCGCGCCACGCGGTTGCGACGCGCGCGCCACGCGGTTGCGACGCACGCCACGGCCAGGCGATTACACACACACACACACACACACACACACACCAGGTGAATACGCCACACGCACACACACACACACACGCGGTGATTACTCACATACATACACAGACACACCAGGTGATTACACACACACCAGGTGATTATATATAACACACACACACACACACACACCAGGTGAATACGCCGCACGCACGCACACACACACACCAGGTGAATACGCCACACACACGCA